>NC_142027.1:68382212-69582212 GCF_982192425.1 Myodes glareolus | reverse complement strand
TTACCCTCCTTCACCTCATTCCTTCCTACCCAAAGCCTCCACTGTTCCTCCAGGGAACCAGACCCTGTGGTAGGTGTTGGAATTATAAAGATACAGTCACCGCTCACATTCACATTCTAACGCAGTGGCTCTCAACCTGTAGGCTGTGCCCCCTTTGAGGGGAGGGGGAATGTCAAACGACCCTATCAGAGGGAAAAACTAAGACCATTGAAAAATATAGATATTTACATTGCAATTCATAACAGCAGCAAAATTACAGTTATGGAGTAACAGCAAAAATAATTTTATGGTTGGGGGTCCCCACATTAAAGTGTCGCAGCACTAGCAAGGTTGAGAACCACTGTTCTAATGGCTTCTGCATTGAAAATATAAGACCCATTGAGCACCATATATCCACAGACTTGTTTGAGATTTTTGTTTTCCACCTATATTTAGCATTGGGTGCCGTGAATTCATTGCTCTTCGCCTCTCATAGCAGCTACTTACAGCATTTAAGCGGAGCTTTAAGGAAAAGGTATAGCTTGATAAGCTATAAGTTAAGCTGGCGCAGTGGTGCTCACCTTGGATGCCAGCTCTAGGGAGGCAGAGGCAGACAAATCTCGGAGTTCAAGGCCAGCCTGACCTACATTGTGATTATGAGGCCAGCCAGAGCCCTGCAGTGAGCTCCCATCTCAAAACAAGCAAAGAATAAAAAACAAAACAAGAGCTGTAAGGTCAGATGGCTCAGCAGTTTAAAGTCTCTTGCTGACAAGCCTGACAGCCTCAGTTCATCCCCAGGATTCATGCTGTGAAAGGAAAGAGCCAGTTCTTTCAGTTGTCCTTTGACTTCCAAGCATGTCACTAAATACTACTAAACACACACACACTAAATAAATTAATGTAAAATATGGTTTTTCAAAGAGTCTCAAATTGAATTAATCTCAAGTCTCAGTAGAATTTTTTTTATTCCCCTTATGTTTGCTTACAAATTTAAAATTGTTTTTATTTTAAGAGGCTGGAGATGTAGCCTAGCGGGACAATGGTTTCCTAGCATACACAAGGTCCTAGGTCCAATCATTAGCGCCATAAAAAAATCAATAATAATTACAGTTTTAAAATAGTTAGAGCCTCACTAGAAGTTGCAAAAAAGAGTGCTGAGTCCCTTAAACCAGTTTCCCCCAAAGGTGACACCTAATAAGACTGCAATTAAAAAAGAAAAACAGGAAACTAAGATTGGTAAAATATTGTTAAGTAAAATATAGACCTTATTGAGTTTTGCTTTGTTTTTGGTTTGTTGATGGCGGAAGTCACAAAATAATCCCACACTAGTTCAGAATCATGAATAATAAAGGGTTATTTATTTAGGGGAGACTTACAGATCACTGTCCTAGATCACAGTCCTCTGTACAAATGGGGAACGGGAACAGGGTCTAGAGGCTGGATGTGAGAGCCAGAAACAAGAGAGGAAGCATGCACATGTTTTACAGCCGCATTTATAGTCTAAGAGACCCCGCCCAAGTGGGCTGGTGTATTAAAGGCTGTTGGCTGAAGGAGTGGAAGGAGCTCCCTCAGCAGTTTGTTTGGGTTTTTTGTTTTGTTTTGTTTTCTGTTTGCTTTTGCTTTTGCTTTTTTGAGACAGGGATTCTCTGTGTAACAGCCCTGGTTATCCTGGAACTCACTCTATAGACCAATATTCAGTTTTTAACAGTATCTATGTGCACTAATTTTTGTGTGAACACATGAGTGTGTGTGTGTGTGTGTGTGTGTGTGTGTGTGTGTGCACAGTTTGGCTCCACATATAGATCAGATGACCATCGCAACAATACAGGAAGCCTGTGTCACCCAAAATAAACTCTGACTTTGGAGTCAAACCCCTTAACACGTCCCTGTTACCCGACAACCAGCAGTCTGCTCGCCACTCCACAACTGTGTCATCTGAGGATGTTATATAAGAGGAACCATGCAGCATCTGACCTTTGGACATTGCCTCTGCCCCTCCCTGCAAAGCCACGGGATTCTTCCATGGTGCATGCACTATCAGTCCATTCCTTTTACTGCTGAGTGTTTGGCCATCGTGAGGACAGCCAGAGTTTCTCTACCCAGTCATCCACTGCAGGGCAGTCATGCCTTTTCTAGTGTCTTACTAAGTTGAATAAAACTACTTTGAACACTCACGTGGTTTTTGTGTGACATAAGTTTTCAATTTTCTGAGATAAATATCTACAAGGAAAATGCCCAAGGTTAATTTTATTTAAAAACAACAACAACAAATCCCGCTTGGCAGCTTTTAATAGCAGCATTATCATCCACTCCATGGGCAGAAACACGTGCCTGGTACTGTAAATCTAGCCGGGAACCCAATTGGGCAGCTCCCAGGCCCTGGAGGCACACCTATGACTGATACTCTGCTAAGTGGACACAGGATCAAGCTGCTCTCTAAATTCGCCTTTCTCTCCCCACAGATCACTGCAGCTCGCAGACCTCATCAGAGAAGAGTCTTTGTGCAGTGGGGGATAGGTAATGAAGCCACTCACAACAAACTGGCCAAAGTGGGAGATAAGTGTCAGTGGAGCCACGGATGCTGGTGCTCAAGGACCATCTGAGAAGGTGGGGAAAATTCCAAGAGCCGGAGGAGGCTGAAGCAAAACACGGCTTCATGAACTCACTGCTGTGAATGGCTGCACAAGATCAATCAATCAACATTCTAGTGTGGAGTAGGGCGGGGCTTAGGAGTCAACCACTGAGGAAGAAACCTTTGACAGCTGGTGGCCTCTGAGGGGTGGGAGAACCAACTTGCTTGCTTGCTCCCTTGCTCCCTCGCTCCCTCCCTCCTTCCTCCTTTCCTTCCTTTCTTTTTCTTTCCCCCTTTTAAATTTATTTTCATTTCAAATGCATTGGCGTTTTTCCTGAATGTACATCTGTGTGAGGGTGTCAGATACCCTGGAACTGGACTCACAGACAGGTGTGAGCTGCCATGTGGTTGCTGGAATTGAACCTGGGGACCTCTGGGAGAGCAGTCAGTGCTCTCAACCACTGAGCCATCTCTCCAGCCCCAGAATCAGTTTTCTTTAAGGATGTGGCCCCTGGTGTGTCAATCACACTCCAGTGGAAAACCCCACACCCATGAGTATTTGCAGTGCATATAATGGAATTATTGGGTTACTGAAAAAAAACAAAACAAAAAGAAGACATGAAGTTGGGGAAGGGGAGAGGACTAGGAGTTGGCGATAAATCTGGAAGGAGTTGGGGGTAAAAATGGGAGGGGGGATATGATCGAAGTACAATCTCTGACATTCTTAAAAGATTGATAAAATATTATATTAAAATCTGTATTAAAAACTATATTGAGATACTATTGAATGTAGTACCACATTGTTTAAAGTGTAAGTTTAGTAAGCTTTGGTCAAAGTGTGTACCTTGAAGCCATCAGCACAACAGAAGCAGCAGATAACTCCAGTCCACCAAAAACTTCCTTGTGGTCTACTTGTCCCCCCCCTCCCCCGCCATCTCATCCCAAGGCAATCTGCAATCTTTCTGCCACTATAAATTATTTTGCATTTCTAGAAGTTGGTACAAATGGAATCATGTTCTTGAGGGTGAGGATAGGTCTGACGTCTTTCCTTTAGCATGATTATTTTGATATTCATATATGTTATCATGTGTATCAGTTATCTCTTTTTCATCGAGGCACTATTTCATTGTATTGGTAGACAGACTGAGGGGATGAGACCCAAGATAAACATGAAATGTATTTATGCTTTCTATGCACCTTATACACAGAACCTGAAGGCAATCTGACAACATTTTTAGTGAACTTGGTTTTTGCGTGTGACCCATCTCCTGACATTAAGTGTGCAGCTTTCTATTTATAGCATAATGTAAGCATTCATAATGTTTCGGATTTTGGAACTGTTTTGGAACTGTTGAGAATAAAGCTGCTACCAACAGGCCTGGTGGACGTCCTCAGGGTGTACATGCCCCCAAGAGAAGGAGAAAAAGTAAGGGCACTGACTTTTGCCAGAGTAAAGTTCCAGAAAGAGAAAGATTCTGCTAGAGCGGTGGCACTTTTTCCTTCGTGCTCATAAAGCTCGCTCACCTCCTCTAGTGTGAAGGTGTGAGTGCTGGCAGCTGGGGCAGATGCTGCTCTAAGGTGGGTGCTCAGACATACGGATGTGAGTGGGCCAGTCACACAAGCCCAGGTTTTAAATCCTTCTTATGGACCTAAGACCTTAACCAGCCAGGAATCGGAGGCAGGGGATTTCAGATTACCCACTCAAGAGATCTTATTTTATTTGATCTCACGCCTGGCCTCAAACTTGCTGTAATAATTGCTTTGGATGATCTTGAACTTTTGATCTTCTTCCCTCTGCCTCTGGAGTATTGAAATTAAAAGTTTGTAGCACCATGCTGGGTTAATACGGTGGTGGGATCAAATCCAGTGCTTCTTGCATGCTAGGCAAGCAGTCTCTTGACTGCTCTACATCCTAGCCCCAGAAATTTTAATGTACATCCAAATCCAATCACTTTCAAGAATCGCTCAATCTGCTTATTTAAATTGTTAGGGAAAGACTAAAGAAAATTAGCTACCACTATTAATTTGTCAGATTCTCTGAGAATATAAAAGTTACTATGTCGTGAATTAGGAGGAACACATTGCAATTACAATCAGGAAATCACTGATGGAATATGATGATTCTGGTACAGCTCCTCACCTTAAGATACAAAGAGAACTTTTCAACAAAAGTGTGCGGTGTGTTGGTGGCAGCGAGGACAGGAGGAGGGTTGCACACATGCCACAGCATGCGGAGGCCAGAGGACAACATCAGGTATCAGCCCTTCTACTTTAAGACAGAGTCTCCCTTGATGTGTGCTGCATGTGCACCAGGTTAGCTGACTGGGGAGTTTCCAGGGACTCTCCTGGACCTGCCTCCCATCTGGCAACAGGTACCACAGGGATTACAGAGATTTGCTCTACTGCCTCTGGGCTTGAGGGATTCGAATGCACACCCTCAGGCTTGTGCAGCAATCACTGAGCTACTTCCTAGTCCCTCAATTGATTTTTTAAAAATTGTTTTATTGCCAGGCAGTGGAGACACATCCCCTTGAACCCAGTGCTCAAGAGACAGAGGCAGCTAGGTTCTTGGGCAGCAGAGGAGAGGGTGCCTGAACTGGCCTTGTCCAATAGCCACACTGATGAATATCTTGAATATCACCATAGAACCTTTGTCCGGCGATGGGTGTAGATAGACAGAGACCCACATTAGAGCCCTGGACTGAGCTCCCAAGGTTCAGCTGAAGAGCAGAAGGAGGGAGAAGAAGAGCAAGGAAGTCAGGATCGCGAGGGGTTCATCCACCCACGGAGATGGTGTGACTGGTCTAATGGGAGCTCACCAAAGCCAGCTGGACTGGGACTGAACGAGCATGGGATCAAACTGGACTCACTGAATGTGGCTGACAATGGGGGCTGACTGAGAAGCCAATGATAATGGCACTGGGATTTGATTCTACTGTATGTACTGGCTTTTTGGGATCCTAGTCAGTTTGGATGCACACCCTCCTAGACCTGAGTATATGTCTGTGCACCATGTGTGTGTCTGGTGCTTCTGGAACTGGAGTTACAGATGGTTGTGAGCTAGCATGTGGGTACTGGGAATTGAACCCAGCTCCTCTGGAAGAGCAGCCTGTGCTCCTAACCGTTGAGCTATCTCTTCAGGCCCCTCAATTAATTTTTTAGTGAGATGATAGAATCAAAGATTTGATTCCTAAAAGAAAGCAAAGATTGCAATAAAAACATTTTTTTAAAAATAAACAGAAACCAAGAGAAGTCATCAATGGCAGGATTTCCTCAGGCTGGGGAAAGCGAACCAGACAGCAAGTTAGGTCTGTAGAGGGAATGTAGAGTTTTAGAAATGGTAAGTATGTGCTTAAATATAGGAGAATTTTTCAATTTTTAATTTATTTAAATTAAGGTTGACTGTTTAAAGCAAAAGTAATCATGGCATATTATGGATTTTTATAATAGATGCAAAAGTAAAATGTATGACATTGGTATAAAGGATCAGCGAGGGGAAATGAAGTATACTGGTGAAGCTATTGTTCTGTCTTTGGTGTGTTACAGTTCATGAGAAGACACAGTAACAAGAATAGATAGTGCAAGCCCTAAAGTAACCACTAAGATACAAAAGCAGAATCATAGCTGCCAAGGCAATGATGAAGAGAGGATTAAGGAGAAGTATTCCTCAGTTATTTCAAGCAGATAGCAGCAACAACAGCAAACAAAACAACAATAAAAACCACAACAACAACCAGGAAGGAAGGAAGGAAGGAAGGAAGGAAGGAAGGAAGGAAGGAAGGAAGGAAAGGAAGGAAGGAAGGAAGGAAGGAAGGAAGGAAGGAAGGAAGAAAGGAAGGAAGGAAGGAAGGAATCGAGAAATGAATGCCAGCGAAATGGAAATGTGAACACATACAAGATTTTCTTCCAATAACCAATAGCACATGTCAACAGAGGAACAACAAAGCCTCAGAAAACACGAACAACAGTTATCAAATGCGATTCACTGCTGCTTTCAGAATATTTCCCCAAACAACAAGCTTCATATTAAAAAGAAGAACAGAAAAGAAAGGGGTATGCTGAACATTCATTGACTGTTTCTCATTGTAACAGAATTAGATGAGAAAATAATAACCAAAGGTGTCTAGAAAACACCAATCATTTTTAAATTAAGCTCCATAATGCCTAAAGAATCCATTGGCAGCAGAAGAAACAACCACAGGCTGAAACCATTTTGAAGTGGGTACTGTGAGCCTGCAGCCTGCTGGAGAAGCCTTTTAATTATCTTTCTAATCCCCTGGCAGATCAGAGCAGGGAGCTTTACCTCTTGTCCTACTTAGCACCCTCCATGTACCCTCCTCCCTGGGTACAACAGTGTTATCGAGGATCTCAGTGTCAAGTAATACGAATAATTATGTGTCAGGCAGTTAGCGTGTGATGAACAAAAGATTAAGTACTTTACTGACATTCTCCCCCTCTACCCCCCCCCCCCAGCCTTCACAGCAATCCTCTGAACGGGAGCTATTGTTCTCCTTCTAGTTGGTAAAGGGGTGGAAATACACGGAGGATAGCCTGCCCAGACTGTAGCACCATGGAGCCAAGATTCAAATCCAGAAGGCAGCCCCCAGAGCCCACCACGTTAGACACTACCGTGTACCAGCGCAAGGGCAGATATCACACAGTTTTAGGGGCAACGGGAATACAATTAATATTTTATACATTGTGTGTTGCCCACAAAATGGCTTCTTATTAGATCACAGCTTTCAACTACTTTCTTCCAAACATAACCATTTCTTTCCAACTTGGGGGTGGGGAGGGGAGTCATAACAGTTTATTGACACATGCCTGTAATAGTCTCAGCGCTCTGGAAGGGGAGAGTGGAGAAGCAGGGGTCCAAAGCTAGCCTGGAACATGACACTTTGTCTTTAAAAAAAAAAATTGAAGTCTTGGAAAAGTCCATACTGTGTTTCTTCATTACGATAGCATCTCAAGGACTAGTAAATGAATCACAGGGGATTTGAAAAAGCAATGAACTTGGAGCCAGAAGTACCTGCACATCAGCTTTGTGACCTAGGGCAAGCTACCTCTCTGGGCCTCTGTTTTTTTGTTGTTTTTTTTTTTTCTTGTGTAAGCCAGGAAAAACAGTGATTATAAGGCACCTGTGGAGGAAACATAAGTCAAGAGGATCTAAGGTGAAAATGTTGTCCGAATCTGAGAGAACTTTTCATGCTGACCGAGGAAACACCACTTGAGAGCCTTTGCAGTAACCGGGAAGTTAAGAGGCAAGACCTCGTCACGCCTCTTGTTAATGATTTTAGCCGCCGCTGTAACCAAATATGGAACAAGAAGCTATTTAAGGGAGAAAGGAGCTTATTTTAGCTCACACTTTGATGACAGAGTGCATCCTGCATCCTGGTAGGGAAGGCCCTGTGGCTGGGGCAGGGGGCTGCTGGCTGGAGCTGGGGTGGGGGGTGCTGCTAGCTGGAGAAGGGGCAGCCAGCAGGGGCAGGAAGCAGCCAGTCACCGTTTATCTGCGGGAAGGGAGCAGAGAGGTGAACACGAATGTTTCTCCGCGTTTCTCTTTTCCTTGTTTCTTGGTCTAGTCCCACATCCAGGGCAGGTCCCCTCGCTGCCAGTTGATCCTCTCTAGAAACACTTTTGCACACTCACTCATAGCTCTGGCTCACTAGTGACTGGAGTCTTTCTTTTCTCGTTCGAGACTGGAACCCATAATGTATCCCCGCTTGGCCTGGAACTCACAGACATCTGCCTGCCTCTGTGCTTCCAGCGTGCTGGGATTCGAGGTGTACACCACCACAGAGGGCCCCTTAAGGTGTTCCTTAATCCAATCAAGTTGACAGATGAGCCATCACACTCATTCCCCTTGCTGTGACTGGTGACTTGCGTTATACTTTTCGCTTCTGAATAGGGATTTTGCTATGAAAATTATTTTCTTAAAATTTAAAACTATAGGATCCTTACGCTGTCACTGGTGACCCTGTTACCTACATGACGCTGTGTCATGCAGCTTGTGGGTTATATCCAGTACTCCTTTCGCTCGCTTCCCTTTTTGGCTCCCTTTCTCTGGGTCTCCTTTATCCCCACTCTCTTTGCCCTTGGCTCTCTTGCTTCCCCGCCCCCCTTGCTCTCAGGATCTGGTTCTGTCTACTGGCCATGTTCAGTATATTAGTTTCTCCCTCCACTCTGGGTGCCTCTGGCTAGACTCTCCTCACACCTACAATAAAAACCGTCCCCTCGGCCATACCTTGAAACAGTCATGTCCTCAGTTTACACAGTTTAAACATTAAATATTACAGTGGTAATGGTTTCATATAGATGTTTTCCCCACTTGAGATAATTATAAGACAGGTATATCATAGCTGCACAGAAATATCCTGCCATGAGCTAAGCCCTTTCAGAGATAAAAAGTAAATGTAAATTACCTAAGAAAGAAAGTCTATAAAATAACACGTATGTTACTATTTTTTTGTAGGAAAAAAATGTATATGCATGGAAAATACTAGAAATATCTCCAACAAATGTTAGTTGGTCGGCAGTTATCTTTGGGTTGTGTGATTTGGGTTGGTCCCCACCTCCCCGCCCCGGGTGTGTGTTTCTGTTTTTCAGTGTTTCTTCCCTGAGCATAGAAACTGGGACCCCCACCCCACCCCGCTACTGTTATTAAATAAAAAGTGATGCTTGGGTTCACTCTATCAGATGGCCAATTTTTACAGAGCCCTTTGGTAACTTTGTCAGTCTCTTCTTTGGGACTCCAGACAGTATTTCTCATGTGAGACGGTGTGCAGAAAGGGCTGAGACCGTCAGGGGCAGCGGCTGGTACAGGAAGTCCTTCAGTCCCTTGTTCCCTTCCTGTACCATCCATCCCTTCCAACCTCCGGCTCAATTAGGCTGTCTTTCTGGAGTCTAACACTTGTTTGATGGCTCGCTCCCCAAATAGCCTGTTGTCAAGATTTGAAATACTCTGAGAACAAGTATGCTGTGAACTTCAAGGTTTCTCAGGAAGGAGCTGTCCCAGAGACCTAGATGAAGACACAGTGGCAAGGGAGAGACAGGATCAACCAAGAACTCAAGGGGGCAGAAGAAAGGAAGGAAGACAAGAGTGAAGGCTGAATTCTAGCCCCTGGATCGCCATGCACACAATGCTTTCAGCAGAGGCTTCAGGAGGAGGTTGAACTCTTCTGAGTGATGGCCGCGATGCCTTCCTGTGTACCTGGAGAGACTCAGAGCCCACGTCTTGTAAAGTAGAGAACTCGCTCTGCTAAATTCTCAGGATAGAGGCTCTCAAAAATGGCCCAGTTGGCAGGAGAAGAAAACAGGGTGATTTCAAACCTTCAATCTGTTATGTTAAGTCGAAAGCACCTTTCCTGTGACAGGCTGGCTCCTGAACTTTCTGGGCCTTACTGTGGCCTTTTATTCTTCCCACCCTGAACTAATCCTCCTCCTCCTTCAGATTTATTTTTATTTTATGTGTAAGAGACGTTTGCTTAAATGTATATCTGGACACCACGTTCCTATCTAGTGCCTCCCTGCAAAAGCCAGAAGAAAGTATAGGATCCCCTGGAACTGGACTCATGGATGATTGTGACCTGCCGTGTGGAACTGGACTCATGGATGGCTATGACCTGTCATGTGTGCTCTGGGAACTGAACCCAGGTCCTCTGCAAAAACAGAAACTGCTCTTACCCACTGAACTGTCTCTCCAGGCCCTTTAAAATCGTGTGTGTGTGTGTGTGTGTGTGTGTGTGTGTGTGAGAGAGAGAGAGAGAGAGAGAGAGAGAGAGAGAGAGAGCAGGACCTTATTACATCATCAGGACTGTCCTGCAACTCATAATTCTCCTGCCTCAACTACTCACTGCTGGAATATGGGCAACCCCACCCAGCACACCTGGTTCACCTTTCTTCATTGGACTATTTTGTCCTTCTGAGAGCAGCCTAGAGTTTGTTTCTTGCTCTCTGTCAGGCTTATCTCTATTATCTATTTCTATTATCTTTCTGTAGATGAGAGCTGGATTTTCTTCATCTCCATGTTCAACTGGGAATAGCTAGTACTGAATAGTGCCTGAACTGTACAGACTGAAGAGTTAAGGCTTTCTTGTTCCTTTCATTTTCTTGCTTATAGGTACATTCATTTTCTTGCTTATAGGCACGCAGGCTTCTTCTAGAACCACCGAAGGCCCCGTCCATCTGCACCATCCCAACCACATCCTGCTCAGGGCTCTACCGGGAGGCAGTTCCTTAGGTTGGAAGTCATCTTCAGCTTGGACTGCCAGGCATCCCTGTAATGCAAAGTGCTGACCCGATCACTTCTCCAGAAGGTAGTCTACTATATTCAATAAGGCTAGAGCCCCCCAAAATTTTTTTTTAACTTTTTTATTTATTTATTTTTGGGGCTGTCATGTGCCACAGTCAGAGACAGGAACAATTTTTTGTGTTTGTTTTGTGAGTCCCAGGAATTGAACTCACATTGTCAGGCTTGGCTTTGAGCACCTTAACTTCTGAGCCATCGCATCACTCCTTACGGTGGAGAATTTTAAAACAGCCCCTTCTTTGCAACTCATAGATTCTGGGGTAAGATTCTCTCAATGGCAGTCCCCTCACCCTCTGCTACAGAGCCTTCTCACTACAACTAAATGTATAAAACACTTTTGGTGGTTTGAAAGAAAATGACCCCCAAAGGGAGCGACGCTATTAAGAGGTGTGGCTTTGTTAGAGTAGGTGTACCCTTGTTGGAGGAAGTGTGTCACTGTGGGGGCGGGCTTTGAGGGCTCTTTTGCTCAAGCGTCCCTCAGTGTAATTGTCAGCTGACTTCCCATGACCTGCATATACAAATGTAGCAGCACCACGTCTGCCTGCACATCACCATGCGCATGATGATAATGGACTGAACCTCTGGAACTAACTATAAGCGAGACACCCCAATTAAGTGTTTTCCTTGTAAGAGTTGCTGCGGTCATGGAGTTTCTTCACAGCGATAGAAACCCTACCTCAGACAGCATTCCATGAGATTCTGTGCTTGGGGCTAGAGCTAGCCCACAGTACATCTTTTTCTTACGGTTCCAGTTGGTTCTGCTTTGGAGAATCGATTTACTGACCTCCAACAAGCTGACTGTGTTCCTTAAGCCCAGCCTGAAAGAGATGTGAATAACCTTGGAGTTAGCTTGGCCTGGGCTTACCCTTGACCCGATCTGAACTTGCCAGCACTCTGGGCCAGGACAGGGCCAGTCACATGCAAGTTCCTGATAGACAGTCATAATGGCAAGGAGAGAGTGAAAGGCACAGAGCCGGGGTTGGGGTGGGGGTGTCTTCTTGAATGCTTGTTAGGAGTGAGTTTTTATTTTCCCCTGGCTTGTACGCAGTTAGCTTACAAAGCTGTGTGAACAGACAACTTTGCGAACAGAGATCACCAAGCCTAGAGACCAATTAGAGGAACTCTATCCTCCCGTATTTCCTTGTAAGATACATCAAATTAAGCCCCGAGCTGCATTCTGGCTCGATATAGAGTCACCATAGAACAAGAATGATTCACCAAACAAACTTCTGCCTTTCTGTTTCGGGTGCTTCATTGAACTGGTTTATGTCTCCGGGTAAAGCTATTATAATGGCATTATCCACCTAATGAGCAATGGTGCAATCTTTCCCAGTGGCAATCTCCAGAATTATGCAGTGTTTAAAAGCCACCATGACTGCGGGGAATAGGCACTAATTTTTCTATTGCAAACACTGTGGTCATATTCAAAACGAATAGATGTTATTATTTGGATATTTTTTCAAACATTTAATTCTTTTAATAAATCATAACTCCCCAAAGAAATAAGCACAGTTCATTAGTGGTGCTAATGAAAATGTCATCTTTAGGAAAAGCTTATCCAAAGTATCATTCCCTGGAGCAAGAGTTCCAGGAGCTTTGTTTGCCAACTTTATTAATGAAAACTTTGTGCTGTGAATCAATAAATTAACGATAAAACAGAAAAACAGAGAGGGGGGAGAGGGAATTACCCTACTAGACAAGTAATTAGATTTACAATTTTTTTAAATTATGGTTCTAAAAATAGTGTCACAAACTTTCAAGGATATGGAATCTCTGCTTTTAAAGATAAAATGGCATAGAAAGGGTATTAGCAAACCTTTTTTTTAAAAAAAAATGTTTTCTTATTTATGTGTATGGGTGTTTCGTCTGCATGTGCACATTTGATGTTCAGAGAGGACAGAAGATAGCATCGGAACATCTGGAACTGGAGTTCCAGGTGATGGTGAGCGTCCTTGTAGGTGCTGAGAATCAAACCTCGTGATTTGCAGGCAGTTTTCTTCACTGCTGAGCCATCTCCCCAGCCACTATTAGTAGGATCTTTTTCTTTCTTTGGTTTTTTATTTTTTTCCTTTTGGTTTTTAGAGACAGGGTTTCTCTGTAGCTTTGGAGCCTGTCCTGGAAACTAGTATTTCTTTGGTGCAGGTTACAGTCATACTGAGGACGTCTCTTCATTCACATGCAAACAAGAGAACTTTGAAGAAGTTCTAAGTCTACCCTTTGCATGCTATAGACCATAATAAGCACAGAGTCAAGATCTGAACTGACAAAACCCAAGGCATCAGCTTTGTGTCATCCTGGTTTTTTTTCTTAAAGTGAGCGATCCTACAGAAGTCTAGTTTCAGCTGGGTGGTGGTGGCACATGCCTTTAATCCCAGCACTTGGGAGGCAGAGCAGGTGGATCTCTGTTGAGTTTGAGGCCAGCCTGGTCTACAGAGTGAGTTCCAGGACAACTAGGGCTAAACAGGGAAATTCTGTCTCAAAAAAAAAAAAAAAACCAAAGGGGAAAAAAAAGAAGTGTAATTTATTCTAGTGTCTGGTTTATAATACATGTATAATCTATGTCCGTTAAGCAAAGGACCCGATGAATGAGGCGGTTATTAATGAAGTAGCTGACTAAGCAGCTTTTTCTGTTCTAATTTCTGTGTTTGCCCTTTTAAGAACATCTTTAATGTCATTATTGAAATAAGTAGTGGTCACCTGGATGAGAATAATAAATCAAGGCTATTATTATACAAAGCCTGTGCTAGCACCGGGCAGAGCCACTCCTGCTTGCATTTGATGGCTGTAACATAAACTGCAAAGTTGGCTGGGAAAGGGGAAGCCTCACAGCACAAAAGAAGAGAAGGAAGGGACAAAGAGCTCTGCAGGTATGCTCCCATTGGCGTGCTGATATGACAAGGCTGGAGGGGAGGCGGGACTTGGGAGGCATGTTTAATGTTCTGTGGTCTTGAGTAAGAAGCCAGGGCGTAAGTTGGGAAAGCTGTCAGCCATAATGTGAACCCTAACTCCCTAAGGCCAATTGCTACAGAAGTTGAGGTTTCTCTTCCCAGGCTACTTGCTTCAGAGAAAGGTCGTGGGTCAGAGTCCTGTTGGCATATCTGGTCTAGTCAATGCCCGCGTACATGTTCAGCAAATCATCACCTCTATCAGCCAGTTTTTCAAACTGACTCTCTATCCCAGTCCACATGAACACCTCAAATGCAGTGGCCGTCAAAGGACTTTACCAATCTATCAAAATTCCCTCTAAGCTGAATATGGTGATGTAGTATCTGTAATTTTAGAACTTGGGAGGCTGACACAGGAGGATTGTAAGTTCAAGGTGGGGCTGGGCTACACAGCCATGGTTTCTCAAAATTTTAAAAGAAAGAAAGAGAAATCTATTTTTAGTGGGTGTGTATGTATGTGGGTTTTCGCGTGCATGCACGCATGACAAAAAGAGAGTCATACCAGTTTGCTATGCTTTCTATCAGGTTAATCTACAGGGATTGCTGTTATCTCTGACTCCCATCTCTCCCTAGAAACACTGGGACCACTGACATGTGCTCATCCCGCTGTGGCTGGCTTAGGTCAGACTTCTGTCTTTGGAGGACTGGTGGAGGGTGCCACCCGGGCGTCTTGCTTTCCTTTATACTGCTGTTTCGCCACTTCCCTGGTTTCAGCTCTCAGCTCGTCATACTCCAAATTCCCCTAGCTGCCTTGGGGTTCAGGACTGTCACTTCCATATCTTCCTGACTTTTCTGGGCTTAAACATTTGATTAAGAAATATTTCAAATCTTCACAAAAGTCCTCAGAATAAATAGAACAGACCACTTTGTATTTATCACACATGGTATGTGTAGCACACAGCACATTTCTGATTTAATGGGTTTTTTTTTCAATTTTACAATGCGATAAAGGCAGCATATTTTGAATTTTGATTTCCCCCAACTCAGTAATATTCCTACAATATAATACAATTTTAATTGTAATGCTGTAGCTTCTAGTCAGCCATGCCATCAAGAAGGTAAAGAGCTAATATTCCACAGTGTATTATGTTGTTATTTTCTGTAGGTGGGGATTCAATAAATTATGAGACATTCAGCCCTTTACTATAAAACAGGTTTTGTGTTAAATTATTTTATCCACTATAGTCTAATATAAGGGTTTTAGACATGTTTAATCTAAGTTAATTAGGCTATGTTCAGTAACTTAGAAGTATTTGAATGCAGGCAGGGGGTATTTTTATAACCCCATCATAAGATGAGGGAAACTCCCCTGACACCCTTGGTGTATGTGTATGAATGTGTGTGTTTGTATGTGTGTGTGTGTATAGTGTGTATATGTGTGTATGTGTGTATGGTATGTGTGTATATGTGTATGTGTGTATATGTGTGTATGGTATGTTGTGTGTGTGCATGTGTGTCTATGTATGTGTGTATGTGTAATTCTTCTCTACTACTTTTTTTTGAGCTTCAATTTTCATTCTTTCAACTCCTAACCCAGACACATACATTAAAGATTTACCAATATTTCATCTTCTTTGCATATTTTTTTTGAGACCGGGTTTCTCTGTGTAGCCCTGACTTTCCTGGAACTCACTCTGTAGAACTGTCTCCTGAGTGCTGGGTAGGATTAAAGGCGTATGCTGCCACCATTGCCCAGCAGCAAGTTTCCATCTTCTTAGAGTTAAAAACTCATATTTTCACTGAGGTTGGAGGAACAACCTTCTTCTTGTTCTGATATTTGGAGATTGATTTCTGAGAAAAAGAAAAAAATGACAGAACTACAGTTTTATGTTGCTTCCTTAAACCTGGACCCCTCTTAATCATGTCTTAGCATTTCTTTTTTTCTTTAACATTTTTTTTGATTATTGATTGATTGATGATTGATATCAGTTGGTTAATTGATGATCATTCAGGACGATCAAGAAAGGTGCTTCACATGTTCTACGACACAGATGTGGTGGTCAGAAGACAGTTTGTGGGAGTCAGTCCTTTCCCAGGGATAGAATCAGGTCATTAGGGTTGAAAGCACGCTTCTTTACCCAACAAGCCATCTTGTTGGCCTGAGTTTTTCTTATTAAATATTTTTCTTCTCTCATATTCTTATTTTATTCACCTTCATGAGGAATTTGTAATGTCCCCTTTAAAACTATAGATTTATAGCTGTTACTATCTTATTCCCTCATTCCCCTTGGGCAGGGTTTATTTGTGTGATAATTTATGATCTGAAGTGATATCTGTCTTGGGAAAAATTTTCAGGCATTTTGTTGTTTGTTTGATACAAGATTTTAACTGTGTAGCCTTGGCTGTCCTGGTACTCGCATTGTAGACCAGGCTGACCTCGAACTCACAGAGATTTGCCTGCTTGTGCCTCCAGCTGGATTTTCAAAAGCATTTCTGGAAAGGGTTCTTTTTTTTTCAACTGTAGCCTGACTTATTTATAAAATGTAGAGGATATTTTAATCACAAATATCTCAGTTGGTAAAACTGTCTTGGAAAGAAATGAATATACATCCGAGGAAGTTTAAATAGAAAGTAAGATTTAAATGATTTGCTGTCTTTCCAGTCCTTGTGAGTGTAAAATGACAGAGAATAATAAAGTTATTCAAAATGAAAACCAGGAAAATTATAGCTCTTGTGAGTGTTACTTCCCCAGATGAGAGACACTGCCACTGAAAGCTGTGTTTTAGAAAGCTCTGACTGTCTTCCATCCCAAAGTCGTTTGGTCACATGACTCACCACATTCCATTAGGAAAAATCCTTTAACTTCTTTCGGTTTATCTGAGTTCCGTTAGGCCCCGTATCAGAAACAAAATACAAATAACTTTATAGCAGTCTAATAAGATTTCTTCAAATTTCAATTAAGTCTGTGTTCTCTGACTATAAAAAGATAATCTGATTGAGGAGCCTTACACAGAGCCTTCCTGGAAGAGACGCTGCTAATCCTCTTGGCAAAGGGTGGGGCGAGGCCTTCTAGTAAGGAGGTTTTAGTGTGATCCTGAGGGCTGCAATATGGGATCCTAAGGTTCTTTCATTATGAAGGGTTCTTTCAAAGCGGAAGTTCAACTCGCCTAAACTTAGAGATGCGCTGTCAGGAAACAGCCAGTCCCTGCAGCCCAAGGCTGGCTACTCTGAAATGCCAACAGCTTTCTGCTATCGGGGAAAGTCCTTTGGTAATTGTATGTGATGCTCTCTGGGAGCTCTCCTGGATTTACATGGCCTGTCTGTCAACAAAGGATGGGACCAGGTAGTATCTAACAACTCTAGCAAGTTGAACAATCATGTATCAAGAAAAGTTGTACTCGTGTCTCAAGAAAAACTGTACTCAAGGATGCCTGTCAGGAGAAAGGAAGAAGAAACGATACAGTGTTTTCTTTATATATTTTTACCTTTTAAACAAATGTGTGTAGGTGCTTTGCCTGCACGTATGCCTGCTTGCCATCTGTGTGTCTGGTGCCCACAGAGGCCAGAAGAGGTTGTTGGATTCCTGGAACTGAAGTTATAGTTGTGAGTCACCATGTGGATGCTAGAAATTGAACCAAGGTCCTCTGGAAGAGCAGCCAGTGTTCTTAGTCACTGAGCCATCTCTCCAGGTCTAGGATATTTTAAAGACATACCCTTGCATTGAAAAAGCAAAATAAAAGATGGGAGAGATGGCTAAGTCGTCAGGAGCACTGGCTGGTCTTCCAGAGGACCAGGGTTCAAGTCCCACCACCCACATGGTAGCTCACACTGTCTGTAACTCTAGTTCCGGGGGATTTGACACTGTCATACCAATGTACATAAAGTTAAGTAAATTATATAAAAAAGAAAAAAACAGAAAAACACCAAAGCCCTAAGTCATTTAGTCATAGCATATAACCAGGCTTATTTCTTTGAGGTGAGAGGCAATGTTCCCATTTTCTGTTCCATCAAAATTGTCTCCAATGTTGAAGACATTGCGATATACTTTGAATCAATATACTTTAAATCGATATACTTTAAATTGATATACTATAAATATACAGCCGACTAGTCTATTATCTGTTTTTGTTTATTTATTTGTGTGGTTTTTTTTTTGAGACAGGGTCTCACTGTGCAGCTCCAGCTGGCCTGAAACTTGTGTGGCCTCAAACTCAGAGAGATCCACCTGCCTCTGCCTCTACCAAGTGCTGTGCTTTCTATTTTAGCTAAATCTCTCAGTCTTCATTTTCCTCACCTCTTTTAGTTTCTCTGTCTTTCTACCCATCTCTGTGCCTCTTGAGTTTTGTAGACTACCCCCCCATACTTATACATATACTTTTTGGTTTTGCTCTGAACTTATGAAAAAGTAGAAGCGAGGCAATGCAGACTAATGGAAAACAACTGATGCCCAGTCCCAGCTGCAACCCAGCTGCAGTGGCCTGTAAACCCTCTGCAAAGTGGGAGCACACAAGCACAGCGATGCTTGGGTTGCCTGGAGACGAAAATAAGTTAAATCTGCCTCCTAACACTATACAAGTGCTGTCCTGGTACAAGGGATCATGTTAATGTCAAATCCAAGAGTGTACACTATGTATAGAAACTTGGTGATCCCCCATCTAAAAAACATGAGTTCAGTGCCTAATTGCCTAGTGAAGAGATAGGTAACTACCCACATTCTAAATGGAATTGGTTTCTTTGTGTAGTTTTTATTCTGATAATTCTCTGTAATGGTTAATTTTCATTTATTTACTTATTTCTTTTTTGAGACAGGGTTTCTCTGCATAGCCTTGGCTGTCGTGGAGCCAGCTCTGTAGACCAGTCTCTGCCTGCTTCTACCTCCCAAGTGCGAGGATTAAAGTGTTGCACTGTCCCGCCCAGCTGTGATGATTAATTTTAATCATCAATTTGATGTAATCTAGAATCACCTGAGAAATGATTCTCAGGGAGGGATTGCCTCTATCAGGTTGGTCTATGGTCACATCTGTGAGAGATTGTCTTCAGTTTCTTGCTGTGGGAAGACCTAGCATACCCTGGGTGGTTCCTTTCTCTGGGCTGGGAGCTCTGATGGTGCAAGTGCAGCGAGCAAGCAGAGTGTTAACAGGCGAGCATGTATTCATTCTCTGCTCTTGATCTGGATGTGATTAGCTCCTTCAAGCTCCTATCCTGACTTTCCTGAAATTGTAAACCAGTAAATACTCCTAATGGGATCTAAGCTTTCTTTCTTTCTTTCTTTCTTTCTTTCTTCCTTCCCCTTCTTCTTTTTCTGGTCAGAGTATTTTATTACAGTTTTTAAAAAATGAAATTAGAACATTATCATGAGAACAAGGCCAGCCTTGGCATCATCTGAACTGGGCAGACTGGATTCTTGATATAGATAAAAGGGTACTAATAGCATTCTAGTATTCAGCAGGGACTGAACTTGTAAGGGCTTACAGCAGCGGTGGCCACAGAGGTCCAGTCTTCTGTTCTGGCTATCTAGCCTTTATGTCAAGAAGGCCTGCTGAGTGCATTGAGCAACTTCCTCACAAGACATTCCCACCCCCTTTTGGAATTCTGGAATGTGAGGCCAAGCACATCAAGGAAGAACTTGCACATCCGTATATCTTTTATCCACTGGTTGACTTTCTGTCCCGTGAACACATAGAAAAAGCCTGCTTGAAGACCAAAGGTAAACTCCCTGAAACCCTCTTTCCCCAGCGAAATGGCCCACGACGGAATAACTGCTTCTCTGACATAAGGATTCAGAAGCACAGCTGCCCTTACTACACTCTTCTTCCTGGACTCTGGCTCTGAAAGTGACGCCTCCCTGGGCTTTCACGGCAGTCCTACTCTCGGTTGAGATGTGGTGACACTCCACTCTCAGCCACTCTCTAAGACATTGGTTTTTCAGGCCATGCCTAACCCTCAGAGACTCCAATTTTTGTTGTTGTTGCTGGGGGGGGGGTGTATTTTTTCTTTTTGAGATAGAGTCTCACTTTGTTTAGCCCTATCATCTACACCCTAGCTGGCCTCAAACTCACAGAGCTCCATCTACCTCTGGCTCTGGCATCCTAGGATTAAAGGTATGCACCACCATGTCTAGTTCTCTTTTGAATATGATGACTGGAGCCTTCGTGTGGACTCAGAAACTGCACCATCTGCCACCGTCACCCGTCCATCCCACACTGATTAGTGGCTTCTCCCTTGGCGCAGTAAGGAGTCATCCTCTAAGTTGATCAGAATAAGCTGAGAGTGTAGAGTCTTATGGGCATAGGGAACTCTGCCAGGAAAACCAGGCACAAGAACGTTCTCAGACATGCTAGGCCTAGGAACGGTATAACTCCCTTACCATCACCCATAAAGTGATGAAGTGATGGGTACCGAACACTTGAATGGCACGGTCACACAACAACCCATCATCTGATACCTGGTGTGTGTGTGTGTGTGTGTGTGTGTGTGTGTGTGTGCGTGGAGCGGGGGGAGAAGGAAGAAGGAGAGGCGGAGGGAAGGAGGGAGGGAGGGAGGGCTCCCTGACTCCTGGATCTTTGACCCAGCTCAGTTCTCTGCTGTCAATGCAGACTGCAGGACTGCCTGCCCATCCCTCCGTGTGCCCTTTTGGACCTGACTTTTGGTCTCCTGCTCCTGACTAGTAAGTAGCTAGCGCCTGAACTTTGCAGCATTGCTCCCAAGCCTGATCCCTGCAGCTTCCTCCTGGCACTAGTGTGGTTCATTATCTTATCAAGACAGATTCTTCCTCAGCCCACTTCTGAAATCTTTTGAACTCTCCTGCAACCTTTCACTTGTATTCACTCTGTTATCTACATATATGCATATAGTTATACGGATATATTTACTGTGTGCTATGAGATATATTACTGTTAGTAACTAAGATTGGAATAAAAGAAGCAATAGCCATCATTTTGGGCAGGTCACCATTATATGACAAATTACTGCCACTGGAACAAGGGAACCTTGTGAATTTATTATTATTCAGTAAATTCTGACACTGTGGAAAGGCATAAGTATGTCCATCCATGTTTCTGCCATAGTGTGCTCATGACACTATGTGTGGTCACTTTCGCCGTTCTTAACACTATTCTTGCAATGTAAGCTGATGGAAGCCTTTTTGACAGCATCTCCTCCTTTCCTTTTTGTGAATGACTTGCACAGCCAACATATTCCGCTTGCTGGCCTGAGAGCTAACACCGCCATAGAGTCTGGTAGGATCTGTACAGTTGTGCAGAGGACAGGCCGGGGGCTTCGGGGTGGGAAGGAAAAGCTAGATGCTGAGCTGCGAAGGCAGCCTGGGGAGAAGGATGGCTAGGAAGGAAGGTCTGAAACTGAAGTGCAATATTCTTTTTTTATCATACTTCCGACAGATCAGTAAGAGAAAGAGAAGTTTGCCTCTCCCTGTGGTCCTTTGACATCTACCACTTTTCAGCTATTCAACAGAAAAGCTAACTTGAGAATTGTGTGGTCACATTTAACTTCTCTTCCTTTATTTGAGTGTTTGTGGGTATACGTGCGTATGTGTATTTTTAATGAGGGGGTTGGAAAAATAATCAGGTTATGCATTGGGCTCTAGGCATTTACGTGCTTGACATAAGGAAGAGTTTGTGAAAATAGAAGTTATTTGGAAAAGCACAGACAGTATTGCTTTGAATGTTATGGTACAGTAGCCAACTTCCACCATGGTTCTCGACACGTCTTACTTCCTGTACTCATATTCTTGAACACCTGCTTTTGGGAGGAGATATTAGGTCAGCCTTTATGAATGGAATTTCTGTCCTCATTAAAGAGGCCTAAGGGACCCCGCTTATCCCCCTTTCACAGAAAAAAAGACACCATTTAGAACTGCAGTTCTCAACCTGTGGGTCGCTATCCATTTGTGGGGGGGGTCAAACAAGCCTTCCACGGGGTCACCTAAGACCATCAGAAAGCACAGATATTTACATTACGACTCACAACAGTGGCACAATTATAGTTATGAAGTAGCAATGAACATAATGCTATGGTTGGGGTCACCAGTGGGGCTGCAGCGTTAGGAAGGCTGAGAACTACTGTTGTAGAGGAATGGGTTTGCCATCACATGTCAAATCCCCCCACACTCTGATAAAACTCTTGTTTATAAATTAGCTAGTTGTAAGTAACCAGAATGGATCAAAATCAGTGTTTCTTCTGAGACCAGTGTTGGGGGCTATGGACCCCCAGACCCTGAATTTCCTGTAAACAACTTACTTGCAGCTGCCCTGAGCAAAACAACTTGTTTTCCTGTGTTTGAAGCTGCTCTGAGCACCAGATGGGGAGTGATTTCTGGTGGCTGCAGCTGAAAGAGCCCGAGAACGGGGGCGTGGCCAGAGCACTATATAAGCTGCCCCTGAACGCAATAAAGGGGGCATTCTTGGCATTCTTGTTTCAAGGATGATCCGTGTCCCCGTGTCTCTGCCTGTGTGTGTGTGTTTAAATCTCCAGCCTAGTTCCCGGCTCGTGTACCATTCCATAGTGCAGGCACTACAACTGGGACATGAAAACCACTATGGTTGCTGCTTTGCCTTCTTAGATCACTATTTCTGGAAGTCAGTCACTGTGTCATGAAGACACTCAAACAGAGATGTAGAGAGTTTTTCTTGGTGCAAAACTGAAGCCTCCTGTCAACAGCCATGTGAATTAGCTACGCTGTAAGAGCCTCATGGCAGGGTCCGGTGGTATACACCTATAATCCCAGCATTTGGGTGGTGAAAACCCAAAGCATTCCAGCAAGTTTGCTAGCTAGCCTGGTCGTCATAAGAGTTCCAAGCCAGTCAGTGAGATCCTTTCTCAACTCCTCACAACTGACCTCCTCCCCCATAAAACCTCTTTGGCCTCAGTTAAGCCTTCAGATGACTGCAACTTCTTGAGGCCCTGAATCAGAGCCGTCCAACTAAGGAGCCCCTAAATTCCTGCCCCACAGAGGCTGTGGTATTATTTATTGTACTTTTAAGTTCCTAAGCTTCAAGGAACTTGTTCTGTATCCCTAAATAATGAACACAGGGACAGAAATGAAGAGCAATAGTCAAGTCTCCTCATAGCTGATCTGGGCCTGTCCTAACCCCTCAGGACAGAGTAAGCACTGGGTTCATCCCTGATTTTGGACATGGCTGACAACAATATAGGGTTACAACAGAGGACAGCAATGTGGCCCTTCTCACTGCCCCCTTTTAGGGAAGGATTAGGATGACATTGAGGACCAATCAACACACATCTTGATTTTAGTCTTCAGGATCCCCTGGCAAGAGCTCACTGAACTTTACGTACCTGCTACAGGGCTTTGTCCTTGAAAGCACAGCCCGGATCTGGCTATTTCAATCCCTACTGCCTTTCTTAGCAACTGAACATATATGAACAGAGTAACAGCAAGGAAGAGGACCAATTCCCCTCCATCCCAAATTCTGAAGAAATACTATTTCTAGAAAGGTTCTATGGGGCCCAGAGTTATGGAGATTAAGAATGGTTCTTTATTGGAGCCATTACCTTGGCAGCATATCAATGAAGTCTTGATAATAATATGAAGCCATTAGATATTGCCACTACTCAATAACCTTCACTCATCTATTAGGATCCTTTTCTTTAAGAAGACATCCTCATTTGCTCTCTGGCCCCATTTCTTCACTGCAATGTGGCCTTTACTGTTGCTCAAGATGCCAGCATGCCTAATGCAACAGCATGAAAAACGCTGCCAACACACTTGTCCGAAATCATAGTGTCAAGTGCCCTGGTCTGGAGCTAGGGGAGCCGAGTTGTGCACTGTAGCCACTGAGTGGCTTATATGGCATGGGGAATGTCTGCTTTCCCTTTCTGGACCGGGTTCTCTACCTCCAACTGAAAGTAGATCTACATGAGTTCTGAAGTCCTAAGGTTCTCACAAGTTAGGATTCTACGGTAAAATCCAAAAGTGAAAGCCAGCCGTCAGCATTCCTCCGAGTTATGGTTCCGGGGCAAGGTTCCTTCTCAGACTTTCCCATTCGTCAAGGACAGAGTCTCCTGAAAGGCTGTCAGGTTTATTGAAAAACCTCACTTTCCCTTTTAATTAAAAAACATTTACTGATTGAGTTTGTGTATTGCGTGGAGGTCAGAGAACAACTTGTGGGAGGGTCTCTCCTTCCACCACGTGGTTCTCAGGGATGAAATTCAGGTCATCGGGCTCGGAAGAAAGAATCTTAACCAGGTGAACCATCTTGCTGATCTAGCCTTACTCGGATCTCTGGTTCTGCCTCAATAACTTTTGACGACTTTGGGGAAATTTTTCTCCAGGGCTATGGAGCAGAAAAGTCCCTATTACTCAGAAGCAGCTCAAAGACCTGGGCAGTGATTTGGAGAACTTCCTCAAGCTTCGGGTTCAACTCCGGAGCTGGGTAAAGGACGGGGATCTGAGGTGCTAGAAATTTAAACCAGGTGTGAGGGGTTGGGAGTAGCCCACTATGATGAGTTCTTAAATGGACAGCCATAATACGAGCAACACTTGAGAGCATCACTGGGCGGGGACACAAGCGTGAATGAATGAATGAGAAAATGAATGAAGAACCTCTTTTCACTCTTTAATGCGCTCATACTAGGAGTTAACCCCCAGTCTCTGTTTTACATCCTGTCCTTAACGAAACCCTCAAACTTTTAGCAAATCAACTAGCCTCGGATTTACATCTCATCCTTAATGAAACTCTTCAACCCTCTTTTGAGACGCGAATAATTCTTAAGAACCAGTAAAAGATGGAAGAAGACGTAGGCTACCCCTACCCCTTCCAAGTCCCTTCTTCCTCCGCCCCTTAACGTGGGTGGCGGCGCAGGCCGCTCAAATTCAGTTTTCCCTGTTGGGGATCCACCCCGGGAGTGCCAGGCACTCTTCCTGCCCTGAAGTTGGCCAGCACGTGTTCAATGTGATTAAGGGGTGTCTCGGATCTAGCGCAGGTGAGGTCACGTCTCTCGTCCAACACCTCCATCGTCTCGGGGCCGGCGCACGCTCGTTCAGGACACCCCGGTGGGCGAGCGCGAGGTGCAGGCGGGCTGTCCCAAAGCCACTCCAGACCACCTGTAGAGCGCGCGTGTCAACTCCTTTGTCCTCAGAGCCACTTTGACGAGAGCGTCTGTGAGCGAGGAGCTTCCCTCTGGATGCTAACGGGTCTTCCTTCCAGTTCTCCAGCCCCCCTCCCGGCCCTCCTCCCTTCTCCCACCCCAAGGTAGCAGCTCCGGGAGCCCCGGGCTCGGAGCGAGCCGCCTCCTCACTTCTCATTGGCTGAGAGCGTCGGGAAAGCAGTCACGTGGGCGCGCGCCCGGCCAGCTCCAGGGCCGCCATCTTGGCGGAAAGTTTAGGGGGAGAGCGACTGGGGGGCGCGGAAGGAGGCGAGGTTCCGGGGGGTGGGGCGGCCCGGAGGCGAACGGGCGAGCAGGGCGGCGGGCTGCGGCGAGCGGGGCAGGCGGCGGCAGCGGCGACCGAGGCGGAGAGAGCGGCGCGGGGGGGTGCGGCAGCCGAGGGGAGCTCCTCCCCCGTCCCCTCACCCCCTCAGCTGAGCTCGAGCCGGGGCGGGGCGGGGTACGTGGAGCGGGGCCGGGCCGGGAGCTGCTGCGAGTCCGGCCCGAGCGCACCCGGGGCGCCAGCGCTCGCCGGCTCGCGGGAACTTTGCGGCGGCGCCGCAGGTGTGGGGGCCGCGGAGAGGTGCATGAGCGGAGCGAGGGCGGCGCGGAGAGCGGCTGCTGTCCGGTCCGGCGCCTGCTGGAGTCGCCGGGAGGAGGCGAGCGACGAGCCAGGCAAGCGAGAGGAGGGGGCCCGAGCGGGGCGGGGGAGCAGCCGGGCGCTTGCTCGTTCGTTTGCTCGCTCGCCCGGGCGCTGCGCGGCTGCTCCCGGGCCGGCCGGCTGCAGCAGGTGGGGAGCGTGGCTGGCACGCCGTGGCTGCGACGGTGGCCCGGCTCCTCTTCAGGTGCGCCCTGCGGAGGGGAAAGCTTTGACGGAACATTCCGGAGCGGGCTTGGGTCTGCTCTTGATATGTGTGGGGGTGTGGGTGTGGGGGGGCGGGAGTACTGACCTCTGGGAACCAGCTTGCTGCTTTGGCTGCCACTCCTGGGCTTTAAGGCTTTAAGCTTTTCGCTCGGGAAAACTTTGGAAGGTGAGCACTTACACCCAGGTTGGAGTTTTTCCGAGTCGAAAGTTGAGGGGTTGGGGTGTACTATTGGATCGACGATTCTCTTTGCTTTAGTTCAAGTTTTCCTTTCTGTTTTGTGTTTCTAGAGGTGTGTGCCTTCTTCCTGATTCTGGAGAAAAATGCCGGTCCGGAAGCAAGGTGAGTTTTTGTTTTGGAACCGGTTTGTGGCTGTCACTCGTTGTAACATCTACCAGTCTTGTGATTACTATTTTGAAAAGGTTTGTGTAACTGATGAATCGGCAGGGTCCCTTTATTGTTTATGGTCTCATTTCAGAAGGTGGAAACACGTAGAAGTTTTTTAAACTCACCTTCTTGACATCTCTAGTGGTTACAGAAGCGGTTCATCCCTACCACGTCTTTTTAAAACTTCATTGCTTCAGTATTTCACTTTATCCTTCTAACTCAGCATTATTTTGTGAGCAGCTTGGGATACTAAGGACAGATGTTTAGAAACACTTAAAATTTGGGCTAGACAACAAATCGAAGATAAATTTTTTTCTTGTCTGTTAGACAGTCTAAAACTAAGTTGCTATCGCTTTAATTAGCTGGTCTTCTACTCTTGGAAGCACTCAGTCCACAGTTACCACAGACCACCCATCTTCCTCCTTTTCTCTACTGTGACGTAAAAGCTGTTACAGTATTTGTCTTAGTAGGGAATGGGGACATGAATGTGGTGACTGTAGAGTTGGCTTAGAGGGACTTTCAGGGAACCCCTTAGATGTTTTGTAGATGTAGATGCATGTGTACTACTTTCTTGTACACATGCAGATACACAAACACACACAATGTGTCCCTGAAATTTTAACCATTCTTGTCTTTTCAGATACCCAGAGAGCATTGCATCTGTTGGAAGAATATCGATCGAAACTAAGCCAGACTGAAGATAGACAGCTCAGAAGTTCCATAGAGCGGGTTATTAACATATTTCAGAGCAACCTCTTTCAAGCTTTAATAGGTGGGAGTTAAAGCTTTTCCTATTTGTGATCACTGCACTCACGCATGATGCTTCTCTGTCACTTTAAACTCGAATGGTGCTGTGCTCGGTTATCTGTGGGACAGCCATTAGCCCATCTTCTGATGAGTTTGGTTGTTCTGTTAGGCCACTGTCCGTTCTAAAATGTTTAATAGCCAGAAAAACTTACGAGCATGATTATTTGTGTGCACTTGGAGAGCAGCATTTCACATCTTAGTGTTAGCTGTAAAAGATGGGCAAGTTGCAGAAATGTGAAATGTGTCCGGAGCACCCAGGGTCATGCCTGAGCTGCTGTTGGTGTGTTTCTCTATTTGACTTGCGCTGCTCTAGACTCCTTGAAAGCGTTTGGAGGGTTTGCTGTGTTTGAGAGTACTCATCTCTGTTAAACTTGGCATTTGTGGAATATGAATTTTAGGCCTGGGAAGCGATGCCAGAGATGATATTGTCTAATAATTGCCTTATTCTACAGACAGTACTGTTACAGTCTTGTTATTTCTTGTATCCTAAAAATGAGATAGTTCAATGATTTGAAGAATTGAACAAATAGTCCAGAGTTCTGAATATAGTTCCTGACGCTGTCAGTGACTAAATATCAGAAAATTCATTGACTATAGAATGTGCGTGGTAAACTGAAGCAGTGGACTTTTGATACCTTATAAAGTAGGGTAGGTCCTTTTTAAAAATGCAATTTTTTAATTTTCCATATCATCCCCAATATAAGAAACAAGTTGGTCTGTCTCTGACACCTTGCTTTATATATTTCACAGGCTTGCAAAAAAAGAATTGCTTCCAGGTTTAAGAATAAGATTTTTTTAAAAAATTAAGTATTAACTGTGTAACAAGTTCATATAAGAAATAGTCTTTCTCATATTATGTTCATTTTCTCAGTAACTCGCCAGCAGATGGGCCTAATTTATATGTGTGTGTGTATCTATATCGATGGATAAATTATTGGTGTAATTTGAGCACTTTTCAATGTGTTCCTTGTCAAATAACTTAGGTTGATGTTCTTTACTAAATTTTAGAATTAGACATTTATAAGAGACTTGATAGACCTTATTTTTTTAATAAATTTAGTGTTACTACAGACTTGAAAACATGCGTTAAGAATAAAGTGAGAATGGTCATATATCTGTCACCCATCTTCAGAAATTATCAGCATTTTCATAAGCTATAGTAGACACTTTTGCATTTATGTATCTAAGCCATGAAGTTTAAGTTCCAGATGGAAAAAAAACGAGGAAGAGAAAAAAAAAAAAGCAAATGAGGAAGAGAAAAGTAAATTTTTAGTTCTTTGGTTTTCTAGATCAACGTTAAACCTAGAAATTTTTATTTAGTAGGGACACTTTAGAGAAAAACAGTATGACTTGTATGTCCTCATTTCATACACATGTATATGTAGTCTTATTGTGTAGGGAAACTGTAACTTAAGAAAACTAAGTGGTTAGTAAAGTAAATAGAACCAACCCTTCCCATGTCGTACTTGCTGTTTTTTCTTCCTTGCCTACTTTAAATGTTCATTCATATATGCATAATTGAGTTTTGATAATTTTCTATTTAAGTTTGTGCTAGAGAATTTTCTTCGTCCTTATAATTTTGTTATTTAATGAACTTTGTTGCTTGGGCTTATAATTGTATGTTAGTGTTTAGTAGTTATGTGCTATGAAATTTTAGTGGAACAAAAGCAACAGATTTTAGGCATTTTGAAATATATGTTTTGGTAGTGATTTTTCTATATTTGTGTATTATAAGTGACTTGATGGTTCTTCTGCACTAATATATTCATTCTTTGGCACATAGTATAATTTTGGCACTTGACGATAAGGCCGGAAGATCAAGAATTCCAGGCCAACCTGGGCTAAATAGTTTAAGGGGAGTCTGAGCTACATAGATATTTTCTGAAAAATGAATGAACAAAAAATACCACAAAACATATGTTGCTTCTCATTCTGAAGCTTTTTAAGCTGTTAAGATTTTTTCTTTACATCTTTGAAGTAGTATTGCATTATATTTCAGCTGGTAAATTGCCCTATGTCCAAGTTCATAAGAATTTTCCTTCAATGACAGCACTTTTATTTTCTGAGGTGCCTGTGGATGGATAGCTAGATTTAAAGGAGATATAGGCTCACCGACCAGAGCTAGCAAAAGGTCATTTGGTAGTTAGGTTTTTTGTTGTTGTTGTTTTTTAAGACAGGGTTTCTCTCTGGAGCCCTGTCTGTCCTGGAACTCCCTCTGTAGACCAGGCTGTTCTCAAACTCAGAAAGATCCACCTGCCTCTGCCTCCTGAGTGCTGGTTTTAAAGACATGACACCACCACCCAGAGGCAGTTAGGTTTTTGACTATAGTTTAGAACTCATTTTCTTAGGTTTTAGTGAATTACCTGTTTGGGTTTTTTTGGCAGTAGGTAGTGTTTTTCTAATTTAATCAGTATTATTTATTGATTCCTGAAGTAATAGTATTGACTTTTTTCGTGCAATTAAAAGTCTGTATGAGGCTGTGGGGTTTGTTGGTGTGGAAATGCTTTTTCTCTAGTTGATATAATAAACATTAGCTTTCTGATGCTTTGGGGTTGTTTGAAAGGACAAACTACATTGTATCTATTCTGTGATACCATTTAAAAAATTATTTTTATTGAGAGAACGTGTGTGTGTGTGTGTGTGTGTGTGTGTGTGTACGTGTGTGTACGTGTACATGTGTACTCACCTGTGAGCGCAGATGTGCCGCTTATGTTAAAGAATAACTTTGAAATTTGTTCTCTCCTTCCATCATATAGGACCTGGGAGTTGAACTCAGGTCATCGGTGTTGGTGACAAGCACCATTATGTGCTGAACTATCTTACTGGTCCCCATTTTAAAAAAAATTTTAACATACCTGAAATTGAGTGGCATCTTATACATGCTATATCCTTCCCTCTTTCCCTTCTGTGCAGCCCAGGCAGGCTCTGGAATGCTGGAATTCAGATTGGAGCAATCACATCTGACTTGTATGTGCTATTACTAATTGGTTGTTTGGTTGTAGATTTAATTTTTTTTTTTAATTTTTGCTGGCACATGAAATAGTGGTGTAAGTTATAATTGGCAATATTTTCAATTTAATAAAATGTAGGAGATGTTCTGGTGATTAAGTAGTATCCTAAAATAATTTGAAAATTCTTGAAAAGCAGTCAAATTTTTATTAACTTTTTCAGGTAAGTTCTTTCTTTGTTTTTTGAAGACAAGGTCTCACTATGTAACCTTGGCTGCTGGCATAGATCAGTCTGCCCTCAAATTCATAGATATCTACCTGTCTCTGCCCTGAGTGCTGGGTTTAAAGGTATGTGTCACCATGACTGACTTCAGCTTTCTTTATAGTCAAATATTTAAAATTATATAAAAAAGCGCATTATCTGCACATTTGTTTAGACTTTAAACCCAAATTATCTGGTGGTAGTTTTTGTATTAATGAGAAGTAATATCATCCTTTTGTCATTCATTCAAGAAGTCTTTGAAAATGTAATTTTATATTCCCATATAAAGTATTGTTTTTGAAAGTTTGCTGAGTTAGATAGACTTGACATGGTTTGATCATATCAGAACCCAGATAACTCAGATTTGTAGTGATTTCAAGTCATTTTTAAGGTGTCTGGGATTCAGGGTGACCCTGAGAGTCCATGGAGGTGGAATCTTCATACCAGTCTGCCCTTGTAGCTCTTCCTTCCTTCCTTCCTTCCTTCCTTCCTTCCTTTCTTCCTTTCTTCCTTCCTTTCCTTTTCTCATTTTCCTTTTTCCTTTCCTTTCATTCTTTCCCTGTCTGTCTGTCTGTCTGTCTGTCTGTCTGTCTGTCTTGAGACAGGGTTTCTCTGTGTAGCCCTGACTGTTTTGGAACTCGCTCTATAGACCAGGCTGGCCCCGAACTCAAAGAGCTCCACCTCCCTCTGCTGGGATTAAAGGCCTGAACCACCATTGTCACCAGCTGCCTGGTCTATAGCTGTTTAACACATCTGTTTATCTTGTGCACGGGATTCTGGTTTCAAGATCTGTCTTTAGATACTTGGGCAAATTTGGTCATGTGATTTGCATATTTTTATTTTATCTGCAATAAATAACAAGCTTTCATTTTATTTAAGGGAAGGCATACTGCAGACTGAACCCACACTAAGTAAGCACTCTACTATTGGCTACACTCCCAATGTCCCCAGACTTTTTTTGTTTGTTTACTTATTTTTAATTTTTTACATATATACAGTTCATACCACTTATTCTTTTTCCTTCAACTTACCCTCTATCACCTCAGCTTCTTGCTGTCTTTTCCCAATAAATCATTGAGTTCAATTAATACTGCTTATATGTGCATGGGCAACATATCGGTGGCCACACACACAATCACACAAAGAAAATGATTCTCTTTCAGCAACCATTCACTGCCAGTAGCTTTCCAGCTAACTGTGGGCTCTTGAACCCCTTGCCGATACATCCTGGAATTCTACCAGCTTACCTTGTGTAGGTCTTGTGCAGGCAGCTGTAGCAGCTGTGAGCTCATGCATGCACTGGCCATACCCTGTCCAGAAGACCGCATTCACAGCACTGCCACCTCCTCTTCTTTCTTTCCTTCTTCTTCTGCAGTGTTCCCTGAGCCTTGGTGGGAAAGGACCTGTTGATACAGAGATCCTATTTAGGGCTAAGCATCTATAATCTCTTATTCTGAGCATTTTGATGAGTTATGAGCCTCTTCATTAACTACTGCCCATGGTAAAAAGAAACCTCTGGCCAAGGTTAAGAGCTGCACAGATCAGGGCCAGGGTAACTGTGCATGTGGAGAGGCTGTAGTGAGCCTATTATAAGTTTCAAATTTAAGCTGGACTGTGGTGGTGCATGCCTTTAATCCCTGTACTTGGGAGGCAGAGGCAGGTGGATCTCTGTAAATTTGAGGCCAGCCTGATCTACAGAGCAAGTTCCAGGACATGCTCCAAAGCTACACAGAGAAACCCTGTCTCAAAACAAAAGTTAAATTTTAATGTGTATATTTGAGGTTTACAGAATGATGTTGATAGATAGAAAAATTAACAATTAGAGTATCATCTTGCATACTTTTATTTGTTAGTCAAAAGCAGCTAAAATCTGCTTAATCTAACAAAAATCCCTAATACTGTACATTTTATTGGCCTTGGTCCTCTTTTCCTAGGCCTCCTTCACTCACAGATTCATCTCAGTCTCCATATTTGAGCTTTACTTTCTTTCTTAAGCATTCAACACATAAGTGAAATCAGGCAGTGTTTTCATGTGTCCAGTTTATTTTATTTAGCACAGTATCTCTGGGTTCATTCGTGTTGTAATAGATGAAACTTTTTTGTTACAGGATGAATTTGTGTGTTTGCATGTATGTATATCTGTGCATATATGCACACAGTACATTTTTAAAGCTTTTGGTCCATTCATGGACATTTTGTTTCTGTGTCTTATGCTTAGGGGTGGTGCTGCAGTGAACATGGATGTGTACATATCCTTACAAGCTGGTGGTTTTACCTGCTTTGGATATATCTGTCTCCAAAAGTGGGGTTCCTGGATTCTATGGTAGTTCTATTTTTAATTTCTTTGGGAAATTAATACTGTTTTTCATAATGGCTTCAGATCTAAATTTCTACCACTAGTGTAGCATGGTTCTCTTTTTATCCTTGCTACCATTTGTTATCTCTTGTGTTTGTGAGGATGGACATCCTTATAAGTGCAGGATACTGTCTTGTAATGGCTTTAATGGTTCTGAGCTTCTTTCTGTCATCCCCCTTTGTCACTTTTATGTCTATGGAAAAAAAATATGTTTAGATCTTTTGATTCCTTTTAATTGAAGCTTTTTTTTGTTTTTTGTTTTTCCTAGCCAAGACCCCAAATAACCCATGAAAACTGTTGTTGGGAATGATATAAAAAGTAATAATGGCTACATTTAAAATATTTTATTTAGTCCTCAGTCCTGTGAGGTATAGTCACCAATTATGTGATTTTTATTGTTTTATAGATTAAAAGTCTGAGACACTAAGAAATAGCTATTTTTTTTTTTGCCCATGGAACCCCAGATACTAAGTTGTATAGTGTAAAACTGAACTCTAATTTGAATCCAGAACATATTCTACTTCATTAATTAAAATATTCCTTATCATTATGTTCATTGTCATTATGTTAAATGCAGTAACCGTAATAAGAACTTAAGACTTGCTGGTCTGTGGGGCAGTGGCTATTTATTTATTTTTAAAGTATTATTTTCAAGGAGAATGTTTATAATGATGTTGATTTTATAACCAGAATTTGAAAATTAAGCACTCTCTGTAGGTAAAATGTCAAAATTGTGTTTTTTAAAAAGTCATAACTGAAGTTAAATTTTAGCCTGTTATTAACTTATATTTATAAGTGTATGTGTAGATTTGAGTAGGAAAATATAATAGGATATGGAATAGACTGAAGTTAAAGAGAATTTTATTAACTTTTCATGTAGTGGTTTTGATGTAATAAGACTATTTATTTACCTACACCAGTGCTTCAACATTGTTTTGATTTTACTGGAGCTGGATGAATTTTCCTTTGAACCTTGGGATAGCAGAGCTGTAAAAGCATCTGTAACTACTTGTAAGCTATTTCATCTGTGCTGGGTGGAACCTTTCCTCTGTACAGGAAAAAGGCCAGGACTGGAGAGTACTTTAGTTGTCATTTCTCCACTCTCTAATCTGGGGCTCTTTCTCCAGCCTTCCTGTATGTCTTTTATGATTTCAGAGAGAGTGGGGAGGGGAGGGAGGGAGAGTGAGCTAAGAACAGAGAGAGACAGAGTGTTACTAAGCAAGCATTCTACCTCTGAGCTACATTCACAATTCTTTTAAAACTTTTTAACTTTTTAAAAAGTCTTAGATGGTTTCTTGCTGTGTTGACCAGGATGGCCCCTGAAGTTGCCTAGGCAGACCCTGAACTTGAGTTCTTCCTGCCTCCATGTCCCAAGGAGCTCCAACATTGACCTTTTTGAACAATACTATTCCCCCTTGACACCTTCTTTTAAAAATTTTATTTTTATTTTATGGGTATTAATGTTTTCCCTGCATGTGTGAATGTATACCACATGCCTACAGTGCCCATAGAAGCCTGAAGAGGGCATTAGCTCACCTGGAACTGGAGTTAAACATAGTTGTGAACTCCCATATGGGTGCTGAGAACTGAACCTGGGTCCTCTGGAAGAGCAGCCAGTGCTCTTAATTGCTGAGTTGTTTCTCTAGCTCCTGCTCTTATGCTTTTATGTGATATTTATCCATTTGGGGTTTATCTGATGTTTATCAGATGTTGTATTCTTGGCTTAGGATTCTGTATATCCAGAAGTATGCAGTGTTGTCTTCCCTTCCTTGTTAACATCAAGTTTGGTCACCTAGTTATATGTTGTCTGATTTCTCTTCTTTCTAGTAACTCTTTCCCCTCGCACTTATATATATGTGGGGGGGAGATACACTTTAATATCATTTATGTACCTTACACTTGAGCAAAATCATGAGTAATTCTTGTTTGAAGTAATTGTTACTGTGAATGTTGAAAAGTGTTAGTTACATAATAGCAAAACTTCTGCATTTTCCATTTTACACTTGACACCCCTCATCCCCTTACCCCCTATCCCCCTGACTTTTGGTTTTTGAGGCAGGGTCTCTCTGTGTAGCTCTGGTTGTCCTGAAACTCAACTCTGTAGATCAGGCTGACCTTGAACTCAGAGATCTGACTGCCTTTACCTACTGAATCCTGGGATTAAAGGTGTGTGCCACCACTGCCTGACAACACTTGACATTTTATTTTAATCAAAAGCCCACTGTGTCTGTCTGCCATGAACTTTGCAGTTATGTTTCGTTCAGTGGTTATCATTTTTTGCCCTAATGATTTTGCTGTTTAAGCTGTCTCATATTTAGCCCAGGGGTGTCCTTAAGTTTTCTCTATGTTCTTATGATGCGTCTCGTCTCTTCAGCACTGTATTGATTTTTGCGATAAGGTGATGCTTCAGGTTCTTTTTAAAAGGAGTGTTCATGTGTAGTCAAATGATGTCTAAACTCAGAGATAACCTAATGTACTAATTTAACATCTACCATGTTTCCAGTGTGTGAAATACAAATTGCTTGAAATATGTAAATTTTGTAGGATATTTTTCTTTGATGTATCTTTCAAAGCAGAGTATCTTTGATGCTTACATTTTGCTGTTAGATGAACTGATAGATGTTTTTCCTTCTGCAGTGTTGTATGTCATTATTCTCTCTATTGATCTTCCCTGTAGCCCTCCAAAATGGAATCTGTTACAAAGATAGTACATGTAAAATACAAGTAAATATTATCTTGTGTATCATTCTGTACATACACTTTGATTTTGTAAAACGTCTTACACAAACAGTCAAACGTTTTCCTATGTGAGAACTGATTGCTTAAAGTTGTCCTGTAAGAAGAGATTGGAGAGATGGCTCAGAGGTCAGAGCACATGCTACTTTTGCCAAGCACTTGTCTTAAGTTCCCAGCACCTACATCAGGTGACTCTCAAGCTCCTGTCTTCATCTCAAGGAGGATTTGCATTCATGTGCACATATCTACTTTGATACATACATGTGTTCATACATATACACAGTCACTCAAAAATAATCAAAATAACCTTTTTTTTTTTTTATTCTTCCTGAGACAGGGTTTCTCTGTGTAGCCCTGATGCTTGTCCTAGAACCAGCTCTTGTAGACCAGACTGGCCTTGAACTCATAGAGATCTGCCTGCTTCTGCCTCCCAAGTGCTGGGATTAAAGGTATGCACCACCACCACCTGGCAAAAATAAATTTTAAAACTTATAAAGTTATTATAAGGTAAAAAGCTAAAGCTATATCTAGTTAAAATAACCCCAGAAAATATTTTAGATATTTAGTACTATTGCTTATTGACTAAAATGTTGCTTTTTTTTCCTCTGTGGCATAATGTTTGAATCTCTTTGGTTGATACTAGATGAAATAGTTGGTTTAAGTGACTAGTACTGAAAAGAATTAAAGAATTACACTACGTAGTGAGATATAGCAGGAAGCTCACACTGTAAGAGGCACTCTGAAACTAAGACTATCTGGGAGTAGTTTTCTGAGTGTGTGTGTGTTACTTGGTAGGCTGACAGGTAGAACCTGCTTCTGTGTGTGTTTGAGGCTACTGCAGTTGGAACTTATATAAATGTATAACTTCTGTACATCTTAAATGACTGTTTATGTAACAGTTTTTTTTAATGGTTTACCAGGAATTAGGTTTTTAAATTGATTTTTTATACAAGTTGATAAACATTATATTCATAAGGCATACAAACATGCACATTGCCCACATGTGTGGGTTGTTGTTTTGTATTCTTTATTATATCCATTGGATAAGTTGCCAAATGTTAATTACTAGGTGAACGGGTGTATACATTTTAAGGCTTTTCTTGTAGTTTGTGAAACCCTCTTACTAATGTTATATCAATGTAATATTTTAGGCAGTATATAGAAGAATGACTAGTTTGCCTTAGATAATGCAAAGTATGTCTTTTAATATCTCCTGATTTGTGGTTTCTTTGGATTATCTTGATGTTTTATTTTAATTTCTGAATTATCTGTTTATGTCAGATACTTTTCCTTTACTTAAAGGTATGAAATTAACATTTGCATATTAACTCTGGCATGTAAATCACAAATAACTACTCTGTTATGTGTTTTTAAACTTGGATTTTAAAAATGCATGTTCATTTGTGGTTAGATTTATCAGTAAAGAGGTGTTTTCTGCTTGTGGTACCATGCCTGGAAAGGCCGGCCTTTATATTTTAATCCCCAAGATTATTATCTTAACCTTTCTCCATCATTTGTGAAAGCATTTGCCTATATTTCAAGACTTTAAAAAAACAGTTTAACTTGTATGTTTAATCTCTAGCTGTGTACATAATTTGTGTACAACACATGCACTAAAAAGGTGTATTTTAGTAATGTGTGAGGGTTTACAGTGCTATAGCAACTTAATTGTGTATTTAAATTTCTATTACTAAATATGTATTCAGATTTCCAAAACAGTTGAAAGAGATAGGATGGTCAACTGAAATTGTTTGAGCAAGGTAAAGGTTAACCACCAGAAATAAATTAACTATTAAGTTGACCATGTTGATTTTTTTTCCCTCAGTTACGGTCTATTCATATGGTTCAATATTCAGTGTCAATAAGGATTTCTCATAATTTTATATATATACTATGAAAACCTAATGGAACTCTAGAAAAAATAAACTATAATTAATGCTTCAAAAGTTGTATCCTTCAGTATAATTTTCTCAGTACCACATTTACTACCTAGTGTACAATAGCAGTCCTTCTGTAAACCAAGGTGCCATTTATTTGAATTTTTACTTTGAAAATGTAAAGAAATTAAGTGAGTACAGTGGTAAAAATGATTAATAGATAAGAATGATTTCAAACTTTCTTGAAGGTGCTGTGGATTGATCACCCAGATATGCATAACAATATTATTTAAATAACTGACTATATTTTTTATTTATTGCTCTGAAATGGTGGTATATTTGCCCAAAAATTATAGAAGAATATTCAGGAATACTAAAATATGTCTAAGAGGAAACTACATGCTTAAATGAATCACTATTGAAAACCTTACTGGAATCTACTGGATCTGTCTTATCACATGTATTCTTGCTTTCTATTCATAGTCTGAAAGTGCTCTCCTTGATTTTAGACTAAACTGCATTCCTGAAAGTGTAGTTCCTAAACAGAGTCTAAATCACAAAATCTTGAACATATGTATTAAATAAAATTAAAACAAAAACATTAAGTTAGTCCTAGGAATCAGCAGAATCAGTCATGTTGACAGAGGATTTTGTCCCACCTGGTCCTGCAGCCGTTCAGTCCCAAAGAAACACACAGAGGTCTACATTAATCATAAACTGATTGGCCTATTATCTCAGGTTTCTTATTAACTGTTATATCTTACATTAGCCGATTATCATTGTCTATGTTAGCTACATAGCTTGGTACCTTTTATCAGCCAGACATTCTCATCTTGCTTTCTCTGTGTCTGGGTGAGGACTGCAGATTCAACCTTTCCTCTTCCCAGAATTCTCTTGTTCTCATTGCCCTGCCTCTACTTCCTACCTGGCTACTGGCCAATCAGCGTTTTATTAAAGCAATACAACTGATAAATCTTTACAGGGTGCAAGATCATTGTACCATAGCAGTCATGTATATTTTTAACAAATCAAAAGTATGTTTTGAGGCCAGAGAGATGGTTCAGTAGGTGAAGATGCTTGTAGCACAAGCCTGATGACGTGAGTTCAGTCCTCAGAACAGAGAAGGAGAGTTGATCCCTGGAAGTTGTTCACTGACTTCTCTGTCTGCCCTGTGGCACACATGTGCCTGAACTCATATACACACATTACACACAAACAAAGTTTATAAAAAAATTTTTTGGAAATCATGTTGCTTATTTCAGAAATCTTTATATAAAAAATTTCCATTACCTTTGTTACCTTCTTAGTTTGATGACCCAGGAAGAGGAAATACAGCATTCCAGAAACAGCTTCAAAGGTAGGGATGTGAGGCAGGAAAGTGAGATGCAGAAGGATGAGTGTTTTCAAATAGAAAATGAAACTTTACAGTTGGGGTGATGACCTACACCATCCTAATAGAAGCACGCCACAAGTCATTTCATGTTTCTTTTTCCCCATTTTTATTTATTTATTTATTTTTTATTAATTTATAAAAATTTCCACTTCCCCCCCTCCTCCCAATACCCTCCCACTCTCCCCACTCCCTCTCCTCCTCCCTCTCCTCATTTAATGTTTTTAAGGTAAGAACTAAGGCTACCACTGACTCAGGCTCTTTTTAACACAGACCTAAGAATATGCAATAATTTAACATAGTAGAGGACCTTCCTAATCTATGAAAAAATATTTGTTGGAACAGAATGCTGACAAGTGATAGCCAGTAAGAAAATATTTGTGAAACATTTATCTGACAGAGAACTGGCACCCAAGTCAACCAAAACCATCCACTAAAAACGAGCAGAAGATACAAATATCTTACTAAAGCAGTCAGAAATAGCAAGTAATTATATAAGAAGATATCTAACTTCAAGTACCATGGGGCACTGCAAATGTAAATGACTACACTGAGTCATAGTCATAGTGTAGAAGTTCAATTGTTGCCTGGCAGTAGTGACACACATCTGAGGCAGGCGGATCTTTAGGGTAGCCAGGGCTGCACAGAGAAACCCTGTCTCAGAATACAATAAATAAATAAATAAATAAATAAAAGTTCATGCCAATGTGGCTATTTGAATTTACCCCAACCTGGGATACAGAACAAAATTCTATCTCAAACCAAACAAACAGAAACCCAGGTAGTGCCACATGGCTTTGAAAATACTTAAAACCCAAAGCACCGATACGACTTCTTGATGGCAGTGAGTAACACACACCACCAGTAGGCATGTAGAACAACACAAACACATCAGAGACCATTTGGACAGTTTCTTTAAAAGTATTAGCACCAGATTACCCAACAGTTACTTATGCTCCTTGACGAGTTTCAACCCAGACTATTTATAAACCTAAACATAGCTTCCTTTTCTTGGGTTTCTGTCCACCATAATGTAAATAGTTTCTGCCAACACATTCCTGCCTATCAGTGTTCTACAACAAGCTCAGAAACAGACAAGTGACCGTGGACTTGAACACGTTGGAGACCACGAGTTTCCTTAAAACAAAACACACATACTAAAATCAAGGTGTTGGGATGTAGCTTTGTGGTAAGAGTGTGGAATGAAGAAAGTATCAAAACACCCTGCAAAAAATCTGTAGCAGCTTATTGACAATTAGTACAAGTTAGAGGAGTCAGGATCTTCTTAGTAGGTAAGCAGGTAAAGTAAGTAGAACCATACAATAATGAGTATTAGCAGTAAAAACATAAAACTTAACATGTACTGTCAAGGGAACAAAGCCAGTCTCCAGAGACTAAGTACTTTGGGATAAATTCCTAAAACTGAGTTATTTGGTTTAAAAAAAAAAAGGAGGTGTGCATTTAAGGCTTCTGTCATGAACTGCTCATGCAAATATTCTGTCAGTGTAATGTAGGAAGACTCCTAAAACTAGAGAGGTAACCAAAAGATCAGTAGTTTTCAGAATTTGAGGAATAGAGGAAGTTTGAATAGTTGGGCACACAAGATTTTTAAGGCTGTTCTTATGGTATCACAATGATGGATTCATATGTCAGAACAGCACATGTACATATAAAATCAGCCAATGCACAACACAAAGTGAATCCTCATGTAACCTATGATCTTCAGATAATGACAGTAGCTTGTCAGTTTTAACAAATGCAGTGTACTAACATGAGATGTTAAATGGAAGTGAGAAGGTGAAGATATGGAAACTACTTTCTATTCGATTTTTGTGTAAACATAAGTTTACTAATTTTAAAAAGATGGATGAGGATAATAAATTTGTATTTTAAAACACAGCAGTTTACTCTGTATTAAAATAACATCAAAGTGTATGCCAAGTTAAAATGTTTATGTATATCTACATATACTCACCTATTAATTAAATGAGGGCTTGCTTTGTATATGCTAGGCAAGTATTCTGTCACTGAGTTACACCCCTACCTTTCCCTTCAGTTTTTTCAAAGACATTTCTGTTGTTGGGTTAAAAAAAAATGTGTGTGTGTGTGTGTGTGTCTGTATATAAATAATTTATAATTTATTATTATTTTTACATGTATGAGTATTTTGCCTGCATGTTTTTGTACCATGTGCATGCTAGGTGCCCACAGAGTCCGGAGAGGGCATCAGATCCTTGGGTATGGTGTTACAGATGGTTATGAGCTACTGATGGTTGGTTATTTTGACTTGTGACCCACCACTTTTAACCAGGATCACTCATATGGGCATGGATGTGAAGTTTTTCACTAGAGCATGGGTAATCTACCAGTGGCTATGTCGTCAAAGACAGTGACTTCCTCTTTCCCAGCAGCCCCTCTGTGGCCATTAGCTCATCAAGGTGGGGCCTGAGCCCCTTCCCCATCTGTGACTGTTTATGGGCTAGCCTTGTATAAGCACTATGTGGGCACCTGCCTGTATTGTGAGTTCGTGTTTGCCACAGCCATGCTGTGTCTGTAAAGAGAGCATTTCATAGCCTTACTCCTCATTACCAAACTCCTAACATTCTTTAGTTTCTGATGTTTTTATTGTGGTAAAGTATATACAATATAAAATTTAACACCCTAATTTTTAATTATTTTCAACTCAAACTGAAGTTCTCTTTTGAGCAATAATTATGTCTCAACAACAAACAAAAATATCTAGATCATGCCACATGCCTGTTAAAGTGTAATAATTCTCCTCCTCCTCTCTCCCCTCCACTCCTAGTGATTTTACTTTTTGTGTCTGGATTTGATATTCTGGATACTTGATACAAATGAAATGTAGTATTTGTTCTTTCATGTCTGACTTATTTCACTTAAGATTTATCCATCTATATAGAATGCTTTAAGGATTTAATTCCTTTTTGAGAGTAAATGATATTTCTTTGTACATGTATACTGTATTTTATTTAGTCAGTTTTGAAGAGTAGTTGAATTTTCACCTCTCAGCTTCTTTTCTGTAGTGACCATTGGTATACAGATCTGTTAATCTGGTTCAGCCCCTCTTCTCTTCCTCTGCTTTCTGTTTTACTCGGTACACCAGGGTGTGGGATTGCTGGATCACATGGCAGTTCTGTGTTTTAACACTTTGAGAAGCCACCCTTCCACTTCCAGTAACAGTTTCACCATTGTACACTCTCATGAGCAGTGAAAAAGGATTCTGATTTCTTCATATCCTGTTTATACTTGTTTCTATTTCTGTTTTTTTTTTCAAAACAAGATCTGTCTGTGTAGCCCTGGATGTCCTAGAACTCACTCTATAGACCAGGCTGGTCTTGAACTCACAGAGGTTCACCTGCCTCTGGCTCCCAAGTGCTGCGATTAAAGATATGCACCACCACCACCTGTTTGTTTTGTTTTATGATAGCCAGTATAAGTGGTGTTTAGTCAGCTCATTTTGTTTTAACCCTGATATAGTTAAAAGAGAATGATATTTTATACTCCAGTTCCAGTTGTAGTTTACATGGGGCTAATTAGAAAGGGCTATTTAACGGGGTTGGGTCAATGACTTGCTCAGCAGTTAAGAGTACTGGCTACTCTTCCACAGGACCCATATTCAATCCCCATCATCTGTAACAGTCTGTAACTCCAGTCCCATGAGATCTGACACCCTCTTGTCTTTGAGGGCACCTCATGCATGTGCACAGACATGCAGGCAAAACACCTCTCCACACACAAAATAATAATAAAAATCTTAAAAGCCATTTTAATGTACACACACACACACACGCTGTGGGGTAATGCGCTTGTACACTGTAAAGATTTGTCACTTGTATTAGTTTAATAAAATGTTGATTGGCCAGTAGCCAGGCAGGAGGTATAGGTGGGGCACCCAGACTAGGAGAATTCTAGGAAAAGAAAAGGCAGAGAGTCAGTAACCAGTCAGATGCAGCGAAAAGCAAGATGAAAATGATTACTAAGAAAAGGTACCAAGCCACATGGCTAAACATAGACAAGAATTAGGGGTTAATTTAAGTTGTAAGAGCTAGTTAATAAGCTTGAACTAAGAGGCCAAACAGTTTATAATTAATATAAGCCTCTGTGTATTTCTTTGGGACTGAACGGCTGTGGGACCAGGTGGGACAGAAACTTCCATCTATATGTATATATATATTCACCTATCAGACAGTCCTTACACACACACACACACACACACACACATATATATATATAGAGAGAGACAGAGAGAGGCTGTCTGATAGATGACTATAAGATGTAGAGTTGACTTCAATTGGCAAGTAAGATGCTGTGAAAATTTCCAAATTTCACACTTTATTCCTTGATCATGCATGACAAGTATGTTACTGCTCTAGAATGATAGTAGTCTAGATTTCTATAGTAGTGTTTAGCCAGGTGGCTATTTAAATTATGCTTGCAAAATTTATAAATCCAGTTCTTAAAACATACTAGCCACATTTCAAATACGTAATAGCCATAGAAAGCATGAGCTTGGACAGTGCAGCCAAATTCATTTTTATCATTTGCAGAAAGCTTTGTTTTGTTTGTAGGTTATTACTAGTATAGGTCTTCATTGCATTGCTATTAAAATAATGCTTTGTTAATTATAGCATAAAAGGTCACATAGTCTTTCAAATTTTGAAGCTTACTTTACAATAGTATAGTCTATTTAGATACTGATAACTATTCAATAGTTATTCAGTGCTTCTGGAGGCATAATATAATAGAACCTCGTGTATATTACATATCATATGTAAGTGCTACTAATTAAAAATAAGGATAAGACATACATATATTATGCTACATGTATAAAATATGTATTCTTCATAAACCCCCTTCCACAAGTTACTTTTATAAAAATATTACAAATATTCCCTAATGTGTTTTGGAAGACAGTTCCCTAACTTTTTCCATTACCTTTTCTGGCTGCCTGCCCACCCTAATTACCAGTAATTAAAGCTCGGACACTTAGTCGGTACTGTATCTTTAATTTTGTACAAAATGCAGAACAGTCCTTACATTGAAGTGATTCCTTTTCCCTTGTGTGGCTTTGACTTTCTGAGGAGGTTAGGTGTCCAGTTCGGATCTTGTTCTAATGGCTTGTTCTTCTTTTGCTGTACTTCCTGTGAGCTAGAAATTAGGTCTGAAGACTCTATTGAGGTTGAAGCTGAGTGATTTGGTGCTGGTATCTTATAGGAGATACAATGATTTTGAATTTTTGGTTTCTTCATGATGGTTATGTGTTAGTTTTCTATACAGTGATTTCTGGCCCATAAAATGCTTTCACATCCAATTTTCTTTGGTAATATTCTTTTTTTTTTTTTTTAAAGGACTTACTGTTTTCATTTTATTTGTAGGAGTGCTTTATCAGCCTGTATGTATTTGCCTGGGGTGTGAAGAGGCCATAAGGTGCTAGATAAGATAAGATAAGATGCTAGATCCTTTGCAACTGGGGTTAAGGACTGTCCTCTGCTAGAGCCTTCTTAGCCTCTTGTCCATCTTTCCAGCCTAGTAATAATTTTAACAGCTGGTGAGATGGGTTGACTTCATCGTTAGTGTACTAATGTTATTTTTTAACTAGTACTTGGATTTTTAAAATCCTGCTGGTTATTAAAACTGAAGATAGAACTGCGTTGTCCCTACTGTCTTGTGAGATGTGGACTTTCAAAAACTTTTTTATTACATTTTATTTATTATAATTGTGTGGGGGTATACACGTGCCACAGTTTGAGTGTGGAAACCTGAGAACTTGCGGCAGTCAGTTCTTTCCCTCCAGTGTGTAGGTTCTGGAGACTGAACTCAAGTTACCAGGCTTGATGACCTTGCTGAGCTTTCTGTCTCATTGTCCTATGTGGTGTTTTTAAAGGGCCTAATGATACTTTCAAAATAGTAAGAAACAAGAAGTGAAAGTTACACTAAGTGTTATTAATAGTCATTGTTCATGATTTATACAGGATAATGGCCATATTGGCTGTTAAATAATTCCCTCTCTTTAAGGGATTCTAAATTATATCAACAAATGACTAAAGAACTTACAATGCAAAATCTAAACATTAGGTAATTGTCACTCAGTGTTACTAAGCAGTGTGAATAGCCACTGCTATTATTATTATTATAGTGTATAATGATATTAATACATATAATAATAATGTTAATATTATTAATATTAGCAGTGGCTATTATAGAGTAAGTTCACGCAATTTCAACTGGGAACAAAGTAATTTTATCTTTTAAATTATGCTGTGCTGTTCTAAATAAAGTTTCTTTCAGGGTTTTGTTATTGTTTCTCACTTCCTCTTTGGGTATGTAGACTAGAGGAGTTGGAGATGTCCTCGTTCTTTAGTTTTTCTTAACTTTAAAAAAATATATATTTATGCCAGGCAGTTGTGGTGCACGCCTATAATCCCAGCACTCGGGAGGCAGAGGCAGGTGGATCTCTGTGAATTCGAGGCCAGCCTGGTATACAAGAACTAGTTCCAGAACAGTCTCCAAAGCTACAGAGAAACCCTGTCTTGGAAAATAAAAAAGATATATATATATTTTTTCACTTTGGTGGTATACTTGAAGATTTACATTCCTTGTCTGAATACTAATGATAAAGATGTAAAACATTAGTAATGATTCATCTGAACAATTTATAATAACAATACTAATCACTGTTTATTAAGAGTACATTGTATGCTAGCATCCTTGGCACTTCATTATGCTCAGTTCTTAAATAGTTTTCAGTGAGACAAATGAGAGGAGTAGTAATTTTCTCATTCATGTAGCAAATTGGTAAAGGTTAAAATTTTAACATAGAACTTTTTAAAAAATATATTTGGAAATTTTATACATGTATGTATACAATGTATTTTGATCATATCTGCCCTATAATTTCCCCTTCAATTCCCCTAGACTCTTCCCCCTTATCTACCTCTCACTTTCATGTCCAGTACAGTTTCTTTAAATGACCTACTGAGCCTAATTAGTGCTGCTTTTATGTGCATGGGTATGGGCTTCCTTCAAAGAAAATTGCCTCTCCCTCTCCCAGCATTTGTCAGCTGCCTGTAGATTTGCAGCTAAGGTGGGCTTGTGAGCTCCTTTCCCATGCATGGGGGCCTTAAGTTTTTAATATCGTGTGAATGTGTGTGTTGTAGGGTTATGTACATGGACGTGCAGGTGCCTTCAGAGACCACAAAAGGGCATTGGGTTATTTTGGAGGTGGAGTTTTAGGCTATAGTGACCTCTCTGATGTGGGTGCTGGGAACCCAACTGAGGTCCTCTGCAAGAACACTGAGCATTCTTAACCACTGGGCACTCTAAACTGTGAGCCATCTCCAAAATGCTGACTTTTAAAGTGTAAAATACCACTTTCACAGTACCCTGCAGGTTTTGATGTAATTGTGACATAATGAAATGAGGAAATGATCTAATGTTCAAAGTATGTGATTGAGCTGTGGGGTGGTGTAAAGCCTTTATCCCAGCACTTGGGAGGCAGAGACAGGTAGATCTCGGAGTTCAAAGCCAGCCTGGTCTATAGAGTGAGTTCCAGGACAACCAGGATTGTTAAAAAAAAAAAAAAAAGGCAACAACAACAAAAAAGTGTGTCGTCTTTTTCTAATAAGAGCAAAAAGTTGCCTTTGAATTACGTTGTTTTAGCATTGCATAGTTTAGGAGAATTTTTATCTCCTTTTGAAATTTTGAAATTTTCATTTTCTTTATCTCTAGATATTCAAGAATTTTATGAAGTGACCTTACTTGATAATCCAAAATGTGTAGAACATTCAAAGCAGTCTGAACCAATTCAGCCTGTGAATACTTGGGAGATTGCCAGCCTTCCAAGCACTACTGTGACTTCAGAAACATTACCCAGCAGCCTTAGCCCATCTATAGAGGTAAGATAAAGCTTTTACAGAGTCAATTTTTAGTGATCAATTTGTTAACATTTTTGTTTTTTTAAAGATGGATATTTTGTGGAAATAATGAAATTATAGAATAGAGTTAAAATATTCTTAAAGTGTAGGAAATCTCTTGATTCTGCCTTAAAGTTTGTAACTTGTTGAGGTTGGAAATAGTTGTTTTAGGATATTAGAAAGTGTCTTACATGGTAGACCTCAGAATCCTCCATTTCTGTAATTATTCACATGACCATTGTAGTTTGAAAAGATGATTTTTCTTTGGTCTTTTTGCCTAGAGAAAGACTACAATTGGGGCTCTGAGCCCTTACTAACAGAATTTTTTTTTTTTTGCTTGAAGAATTGTATTAAAATTCAACTGAAGAATAGCATCCTTTCAGTCAGCATTGGTTTTTACATTTTTCTGTAGTTAAAACTGCTTATTTCTTTGAGGTTTAATAACTGTCTTGGTAATTGGTAGTGTTCTTTTTTCGTTTGTGATGTATTGTTGTTAGTAGAGTTGAATGTGGTGCAGCATTTTGTAATGATGATTCTGCCTGAGAAGCATTAGTCATTTAAAAGTGCTTGTCCCTAAATTTGATTCTAGTCTCTTCTGGTTAGTACTAGACTATGCCTGAAAAATTGAATCAGCTTCTGTTTGATGAGTAATAAGTCAGAAAAGTGGTGGTGGGAGCAGCGGTGGAGCACATTGTGACGAAGCAGTCAGGTTTAACATTGTTTTATTTAATGTGTTGTTGCATAACTAGCATTTTAGAGCAATGTCAATGAGCACAATTCCTTTCCTGTATTTTAAAGCTGAAAAAAATCTGAAAGAAAATGTTGGACCCAACTTACTTGGCTAGTTTTGAGCAAATCCGCCTTTGGTTATCAAATTTCTTAACATTGAATTAATAATTCGCTTTAGTAAGTCTTACACATTTCTCTTTGATTGTATTTGTGCTTTCTGTGCTCCTCTTTAAAATGACATTTTTCTGGATAATTTTCTTTACCATCTCCTGTTTTGGTTGATATATCATTTGCTTTAGTAATAGTTCATCCTGTGGTCTATTTCAAATGCAGTTTTAAAAATGTTTTTAGTTATTGCTGTGATTCAAATAAATGTTTCCCTTTCAGAATAAGTTGCCTAGCATGCCTGAGACCCTAGATTCAGTCTCTAACCTAGAAGTGGGGAGGGGGGGATGAGGGTTTGTTCCTCATGAGTGGGATTAAGGCCCTTATAAAAGAAGCCTTATGCTGAAATTTAGGTTTGCCCTCTGCCTGTGAAAGTGAAGCCAGGGACACTGCAGCATATGCCTAGAGACTAGACTTTCTAGCCTCCAGAACTGTGGCGAATGTGCTTCTCTTTTATATAAATTATTCTCAGATGTTTAGCAGCAAAGATAAACGTAGCCAATTGCAGTTTTCTATTTCATGTTTATTGTCTTAGTCCTAGGTTAAAAGACTTGTTTTTAAAAAATGTTAAGGTTTAAGAACATTGACTTTTTCATGTTTACCTATTTTTCTATTGTTTGATTTATAGTACCTGTTGTTATAAAGCATAGATTTCTTAGTTTTTATAAATTTTTAAAAATTATTTTTAAGTTTACTTACTTTATGTGTATGAATGCTCTGCTTGCGTGTATGTATGTACCACTCACATACCCAGTGCCTGAGGACATCAGAAGAAGGTCTGGAACTGGAGCTATGGGTAGTTGTGAATCACCGTATTGGTCCTGGGAACTGAATCCCAGTCCTCGGCAAGAACAAGCAATCCTAACCACAGAGCCATCTCCAGCCTCCCTTTTATAGGTTATTTTAAAATGTCTGATACAGTACAACCAATGGAAACGAATATTCATTAAGTTAAAAAATGAACTCTTTTTGTGAGGTGAAAGTTTATCTCCATATAGATTTCTATAAGAGAGGTCAACATGTTGTCTTCATTAGGGTTACTGTTGCTATGATGAAGCACCATAACCAATAAGCAGGTTGGGAAGGACAGGGTTGTTTTGTTTTTTTTCTTTGCTTACACTAGCATATCACTGTTTATCACCCATGGAAGTAAGGGAAACTCAATCAGGGCAGGAATCTGGAGGCTTGCTTCCCATGACTTGCTCAGCCTGCTTTCTTAGAGAACCCAGGACTACCAGCCCAGGGGTGGAACCACCCACAATTGGTTGGGCCCTCCTCCCATCAATCACTAATTAAGAAAATACCCTACAGCCAGATCTTATGGAGGCATTTTCTCAATTGCAGGTCCCTCCTTTCAGATAACTAGTTTGAGAAGTTGACATAAGACTAGCCAGCACAAATGTATTGAGTTTCATCAACATTATTTTGGAGATTAAAAGTTACAGTTTAGTGTAGAGTACATGCCTAGCATGCAGGAGACCCCTTAAGTTTATCACCAATCCTAAGGAAAAGATATTTTAAAAACATATATATTTTTATAAATAAGTGAAATACTGATACTTAGAATGCTGTGTACAGCTCTGGTTTTTTTACCACTTAAATTATCTAGACATGCTGAAGGCTCAAGCAAACAAAAGAGTGAGAACTTTTAAATAAGAAATATTAGATGTGAGTAGTTTGGAAAATATGTGAGAAAGGATAGGACCACATGGTATTTCCTGTGGGAAATTCATACTCATTCATGGATGGACTCTTAAGAGGAACACAGGGATATGTCCATCAATTCCTAGATTATTTTTTATGGGGAAATATATATGCCAAACTTGAGTAAGGTCTGTTATTAGGAACTACTGTTTTTGTAGCAAATTACTTGACAGATGTTAGTTTGAAAATGTAAGAAGTTTAAAACACACTGACAGGCAGTTATGAGAACTCTGAAATGTTTGGAGATTTAGTTGTTTTTGAGAGTGCTGTATGAGTAGGAAATGTGTTCCCCTCTCACCATTCATTCTTGCTGCTTTTGGATGGGAGGCTTGACTAAGTGATCACTGACTTGATCTCTTGTTTGAGTCATGTTTGTGACTGAAAAGACTTGGGAGCATACTGACCCAAATCAAACAAATGTAAAAATACAACTTTTATTTAATTACAAATTGAAAGATAACTTAAATCCTAAGGTTGTTTTACTTTAAACAAGATTTAAGTTATTATTATACTCATATACTAATCTTGGATAGGCAGCCTTTTTCTGACAGAAATGACATACAGTGTGATCTTACTTTTTTTTTTTTACAGTGTTTGCTTTTGTTATTTGAGATTGATCAGTTTGTTTTCTCTTAATGATGTAAATCTTTGCATTTTTAGCCTTTTATCCAGTTTTCTTTGTTTTATTTATTTATTTGCAGTTGGTAACTGGTATACATCTTGTCAAATCTTTTTTAGTTAACCTTATGATGTTACCTTTTTTCCTAATGTAGTAAAATTAAGTTCAATATAATTTATTTTTAAAGTGATGCCATATTTTCTTAGTGACTTTTTTTTATGTCTGTCTGTTACTTTGAACATGTATATTCCTGGGGAGATGTTTAGCATAATTTTTTTTTTTAGCATACTGTTTTAAAACTGTTTTGGGGGCAAAAGTTTCCCTCCATCCCCAACCCAGTGCTGATGATCAGTTGTAGGTGGCTTGCTTTCGTGCAAGGCATTTTACTGTTGACCTACATTGCTAGCTCCTCCTTTTTCCCTTGTACTTTTATTCATTTTTTTTTAAAGAGGCGTTTTGTTTTAATAAAAATAATTACTTTGAGAGAGTATATGACTTTAATGAAAGGAAGATAAAGTAGGAGAAATTGCCTAATTTACTGGGATATTATTACAGAAAGAATGTACTGTTCTGTTCCTGGTGTCACATTTTAAGTGGCTGAAAGAGCCAGAGGATTAAAAAACAAGACCAAGAACAAGTTTTTCTATGTCTTTAGGATAAAAGAAACCTTTTCTCTTTTCTATTTTGGTTTTTCAAGACAGGTTTTCTCTGTGTAACCCTGGCTGTCCTAGAACTAACTCTGTAGACCAGACTGGTCTCGAACTCAGCCGCCTGCCTCTGACTCCTGAGGGAGAGATTAATGGCATGCACTACATCTGACTAAAGGATACCTTTTCTAAGAGCTGCAACACAAAAAGCCACTGCAAACCAGAGACTTAGGCTCAGGGTGATCATGAGTTTAAGGTCAGCTGAGGAACTAGAATCCGGCTTCAAAATAAACTGTCAAAAACAAATGTAGACTTGGCCATATAGCTAAGTGCTAGCAAATGTGAGACCTTGTGTTCTGTCCCTAATCTTAGTTGGAAAAGAAAGTCTGGGGATGTACCTTGGTGATAAAACACTTGCCTAATGTGGAGGAGCCCTATGTGTGATCTTCGAAGTCAAGAATGCTGACTGTAGAATTTTTTTGTGGCTTTGAACTAATATTAGATTTTAATTATAGAACTTTTGTATCGTTGCTGGGTGTGGTGATGCTTGCCTCTGACCCCGGTATTCTAAATATTAAGACAGGAGTGTTTTGAGTTTGAGGCCAGCTTTTGCTATGTAGTAGGTGAGCCCTTCTCCCAAAACATTAAAAAAAAAATCAGCCAACCAACCAGCAAACAAAAACAACAAAAAATAATTTCACATAACATATTAGGGCTAGTTTTCTTTAGTGACCATTTCAACCTAAGAACACAAACTATAATTCAATAGGAAAGTGACATGTGAATGAGTAGTTTATAGAAAAAAATACAGAACAGCAAACCTCACATTAAATAAATGCAAATTTAAACTGACAAGGGATATTTTCAAATGATTAGCTTGTTAAAGATTAGCTAAATGAGTACACAGAAACTTAGATGGTTGGTAGAGGAGGGTAATAATTGAGAGACAATTGTATATAATTATGTGACCAGTGTTCCAGGATTTATTTTCTCATAAAATAATTAAAGATCTGCCCAATGCAGTAATCTATGTAATATTAATCAATAGGAGACAGGAAGAAGTCTAAATGGTTACCAGTGAGGAACTGGTTTAAAAACATACTGACTGGACAGTGATGGTGCATGCTTTTATTTCCTATTACATAGGCAGGTAAATCTCTTGAGTTCAAGACCTGTCTGGTCTACAGAGTGAGTTCCAGGACAGCCAGGGCTATGTAGAGAAACCCTGTCTCAGACAAAGAAACAAAAAAGCATGCTGTGTCAGTGACATGGCTTGAAGGATAAAGGTGGCTTCTGAGGACTCACATGGTAGAAGGAAAGAGCTGACTTCCACAGGTTGTCCACTGATCTGCACGTGTGCTATGGCACTTGTGTTCATGTGTGCTTGTATATACACATAAACATACAAAATAAAAGTTTTAAAGTAAAATATTTTACTGTAGCTATTTAAGCTGTGTATTTATGTATTTTAATATATATTTATGTATTTTACATATATGTAAATATGAATACATATATGCTAAGATAAATATAAATTCTCTATTCTATAGATGGTTTTCAACTTGATTTTACTTATTATATTTGAGTTTATGATAGTGTGAAAGTGATAGAGTTCAGTAGAAACCATACTTCAGATTTTGAATTTTGATCTTTTCCCTCATTCAGCCTGGGAAAATTCGGTATGCCTGAACTGTAGCCCTGCCCCCAAGACTTCTCTCTTGAATTTAGGCAGTGGCAGCTTGCCACCCTTGCCCATCAGCTGTGCAGTCACACTCTGCATTTTCAGTGTATCATTGTTTCAATTTATGATTGAATTTAGTTGTTTCAATTTAATATATTATTAAAACATATTTCCATTGTCAGAGTATATGTTTATATTGAATAAAGCAGGTTATATGCCATAAGGTATGTTGTTAAAAAGAAAACAACAGGTAGGTAGGTGGTGGTGGTGGTGCAGGCCGGTAATTCCAGCACGTGGGAGGCAGAGGCAGGTGGATCTTTGTGAATTAAAGACCAGCCTGGTTTACAGATTAGATTGAGTTCCAGGACAGTCAAGGCTACACAGAGAAACCCTGTTTTGAGAAACCAAAAGAAAAAAAGTGGGGGGGGGTGAGGTTAGTTGTCTGAAAGAGCACACAGTCTTTTTTTCAGTACTATTACTTTATTGTGCTTGTTATCTGTAACTTCACTTTTCCAGCCCTTTAGAGTTCATCCTAGCAGGAAAATTATCTAAGTGATGTGGAGAGATAATCTCTTTCTTTTTCATCTTAGTGTACTAGGCTTTTTCTTTTGGACCACCAGCCAGCTCTCAAATCATGACTGGTTTTGAGTGCTTGACCTAACTTAGACTGTTTTCTGGCTAGCTCTTTTAAATTAACCTGTTTCTCTTTATTTACCTTTTGCCTCAAGGCTTTTTACCTTTCTTTCCTTCTGTATATCTTAACTTTTACGGCTTCTCCTGGCTTCTGGCCTGAGCCTATCTCTCTTCTCTCCTCCTCTTCTCAAGCCTAGATTTCTCCTTCTCTTTATTCTGCCTTCCAGCCCTGCCTATCCCTTTCCTGCCTAGCTATTGGCCATTCAGGTTTTTATTAGACCAATCAGGTGCCTTAGGCAGACAAAGTGAAACAAATGCAATATATCTTTACATAATTAAACACACATCCTTACATTATTAAGCAAATGGAGTATAAACAAACTTAACACACCTTTTGGCTAGTTAAAATAATGTCCCACAACATCATAGCATTATTTTAACAAGAAAATTTTGGAGTCAGGACAGTTACAAGCACATGTGAACAACTAAAGTTTAAAGCCTTCTAGATGTTAACTTTAAAATATATTAAAGAACTCTGTTACAAGTGTAAAGGTATATAGAAATTCTTCATGATGAGTGGTTGGTGTTTTAATTTTCCTGTCATTAGAGAAAATAACAATTAAAAAGCACCTTTTCATTTGTCAGTTCGTTTTTTTTTAAAAGTCTAGGATTTATTTATTTGCTTTGAATGTTTTACCTACGTGTATGTATGTGCACCACATTGTGCCTGGTGCCCACATAGGTCAGGAGGTGTCAGATCCCCTGGAATGGAGTTACTGATGATTGTGTGCCACTGTGTGGGTACTGGGACTTGAACCCAAGTCTTCTGCAAGAGTAACATATGCTCTTAACTGCTGAGACAGCGCTCCAACCCCCAGTTGGTCATTTTGTTTCTTCAGTGAAGTGTCTGTTCAAATTCCTTACCGATCCAAAAAACAAAACAAAACTTCTATTTTGTAATTAACAAGACCTCTATCTGAATATAATTCCCTTGTCTTATACATATATTAAAATATTTTCTCTAATTCTTGGTCATGCTTCTTCTGGGGTTTTTTTTTGTTTGTTTGTTTGTTTGTTTGTTTTGGAGACAGGGTCTCACTGTGTACCTGTGACTGTCCTGGAACTCTGACTGAGATTAAAGACATTTGCTTTCATGCCCAGCAACCTGTTTTTTTTAATGTTCAGATTTTAATATAGATCAGATTAGGATTAATGCAAAGTGTTTTAGGATCACTAAGATTTTCTACCCCACCTCTCCCTACCAAAAAGAAATTACAAGCAAAAAAAGCAGGGTTTCTCTGTTCTGTTTCTTGGTAGTTCTGCAACTCTGTTTGTAGGCAAGGATGGACTCAAGGTCACAGAATTCTGCCTGCCTCTGTCTCTCAAGTACTGGGTTCAAAGATGTGTGCCACAACAGCTGGCCTCTGTTGTTGTTGTTGCTGTTTTTAATCACTTTTATTTTGCTTTTCATGCTCATCTATAATCCATACCGCAATCTGAAAAATGACACAAAATTCTGTGCATTCTTTAAAGTATTGTTGCTCTTTATGCACCTTTGATGGCTCTGTTCAAAACCTTTAATGTGAGGTCTTCACACCTCTTTTGGTACAAACTAATCTCTGTTTGCTTCTTTGTACTTTTCTTCTTAAGAGATGAGTTTGTGCTCAACCCTTGAACTGCCCACATTTTTCTGACTTGGTAACTTTCTCTAGGGACCCATATTTTACAGTTAATTTAGACCCTTTCTATGTCTCTCTCAATTTTGTTTTGGAAAAACCTCATATCTACAGAAAAATTTGTTTGCATGCACGTGCACGCACACGTGCGCACACGCACACACATATACTGATGTACAGACATATACTTAGAATTCATTGACTTTGAGTTTGTAGGTTTATAGTTTTTACCCACATTGGAAAAATTGACTTACTTAGTGGCATCTGATGACACAATCTGTAAATCTCAGCTACTCTTGAGTCTGAGATAAGAAGGCTTAGTGGTGAAAAGCACTGGCTGTGCTTCCAGAGGACTGGGGTTCAATTTCCAGCACCTGTATGGCGGCTCACAACTGCCTGTAATCTATTCTCAGGGAATTTTACGCCCACTGGCACATACAGGTGCTATATAGATACATTTAGGCAAAGCACCTATATACAAAATAAATAGGTAGGTTCAATAAAAGGTAAGTATTACAAGTCTAAGGCTTGCCTGGACTACAGAGTGAGTTCAGGGCCACTCTATACAGTTCAGTGAGACCCTGTCTTAAAATACAATCTAACAATGAGGACTGGGGTATATAGATCACTGGGTAGAATGTTTGCCTAGCTTGAACAAGACCACTGGGGTTAAACGTGAGAAAGAGAGATTTCATCCATCTCTTTTCTTCAGGAATTCCAATTAGTTGTAAACTAGTTTAATGGATATGTCCCACACCTTACTAAGATGATAATTTTTTTCTCATTTTAGACAGTTTTTGTATCTTAATTTATTGAATGTAGTATTATTAATTCCAATCAGAAAAAAATTTCATAATTTTCAGAAATTTTAATGATCTCTTGAATTTCAATTTGGTTATTTTTTTATTTCCCATATCTCCTAAAATGGTCATCGTTTTTTTTTCTTTTAGTTTGCTTGCTTGCAAGTTTGACAGATGTTGTGAATTTTTGCTCGTTGTAAGCATAGATTATTTTATTTTATTCTTTTAAATATTCTTGAACATTACTTTGGTGTACAGTGACATTATTTGAAAAAAGTTGAAATCTGTTGGACTTTTAACCTTTTATGGCTTCTATTGTTTGTTTTATTTTTAAGCAATACCCGGAAGCCTATAGTGTGAGGATAGTTTTGTTCCCAGACTATGGCCATACTCAATGGCCTGGTGTCCTGTTTATTACGAATTGTTCTGTTATTCCTGGTACTATGTGAATCCTGGGGACTGACACCTTCTCCTTCCTCCACCTCTTGGATTTTTCTTTACCTCAAGTTGATGTCTTTGCTGATCAAGATGATCAGAGCTAATCTGGCCATTTGAGGGTGCCCTGCCTGTGCAGCCCATCCCTTCTGCTTACTCTTACCGTGCTTTTGGATACCTTGACCATACTGGGTTTTCACTTAGGTCTCCTCACATATCATTAGGCTGTGTTGAGTTCTCCCTCAGCTGGACAGTTACAGGGCTCATCTTCTATTTCCCCTCATACAGGCTCATTGGTTTGTACTGCCCCTTTTCAGTACCTGAAAACTATTCCTTTATACATGTCCAGTGTTTGTGTTTTTGTTGTTTAAGGTGGAGCATTTTGTTCCCTATCATACCATCATGGTTTAACAAGTCACTGGTATTCTGAAGCATTGTTGATTATCTTATGTTCCTAGATATTGATATTCAGAGATATTGTCATCTCTGAAGGGTTATTTTAAATCTTTTTAAAGTTGCTGTATTACAGGGTAACTTCTAAATCATTTCAAAGAGGAAATGACTTGAAAGGAACACATTGATTTAAAATGTGCCTTGTTGGCCTGGCAGTGGTGGTGTATGCTTTTAATCCCACACACGGAAGGCAGAGGCAGGCGGATCTCTGTGAGTTTGAGGCCATCGTGCTCTACAGAGTGAGTTCCAGGATAGGCTTCAAAGTTACAGAGAAACCTTGTCTCAAAAAAACCAAAAGAAAAACGTGCCTGTTTGGCTGTTGATAGGTGGAGTAAATGTAGAATGTTGTACAGATTAAATGATCAATCTTAAATATGAGATGCTATATTTAAGCTTTATTGAAAGACAAGTACATTTAAAAAGGTAATACAGTTAACTGGTTACATCATAGACATTGTATATGTACAACTTCGTCCAAATAGGAAAAATAGATGAACTTAAAATGGGTACTAGTAGAAAATTGGATAAATGGTCAGGTGATATTTTAATTTAGAAAGAGCAACATCTCATGCAACTAAGATTCTGTAAAACTGCTGTTTGAAGTTAAGTAGATTTAATTGTGTGTGTGTGCGTGTGTGTGTGTATGGGAGGCAAGTATGCAGGCACATATGCACTTGTGTGTTCAGACCAGAGAACAATCTCTGCTGTCCACCTGTGTTTTTGAGACAGTGTCTTTCATGGGCCTGGAACATGCCATGCCAATTTAGGTTAAGCTGGCTGGCCATCAAGCCCCGGGTACTGTCTCGTATACCTGGCTCTATTTATTTACTTTTTTAAAGTTTAAATGTAGGATATGAGCATTAAACTCAGGTCTTTGTGCTTACAAGGCAAGCATTTTATCAACTAAACTGTCTCTACAACCCACATCTGACTAGAGGAATGTAGTTATATGGATGTCTGTGTCTAAGATGAATATAGAGTCCAACTAAAATTATTTTCTGAAGTGTGACTTGTTAAATATGCATCAAGGTGACTCAGATTTAAACTTGGCTATTTGGCCATTTGATCTATACTCTTACAAATTTATAATTGAGTTGGCAGAGATTTTAGAAGTAGTCTTGGGAAAATAAGGTTTCTCATTTTTAGAATCAATTCAAAATTTTAATTTTCTAATCACCTACAGTTTACATGTTACTCAGTCATCAATACATACTGAGTTGCGGTTACGTTCTGGTCACAATATGCTAACCCACAGTTGATGAGGACAAAACAGTAGATGCAGGAGACATTCTTGAGTTTTGTCCTTGTTGGAACTTAAAATCTATTGAATGTAGAAATTATAACAAAAGTAAAGGGAAGACCTCTTAAAGTCTGTTTTATAAAAGGGAAAACTGAGTGTGTGCCCCTACCCAAGAAAGGAAATGATTTTTTTATATAGCTTATTAATGGGTTGAACCATGTTTCTTATTTGCTGTAGGGATTGTCCAGACTTCACTTTTTGGAAGTCTGCCACACTGAGGGAGACCTTCCCTCTCTGGGTATCTTAAAATTTTTATGAGAGAAATTTCTGAACACAGAGAAACCAACTAAATTCTCTACTTTTCTTAAAAAAATGCAGTGGTCTGTCAGTATTTGACTATTACATACGTTGTTTCTAGTATTCTGCTTTAAAAAATGATCAATTTTATTTAAGGTATCAAAATTGCAAATAGTACTCTTCCTTACTATATGTGTTTATAGGGGAGTTGGAAGCTTATGAAATTGAAAGCCGCTTGGCATCTCTGTGTCCTTTCCCTTTTCTGTTAGCTTTTGATCTTAAGAACCAGACACCATTTAAAAAGTTAGGAGGTCTCTGGGTTAAAAATGAGTACTTAGGAGTTTGAGATGGTACAGTTATACCTGCCTCTTTGTGCCGCTTCCTCCCTGTACCTGAGGGACAAGGGATTGGGTGAGATGGACTTTGTAGCATAATAAAGTAAAAATCTGAAGTCAGTGGTAAAATGTTGTCTATTTTGGTAAAGAGAGAAAATGTAAGTTTTAGTGATGTTTTACATTGTTACTTTGTTCTCCCTGCTCCCCTTCTCAAAAATAACACTTGGAATATTCCATTCATTACTGCCTGAGAAAGTCATTACTTTGCAGACTGCAGTTGCTGAAATGGTTTAGTGGAGAAATGTTTGCTTGCATTTTTCTAGTGATCTTCTTCTTCTTTGGCAGTTCTTTGAATATCTACACTATATCAAACAAGGAGAAACAGATTTAAATTTGTGCTTGGGAACCCTCCTTGTGAAGCATTTAATCAGATGACTCCCTGGCAACGGATCTTGAAAAGAGGGATTAATGAAGTAGCATCCGAAGCAGCAGTGGGCTCTTACGGAATAAACCCCAGCAAGCTCCACAGTGCTTTGTTGGATAATTTCAAGTTCTTCAGATACAGATTACATAAAGAAGATTGTAGGGCACGTGATGCAGTCTGGCTTCTTATATTTCAGATAGTAGAAAATTTGCTATCTCTAAGAATGGATCCTGGCGAGATCTTGGCACAGTTATAAGTTTTCATCTACGATTTTATCTAACAACTTTTTTATTTGAAGTTTTTTGTTGTTGAACTAGACAATTTGGATAGTTTTGCTTTATGTTTATAATATTGTAATGATAGAATAATGGATTGCTTGTGCATTGTAACCACCAAGGTAAGATTTAGATTTTCTGTGCTCATTCTTTAACCTGAAACATAGCCATTGTTAGATGCTTGCAGATAGATGCTCGGGTTTATATGATGCATAGTTAGCAAAGGCAGTAGTTTGAAATGTATTTCAGAAACGTAAAAATAGTATGTAAAACTGATTTTTTTTCCTCCAAGATTTACAGGCAGTTTTCCTCCTAACAGTATGGATCTGGAAAGCCTTTGTATGTTTAGGTCTTGTATTTCCTCAGAGTTCTTCTCTTGCCCTGGGCATGGCATGTTAGCTGAAAGTGTGGCTCGTTTTGCCTACAGTTTCTGGACTATTCTTTTTAAACAGTCGGGTTCTCACTGTGTTGTTAGGTAGATACTGGTCTGACCTGAGAACCGTAGACTTGCTCAGCACTTCTTGAAATACTTTTAAAGCCTGCTTTGCTTTTTGTCCTGAGTCCAGCATGGCTCACTTAGTCTCCAAGCAGACAACTTTGATTTCTAAGCACCAGTTTGTGGTCCTTGGGTGACTGTGTGGTTATAATTTCAGGTGCTTACATTTAAACTTTACATTTGGGTTTTCAAAACTGCATTTTAGTTTTTGTTTCTACACACTAATGCCTCAGTGATTTTTAGACACAATTGTTGAAATTTTAAGATTATGTTCAGTAGTAAAGGAAGAAGCAAAAGTATTATTTCTGAAAGCAAGCCATGATTATTTTTGTGCAATAAATTAGTTCTCAGAAAAAGGAAAGTGGGAAAACTGATGGCATTGACTTTGTTTTATTACGGCATGCAGAGCTGTGGTTCAGATAGTAGTCTGTGATCAGATGCAGTGTGCCCGTGATGTGGGCTTGTCCTCTGTGCTAAGAGGGTGGGCTTCTCCAGGATGGAAGTAAACTGCGTTATTGAAGTATCCCCAAAGAGTGTTTAAGAGACACATACTCCTGAAAACAGGTTTGGTTGGTTGCTTGGTTGTGTTTTCCTTTCAAATTTTTTGTTTTTGATTTTTTGACACTTATGTTTGGCTTTCTCCTGTGAATTACCTTGTATAATTACATTTAATTAATTTCTCTTTATTTTATAGATTTAGATTTATTTTGCATTTACCCTCCTTTTTTTTAAAGCAAAATAACATTTTTATTGCGTAAAAAACGTTGGATATAATCACTGTCCTTAAAATATTTATAATTATGTAACTGTGAAAACAAAAATAGGAAGATATGTAGGTTGGAAATTAGGAAGCATAAAACATTATTTGTAGTTTTGAAAATTCTAATTTAGAATCACTTATTCTGTGGTTAGAAATAAACCCTTTGAACATTTTTAAGCAATTACTACAGCAAGATGAACATTTTTTTTCCACTTTACCTAAAGACTTCAGTGCATCCTATTCCCCCTTCTTACCTCCCTGCCTTTATAATTTTTGGAGAGCTTTGTGGTTTTTAAAATCTGACAATGTAGTTGATATAATTCTATCGTGTTAATACTAAAACTCCTTAAGTAAAATTTTTTTCATCATCCGCCTCCCCTATCTCCCACTTGTGTAGGCACAGTGAACTAGGTAGGCATGTTGCATCATTGCTACCATGGATACCCTTAAGAACAGGCATGTGGGTTGAGCTAAAGCAATGATGATTAGTTTTTGAGTCCCCCTCCCAACTATAATAACTATATGTTCTTCACAATGAAGACTGTTATTTTAAAACGCTTTCAAATGACTAGGTTGTGAGATGGGATGACTAAATCTTCACTGTTATTGAGCTGCTGAATCTTGGCCTCCATCTACAGTAGTATAATTGGCATTTACTAATTTAAGACAGTTTTAAATAGCCATACATTCTTTTTCTGATTAATGCATTCCTTAAAAGGAGCTAAGTTGGTTTCCCCCTCCCAATGCTGGGAATTATACCTGGGACCATGTGTATACCAGGCAAGTGCTCTACCACTGAGCTACATACCCAGCCCTGATTAATACATTTGAAACAGAAATGTGGTGGGTTTGAAAGTATACTTTCTTCTTGAGTTTTTTTTTTTTTAATGTTTTGGGTTTAAACACTTTTCAAAAGGAAGAAACATTAATATTCTGGTATTTTTAGTTGTTTTTACTTGTACTAATATAGATTACATGTTATTTAATCTGCTTGAATACAGTATTTTCTTGTGTTTCCTGTGTAATGTCTTAGAAAACATTTAATTTTCTCCTTGAGAATTCTTAGGTTCCCAACTAGCCACTTTATAAATAGATCAGTGTAAAGCTAATATGAGAGACTAGGTAGAGAAAAATAGTTTTAGGAGGTTCGTTATCATTGTAGGAAAGTTAATTGTAAGCACACTAGATCTAAGTAGTGCTTTGGGAATGCTGCTAAGAAGCTTTTTTTTTTATAGTAGCAGTAAAGTGCTGCATACACACACACACACACACACATTGCAGCTAAGGGCATATATATTCTTTATTGTAGTGCATTTTATCTGATTTGTAACTTCTGTGAAGAAAAAGGAAAGGAGGGGAGCTAATAGGTATAACTTTAGTATCAAAAGTTCTTATAGTAGGATCATACCTTTTCCTACCCTTTGTTAACTAATTTTTGATCATATACAGGGAAAAACTCTTCTCTGTCTTCTTAGGGTCATTTAATAGACTGATAGTTGACAAGATAGAGCTAAAAAAGAGGTATCTTGCGGCTGGGCGGTGGTGGCACACGCCTTTAATCCCAGCACTCGGGAGGCAGAGGCAGGTGAATCCCTGTAAATTCGAGACCAGCCTGGTCTACCAGAGCTAGTTCCAGGATAGCTAGGACTGTTACACAGGGAAACCCTGTCTCAAAAAACTTTTTTTTTAAAAAAAGGAGGCATCTTGCTTAGGTTCTTAATTAAGGCTAGGAAGGAGAAAGTAACTCTCCAGCTCAAGACTCAGTGCCAGTTGCTAATATTTATTTTTTTAAGATTTAATTTTAATTTATGCATAATAGTTTTTTCCTTGCATGTGTGTCTGTGTGCCATGTGCATGCAGTGAGTGCCTAAGGAGGCCAGAAGAGGGTATTGGACACTCTGGAACTGGAAGCACAGAGAGTTGTTTACTATCCAGATGTTGGGAATTGAACCCAGATTGTCTGGAAGCTCAGATAATACTCTGAACTGCTGAGTGATCTTACCAACCCCAGTTGTTAATATTTAATCTGTCAAAACTTGTAGATCATATTAGGTGCTATCAGGACAGTTTGATATATACATATATATGTTATATGTAATTTTATTGTATGTTATTAGATATTAATATATAAGATGTAAATATTAATATTTTATTATGTATATTTTTTGGATTTTTTTCTAATTAAGGAATTGGCAATATGTTTGCTTTAAGAACTATACTAGGTTTCCATTATTTTTGTTAATAGGGCTTTTTTCAGTTCCTCTGAGGTGTTTCCTTCATCTTTGAGTATTTGTCCATGACAGTTTCCAAGCTTCTGCTCTTAGATCATATCCTTCTGACTCCACTTGATGGATCACTTCATCAGGGAAGTGATGTAGTTCCTATCAAAGTATGCCTCATTTTTCCTTTCTAATATGTAGTGTACCATGCATTTATATTTGTTATTACTGTGTTCTTCTCATTGTATTGAAAGTATTATAAAAGCACTGTTTAGTTTTCTGTAGTATCTCTGCCTGATCCAGTGTTTAGTACATAGTAGGTACTCAGTATAATATGTTACGGATGGATCTTTGGTCCATAAAACCCAAACTTGAGACCTAAAAAATTGTTTTGCTTTGTAATGCACATATGGATATTTCAGAAAACTCATTAAAAATTTATTTATTGGGCCTGGAGGGTTAGCTTAGTGGTAAGAACTCTGGTTGCTCTTCCAAAGATTTGGGTTCAATTTTCAGCACCCATATGGGGACTCACAACTGTTTGTAACCCCAGTTCCAGGGGAACCAATAACCTTTTCTGGCCTCATGGACACCAGGCACACAGGTAGGGCTCAGACATACGTACAGGCAAAACACCAACACACATAAGATAAAATATTAAAGATCACTTATTGTTCTGTATCTTTTTTTTTAAATAATGAATTCAGAATGATCCAGAAAGTAGGTTTTCTTGCTGTTTTTCCCACACATGTCTCTTAAAAATTATTGTTTTATTTTTATTTGTATGTGCGTTGTGTTTTTCTGCATGTATGTCTGTGAGGATGTCAGATCCCCTGGAACTGGAGTTACAGACATTTGTGAGCTGCCGTGTGGGTGCTGGGAGTTGAACCTGGGACCTGGAAGAGCAGCCACTGCTCTTAACCACTGATCCGTCTCTCCAGCCCTTCCACTGTATCATTTTTTTTGTTGCTACTTATTTGGCTTCTCCTCACTTAAATACCCTAATCATCCATTGACTATGCAACTGTATTTATTTCTGGGTTATACTAGATTTGGGAAGCAGAATCCTTTCTCATTTTAGTACTTCAGTATCTCTGACTGCAAAATGTCAGCAACTTCAACATTGTTCAGTAGAACTTCATGCTCAAATGATGGTATCATCCCCCGTTTCATGTTAAAAATGAATTCATACAATGTGTAGGTGTTGAGAGTTGTGGCTTCTGAGAAATGGTTGTCATGAGTGCTTTGACCTCATGAAGATAGTATCCTGATGAAAAGGCCCCAGACTGAAGGATTCCTTATTGTCTTTCTACCCTTTCTGAAGCAAGGAGGATACAGTGTTCTTCTGCTGGAGGTTGCTTCTTGTCTGCATCAGATACCTGTCCTGATGTTCAAGACACAAAGGAAATTCAGTTCAGTTCCTTATTGATTGCTTAGTCTGTAGTATATTGTATTCTAGCAACCCAAATGAGCTGAAACAATTATAAATTCTTTTAGTGAACAGAAAGATTCTCTTTACTCTTTCACTGTTAAGAAGAATGCTTCAGTAAACAGCTTTGTCATTTTGTATTTGTAACAGTCTCTGTATGTGTGGCATTGCTGGTTCAGAGAAAAATGCTCCTTAATCTTGGTACTTTTGTTACATAATTTCATAGGGATTGTGCCATTTTGCATTTTTATTAGCAGTATATAAGTGAATAATTTTTACTTTTGATGGGTGAGTAGTGTTCTGTGAGAGACGGGGTTTCTCTGTAACAGCCCTGGTTATTCCTAGAACTCGCTCTGTAGACCAGACTCTTCGAACTCAAAGAGATCAGCCTTCCTCTGCCTCCAAAGTGCTGGGATTAAAGGCCTGCGCCACCCTACTTAACATAAAGTGAAATTTTAATTTGCATTTCTCTGATGTGTTTAATTAAGGTTTATTGTAATGTATTATTTGGAGGGATAGCCCTTTTCTTTGTATTTTGTAAGAACTTTTTTAATTATCAGAAATTAACCTTTCTCTGTAAGGTCGGTTGCAAGTTTTTAACCCTTCCCCATGCACGCACGCATGCACGTTGTCATGTGTCTTTACTCACAGTGTTACTCAGTCCCCGCTTCTCAGTGAAAGATTGTTTTCTAAATTGTTACTCATTTGTTCATGTCATTTCTTTAAAAGTCCCTATTTACCTCCACCCACTGAATTGAAGTTTCACCCAGTAAGTTCCCATGTCTTTGGGTCTGTTTCTGGGTATTCAATTTATTTCACTGGTCTGTTTATGAACCAGCTTGACGGTGGTCTACTAATTGAAGCTTTAAATAGTATGATTTAGAATCTGATAAAGTTTCTTGTTGCTTCTCTGTTTTAGAGCTCTGCTTAAAATCTTACTTATTCGTTTGAGAAAAGGCCTCATATAGAACAGACTGGTCTTGGATGCTTATGTATCTGATGTGCTGACCTTGGCTTCCTGGTCCTCCTCCTGTCTTTACCTTCTTAAGTTCTGGGTTTCCAAGTGTGCGCCATTACAGCTAGCTTTGTTCATTTTTCTATACAAAATTTGTACTCAGTTTATTAAATTCATTAAGCATTTTGCTACTGAGAAACTCTAAAGAAGTAGCATGCTGTCCTTGGGAATGTCTCTTGCCTAGTTCAGAGAGGCAGAAAAGCTGGGTAAACTCATCTCTATATATCTTTCCACATGCCAGCATGACATAGTTCTAAGAAGGTTCTGTAGGGCCAGGGAAATGACTCAGCAGGTAAAAAGCTCTTGCCATGCAGACTTGACCACCTGAGTTGGATCTCCAAAACCCATAGTAGGAGACAGCTAATTCTTAAAGTTGTCTTCTAACCTCTCCATGTATGCCATGGCATGTGCTCCCCCCATAGTAAAAAACCTGTATTAAAAAAAAAATAAACTACTGTAGTTTTCCTAGTTCTGAGAAGCTGGGTTTTAAATTACTCTAATTGGAGTCCCCGGGGTTCCTTTTTGTTAATAGGACACAAAACGAGAGGTGAATTAAAGACATGTTTTACCTGTTTTCCTAAGTTGTTTTTGCCCTTTGCATCATGACTTTACTAGTTTAAAAGATCATAATCTATCCTTTGACCAAAACCAACTTTTTCCCTTTTTGAGGTGGGGATGGGGCAGGGTCTCAACTGTGTGTAGTTCTGGCTATGGAACTCACTATGCAAACCTGGCTGGCCTCCTCAAACTCACAGAGATCCACCTGCCACTGCTCCCAGCCTTCATATAACCATTTATTACTGGTTGCTGTCAGATAACTGCTGATCAGGTGCTCTGCTAATGAGCTACATCCCGAGCAGCAGTTGTATTAAGGATTCTGATATGCAGTTGTAGGCAGACATATTGTGATCAGTTCTTGTTATTGGTGTGACTAAGGGATTGGAGATGGGTGGGAATTTGTGTTCAGTGCATTTTGAAAATCTTTAACATGCGGTTGGATGTTTTCCTGTAACATTCATAATGATTTCATTCTTTGGACGTTTTATAATTAATCAGCATTTTTGTTTTGTGTTGTTTTTTTTACTTAAAAATGATTAACTTGCTGCTAAATCTGAGCATAATCATGATTCTTTTGGTAATGAATTTGTAATGTAAATGGTAAACATTTTTAGTGTATTGGTACATAGTGTTAAATGTCTCACAGTTTAATTACCGTCAGACTGTTGAACACCATAATGTATATTGAATATGTTTCCACTAAATTGTTTACATTTAAAAAGATTCATTGTTATTCTTGGGTCATTTTGAACTTTCCAGTTTTTGTTGTTTGGTTTGGGGTTTTCTTGATAGGGTTTGACTATTTAGCTCTGGCCTGGAACTCACTAAGTAACCAGAGTGGTTCACAGATATCTCCCTGCCTGTGTATTAATCTGGGATTAAAGATGTATGGTACCTGTAGTATATGGCATTTCTCATTTCACCTTTTTCTTAATTTTTAGTATCTAATAGTGTATATGGACGTGTCTTATTTAGAATCTTCTGATTGAAATAAGAGACATTGTTTTGAAGCACTGCCTTTATTTTCTGTTCATCCTTTTATAAAGAATTTCAAATGCATAAGCAAGGCTTTTTCTTATTCTGCCTCTTATTTTAAAATTCCTCTTAAATTACTGATTGTGAGGCCAGTTGCTTATTATTTCTCCTGGGTTTTAGTTTCCTGTTTAGATAAGATAATGGTACCTTCTTTACAACCTGTTAGAGATGAGTTGAACTAAAACCTGCCAACTGTGAAACAGTGACTAGTGCGTGGTAACAGTAACTTTTACTAGATAGAAAATAAGTCTCCTGGCTGGGTGGAGAAGTCTTTTCTGAATAATTCTTTTTCTGGACTTTTATAATTTCTGTCTCTTTTTATTTTTTAATTTATCTATGTGCGTTGGTGTTTTGCCTGTGTTTGTATTTGTGTGAGGGTGTCACGATTTCCTGGAACTGGAGTTACAGTCAGTTGTGAGCTGCCATTTGGGTGCTGGGAATTGAACTCGGGTTCTCTGGAACAGATTTGAACTTAAAGTAACAACAGTTTAAAGAAAAAGGTGAGATCTAAAGTCGCTCTACTCATGCCTGTTTTTGCTCTGTGAGCTCCTTGTCTCTTATTTTACATCTTAGAACCAGCTAAGCCTGGCACTCTGTGTCAGTTCCAAGTCTCCAGTTGGTAGTTGTTAAAGGTTTAGGGTTATGATAAGTACTTCTGGGTATTAGTATGTAAGTATCCTGTGTGGATAGGAAAGCAGAAATGCCTTTTTTTTTAAGTTTTTCAAGCAGAGGGTTTCTCTGTAGCTTTGGAGCCTGTCATGGAACTAGCTCTTGTAGACCAGGCTGACCTTGAACTCACAGAGATCTGCTTGTCTCTTGAGTGCTGGGATTAAAGGCTTATGCCACCATGACCCAGCTAAGAAATTTGTTTTTGTGGGGATTATTTGTGATTCCAGTGGGTATTCAGCAAGTATTTATTTTAACTGGGTAACTGATGAAATATTAATAATTAGTTGCAACATTATTTTTGCTTTACCTCCTTGAAAATTATGAATATCAAATTTGAGTCACGTGGGCAAAGCCTTCATAAATACACCAGGCAACTTGTACTTGTAATGAGTTATGTTAAAATTGCATCTCAGCAAGAGCTTTGAAAGGCTGTGAACTTTAAAGAGTTCAGATTTCTTAAAGTTAAAATGAATAGAAATGCTGCCCTCTAGTGTTACCTAATGCTCTACTGCCACACCAAAAAATTTTCATAAGCCTATACTAGGGTAACTGTTCAGTATTTATTATGCCACTAGATTTTTTGATACTATAAATTGTTATTGTGATGATTTGATTATTTTATTACAATTAATATTGATTTCCAGGAAGTATGTCTTTCTCATATTGGCTTATGAAAAGCTTGACGATGAAACAAGCTTTTGCGTAGTTACAGCTTTGCATTTCATGTGGTGACCTTAAAGTAGTTGCTACATCTATCATCCTTTGCTTGTGTGACTCAGAGTGTTACGTTGATTACCTATAAGCAAACCATATGTAAGGATTTTCTAAAGCAATAATTGTTTTACTTTATCTTTGAAAATTTAATAAGTAAACCATTACTTAATCTTAAGTGTGAGGTCCTTGTTTAAGATCTAAAAGGAAACATTTCTTTAAAAATAATGTTGAGCGAACTATTTTATAGTTTTCACTGTAAAATAAAAAGATGAGAAATAAGTTTCAAGATTGCTTTTAATATTGTTTTATAGAGTACCTTCTACAAATAAAGCCCTATACTGTGTATAAAATGAATGTGGGAGACAAGACTGGCAAACTATGGGCAGTAAGTCCTCACCAAGAATTCTAACTGGTTGAAAGAGTTGGCACTGTGTCTTTGCCATGGTCATGAAAGTGTGTCTTGACAGAAGAATGAAATCATTTGCATTTGCTCTATTTTGGAAATCTTGAATTAAATTTTGTTATTGGACACTGGAAGGTCTTTGTATTCTAGGTATTGACTCTTTACTAGATGTGTGATTTACAGGGCCTTTCTCTTGTTTTTGTTTTGTTGTTGTTGTTGTTATTGTTTTGTTGACTCTGGCTGGTCTGTAACTCTGTAGACCAGGGTGGCCTGGAGCTCATAGAGATCAGCCTGCCTCTGCCCCTTGAGTGCTGGAATTAAAGGTGCCTCCATGACCACCCTCCCATTCTTTAAATTTGCTTTTGAAAGGTTGACCATATTCTTCATGAGATCCAATTTATCTGCTTTTCTTTTCTTGACATATCTAAGGAACATTGAGTTTCTCAGCATTTTATATTTTATGTTTGGTCCTTTGTCAGTGGGAGTTTCAAGATTTTTATATGGTATTAGGAAAAAGTCCAATTCCATTTTTTTTTGTCTTAACATGTGGATGTGTCGCTACACTTTACCATTACAGGTGGAAAACTGACTGCCTGTTCTAATTGAATGATTTTGATACTCTTGTAAAAAAAAAATTATTTGACCATGTATTTAAGAGTTTAATGTGGACCTTTTGTATTATACTGTTTAGATATCTGTCTTTAGTACCATTGCTTTGAGTACTGTAGTTCTGAAAAGTTTTGAAACTAGGTTGTTGTCTTCCCCCATGTATATGTTTGTATGTATTTCACATGCGCGAATGCACACACACAGACCACACGAAGGCCAGAAGTTGACATTAGGAGCCTTTCACTATCACTCTCTATCTTTTGAAACAGTTCTCTGACTGACTCACTACTTGGCTAGATTGCTGACCAGTGAGCTCTGGGATCTCCCTGGCTCTCCCTAGCCCTATCTAGGGTTTAGATGTACATGACCGTACTTCACTTTTATGTGGTCGCTGGGAATCTGTGTTCAGATCCTCATGTTTGTGAAGTAGGCAGTTCACCGATTCTCCATTCCTCACTGTGATCATTTGAATAAAAAATTCCTCCTCTTATTTCGGAGGTATGGCCTTGCTGAAGGAAGTGTACCACTGAGGGTGCACTTTGAGAGTTGAAAGCCTCACCCTTCTTCCCATTGCTTTCTTTGCTTTCTGCTTGCATTTGAGGATGAGAGATCAGCTAACTCTGGAGGCTCTCTTCCCACTTTGAGATTTAGTTCTTGTATATTTTGTGACAGTCTTGTTCTTCATTTCCTGCATTGCTCTCTGCTGTGTTTGAATAATTTTACACAGGACATTTACATTTCTTTCTTATCCCCTCTTATGTATGTTCCACATCATATTTGTGGTTGCCATGAAAATTACTTTCAACATCCAAAAGTTACAACACACTGTTTTTAACTTAAACAATTTACCCTGGGAAACACACAACAGTTGCTTTTTGACAGTTGTGCCCCATCCCTTTTTACTGTTGCACTGAGATTATAACTTCTCGGTTAATGTATCCCAAAGCATAAATTAACAATGGTGCCTTTAAATGTAATAGTTCTTAAATTTTATAGAACGGATTTATGAACTTATAAACTAACATAAAAACTATAATATAAGCTAAATATCTTTTATTAGAAGATCTGAAATACTCTCCAAAAACTTGGAGCCCTGACATGACCCCACCTGCAGAAAATTCCACATTTGACTGCATTTGATAGGTTACAGTCAGAATTGTGGTACATTAAACCTATTGTAGACCTTTCTTTTTAGATCATGTATATAAGGTATTTATGAAACAAATGAATTTTGTGTTGTATATATACACACATGATACTAATACTTATTGTAATTTTTCTTCAGTGTGAAAAATACCCATTCTCAACTTAAAAGTTTGGATCACCCATCTATCTCTCTTCTCTGCAAACCATCATAGATTATTTCTTTAAAAATTATCTACATAGCCTGTTACCACTTTCTTACCTTATAGTAACTCTTCAATTGACTTTATTCCACTCTTAACACTCCATTTAATCTGCTTTATTAAGTAGCTGACAGTTTTTCTCTTGTCACAGCTAATGAGCACTTCTATTCGCCAACCTTTTAATAGTATTTTTTTTTATAACCAATCACATTCTTGCTATTGTTCTTCAGCTCTTGGTGTCTGTATTAATGTACACCATTTCTGTGCTGTATTTAACCTTACCTCTCTCCAGCTTTTCTGGATTCTCTTTTGTCTTGCCTATAATTTGGTAATGACTTTGGTTTTGCTTTACTCTTTATTACTAAGAACAATTTTGTTTATCCTTTGACTTTACCCCTTGTCAGTGGCCCTGATCTACATTTCTGAGGATTTCCCTTATCCTCATGATATGCAGCATCTTACTTTGTGATTCTTCCTCGAGGAGACAAGTTCTTCTTCTGACAAACTAGACCATCCCCCAAGTGCTTCAGGAGATTCCTGGGAAAATTCTAATTTCTTGGAGTCCATTGTTTGAATAGTCTGATAACCAAAGCACCCAAGTTTGTTTCCAGTGTATTTATTCCTGCCATGTGAGGCAATCACAAGTTTAATTTTGTGTTCTATCAGCAGTGATTTCCAGCTGTTTTCTGTCTTTCTTAGGTTAGATATTAGTCATCTAGTTTTTCTCAGATAATACCGAGTAGCCTTTTCTTCTTACAGTATTGAAAGATTGTGCATATTCAGGCTTAAAAAGCCTTTCTAATGTGCTTTACATTGTGCATTGTACATGTAGAGCACTTTGTACAATGTCTGATAAGTAATACATAAAGTAGCTGTTGTTGATACCTGGGACTGTTCTTGTTAATACTTTCCTTAGGCTGTTTGAAACTCATTGTTTGACAGAATATACTAGTGATACTAGTATGTTAAAATCAGATTAGCTCATTAAGCCACAAATTTCTATTTCTCATACTGTCTGCAGCTTTAAGTGTTGATAAATTTTGACTATAAATTAATTTCCTTTATTTTATTTTTAAAAAACCAAGTAAGAACAACTGGAGTTCTTAATTATTAAAGTGATTATAACGCAGCATTGTAATTGAAGTGTTACTTGTTTATATTACCTTAAAAACAGCTCACTAAGTTAAGTCCATTATGAAGATCTTTGGCTGAATTTTTTGGCTGAAGTTTATCTGAACTTTACATGACATTATTCTGGTAGACAACATGCCAAGTGATGTACTTTAAGCAAATGTGCCAGGTTATAGTTTTTTTGAAGGCCTATTACTCACACTCTACATGGTTAGTGATACAAATCCCACTTGTATATAAAAACTAGAGAAATTGGGCTGGTTAAGAGCACTGACTGCTCTTCAGAGGCCCTGAGTTCAGTCCCCAGCAACCATATGGAGGCTCACAACCTTCCATAATGAGATCTGGTGCCCTCTTCTGGCCTGCAGGCAGACATGCAAACAGAATACTGTATACTTAATAATAATTAAAAAAAAACTAGAACTAGAGAAACTGTTTCATACTCGTTAGCTGCAGCAGGTTGGGCCTGTGGTGGCTCCCATGCTTGATTAAACTTAATTTAGGGGCCTTGACAAAGACATGCTGAAATCTAGGAATTTGATCGTAATTATTCTGAAGTAGTTTTTGCACATAAGAAAAAGCCGTCTTTGGGATCTTAATACCAATCATATGTTCAGACCTTATCTCAGCTGTGGAGGTAGAACCAACTGAAGAATGCAATATGTAATGTACATATTTTGGAAAGAGTGCTTTGGTTACATGTTCACAACTGTCAGCAGGCAGCATTGACCAAGGAAGTTTGTGTAGAATTTCAGTCTGAATTGGTTGAAGTGCTCAGGGTCAGAAAACAATATCTGCTAGGATCAAATACAAACTGCTGTTTCCCAGTGTCCTACAAAGTAGCACGCACCAACAGAAAAGTTGCCCTTAGTGTTTGGGTGTGAGGAGAGTTTGCACAGGTGTTTTTTTTTCCCCCATGGTTCTTTGTAAAGAATTTGATATTAAAATCTAGTAGTATTTCTGAAAATAAATAATTGTAATTCAAGTAATATTGGTTGATTGGCTTTAATTTGTTTCAGGAAATCCCCAGCCTTTTGTGTGTCCTACACAAGAGCTGCTCTGAACACAGATAAGGTGTAATAAGAAAGCTCTGCTCATTTTTTTTAAATTACCTTTTATTATATTGTGGACTGGAGAGATGGCACTGTGGTTAAAAGCACTACTTGCTTTTCCAGAGGACCCATGTTCAATTTTCAGCACCCACATGGCAGCTCACGACCATTTCTATAACTTCAGTTACAGGGTACCCAGCACCATGGGCACCAAGCACATATGGTGCAGACATACATGCTGGCAGAACACCCGTACACATAAAACAGATGAATAAAATTTTAAAGAAATCAACTTTTGTTTTCTTTATGTGTATGCCACATGTGCAGATGCCTTCAAAGGCCCAACGAGGGCATCAGATTCTGGAGCTGAAGTTACAGGTGGTTGCAAGTCTCCCTGTGTGTCTGATGGAAATTCAGCTTGGGCCTCCAAGGGAGCAACAAGTGTTTTTAATAACTGAACCACCTCTCTAGCCCCAAGCTCTACTTTTAATGAAAACTTAATATGGAATGCCATCATTCTCCATTGATGTAGGATTGTTTGCTTCATTTTTATTTTCTAATCCTGTGGAAAATTAAATATATATGAAACTACTTTAATATGGGGCATGAAATCTGATAACATTTTGTTGAAATCGATGGTTATAGGTTTAATATTTAAACTAATATTATAGGCCTTTAAAAATTCTAAATTAGCTGCATGGTGGTGACACACACCTTTAATCCCAGCACTCAGGAGGCTGAGGCAGGCAGATCTCTGTGAGTTTGAGGCCAGCCAGCCTAGTCTATAAGAGCTAGTTCCAGGACAGGCTCCAAAGCTACAGAGAAAACCCAGTCTTGAAAAACAAAACAAACAAACAAAAAAAGAAACAAAACAAAATCTAACAAATCAGTGGGCAATGGTGTGGTGTACACCTTTAATCCCAGCATTTGGGAAGCAGAGGCAGGCAGATCTCTGAGTTCAAGGTCAGCGTGAGTTCCTTGACAGCCAGGACTGTTAAATAGAGGACTCCGCCTCGAAAACCAAACCAAACAAATAAATAAGTTCTAAAACAAATTGATCTTAGGTTATGTAGAGAAAAAAGCTTCTATCAAAATGAAGTAAAAAAACACGCTCTCTTATTCACCATGTGTAATTGGTATTCTGTTACTTTATGGATGGACTCTACATAAAGGAAATAACCCCCAAATGCAAATCTTGATCTTCATGTAGTATAGCAGTTCTCAGACTGTGACCCCTTTGAGTCTCACATGGGTCACCTACGACCATCAGAAAACAGATTATTTACTTTAAGGCTCATAACAGTAGCAAAACTACAGTTAAGGAAATAATTTTACAGTCAGGGGTCACCACAACATGAAGAACTGTATTAAAGTGTCACAGTGTTAGGAAGTTGAGAACCACTGACATAGAACTTTATTAAAAGGCATAAAGAAGTGATGTATTGGGATTGGACAGATGACTCAACAGTTAAGAGCATTTGTTGCTATTGCAGAAGAACCAGGTTTGGTTCCCAGCACACACTGTGGCTTCATCTGTAACTCCCAGGTCCAGAGAATCTGACCCTCTTCTGTCCTTTGCAGATACCAATCATAAATGTGGGGCACATTAATAAATACGGTGCACATACATACATAAAGTCAGAACACTCTTGCACATAAAATCTAAAAAAATAATTAAAGTGATGTATTTACATAATTTCTCCAATTAAAAATAGCACATGATTAAAACCAATTGAAAATAGGAAGAACTGTCCAGCCTAACAAAAATATGTTTCTGGGAATAATTAATTATGAAGAAATACTTAATGTCTCTCTCTCTGTGTCTCTCTCTGTCTCTCTCTCTGTCTCTCTCTCTCTCTCTCTCTCTCTCTCTCTCTCTCTCTCTCTTCTTCCTGAGACAGGGTTTCTCTGTAGCTTTGAAGCCTGTCCTGAAACTAGCTCTTGCAGACCAGGCTGGCCTCGAACTCACAGAGATCCACCTGCCTCTGCCTCCCGAGTGTTGGGATTAAAGGCATGCGCCACCACTGCCCAGTTGAAATACTTAATTTCTTAACCTGCATATATTTGTTTAGTATATGTGTTAGCGAACATGCCATGGTGAGAGGACAGTTTGCAGGAGCAGATTCTCCTATTGTGTGGGTTCTAGGGATTGAACTCAGGTCACCACACTTGCAGGCAAGCATCCTTAACCTGCTGAGCCATCTTGCTTGCCCTAGAAATTGTTTAAAATAAAAATTTTTCCTTAGTTTTTAAAGAACTATGAGTTTTTCCAGTTTATGATATGAATATGTCTAAATTGGTAAGAGACTAAGTTATATTGAAGTATTTTCTTTAAACCATTATTAATGAATATATTACTTTTCTAATTAGCTGGGGAGGTTTAGTGTTCCTTTTGTTTTTCCTTCATTTCAAAAAGTCTTTGTACTGTCAGAAAATTCTAGTGATATTTCAGAAATACCAAATGGAAATGGTTTTACAAGAAAAATGCTTTTATGGATATGTTTAACATTTTTACTGGGTATTAAATTATGAACCAGAAGAAAATTCTTTTGTATGGCTTAGACCACTCAGGCTACATTTATGTTTTCTCTGTGTTTCAGGCTTTTCTTCATGTGTTGCATACAATGGAATGGTTTTGGGGAAGGGTTTTAAATATTAAAAGTAGTTTTTCTCAGTGTAAAGATTTAATCACTGGAAAATATTTTTCTCTTTTTAATTTAAACTGATTATATATTATGAGGTTCATAAGATGTCTTTAAAATGCTAACTTTGTTGTAGGGTCATTCTGAAAGATTGCATATCACTTAGTCTACTGTTCTTTGCAAATGCTGAATACTTCTAAATCCTATTACTTTAAAACATGTTAGAATTCTGTAAGAAGCACCACAAAATACTGTTTGGCTATCTTGGTGGCCCTCTAGTGGGAAAGTGAAGAAAATATTATGTAGAAAATGTCTAATGGTCATATGTATAATAATTAAAGATAGTTTGAAACAGCATCTAAGTTATACTTGAATAATCTAAGAAATACTTCCAAGTATTTTGAAAGTAAAAAGACTGGATTCACTAGCATTTTGTGGGAGGCTTAACTTTATAGTTAGAATTTTTAAAGAATAATGTTGGAATAGTAAGCAGGATATAATATTGATACAGACTATATACAGAAATACACCTAAGACTACAAATGTATGAGTTACATCTTCACTGATGTATTCTTATAAATTTAGAATTATTATTTAAAGCATTCTGGTAAAATAAAATCAAAATATTAAATGTACAATCAAAGCAGGACATTTTTGAGAAGTGAATTGTTCTGTAAATTTTGGTTAAAGCATGTTAGAAACAGCTTGAAACAATAATGGAAAATCTTTTTTCCCAGTTCATAAGTATAATACGTAGACTGTACATATACAAAAGGTTTAATTTTTTTAATAATTTACTTTTAAAAGTATAGTTTCCATATTTTTATTTTTTCCCAGATGGTTTTTCTTTTGTCCTTCCTTTTGAAGCTAGCTCTTTACATGGGCTTTGATGGAGGCCACAGGGCAGCACCAGCAGATCTAAATCACAGTGGGGGTGTTTGGTCCTTTTAGGCTTCCTGAGATTAATTTCTGACCACCCTACTGTGAGTGGCACAGCTCATACAGTAATGCAATGTGACATAGAGCTCGGGACACACAGAAATGTCAAAGAATTGTGCCTCGCAGCAGTGGCCTCTCTACTATGTACCCAAATGACATTTTTTTTAGTGCTCTTGTCCTTGGTCATGTACCATGCACAGCTCATGCATCAAATTAGCATGAGTTCCTGCCCTGATTTCCTTTAATGGTGGACTGTGATGTGGAGGTGTAAGCCAAATAAACTCCTCTCAAACTAAGTTGGATTTGGTCAATGTTTTATCAAAACAACCCAAAGCAAACTAGGCAGACACCTCAATTTAGGACCCTTAGGAAGTTAGCTGTGTGACTGCTTCACAGTCGTTGGACATCAAGTTTTCCGGATGTCCTAAATTCTTTTTTTGTTTTGTTTTTTGAGACAGGGTTTCCCTGTCAGCCGTGGCTGTCCTGGAGCTCACTCTGTAGACAAAGCTTGCCTTGAACTCACAGAGATCTACCAGCTTCTGCCTCCCGAGTACTGGGATTAAGGCATATACCACTACCGCCTTAAAAAAATATTTTAGCCCAGTGGTAGTGCACATGCCTTAATCTCAGAACTCGGGAGGCAGAGCAGAGGCAGGCAGATCTCTTTGAGTTTGAGGCCAGTCTAACCAGGTCTACATACAGAGCAAGCTCCAGGACAGCCAGGGCTACACAGAGAAAAAACTGTCTCAAAAAACCAAAGGGGGATATAAAAAAATACTTTAAAAATTATATTTCTTTTGCAACTTGGTATGATTATAAATGGATCAATGGCCATGTGGATGCTTCAGGTCTGGACTGCCACCTTGAGGGTTGCTCTGCCACTGGAACTGTGCCAATCTTGAGTGGCCTGCACTGCCTTCTGGGGCAGTAGTGACATCTAGACCCAGCTATTGCTGAGGACCATGTCTGGGTCTTGAGTCTGTGTTGAAGTCTGAGACCCGTGTTGCCACCAAAGGTGGCACAACTTGTGGCCTTGTTGGAGTCCAGAGGTTGTGGTGCTACTGGAGCCATTTTGACCTGAGTGACTGTTCTGCCATCTGGGAGCCATGAGGGCCATGTCTAACTCCATGGTCTTGCTACTGCTAGTGTCTGTGTTGATGTCTGGCCTGTGTTACCACAGGGGTGTATAGGAACCATGCATGACAAAATCAGAAGACCATGCTAAGCCACTCACCTTTTTCTACCTCTGGGAAAACTGGCCTTGCATCTCACTGGACACTGCAGCAAGAGAGCTAACCTCCCCGTCATGGGAGAGCCACCTCTCTCTCCCACTCAGAAGAGATGTCTCTATCCCTTACCATGAACAAGGGAGAGCTGGCTTCCCCTCTTGCCTGCTGGGGCCAACCCCAGTGGCCTAGACTGACCAGCTCAGCTACCACCCAGGCTAACAGCTGGGCCTTGGGTTGGCCCACCCTAACTCTACCTCATCTTGGCCCTGCTAGAACTCGTGAAAGGACTGCTCCTGTGGAATGACACCCGTAGGATCTTCATGACTTGGGCCAGCCTCAGGAATTCTGAGTTTTGGTGAGGGTCTAGTGATGATGGAGTACCAGAAATCAGAGGCCTTGAAGAAGACCAATGACTTGTTGCAGTGAACATTTAAAAGTAAAACTGATTGTACAAAAAGGTGTACCGTGTGACACACCAGGGCTCCCAGTGCCACTAGGATAAATGAAGAGGTGTTGGAGACGCAAGAAAGAAGGGGGAGCAAAAGGATTTTTTTCCCCTTTTGTTTGCTTGCTTGTTTTTGATTTGAATTTTTTTAAATTTTCTTTTGATGGGGACACTTCAGGGATGAGGGGTAGATATGAAAGACTGGAAGATGAATGGAATTGGGGTGCATTATGTGAAATTCCCAAAGAATCAACAAAGAAATATGTTAAAAATAAATTTAAAAAATTTAAAAATTGATTAATGGGTGTTTTATACATATACAATTATAGTATGGAATTTGTGACAAATACATGATTGTTAGGAGATACCACTCATGGTACTAGAGAGATGGCTCAGTGGGCAAGAGCACCTGCTGTGAAAGCATGAGGACCTGAGTTCAGATCCCAGCACTCCTTGTGCAAGTGTAATTTCAGCAGCTATAGGAGTGGAGACTTGGATCGCTGGGTCTTGCTGGCTGCCAGCCTAGTTCCAGGTTCAGTGAGAGCACTGTGTCAAGGGGAATAGGTAGAGGGTGATACACATCAGAAGACCTGGTGTTCTTTCTTGGCCTTTGTGCAAGTGTTTACACACACACCAAGAAATAACTGTTCATGTATGTCTGTGACTTCTTACTCTGCCTCCTCATCATACCATTAAAGTAATAATCTAGTAGGGGGTTTGGTGTCTTTCTTCTAATTAGAGGCTATTAGGTGGAACAGTTTCCTGTCTCAAATAATTGCCCCCTGTATTATCCCTCCCTAATTGGGAGGAAAACAAGAACCAAAAACCTTACAGTGTAGATTTGAACAGTCTGACTGACTGACTTGACTCAGCTAACTCATACTAAAAGCTGAACTTACAAATAACTAAATACTAAAATATCAGCAGTTTAAATAAATGTGTCTCCCCTGCTCCTCAGTACAACCAGCTTGGAGGTAAGGGGCTATTGCAGGCACTAACATTGCTTCATTGAGAATGTGTAGTTCCACACACAATGCAGAAAGGAGAGGTAGAAAAAAAGAGAAGGGTGTGGTTTACAAAAGTGTCTGCTTATGTTTCATTGATGTGTCTGTCTTACCATGGACTCTATTAGCAAGAAAGAGTTGGAAGCTTGGTAGTCAGCTTTTAGTAGCCTGTGTATTAGAGAAAAGCAAGAAAAGCAGGTGGTAGTGTTGAGTGAAGCAGTGTGTAGTTTGACATTATGTATTAATTTTGCTGGTCATTAATTTTATAAGTGCTATCACTACATCATTTGTCCATTTAGCAAAAATACAGGATAAATTAAAACGGAGGCATTCTTTAAAACAATAGTATGTTTATTATACAGTTGTGTACTCTATAATGATGTTCCTATTCAAATGTGGTCTATTGTTGTACACATTCTAATTGTGCTTGATAATTAAAAACTCAGAGTCAGATATTAGGGAGTGAAAGCTAAAGGATCAGAGAAGCAGAGCAGCCAGCCACGAGAGAGTTCTAACCTCTACCAGTGCTCAGACCAAAGAAGGGATCCTGTCTCTACAAATAATCAGACTGAATCTGCATTCATTCCTGTCTCCTCCCACCTTATATTTTTCTCTCTGCTCAGCCATATTCCTTCTGTCTTCACTTCCCTAGTGCTGGGGTTAAAGGCATGTGGTTCTAAGTGCTGGGATTAAAGGTTTATGCCACCACTGCCTGACCTATATGGCTAACTAGTGACTTGGTTCTGCTTTCTGATCTTCAGGCAAGCTTTATTTGTTACATTATAAGCAAAATATCACTAGAGTACTCTTTGGCCATATTCCCTTCCCCTTATTTGCTCTTGCCCTCACTCACTAGTCCCCTTTTCCTTCATATTCCGGTTCTTTTTTGTGTCTGTGTGTGGTGGGTGTGTGAATTTACAGGCAAGTGGATAGAATTGGAATCACCTTATTTAGTCTAATAAACCAGACACAGGAAGATACGTATTCAGTGTTTTCTCTCATACGTGAAACCTAGATTGATTGATTGATTGTATATATTTCTTTCTCTTGCTCTAGTACTCTTTTTTTGCCTTAGTTTGTGTTCTCTCTCTCTCTCTCTCTCTCTCTCTCTCTCTCTCTCTCTCTCTCTACCTTAGTACTCTTAAGACTTAAAACAGTTTATTGATTAAATTGATTAAGAGTGGAGATAACAGAAACCCTTGTTTCAGATTTTAGAGAAATGGTTCCAGTTTTTTTTCTCATTAAGGTATAGATTTGTCATGTGGCTATTGAAATATGCTTCTATTCCTAGTTTCTTTGGGGCTTGTTTGAGACAGGGTTTGTGTAACCCTGGCTGCCTTGAAGCTGACTTGGAACCCAGGAGCTAACTGGCCTTGATCTCCGACATCTGCTTGCCTGTACCTCCTGAATGCTGGAATTAAAGTTGTGCACTGTCACTACCTACATTTTTGGGACTTTTATCATAAAAGGATATTATCAGAGGCCTTTCTTGCATCCTTTGTGATGATTATTGTAGTCAGACTTTTTAATTGGGACTGTAGACTACCCAATAATGACCTGGAGACTTCTTATTAATTATGAAAGCTCAACTTTAGCTTAGGCTTGTTTCTAACTAGCTCTTAAAATTTAAATTAATCCATATTTTAAAATCTATGTTCTTTCACTCGTTTGATGCCTCATCTCCATTATGCCCATCCTTGTTATTCTGCCTCTAGCTGGTGACTTCCCTTCCTCTTCCCACTGTCCTCTCTGCCTGCAAATCCTGACTACCTATTGGCTGTTCAGCTTTTTATTAAACCAGTCACACTGACATGTCTTCACAGTGTACAGAAAGATTATTCCACAACAGTTCCCTCTTTTTGTCTAAATAAAAGGGAAAGGTTTTAATTCTAACAATGCAAAACTATACACAAGAAAAGCAATTATCAAATAAGAAATTCATTTACAACGTCCAGTCCATTTGTATTTGGCAAATTCAGAGAAAATACTCAATTATCTATCTTATAATGAGTCCAAAGTTTTCTACCTAATTTACTTTCTATTAAGACTAAGGAAAACTGACTGTCTCATCTTTTAACTTCATCAGAGACCTAAGAAGGACATATTACCTGAGTAAATAGAAAATGCAGAGAAGGGAACTTCCAAAACTGTAGAAATGATAGACACATCTGGCTGCCTGATTCCTTACTGTTAGGGTATCCATTATGAACTCAACCAAGATTCCTCTGTAATGTTGGGACATCCTTCTTCAGCCTATAGACCTACAATATCTGACAGACTTTTCTATGAAGGAAGCAGGAATTTTGAAGGACTTCTTACCTTTTGGCAAAGTTTGCCTGTTTTATCTCTTTGTTTCATGCTTGTCCAGTTTGTATAGTATATTGTCAGCAGTGAAGGCAAGGACAATTTCTTGCCCAAATGGCTAGCTTTGTCAAAATAAAAGCAAAGCCCATAGGGAAGTTCTTTGATGCCCATCATCCTTTTTTGAAGTAAATTGGTGCTCCTAAGAGCAGACATGTCTCATTGTCATGAAATGCCATATGTTACTAAAACATTTTAAATGCCATATTCTGTAGGTCTTTGAAGTGTTTGAAGATTACACTATCTAAAGTATATCTCTGTATGACTTTGAAAACATATCTAACATGACTGTTAGTTTGTTATAGATGACTAACTATTAACTTGTATTTTTTTAAATTATCCTAAATAGCTTTCAAGGACTAAAACTTAATACATTTTTAAATGAGCTGCATAGGTATAATACCTTAAACAAGAGTAGAAACATATATACAATATAACAAAAATAGCCTTAAATTTGTATCAGTACACAGAAATCCATACCAATGTAAGATATTTGAGACTAATGATTGCTCAAAAGTAGACTTCAGCAACCCACTCCTTTGTTCCATCTTTTTATACCATAATCATCTCCCCTTTTTCCCTTCAGAAAGCAATCTTTGAATTTAATCTTTACCTTTCTCCATGACCATGACCAGTAACAATTTGTAACTACCCTTCCTCCCCCCACACACAAATGATTACAAACGTCTATAACCCACTGAACTACCAAAACCCATCCACTCTACCTCCTAGGAATGTCACCTTGGAGTTCTCTAGACTGCTTCCTGTTGTCAGGGGTGATAACATCTTTAGGAGGTCCAGAGAAAATTAAGAGTTAGAGAGAGACACTGAAAATAACATGGACTTTTGAGACCTCAAAACCCACTCCCAGAAACACCTCCTCTAACAGATCACACCTAGTGACAAACAGTTCCACCAACTGTGAACTAGGCATTCAAATATGTGAACCTATTAGAGCCATTCTCTTTCAAACCACCACAGCCTGTACTCCAGAACTGGGGAATAGAAATAGTTGATCCCAGGTGCTCCCTGCCCAGCCAGTCCAGCCGAAACTACCACCTTCAGCTTCAGTAAAGAAACCTTGTCTTGAAAAAGACAGTGGAGCGCTGATTGAGGAAAGACAGATTCCTCATACTCAGCTTCTGGCCTCCACAGTCATGCAACTCACATACTCACCCCACCCCCACCCTACTCTCTCACTCTCTCAAATCTGTCTGGCAAAATCAACCATTAGACTCCATTTTATTGATTATTTTCTACTGTATTTTATAATCCTTACCTATTATAACTTCTTTGTTCCTGCCTTCAGGACTAAAAATAAATATTGTCAGATGCTACCATTCAGTTAGTCTATACATTCTGTAAAGTATGTACCATACCATTAGACTATAGTATTTAATGCTACCTTGAAAGTGATCACTAAACATTAATAGATAACTTAAACTGTCCTTATTTAAGAATACTCCTTTTTTACACACACATGACACAAAATAGAAATGCAGGGTACACTTGGAGACCATTGTATTTTACTATAAAAACTAAACTTTTAGAATCCACACATTAGTGGGGGGAGTCTATATTATTATTTAATTTTTTGTTCTGTGCTTCACTGTACTTAACATGATCTCTAGTACCATCCATGTTGCCTAAAATGACAGGATTCCATTCCTTTTTGATATTGGATGTTGACTATCAAATTTTCTCAACATTCCTTTAAGTTAAAATTACACTTTCAAGTCCAGTAACATAGTGCCTTCTGCTGTGTCCTGTTCATGATTGCATGGCACGGTACCTTTTCTAGTTATATAAACAGTGTCACATATATTTTGATATGATGTGTATTAAATATGTAGATCATTTAAATTTATTCTTTTATAGTATGTATATGTATGTACAATGTGTGTGGTGGAAAGAAAATAATTATTGGAGTTAGTTTTCTCCTTCCACCTTTATGTGGATCCCAGGGGTTGTCTCAGTTCAGAACCACTTCTCCAATAGATACCTTTAAAGCCTACCCCTTATTGGTGCTTTGTACCTTTCTTGTAGAGATTATTTCTCTTGTTGGTCAGATTTATTCCTAAGTCTTTTGGGGGGTAGCTAGTATACATATTATCTTCTAATTTCTATTTATTTCTGATTATTGTATTCGTTTCTAATTCTTAGAATTCTCATATATAACAATTATATAGTATATAATATGATGATATAATTGTATGTAATTAATATAACTTAATTTTATTAATTTCTTATTTGCTATTGACATATTGTGGTACTACTAATTTTGTATATTTACTTCACTATACTGCAATTTCACTAGTTGATTATTCTAACAGATTATTGGCAGAAAATTTGAGGGTTTTTTTTTTTATAAGGTTTCGTCTACAAACAGTGCCGGTTTGATTCCTCTTTTCCAGTTTGGATGCTTTTTTTTGGATTCCATTGTTTGATTGGTCTGGCCATACCCTTCATACTGTGTTGAGTGAAAGTGGATATCCTTGTCCCATTACATCTTTTTTCGCTGTTTTTGTTTGTTTTGTTTTTTGTGTTTTTTGTTTTTTGAGACGGCATATCTGTAGCTTTGAAGCCTGTCCTAGAACTAGCTCCTGTAGAACAGGCTGGCCTCTAACTCACAGAGATTCACTTGCCTCTGCCTCCTGAGTGCTGGGATTAAAGACGTACACCACTGCCACCCAGTGAAATGTAGCATTTTCATTCATTTAATTATTAAATAAGGATTTTATTATGGAGTATTTTGTGATGTACTTGACATGTCCCATCATAAGAGCACATGACAGTATCTTTTAATCTAAGTTTATAGCTCGCAGCTGATAAATGTACAAAGGCAAATGAAAGAAAATAGATGCAAACATGAAAACAATCACAATATTATTGTGGTTGTGTCACTGAGAACAATGAGATGCTCTACAGTTAGACCAACAAGATTCCTACTAATTAGAAATATGTTTTGATTTTCAGAAAGATAATTTGCAACAAATGTAAATCAGTCATATACATGTATCAATTTGTAATTAAGATTCTCATATTACATGAAGTTTGCCTTTGTAGAATTTAGATATATAAGGATGTGTTACATTTGTTTATGCTGCAGAATATTACTTTAACTTTGTGAGAGTGTGTTACTTTTGTTTAATAATGTAAAGATGTGTGTTTGATTATGTAAAGATGTGTTGCATTTGTTTCACCTTGTCTGCCTAAGGCACCTGATTGGTCTAATAGCTAGGCAGAGAAAGGAGGGCTGGCAGGGAGAGAGAGTAAATAGGAGGAGAAATCTAGGCTGGAGAAGATAAAAGAGAAAGAAGAATGAAAAAAGGAGAGAATGAGGAACACAATCCTGAGCCAGAAGCCAGACAGCCGTCAGCCAGTCAGACACAGGAAGCAGTGAAAGTAAAATAAACAGAAAGTAAAAAGCCCTAAGGGAAAAGGTAGATAAACAGGTTAATTAAAAAAAGCTAGCCAAAAGTGTGCCTAAGCTAGTCCAAACATTCAAAACACTTACAAGTCTCTGTGTCCTGATTTGGTGGCCTAAAAGAAAAGAAACATTGGTACATTGTAGAAGATACAGTTCTGTGCCCAGAAAGTTCTGCAATTTCTGCCATTTATTCCAGAATGTATCCATTGTACACAAAAAAAGTTTTCAAACACATTAGTAGTTGATTCCTATCCCCTGTTCTTGGCAAACTTCCATTTTCTGGAGCTATGTGCTTACCTATTCTGAACATTTCTTATAAGTGCAGTTCTATAATATTGTTGTTTTTGTCAACTTGACACAGGGTCATCTGGGAAGAGGGGATCTCAGTGGAGAAATTGTCTCTCTGATTTTCCTGTAGGCAAGTCTGTGTTCACTGAGGATGTTGCCACCACTGGACAGGTCCTAAGTTGTATTAAAAGGCTAAGCAAGCCAATATGCAGTATTCCTCCATGATCTTTGCTTAAATTCTTGCCTTGGCTTCCCTGAAATGATGTACTGTAATCTGGTCATATGAGCTGAATAAACAACTTTTCTCCCAAAGTTGTTTTTGGTCATGGCTTTTATAACAATAGAAAACAAACTAGAACAGTATTCTTTGTGTTTGTCTTCTTATACACAGTAAAATGTTTTCAGGTTTCTGTTATGCTTGCTAGTTTTATGTCAGCTCGACACAAGATAGAGTCATTTTAGAATAGGAAACCTCAACTGAGAAATTATGTCTACCAGGTTGACCTGTGGGCAGTCCTTTGGTGTATTTTCTTGATTAATAACTGATGTAGGAGGGCCCATCACACTGTGAGTGTTGATACCCCAGGTAGGTAGTCCTTGAGTGCTAGAAGAAAGCAGGCTGAGCCACCCATGAGGGACAGGCCTGTAAGGAGCATTCTTCCATGATGTTTCCATCGGTCTCTGCTGCCAGGTTCCTCCCCTGTTTGAGTTCCTTCCCTGACTTGTCTCAGTGGTAAATTATAAATTGTAAATGAAACAAGCCCTTTATTCCCATTTACTGCTCTAAAGGACCTGGGAGAGTGATGCTGATAAATGAAGTGTACTTAAGCCTCATGGACAAGTGTTCAGTCACAAGGACAAGCCTTGCTGGTGGGCAGGCTGTGTATAGCCAGCAAGATGCACGAGACAAAAGTGTATTTTTCTATAGAGGTATATAAACAAATAACAAGTAAACTCTCTCCCATTCTCCACACCTGGGAGGGCCATGAAAATGTAATCCAAGAACAATTCCGTGTATTTAAAGAAATAGGTCACAGATTCTTGTCTTTGGTTTCTTGGAGTTTTCTCACAAGCACTCCAAAATGTCCTCATAAGACTCCATTCTTAGACCGTGTACTGATATTCCCCAAGTTATTTTTTGGTCATGGTGTTTATCACAACAATACAAGCCTAGTTAAGACACCAGTTAATGAGATCTGTAGTTCATTCTTTATAGAGATACTATTATATCATGGTGTATATATTATATTTTGTTTATTCATAAGTTAATGGGCATTTGAGCTGATTTGGGACTACTATGAATAGTGCTGTTCTAAACACTTATGAGTTCTGAGGGCTTGTTTTCTGTTCTTCTATACACTGAGACGTGGGATTGCTTAGTAATATGGAGACTTTTGAAACCTTAGGAACTGTGACTCGATTCTAGCAGGTACACCACCTCAATGTTCCATCAGCAGTGTGTGGAGTCTGCTTTTACACATCTCCAGCAGATTATTGCCTATTGAGTAAATAGCCTGTTATGGCCTTGACTTCTGTCGTAACTGATAATGTCGAGCATCTTTTCATGCGCTTACTAGTCATTCTTATATCTCTGAAAAACATCTTTTTAAATCCATTTCAAAATATGTTGTCTTTTATTGTTGAGTTGTTAGAGATCCTTTTGCATTCTGAATAATAGACCCTTATTAGAAATACTATCTATGGGACTCAAGAGATGGCTTAGAAGTGAAGAGCACCTGCTAGTCTTCCATAGGTCCTGAGTTCAATTCCCAGCAACTACATGGTGGCTCATGACTATCTGTAATAGGTACTTTTCTGTCATGCAGTCATACATACAGACAGAACACTCACACTAGTGAATGAATGAATGAATAATATTTGTGTTTCTACAGTGTGGGTTTCCTTTAGATCTTCTATTGTGAGTGCGTCTGTGTGTCTACACGTGTGTTTATCAGATCCCATGGAGATGGAATTACAGATGTTTGTGAAAAACCGTACTTTAATATGGATACTAGAATCTAAACTCCAATCCTCATGATGGTTAGCAAGTGCTCCTAACCACTAAACCATCTCTCTACAATCTGTGTCGTCGGTCACACCCCTCCCCCCCCGCTTTTGAGTCTCCTGCTCAGACTGAGTCTTCATGTTCTTGTATTACAGGTTTGCACCACCACTCCCAGTTTACACAGTGCTGGGAACTAAACCATGAACTTCATGAAGGCTAGGGAAGCGTGCTACTAGCTGAACTATACTCCCAACCCATTTTGTGTATGTGTGTATATCTCTGTAATGACTTCTAGAATCAGGAGTTGTGAGTTAATCTACCTCATTCTTATGTTCAAAGATTTATTTTGGCTATTCTTGGTTCCTTGCAATTCCATATGAACATTAATGCTGGCTTGAAAAGTTTGGGGGTGGGGGAAGACAGTGCCAGGTGAGATATTGAAAGCTATTATGGTTCATCTTTGGAGGGTGGCAACCAAATTTTGTGTGTATTGAAGTTTAATTGGAAAAATTCAGGCATTTCTCCTGTTACTGCTGTATATATCGGACTAGCAAATTACTGAATACATGTGTTCTATTTAATTAGCTTTAAATTTTGCAAACCCTTCTCAGGGAATGCTTTATTTTAAGCACTAAGTATCAAGAAGTACTAACATCACAAAAATGAATAACTAGACACTTCTGGTTCCTGATAAAAGAGTACACCATTAGGTGGCTCACTGGTTAGGAAGACTTGGGTTGGGTTCCCAGCATCCACATGGTTGTGGTGACAGCAGTCAATAACTACAATTTCACAGGATCCATTACCTTCTTTTGGCCTCTATGGGCACTGCAAACATGGTAAATGCAGGCAAAACACACTCATACACATAAAAGAAAAATTTAATTTTAAGGAAAGAAAATGAAATAAAAGAAACCAAAAAGAAATGTATAGATTAAAAGGTGACTAGAAAACAGTATTTAAAATGGTTTCTCTAGCCTTTCAAAATGAACTAGTTTATTTCTTATTGTTAATTTCTTTAATCTACATTTATGGGTTTGAATATATATATATTTACACAATGTACACATCTATATGCCTGTCCAATGTATACATATATGCACTTTTGCTTTAAAATATTTATACTATTTATAGTTTTATTTATGCACATATATCACTTTTTAATATAATATGAATGTCTAATTTTGAAACATGCTTTTTTCAGTTCAGTAATTTATATCTTCAGCCTTTCCTATTACATTTTTACTTAGTTTAACTTAGTATTTCCTATGGTGCCTGTATCAAAGTTTACTTAGCCTTTTTTTGGACAAGTGGAATCTATTAGCACGTCCTTTAAATTTTTTTCCCAAAACTACTCTGAAATCAATGTCTTTGTGGATATATTTCTCCTAAAAGTATATGCTATTTGTTGAGTGCCTGTAAAGTTACAGATATGGTTTCTTTGTGTCATTATCTATCATGAGTATTTAGAGTTTATTTACATTCAACCAAGTTATGTATCTACTGCAAAAAGAACCTTCTCTGATGAGGGTTAAGAGTTTCACTAGTCTATGTGTATAAAGCTAAGAATGTAGGGTACAGTTTATTACTATGTACACTTAGCATATTAATAGTACTAGGTTTTCCCATAGTGACTATGTCCTAGACAGCCATGGGTTCCATCTTGTGTGACTGTACTTTAAGTACAGTCAGGAAATGGTTGGTCACTGTTAATAGTGTTCACACCACTATTACGCCAGAGGGCGTACCTTGTCAGGCCTGTCACTATTTCATATTCAGTCAGTATTTATGTTCTTCATTGATACTATTTCTTTTTGTTGTTGTCCTGCACAATTTTTTTCACTGAAAATGGTGCTAGGTTACATAAAGGCATTTTCATACAAGTATATAATATACATTTGAGCGTGTTTCTGCCATACCGCACTATCCTTCCCTTACTTTTCTTCTTTCCTCTTGTTAGTTATCTTTGTTCCCCTAGGTTTTTTCACACCATAAGTTTTTGGCCCATTTGTGTGACTTTTAAACATATTTATATGTGTTTGTTGACTATTCTTTTCTAATAATTTGTAAGAATAGCTTTTAGTGGCCAGTAATTTGAATATTGTTTTATTTTCTGTAATGCCTTATTATTTCTTTATTATTCAGTTTATCTGTGAGTAATCTGAGTGTGTTTTATTTTGTTTTAACTTTTTGTAGAGAACAAACATAGCCTGAATTAAAAAATGCACCGTATTTTTTCAGCTATTATTATTAATTTTTATATGTTGTGAGGTAAATTTGTTTTTAATGGTTATGTTAGTCTTTTAAAATTATATTGCACCCCCCAATCCTTAATTCCAGTACTTGGGAGGCAGAGGTAGGTGGATTTTTGTGAGTTCAAGGCCAGCCTGATGTACAGAGCGAGCTCCAGGAAAACTGGGTCTACACAGAGAAACCCTGTCTCAAAAAATAACAATAAAATAAAGCAAAAAAAGATTTCATAGTGCCGGCTGTGGAAGTGTATATCTTTAACCCTAGCACCTTGGGGGACAGAGGCGGGCAGATCTCTGTGATTCTGTCTATTGGAAGTCAACCTGATCTACATTATGAATTGTAAGACAGTTAGGGCTACAGAGTGAGACTCTGTCTCAAACAAACAAACAAAAATCACAAAGAAAATGTCCGTCTTTTTACCTGTGCTTACACAAGTGGTTAAGATTATTTTGTTAGGTTAAAGAAAATCAGAAAATGCTGTTTTCTGCTGGGCTAATTTTCAGTTCTAAATTGAAATGGCTGACTGGCTTATTTTCTTTTTTTGTGCAAGTTAACTGATCAAGAAACCAGACCTATTTAGCTAAATAAGCAGATTTTCATGCTGACTTCATTCAAACATCTGCCTTCTAGAGATACACATAATGTTGGATATGAAATAAATGGGCAAGTTAATGTTTAAATTTCTATTGCGATTTTTTAAACCTTTATCAAGACTTTAAAAATAGAGTTTTGTTTTTCTCAATTTATGAATAAACTATATAAAACACTTTTATGTTGTTTAATATTTGAATAGTTATGAAAATCATTATTTGAATTGTGCTTCTTTTGACTTTAGGGTTTCTTCACATCTAATAGTTTTCTTTATTTCACAGAAATACCGGTATCAGGATGAAGAGGTCCCTCCTCCAGAGCACATCTCCCCACCTGTCACTAATGAGGTGCTAGGTCCAGAACTGGTTCATGTCTCAGAGAAGAATCTGTCAGAGATAGAGAATGTCCATGGATTTGTTTCTCATTCTCATATTTCACCAATAAAGGTAGGATAGTAACTGTTATTATTGTTTATTGATATGACTTAGATATTACTTTTATTTATAAATAATTGTTTAAGCTAATGTAAATACCCCATTATTTGGGTTGGTTTTAGTTTTATAGTCCTAAAGAATTACATGCTATTTAGTAATATTTCAAATTCATTCTTAAACACTTGATTAAAATCGTCTTTGAAATTTCATTTGTGAATTTTCTTGCTCTTATCTCTTCTTTCTTTATAAATAATCACAATCCTGAATTTGATGCTTTCCTTTAAAGTTCTACTACATATTTACAGTTATAATCTATGTATTGTTTTGTATATTTTGAACTTTATTTAATGGATTCATACATCACCTTGCATTTTTGTGCAACATTTTATTCCTACAACTTATTACTTAGTTTTGCAATCTAGAGTTTTCTATTTTATAATCATTCATAATTTTTCTTTCTTTTATTGGTATTGAGTATTTTCAGGTTATTGCTAGCTAAAAATACAGGAGAGACATAGGACCTTCCCCCACCCCCAATTAATGGTGCCCAACTAAAATATTTATATAATTTTCACTTTAGAAAAGCAAGATACAAGACTTTAATTGGTCTGTATTCACATAAATACAGCGTGGTCTTATTTTTCTTTTGAAATGGTATCTCATTATGACTGGAATATACATATCCCTTTTTATTAGTGAGCTAGGATATACTTACCTTATCAGTCAGGCTTCTTGTTTGTGATTTGCCTTCTTAGGATTTTTGTTTGCTTTTGTATGGAGCATCATTCTGACCAGTTTGTAAGCGAGTGGGTTTTTATGTTTGTTTGCTATCCATTCCCCTCTGTGTTGGAATAGCAACCCTTTGTTTAAGTATTGTTTATAAAGAACATTTATTTACCTTTTCTATACCTCTTATTTCAGCCTCCCGAGTGCTACTGAGATTGCAGACCTAGGCCACCATACCCAATACTATATAAAGTGTTTTTTAAACTTAGTATGTAATATCAAAATTTAGAGAACTTTAAGAATTTGCTTAGCATGGTGCCATATACTTGTCCTCTCCATACCTTGGGAAACTGAGCTAGAGAGACTGCTGCAAGTTTAAAGTCAGGTTTGACCTACATAGTGACTTAAAAGCTAGTCTGTGCTACATAGAGAAATCGTGATCTTCCCTTCACTCCCAAAATAAAAGGAAAGATTAAGAATTGAAACATATCATATAGTGTATTTGTATTGTGTATATTTATACTATATTTGATGGGCATATTCATTCTTCAATAGTTGTTTCTATTTAATTTATTTATTTATTTTCTCACATAATACATCTCTACTACAGCTTCCCCTCCCTTTACTCCTCCCAGGTCCTCTCCACCACCCACATCTCTCCCTAGAAAAGAGTAGGTCTTCTAGGGACATCACCTGAACACAGCACCATAAGATATAATAATATCAGACACAAACCCTCACATCAAAACTCTTGTGTGGCAACCCAAGGGTCCCAGGAGCAAACAAAAAGTCAGAGACACCCCCACTCCTACTGTCAGGAATGAAAACACCAAGCTAATAACTATAACTTATTTGCAGAGGACCTAGCACAGACCCATGCAGGCTCCACAATTGCCAATTCAGTCTTTGTGAGACCCTATGAGCCCTGGTTAGTTGATTCTACAGGCCATGCTCTCTGGGTGTCTTCTACCCCGCTGACTCCTAAAATTCCTCTTCCCCTTCTTCTGCAAGAGCTCTGAGGGAAGGGACTCATGGAGCCCTCCAACCTGTACTGTCTTTCTCCACCATGTTTGGCTGTAGATCTCTGCATCCACTCCCTCTCATGTGCTGCCAAGCAAAGCCTATCTATGGATGACTGGACAAGGAACCCATCTATGAGTATAGCAGATCCTAAGACTCATTCATTCATTGATTTTTTTTTTTTTTTTTTTTGGTAGGTGGGCAGTCATGTTTGGTTCTACCGTGGGTCTCCAGTTCTTGATCATCCAGTCAATGTCAGGCATGGGCTCCCTCCCTCAAATTAGACTATTTATAGTTGGCCACTCCCATGAGTTCTGAGCTTCCATTGCCCCAGCATATCTTGCAGTCAGGACAGATTATAGGTCAAAGATTTTGTGACTGGGTTAGTGTCCCAGTCCTACCACTGGAAGCCTTGCCTGGTGTCAGAAGGTGGACTGTTAAGGCTCTGTATCCTCTATTACTATTTTTAAATTTGGTTTGTTAAGGTCTAGTTTCTTGAGTTCTTTATATATTTTTGATATTAGCCCCCTATTGGATATGTAGTTGGTAAAAATCTTTTTTGCATTCTGTAGGCTGCTGTTTTGACCTTTTGACAGTGTCTTATACCTTACAAAAGCTTTTCAGATTCACGAGGTCCTATTTATTCTTGATCTTAGTGCCTGTAATATTGGTGTTTTGTTCAGGAAGTTGTCTCCTGTGTGTTCAAAGCTGTTCCCACTTTCTATTCTGTCGGGTTCAGTGCATCTGGTTTTATGTTCAGATTTTTGATCCACTTGGACTTGAGTTTTGTGACGGGTAATAAGTATGGATCTATTTGCATTCTTCTACATGTGGACATCCAGTTAGACCAGGACTATTTGTTGAAGGTGCTTTCTCTTTTTCTGCTGTATATTTCTGGATTCTTTATCAGAAAACAGGCCATTAGTCTTGACTACAAGCACCTTTACCCACTGAATCATTTCCTGGCTCTAAAGAAGACATTTATAACCCCAGCCAAGTCTCAGAGAACATTGTAGGAGAAAACATGGAAAGAGAACCAGAAGTTAGGAAAATGATTGTAAAATGCTATCTCTTGGATATGACACAGCTATTGCAAATAGGAACTGTGGTGGTTTGAAAGAAAATGGCCACCAAAGGGTGTGGCATTATTAGAAGGTATGGTCTTGTTGGAGGAAGTGATGACCTGAGTTTGTTACCTGGGACCCATATGGTGGAAGGAGAGAACCATCTTCTGCAAGTCATCCTCTGACCTCCACACATGCACCATGACGCATATACACAATAAAATGTAATAATAAAAAATGCAAAATAGACATCTTGTTAAGGACTGAGCACACAAGTATCCCTTGTTTTTTAAGCACTCTGAGCAGCCATGAGTCTCTGCATTTACCACTACTCATTACACAGAGAAGCTTCTCTGATTGAAGGTAATAGCATTTATCTGTGGTTATAAACATAAGTGTGGAAAAGGTAGTTCAACACCATGTTGGTGTAGATAAACACCAGTAGTAAATTCTTTACAAGGCTTGTAATCTTTCCACAGGTTCTTGTCTGGATTTACAGTACTAGGTATAAATTCCCTTTTGTGGAGCAGGGGCTCATCCAACTAGAGAGTAGTTGAGTCACCCCCACCCCCACCAATCATGCTACTGTTGTATCAGTTGTCAAATCTTGTCTTGCAGATTGGTGTTGTAGCTCATAGTTAAGACCGTTAACTGGACAGTGGTGGTGCGTACATTTAATCCCAGCACTCAGGAGGCAGAAGCAGGTGGATCTCTGAGTTTGAGGCCAGCCTGGTCTACAGAACCAGTTCTAGGACATCCAAGGATACAAACACAGAGAAACCCTGTCCCCCCCCAAAAAAAAACAAAAATAAATAAGCAAAAGACCACTGTTCACCTTATTTTTCCCTAGCAGCATGCATTCCTTCTAGCATTGTGAGTGCTTTCAGCTCAGTTCTTGCTTGCTTTCTATCTTACAACCAAGATGTTGTATCTTCAGCAGTAAGGTCTTGCCATCTAATTCTGGTAGACAACTAAGAGCAATGGCAAGAGCCTGTATTGTTTTAGGGGCCATCCTACACCTGGCCCTGGGAATTTTGATTCTTAGACAGTAGGGCTTCTAGGAGCATTGTCCAGCCACTAGGGACATACCTCTTTAACACTTTGTCATTGTTGTTAACTTACATTTTTAAATTGACTTTCAAAATAGTAGGCTTCCTTATAGCTCTTACTTTTTTCCTTTGTGTGTGTGTGTGTTGTTTTTTCGAGACAGGGTTTCTAGGTGTAATATAGGCCGTCCTGGAACTCAGCTTGATTTGTAGATCAGGCTGACTGTCCTGGAACTCAACTTGATCTGTAGGTCAGGCTGACCTTGAACTCGCAGAGATCCACCTGCCACCGCTGCCTCCTGAGCCCTGGGATTAAAGGTGTGTGCCACAATACTTGACCTCCATGTGACTTTTTTATGTATCCTTTATTTTGGTTAATACTTCCTTCAATTATGATTTTTTTGCAATTATGGAAAGTATCTATGCATAAAATTGATTTGCTGAGCTGAATATTAACTAGGTACTGCTTTAGTCATCATAATTCTAATAAAATCTAATGATAAAAGTAAAAAAAAAATTGGAGTCAGGCATGGTGTTGAATGAATGCCTGTAATCCTGCATTTGGAATGCAGAGTCCAGAGGAATACAAATTCAAAGCCAGACTTGTCTACATAGTGAGTTTGAGGCCAGTATGGCTTACATCAGACCAAAACGAATAAAACTCTTCAAACCATAAGAAAACAGTAAAATTCATTTAATAGATGATTATTTTAAAAAATATGCTATGCTAGTACTTTGGAGGCTGAGATAATAGGATTTCAAATTTGAGAACAGCCTGGACATGATAGTTTGTCTTTGAAATCCATCAGAAACAAACAAACAAAAAATCCAAGCCATAATTACTAGAATAATAGTTTTGTTTATATTTCAAGAACATAAACAGAGAGCTGGGCGGTGGCCATGACACATGACTTTAATCCCAGCATTTGGGAGACAGAGACAGGTGGGTCTCTGTGAGTTCAAGGCCAGCTTGGTTTACAGAGTGAGTTCCAGGGCGTCCAGGACTGTTTCACAGAAAACCTTGTCTCGAAAAACCAAAACAAACAAACAAAAAACAAACAAGTACTGGGCTAATGATGATTTAGCTTTCAGTGGTTAATACTTTAATGAGAAATCGGGTGTAGTATGATATATGTCATACTTTAAGTTCCAGTGCTGTAGTAAACACTGCAACAAGCATCATGAGGGAGAAAGAGCTTATTTGGCTCAGAATTAATTCCTGGTTACAGCTTATCATGGCAGGGAAGTCAGGGCGCATGAGGACTTGAAGCTGCTAGTCGCATGACATTCACAGCCAAACCAGAAAACCATGAAATTATGTACACAGTGCTCTGCTCACTTCTGTGTCCAGAAAAAGTTACCACCCATGGCAGATGGATCTTTCCACTAGTCAAGTTAGTCCCCACAGATATGCTCACTGGCCCTTATAATCCAGATAGTTCCTCATTGAGACTAGATGATTCTAGGCTGTGCCAGGTTGGTATTAAAACCAACCATCACAGTATGTTATAAAATATAGGAGGAATTAAATTATTTTAAGAAAGTCGACACTTAAACAGGATTTTGAAGAAGCAGTCAGAGTTAGAAGCCACCCCTGGAGTAACTACTGTAGAGGTGAGACTTCAGCATTGAACCAAGTTCAGTGTACCAGAGTACCTGTTAGGAAAGAGGGGTATGGTACAGAGGGCTGCTGTGGTGAAGGAGCTGCCAGCAGGAGATGCTGTGTGAATAGGTTCTTATGTGGTGCTGTTTCGTCATTCTCATTACTGCACTGATGACAAGTTACAGTGATGGAAATTCCATCCAGATCTAAGTATGAAGGTAATTATGATTTTATCATTTCAGAAACTGGAAAGGGTATTTTCTGGCTAATATTGGGAAAAGTCCCAATAAAAGAAATTAGTGACATTATGCTAAAAAGAGTCCCAGTGAATAAAAAGGACATATTGGACAAATTCAGGGATTAACAATAGTATGAGGACTCTAAAAACAGTGAGTTGGGATGTAGGAAAGCAGTCAGAAAGTAAATTAAAAAAATAGATCCGATTTTAGGTGAAGTGACAAAGGAGGCCAGATGCTATATATATATATATATGGAAATTGCAATGACACATATATAACAAAGTAATTCGTATGTATTTCTTCTTCAATGGCAAGGAAAGTTTTCTTTAAACTAGTATATACAACATAAATATTGTTAAGAAAAACTTGGAATAAAAGATAGAGAAGGGTGTATGGACCAAAAATGAGTTTATCTCTCACTTACATGCCTTCCTTACATTAGTATTTGAGGATATTGCCAAAGGAAGACATATAGTAGTGCTTAATAGGTTTTCAAAAATTATCGAGCATGGGATTTGTAGAAATATATAATCAAAGATAAGCCTTTTTACTGGATGCTATGGGAATATAACTTTCCTGTTTCAAGTAAATAATGAGCAATTTTGAAATTAACTCATTTTTACAACTCTGGAACATAAAAGGTGTTGGCTTTTTCATTTTTAAGTATATCAAAAATTATATGTGCTTGTGTATGTCAGGGGCTTTGCGCGCGCGCACACACTCACACAGAAGCACACACTTGTGCATGGACACACACACACGCACCCCACCAACCAGAGGTATTGGATCCCCAAGAGCTGGAGTTCCATGTGATTGTAAAGCTAAGCTGTCTGTTTTGAGCGCTGGGAGTCTAGTTTGGATTTTCTGAAAGAACAGTGCGTATCTTAACCACTGAACCGCCTCTCCAGCCGTAAGGATTTTTTCTTTTTTCTTTTTTTTTTCTTCATTTTTTTAATTTCTTGTTGGAGTAGATTAAACTAAGACCATATAATTTGTATACAATTCGACCACTAGGTGGTGCCCATACAGAAGGGATTTACTTACATGAAGGTTGTGTGTGTCTTTCTGTGTTTGCTTTTCTAAATAAATAGCACTCTTTGTTCACTAAGATTACTTAATACTTTATTTTGTAATTATACCTAAAGGTTTCTGGATTTATTTGTTAAGTTTGGAGATATGTATCCAAATAATTGAAGACCTATTCTTTAATTTTGAACTAATTTTTACTTCTATTTAATATTATAAAAATACATATTACACCTCTAAGCTTATTATTATTGCATGACTTTTACTCTTTTGGCTCTTTTGAGGGGCCCACCACCCAGCTCTTAAATAAATTACACACACAGGCTTATTCTTAGTTAGGAATGTCCAGCCTTAGCTTGGCTTGTTTCTTCAGCTTTTCTTAAGTTGTCCCGACTACCTTTTACTTCTGGACTTTTTCAAACTTTTCTTACTTTTGTATATCTTTCTTTACTTCTTTCTCCATGGCTTGCTGTGTAGTTGGGTGGCTGGCCCCTGATGTTCTCCTCTCCTTGTTCTCTTGCACCCAGGGTTCTCCTTCTATTTACACTCTCTGCCTGTTAACCCCACCTATCCTTGTTACTCTCTTGCTATTGACCGTTCAGTTCTTTATTGAACCATCAGGTGTTTTAGACAAAGAATCACAGCTTCACAGAGTTAAACAAATGAAACATAAACAAAAGCAACACACCTTAAAATAATATTCCCCAACAATTACGATATTCAAGTTTTGCATAACAGTCATTAAATATGTACTTTGCTGGATGAAGTAGTGCACACCTTTAGTTCCAGCACTCAGAGGCAGAGGTAGGCAGATCTGTGTGAGTTCCAGTTCAACCTGGGCTGCATAGTAAAACACTGCGTCTGAGTGTGTGTGCATGTGTGTCCAGAGAAAAAGAACATACATACACACACACACTCACACACACTTACAAATCTGTGGTTCAACTAGTCTAACAATGACTGTCTCTTGGCAGAAAATTCAAGAATCCAATAGTTCAGTCCACAAGGCTGGATATCTCAGCTGGCCTTAAGTGTTCATCAGAATCCCAAAGAATTAGGTTCCAATACCCATGAAGGAATGGATATGCCAACAACAATGAGAGCAAACAGGCAAAGAGCAAAAGCCTCCTTCCATGTCCTTTATATAGCTGCCACCAGAAGGTGTGGCCCAGATTTAGATTGGGTCTTCCTATTTCAAATTATTCAACCAAGAAAAATCCTACACAGTTAAGCCTAGTTGCTTGGGCCTTAAGTTAGTTAATTCCAGATGTAGTTGACAACCAAGAATAGCTACCACATGCATATTTATGTCTATGTGTAGTTCGCTTTTCTACATTAAGCTTTCTCCAGCTGTTACAGTTAGAATTCTAGTGTGAGAGGAAAAAGTTGGGGCTGGAACAATTGCTCAGTGGTTAGGAGCACTCGGTGCTTTTCCAGAGAACCGGAGTTTGGTTCCCAGCACCTACATTAAGTGACTCACAACCACCCGGAACTCCTGTTCTAGGGTACTCTAAGCCATCTCTTCTGGCCTTCATAGGTACTAGTATTCACAAGACAGACACACAGTCACAGACATAAAGATAAATAATTTTAAAGGAAAAAGTAAACTGCATAAAAATGTTACTTTACATATACCCTAAGATGTTAGCAGCAGTTGTTGTGGTTTGTTTTAGGTTGCATATTACTTTTATTTTCTATTCCAGGGTTTTCTGTAATGAACCTAAATTCTGTTTTAGTGAAGTTCATCTTTCAGCTCTGTTGTAGAATGAATACGGTTCTTGCAAAGGTACTCTTCATTGCCTTCTACATCCCAGTCAAATTATATGGAACCAGTTATGATTTTGATACATATATTGTTTTGTACACATATATTGTTGGACAGTGGACAACCTAATCTACAGCCTAGATGTTTGTACTTCGGATAACAAGATATTTTCATAAAAAAAGCTTTTTGAGAAATTGAAAGTTGTGTAGTGAATAGATTGAAATAGAAAATTTGTGTATTAGAGCATAATTATTCATGTTTTTGCAAAATATGGAATGGAGTGATCTTTGACTTTCTAGGGTAATTCTCTGTGCACTGAAGGATTACTGTTGTGTTGTCTGTATTATTGTTTGCAACTTGAAGAAGGGGGTTTTGTAACATGTGGGCCAGCTTGTTGGGGTTTCTGTCCCGCCCAGTACCCCAACAAGCCAGCAAGTCCCAAGGAAAAATCACACACAAGACTCCATAAGATTATAAACTGATTGGCTCATTAGGTCAGGCTTCTTGTTAACTCTTATAACTTATATTAACCCATTATTCTCATCTATGTTAGCCATAATGGCTCCATACCTTTTTCAGCTGGGCAGGTTACATGCTGTCTCTACGGTGGTCTGCGCAGGAGTGTCGGAGGAACCTCTCTGCTTCCCAGAATTCTCCTGTTCTCATTGTATCACCTCTACTTCCTGTCTGGTTTTCCCGCCTATACTGCCTGCCTGGCCAATCAGCGTTTTATTAAAATATGATTGACAGAATACAGACAATTCTCCCACATCAGGGTTTGCATTTAATACTCAGTATCCTCGTCATGATAATCCACAATCTCAAAGGCTGTATCAAAGCTAGAGTGTTGTGTTTAGGTTTTTTTCTCTTGGTGTTTATCAGAATATATGGATCATGGCACACATTTTGGGATCAAACTAATTACTCTCTGTTTGAACTGTATTAATGACTTCTTTATTAAATACTGGTCCATAGTAAAACTTTTTGCGGGGGAGGTCTTACTCTTTTCCTTCAAAGAGGATTCTTAGATTCATGTCAACTACTAATGTTTTCATGTATTTCTCTACTGGACTTAAATAGAATTAATCTCTTTAGAACCACAGATTGTAAGCTCCTTTCCTACTCCTTGGAAAGAAACCCCAAACTCTACTTTAATCTCTTTGGTAAAGTATTGGATCCCTAAGAATTCCACATGGTTCTCAGCTCTTTGAGGCATATGTCTTAGGTAAAGGAATCAAAGAGATAATATGGGCATCTTTTCTTCTTGAGCCAGATTTGCAGTGGGTCTTAGGGTTGTGGTTTGCTGTGCCATGTCCAGTAAATTACATTTAATTCCTGCTTTGAAGTACACACATAAATAAGATTTTGTCCACATCTGAAAAATATTCATGAGTGGGCCTAGAATTTATGATGTCTTCAAACAGAACTAAAAATTGATTCACTCAATTATCATCAAATAACACTTTTGCACAATACCCTTTTAAGTGTACATGTATTGTAACATATACTAATAACATATCATAGGTTAGGTTTCAGAATCGACTTCTTAAACTTGAGAGTGTTAAGAGTTATTTAAATAGTTATTTAGGGGGTTTTTTAACTAGCATTTCATGGGGGCTAAATAGATTACTCTGTGGATACAAGCATGTGTTACTCCTCCAAAGGACCCGAATTGACTTCAAGCACCCCTAACAGGCAGTTTCTAACCACCTGTAACTGCAGTTCCAAGGGATCTAATGATCTGATGCCCTCTTCTGGCCTTCCTAGTCATTTGAATACACGTAGCTTATACACATACACATAAGCTAAATTTTAAAAAAATTAAAGAATTTATATTAAACATCAGACAATTCTAAGGTTAATTGCTTTGATGAAAAAAAAACATGGAAAAAATTATAGATTAAGAAATGCATCAAGCAGGATTCACAAGCCAGAGTAGCATTTGTACAGTGATTTATAATAAAAAAAATTACTGGTGTTTTTTGCATATTTAAACACATAACCTTATAATCTTAATGAGAATGATATACTAAACAGATGGTGCTGATTACTTCTTAACAGTTCTTTTGTCTTACAAGCTCCAGTAGCCGTGTATGTATTTTTCTGATCAATCTATTCTAGACTCAGTAATCAAAACATTAGAAATCAATACACTAAATAGAATAATTATGCTATATTATAAATATATTTTCCCTAACGTTAGATCCTCAGAATTCAGCATATGGTATCCTAAACAGTTTAAAAATCAGTGCTAAATAATGTAAGATCCTTTACGATGTCAAAATTTGTGAGTAGCAGATACCCTTTTAATGAAATTACTTTAGCAATCAGAGCTGTTATCAGAAAGAAACCTTGTATTTTAAAATTCAGTTCTATTTATAATTTATGTAAGCAGTGAAGATGCCATTGGATTTTACTCCACACTGATTGAAACTTAGTAACCCGGGCTTTCTCCACCCCATGCGCTAAATCAGCCAGCCCCAGAGGGTCTTGGTAGCCCAGTGTTTATAACAGTCTTCTTTACCTGCTAATCGACCTCACTTCCTGGATTTCAGTCCGTCTAGTTATCAGCTAACAAAAGAACAGCTTTTGGTTCCTGCAGACGCTGGTGAAAAAATAATCACGAGAAAGAAATCCACCTTATGTCGTCTTTTTCTGTCTGCAAAAATAAACTCAGCCATCATACAGCTAACAGGTACAGAAGGAAGATACAAGCTCGTTCATAGGAAGAAACTACAGAGAAAATGAGCATCATTTCTCAAGGTTTTTATTTTCTCTGATCTACAAGTGATGCTGCTGTAATTCTAGCTGCAGTTTTTACCGATCATTCACCACTCAGCAGCTGGTGGAGAAGTAAGACTGCTTGGCAACCACCTGCAGGGCTGCAGAGATGAATTACATTTTCGGAAACAACACACTTCTGTACTCTCGCGCCAGTCGAGGAGGGAATGCTAGCTCTAGCCATGGCTCAGTAGGCCCAAAGCAGAAACACTGGGCAAAAAAGGGCTCGTCAGATGAACTGCAAGCTGAGCCAGAACCTTCACGCTGGCAGCAGATAGTTGCATTTTTCACTCGAAGACACAGCTTTATTGACTGCATCTCGGTAGCCACCAGCTCCACCCAGGTAACATGCCACTTGTTGAAATTATTTTTAATATATTTATGTTCATATTTGCTTTGCCACAATGTCTTCATGTAGATTTATTATTAAAATTGAGTCTTCTGTGCTGTTATCTTGGCACTGAAATTTTATGTTTTTAGTCCATCTCTGCAGGTCTTTAGCACAGAAGGGGAAATGAAAAACATTTTCCCTTATGTTATGTAATGCTAAACAAAACAGTCTGAGATTCTGCTAAATGACTTCTCTAAAAATGTAAAGTCATTAACACACGAGTTAAAATATAAGTTAATAATGCTCATCTTATTTTTAGATGATGTTAAATGCTGTAGAGAATGTTTGAGCAAAAGAAAACAACCTATTTGTTTAGTTTTGCATGTTAATAGATAACCTTAGGGAGAAATTATAGTAAAGAAACAAAAGATAGCTTAAATATTTTAAATTTTTGAGAATGGATTAAATGTAATACAATTAGCTGATATTGTATATATTTATCTTAAAGTTATATTAAATTGATTTAGTCAAGAAATTAATGAGTCCTTCCATTTTACAAATATATATTGTCTAAGGCTAATCTGGAATTAGTAAATGTGTGCAATTGCATAGTCATGGAATATTTTTAGCATATTCAAATTATAAAGAAGCTAGCAAACAGGAAAAGTCCCAATTTTTAAAAATGTCCCATAAAATTACTTCTTTAAGAAGAAAGGAATATTGAATATAGAAGGAGAAAATAAAAGCAGTTGAATAAAATGCTAGTGATTTGATATAAAAGATGATGAAAGGAAATGTTAATATTTTAAAATACATTGTAGCAGATAGTTATTCAACTAGTGAAAATAAAAGGGTAAAAAATAGTCTAATTTAAAAACAAATTGAGAGTGATTTTTCCTTTGAAATCAGTAATTCTTTATATGCATGTGAACCAATTTATTTTGGTTCTTTGAAAAATAAATTTCCTTTAAAAATTATTTCTTTTATCACTAGAGGCAGCACAGTAAATATAAATATAACTGCCAAGCTGATTTATTTGTTTTGGTTGCTAGAGTTTTCTCATAATGGTTTTTGGTTGTAAAATGTCAACTTTAAAAGTCAGAAAAATCTACCTATTTCTTACATGATTAAGATGAAATTAGGGAGTAGGAAACATCATCATTTTACATGTAGGCACTGAGGTTACTTCCAGCAAAACTTACTGAAAGGCAGTGATTGACTCTGAAATTAAATACTCACTGCTCTAGGAATTTTTTTGTCTTAATTCTGATTATGATGGGTGAAAAGATTAAAGGTTAATGTTGCCGGTTTTTATAGATCAAATAATATAAAATAATATTTTCATCAATAAAAATACCTGATGATTTATGTAAATAAACTACTATGCTTATGTATATACACATATTTATATCTGATGTTCATCTTAGAACATACAAATGAAAAGACCACTAGTTTGCACATAAAACCGCTGAAAGCATACAATTGGAAAACAGTAACCTAGACACTAAAATGGTTGTAGCCCTGTTACACCACTGAATATTACTCCCCCCCCACCCTCAGTTGGTTCCTGTCATGTTTATATGCTGAAGAATGAGTTAGTTTCTCTTGCAAATCTCTTAACTGATAGTTCTCTTATCCTTTGAGTTTTGCCTCAGCAGGTATAAAAATTTCCTTGGTCAGGGGTTTTTTCCCTTTCTTTCTGATGAGTTGCATAACTGATATGTTCAAGTCTGTAGTTATAGCTTACTGGAGTTTGTTTTATAGGATAACATATAGTGGAACTGAAAAAAAGCTTGAGACCTGATTGCATCTTAGTTGATGCTGGAGTCCATTTTTATAATGACTCAGGCCTGGCTTTGTAGCACCACAAGACTTAATGTTGTTGTCAGGGGCAACGTAGATGAATGAAATAATTTATAACTACTATGAGTGTGTTTTGTACTGTGATTATACTCTGTTTTGATGTTGTCCGAAGTGAACTTTTTAAAGATTTGCTAGAAAGCTAAACTTTTATTGTAATTACCCTTAATTGGGTTATATTATACTTTAGCAAGTTGAAGAGTTGTTACTAAATTAAATTTTAATTATTTTCTCAGTCACTACTCTGATTCCTAAACACTCCTTGCTACAAATAAAAAGAAACTTAACTTACAAATTCTTACCTATTGGAAGTATTCATGTTCAGAACTAAGATTATGTGCCAGGTTCCATGGAATATCTGGAATTTCTAGGAAGTCATTGTATTCTAAATGATAAGGAAACCAAATAGTTAGAAATATCTGCAAAATACCAAATGCTTCTGTTGGTGCTCAGTAACTGTTTGTGGAATTAATGTCAGTTTCAGTTAGCTGGAATGGTATTTTTTAATGCTCCACATTCTCCCCTTTCAGGTGTCTTTAGTTCTTCACAATGGTTTATTTCATCATCTTGCCTTTTCCTCTTTTGCTTCCTATTATCCTCTATTATCCTCAGGCCATACAAGTCCTCTGTGTTCCTGATTTCCTTGCCCCTTTAACCCTCACCAATAGTAATAAAAATGTTGTTTACATACTATCTCCATTCATTTGGTTTTTGCCTCAGAAGTCTACATTGTAAGTTGGGAAAGAGAACTTTTTTTAATTAAGATATATTTGTTGTGAATATATTGTTGCTTTACCTTGCTATAATTTTTTGATTAGAGACTTCATATTATAGTCTTTGTTTTGAATAATTAATACATATGTGTGTATATATATATATATAATAATTTTATAAGCAGTGTCAAACATTCCTTTTGGTTCCTCCCATCATCCCCCATCCTGCTCTTGTAAGTAGTTACCATGGGACCAAGAGGTGGAGCTACATCTTCTCTTATCATTACTGTTTTGTGGATGACTGTACCTCATCCCCCTTCTTTGATTCATGACCATAAAAACTACTCTTTGTAATCATAACCCATTTATCTTTCTTAAAGCTTCCATCAGTAAAATCAGGTGTCATGGGGCAATATTTCCTTTCCCTCCCTTTCTGGGCATCTGCATCTTTCTTAATCACTGTGATTGCTGAGTATTTGAGCTGTTGACTTACTGTCTTTGTTCTGCTATTTGTGTAATTATTTTTTAGTGGCTTTGTTAGTGACTTTATATCCTTACATAATCTACCCAAAACCTTGACTTTTCTATTTTTCATATCTTTACCCATAGGTATGAAATATCTTGTGTTTTCTGTCACTTGAACAATCTACCCAAATGATTATGTTCAAGACTTTCCAGTACTACTCACTGTATCACTTGAATCGCTGATGCAAGCATTTCACCTGACTACCACTTTCCCACTACAATCATTTTAATCCTCTTATGACTCTAGGGACCAATGATTATTACTGTCTTTTGCCACTCATACATCCCTCATTGCCTTGCTCAAATTATTTTATAATAACTCTTCCCTTTATTGGAAGCATCTATACTTTGTTAATTGCAGCTCTGCCTTCTCCACAAGAGCTCTGAAACTGCACTTTAAGCCTGCAATACCTGTTTTCTTTTCTTTTTTTATTTTAGAATTTTTAAAATTTATTTATTAAAAATTTCCACTTCCTCCCCACCTCCTTTTCCCTCCACCTCCCTTCCTCCCCCTCCCTCTCCAGTCCTAAGAGCAGTCAGCGTTCCCTGTCCCGTGGGAAGTCCAAGGTCCTCCCCCCTCCATCCAGGTCTATGAAGGTGAGCATCCAAACAAACCAGGCTCCCACAAAGCCAGTCCATGCAGTAGAATCAAAACTCAGTGCCATTGTCCTTGGCTTCTCAGTCAACCTTCATTGACAGCCACATTCAGAGAGTTCGGTTTGATCACATGCTCCATCACTCCCAGTCCAGCTGGCCTTGGTGAGCTCCCATTAGATCAGTCCCACCGTCTCAATGGGTGGACATACCCCTCGCGGTCCTGACTTCCTTGCTCATGTTCTCCCTACTTCTGCTCCTCATTTGGACCTTGGGAGCTCAGTCCAGTGCTCCAATGTGGGTCTCTGTCTCTATCTCCATCCACCGCCAGATGAAGATTCTATGGTGATATGCAAGATATTCATCAGTGTGGCTATGGGATAAGGCCAGTTCAGGCACCCTCTCCTCTTCTGCCCAAGGAACAAGCTGGGGACCTCTCCTTGGACCTGGGAACCCCTCTAGAGTCAAGTCTCTTGCAAACCCTAAAATGGCTCCCTTAATTAAGATATTTACTTCCCTGCTCCCAAATCCACCCTTCCTCCATCCCACCCATCCCATTTCCCCCAGCTCAATCCTCCCCTTCTCCCTTCTCTCTACCCATCTCCCCTTACACCCACTCTACCCCCCATCCCCGTGCACCCAACTTTTGCCTGGCAATCTTGTCTACTTCCAATATCCAGGAGGATAACTATTTGATTTTCTTTGGGTTCACCTTCTTATTTAGCTTCTCTAGGATCACGAATTATAGGCTCAATGTCCTTTAATTATGGCTAGAATCCACTTATGAGTGAGTACATACCATATTCATCTTTTTTTACTCAGTAAAGCATTTTCTATTTCCATTCATTTGCATGCAAAATTCAAGATGTCATTGTTTTTTACCACTGAGTAAAGCTCTAAAGTGTATATGTTCCACACCTTCTTTAGCCGTTCTTCTATTGAGGGGCACCTAGGTTGTTTCCAGGTTCTGGCTATTACAAATAATGCTGCTATGAACATAGTTGAACAAATGCTTTTGTAGGATGATTGGGCATCTTTGGGGTATATTCCCAAGAGTGGAATCCTGGGTCCTGAGGTAGGTTAACTCCCAGTTTTTCTTTTGTTTTCTTCTTGTTATTTTTGTTGTGGTCTTTGACAGAAAGAAAACATATGATCTGCCCCATGCTTATGAGCATGCTTTACTACTGAATTATATTTCAGCATGAAGAGTTTTTTACCTTATTACTTCCTATTCTTATATGTGCTGAGAATCAAAAGACAAAACCGTTGGGATTATCTTCTTTTCCTTTGCTCCACTTCCAAGATAACAGCAAATCCTATTGGCTTTGGGTTTAAGATAGGCTTCTCCCTCTGCCTCCACCCTCCCACCTGTGCATGTATGTGGGTGTGTGCTTATGAGGGAGTGCAAGTGCCCATGCAGTTCAGAGTGTTTCCTTCACTAAACTCAGTTTCCTGTAGGTGGAATTTTCCATTTATGTTTATGCCACCTCAGCTTCTGTAACATTGTTGGCAACATAGCAAATACAACAACACAAATATTGTTGAATGAGAGAAGACAGATCAACTTTTACTCAGAAAAACTAGTGCAGATTTTTCTGTCTTACTTCTGCCTTAATCTCTCCATGAAACATTTGTGTATTGAGTTAGTGTTAAGCTTCTCCTCTGGCTGATAATCTCATTTCTTATTTGTCCCACTGGGGAGGAAGTGAGCCCGGAAAAAAAAAACTTTGGATTTCTCACAGTCAGGATGACTATGTAACTCTTAGACTCTAGATGGAAGGAGGGTGCTATTAATAACTAAAGTGGGACAAGTACAAATACGTATTTCCTAGGCAAACAAAGGCATATGGTTACCTATTTATATCCATTTATCTTCTGACTTATAACTAGGCAACAGACTTCAGTGTTCCTACCAAGACATCTTCATCTTGAGGTATTTTAGATCCAACCTTATATCTATACATTTTTCATTAAGCTGATTCCAATGGGAAGGGAGAATAGTTTTCATCTTCAAGAGACTGCTTATTAGTATTGTACCTTTGCACTAAATTAGATCATATTCAAAGTAAGCAAGCAGCCTTTTAAAACTACTTCAGAAATGCTGACCCTGATCAAGAGGAAGATAGTTTTCCAGGAGAAAGGGGTACAAATCATCTATCTAACTGGTTATAAATGCTACTTTGGTCATGAACATGTATTTAATTCCTCACGCAAAAGACTATGACTCACATTTGGAAATGTTCACCCTTTCACCAGAATAATATTGAGGGACATATGTCATATTTCCATTTATCTTAATATTTTTATAGCACACATAAATGTATTTATTAAAAATGTGCTTAATATGTAAGAATCAGTTATTGGTACAGAAGAACACCTTAGAAAACACAGATACTAAACAAAAAGTATTTGTTTACAGTAATTTATAGAGTCTTTTACAAAGTACATTGTTGACCATACAACCTAGCAGTGATACTCCTTGGAATCTCCTCGAGTTAATTGCAAGCTTAGATCCGCAGGAAAATTACATATAGATGTTTCTAATTTTGCTTTTTGTTGTCAAAACCTAGGCACAAATAAGATGCTCTTTAATAGGTTGGTACACATCAGACAACGGAATAGTATTTAGAGGTCAAAAGATTAAGCTGTAAACATATGGAAGAATAGTTAATGATTATTATTAAGAGAAAACAAAGCAATCTGACAAGATTTTATACTTATTATCCCAGCCTTGTGACATTTGGGGAAAATTAAAAAGTAAAGATCAGTAGTTCCCCAGGTTTTGAGAGGAGAGAAGAATCAGTTAAGTGAAACTATTGTGTGTGATTCTACAGTGGTGGATGATGTCATAATACACCTGGAAACCTATAGACTATCCAACAGCAGGAGTGAACCAGCATACACTGGATTATGATAATGCTGGGTATAGGTTCATCTGTTGTAATAAATATACCACTCTGGTGCAGGGTGTTGATAGTGGATGGGCTGTACACATGTGTGGGCCGAGGGTATACAAGAACTTGTTGTACTCGACATTCAGTTTTCTGTGAACCTAAATCTGGTCCGAAAATTCAATTCTATTAAAAAATACAAAGTTGCTGTCTTAAATTTAGATTGGATTAGTCTGAAGAACTAAATGAGAAATATTTTATGTAAGTTTTCATCTGTGCAGCTTCTATATAATGTCTTGATGTAGTTGGCCCTTCTATCAAGGACAAATAGGCTAAAAGAAACACATTTCATTTTAATATATTCAAGTAAGTTTCAAAGATAACTTTTAAGTAAATCACTGAAAAAAGATGGAGCCACATATCTATGGTGCTTTCAGATTTATTGGACTTTCATTTTGCCTTTTCTTTTCAAGCAGTATTACTTTCCTAAGAATTATACTGCATGTTTCTTATCACAGTTAAATGTCATCTGCTGAGCCGTAAGCTTCATAAGGGCTGGTACTATAAGGTGCACAGTTTCTTTCATATTCCTTCAGACTAGCATATTGGATGTATGGATAATTATTTATTGAATAAGTAAATGTTATGTAGATAAGTGCTTATTTTCGTTTAATCACATAATGACTGAAAGGAAGCTTGGAGCTTCTCAATATGATTTGGTTATTATTATTTTCACAAACTTTATTACAACTATGGCTTAAAATTTTGCACATCTACATCTTAGGTTTTGTAAGATAAAGTGTATATTTCAGAAGTCATTAGAAATGTTCTGATAGAAAAAAAAATAATGTGGGGAGGACCAGCAGTAAAGAGCACTGACTAGCCAGCAGTGTTGGCACACGCCTTTAATCCCAGCACTCAGGAAGCAGAAGCAGGTGGGTTTCTGAGTTTGGTCACAGCCTACTCTACATAATGAGTTTCAGGACAGCCAGAGCTATCCAGAGTTTCCTTGTCTCAAAAGACAAAAGCAGTGGTTCCAGGCACAATTTGGTACACAAACATCCATGAAGGTACAAAACACTTGCACGCATAAAATTAAATGAAATTCTCTTGAAAAAAGGAAAACGTATGTGAGGAGTTATACTCTACACATGTGAAGAACTGAAGAGTTGTATCATTGAAACATATTTTTAAAAGATCTTTACTAATATTATCAATCCCTAACAATGTTATTCTATAATCTTAGAATTTTGATAAAAGTAAAAATAATTGTTCAGATCATGTGAAAAACAGTAACCTATAATTATTACCTTACTTAAGAAACTTTTATTTAAACCTACTAATATAATCATTTAACAGTTACATAGTAATCGATGAGCAGAAACACTGGTCTGATTTTTATGCAAGTATAGTTTAATTGTCCATGATATCTGACAGGGTTTTATTTTTTTATGTGAATATGTGTGTGCACGTGCCATATGTGTTCAGGTCATTGTGGAGGCCTGAAGAGGCTGTTGGATAACATGGAGCTGGTGTTACTTTGCATTGTAAGTACCTTGATGTGGGTGCTGGGAACTGACCTCCAGGCCTGGAAGGAACAGCAAGTGTTTTTCACTGCTGAACCATCTCTCCAAACCCTAGGAGTATAATTTTAAAAAGAGTCTTAACACAGCTGCTGTCTATGCATATTTAAAAGGCACTGTACCATACACAGCTTTAACAGTGGATCTTCAGAAGTTAAGAGCACTGCCTGCTCTTTAAGAGGACCCAGATTCGATTCCCAGCATCCATGAGGCAGCCCATAACCATCTAACTCCAGTTCCAAGGGGATCCAGCATATTCTTTTTGACTTCATGGGCATAGAACTTGCAAGTGGTATACAAACAAATGTGCAGGCAAGTCTACTATAAGCATAAAATAAAAATTCTCAAAAATTTATAAAACCCCAAGTTGTATCCCTTTCTGAACAGTTATGAGGTGGCTTCTTTTGGCAGGGGGTATTAGTGTTTGTGAGATTTCCTTTATTATCTTAGCCATCTATCTTTGAAAAAATGATTATTACAGAGTACAAGGTTTTTTTTAATGTTTTTCAGAAAATAAAGTATAATCTGGAATTTAAATTAAAATGGATTCCATCTTGAGATTTGTATATTCGAATTATTCTTTGTAAAACCATCTACTATAGTGAAAAGTTGTAAATTTGAAATTGGTTCTAGAGGTTTTTTTTTTTTTTTTTGGAAAACAGATATGAGGCCTATCAAGGAATGCTCTATATCACCTTCACTGTTTGCTAGTGATTACAGTCAAGTGATTACAAATTCCTTAGACTATTTAAAGAGACAGCGTCCTATGCTGGTTAAGTATGTCTTTGGAGGATAATGGCCTGAGTTTATATCTATATTCTGCCCTTGGCATAGCACATTGGGAAAATGACCTAAATTCTAAGTTTTTATATTTTTAGAAAATAAAAATTGGAATATTATCTAAATCAAGATTCAGTAAAAATTATACAAAACAATACCCACAAAAGCCCTCCCAGGTTCTCCGGGCCTGAAGGTCAGCCCCCAGCTTCAGTAGCCTCATGGTCATCTTCACTTATCACAGCAAACATGGTGGCTACCACCATTGGTAGCAGTTCCATGAAATATTGTGGTGTTATAAGAAAGGAATCTGAAAAATAAACCTAATTACAGAATGGAAAAGAGTTATATGTTAATTTTTTAAAAAGTAATGAAAATAGATTTATGTCTTAGGTAGAGGATTTTTAACCTATTAGGGTCCAACCAAGAGAAAAAGCAAAACCCACAATAATTATTCTGAGAGAGAATGGAACAGAAGATTAGTTGAACAAGTATTAGAGCTGGGCACTGTAGTACATGCCTTTAATTCCAGAACTCCTGAGGCAGAGACGGGATCTCTTTAGAGTTTGTTTGGAGGCTCTAGCTGGGAAGCACAACTGCTCGTATACTCTTGACCGAAGACCGGTCCTCCTCTATTAAGGGAGGGTCATTCTCTTTGATTGAGCCCTTCAGGACGGACGCACATGGAGTGGTGAAGGAGGAAGGGGACATCCGCCTAGCCAGCCAGATCAGCTGAATCAACCCTGGCGATCAGTTGGGTGACAGATGTCGCAGCCAGATCACCCTCACATCCAGGATCTTTTTCATTTGAGGCCAGTGTAATGTACCTAGGGCATTACAGGCCAGCCAGGATGCCATAGTGAGATCGTCTCCAGAAAAAGGGGGGGACAAAACAATAATAATGAGAGTTGTATTAGAGAACTAAAAGGTCAAACTGGGACTGTAATGGTAAAGCAGATAATAACCACAAGAAACAGTATAGAATAAAGACTCAGATTGCGATCAGGAGACTTTAGGAATTCAGAGGAAAGATACCATGGACTTTACAGTTCAAGCTCTCTCTGAGAAGATTAAGTTCAAAGTCCAGTGTGAAGGGGAAACAGATAAAACTCTAAAGACACATTTGTTCTCACATAAGCCAGCATTCGGCAGTGAACTGTTGTCAGAGGACAGTAGGGAATAGCCACTTGTTTGAGGGTTTGGGTTTTTTGATTGGGTATGGTTTTACACTTTGAAACTGTTGTAAGGTTGGCAAAACCTTACACTTCAGATTGGGCATAGCCCCCCCCCCCGAAGTATGCAGAAAGAACCTTTAATCAGTTTCTGCTCTGTGTAAAGCATGAAAGGGAGCAAGAGAAGGAAGAACAAGTATTCAAAATTCATCCCAGAATTGGTTGTGATGGTTTAGTCACATGAATTTGTTCATCTGACACACAGCACAGCTTCCTATGACTGTATGTTGTGGGATAATGCTCTTGTACACTGTAAAAAATTGTCTCTCATATTGGTTTAATAAAACACTGATTGGCCAGTAATCAGACTAAGAGAATTCTGGGGAAAGAAAAGGCAGAGATGCAGAGGGATCAAGATGAGAAAGCCTCACTAAGAAAAGATACTAAGTTATGTGGCTAAAGATAGATGAGAATTATGGGTTAATTTAAGAAGTAAGAGCTAGTTAGTAATAAACCTGACCTAATAGGCCAAACAGTTTATAAGTGTGTTTCTTTAGAACTAAATGGCTGTAGGACCAGGCCAGACTGAAACTTCCATCTACAAATAGCACCCAAATGTTTGACAAGAATTTTCATATAAAGGCTGAGAAAGCTTAAAAAAAAAAAAGGTTCTAGACAAAAAAAGAACAAAATCAAGTGCAGCTTCTTGGTAACGATCTTTTCTCCATGAGACTGTCCAAGAGACAAGAAGAGGTGTGACTCCTCTAAGCAAAGCTTCCTGACTCAGCCTTAGTTGCAAAAACCTTGCAGCTCTTTTAAGAGGCTCTGCCACCAAATTCTTAAATGGTGTTTATGAGCAGTCTGCAGCAGACTTCTTGGTGATGGCAGGAACCTAGAAGTTCCACAGAGTTGTAACAACAAACATGACTCCTGCCAGTATCTTCACCATGAAGTCAGACTCTGAAAAAGGTACAGAATGAGGTGGAGTAAGCTGCTAAAGCTACAGCTTTAGTTCTAGCCGTATCGCTTGACTCATGTGGGCAGAAAAAAGATAGAGATATACAGTAAAGACAGATTAGACAAAATAAAACCTCTAAATGGTTTACATTGTGTTCAGAAATATACAAATATACATAGGCTTTGAAGAGGAAAGAAAAAGGATGGAGAAAGTCCTTAAAAAAAGAAATAGAGTAGTCGGATGTGGTGGCACATGCCTTTAATCCCACAGGTAGAGGCAGAGGTGGGCAGATCTCTGTGATTTCGAACACAGCCTGGTCATGACAGCCAAAGATACGCAGAAAAAACCATGTCTCAAAAAATCAAAAATTAAAAAATAAAAATAAAAGAAATAGACTTTTTAAAAAGCCACATAAAGAAGGAAAACACAAGAATCTGTATGTTATTGTGTTGTCGTATGTTATTGTGCTGTCTTTGACTGCTAAGAAAGGAGCAACAGCTGCTAAAAGACACTTGATTATAAATGCTATTGGATTAATCCAACCTATATATTTTGAAAATGCCTTGACTTCAAAAATTAAAAGATATTTTACTTTAGAGAAGAGTTTTTTCTTTTCCTTCCACAGGAAATGGCTATAGAGTCATCCTGGGTTAAGAAAAATAAGATTTGATTAAGAAAGACCCCTGAAAAATCTCTGATGGGAGCACGATGACCCACATGATGCAGTATTTTAGAGCACCTCTGTTGCATTTTCCTCTGAGCGCTACATCCAGAAGAGCTTCAAGACTACTGGATAAAATGATTCGGCCTCACAGAACACTCCAGTCAGGATTTGACCATAATCCTAAATTTTCTTTGGGTCCCATTATGATTATCAGCACCCAATCAGCCAGAAATAGCCTAGAAAACTTGACCACATTACCCAAAGTTGGATTATGGATGTTTGTCTTTGTGTAGTGTATTGGTTACAAGTTATTATGGATAATGGTCAGGAAAAAATTAAACAATATAATTACCAAAATATGTGGTATCCTAGAAGAAAATGAGAGAAGTAAGATATTGGGGAGGTGATAGGATTGCTGATAGAGAGTGAATTTTGAAGGTCATGTTTGAGTAAAAACAGGAAAGAGTTCATAGAGTTGAGGCTGTAGCTATATCTAAGCAAGAGAATCCTTGGAAGAAAAGTAAATAGAAATTGGAAAGGTATGGAAAAAGCAGAGGCCAATGTAACTGAAGAAGTGAGTGGAGGAAGGATAGTGGGGGTCCAAGTCATTGGGGTCTTACAGAAGGGTGATTAGAACAGAACAGATGTAGTTACTAAGAAGTGTTAAGGGCCCATTTTAGCCTAGTAGTTAATAAAGCTCATGGTGCCACGTGTTTATTTAGCCTGTAAATATCTAAAAAAATACCTGAAAAATATCAAAGACAAAGGCATGTTCCAATTGATAATTTTTCCCTATATTAATTATGTAACCGTATCTTTAAATTCAGTCTTTAAGTCTCTGTTTTCTTTAAATTCCTAGTGACTTAGTCATCTATTTTTAAAGGTTGTTAGCTGAATGCTATTATAAAATACCATCTTTTCTTAGTGAAGAGATCAGAAACCTTAACTGAATTTATGAATTCTTGCAATTAAAATTAATAGATTCATGAGCTAACTTGTCTGTAAACTAACAATTTTGCATCCATGATTCTCCAATAGAATTGCTACATCTATTTTCCATAACTATTTTAAGTTTTTAAAAATAATTTGTATTTTGATATCCCTCTGGTTTATTTAAAAATGTGTCTGGTTCTATATACACTTGTTTCTGAGTTACTGACTTGAATTTCATACATACATTACTGCTTGAAATACTGTTTCAGGTTTTTTTTAACTGTACAGCTTTTATTAAATATATAATATGTTTGCAATGACAGTAGCAAAGGGCATATGAATCATAAAAAAAATATTAAACCATGAAAAACACCTTTTGTCCTGAAGATATTGATCCTCTCTTGAATACAGCAATTCCCAAGTGGAGCTTTTAAAAATCTACTTTGCTATATTTTATCCTTCCATAAACATTCAAGAGGCTTGAAATTTTTTTTCCTGGTTTTTTTCTTTCTTTCAAGTAGCAGCTTTGACATTTAATCAGAACCATACCTCATTATGTCATAGTAGATCTTTAAACAAAGGGCCAAAGAACTTGGATTAAGAATTCTAACTATGCTGGGCCAAACTCAAGATCCTTATTCACCAACAGTGGGATAGGGTGAAGGTTACTTTTGTTGTCTTAAGATAGTGGTACCAAAGATTTGTTAATTCATTTATTTCATTTTCCTGAAAACGTAAGGGCCTTTTTTAAAAAAGATCTTACTGGATATTTGTGTTTAGTCTAAATTTATTTTACTGTGATTACATGAAGCATGTTAATACAAAATGTGGTATTGACATCTTGGTAGTATAGTTTTATTTATCTTCTTGTCAGTTTTACATTTTGAAAATCATTTTTTGTTGTTGTTGTTGTTTTATCTCTTGTGGTGCCTTCCCAAACCCCCTGCTCCTGACAGTTTCTCTGTAGCCCCCCCCCCCCCGCCTCCCGGGGGTTCTGGAACTTGGTCTGTAGACCAACAGGCTACCTCAGCCTCAGAGATCCACCTGTCTCTGTCTCCCAAGTGCTGGAATCAAAGGCATGGGCCACTACTGCTCAGCCTCTCTGAATTGTTTTACGTCTTGACTTTTAGGAAACTGGATTCTAAACCCAGGGCTTTGTGCTTGCTAAGCAAGCATTCTACCACTGAGCCAGCCAATCCTTTCCAGTTCTGAAGTCTTAAATAATTAGCCAAGAAAAATAGATATTTAGATAGGACTACAACTCTTTTATGTCTAAGTCTAATTATTACCTAGGAAATAATTTTTAGTTGCTATTGTGGGAATTGTTTTTAAAGAGAGGATTTCTCTATGGAACCCTGGCTGCCCTGGAACTCGCACTGTAAACCAGACTGCCTCGAACTCACAGATCTACCTGTCTCTGTCTCCCGAGTGCTGGGACTAAAGGAGTGCACCACCACATCTAGCTATGAAGATTATTTCCCTCACTTCCCATCAGTCCCTAGGGCACATTAACTCTATATTCCCAGTTTCTATCTGTCTACTCATGCCCATTTTTACTGATACTGCCATCAGGTTACACCACCTCTCAGCTATGTTATCACAGCCTCCTAATTTGCCCTCTTGTCTTTTCCTTCAGGGTTTGTATGTATGTAAAAGAAAGCACATTAGCTGTTGTAAATAAACAGAAAGTAGGCTTACACAATACATATGTATTGCTGAATGTCTAAAAGTGAGGGACACCAGTGTATTCATAAATGAATACTTCAGATCATTTAATACATGCTTCAGATCACATAAAAATTACACACAAAAATATATTTTGAGTACGGGTTTCCTAAATTAAGACCTTAGTATAAAATATAAACCTATATAGAAAATTAGTGAAATTTGTTAAATCAGTTCAAAACATCTTTCAGGTAATTGTCATTATGGTGTTTGTTTTAAAAACACTTGAAAATGCATATAATCTGTCAAATTATAAAAATTTACAGTTTTCTGCAGTGTTCCTTCACACAGTGTTAATATTATAACCTCTGTTGTCATGGAAACAAGTCTCCAAAGGCAGCCTCAGAGGCTAGTGATTCCGTGGTGTTGCTATGGATAGAAACAACTGAGACTGTTGCTAGTCATGTGACCAAGATTTTTCAAAATAATAACAGATCTCTGTCTAGTTGATCTTCCGATGGTACAATAGAGCAGGACAGGAGTGTTCTAATGGTTGTTTCCTACTTGATTTATATGGTTCTAGAAGATTTTTAAAGATTAAAGTGCTATTCTCCATTCATTCTTTTCTAGAATAACCCAAATGTAATGATTACTTTACATTGTCTCATTATTTAACCCATACATGTATATGCATTTGACATTTTCCAATTTAGAATCCCAAGTACTTTATCACGTTACAGACGTCTTCCTCTCCTCACTCCGCTCTGTAAGCTCCAGTGTCTGTCACACCTCACCAACTTTCATCTGATTATTGGGTTTTTTAGGGCTCTAGTTTTTATTTCAAGTGAATGTATTATTTTGTTACTGTGTTTAACATTTGTGGCTTGGATTTTTTATTTGTTGGTAGGTCATTTGTGGTTAACTATTTGCCTTCTGAAAAGGGAGGGCATATGTTGTTCTTCCACAGAATTCTTAACTCTGGATGTCTTACAGACAGCGAGATAGGTATAAGATAACATAGTATGCTTTAGGGATTTTTTTTTTGTTTTTCTTTAGAAACAATATTTAGTTCCTTACCCAAGAAGGTAGATTCTAGAACAGTCCCTGAAAAGAAGGCTACAGTGAGGTTTCAGTGCAACATAAAGGAATAAAAGTTGGTCATTAAGGGATTAGGAGCGACTGACCAGTAGATGTATTTTTTGTGCTTTGAAATTTGACGTAATGCCTGAAGTGTTTAGGAAAACTGACTTTGTCGTCAAAGCTTTCACTAGACTGCCATCATGTTTGAAGGTGACATATAAGTGACTACTACATTGTGGACGACGTTTTGCTTGTTCCCAAACCAGTATAAACATGTGGAGGCCTAAGCCTTCAGAGTCCACCCCTGGGATCTGCCCTCCAGAAGAGGGGCTGTGGCCAGTGATGTAAGAGGAGTTTTCTCTGAAGGCTGCCCTTCTCACTATCATGTAGGAATTTTGAAAGCCAAACTACTAATTCTTTTTTTTTTTTTGTGGTGTGTAAAGGGGTGTTTTTAAAAACAAAAGCCCAACTCTCTGTATTTTTAATCAACTCTTTATTCAGTTACGCTCCACTGCAAGTCACTCTCCAATTAGGATGGAAGGTTTTTTATTTAAAAAAAACCTATCTTTTCTCATTTTACATGCTGCTGCCTCCACCTGTCCCTCTCCCGTCCCCCATCCCATCCACTGCTCATAGAGGGTAAGGCTTCCCATGGAAAGTCAACCAAGTCTAGCACATTGCTTTGAGGCAGGACCAAGACCCTCCTCACTATATTTACGCTGAGCATGGTATTCTTCCAGAGAGAATGGGTTCCAAAAAGCCAGAAGAAGCAGAAGGGATAAATCCTGGTCTCACTGCCAATTTTTTGCTGTGGGGACTCATTCCAAGAAAAAGCAATAGTCATGACGTCATGGAACCAAAAAATGGATTGTTTTTAGTAAATGAAGACTGGTAATAAAGCTGTCCGTTTAATTCCAAGTATTGGTTATAAAGTAGAGCCAATCATAGCTCAAATTTCTTTCTTTCTTTTGAAAGAGTTAAGTGTATAGATTTACCTGATTTTATTTGAACTGTTCCTCTTACTCTAGTGATTACTACTAGCATAGTAGTGCTTTGTTACTACTAGACTATTATCAAGAAATGAATACTATTATAAGAAAAGCATATTCATTTATGATATTTTGAGACATTTAAAAAATAAATACTTTTTGGTGTTAAATATAAATACTTTTTGGTGTTCTAACAACTCAAAACTAAAACACCGAAGAAACACAAGGAAACTGTTAGAGATGGTGGATACGTACACAGACTTCATTGTGGTCATAAATTTCCTATGTGTCAGCTCATCAAATTGCTAACGTTAAATATGTACTCTTGAGGCTGGAGAGATGGCTCCATGCTTAAGAGCACTGGTTGCTCTTCGAGAGGATCCTGGTTCAGTCCCCAGAACCCACATGGCAACTCACCCCATTTGTAACTTCAGTTCCAGGGGTCTGACACCCTCTGCTGTCCTCTTCAGGCAATGCATATGTGTGGTATGTAGCACAAATTCTAATTGGTCTTAATAGTAAAAACCCTGAGTCAGACAAAGGAGTAAATAATGAAAGATCAGAGAAGCAGTGCCAGCTACTCATTCTTACCTCTACAAAACTCCTCACACTGAATGGGCTATCCTGTCTCTACAAGGCATCAGACTGAAGGCCCTGAGCTCCTGGTTCTTCCCACCTTATATTCCTCTCTTCACCCAGACATATCCCTTCCTGTCTCTACCTTAGTGTTGGGATTAAAGATGTGTGACTGCCAAGTACTAGGATCAAAGGTGTGAGTCACCACCTCATGGCTGTTTCTCTTTGAGACCGGATCCATACTGTGTAGGCCAGGGTGGCCTTGAACTCAGAGAGATCCATCCGCCTCTGTCTCCCAAATTCTGGGATTAAAGGTGTGTGCCAGCCCTGCAAGTCAAAGCCATGGACCCTCTTAATTCACAGTGTACTTTCTTCCATTGTAGTAAAGTAGCATAAAATTTTTACTTTAACCTTTTAAACATTCTAATTTGTGGGGTTTTTGGCTGCCATGTATGGCAGTGCACCTGCTTTCCACAGCAAAAGATGTCAGGTCCCCTGGGACCAGTCACCCGTATGGGTAGCTGAGACTCAAACCCGGGTTCTCTGTAAGTTAATGCTTTTAAACTCTTAGCCATCTCTCCAGCCCCTTATTTTACCCTTTTAAGTATATAATTCAATGACTTTTAAGTATATAATTCATAAAGTATATATTATGAAAATGTCATCCCTCATTTTAAGAATTACTTCTTCAGGAGCAAGGGAGATTGATTTGTTGTTGTTGTTGTTTTCATCATAAAATCTAATGGCTCAAAATCTGTTTGAAAGGAAAATAAATTCAGATAGCAGAGTCCAGCAATTTGAGCTCATTTATCAGTGTTAATATTCTTCCAGCATTACTGAGATGTGCAGTATCTTTAGAGCACATTCATCGTGTTTGTCTGATGACAAATGATTTATTTTGTGTTAATGGGTACCAGTTTTTCCTCCCTCACCTTATATTTATAATGTCTCTATGTATTTATTAGCAATTGGAGAAATCAGATTCAGAATAAATGCAAGAAGGAAAACAATCAACGATCTTGACCCACGTTGTTAACTTTTTAAATTTTTCTTTCTGTGTTTCATATCTTTTAATATTATTAGCAGTATTTCATCTGATTTACAAGCTATTATACTTAATTGCTTCATAACATTTAATGTTAATGATTAACATTACTTGAAATACCTTTGGATATTTAGAGTATTCTATAGCTCCCCACTTATAAGCTCTGCTCTAGAGAATATCTCAGAAGTGTTATTCTTCCTTTTTAAATTGTTCCTTGAGACTAAATTAAACTAAGTCAAAGTTGAGGCAGTTTTTAAAGACTATGGGTATTTACTGTCATATTAATTTTTCTAAACTTTGGATGGATTTAAATATCCATTATCAATGTGATAGGATATATTCCAGTCAACTTTTAAAATATAGTTTTAAGTAGAAATAATTTGTGACCTCTTCATTTTACTTATGTAATCTTCAAATTCTATCCATGTTGTATCACATGCCAGAATTTATTTCTTTGTGAGGCTGAATCATAGTCCATTATAGGTATATTCCACATTTTGTTGATTATCTGTATATATATAAATTTGAGTTGTTCACCTTTGACTGTTGTGAATGATATTGCCTTGGACATTGCATGCAAATAGTTGAATCTTCTTTCCCCTATTCTTTAGTTGTTTAGAAGTAGAATTGCTAGATCACACAATAGTTCCATGACTGCTTTTGAGGAGTCACTAAATTGTTTCCCACAAATGCCTGTGCCATTTTATACACACTCAGCAATGTCACAAGCGTTTTGTTTCATCCTTGCCACCACTTGTTACTTTGATTTTTCTTGTTTTAATGACACTATTCCTCAGTAATGTAGAAAGTACCAATTCTTTATAACTTTGATTTGCATTTCCCTAATGACCAGTCTTTTCATGTTCTCATAACACACTTGTTAATCCTTGTGAAAACTTCTATTCAAATCTATATTTAGGTTTTTGGTTGGCTGGTTTTGGTTTTGAGACAGTAGTATTATGTAATAATACATATTGTGAGTTCAGGCTAGCCTTAAATTCACTATCCTCCTGCCTCAACCTGGTTTATACATTTTAATGAATCTTGATTGATTTGATAAATTAGTTATTAATATAATTTTGTTTTTATCGATTACAAGCAAAGTAGCTTCATCTTAATTTTTCTTCTTGCTTTAAGTCTGTTAGTATCCATTGTCTTCCTATCTGTTTGATTTTAAAGATTATCTTACATTATATTTTATTTGTATTTTGAGTTAACTTGTTTATAGTAATATAATTTTGTTAGAAAATATACTTTCTATGCATATTATATACTATATACTATTTTTGAAAATGATCAAGCCAGGCTGTAATTAAGCATGAATATTAAAGTTTATTAGTTTAAATTGCTGAACCGCTCTGTACTTTTTCCCTCACTTTTGCCAGAGTCTGTCTGGCACATAAAGATCCAGTTAGGTAGGTTATTTATTGTTTTAGGTAGCAGATTCTTAATAATATGGATTTACTTTAAATGATATGTATTCTGTTTAGAGATTTTTAAAAATATTTTTCCTCTTGATTTATAAACATTATTTGCATGGTAGGCTAAATAATTTTTTATTTTAATATGAAAAAGGAAAAATAATCAGATACTGTCTGGATGCAAAAAAGTTTTTTTGCAACTTGTCTATAAAACAAGCATGTCATAAAATAGTGCATGATTGATTGTGTTTATTGATACATTCTAAAGAACAGGTCTTTTTAACCATAGACACTGACATTGTAAATTGATGTCATAATTATTACTGAAGTAGTCATAGGACAGTCTCATTACTTAACCAACTAAAGTAATACCTTAATAATTTTCCCACTTACTAATACATGGAGAACTATATTTACCTTTATGGTACAACTTTCTGTGTGTTTCTCTTTTATTTGATTTTTTTTCCTGATTTTTTGTCATTGATGATTTTAGCCCACAGAAGCTGTTTGTCCCTCCTCTCCCACTGTCCCTGTGACCCCTGCCCTGCCAGTCCCTGCTGAGAGTACTGTCGTCCTGCCCACCGCACTACAGGTTTTTATTGGTTTCTTTTTTATTTATAAACATTTAATTTGCTTTCAATGTTTTATTTGTATTCTTTTAAAACTGTTGAAGTATTTTTTTCATTAGAAATACTAATTTGCTTTTACTTCAGTTGGGATTTAAGATAGCTTCAACATTAGCTATTTGGTACAAAAATGGAGTGCATTCTGAGCTTATCATATTAAACCTTTGGAGATTTATTAACATGCCCTTTGTGCTTGTAACTATGTTCAAAGTAAGTTACATTTTTGTTTTTATAAACTTGTCTGATTTGTGGATTTAGTGGTCCTGCTCTTTTGCCAGATCATTCTTTTTTATGGCACTGTTTCTCAGTGCAGATTTGTCTTTGGAAGTATTCAGCCTTTTGTTATTTGTTTAAGTCAGGTAGATTGTATCTCAATTACATGAAAGCTCCTGTTTTAGAGACAGGGCCTTGTGTAGTCCTTGTTGACCTTGTTCTAGTCCTCCTGCTGCCACTTCCTGAGTATTATGGTGTATATGTGTGACATAATGCTCTGTCTTCATAACTTATGTAAATACTGCTCCAAACTAAAACGACTTTTTCTTTTCTTTTCTTTTCTTTTTTGTTGTTGTTTTTGTTTGGTTTGGTTTGGTATGGTTTTTCGAGACAGGGTTTCCTCTGTCTATCCCTGGCTGTCCTAGAACTGGCTTTGTAGACCAGGCTGGCCTTGAATTCACAGAGATCCGCCTGCCTCTGCCTCCCAAGCACTGGGATTAAAGGCATGTGCCACCACTGCCTGACATACTATTTTTTCAGTTGATGGAACAGTAAGAAAAAAAAATTGTAGTCAGATGTCAGCAAACTTGATAAATTTTTTTATTTTTAAAATCTTATTCATTGGAAGGAGTAATTTGTTGACATTTTATTGCCCTTGCAACACAGTTATTCAGTCAAATTAATAGTAAGTATAGTTAATGAACTTTTGTTTGAGAGCTTCCAGTATCGCTCATAATATGACTTAATATGTTCATAGATATATTTGCTGAAATTGATCGGTGACATAAATCTAGGTATGTAAACGTTGTATGTGAGAGTATAATTGCAGCTCAGACAAGCTCCTTTAGAGAGGGAAATGAGAGCAATTGTGGTCACTCACATTTTTGGGCTTCCCTTATGCTAAAAACTAAAAATCAAAGTAGCTGTACTGAGATTCTAGGAGAAACCTTCAGTAGTATAGTGAGCCAAACGGATTATAGTGACTGAGTTATACTAATATTGCAATTTCCAGGTCCTTACCTTCTGTGGAAATTGTTAAGAATTCAGTCATTATGAAGCCATCATGATTTGAATATGTAAATGTAGAAATATATTATTTTTATATTGCGGAGTGAGCAGTCAACAATTTAAAGTTGCTATAACATGGTAAAGATGAATGTGTTTCTACATATCTAGTGGTATAACAGTTTTCAAAAGAAGATTTGAAAGCTTATTTCACTTGCTCCTTTTTTTAAGAATTATATATTTATTATGTATGCAGTGTTCTGCCTGCATGTATGCCAGCAGGCCAGAAGAGGGCACCAGATCTCATTACAGATGGTTGTGAGCCACCATGTGGTTACTGAGAATTGAACTCAGGACCCCTGGAAGAGCAGCCTGTGCTTTTAACCTCTGAGCCATCTCTCCAACCCATTCTTTCTACTTTTCTTGGTAAGATAGTTAGTTTTGAAATTTTGTACAGGTTTCTGTTTTCAACTGGGAGCCTGCCCTCCTTCAGGTTTCTTTGATTTATTAACTCAGTGTCCCTAAGTTAGCACTCTGCTAGTAAATTGTTGAAACGGTCATAGTTTATAGCCTTGGAGTTAAAAAAAAAATAAAAGTTTTTAAGTCTGTATGACTTTGTTTTCAACTCATTCCCACCACTCACTGCTGTGTAACTGGATAGTTTACTTCACAGTGATGAAATCTGTTTTCTAATCTGCATCACTAGAGTAGTGGTAGTTCTGAGTTGGGAGGTTTTGCAGTGATTATAAGCCTAACTAAGATAAGGGCTATGGCTCTGAGTCCTGACTTCAGTTCCCAGCTAAAGAGAATAGGTACTACCTGCACAGCATCTTTGCATACAGGCCCCTTATACTATCTGCCTAACTTTTTTTTAAGAGAGAGAGAGAATATAAACGAATAAATTTAAAAGTCTGTGAGCAGCCAGGTGTGCTGGCTCCACCTTTAATCCCAGCACTGAGGAGGCAGAGGCAGCTGGATCTTTGTGAGTTGGGCCTACATAGAACAACCAGTCCTACATAGAAACTATGTCTCAAAACACAAACAAACTCAATGAAACTACACATATAAGAAAAGGAATAACCACTACTGATGTCTTAAATGACAGTGATACATGCTATGAGAAAAGCTGATGGCTTTGTCTCACTTTTCAAAATAAGTATTATCCCCATTATTAAGTATGTTTATTGTAAAATTGATAGAACTTAAATGTTGTTTCCAGATAAATTATAAAACATTTTCTTTTAAGGAATGTGTAACTTGGGCAAAAAAGGTGACTCAACAATTAAAAGCAGGTATTTCTTTTATAGAAGACCCAAGTTCAGTTCCCAGCATTGAGGTCAGGTGACATTAATTCCAGCTCTAGAGGATTTGACACTCCCTTCTGGCCTCTACAGGCACCTGATTCGTAAACACACACACTTTAAAATTAAATTACATCTTCATTGTTTAACCTTCATCAGAGAAGTTTCTTGCAGATGGGATTTAGCACAGAGATCCACAACTGGACAATGTGCAGTGAGAGACCATGAAGCACTCAGCTCTAAATGGAGGGTCTTCATCAGATCCTACCCTTGAGGCTCGGGGATCAATGCCAAAAGGGGGGCAGAAAATTTTTAAAGCTAGAAGTGATAAGTGGCTCATGACAGTCTTCTAGACAGAATAGGGTTGGTGCACATAGATTTCAGAGACTGACATCATACACAAATTGAAGCCAGACAAAATCCCAACAGAGAGAAGGGGAAGTAGGCATGGACTCCCAGCCCTCACCACGAAGCTGTTTACAGTTGATACCTGTTGGGAGAGAGCAAATCAGTTTTTCCATCGTAGTGACACTGGGTATATTAACCACACTCAGGGGTAGGTCCCAAGCTCAGGAGTAGTTGACTAACACAAAATGGTCTCCATTGATTTTAATTGTTTTGGTTTAGTGTTTTGTTTTGTTTTGTTTTGTTTTTTTAAGGAGGGGTCTTTATTTTGTTTTCTGGGGTTGTTGGTTGTTTTATTCTGTTCTTTTTGTTTGGGGAGAGAGTAAAAAACATGAAGTTGGGTAGGTAGTGAGGTGGGGAGGATCTGGGAAAAGAACTTGGGGAGGGGAAAGAATATGATCAAAATATATTGTATGAAAAAAATTTTAGATACTTTAAAAATGTAATAATTAAAAAATCTTTAAAAGAATGTATAAGTCAGGCTTGCCCTTTTAAATGGTACTTTAGTTTTAGAGAAATCAGTATTTAAAGAAATAGAAGTCAGGGCTACTGTTAACTGTGATAAAACACCATAACCAAAGGCAAGTTGAGAAGGAAAGGGTTTATTTGACTTATACATCCACATCATAGTCCATAACTGAAAGAAGTCAGGGCAGGAACCTGGAGGTAGGAGCTGGTGCAGAGGCTGTGGCGGGATGCTGCTTACTGACTTGCTGCGTATGGCTTTCTCATTCTATGTTCTTTTTTATTGTCTATTTTTAAATTGTTTTTATTGCGTTATATATTTTTCTCTGCTTCCCTCCCTTCCTCCTCCCTCTACTTCTACCCTCTCCCATGATCCCTTTGTTCCGGGTTTACTCAGGAGGTCTTGTCTTTTCCTGTTTTCCATGTAGATTGGATCCATGTATGTCACTGTATTCTTATAGAACCCAGGACCACCAACTCAGGGACGTCGCTACCCACACCCCTATCAATCACTAATTAAGAAAATGCCATATGGGCTTTCCTGCAGCCCCATCTTATGGAGGCATTTTTCTTAACTGCTGTTCCTTCCTCTCAGATGACTTTAGTTTGTGTTGTATTGACATAAAACTTTTCAGCACAGAAACAGAAGGTAAAAGATTCAGAGTTTAGTCATGTCTTTGTAACACAAACAGGTTACACTTTCTGACTGTTATACTCCCCTTATCTCTAAGGGAGAGATTACACCACCATATTTTCTAGTAAGTCTGAGGGTCAGGCAAATAATGCCCAAAGAAAGAAAGATAGTAGATAGATGATTTTTTAAGAGTGTCAGACAGATACAATGGTGCATTCCTTTAATACTAACACTGGGGAGGCAGAGGTAGGCAGATCCCTGTGAGTTCAGAGCCAGCCTGGTTTACATAGTAAGTCCCAGACAGATTGGAAAACCACAAAAAACGAAGACACCTTATTTGTGAAATGCTTTTATATTTTACAATATTTTATATTGATCATATCATCTGAACTTCATTTAAGCTGACTACAAATGGTACAGGGCAAGATACATTGAATAACTACCTAAAATTAATAAAACATCATGAACTTAATAGTCTGATCTAATCCCACCACCATTTTGTCGCACTCATTTCTAGACATTTCTAGAAATTTCTCGATCTTTCAGAGCTCCATTTTTCCCCGCATGAAATTCAAGTATATGATAATATGATTCTTTCCTCTAGGGATGCAGCCATTTGTCTTTATGATTCTAGCTTTATAATCCAGAGCCATATTTCTACTGTAGAGTAGGTGCTTTAGACTTGTTTATGTCAGCTTGAAGCACTAGTCCGCAATTAAGTTTGGAAGAATGCTTTTGCCCTAGTACACTCTTGGATGTTCTTGTGCTTCCTCCTTCTCTGTTGCTCTCCCTCACTATCCTCTCCCCTCCCACTCTCTTTTCTCTTCCCCCTTCCATATTTGTGGTGTGCTTGGAGGGGGGTGTGTGTCTTGGTACTCAGACACACTCTTCACACACAATAAGTTGGTTTCATTCTTTTTTTTTTTTTGGTAATTGTTCTAATCATACATATTAATATCCTTCCTCATCTGAGATTTGGCTTTCTGCAGTTCCATTTACACTCAAATTTGGTCAAAAAATACTAAGTAGAAAATTGTAGAAACCATTGACTCATAAATTTTAAATAACTTTTATTACAAAATGGGATTATACTGGTTTTATTTTGTTTCTAATTACTATTCATCTATTTTGGTTATTGGCTTAGAAAATACACACACACACATGTAACACGAGGGGGCCGGCTTGTTGGGGTTTCCGTCCCGCCCGGTACCCCACAGCCGGCAAATCCCAAAGAGAAATCACACACAGGACTCCAAAAGGTTATAAACTGATTGGCCCATTAGGTCAGGCTTTTTATTAGTCCTTGTAACTTATATTACTCCATTATCATTATCTATGTTAGCCATAATGGCTCAGTACCTTTTCCAGCTGGACGGGTTACATGCTGTCTCTTCGGTGGTCTTCACAGGAATGGCTGAGGAATCTCCCTGCTTCCCAGAATTCTCCTGTTCTCATTGCATCACCTCTACTTCCTGTCTGGTTTTCCCGCCTATACTGCCTGCCTGGCCAATCAGCGTTTTATTAAAATATGATTGACAGAATACAGACAATTCTCCCGCATCACACACACACACACACACACACACACACACACACACACACACACACATATACAACATTATTACTATCCAGTGTTTCAAGTACCTGTGCAACATCTTGAGAGATATTCACTGTGGATCAGGGGGACTTATGTATATAATAATACTATAATTGACTTCCTGCAAGAACCTAAGACTGTAGAGGAGGAAAGTTAGCCGTTAATTTCATTATTGAATGAGGTCTTTCCAGTTTGCAATACAACAGAGTATTGAGTCTTAAATTATTGAATCAGTAGTATTATCTGACCAGTTATTTTTTTATGAGTAATCTTAAATAAAATAGCATCTATGCAGTTATCTGGATTAAATTTTTTGGTAATTGTATACTGCACTTGATTGAAGTTCCTTTATTATATTGCTTTCTAGATTTATAACTTCAGGTTTATAAAGTTGCAAAATGTACAAGGATGTTTCATCCTTTTACCTAGCTCCTCTAGTTGTTAATACTTGCACTTAATTATATCCACTTTATAATTTCTCTTAACTATATATTATCATCATCACTGTTATTAGTTAGTTCTGTAAATTTTTGTTATTTAGTATACCAGCAGTCACTAACAGATACTTTATTGATGATGAAATAGATCAGTAGAATGAACTTTTCTTTACCTGTTACTGTTAAATAGTCCAGTTCATTCCTGGCTTGCCAGTTCCTTTTTCTAGACTATCTTTGCCATTGTACTACCCTTTCCCCATCCGCTAAATGATTTACAGGGTTTTCTTGTCCAAATTGAAACATACAGTGCCATATGTGTTAATAAATAATAATAGATGAGCATGTATGTAATTTCCTACTGTTTATATTTCCTTTATATTACTTCCGGGACTCTCATATAGTCCTCTCTTGGGTAAAGAGTTTGAATATTCATTGAGGTTACTATAGTCAAATATGACAGAATAACTATGAAATAGAGATCTTGGACTAGCTCTTGACAAAAAGTGTCTTTTGAAGTGAGATATAGGAATTGAGTTTTTCTTTTCCCACCTAAAATAATAAGAAAACAGAAAACAGGGACTACCTTGGCCAACATACAACCTTGAAAAACTTAACAGGGTAAGAGGTAATGTGGAATGAGAGACCTTGCTTACAAGGAAGCAACAAGCACTCAAAAGAAAGTGTGAAATTTATTTTATTTATTTAGTGCAACTTGTAAAACTAGTTTATTTTCTATAGCTACATTTTCTGCCTTCTGTCAGAAGCATCCTTCCCTTTATCTTTGCTGCTTGTGCTATGATACTCTATCTGTCTGTAGTGTGTATATATCTTCAGGTCACGCATTGTGTCCCTGCCTTCTTTCCCGGTACTATAAATTGAAAAAATTATAAAATACTATTTCAACAAATACCATGTTTTATCTTGATAGAAAATTTTAAGTTGGTATATAATTTATATACCTGTAAATGTCTTCATTTCCTTCCTACTGCTATCACTTAGATATTTTACCATTACCTTAGGTACCTGAACTTGAAGTAATCAGATCATATTTGCCACTTGAACTTTATGTCTGTAAACTCTTATTTCAAATGACCTTTTATGACATTTTTCTTTTTTATAATTATGTGTTTAATAATAAAATATAATACGATAAAACGAATTCATAGAGCTGGTCAAAAAAAAAAAAACAAGGAAAAGAGCCCAAGATGGCAGAAAGATCAGACCCATTCATTCACTCACTCAGATACCCCATAAAAACACTAAACTGGAAGCCATAATGTATACACAGAGGACCTGGTGTGCAGACTCTGCAGGCCCTTTGAGTTCATGTGAGCTTTGCTCATGCTGATCTAGAGGGCTTTGTTTTCATGGTATCCTCCATTCCTTCTGGCTCTTACTCTCTTTCTGTCTGTCTCACCTTCTGTCAGAATCTCTGAGCCCCGAGGGAGAGATTTGATGGAAATACCCCATTTAACACTGAGTGTTCCAAGATCTCTGACTCTCTGTTATGTCATGACGTATTTTAAATCAATAGGGTTTCTTATGTCATGATAGATTTATCTATCAGGTGCTAGTTTGATTTAAATTTGTAATTAATTTTTAGTACAAATATTCATGTTTTTTTCTTCTAGTTTCATGTTTCTAGAGATTTCCCTTCAGATATGGTACTCTAAATTTTACCTATATCTATAGGCAACTTATTCTGCATTGTTTGTTTTAAGTAATTATAAGATTTTGTTGTTGTTTGTACATATTTCAATATTATAAATTATTAGAATAAAAAAGCATCTACAATGATGATGAATTGTTGCTGACAAGTAATATTGTAGTAATTATTAAAAAAATTATGGGAATTAGGTTTCCTTAAATACCTACCCATTGCATGATTGATACAGATAAGTAGAGGGAACCAGGTGGCTTTCTTTCCATAGTGGTTGAAGAACATAATTTCTTCTTTAACTTTAAAATGCCTTTTCTTCTCTAAAATCCTTAGGCAGAACCCAGTGAAGCTCTATCATGAGTATGGTAAAAATGGTCAGCCTCAGTAGTCTCATTATGCCACTGAGAAGTGAGTCGTTTCAACTGTCTGTAAAATCTCAGATGTCTCTAAGTTTTGCTTAGTAATAGTTTACAGGTAGAATCTTTATCATGTTTAATGTCACTAAATTGTCAAAGACAGACAACTTATATAGGGTTGAACATGTAGGAGTTCACATCATCTTTGTAGATAATGAAATACTACCAATTTATTTTGAACCATTCTTATACGTCTAGTTCAATCTGAAACTGTTGTACTTACCCATTTTATTATATGATATGTGCTCATAAGTAGTTGACTGACAATAGTGTATCATTTGGATTCTGTTTGTATCTCAGGCTGTTTATGAGCTTGAGATTCTCCATCTCAGCCTTACATGAGGAGACACGTGCTTGCACTGTGTCTGTGTCACTGGCTCAAATATTCACATTTTAAAGTAACCTACACAAAGTTGGGCATGGTGGTTTATGCTTGTAATTCTAGCATTTGGAAGGCTGAGGCAAGAGCATTGCTTTGAGTTTGAGGCCAGCCAGGGCTACATAAATCTAATCTTGGGCTATACTGTGCGACATTGCCTCAAAACAACAAAAATTTAAATTTAAGTACATAAATAAAAAGCCAATTTATTTATTTAGAAGAAAACTGTTTTGTGATATATATTGCTTCTATACAACTTTGCTGTGTAGTTTTGTTTTTTTCCAAAATCAGGGTTTCTCTGTAGCCCTGACTGCCCTTGCCTTGAACTCAGAGATCCCGCTGCCTCTGTCTTCCAAATGCTGGAATTAAAGGTGTTCGCCATCACCACCTGGCTGCTGTGTAATTCTTTAGGGAATTAATTGCCACACCAACTCCAGTGTCGTCTGGGTGATATGACATACGTCATTATGCTGGACAGGAGCTACATGTCCTATGGAACTAGGCTTCCTGGGGGTCAATGGCAGATAGCCCGGTATTAGCCACCGCTGAGGCATAGACGGGTTTCTCGATTAGCTGGCTTTGTACAACCTTTTTTAATAATGATATTCTATATATCTACAAGACAAGGATTATCTCTTTAGGAACAGCTCTGGGATAGGGAAGCGCAGTATGGGAATGTATAAGACTACAGCAGAACCTTTGTCATACACGGGGTGTATGATGAGCAAGGGAAGAGATGGGTTAATGTTGGTGGACAAAGAGTGTTATAGTATGCTTTGAACTTTATGGATAGGCTTGCTAGATCCCAACCTCCATGGTGTCTGCTACATAAGAAGGTACAAAAAAGTATATTTCAGAGGAGAGCCGCCGCCATGAAGCTGGCAGGTCAGACATGCTGAATCTTTCCCGAAGCTTCTCAGTTTCAGGAGGTCCCATTTATTCACTGTTGCTCCAGTTGAAGAGCAGAAGGAGGGAGAAGATGATCAAGGAAGTCTGGACTGCGAGGGGTTGGTCCACCCACTGAGACAGGGTGCCTGTTCGAATGGGAGCTCCCCAAATCCAGCTGGACTGGGAATGAATGAGAATGCAATCAAACCAGACTCTCTGAATGTGGCTGCCAATGGGGGCTGACTGAGAAGCCATTGATAAAGGCACTGGGACTTGTTTCTACTGCATGTACTGGCTTTTTGGGACCCTAGTCTATATGGATGCAAAGCTTCCTAGTCCTGGATGTAGGGGGGGGGGGCCTTTGACTTCCCACAGGTCAGGGGTACCCTGCTGTCTCTTAAGGAGGGAGGGGGGAGGGAGAAGGGTGAGTGGGGGAGCGGAAGGGGAATGGGAGGAGGGGAAGAAGTGTAAATTTTTTAATGGAAAAATTTTTTTAAAAAATCACATACACACACAAAGTATATTTCAGCAGGTGCGGAGAACTGATTAGACATATTTGGTCACTAGATGAGATAAAGAAAGGGTTAGAAAGAGGAAGGGCCATGATAGCAATGAGACAGAAACTTTCTATTCATAAGATGAGACCACTTGTCTGAGGTTTACATTCCCAAAGACAAGATTTCCTCTTCTAAGGATGTTTTATGTCTAACACCTGTCCCTGATAATATGCTTTTCTTAATATCGCTGATGTGACTAAAATAAGCTTTCGTACTGTGCCAACCAATGATAGTTGACCTTCTGATTTGTTCTTTGTTTGAATATTATAAAATGAAAACATGAATTCAGTAAAATCGCAAAAGATTCCAACCACTCTCCTGTGTGTTGTCTGTCTGTCATTCACAAACCTTGTGCCTTCCTGTGTACCAAGACCCTGCTTCTCCCACGGTCTGAGTGGCTCCCCTGAGCCGGTCCGTGGCAATTAATATTAGCATGTAAGCATCTCTCTGAAAGTTTGTTTAAAGGACAGTTGTTGTTTATTTGATTTAGCACTCTTACAAAGAAATCTTAAATATTCTGAAAAAATGTTGAAATATAAAAAGAATTGATCATTTCTGATATATTTTTCACTTGATAGTTAATTTTGTTCCTTAGTATCATCTATGTAAAAAAAAAAAACACTTAACAAGAAACCAGGTTGATGGTATTTTTTTTCCTTTCATTTCAAAGTTAAATTGATGCTCATTGTTCTGCTTGTTTTATTTGCTATAGCAAATTATTTTGTGGATAGTCTAGAATAACAGCAAGGAGCAGGAATTTCAGCCCAAAATAATCTAGGGCTTAACATAGAAAAATATTCTAATTTTCCTCAAATTTGTTACTGATTTCTCAGTGTGCTAGATAGTATGTTGTTTGTTTGAGGAGATTCTATTTTTCATTTGGCAGATTTTTTTTTCTAGGTAGATAAAATGATTGGAATCTTTGTGGGATCCTTGGAAAAAATAACTGGATTTCCTTGCAAAGTAGTTTTGTTTTGTTTGTTTTACTAAAGAATGCTACTTGGGTTAGAGAAGATTGTGGTGAGGTTCTTTACCAATCTTAAATTTGCACCTGTTTTCATAGCAGTAGACTCTTAGGGGCTGGAGAGATGGCTCTATTGTTAAAAGTACATTCCATGCAAGACTGGGAACAGAGTTCAGATCCCCAGATCCCATGAAAATTGTGGTGGGTGTACATCCTGCCTGTAATTCGGGCCCTCTGAAATTCATAGGCAGAAAAAGAGATGTGGAGGAAGGACCCCTAGAACAGGCTTGGTAGCTGTAGACAGGCCACAGCAGTGAGCATAGTGAGAACATGAGAATGAGGTAGAACAGCAGTGGAGGATGATTCCAGACACTAGCTTCAGGCCTCCACATGCATGTGCTCACACATGTGTCACTCATGCAACGTGTATATAAACACATTCAAGAAAATAGAAAAAGGGAAACTGAATAATACCATCTTATTTCTCAAAAACAAACCTAGTTAGACATGTTCCTATCCTATTTTCTCTCACTTGGCTGTACTGCTTAATGTATCTCACCTGAATGTGTTATTTTACATGTGGAAGGCTCAAATAAAACAGTGACTTTAGAAATAGCAAGTCAGTGAAATCCAGTGCCTGTGAGATTGCATCAGAAGTATCACAAGTTCAAGCTGAAACTGGACTAAAGAACAATATCCTGCCTTAAAAAAACAAACATAATTAGCAGTCAGTCTTTGTTAAGCTGTTAGTATTTGGAGCATGATAATGTAGCTTGTTGGGTTTTTTGTTACACTAACACCTTACAATTCTTTCTTCACAGGCAAACCCCCCTCCAGTGCTGGTCAACACAGACAGCTTGGAGACACCAACTTATGTAAGTTCTGTCCCATCACCAGATTTAACTAATTTTGCCTTTTTTTGTTGTTGAAGTTGCTGTAGTCAATTTAAGACTTTCTGCCACTGCAAACCTGATGATGATGGTACACACTTGTAGTTCTGGCCTTTGGTTAAGCAGGAGTTCAAGGACAGCCTGGGTTGCATAGTAAGTTTAAGGCTAGCCTGGGGTACATGAGAGCCCATCTCAAAAAAAAAATTGTTTCTACTAGTATACAGTATATCTATAATTGGTAGTAAATAAAGCCATACTATTTTGTTTTGGCCGAGTTACTATAGTAAATGAAACAATACTACCTTGTTTTAGGATTTACACAAAACAGAAATGGTAAAATTAAAAATTTATGTTTAAATTTTGAATTTATTAATAACTTTCACTAAATGTTTTTACATACTCAATAATTTAGAAGATGGGTTATGTTTATTTTAATTTCATGTGTATGAGTATTTGACTGGATGCATGACTCTGCATCCTATGTGTGCAGTGCCCATGGAGGCCAGAGGGTGCCAGATCCCCCTGGGGCTGGAATTACAGATAGTTGCCTCCATGGGAAATGAACCTAAGGTCTTCTGGAAGGGTAGTCAGTGATCTTTGAAGGGGGGTAGGCTGAGACAGGGTTTCTCTGTGTAACAGCTCTACCTGTCCTGTTCCAGAACCAGCTCTATATACTCAGCTGGCCTCGAGCTCACAGAGATCTGCCTGCCTCTGCCTCCTAAGTGCTGGGATTAAAGGCGTGCACCACCACCACCCGACAGAGAGCCAGTGTTGTTAACTGCTGAGCCATCTCTCTAGCCCAACTCACAATAGTTTTGCGTAGTTACTTACATAATGCTTATCATGCTAATTTTAGAATTTTAATTACATGATCAGTTTTTTAATAAGCTGGATTGTATATATATAAATAATTGGTTTTAACTCTAATTTTAAATTGATTAATTCTTTTTCTCTAAACTTACTTTCTTAAATAGCCAGAGCAATAGTATAATTTAGTACTTTTCATTTGAAAGAAAAATGGCTTTGGAAGCAAATAGCTTATTTGGTACCTGTGCATAGAAGTAGTACTAATATTTCAGTTGGGCTCGTTTTTAATAGTGTGCCATTTTTATAGACTTAAGAAATCCTTTTACCTATATTTTAAAAATCCGTAGTTAATTTTCAGACTGTTCACTCTGTATTTGTATAAATATTGGTGTGGTATATTTGGAGATTTTGAAAAAGACTTGATGACCAACTCAAAAGAGCTGTTCATCATTTTTTGAAAGTCTTCCTTTCTTCAGTGTTACCTCTCATGGTGATAGTGAATACTTGAACTTTGCACTTTAGAGACTGTTTCTAACATTTCTATCTTTGGTGGGGAGGCAGAGGTAGGATGGATGTGTGCATACATGGAAACCAGAAGACAGTTTGCAGAATTGGAAGAGTCATTTTATCCCTTTTTCTATAAGGGTTCAGGTCGTTGAACACGGGCCATCAGCCTTGGCAGCAAGTGTTTACCTACTGAATCATCTCTCTAGCCCAGATATTTGTGCTTTTGTTAATATGAATTCTTGGCACACTTTCTTTGGTTATTTTTCTTGAAGTATGTTTTTTAAGCGTATAATCAGTGATTATTTTTATTTTAAACTCTTTTAGCAAGTAGACTATAAAATCTAACAGAAAGTTACAGTATCATAAAGAAAATAAATGCTGTAGGAGAGTCTTCCATTAATATCTCTCAGCAGTCTGAGAATTATTACAAGTAGGCACTGTAAAGGCAAAATTTTCTCTGTCCTTTTTTTGTAAAGGTATAGGGAAGAAACAATCTTTTAAATCGATAACTATAAGAGGGCATCCTTTAGGTAATAGAGAAGGCAAAGGAATAGAGGGCCCATTGGCTGAATCACCTTATTAGCAGCTCTTAGATCTGTTACCATTCTCCGTTCTCTTGATTTCTTTTTAACAACAAATACAGGAGATTCCAAGGGCTGGTTGATTCTTCAGTATGCCAAGCATCTAGCTGCTCCTGTACCAGCTGTTCTAAAACCTTCCGTTTCTCTATTGTTAAAGGTCATTGCTTTAACCCATGCAAGTTTGTCTGTCAACCATTTTAAAGGTAGGACTGTTGGTCCTTTGAAGTAGCAGCTGTTGTGCCCTGTTCTTGTACAACCTGAATGGTCGGTGACTCTTTATAAAACCTTGTAATATTTTCCCCAGAAACATAAGTTAATTTATGGTTTGTTTCTAAGATTGGAGGGATGTTAATATAAGTATTTCTTTGCTGTTAGAAAGAAATCACATCCCAACAAATTCATTGCTATGTTAGCCACATAAGATTTTATTCTTCTCTGTTTTTCTGGTCCTATGCATTCAACCCATCTCACGTTCTTCTTTACCTGACATGAAGCTCCAATCCCTAAAAACAAGAAGAGGCCAGTTTGGATGCCAAGATTCTGATGAAATTATTGCCCTATCCACACCTGTATCTATCAGACCTTCAGTGACAGCATCATTTATTCATATTTTTAATTCTGGTCTTAGTTCATTTATAGAAGTTTGCCAAAATACTTACTTTATGGTTTCTCCTGAGTTTTTGTTCTCTTTCCTATAGCTGTTCTGTTAAACAAAGCAGTATGGTTTCTTACAATAGGCATTAGGTTCTTTAATTGCTCTGGGAAGGAATATCCTTTACAGTGGCAGGAAATGACTAAACCAGATTTGGAAACTCAATTTCCTGACAGCAGAGGATTACCTTGAATATTCCTCATTGACCTACATTCATCAGTCCAATGTCTGCCTTAGCCACACCATCTGCACAATCTAGAAGGGAGGAGCATTCTGAATGGATTATTCTTAGAAAAAACTTTGTTTTTTAGGAATGCCCTGTGTATAATCCCTTTTAAGGTGACCTTGTTTGCCAAAATTACAACATTTGACATTTTGATTTTTCCTCAAACTTCTGGAAATCACCTCTCCTATCCATGTATGCATGCATCATGGTCATGAGATTCAGTATTAATTTATATCTTAAATCCATTCCTCCAAAGGTTCTGACCTTGTCTTTAACAGCCTAATTATCTTTTTACATAAAGAATTGGCATTTTCAAAAGCCAGAAGTTCAATTATTATTTGTCTAGCTTCTGAATTTAGCATTATTCTATTTACTGCTGATGTCAGTCTTTGTAAGAAATGTGTGAAGGTTTCTTTTGGGCCCTGTATGACTTTAGTAAATGATTCCAACTTCTTTCCTACTTCTTCAGTGCTGTTCTAAGCATACAAAGCAGCTGCTTGGCATAAAGTCAGTATGTGACCATCATATAGAGATTGCCTTTCTATAGTAGCATTGTTTTCTTCTCTAAGAATTTGATCTTGGGAAATTTCCATACCTCTAGCTTTACTCTGTTGTTCCATTGTCTTAGCCTCTTCTCTGAACCAGCTTCTCCATTGTAATTGTGGATCAGGCTCTAAAACAGCTTTAACCAACTCTATACAGTCATTAGGAATAATTCTGTTACAGACTGACCACAAGTTTAACATTTACTTCACAAAAGGTGAATGCATGCCGTATGAGTCTATTGCTTCCTTGAATCTCCTTAAATCTAGCATTAGCACACAGGTTACCATTTTAAGGTTGGTTGTTTGAAAACCTTAGGCTATTCTTCTGTATTCTTAAAATGCAACATTGAAATTGGTTCTACATTAAATTCTTCTGTCTGGATTTGAATGTCTCTGTGATCTGTTTTATTAGGTTTTTCTAAGGCATGTATCTTTGTAAAAGGAGCAGCCAGGCTAATTCCCGCCACCCCGGCTCCCAGCCGCCTGGCTAGCTAGCTTATACCCCAAAATAACAACACACAAATTGTATTCATTTAAACATTGCCTGGCCCATTATATCTAGCCTCTTCTGGGCTAACTCTCACGTCTTGCTTTAACCCATATCTAATAATCTGTGTATCACCATGGGGTCATGGCTTACCGGGAAGATTCTAACCCACGTCCATCTCAGGCCTGAGCTTCTTGGCATCTGCCTGACTCTGCTTTCTTTCTCCCAGCATTCTGTTCTGTCTACTCCACCCACCTAAGGGCTGACCTATCAAAAGGCTAAGGCAGCTTCTTTATTTAACCAATAAAAGTAACATATAGAAAGAAGGCCCACCTACTCCATCCATATTGTGGCACTCAGATTAAAGAACTTCTTATAGTGATAAAACAAAAATTATAAGTCTGATAATGTTTACAATTGACATTACCCAAATCCCATCTAAATTAGTTATCCTCTTTTTTAATTTTTTCCTGTTTTCAAACTGTCTAGTATATTATCATACAGAGACCCAAATTCCTCCTTTGTAATTTTTTCCCCCATATTTTAGTTTGGGGGAAAACTCTCTTGACTAATTCCTCCCTTTAAGAGTTCCCACTTGTCTTTCCAAATCTGCCTACAGTGTAGATGAAGATGTGAGGTTTATTGCTGCTGCATAAAGCCTGACTGGTTTTCAAGGCAGCAGCCCAAGAAAGGGGTTCAGGGAGAGGCCACCTGGAGAGAAAAAAAAGCCTAGCCAGTAGGGTGGTGACTCTGGCTGCATGTAGTTTGAGCCTGTGCTGGTGACTGTAAAGCCACAGTACAATACCTTTTTCATGAATTCATGCCCCAAATGTCAGGTGCCAAACGTACTAAGAATATTAAAAACCCAGAAGTAGATATTTGGTTCAACCTGAAGATCAGGTCAGGAAAGCAAAGCAGCCAGGCACTGGCTCTTACCTCTTCCTCAGACTAAAGAATGGTAATCCTGTCTCCTCTACCCATCCAGCCTCTGTGACTAACTGGTATGGCTGCTGGGATTAAAAGTGTGTGCCACCACTGTCTGGCCTGCGTGGCTGACTAGTGTGACTGCTTTGTACTGATCTTCAGGCAGACTTTATTTATTAAAATACAAATAATATACCACTATATTAGATAGTAGCTATTTTTGTAGTTTTAGCTCCTAAATTTAGAAATTAATGCATTTTGATTTCATTTTCATAGGGTGTAGATAAGGCTAAACTTTCATTCTTTTCATGTGAATATAGAGTTTGCTTGTCATGATTTGTTGAAGATTCTTTTCTTATTGAATAATTTTAGCTCCTGTTTTTAAAAAAAAATCTCAGTTACTTAAAAACAGTATGTAAGTTTCTCTTAGTACCTTTCAGTGAAGTTTTATCATTTTTAGTATGTAAGTTATACACGTCTTATTGGTAGTAAATAAAAACACTATAAATTTTAGATGGTGATGTTTTATCCTGTAGCTTTGCTGAACCATTATTAGTGCCAATATTTTGTGTAGATTTCTTTGGATTTTCTGTAATCTAGATCCTGTTATCTGCAGATACAGTTTTGCTTGTTCTTTGCCAGTTCAGGTGCTCTTATTTCTTGACTTATTTCCCTGATTTGAATCTTCACTACTATATTTAATGCAAATACTGAGGCCAAACATCTTTATTCTTTCTTGGAAATAAACTCTCAGTTTTTAAGTATGATGTATTAAACTCTGTTTTAAGTACAAATTGGCACAACCTCACTGACATTGAACTTGACTGTCTTTCCATTCATCCATGTTCTGTCCTCAGTAGCAAGAAAAAAAATTATGCTACTGAGATGGCTTTTGGGTAAAAGTCCTTGCCTCAAAACTCCAGAGATCTGAGTTTGATTCCCAGGGCTGAGATCACTGACTCCCTACAAGTCCTCTGACCTCCATGATAGCCACACATACACAAACCCAAAATGTAAAATTTTTAAGATAAAAATAGTAAAATGATTAATATAAGGCAGAATTAAGGACAATAAAATGCAGATTTCTGCAGTTCCATTAAAAAATTGTTGAAATCATTTTTATCTTTTCTGTTACTATTTTATTACAAAACAAATTCTTTTTTATTAGATTTAAAAAAAAAATACCAACCCAAATTCCCAATCCTTCCCCTCCTCCCAACCCCTCCCCACACCCTCCCATCCCACCCCCCCTTACAATCCTAAGAAAGGGTAAGGCACTTTGCTTTGTGGAAGGTCCAAGGCCCTCCCTACTACATCTATGCTGAGCAAGGTATCCATCCAAAGAGAATAGAATCCCAAAAAGCCAGTACATGCAGTAGAGATAAATCCCAGTGCCACTGCTAGTGGTCCCCTCAGTCTGCCCCAGCCATACAACTGACAACCACATTCAGAGGAACTAGTTTGGTCCTATGCTTGTTCCTTCCCAGTCCAGAGGGAGTTGGTGAGCTCCCATTAGCTCAGGTAAACTCTTTCAGGGGATGAACCCATCATGGTCTTGATCTCTTTGCTTATATTCTCATTCCTTCCACTCTTCACCTGGACCTTGGGAGCTCAGCCCAGTGCTCCGATGTGGGTCTTTACTTCTGTTTCCATCTGTTGTTGGACAAAGGTTCTATGGTGATATTTAAGATAATCATCAGTCTGACTACAGGGCAAGGCCAGTTTGGGCACCCTCTCCTCTATTGCTTAGTGTCTTAGCTGGGATCATTCTTGTGGATTCCTGGGAATTTTTCTAGAGCCAGGTTTCTTGTGAATCAAAACAAATTCTTAAAGGCTAAACGTTAGAAAAAAATCATTAATTTAAGATTTACTAAATTTCTTATATGATAAAAATCTTTATTTTTCATATGTAATATAGCTAATAGTAGTAAGTATTTTTAAATCAACTTGGATTCATTATTTGGGGTTGTTTGTTTGTTTGTTTTGAGACAGGGTTTCTCTGTAACGGCTCTAGCTGTCCTGGAACTAGCTCTTGTAGACTAGGCTGGCCTTGAACTCACAGAGATCCACCTGCCTCTGCCTCTTAAGTGCTGGGATTAAAGACGTGCACCACCAACGCCCAGCTATTTGGGGCAAATTTTAAGCAAACTCTTTAGGGCTTATTTAGATTTAGTTAGGTTAAGTTTTCATTAAGAAGAGCTTTTGCTTTTCTGTGCACTTTATTTTAGATTTTTGGCTTTTGAAGTGTTGGCTTTGAGGTTTTTAGTTACTGAGATTCTGCAGTGTGAGCCATGAATTATGAATATTGATGCATAAAATCTTGAATGTCAATATATTACTCTATAGGAAAAGTTTTACTAAGTTGAACCTAAACTACATAGTATTAATAAATTAAGTGTCTTCATTATCTTCCTTTGTCCAAGTCATACACTTTTAAAATAACAGGATTATGTTTGATTGTATTATAGAAAATTTAAGTCTGTGTCAGTAAAGAACTGAATGTTATTCCAGTACATAAACAATAACCACTTGAAAGAATGGATCCATAAGTTATCATGACAAAAATGTAAAATGCCTAGCAATCATCTAAAAAAGAAAATGTATACAGAGTTTATAGTAAAAATTAAAAGCATATAAAATTCACTGTTTACTGTGTTTATTGGGATTCATCCTTAGGATGTAAGGGAAATACCTATCACAGTTAAAAGAAAGAAATTTACATTTAATTGTGTTTTAATCAATTTAAGTATAAACAGCAACCATTGAACAGCCTCACTGAAAATGAATCATTTATCTCTTAACTCCAACCCTGCACAGCATATGCAACAAGCTCTCTCCATTTCTTCCCTTTCTCTTCTCTCCCTTTTCTCTCCCTCTTCTCTTACCCTGTCTTTCAGGTATGAGTGGCATTATACCAAATATATAGATGAGTCTGGAAAAAATGGATAGTGCCTGACAAATTTACATATGATTGTGAGAGGGGGGTTGCAGTCTTCCTGTTCTGTTCTGCTCCTCATGTTTCCCAGGAGTTGTGTATTGCAAATACCCTCAAGGGTAACATGAGCTCCTTTCTGGGCAGACCTGGACTAAAGGCAATACTGTATATAGTGAAGAGAGCAAAGTAGCTCGTGTGTGCATGTGTGTGCGCGCACTTTGTCATCTCTGATAATAAATCACTAAAAGCTGGTATCTTCAAAGAACAGGAATTCATTACTTCTCATAATTTCACAGGTTAATAGCTGGGTATTATGCCAACAGCTTTGGGAGGGTTACTGCTAAAAGCTAGAAAATCTAAAATTACTCCATGATCTTGAATGGCAGTTGGTGCTGGCATGAAGTTAAGATTTAGATTTAGATTTGGTTTGAGTCTGCTCAGATTGTTTCTGCTAAGTTGTAAGAAATGAACTAAGGCAAAGCCAAGTACTACAGGGTATCATAAAACCCAGGCTCAGAATCATCCGTATCATCTGCTTTATTAAGGTAGTCACAGGATTTACCTGAATCCTAGAGGAAGGGAAATACTCAACAGTCGTTGGTGTTAGATTATTCATACCATAAGAGTAAGTGGGGTGGGAGATGTGAGTTATCGTCAGAAATAGGCTCTCATAGTCTCTTTTGACCTACAATGAGTATATTGCCTAGGCCCCTATTACTCGAAATTATAATGGAAGGCCTCAAACCCAGGGTAGTCTGTTTCAGGGGCACTCAACATAGGAATGTCTCTTTTAGAGAGAGAATAGAGTGGGAGGAGTAAAAGAACATATTTGGTTTATCTCCGATGGGAGCCAGAGCCTTGGTTATAAAGCCACAGACTTTAGTTTTAGACAAAGAGAATTTCTGAAAGTTTTGAAAGAAGTATGAATGTTACCAACCTGGACTTTGAAAGATCAGTCTGATTAAAACACAGAATGGTTCAGGGCTGGAGAGATGTTTGGCTGCTCTTCCAAAAGTCCTGAGTTCATTTTCCAGCAACCACATAGTGACTCACAATCATCTATCGTGAGATATGGTGCCCTCTTCTTGTGTGCAGGCAGAACACTGTATACATAATCAATAAATCTTTAAAAAAAAACACACAGGGGCTGGAGAGATGGCTCAGTGGTTGAGAGCATTGCCTGTTCTTCCAAAGGTCCTGAATTCAGTTCCCAGCAACCACATGGTGGCTCACAACCATCTGTAATGAGGTCTGGTGCCCTCATCTGGTCTTCGGGCATACACGCAGACAAAATATTGTATACATAATAAATAAATAAATAATTTTTAAAAAAGAAGAAAAAAAACACACACAGAATTATTGAGGCAGTGGATAATACTAATCTAAGTTTGATTGGAAAGACGACATTCATTTACAGTATTCCAGAAGAAATTTCAACAAGGCCTGAATCAAAGTAATAACAATGAGAATGAAGAAGTGATACTTTTTAAAAGTTAAGATATTTAAATTAGGTAGAGCTGACAACCAACTGGCTATGTGGATCACGACAAGAAAGATGGGACTGTCGGGTGTTGATTAGCAGTAAAAAAGCTGTCGCCTAGGACCTAGGTTCAGTTCCCAGCACCCACATGGCAGCTCACAACCCTGTGATCCAATGTACTCTTGGCCACCTTGGATAACTGCATGGGGTGCATAGATATATGTGGAGGCAAGACATTCATACACAAAAAATAAATCTTTAAAAATTGACCTTCAAACCAGGTGGTGGTGGCACACGCATTTAATCCCAGCACTCCAGAGGCAGAAGCAGATTAGATCTCTGAGTTTGAGACCAGCTTGATCTATAGATTGAATGCCAGGACAGACAGGAGAAACCCTGTCTCAAAACAAAACAAAACCAACCCCCCCCAAAAGAAGAAGAAAATCAGCATTCAAAAATAGTAAAAGCTAAATGCACCCCTACTATATTTGCAAGTCATGATAATAATACTATACATAGTCATATTGACACGCCTCCGTTCCTTGTAAATCTCTCCTAAAGTTACTAAAATGGGGTTATATTTTTTAATCACTATCATGTTTAACAGTTTTTCATTACTAAATCATGTAGAATTATCTTGACATTATGAATTCATTTTTCATTCTGAATTTTTAAGCTACTTTTTTTCCCTCTATAGGTTAATGGTACTGATGCAGATTATGAATATGAGGAAATCACACTTGAAAGGGTAAAAACCTATTATCTTAATCTTTCGTTTGAACTTTTAAGTTCAATCATAGACTACAAGGGAGAAATGTCTTTCAAAACCAGAAAATTGTTTTCTTTTTTTAAGATTACAGATAGTAAAACTAGCCATAGTATTTTCAGAACATTTGTTTTCTTTAATATCCTTTACGTATTTGTAGATTTACAGATAAGACATAAGGGTAATACAGAGAAGTCCAGTTACTCTGCACTTCACTTTCTCTTATGAACATTGCCTGTGTTACAGTGTATTTATTTCTACTGATGGGCCAGTTTATGTGTGTACATTATTATTAACTGAAGTCTACACTTATTATTCCTTAGTTTGCATGCCCCCCCTTCCAGGAAACTACCCTGCATTTATTTATCTCCTTTGGGTGCTGTAGACTATGATAGTTCCTTAGATTTTTCTTCTTAGTTGTTTCTAAGCTTGCTATTTGGGCAATGGCATGTTTGCATTCCCAGCCCTTAGGTGGTGGCAGTAGTTCAAAACCAACCTTACTGCATAGCAAATTCAAAGCAGCTTGACCTACATGATACTTTATCTCAAATATACATACCTACCTACATACATCATTCGTGTATGTGAGGATGAGAGTGTGTGCATGCTTGATCAGTTTATGCTGTATTTTAGAAAGGCTACCCTTGTCTGGCAAGCACTTCCAAGAAGTTAAATATTCTACACAAGTAACTCTCCAGAGTAACAGAATGTCTGCATTTTAAAAACTAAAATTATCGGTAATTGTATTTTGTTGTGTTTGAAGCCCAAATGGATGCCCTAGAAAATGAATAAAATTGAAAGGGTATTTGCATATGTAGTAGATTTTCATTGTCTACTACTTAATTTCAAGCCACCTACTTAAGTTAGGCAGGTATCTCAATAACACTCAAGGAAGCTCAACATTAATGTAGTGTTAATGACATCCCACTAATTCTTTAAGGAATTTAAACTGAAAAAAAATTGAATTAAATTGGTATTTTAGGACAAGTAGTAGGAAATTGGATGTCTGAGTTATTAGGTATGAATAGTTAAGTAATAAGTCAGATATATCCACTTATTTGAGTTGCTAGAAAGCTACATGCAGAAAATTCTTGAGAAAATAAACATTTCTAAGTACCTTTTCTTAGGTCAAAGAAATACAGTTTTTCTCTATAGACTTTCATTGGCAATGGGACCACTTTTATGTACAAATATTACTCAAATTCAGTGTTCATGTTAGTCAGATAAGCAGAAAAGTGAGGTGGCAGTTGACAGAGTCTACTTGTCATCATAAAAGTTCACCAGCATTAAGTTCTCAGATTGGGCTTTAGCACTAAAAAATGCCATGGTGTTTGGGTACATTGGTTACACATCTCAGAGAGTAATGGTTACTATTACTTATCAGCGCCAGTTTGTTGGTTTTTAAATAAACAGCTGGCAAAGTAGTCAAAAGAAAAGTATCACCTTCACCCCTTTTTTAAAAAGGTAAAATGATGTGTTCCCTGCTCAGAGGTAACCAGACATCATGGCACCTGTATCCCAGGCTCAGGAGGCCAAGGCAAGGATCATGTTTGATGTTAGTCATGGCTATATAGGAAGACCTTTCTCAAATACATTAATTACTTAACTAATTAATGAAGTGAAGCGATCACATGCTTTGTTTCTTGGAAGAGATTTGCCCTATCAGACATGAATGAGGTGCATTTTAAAAGAAATTTGTAGTGTCACCTCTATGGGTAGAGAGAAATTCACAGACAAATTACACATACTTGTAAATAAAAAAAAAAAAACTTCAAACTAGGCCTCTGAAGAACTTAGTACATTTACTTCAACCTCACCTACTGAGCAGTACCACCACTGAAGAAGTTTTTCCTTATATGAAGAACATGTCTGTTTTTTAAAAATCTTTCTCTTACCTCTGCATATTCCTTTTTTTGTTAAAGTTCCTATTTTAGTACAGTTGCGAGAGCCTAAATGCTTAGATCTCTGGAATTTTTCCTCTGTCCTTAGGGAAATTCAGGGCTTGGTTTCAGCATTGCAGGAGGTACAGACAACCCACACATTGGAGATGACTCAAGTATTTTCATCACCAAAATTATCACAGGAGGAGCAGCTGCCCAGGATGGAAGATTGCGGTATGTCTTACACTTAATGTTGTGATGTTACAAAAGACTCGGACTAACACAACGAAGAAACAACATAATAACTAGATATAGGTAGATGCTTAAGCCCATTTAAATAACCAATTCTCAGGTAATTTTGTTCTTTGTATTGTTTCCATCTTTTAGGAATTCAGTTTTATCTTAGGTATTATAATTCTTTGAGTAATGCATTTTGATTGCCTAAATATCTGTAACCAATTTTCTAGATATTATGAGTTGTCCTTGGTATTTTCAGACAAAGTCACAAAACTTTTCTGTTTAGGAAAAACATGTGTATATGTAGGATTTATATAGTGTTCTATTTTGGAAAATGTCTTTTGCAAAACTGTTACTTCCTTGAACCATAAATTCTGGCATTTTTCCCATTTCTTTTGTTGGTCTATGTTTATAGGTAGATAGAAGCATGTTGGGAGTAAGGATTTCACAGCTATTAAATCAACATCTTCTAAGGTTCTAGTACTTTATGTAGCTTTTCAGATTTTAAATTCGGCTTCTCATTAATATGACAGGTAGTATATTAGAGAAATTAGACATAAAAATTAGGAATTTGACCGTCCGTACATATGTGACATCTCTTTCCTAATCTTCAGTCACTGCCCAGCTTATGTGAAAGTTTGTATGTTTCTTGTTTAACAGAGGAACACACCCACAGTACTAGTCATTCCTTTGGGTGTGGTAATAAAAACTTGTCAGGACCAGTGTTAATAGCCTAAATCTGTTTTGTTCTCCTCTGCTAATTTGAAATGACCACCATTTTTTTCTAATGGGGTGCCATGCAGTCAAAGCCAGGACCAGAGAGTTTAGTTGAAAATGTTGAGAATAGGACCAAAAAAGAAATTTTTAGTTACCATGTCATATTATGTTATTTCATAACTTTGAAGTAAATAATATGATCTATAATTTCACGTAAGTTTCAAGAAGTAATTTTTAATATTACATCTCAGATTTGGAAAAAATTAAAATTTCATCACTTAATTTCACTTTGATACTATCTTCTTTTGACTTTCAACTAGTTTAACTGACCTAAAGTTTCTTTGTGCTTCATTTTTCTTTTCTTTTTTGTTTTGTTTGTTGTTGGGTTTTTTGAGGCGGGTTTCTCTTTGTAGCCATGGCTGTCCTGAAACTCACTTTGTAGACCAGACTGGCCTCAAGCTCAGATATCTGCCCACCTCTGCCTCCTGAGTGCTGAACTTAAAGGCATACACCACCACTTCTGGCCATTTTCCTAAGTTTTAAATACAGCTCTGTCACTTAGTAATGACCTTGAGAGCTCTGTATTAAAATTCATCATGCCTCATTTTATTCATGTTTAAAATGGGTAGAAAATATATTAACACATAGCTGATACAAGTAGTTTTAAAAATGAAAGCACTAAAGAAGTGCCTAGCATGTGGTCATTGCCAAGTGTTTGCTGTTTTTATCAAATATCTTTGTACATAAGAAATATTCAAATAATATTTTTAAATAATCTATCATTTTTTATTTTCCTCCCTTTGCTGGCTCTTGAGAAATTTATACATTGAAATTTAACATATAACTTCTTCATTTATACTTTTTGGAATAAATAAAAATTTTGTCAAAATGAAATTAAAATTGGTAAAATAAAACATTGGTACTTACTGTACCATTTTATGTTTTTCTTAGAGTAAATGACTGTATCCTAAGAGTCAATGAAGCGGATGTTCGTGATGTAACCCATAGCAAAGCAGTTGAAGCGCTGAAAGAAGCTGGATCTATTGTGCGATTGTATGTGAAAAGGCGGAAGCCAGCATCAGAGAAAATAATGGAGATAAAACTCATTAAAGGTCCTAAAGGTACTCTTGTAAATGAGATAAGACATTACTAAGAAATATGACTTAAACTTTTTCTTAATGTTCAAAAGTTATACTTTTAGTCATCTATAGAATTTTTGTAGGTTCATAGTATTCCCACTGCTGTTTGTCTCAAGTAGGATTTTAGAGTGGCTGCATTCCTACCAAGGTGGCACCATTTGAAAAGGTCCCATGTTAAGTTCCATGTACTATTACACATTTTACTGTTATGTGTGTATAAATTTTTGGTCTTTTGAGACAGAGTTTTTCTGTAGCTTTAGAATCTATTCTGGAACTAGCTCTTACAAGACCAGGCTGGCCTCAAACTCACAGAGATCCACCTGTCTCTGCCCGCCAAGTGCTGGGATTAAAGGTGTGTACCTCCACCTCCTGAGTAAGTTCTTTGTGATGTTGTATATATGTAGTGTTTGTGTGTGTGCTCATGTGCACAACAATGCATGATCAGAGAGACCAGAATGCGGTAACGGCTGTCTTCTCCTTTACTCTTCACCTTAACTTTTTAGAGAGGCTCTCTTGCTATTTAGTAGCGTACCCTTAATAACTTTAAAAGTAGGGAACAGAATCTGTTCACTTTAAATTTTTTAATTACGTTTATTTATTTAGTGGGTAAGGAGTGGCTTGCCATGGTGTGCATGTGGAAGTCAGGGCAGTTTGCAGGGGTTCTGTCCTTCCTCCCTGTTGGCTCCTTAAGGTCAAAGGTCAACTTAGGTTGTCAGTCTTGGTGGTAGGCACCTTTTGCCTGTTGATCAATCTCACCAGCCCTCCATTTAATGTAGTAGATTCGTTTACATCTATTTTAAGTGTCATTTTGTTAAACTCTTACTACTTAACTACTTTTCTTTAACTTTTGATTATCTCCAAAGTAAATATCAGGTGTAGGTCATATTAAAAGAAGACAGTACTGTTGTGTGTCTTGGAGGTCACCTCTGTAGTGAGGACTAGTAAGGTACTTTCTGAATTCTGAAGGCATTGATGGGATTGAGGATAAGTAGAAATAGTAATTCTAATACTTGGCATCCTAGAGGAAGTAGGATTTCAACAAATGAAAACTGTGGAGAATTTGGTATTGAAGATGGGATTTGGGGACTGCAAAAATTGTTATTTTAAGTTGTCAATGTGGAAAAAAGTTATAAATGTGAAAAAGGGGCCACATTCTTAAAGCCTGGTGTTCTACCTAGTACAAAGAACAAAGTATTTCCTCGCAGTTACTTCAACCTTGTGAAAAATAAAGTGTTGGTAAACAGTGTAATTATAGAAACAAAAATAAAACATAATTTTATGTTTCTGTTGCTTCTCAAGTCCATATACACAAAGACTTTTAAGAAGAAATCCAAAGAAAAAAGAATATTTGTAACTATTAACAATGCTTGCATTTAAAACCTAAGGTTAAAAAAAAATTTAGACTTATCTGCATGAGTGTTTTGCTTGCTTAAATGTCTATGCACCTTGATAGTGCCTGGCAGTCCCAGGCCAGAGAACACATTAGGCTAAAGGTGGTTGGAAACCATCATGTGGGTACTGGGAACCAAACCCTGATCCTCTGTAAGCACTGCCAATGGTCTTCACCACTGACCACTTCTCCAGTCCCTACACTTAAGACTTCAAAAGCAGATAACTAAATACACAATTTTCTGTGTGATGGAATGATCACTCTGGTTGTCATCCTTGTTCCTCTTATTGATGAGACTCTAAACAGTGCATTCCAACCAGGTCTTGGGTTCAGCATTGCTGGAGGTGTTGGAAATCAGCATATTCCTGGTGATAACAGCATCTATGTAACCAAAATAATTGAAGGAGGTGCAGCACACAAGGATGGCAAGCTTCAGATTGGAGATAAGCTCCTAGCAGTGAGTATAAAGAGTGTTCTTAATTCTCATGTCTGTGTGTTTTCTTGTCACCGGTATTTCCATACTGAAACCGTGCAAGGGATAGCTCAGTGAGTGACTTCTAGCCTGCAATGATTCTTGGTGCCATTTCCTTTTTTCTATGAGCCACACTCTCCTTCCTCTCCACCTCCTCTCTCCTACCTCTCTTTCCTAGTTGAAGTCTTGAAATGCACAGAATTGTTAAGTCACAATCTAAGTTTACAGTGCAATGTTTCATGTGATCATGTGTGGCCCTCTTTTGCTTTAACTCATCTGTTTATAACATAATGGAAACCAGTGAAGTCATTGCTTATCCTCAACACTAGAACACCAATAATTTCGTGTATCTTCTGGAGAGATGGCTCAGTGGTTGAGAATGTTTATTGCTCTTTCAGAGAACCCAGATTTGGTTCCGAGCACCCACACAGTGACTCTGGTTACAAGGAATCTGATGCCACCTTCTCACATCTATGAACGCTAGGCATGCACATGTACACACACACATACGCATACAAAATACATAAAATAATAAAAAATGTTTAGTCACATACATATGTCTAAATATTTAGCTTATTATTCGGAAACTTCTTTGAGGGTATTAGACTATCTGTAGTTTTCTCATCCTTTTTTCACTCAATATAGTAATTCTGTGAGGTATCTATATCATTTCCTAGAGTTAAAATCCATTCATACAAACTTAACTCTGTGACTCTATCACAGTTTATCCAGTGTTTATCAACAAATGCCTTAGTCCTCGTGTTCTCTAGGAGAATGGAACCTGAAGAAAAGTTAAGGTCCTGTGAAGCCCAGAAAGGGATGAGAGAGCTAGACATGTGTCTTAGTCAGGGTTTCTACTGCTGCAATGAAACAACACAACCAATAAACAAGTTGAGGGGTGGGAGGGGTTTGTGGGGTTTGTTTGACTTACACTAGCACATCTCTTTCATCATCAAAGGAAGTCAGTACAGGAACTCAAACAGGTCAGGAATCTGGTGGCAGAACCTGATGCAGAGGCCATGGAGACAAGCTGCTTATGGGCTCGTTTCTCCTGGCTTGCTCAGGCTGCTTGCTTATAGCATCCAGGACCACCAGCCCAGGTATGGTACCACCCACCATGGGCTGGGCCCTCCCCCATTGATCACTAATTAAGAAAATACCTTACAACTGGATCTTATGAAGGCATTTTCTCAGTTGAGGTTCCTTTCCTCTCTTATGGCTCTAACTTGTGATAAATTGACATAAAATCAGCAAGTACAACATATCAGATATATTAATGTTTTCACAATTGTGGGTTACATCAGCCATGCCCAGTCCTAACCAAAATAGGCTTAAGAGACTAGTATTGGTAAGAGACAGAATGAGGGCCAAAGTAGCCAGGGCATTGTACTGGCCATCAAGGCCTAGTGACATGAGGGCTCAGATGAATTTGTAAAGCCATAAAGTGGGTGTGGTATAGTGGTGATTACGTCATCTTCACTTTGGGGAGTATTGTGAATAATTGTGGTAGGAAGAATTGTGTACTCGAATACAAAATTTCATTGACTACTAAGCATAGGGTTTATTGGCTCATTGAGTATTCTGTTAGTAATATTACTAAGCAACAAAGCTATCACCCTACTGTTTTTCAGACACTTGTAACTTGTTTTCAGCATTAGTACTTGGCAGTGGGGAAAGGGAAGGAGCAGAACTCTTTGCTCTCACCTCTTACAAGAATTGCTAGTCTTTCCCTAAGCTACAAGCAGTAGTTTTCCCATAAGTACACACCTGCCAATATAAACAACATCACAATTCCACTGGATTTTTCTCACTTTCTTACTTATTTTTCCTTTATATGTGTGTGAGAGTACTAGTGCCAGCTCAGGATTTACCTCCCACCTTTTTGAGGCAGGGTCTGTCCTTGTGTCTCCTGCCGTCCTGCATACATACTCCAGGCAAGCTTCCCACTGAGGTCCCTGTCTCTGCCTCCCATCTTTAGGAATGCTGGGATTGCAAGTGTACATCACCACAGCTGGGTTGGTTTTAGAGTTCAGGGATCTAACTCAGGTAGTCAGTATTGTGTAACTAGTTCTTTTACCCACTTAGCCAAATCCAGCCCTCAATTTTATTTCTTATTCCATGTGTACTTTGTTTTCCTTTATTGTTTGTTCAGAACCAGTACTATTGGCACAAAGCCAAAAACCTGTGTTGATTTTGAAAAGCAACAGGACTTTTCATTCTGTCTCAAACTTTAATGAAGCCTTTATTGTCACAGTTACCCTGAAATTATACAATTTTGGAGCCTCATTTTTAATTGACTTAATCTGGTGGCATAACACACCTTCATTCTCTAAGCACTTCGTATTTAGCATATTTATTTTCTAATGTGATATTTTCTCTACTGCTCTATCACTGCTCTTCTGTTACTCCCTCGTCTCTCTAGAATCCTAACATGAAGATGTGCGTTCTGTGTTTTGTTAGTGCAATTCCAAAGGTCAAAGTCATTGTTTAAGCTGTAAATCAAGACTCTTCGATAAGTACCAGATAACTTTGCTCAAGTCTAAAACTTTGAGGTCATCTTACTTCCTACTGCACATTGAATCCCTCAGTGTATCTTTTCAGCTCTTTCCTTGCATATCTAATATTAAATAAGAAAACAACATTTAATGACAAAATGTCATATTTGTGCATAGTTCTACAAATTGGACAGGGTTTAATAGTAATAACTTGCTTTTAGTTTGTATTTTAATTCTGTCTGTTCCTAAAAGAATTTAATTGGGTTTCCAATATTACATTTCTAAATGTCTTCAGAATGAGAGAGAAAGTTGAGGCTAGGTGAAAGGAGCTAGATTCAGAATTGTCTATTTCGTGAACATACATAAACAATTTCCTTGTATCATAGAACACTGGGCATTTTCCTTCCACGTATCTTTTGTTTTCCATAAGCCATTTGCTCATATCCCATATCATTTGGGTAGTTGTTTTCAGCTAAAAATCAGAAAGCATGTGAAAATGTTTTCAAATATTTCTCATTATTTTCTTATAGGTGAACAGTGTATGTTTAGAAGAAGTTACTCATGAAGAAGCAGTAACTGCCTTAAAGAACACATCCGATTTTGTTTATTTGAAAGTGGCAAAACCAACAAGTATGTATATAAATGACGGCTATGCACCACCTGACATCACTAACTGTAAGTGTGTTAGCTTAAATTGGCTAAATTTGTCTTATTTTCATAAATATGCTCTTTATAATGTCACCAATATACTGTAATAAAAAAGAGTAAACATCATAAAAATACTATATAAACCCAGTGTTGAGGAGATGGAGACAGAAGGATCAAGATTGTAAAAATAATTTAATTTGTGCTACAGATTCTGTCTTAAAAGGAAAGAAAAAAATGGCTGAAGAGATGGCTCAGCAATTAAGAGAGCATACTGCTTTTCCAAAGGCTCCAACTTTGGTTCCCAGCACCCCCTTCAGGTGGCCCACAACCACCTAGAACCCGAGCTCCAGGAATCCAGTGCCATCTTTTGTCCTCCTCAGGCCCCTGCACTTGTGTGCACAAGCACATACGCATATAATTAAAAATAAAATACTCTTAAGAGCATAACTATTTTAAGAGAAGCATTAATCACTTAATCTGATAGTTTAAGAATCTTAAATCATAATCTTTATAATAAAGAGTTTTCAGTTTGATCCTCAAGCTTTTCTGTAAATAACAATTACTAAAGGTATTTTGCAAAGAATGCAGATTCATGTTATGTGCTTAAGCACAGAAATAAGCAAGTAATTTATTCTGTGTACAGGCAAATTAATTCTGATGCTCCTGGTTGGTTCATTGACTATGCTTTGAGTAACACTGACTTTAATATAAATGAATTATTTTCTTCAGCCTTTCTAATCAACAGAGATGACGTACTTCTTTTTGACAAAGAACACACCTCACTGCTTATTTGTAATTTTTGTATGTCCTTGATCTTGTGTATAAACTTCACAGAAGAACTTTGTACGTGCTTATTTGCAACTTAAAGAACAATCTGGCTTGTTAATTTAGATATCAGTCTCATTCTGAACACTGCCTCTTTAGGACAGCTATGTGCACATTTGGGACAGCTTTTCCACAAATTGGTAATTGATGTCCTAATTCTGCTCAAACTGTATTACAGATAGCCAAGCTACTACCTAGAAAAACATTAAACAGAAAAATATTTTTGTGAAATTAATCCTTTTATGATAATGACATGGTTTTTTTTAAGTGGAAGAGCTAATCTTGAAGAATATTAAGTAATAATGACTTATTTATTATGTAAGTTTGGTGGAATAGTTAGCTGTTTTCTTTTTGCTCTTGTTTCCTGACTGTTAATGAACTAATAGAACATTACGAGAAAATTGTAGTTCACTTTAGCTAGCTCAGCTTCGTATTTTATTACCATTCTCCATTTCAGGCAATTGCAATCATGAATTTTGTGGGGTTTTTTTAAGCAATTATTTTTCATAACTTACAAATTATTTTTATTCAGCATGTTAAAAAGATGAATAATTTACTTTGTAGGTATTTTAAGTATTTCAGTTTCTTTTTCATAAGTAGTTTTTGCCTAAGCCCTTGTCAGACCTTACACTTCAGCTTGCAGCCTATTCCCTCTATTATAATCGTCTTGAGTCTCCCTTACAGATCTGACTTTATTCATTGAACACTTAAAATTACCTTTCTTGTGATGTTTATTCACATTGCTATTCTTAGAGATGACAGAAAGCTACACTAACTCTTGTAAACCCTAACTTTCTGCTGTCTTGATTCCTTGCTTTCTCTCCTGCCCTTCACTTCAGCTTGAGTACATAAGTCCTTCTAGTACTTTAGATCTTTTCCGTAATTGTTGATACCTTCATCGACTTCAACAGTTTTAAATCATTCACAGCCATCAGTCACTTCTCTTATCAGTTCTACTTCCTTTATTTCTGTGCCTCTTTATAGCTCTGCTCTCCTAATGGATTTTTAAGTTTAGGCTTTACACTTTGTTGGTGATACTAGCTTCTTTGCATTTCCGGTCCTTTGGCCCTTCCTTCCCAACATGTTTCATCCAAATGTCTTCTTCATTCCTGTCCCCTCAGCGCAGAACATAGCTGGAGATTTGAAAGTACAGTGGTGAGGAAGTTCTCTTCTGGAGAGTAAGGAGTACATTAAATACAGGAGGTGAGGAAAGAAGTGTCAGTGAGAGAACAGATAGAAAAAAGTACTGGGCAAGGTGGGCTCTCTCAGTCAAGTGTGGAGAGATGGCCTTAAATCTTATTTTTAAAAAGACACACGTGTCTGTGTGTGTCTGTTACTTTGTTATATGTAGATATTTTAGATCTACTCCTTGTTCTTAGATTTCTGTTTATATTCTTGGAACTTAACCGCTTTTGCATACTTTAAAGGTATTTGAGATCGGTGTGATGGTATCAGTTTGGTGATTTGTTTTCTTATTTTACTACTAAGAAGTGTTCTATTATATGAACAAACAGATTTTCTGTTTAGTTTCTTTGTTTTTTCCCTCACCATCATTATTTGTTTTAGACAGAATTATGCTGTGTGACCAAGGCTTATCTCAACTCATGCTTCTCCTGCCTCAGTCTACTTGGTTCTGATTACGTGTATATGCCACCATGCCCAGTTTACATATTTCCTTTGAACATATATACCACATTTCTCTTAAGACTAACATTACTGTGTTATAGAGCTGGTATGAATATATATAATTTTTAGTTGATAATACTAAACAATTTACAAAAACTTTGATGAGATCTGGTGAGTTTAGGGTAGTATGACCATAGACAAATTAAAATTAGCCAAGGATGTGAAACACTTTATAGTCTGGGTTTTGCGTCTTCAGCTCTTGAAATCATTAATCTTTTTTACTTATAGATGATAATGGATATGTATTGAGTTATACATTAATTATTTTCATACTGATCTTCACACATTTTTCCTGGTGATAGGGCAAAAACTTTACATTGTCTAAATAGAAGCCAGAGTATTTTCTAGGTGATTAATGATTAATAATCACCTTCATGTGATTATTGTTTTGACTAATATCTTTTATACCATTAAATTAAATTCTACATACTCCTGTGTGTGTGCATTCTTATATGTATGTAGGCATGCCTATGAGGCTAAGAGTCATTGTCAAATGTTTCCTGTCACTGTCTGCCCTGTCTTTTGAGGGTCTCACTGAATCTGGAACTCAGAGATCCATCTAAGCTAGCAGACCAGTGAGCTCCAGGGATTCGCTTCTCTCTCCTGTCCTTCCTGCCCCTAAAGCTGTGGCTGTCTACTCATACCCAACTTTTCCTATTTGTGTGGTGGGGATCTGAACTCAAGTCCTCAGACTTCCATAGCAAGCATTTTATTGACTAAGCCATCTCCCTAGCCCTTACTATTTTTCAGTTTAGTATTGTCTATTTCTTACTGATTTGAAGGAGGTCTTATGAATTCAAGAAATTGCAACTCCCTTTACCTAATTTGTTTTACTTTTCCTCAGTTACTACTTTTTGAATGAAATTTTTTATTTTAATCAAATTAATTGAACAATTTGTGAGTATTTTGCTTAACAGGAAAGACAACTAAGATATTTCTATAAGAAATTAGTTAAAATATCTACTGAAATCACAAAGTATAGGATCAATAATATTTAGAAATTTTTATTTTATGATTTGGTCACCCAAAGCAACCACTTGTGGTAACTCATACTGCACACAGTAGGAAAGAACGGCTCTAACAGCTACAGAACCAGTGGGGGTAAGCTGAGCTTGCCCTCAGTGATGCATTTGAAACTGACCTATCACTTTACTAGGACAACAGGTGACTGCAAACAAGTTTTCACTAATTGCTTGCTCTGTGTGAACAGAACTTAGTAAAATGCCCAATTACCCAGTGATTTCCGGCAACAGCACCAATTCTAAAGTATACTTTAAGCACTGGTCTGTTTGACTGAAGAGACAAAATAGCCAGATTGTTTCATTCTTCTTTACAATCATCACTTACCATCCTGGATATGCCATACTCGTGAGGAGAATGAAGGAAAAAGTGGCCTCTCTGCTTTTGCTTCCAAACCCTGCAACTGTGGTCATCATTTAAACTTGCAATTTTATGACTTTAATTGGGATGGAGCACCAAATTATTCATCAAATCTGGCTGACTCTCCAAAACCTTGTATTCATTTTATCTTGAAGATGGCAAGTAAAATAATCTTATCTTTATATCAGCAACTGAAGTAAAAATCCTGGAATGTTTGTTACATATCGATAACCACATAATTACTGCTAACATACACAGAATTCCTGTTTCTCCCTTCTATCACATGCATACAGTCTTCACAAGCCACAATGTAGGCAGGATTTCTTGTGACATCTGTTTCATCTTGTATATCAAACTTGAGACCTAACTTGTAAGAATCAAAAAGCCTTCTGTTGCATGTCGTGAAGCCACCTGAGCACTGCTCTCGTCGCTGTGGCAGCTGCTGCTCACACCATCCCTAGAGCATTTCTTTTCTTCATGATTCATTCTTTCAGAACTCATTGAGATCCTTTCCCATCCTACAGTCATTTTAGGGAACTTAAAAACCTTATGTTTTTGTCTGTAAAATCTAAGCCTGATATGTTTTGATTTAATTTTTATAGGTAATACATTTGTTTCAAGCGGATATTCCGGTGATGAAGCACTATTTATTAAACAGATTATGATTATTTTTTGAATAATTATGGACATTTATTAAACACCAAAGGTATACAGCAATAGTTGCTGCAAAATTATTGATATAGTTTCCTGTCTTTAAGCTTACAATGTAAAACAAAATACAAGAATATTGTCAGCCTGCATCAAAATTTCCTTAACTTGGAATCAGCTACTTTGACAAATAAATGAAGCAAAATAACCTGTCTGGTCATTTTGAAGGCTTTGAATATGACAGAAAAACATATTTTATGTGTATCCATTTTTTTCTATTACATTAGGATAACTAAGGACAAAAGGGGCACTTAGAAATATGATAAGCACAGTGAATTACTTCATATTTTCCTTAGAAATACAGAGTTGTTCACTGGCAAATGCTAGCAGTCAGTGGAACACCACAACAAACAAGAACTAGACCAAGTCTTGCATCTTTACCTCACTTAGACATCTCTTTCTTCATCCACACAGAGGGCTCCAATGACACCCACAGCCCATGAGAAGCACAGTCATAGATGAAGTATCATATAATTACCAAGTCAAACTTGCAAGAATGTTCCTATCTGAGTATGTCTGAGCAAAGACAGCAGTGGGCCTCTGGCTGTGCGATGACATGTAGGATGTGTAAGCAAAGGCAATCAGGCTCAGACCACGAACCTTCAAAGTGATGAAGGAAGCGTGTGAATGCTTGCTTTTCTGTTCCCTGCTTCTAGTGAGGAATGTAAAAACTTAGCATCAAGACCGTAGACTACAAATTCTACTTGCCCAAATGCATGTATTACTTCATAAGTACTTTTAAGGTACTCACTGCTTGTCATTACTAGCTGACAAAAGCACACTCAAAAAATTTTGATTCTTACTGTCAAATGCAAAGAATTTTAAATTTTTAAGCAAACACAAATCATGAATTATTAATCATTTATAATTTTCTTAATCTCAAAAGAACATTAAGAAATAAGATAATTGGTTATAAGTTATCTGAAAACAGAAATGAATTCCATAATTGCATGGCCAATTATTTTTAAAAATTTATGATTACAAACTTTTTAATGGCAGAGTAATAAAACCCAGAGATAATCCTTTTTTATATATGTGTGAGTATATATTTCTGAATATGTACATATATGTGTGTATGTGCTTGTGGAGGCCAGGTCAGTCTTGGGTGTTGTTCCTCAGGAACCATCCACCTTGCTTTGTTTGAGACAGGGTTTTCCTATTGGAAATTGAGCTCACCATTTAGGCTGTGTTGGCTACCCAGTGAGTCCAGGGATCTACTCACCTCCAAGTTCAAACTCAGGTCCCAAGGCTGATGTGACAAGTACTTTTCTGACTGATCTCTTTCCTAAGCCCCTCAGATAGCTTTTATGGAAAAACAATATACTAGTATTGTCTGTGGGGATATTTTGGGGACAGCATCCCACATTGTAACCTAGAATTAGCCTTCAATCCATGGCAATCTTCCTGCTTCAGCCTCCCAAGTGCTGAGATTACAAATGTGAGACACCAGATCCAGCAATGTTTGTAATATCATGGCAACTTAGTGAATATTCTAAAAATGTTTCTGTTGCTAACATGTTACCTTTTGTATTTTAAGTTGCCTCGGTATTGCTAGTTTTCTAAGGCAAGGCAAATTAGATTATGTATGAAGCATAGATATTAACAACATACACAGCCACTTTTTCTGAAACAAGATTTTAATATGTATGTACCAGGATTTTTCTTTTTAGGCCACCAACCAGCTCCCAAATGATGACACACAGACTTAGTGGTTTTGAATGGTTAGTCTAGTTTAGGCACATTTCTAGCTAGTTCTTTTAACTGAAATGTCACTGTTTCTCACTATCTGCCTTCTGCCTTGGGCTAATTATCTTTCTTTCTTCTGGACATTGTACTTTCACTGCGTCTCTGGCTGTCTGGCTTCTTGTCCTGGGTGTCTCCCACCTCGAAAAAGCAGGATATAAGTGAACAGATATCAAAGTTAGCAAACAGTTGGTTTACTACATAGTAAAAAACGTTTTGGCAAGAATACTGAAGAAAATTAAAAAAAAAAAGATTATTATGTAAGTTGTCCGTGAACCTGCAGAGAATTGGAAAGGCACAATCAATATCTCTGCCTTGATGGTGCACATTTTTAATTGGAATGCAGAAGCAGACCTGGTCTACAGAGTGAGTTCTAGGACAACTGGTGCTACACAGAAAAGCTCTGTCTTGGGCTGGGGAGGGGGCACCAAAATACCGTGTGCAGGAATAGAAGTGTGCTTGTTGCTAGTGACGGAGCTCATCATCATAGCCGATGTAATTTCTGACACAACAACAGTCATGCTTTTCTAACTTCTCACTTTCTGCTTGTTTACTTGTTTTGTTGTTGTTGTTAGTTTTGATTTTTGTTTCATACAAACATGATAATACAGCAAAGAAACTTGAAGATCAAAAATGAGTAAGCATATACCACCCAGAAAGGACTTGGGACTCTAAAGTTGAGAACCATTGGTAGGAAGTACTTTGATGCAGCTGTAGAAGAATATCTTAGGAACTAGTGAGAAAACAATTGCTGTTAGGCTCTGCACACCCGTGGTATAAGTAGACACAGTAGATGTCCGAGTTATATTTTTGTATGCTATAGAGACATATATAGATGCTGCTTGCTTTTTAGCAGAATATTTATTTTCTCTTTACACCGTACAGTTCAGTCTTTTCCCATTGTCTTTCATTCAAACCCCTTCATTATTTAAAGTTACCTGCATAACCACTATAGTTGCTTCAACTAATGACTTCTGCACTTGTGTCCTCCTCATAGTTCTTTATCTCAGGAAGTGCTTAGTAGGACAGTAAAAGGAAAAGCTAATGGTTTTAATAAAAATGTTAGACTTTGCAGCTAGTTTTGAAATGCTTTATTGCTTTGTATGTATTTTGGCAATGATTCAGATAATTCAAGGATGGTTGGTGTCTTTGTAAACAATAGCTAAAGTGTTTCTTGCCTGGGTCGGTCTTTGTAAAGTGTGTTCAGGAGTTGCAGTATAACTCTGTGCTGCAGTTTTTCTTGAATAACATGTGTGTGATACTATTACAAAAATGAAACAACAAATGACTTTTTACATTTTTTTGCTTTTTACCAGCTTTCCACTCTTTGTGGACATAATTAAAAATAGGTACAGGTTGGGTTGACAATTTTTAACCTGGTATAAGGCTTTTCTTAACTATTTTTAAGTTAAAATTTACACTTCTGGCCTCCATTCACAATAAATTTGTGAGTCTTTGTGCTTTTTTTGTTTTAAGTCTACAAATGGCTTCTTAATTAAAGGGGCTGGAGAGATGACTCAGTGATTAAGAAACCGGTAGCTCAAAGCCTATAACTCCAGTCCCAGAGGATCTGACACCCTCTTCTGGCCTCTGTGGAAAACAGGCATGCACATGGTGCACACACATGCAGCTATAAATATAACAATAATAATTAGTATTTTTACTAGTATACATTGTATTTTAGTCCTTTCTGTGACAGTTTTAACCTTTCCTGTATTTAATTTTGCACATCAGCATATATGAAACCCCTTTGTAGTATATTCTCAAGAGTGCAAGTAAAATAAATTAGCTTCTTTGATCTGAATGTTAAAACCAGTTTTGAACTGAAAACTGAGCTTATACATTGTTCTTAGCTGACAAATATTCTCTACTAAATTCTGTTACACAAAGCAGCGAAAAGAATTCTTTAATTTTATAAAATTCATATCGAAGTACTAAGTGGCATCTTTCATTTTTGATACATTTCTCAATTTATTTTGTAGCTTCTTCTCAGCCTATTGATAACCATGTTAGCCCATCCTCCTACTTGGGCCAGACACCAACATCACCAGCCAGATACTCACCCATTTCTAAAGCAGTGCTTGGAGATGATGAGATTACTAGGTAAGGCACTTAATATTCATCTTCTTACAACTGGTAAATACCATTTTGATTAGCCACAAAAGAGAACCATACTTTTTAGGGTTAATAAGTAATTTCTATTCCTTTCTAAAATACTGCTTTTTACCATCTTAAGGCGAGGTAAGTTTCATTAAAACTTAGCTTCAATGGTTTGGTATGCTAGTAAACACCTGGTGTTTTAGTCCTGAAAAGGCTGAAGCAAGAAGATTGTGGGTTCAGGTTCAAGGCTGGATTACAGATCAAGACTCTGGTTCTTTTTTTTGTTTTGGTTTGGTTTTTATTAAAAGGAAGAGATTAGCTTAGATAAAACTAAACTAAGAAGTCCATTCTTTAAGCTAACTTTGTGTTTTTTTCAATACATGTTATAGAATATTATAGTAAGCAATTTGTGTTCAGAAATGAACAAGTGATGACTTTATTGCTTGATATGTATTACTGATACTCTGATACCAGATTGACTTTCATCTAACAGTAGTAACTGCATAAAGTTTATTTCTAGGAAGTTCTATAAGATTCTGATGAAATAGAAATATTTTAGCTCCTTTTTACATTACATATGGTAGTTAGTAATGAGACACCGTATATTTTTATAAGTACTTTATATTAACTGTTGCATTTCACATCATATATGTCCTCAGTAATATCTGTTAGTTTTTATTACTTTCATCATTGTAATCATTGTTTATTTGAACCTCTTTGTTGTGACTTTTCTCTGTAGACTTCAAATACTAGACTTAGTTCTTAAACTCTTTACAGCCCCTTTCGGTGAATATATAGTATATAAAATAGATACATAAATCAAGCATTTATGGATAAAATAATTTATTTTAAAGCAAGAGTAAATCTTTTTTTAAAAATTAAAGACCAAATTTTCTTTTTTGTTTGTTTTGTTTTGGGGTTTTTTGTTTGTTTGTTTTTGTTTTGTTTTGTTTTTCGAGACAAGGTTTCTGTCAACAAAACGAAAAAGAAACTGGGTTCAGAGCTAGAGAGACAGCTCAGTGCTTGAAAGGATTTGCTTCAGTTGCAAAGGATCTAGGCTCAGTCCCAAGTACCCACATGGTGACTTGCAACCACCTGTCTCTCTAGTTCTAGGAGTTCTGATGCCGCCTTCTGGCCTCTGTGAGCACCAAACGCATGACATGTACTTCCATACTCTTGTGCAAGCATTCATACGAATAAAGGAAAATAATAAATCTTTAAAAAGAAAAGAAGTCTCTAGTACAGAAGTGTTTTTCTTGTTTCTGAGTTAAGTGTTGGAAACATTTTAGCTGGGCTAGTAATGACAATTAATAGAAAGAATTCTTGTTTTTTAAATGAGTAGTCAGTGCTTATTGTTTATAAGCATTACTTCTCAACTGATCTGTTTTTGTTATTTGCTAATAGTGCCTATTTCTAGAAGAAGGAAAATTGATGATTAATATAGCTTTAATATATTTACATATATTGCCAATTAAAGGGTAAGTTGTTTCCATCCAGCCTCTCTGCATATCTCATATCTTCTAGAGTATTTGTTGGATATTTAACATAGAATACTTTCCTGTTTGCATACTAATGTGAAAATCAGATGGTTGGTTACTGAATAGGTCTTCTTAAAATGGTGTGCATTGTATCAATCCCATTGGAAATTATGCTCTTTACCCAAATAAGTATGCCCAAACACTGTAAGTCCTCCACAGTTTAAACCAAAGTCCCTTGAGAAGTTGTCACCCATTCTCACCTCCCCTTCAGAAATGCCACAGCATACATTTAATTGCTATAAAGCTTTGTCCTTAATTATTCTTTAGTCAAAGCTGGGTGTGTAAGTGGTGCACACCTTTAATCCCAGCACTTGGTAGGCAGAAGGAGGTGGTTCTCTGTGAGTTTGAAGCCAGTCTAGTCTACATATAGTGAGTTAATTAAGGACAGCCAGAGCTACGTAGTGAGACCCTTCTGTCTTGAAGGAAAAAATAAATAAATATGTTAATTAGTTTTATTTGGGTACTCACATACCATAAATTTTATGCTTATCAAGTTTACAGATGGGACTGGGAAATGGCTTAGTCCGAAGACCTGAGTTTAACACACACATTCCCCAAACCTGTATTTTAAAAGGCCAGATTGGTGGCACACTTGCAATCCCAGCACTGGGGAAGCAGAAGCAGGCAGATCCCTAAGACTGTTTAGCTCACCAGCTTCACCCAGTTCGCAAGTTCCAGGCCAGTAAGAAATCCTGGCTTAGAAGGTAGACAATTCCTGAGAAATGACACAAGATTTTCCTCTGACCTGCAAACATGAATACCCCCACACAGCTCAATAGTTTGTAGTATATATCATTAATTTTTAATGTGATAAAATATATTTATATAATAAAAATTAAAATGTTAGTCATTTTCACAGTGTATATTTCAGATACATTATATTCAGTGTGCCACTATTACCACTAGCCATTTCCAAAACCATTTCATTATCACAGATGAATCCTCACTACTCCTAGCTCTTGATAACTTGAGTCTACTTTCAGTCTTATGAATTTGATTCTTGGGTATTCATGTAAGCAGAATCAAGCAGTATGTCTAGTTTCCAAGGTTCACTCATGGGTTAATATATATCAGCTCTTCATCTGTCTAAGTAATAGTCATCTGTGTGTGTGCGCGCCCATGCCTCTTCACACTTTCAAACCACAGTTTATTCATTCATCCATTGGTGACCACTTAACTTTGTTCCCAGCTTTTGATTACTGTAAACAATTCTGTGAAAACACTGACATTCGCATGTCTGCTCAATGCTTGCTGTGAGCCAGTTACTTTGGGAATAGATATGGGTGGAGTTCCAAGACTATATGTAACTTGTTTGTGTGTTAGCTTTGTGAGCAGCCATAAAATACTTCACATCACTGCCAGTTGCTTTGGAGAGTCCTAGAAGTATCCTGTGGTTTAATTTACATTGTTTAATGAGAGTTCCTTTTGGACTTCTTTTCATGGATTATATTTACATTTATAATTTTTTTCCTCCAAAAGTAACTGTTAAACTTGAAAACAATTATTCTATGAATTTACAATTCACACATGTGAATTCATGCCCTGCACTATCTATCATGGTGAAACTCATGTGCCCCTCATCCTACTCTGCCTCCCTTTAATGTCCATATTTTCTCCCATATAGAGGTATATATACATGTGTATGTACTAGACATTTTGCTTTATTTCCTATCTTTGATATGAAAAATAACTTTGTAAAAACCATAAATATGTAGAAAGTACTATTTCAATTTTTGAGTAGGCCAGTATGTAAGAAGATTGATATGACACTATGTCATCTTAAAGTAATAGTTAACTCTCACAGCTATTTAACCAGTTGTTTTCTTTTATGTTTTAGAAAAAGTATATTAAAATTTTTAGATGCATGCCAAATAATACTATATTCTTCTTAAGAGTAATTTCTGTCAAGTGGAATTTTATATTTCATCAAATTTAGAAGGATCTGCTGCTGGCACTTTCCTGATCTTACTGTGAGAGAGATGGATGATTTTTGCATAACTCTAACTGCCAGCAGTTGTGAAAATTATCAGTGGTGAGATACAACCCAGAGAGTTTTGATGTGTAGGAAAAAAGTAAATGCATCCATCATAAAATTCATTTTGTAAAGTAATAAACAGGGCCAGGCATGGTAATGCAAGCCTTTAATTACAAGCACTTGGGAGGCAGAAGCAGGCAAATCTCTGAGATCAAGGCCAAATAAGAACTACGTAGTGAGACTTTCTCTGAAAAAAAAAATTTTTAAAGTAATAAACACTCAGAATACAAAAAGTGTTTTGTATTTTGGACTATAAAATTCAGGAAGGCTGCTATTGTTTGGAGATGGAGTTTGCCTGTGATGCCTGGGTGGTCTCAGATCCGTACACTTTAGCCTTCCAAGCAGCTAGGACTACTGATGCATACAGTCATGCCTAGTTGTTAAAAGTGCTTAATTACTTCTTCTAAAAAATTTGGAGATGGGTGTTTTCCAGGTTGGCAGGGTAACCCATAATGCTCATGTGATCTCTGATTTCACCTCCAAATATCTTCATTATGTTTGTTTGATGGCCAGGTAGATCATATGAGAATGGAGGGCAGGAATGTGTTCTGTTAAGGTCTTTCTCTGTGGAAAATGACACATTTTCTTTTCATTTGTCAGAGGTCAGAAAGGGGTTGAGCCCTCTCCTGAGCAAAAGGGAATAGTTTGTACTGACTAGTTGAATGTTGCATAGCTTTGCAACTAAAAGAGAGCGAAAGAGATAGCTGCTTTGTTTACCTGAGAAATAATAGCCTTGATGACTTCTCAGGCAACAGTGCACACAAACTCTCTTGATAGACTATCTATACTACTTTATATTACCTTTAATACTAGTTTTATTCTTTGAATATTCATAAAATGTTTTGATCAAATTTACTACTTCCCAACTCTTCCCAAATCCATATGTTATTTCTTACTTTCATATTTTATTTTTTATTATTATTCTGGTTTTGTTTGCTTGAGTTTTACCACTGGGGGGGTTGCTTTTATATAAAATCAGACTTTATCTCTTTTATTTCTCTTTTTCCTTGTAATTTTGAGAAAATTTTCTTTTCAAGACAGGGTTTCTCTGTAGCTTTGTAGACCAGGCCAGCCTTGAACTCACAGAGATTCGCCTGCCTCTGCCTCCTGAGTGCTTGAAGGCTTCCACCGCCACCACCTGGCTTTTAAGAAATCTTTTATATAACATTTGGGTTTTGATTTGAACTTTGTTCTGTTTTGTTTTTTCCAATTTAGCTTTGTGTTTTGTTAGGTATTAGTAGCGCTTGCCTATAATCCTCATACTCAGGAGACTGGGTACAATTGCTATGAATTTGAAACCAGATAGTTGAAGGTCAGCCAGGGCTCCATAGGAGAACCTCCCCCCCTCACAGCAGTCATCAGTAGGATGCTCTTCTACGAAGAGTGTTCAAGTTTACATAAAATCTCTAAGGTATTTAATTTTTCCCTTAACTTTTAGAGAACCTAGAAAAGTTGTTCTTCATCGTGGCTCAACAGGACTTGGTTTCAACATTGTGGGAGGTGAAGATGGAGAAGGAATATTTATCTCCTTCATCCTGGCTGGAGGACCTGCTGATCTCAGTGGAGAACTCAGAAAAGGAGATCGTATTATATCGGTAGGATCTGATAATTAGATATTTTATTTTCTTTGCTGTGAGCTGTTAATCATTAAAAAATGAATTTTAAAAATGACTTAAAAGTATACTTTTGATACGTATTGTGGAGTTCAGTCTTCTTTGGTGGGGTTTTTTTGCGTTTTTTTTATCCCAGCTGACATTTTCTGCATCTAACAGTATTTTTTGTTATATAATGATTACCATTATTTGTGGCACTTGGGCTGAACCTAGGGCCTCAGATCCACACATCTGCTCCACCACTGAACTACATCCTTAGGTAGAATGACAGTAGTTAATTAGTAATTCTAGTCTCATATCTTTGCTTTTTTTTACCCTACAATTCTTTTTTTTAATATTTCCTTCAGTACTGATTTTTTTTAAAATATATTTTATTCACCTACATTTCTCATAATTTCACTGAATATAGAACTGTCAACATTTTTTTTCAAATTATTGGGTATGAGTGCTGTTGAGCACGCATGCTGTGGGTTGAGGTCAAAGGACAGTCTTCTTAAGTCAGCTCTCTTCTCTATGGACTCAGGATATCAAATTCAGCTTGGAAACTTGTTTTGACTTATGTTCAAGTTTCCTATTTTTCTTTAGCTAATTTTACTATACTGCTAAGTTTTTCAAATAAAATCTGGTAATGTTTTCCTAGCAATTCTATTTGGTTCATTTTTGATAGTTTTTATGCCTTTGCTCAAAATCTGCAAACTCGTCATCAACATCATCTGTCTCTACAGCTGTTAGCATTTTTATCATAATGATTTTATCATAATAGTAATCATTATTTTTAGTAACAGGTTCTCATTAAAACTCTAGTTGGCCTTCTGTTTTCTGGTGTCATCTAGCATGGCCAGCAACTCTTGGATACTTTGCCTTCCTAAGTACTGAGATTACAGGCATGTGTTTCCATACTCACCTAACTTCTCTCTGTCTTGATAAGTTACATTTTCTTCCATCTTTGTTTGTCTTATAATTTAAACTATCATGAGACATTTTGGATAAAATAATAAATGAAATAGGATACACAAGATGAAAGACACTTGCTATTAAGCTTGATGACCTGAGTTCAGTTTCTGGGCCCACACGGTGGAAAGAGAGAACCAGCTGTAGCAAGTTGTGCTCTGACCTTCCCTCCCCCCCCCCCCCCTCTCTTATTAGCAGGGAGTGGTGGGCATGCAAACTGTGGGTGGGAACCAAAGGGATCTCTCCTCCTGTCCCCTCTCTTGTTCTCCCTTTCTAAATAATTTAATATCCAGAATTGTTTAAAGTATGAAGTAAATACTATATGTTATTATTCTGTAAGAGAGTAATTTGTATGTCAGGGATTAATCCTAGGACTAGGGAATGCTTTGTATCTTAAGCTGCCAGAATCAAGTTGTATGAACATAATCTGTAGTTGTACTGTATTTTGTTATAGCTTCCATTTAATTTAGTGGGAGTTTCTGCGTGGTTATTTTGTTTTGGTTGGTTTTTAAGAGTAGGATCAAGCAAGCATTTTCTGAGCACTGAAAATTCTCACGTTTTACAGCTGAACTGCCACCATCCCAAACTGCTTTATAACTCAGCTGCCCACTTCTTGGAGTGCTATGGTTCTTTGTGTTCTCTGAACATACCTTGTATTTTCTCTACCTTGGGAATATTTGTTTCCCATTCTATCTTCTGTCTGCACTGACTTGGAGGGCTTTGTTTCACCTATCTTGGTATGCTTTTTTCCCTGAGCAACTGAAAGTAAAGAGTTCCTGTTAATTTTCAGCACCGTGAAGCTTCTTCAGTGTCAGTTTTTAGTACTTTAACTGCTTTAAGTATTATTATGAGCTAAATTTAGTAGGTTACTGTCTTAGTTTGGATTTTATTGTTGTGAAGAAACACTATAACCATGACAACTCTTATAAGGAAGACATTTAATTGAGGTGGCTCGCTTAACAGTTTTAGAGGTTAGTCCATTATCATCATGGCAGGGAGCATGATGGAGTGCAGACAGATGTAGTGCTGGCTACTTTTTGGCTTGCAGGCAACAGGAAGTCAACTGAGACACTGGGCGATATCCTGAACATAGGAAATCTCAAAGCCTGCCCCCATATAGACACATACTTCCTCCAACAAGGCCATGCCTACTAATAGTGCCACTCCCTGTGAGGTTATGTGGGCCAGTTACATTCAAACTACCACAGCTACTGTCTTATATTTAGGAATACCCTCTACAATTAAAGAATGATTAGATCTTTCTTAATGCTTATGTTTCAGTGCCCAAACATTTATCTGAATACTCAGTCAAGATCCATGGTATTGAGGTTGACAGGTTGGGCATAGACTTGCCTTGTGACTTCATAGAAATGTTATTGTAATACGAGGGGCTGGCTTGTTTGTGTTTTCTGTCCTGCCCGGTTCCCCACAGCTGTTTAGCCCCCAAGAAAATCACACAGAGGACTCCATAAGTTATAAAGCTGATTGACCCATTAGGTCAAGCTACTTACTTATTAGCTATTGTAGCTTATGTTAACCCATTTTTCTGATATATTTTTGCCATATGGCTCGGTACCTTTTTCTGCTGGTAGATCACATCCTGCTGCTTCGGTGGTCTGGGCAGGAGTGTGAGGAATCAACTTCCTCCTCCCCAGAATTCTCCTGCTCTCCTTGCATCATTTCCACTTCCTGTCTGGTTTTCCCGCCTACACCTCCTGCCTGGCCAATCAGCATTTATTTAAAACATGATTGACAGAATGCAGACAATTCTCCCGACCATTTTATGTTTCCTCAATCTAGAAGAAACCATAAGATGCTGAGTAAAGTTTTCTTTACTGGTGTCTTCCTATTTCCATCTGTTCCTTCTCCCTCACTACTGTCAAGGATGAGAGCGACCATTGGTGTCCTTTTGTCACTTTTGGGCACTTTAATTTTTTGTCTTTTATTACATTTACTTTTTGTTTCTCTGTTGGGAGAGGATGCAGGGGCAGAGGGACAATATGGAGAGACAGGGAGATGAGTAGAATTGGTGTGCGTGATATGAAATTCACAAAAAAAAATCAATAAAAAGGTTTTTTTTAAGTGCCAAGTAGAACTCTGGGGGCTGGATAATAGAAATAGTATATATGTTCTTTAAGTAGTTTCATGAGTGTATATATATAATTGTCAGATGCCTCCATCTTAATTAGTGATAGGGGCTTTTGTTTTGTTTTATTTTACATTTGTGAAGAGATAGACAGTAGTTTGGTCTTTTTAAAAATAAGTTATAGTGTGATAAGGACAAATTGGTGTTAAGCTAGTTAGGAAAATAAAATTAGCTTAGGACCTTCACTTCACACCTTCAGTCAAAGTACATTTTCACTTGGCATAGAATTTGGTGTGAAAAACTCAGAGCAAAAATAGAGAATTTTAAGTTGCCCATGTGAGACCAGCTTATGTGGGTCACTGACATACAATGTTGCCAAAATCTGTTAGGGCAGCAGCACAGCCCCACAGCATAGTCCAGACCACTCCAGAGAGTGCAAGGCTCTCCTGGATCTGTTTGAAGGCAGCACTGTTTGGCAGTATACATCAGTAACATTGACATGTAAATGCTTACTAGTCCTCTCTGAGAAAATGCTATGGAAACAAAATAGAAAGATATTTAGGAACAAGAGGAAAATATGCAAAAAGATCTTCAAAATTGAACACAATCTAAAAACTCCAGGACAAACATTTAAGTACATCATTAGATAAAAATCAAAATCACAAATACTAAGAAAATACACTTTAAACAAAAGTGGTTACTAAAATACATATATACATAGATATTTGGTACGTACATCACTTTTCATAAATTTGGGAAAGATATAAACCAAAAATAAATTTTAAGAGATCTGTAGCAAGGAAGGACAAACACTAAATCACTAATCAAAGGCTTGGATTATAATTTTGTGGTGGAGCATGTATTTGTCATACATAAAGTCATGGATTTGATTCCAGTACCAATATAAATATATTTTTATCGTATATGGATTATATGTGTGGAGCAAGAAAGAGAAATCAAAGGCACAAATGTAGGCAGTTTCTCTGAGAAACTTTAAAAAAGAATAAGAAATTCCAGCAAATCAGAAGAAATGTAACATTTTTCTAACTCAGTCTATGAGGCTGGACTTAGACAGAACAAGAAAGCTACAACGTTTGTGAATGTAGATGTTAGGACCCTCCACAAAATATTAGAGTAGATCTAGAAACATTCAGTCATGCATTGTAGCCAAGAGGACTTTATCCAAGAAATGCCTGGTTGGTTCTATAGAGGAAAACCAGTCAGAAATCATCCTGATACAGTATTATTCGCTGGGTAGTCAGCCTTCTGAAATCCTTCTGAGGATATGCTTGACTTTCTTCTCTTACTGATAAAGTATTTTTAGTGAATCAAATTGTTTAAAATAATCATGTATCTTTTTTTACTGTACATTGTATTTAAATAAAGGTACTGCAACTAATCTGTACCTACCCACATAACAGACCATTGATTTCTTACATTAGTATTTGATTTTCTTTATAGGTAAACAGTGTTGACCTCAGAGCTGCAAGTCATGAACAAGCAGCAGCAGCATTAAAAAATGCAGGCCAAGCTGTCACTATCGTTGCACAATATCGACCTGAAGGTAATACAGTCCTTGTTGCCTATAACTATTGTACATTTTATTGCCATTATTTTAATTTTAAGTTCTTCCTCTTGGCAATGTTTACTTTTTTTAACTTTTTTTTTCTTTTTTGAGACATGCTTTCATATAGCCTTGTCTGTTATTGAACTCAGTGTAACTAAGGATAACCTAAAACTGATCCTCCTGCCTTCCTACCTCCCAGATACTAGTATTATGGTTGAATGGCACCAGGCCTGTTTTTATACTATGCTGGGGCTCAAGGCACAGGCTTTATTCATTTCGGCAAGCACCTGCCATTTGAGCTACATCCCCAGCCCTTAATAATGTTTCATTTATAACCTTAACTCTTTTATTTTTGTTTTAATTTGCTAATCCAGTATTTGTCCAGTCTAAACCAACTTATTTTCCAGGCCAGAAGTATTTTTTTCATTGAAGTGATTGAGGTCACTTCCTCTGCCAACTGCTTTGTGATTGAACCATTATTTGGATTAATTTTCAAGTTTCTTTTTAGTTTGACTTCCATCTTAACACGTCTTAATATCATTTTTACTAATTCATTGATTTGAAAGATTAATAAAGACCGTAAGTAAAAATAGTAATGCAGCCAAAGAAAATGAAGTTACTCAGTTTTTTCTTTTGTGTTAGATTATACTTATTAACCAAGTTTATAATAGTTTTCTAGTACTTAAAATAGAATAATGGAGTTTGTGGTATACTTTGTTTCTAGATAATAAAGCATCATGAAATAATTTGACTAGATTCCTAAAGGAAGAAAGTAATAATGGAAAATTTGAGGTAATACTATAGTAAACATGTGTAAAACTCTAGTAGGCATCAACATTACCGGTTAACTAGTAAAACCTCAGGGGAATTGACCAATTTGAACACCCAGAAGAATACACAGTAGCATGCTTGCTGATGTTCATAAACAATGAGGAAAGAAAAAATGATGTGGCTGAAGAAACTACATTAAATAATTTATAATTTAGGCATTAAGTAGTCTATAATTTAGCATCTAGAAGAAATATAATTACCAGCTGTTACTATATTTACTTTTCTTTCCTGGTCCAGCAAAATTGAACTCAAGAGTAATATGTAGTTTTAAAGTTAGCTAGCCTGAGCATTCATATGAAGGTGTTAACAGCAGAAAGTAGCGGCAAAACTCATCAACAGATAACATATGATGTGAAATTTAACCTCAGCTTCCATAGTTTATGCATTCACTTTGAAAGAAAACTACAGAGTAGAAGTGCAAGAACCATGATAGAGATTAATATAAGCTAAAAAAAAAAAAGACATTGCATAAATTCATTGAGGAATGCAGTACAAAAGTAAACAAAATAAAACAAAGATAGAGAAAAGCTGAAAATATTCAATGGCAATGTTTTCAAAAGAAAATAAATGTGTCTATATAACATTCATAGTTGGCAGTTTGTACTTGTTCGTTTATGTATTGTGTGTGTAACAATAGAAATAAAAGGAAGCCGTTGGTTCGAGATTGAAAGGAGGATGTTAGAGGGGGTAGAGGGAGGAAAAGGAAGGCAGAAGTGATGTATTTATATTTTGATTTAATTTTTTATTTAAAAAATGCTTTAGAAAGTAAATGTTTGAAATTTCAATTTAATACATTCATAAGAACTTTCTGCTAACAGGAAGGATTGTTATAGTGGAATAGAACACATAAAGTCTTGATTTTTTTTTTTTTTATGCCCATTGACTTTTACCTAAGTGTAGTTCAATTGAATTGAAGTGTATTCAATACCCCATATTGAATAGATGCACTTGCTGTTCATAGTGTTTCTCCATAGAGAAACGTGAAAATTGAGCTCGGAATAGGCACGTTTTGGAGTCGAGATGAGCGTAACCCACCAGAAGGACTTCCTGTCAGGTTACATCCTGGTGTGAATAGTCAGCACAGCCAGGAAAATAGTGGCTCCTGAAGGAGCAGACACTTGGCTATGTACAGAAACTTCATAAAGTGAATTCACATGGTTAGCCAGTATGATTTTTACAAGTTACACAGAAAGGAAAGAGCTAAATATTAACTCTGTAATGTTGGGTTAGAATTTGAAAATTTGGTATGAGCTCAATTTTCAGGTTAGGTAAATATAAATAACAAATATAGCCATAAACATCTTTATTTGCATGTACAAATATCCATATTCGTTATATGTGATACCACTGAGGGTCCTGACCTAGTCACACCCTCGTAGCACTGAGCATGCATAGTCCCTAGGTTTTGCCTTCTAATGAGGATAGGAGTACCTCATTAAAAACTGAGGCTGTTTGGAGAGATGGCTGGCTCCCAGACTCAGACAGGGAAAATGCTGTGTTATTTTGTGATACCCTGTGCCAAAAAGTAAAAGACTCAAGCAATGATGAGTCCCAAATCCAACTTGAAACAAGACACACTGGCCAAATTAACAGTTTCTGCTTCAAATTAGTGATATGATAGTAAGTATAAGCTACTAAATTAGGATATCGTGAATCCTTACTACTGTTAGTTGCTTGATAGGCTAGTAAGATTGCTGAGCAATTAAAGGCACTGTGACCAAGCCTGATGACCTGAGTTCAGTCCCAAATCCACACAATAGAGTACCATTATCTCAGGCTACTTATTAGCTCTGGTAGCTTATATTAACCCATTATTCTTAATCTGTGTTAGCCACATGGCTCTGTACCTCTCAGCGGGGTAGCTTACATCTTGCCTCTTCCGGTGGTCTGGGCAGAACTGTGGAGGGAGCTTCATGCTTCCCAGAATGCTCCCATTCTCTTTGCTCCACCTCTGCTTCCTGTCTGGTTTTCCCACCTATACTTCTGCCTGGCCAATCAACATTTATTTAAAATATGATTGATAGAATACAGACAATTCTTGCGCACCAATGGTCAAAAACAGTAAAATCAGCAAATGTAGTAACAAGACAGATGAAATCTAGGTAGATTAACTACTTCCTGTCTGGTTTTCCCGCCTATACTTCCTGCCTGGCCAGTCAACATTTATTTAAAATATGATTGATAGAATACAGACAATTCTCCCGCACCAGTGGTCAAAAACAGTAAAATCAGCAAATGTAGTAACAAGACTGATGAAATCTAGGTAGATTATACAGGGGCATCGGAGGTCCTCATCTGTGACTTTACTGCCAGAGCTGCCCAGCCTCAGCCTGTGTGGACGCAGCAGAGGATACTTTTCAGGGTTAGAAAAAGACTGCAGTAATGTTCTGACTGAGCAGAGGATTTGACCAGGTTCACAGTGCCAGGGAATTCAGTTGTTTGCTGCTCTGCAGATTCCAACACTGCTCTGTAAGTGCTCGTGTAACATGAGCTGTTCATTTCAAGAGTGTGTCTTCTGGCATGCACTTGTGAAGACATTATTCTGATTCATAAAATTATGAATTATGCTATGGTTTAAAATAGCTTCAAAAATTTAAATTTTTTTAATTTTATGAATGTTACTTCTGATTACCTTTCTTAGTTTGGTGATCATTTAAAAGTTATAAATTAATTAAATTTAGTTCTATCTGGTTCGGGTATATTTTTCTATTATTAACTTTGCACAAGTTCTGTATTTGAGAATTTTTCTCATGGAAAATTGCAGCAATCAACGTATCTAACTAGTTATTGTAGATTTCTGTTTTTAATTGAGAAGTGGAATATTCAAGGCCTGCTTTTTAAATTTTACATCTGAATTAAAAGACAATGAAAACTGGTAGTGTTATTTGATTCATGGAGTTTTCTTATAGTGGATCAAATATGATTTGAACAAAAACAACCTCCACTAACAAGTTCTAATTTCTGGTAGAGTTAGACCCTTACTACTGTTTTAAACTTGTAGACATGCTTTATACTTACATATGACCTACATCAAAAGAACAAATAATCTAATAAAAAAAATAGGGTACAGACCTAAACAGAGGAATCTAAAATGGCTGAAAGATACTTAAGGAAATGCTCAACATCCGTAGCCGTCAGAGAAATGCAAATCAAAACAACTCTGAGATTCCATATTATACCTGTAAGAATGACCAAAATCAAAGACATTTACAGTTTATGCTACAGAGGATGTGGGGCAAAGGGAACACTCCTTCATTGCTGGTGGGAATGCAGACTGGCACAGTCACTTTGGATGCCAGTGTGACGATTTCTCAGAAAATGAGGAAACAACCTACCTCAGGACCCAGCAATACCACTTTCAGGTATATATCCAAACGATGCTCAATTGTACCACAAGGACATGTGCTCAACTATGTTCATAGCAGCATTGTTTGTCATAGCCAGAACCTGGAAACAACCTAAATGCCCCTCTATTGAAGAATGGAGGTACATTTACACAGTGGAGTACTACACAGCAGAAAAAATGACATTTTAAAATCAGAAGGCAAATGATGGATCTAGAAAACTTATTGAGTGAGGTAACCCAGACCCAGAAAGACAAATATCATATGTTCTCACTCATAAGTGACTTTTAGACATAAAGCAAAGAAAGACCAGCCTACTGTTCATAATCCCAGAGAACCTAGACAACAAAGAGGACCCTAAGAGAGACATACATGAATCTCATCCACATGGGAAGTAGAAAAAAGACAAGATCTCTTGGGAGCATGGGAACCATGGGAGAGGGTGAAAGGGAGGGGAGTGAAGAAAAATATATAGTTCAATAAAAACAATTTTTAAAAAAAAAGAAGTTAATGACTTAACTAATTTTAGAGTTTTTAGGTCATTAGGTCAGTTTTAAAGACATTTTATCTTTAAGAAACTTGTTCTTAGTTTATTTCCTTTTTCCCATCAGAATACAGTCGTTTTGAAGCTAAAATCCATGACTTACGGGAGCAACTGATGAGCAGTAGCATTAGCTCAGGGTCGGGTTCTCTCCGCACTAGCCAGAAGCGGTCCCTCTACGTCAGGTGAGGTTCGCTTACAACTGTGACATCACTGTGTGTGTGTGTGTGTGTGTGTGTGTGTGTGTGTGTGTGTGTGTGTGTGTGTGCGCGCGCGCGCGCGCGTGCATATGCAACTGACTTGAATTTATTATAGAAAAATTCAGTGCAAATCAGTTAAAAACATTTCCATGAGTGACTTTCAGACATGTCTTTCAAGAGTTAGGATATTATAATTTTGGATTATGTGACCCTTTGAATTAATAATGGTATAAAGAAAGGCAAAATAAATGCAGGCTAAAAAATTTAGGTTGATGTTTTAGTATTGATTACATAAGTTTGTTTGGGTTAAATTTGTCTACATATACTCCTGCACATAAAATAACAAAATGAAAAGTAATGCTGTAAAAGACTACATAAAAACTCTAAAACTAGTTAGGCCATTAACATATCTGCTGTAGAAGGGAACCGTAGAGAACAACTGCATTCCACTGTGTCCAAAACTGACTTCTTTCCAAAGAGCAATTAACTCTATGCCAAAAATTACCCTCCCCGCCCCCAGAAAAAAAAAGAAGAAAAGGTGTTGGGTAGCATGGTAAGATTTTACCTTAATTTTCAGTTTTCAGCTTAGTACAAAAGAATTCATGTTTGGATTTCAGTCTGTACCACAGTTCTCCTTGGTTCCCTTTGCCATATGCTGGAAATGCTGGGGAACATAGTACCCCATTTCCTGGTGCTGAGAGTCAGGCTCATGTCCTTATTCATCCCAGACGAGTGCACTGCAGTCCAGCTTTTCCCTCTGCTTTTGAGAGAGCTTATTTGGACTTGAATTAATTTATTTACATATTGTGTGTTAATCAGTTAAATAGTAGTAAAAAAAATTTCTTTTTAAAAAATTTTGAAAGACTTAGCATTGTGTAGATTAAATTAATAAAGTACCTTTTAAAAAATTTGGCACCTTATAAAGTTAATTGTACTTAATTTTTATTGATAATGATTTTTGAACTGCTAATTCTACTTTTGCAAACAAGTGAAAGAAGTAGTTAGCTGGCAAAATAATCACTCTTGGTATAGTTTTATAGACGTGTATACCTATGTTAATCTATGGATAGGAGTTTGGAGGGTTTTCTTCTAAATATCTAATCAAAATAGACAATAGATAATGTTTACATTTTATTTTTCTAGAATAAATATGTTTCTTTCCATTTAAGAATCCAATTTAGTTTGTTACTGGATTATAGTGAAATAAATTTTGGGTACTGAATTCAATTTTTTTTTTTATGGTAAGATGGAGTGTCAGTATGTTGCCAAGGCTCTCCCCGAACTCCTCAACTTAAACAATCCTCCTGCCTCAATTTCACGGCTCGCTGAGACTGCAAGTGTAGCCCAGTGTACCCAGAGATTTTTTTTTTAATTTCTCTTACACACTTTACCAAATCTGATATAATCCTCTGAGAAATTCTGCAATGTGTTAGGAAGGAAACAGCAAAATGAAACCAAATAAACTGTCAGAGTAAAACAAGGTACAGCAAAGCCCCAGGAAGTGTTGGATCTAGCACTGAAACCACCCTGTTCTAAAGTATCTGTGTCACTGCCCAATAGATACAGTGCTAATGGTCACATGTGTCCATTTAATTTACCTCACAGTGAGGTAAAGAAGCTAGAAATCCCAGCACTTAGGAGGCTAACACAAGAATAATATTGAGTTTTGGGCCTACCTGGGCTGTATACCAGTTCTCTATATCAAATAAATAAGCAAGCCTGCAGTCTGTCCTAAAATACTGAAAGCAATAAAAAAAAAAAAAACTTAAGACTGTTCCCATTACAGAATGATTTCTGTGATTTCTTTTTTGTCTTACTGTCTTACCTGTAATGTAAAATTGAGTCTGAATGTTTTGTCAATAGAAGTACTATACTATACTAATAATTTGTCTGTACAAATTATATATATTTCTAGAATCCCATGTTTTTAAAGTTGATTAATACCACTATAACAAATTATTATGAACTTTTTTCTTCTGAGTCTAGAGCCCTTTTTGATTACGACAAGACTAAAGATAGTGGCCTTCCCAGTCAAGGATTGAACTTCAAATTTGGAGATATTCTCCATGTGATCAATGCTTCTGACGATGAGTGGTGGCAAGCCAGGCAGGTTACGCCAGATGGTGAGAGTGACGAAGTTGGAGTAATTCCTAGTAAACGCAGGTAAATGGTTTATTCTGGTATTTCTTTCACTGTGCTGGAGCACATTGTACTTAGTGAAGTTAGCCCAATCAGTCTGGAAAGTACACTAGAGGTTCTAAGAGTGGGTAGAAGAGTAATGAGAGGATGTTAGTCAAATAACATAGTTTCAGTTGTTAAAGAATAACATTCAGAATGCTACTGTGTGCTGTGATGGGCCTTGTAGGTAACAAGACTGTATTGGGTACTTGAAATTTGCTAAGAAAGTAGAGCCTAAGTATTTTCACCACCCAAAGAATGTTTTAAAAGTAATTATGAACCGAGCTGTGGTGGTGCACACCTTCAATCCTGTCACTCAGGAGGCCCAGGCAGGCAGATTTCTGTGGTTCAAGGCCAACCTTATCTACAGGAAGAGTTCCAGGACAATCAGGGCTACACAGAGAAACCCTTCTGAAAAATACAAAAATAAATAAGTATGTGAGAGGATAGGTATGTACGATTTATGGCCATTGTTTTACCTATAAATAGGAAAACTATAACAAATCAAACCATGGGCTTTATGTGGGAGGGGCTTTCATGTGCCATAGCATAGGTGTTACAGTCAAGGACAACCTTGGCGTCAGTCCTTGTCTCCACTTTGTCTGCAACAGGATCTCTTGTTCACCACTGCCTACACCAGGCTAGCTGATGCTGTGAGCTTCCAGGAATCCTCCAGTCTCCATGTTTCATTACTGTAGGAGGAGTGCTGTAGGGTTTGCACTACCACTTGCTGTTTTGTGTTGATTCTGAGACTCTGAGCTGTGCATTAAACAGTTTACACACTGAGCCATCTCTCTAGCCTTGCTTTTTGAGACATGGTTTCGCAATGTATCACAGGCTGACCTTGAATTCTTAGTCCTCCTATCTGAGCCTCCCAAGTACCAGATTGCAGGTATGCATTACTGTACTATACACAATTGAAAAATTTTGAACCCCAAGATCATTGAAACTAGTAAGTTAAGAAAGCTGAATAAATAAATATCTTTCCCTAAATAGTGATTTTATGTATGCTTTGTTTTTCATGGTGTGATTCATGATTATTTAAATCTATCACACTTAAATATAACCAGTGGGGGTCCTAGTCGGGTAGCACACATTCTTAATCCCATTCCTCAGAGGCAGAGGCAGCTCAGTCAAGGACAGTCAAGATACATAGTGAGGCTCTGTCTCAAACAAACAAAAAAGTAACCACTGTATAACTACAAAATATTCTGTCACTAAATTGTCGTTTAGGGGGATGAAGCGAAGGTTCAGTAGTCATTGCTCTTCCAAAGGACCAAGGTTTGATTACCCAGCATGCATGAGGCCTGGGTTCAATCCCTAGTGCCTTCCACAGAGGAAAAAGAAAGTAAAAAGGAAGAGAGAAAACCTTGTAAAATACTTCATTTTCTTTTTATTTCAGTTATCTAGACTAGACTTATTTCGAGATAGTCAGCAAATATGGTATTAATGCTTATTATAACTAATTAATTCATTTAGGATCAAATTTATTGATGAGTAGCGTTTGTACTTCTTTTAATTGAAAAATGCACCATATCATGTCTGTTTTTCTTATATAGCACAAACAGGTAGTACTACTTTATTTTATTTGAAGTATTAAGGTCTGAGCTCCCATCTCACTTCTGGGCTTTGTACATGCTGCACATTCTTCCACTGGACTGCACCCTAAGTCTGAGAGCAGTAGTAAAGTATGCCAAGACGCCAAGATTTGTGATTATTGGTGGGGGGAGGTTATAACTGTTGTTAGCTAGAGCTAAATGCTTAGCAGATCCATCTGTTGTATGATCGTATATTTGATGAAAAATCTTATTTTAGGAGTGCAACCTTTGGCATTCCTCTTTCCTAGATTAAAATATGTGTGCTTGAATTCAGAAAAGCTTCTCTGCCTTCTTGATTCAATGCAGCCTCACATCTTAAATATCAAAGCTGCAGCTCCTAACAGTTGTCCTGTCCTTTGGAGTCTTGTGTCCCACAAAGGCTTTGCATGTGCCTCTCCCAGTGAGAGGCCTGCTGACTTGGATGGAAAGAAAGAAGTAACAGGTTCACCTTGAGGTGTCCGCCCATTCCCTAGTTCATAAATAGCATTAGAGAATATTACTCTTTTCTACCATAAAATGTAGTAGAAGGGCAAATTTGTCTTTTTTTTTTTTAATCTGAAGTAGGTCTTTGTTTTTACAGACTTTGATGAAGAAGCTTTCGTTCTTTCCAGTGAGAAACAGAGCATGGAAAGCAGCCTCCAGCTGCTTTGCTCTGGGCCTCGATTTCTCCTTAACCCAAGTGGTGAGGTGGGGGATATGCGTCTCCCGCTTTGATTAGCTCAAAGTCTATGGATGGCTCCCATACCTTTCATTGCTTTGTGCCAAAGAAACATTCTTCAAAGTCTGTATTTAGTAATTTTTTATTTTATTATTTTATGTACATTGGTGTTTTGCCTGCGTGTATGTCTGTGTGAAGATGTCAGATCCCTTGAGACTGGAGTTACAGACAGTTGTGAGCTGTCATGTGGGTGCCAGGAATTAAACCTGTGAGCAGCCAGTGCTCTTAACTGTTGAACTATCTTTCCAACCCTCAAAATCTTGTATATAACATATTTGAGCCCAGATAGAATAAATTCTGTTAAAAAGCATGGCACCAAGAGAGGATCTTAAAAGGGAGTTGAGCACTTTGGATCGTCAAATAACAGTCTATTTCCCCGCCTTTTCTGCACATCAAAGAAAGGCATGGCATTCCTCCACAGTACCTTGACTGCTCTGGACACAGTTAACAACCACAGGCTTTGGGGAGATGTAGACACTTTTATTTTTTTCTTGAATATTTTTAAAAGTTATGTTTTCTTAAGTAGAAGTGTCTTCTATCTAGAAATATAATACCATGAAGAGTTACAGTTCTCACAGTTCTTGATTTTATTTCAGGAATAGCATTTACAAATACTATTTATTTACTGAGCAAAACAACGATTAGAAAAGCCCATTTTTGAATGGTAAATGTTTATTAATAAATTCTAGTTTAGTGGTACCATCAATAAGTACTGGTTTAAGTTTAGAAATTATTTGTGCCATAAAGACTCCAAGTATTCTTCTGGAGTACTAAAGAACATAAGACTTAAATCTGTGAGGTTAAGGTCCTATTGTCCTTACAATAAAACATCAGCTAGATAGTTTCCATATATACTGTTGTGCTGGGTTTTCCTTCAGTATGCTACTATACTTAACAGCTGAAAATTAAAGGTTTATAAAAAGTTTAATTTACATGAAACCAAGTTTTCATGATTAATATTGATGTCACTATCTAAATGAGATTTTATTTTGTTTGTTTACTTGTATATTTGAATAGGTGACCCTTTTGTTGTTATTTGTTTGCGGGACAGAACTCTAGCCCATCCTGGCTGGAATTCACTATGGAACACAGTCTGACCTCAAGATTACAGTGAGACTCCATACCTAGTATAGATAGATAGTCATTTAGCAAGGTTCAAATTCAACATTTTTAAGAGCCCTTCTGGCACCTCTTAATCTGTTCACAAAGTACGCCTTTTACCCTTAAAGATACAATAAAGGTTGCCTGTTCTTCTTTCTCCTTCCAATATACTTTTCAGCTCTGACTTGTATACTATATTGTATCTTTATACTTATATATTATTGAAATTAAGCTTAATTTTTTTCCATGTGTATTTCATATTTCAGAGCTGCAGAACAGTACAAAATTTTTCAAGAGTACAGTGTCATCCAAATTTTTTAGTTTTGCTGCATTTGCTTTCTCTCTTTAGATCAATTTTCATCATATATGTCCTATGATAAACTAGTCTTTAAAAGAGTAAGGAGACGTAGAAAAATTACCGAAGTCGCACAGTGTTTTCAGTGTAATTATGGAACTGAGTGCATGTGAGTGTATACAGACTGCAGTTTGGTATTTCATAAGAGGTTTTTCATAGTAATACAATGTATCGTTTATCAGCAAGTCTAATGAATTTTAGATTATAAGTGGTGTCAGGCAATTAATCATATTGGACTTAAATAGCATCTAGGGAGTGGTGAGATGGCTTGGTCTGTGAAGTGTCACAAAAGTGTAAGGACCTGGGTTTAATCCTGACACCCACATAAAAATGTCAGGTGCAGGACAGTACACACCAGGATCTCCAACACTGGGGAAAGCAGAGAGGACAGTCTCTGGATTATGCCAGCCAGCCAGTCTAGCATGAACTCGAAGTTCCCAACATCATATTATACACTTATGACTTAAGTTCACAGGGGATCCAATTCTTCTGTCTTTCCTGGGTACACACACATTTGTTCATTCTCACATACAGACATGTGTGCATACATACATGCGTACATACATACATACAACTAAATGCCTTTTTCAGTGGTAGAAAACATGTAAGGAAGACCTCTAACAGTGACCTTTGACTTCCATGTATACATATGTATATGCATGTACACTCACAAACATGTACACACAAAACTTTTTAAAGAGAAAACTATTCTAACCAAGAATAGTAATGTAGACCTATAAACTCCATCTACTCAGAAGGTAAGACAAGGTTTTGAGTTCACATCAAGCATGAATAACAGTGAAATTCCAACTTGAAAACAGAAGTAAAAAAAAAATGTAGGAATCAAAACTCAGTGCTCGAAAATATATCTGATATGTGTAAGGCTTAGGATTCATCTCCAGCAACAAAGTCAGTAACCTTCTGTGTTTTGACAGAGTGGAGAAGAAAGAACGAGCCCGATTAAAAACAGTCAAGTTCAATTCTAAAACGAGAGGAGATAAAGGGGTAAGTATGTGAAATCTCTTTATTTCTGGAAATCCTTCAGACAATAGACCTTTCCATAATTTTTATTTCAGCTCTGTTGTTGAAAAGACTTACTATAAAAATTAACTGAGCAGCTCTCGCCTCGGGTCAGAATAGTAGTAGTTATTATAAAGTATCTATTCTACAGACCTTTTCAAATTATGTCATTTGATAGACTCTTAGTATCTTTTGAACAATATTAATTTTCTAAGTGATGTGGATTCAGCTTTCATTCAGTTTGATTGACTCTTTTAGTTGAGTTGATGATGTATACTTACAATCCCAAGACATAGAGAGAAGCAGATAGGCAGCAGACGTGCCTGTGCTCCAGCTGTTACAGGACAGCTGGTGTAACGATTCTTCTATACTCTGCTCCCGTTAAATGTTATTACCTACCGGGCATAGTGGCGCACACCTTTAAACCCAGCAGTCAGGAGGCAGAGGCAGGTAGGCGATTTCTGTGAGTTTGAGGCCAACCTGCTCTACATAATGAATTTCAGGACATCCCTTTGTACAAATTGAGACCCTGTCATTAAAGGGATGTGTGTGGGGGTGGGGGGATTAATTTAAGTCACAGTGTAAGTTTACAAGTTACAAGTTGAAGTCATAGAGAGAGGTATTTAATCTGTATCCCCCTTCATCCCATAATCAATTTCTTACTAGAATCCTTGTTTTTTGATGTTAGGATCAACATGAAGCTATATTTGAAGGTAATAAAGTCAAAAGAAGTTGTATAGGTGGCAAAAATATATCACGTTTCCTTCATATTTTAGGTGTTTATTTTCATTTACTTTAAATGTGCTTGAATTTGAAAATACAAGATGTTGATAGATGAGAAAGATAGTACAGATTTCAATTATACTATGTATGCAATTTCTAATTACCCACCCTGCAGCAAAATGTCCTTAAGTAAACTGAAGGAAGAACATTTACACATGCTTTACTGAAATGCTTTTCATAATGATTGGGATTTCAGACTTTTTAATCTGAAGCAAAATTTTATACGCTTTCATTATACTTTAGATAAATGTAAAAGCTAAATCAGCAAATACATTTATTCTCTGTACATCCTTATGACTGTACATCTTATCTCACTAAGCACCCAGTGCTTAAAACTTTAATATTTTAAAGAAATTAAATCTGAATAAATTATATAATTCAATTTTTGAAAGTGATAAATTTCTGTAAAATTAACTTGTAACTTTCAGACAAAAGAACAATTATAACTTGTAACCTAAAATAATATATAAGTTAGAAATTTCTATTGGAATAAAAATCCCAAGTAAATACTTAGGATATTAAATAGCTGTGTTTTCGGTACTTGTTTTATATGTGTATTTAAAAATAAGTCAGTACAGTAAACCATCAATGAATTGAAAAAGAGGTTGCATGTTTTAACTTTCCTTTCATTCTATACAAAGTTAACTTAATTAACGACATTTAAATCTTAGTCTTGTTTGTTGACCGTAACCAACTTTGTACACAGTCACTGTGTTCTAACACAGCACCAGAAGTATGCATGGTACTGAGTGGGGTAAAAATACGCTTGCCATTGATACAGAACTGCACTTCCTCCTGTAGTATTTTCTATTCCTCCTTTCCTTTCCTTACACGGTGATCTCTAAACTTTTTTTCATTGCAAACCTTTAACATTTCAGTTCCTCATTAACATTTTTAACACTCATTTAGCTATTTTTTAAATGCTTCATACAAAAATTATAACTATGTTCTTAATATATGTATCGGGAGTTTGTGGCATTGTATTATTTCTTATGTTTATTACACTCTTACAACATGACATTAATGATATTAAGAAATTAAAGATAATTTTTATTGAAAATACAGAAAAACTGAAGGTAACATGTCTCTTCAGTTTTGTACTTTCCATACACTTATTTGTTTGCTTGTGCTACTTTAATTTGCACTTTTAATAAATTCTTCACCTGAATGATACTAAGTTAGTATAATTAATACATTTCTTAACTAACACATATTTCTTCCTGTCCTGAATTATGATGTCCTTGTGATATCTCATTTTAGCTAACTGCAAAGATAACAAAAATCAAAACATTTTAAACTTCATGTTTCTTTGGTTATGTGCTAGGAAACTGACTCTGACCACTGTTTATGCAGTAAACAGGGTAAATAACCTTTTTTAAATCATCAGTTTTACCAGAAAACATAAATTCAAGCCAATGATTCTTAGGCAAAAGATAACTTTTTTTTCTCTGCTAAAACTTAAATTTTCTCTTTTCTAAAATTTAGACTTAAGCGGGTTTTTTAAGTTGCATAATGCTACTTGACGGTTTATAAAATAGCTGCCAAATCAGATTTCCCACAGTCCTCCACGGCAGCATTTTTAGCTTTTTCTTAAGAGTTTTCTTTTTTCTAGTTCCTTAGAACTTTCAGATTTTAAGATAATTTGCTTAGCTTATGAATTTGCTTATCTAACTTAATTTGAAATGATTATTTTCAAACTAAAACTTGAGTTATAGAATTAGAACTAAAGGCTACTTCCTTAATTGCTTGCACCACATGCTTATAAACAAGGACATGCAGTACAGATCAGTGTCAATATGCTTCAAAGTAATATGCAGTAATGGCCCCAGTTACTTGTGAAAGATACATTTCAAGACTGCAGTGGATTCCTGAAGCTATGGACGGAACCAAAACTCATATATCCTGGATTTCTCTTGGAGATATATATCTATAACAAGTATAATTTATAAATTAGGCACAATATGAGATTGATAATAACTATGCCAATATAATATAATAAAATTGCCATTATTGCTACTCTTGTACTTTGGTGTATTACGAAAAATGTTCACTTGAACATAAACACATGGATACCAAGAAGTCAATCTGATAACAAAGATGGCTACCAAATCACTTATGAGTCAGTTAGGTATACAGAATAGATGCACTAGACACAATGACAATTCACATCCGGGGTAGGTTGGAGCAGGATAGAATATCAGATTTCATCATGATATTCATATCAAAATGCAGTATAAAGCTTGAAAATTATTCATTTCTAAAATAGTCCACTTAATATTTTCAAACCAAGTTGACCACAGGTAACTGAAACCCTGAGAAGTAGATTGCCAATGGTACAGGACTTCTATATGTTGCAGCATCTTTGACACAGAACAACTTGGAAAATCAAAGCAAGGTTTCTCTCTTTGGGCTAGTGGTATGACTTAGTGGTAAAGCACGTGCCTACCATGTATAAGAAGACCCTGGGTTCAATCCCTAGCACTGCCTCCCTTCCCCCAAAATTACTTTTTTATATCTTCCCCACTCCAGATAATTGTTTTCATGTCACTGGTAGGTAAGGTCATTTCTACTTAGAAAGCCTGTGACAGAAGAATGGACAGCCAGCACTTCCTCTTTAATAGATATCATCCTCATGCTTCGCAGTCTCAGATTAGTGACTGCATAAATGTTCTTTCCTTTTGTATGTCACGGAGCTCATACTTAAGTTACCTTTTTCTCTTCAAAGAAAATTTTATTGTTAGGTACGTCCTCATAATTATTTAGGTTTGCTTTGTTAATAGTGGCTATTGTGTTAATTTATTGAGCCACAAATAAAGGCATAAAAGAAAAAGCGTCATTAGGACAAAGTAAAATCAGGATTGCTACTTAATACATGAAAGATAATTGAGCAGCAATATAACATTAAAAATAACTTGGTATCACATACTTATTATTCTACATGGGAATTTTCCTTGAAAAATATTTATGTAAATATTAACTGTAATAAATATTAGCTTGGTTTATACTATAATAGTAATCTAATTGGCTCTTTGCTTTTTTGTCAAGTAGCATTTATTCTTTGAGATAAAATTGAATGTGCTCTAAAATTAATTACCACTTCCAAATATTAGAATTATAGGACCTTATACAAAATCAGAAATTCATTTTTTATGTGATCAGTGTAAAATTCATGGCTGGCTGCACACTGTGGTCACAGGAGTCAGCTTCCATAGCTGCTAGGCTGGGCCTTTGTGCACACAGAAGTAGACACCCCCTTTGTTTTGCCCCTCCCTCTCTTCTTCAGCAGTCATTCAATGACAAGCGTAAAAAGAACCTCTTTTCCCGAAAATTTCCCTTCTACAAGAACAAGGACCAGAGTGAGCAGGAAACAAGTGATGCTGACCGTAAGTATGTGGATCCATTGGTCAACTGAAAATAGAATGTAGAGGGACCTGCTGCCCTGCAGTTGGTTGTTACCATGGAGACAGTTTCAAGAGCTGCAACAGGTTACTGATTGTCTCAACCAGGAGAAATTTAATACACACAAATTAATTTGTATGCCAGTCTTAACTTTTCTGGTACCTAGGAATTATTGAACATTGTTTTAAGTTATCTGTTTATAGCTTATATATAAAATAAATATAACTCTTTGAAGTAAAGGCTCATGTAAAAAAGCACTTGACGCACACTCAAATATTTCTGAGGAAAAAAATGTAGATTTCTGATTTATAGGTATAGTACTGCCAGTTTCTGATACTAGATCATCTGCAATCGTTCCATCTTATCTTAATTTCATCATAAATATAATGTAAATTTTACTTGTAAAACATCAAATGACCTAAAATTTTGCCTTTCTATTCTAATTAACTGCTAAGTTCCAGTTTTTATTCTTTTTGTAGATAACATTTAGTAACTCATTCTAAACTTTGAAAAATCTAAAACCAGTCTTCGTAAGATGTGTGTACCTGTAATGGTCTTGGAACTGTCTCTTACTGTAGCACCAATTCTATGCATCACTGACAACTATTCTTTTTGATTGTCTTTTTATTGCTTGCTCTCTGGGGACTACTCTCTACAGGAGATCCCTGACGACATGGGATCAAAAGGCCTGAGTAAGTGACCGAAACACTCCCAAGTTATTTTTTAACCTCCTTCCTTACTTAGGAACATTTTGAGATTCATAGTAGTGTGCCTTTCTGGCATGAGGAGGTATGTGCTTTAGGTGGCTTTTAGACTGTCCATGTTTGTAACGTGCTTGGGATTTTTATTTCTAGAATATAATTTTTGTTGTTTTCTTGTGTTCCCTTTTTAACATACCACTTGAAAAACTCGGTTACATTTGAGTTTTATAATTTTTCTGATAGTTATTTTTGCTAGAAAATTTTTGACTGTAGACATTTTAACACTTTTTTAAATAGTACCACCTGCTCATTTTAATAGGATATTGACACGTACACCTTTGGAGCTTTGGTTCTTCCTTTTTAAAGCAAGTTTAAATCACTACAGTAATATGTTACAGAACCCTTGTTTTCATGTGAAATAGACATCAAGTTCAAGGGGAAAATTGAGTAGCCTCCTTTATAAGAAGTGGTATAGAATATATTATAGCTAATGTTCCTCCCTTAACCAGGTTGTTTACTTTGATTGTTGTTGTTCTTGTTCTTCTTGTTCTTGTTGCTGCTCTTAACTTTCTATATAGTAACTAATTAGTCATCATATGAAGATTAGTCGATTCTAATATATAGAAGAATTCAATGTTTGAATAAGCATGTGACACATGCCTGTAATCCCATCACTAGCTTTGTGAGTGTAATCCCATCACTGGTCTACAAAGGGAGTTACAGTTTTAAATTAGGTGTTTTCAAATTGTTGAAGTATGAAAAGTCACCTAATACTACTAAGTTAAATTTAGGTAATCATGACTCATAGAAATAATCATTTAAGCTAATTTTCTTAAATTGTTCATTTCATTTGAATTATTAGCCATTTTAAAAACTTGTAGTTTTATTGATACCTAAATAGTTAGCCTTCCAAGAACTACATAATTAAATAGTAAATTTTACAGTTTTAGTGATGGATTTTTGCACTTTAATGATTTACTTTCAGTTTGATCTTAATGACTTGGGTTTGCATTAGACGGGAGAGAGTACTTTATATGTAAAGTACTTCTGCCAGGCATACTTTTCTCTAGGCGTCCTTTGCTCTTTTTTATGTTTGCATATGTCTTCTTAGTTGGATTAGTAGGGAGGTGGAGAGGATATGAGAGGAGTTGAGATAGGGTAAAACATCAAAATATGTTGTATGAAAAATTTTTTAATTAAAAAATATAATTTGGTGGCACCACAAATTTCCTGTCATTAGTGGCAGCTTCTTTACATTTTAGAAAAATTTACCAATGAAAACCTCCAGTAATTGGAAAATAGCTCCACAGATTACTGATGCTCTAGGATTTATTTTGAGGCTGATATATTTTAGAGGTTATATGGATCAACTTGGAATTTTTTAATCTCCTTGAAGCACCACAGACCTATGAAAATACTCCTTAAAAGGAACTCAGTGGGGAACTGAGCCCTCTCTCACACTTCACGCTGTTGTGTGTGCTTAGCACCTCACCCTGTGTCTCTCTAATTGGGAATTGAAACTTCCTTAAGAGAAAAATTATGAAAAATAACTGATTATCAGGCAATGTCACTTGGTGAAAGATTTAACTTTCTACACAGTGCATTATAATTCATCGAATTATATGTATCTGCTTCATTTCACAGGAATTGAAAGACTTTATTAACTTGGCAACCTAAAGGTCAGGTTTTATTCAGAAATTATTGAAGGCGACAGAAAAATACCAGTAGAATTCTAAAACTGGGTATGAAGGAGGTTCTCACATAAAACAAACACTTCAAGCGTTATAGGTTGATCTTTACTATAGAGAAAATACACGAAGAAGGATACTTATGACTTCATTATATGCTAAAGTTCAAAATACACCAAAATAAGACTAAAGGAGATGTATATAACTCAGTAGACGATAGATGAAGTAAAGTCCTAACACAGTCTCAGAAAGGACTTCTCCCTGTCTAGAACACACTCACTTTCTGTTTTCACAGTTTTCAGTTTTATAAAGCACCTCGGCTAGCCACATAGGTTTCTTGTGTCTGTCTAGTTTCTTCTTGTTCCAAAAGCTGATATAAGCAGAGTTGTGCACAGCTCTCAAGTGCCAAAACCAGACTTAGTTTTACTACTTTTGTTACAAATAAGATGTCAAATAGTATTGCTTGTGATTGGCAATGTAACATTTGGAGAGAATAAACAAACACCCTGTCAGGAAGGAAATGTTTGAGAAGACAGGTAAAGCGTGGTTAAATTTGAAATAATCGTGCTCACCAGGCATCATAAAAATAGAAGAGACAAGGAAGAAAGGAAAGCAGAGGAGAGGGGAAGGAGGAGAGAAAACTTATGGAATGCTTTCTTCCTGTATTATAGGCTCAGCCTAGAATTGAAGGCTCTATTTACATCAAGTACAGGTTTTTTTATGAATCAAGTAACAGGCTATCCACTAGAAAGCTAGACAAGGGATGAGACAAGTGTGTTGACTTTCTGTTACTAAGAAGCCTAAGATAATCAGCGTATGAAGACAGATGTTCATTTTGACTCAGTTTGGAAACTGCAATCAGTGATCACTTGGCCCTATAGCTTGGGAGGCATGTGGCAAGATAGCACATCATTGAAGAATGTGTGTGGTGTAGTAACCTGTTCACCTCGTGGTTCCAGGAAGTACAGAAAAGCCTGGAAAGACTAGTGTCCTACTACTCTCTTGGAGTGCCCTCAGTGACCGAAATCTACACACTAGGCTGCACTTACTAAGTGTCTACACCTTCTGATTATGCCAAGCTGAAGATCACGTTCTTAATTTATGGCCCTTTGAGAGACGCCGCAGGTGCAGCTCCTAGCACAGCAGAGCTCAAAAGATAAGCAGATACAGAAGCATGTGTAAAAATCTATTTCCCTAGTAATCAGCATATACAAAATGACGCCTTTATCCATTGCCTGAAGACACAATCCGTGATGGAGTTAGTTCTATTGAGTAGCCTTTTAAAGCACTGTGATTACAAATATAAATTAATATAGCCTTTCTCAAAACTTTTATCTTTTGGTACATTAAATCCTTTTCAAGATTATCTTCAGGATATGATTGGAGTTGGAGATAAATTTTATCATTATTTAGAAGTAACAACAAAAAGAATATAAAAGGTTGAAGCCATCCTGTCTTAATTTGGAAATGGTTAATGAAATATGATCTATCTGTATTTATAGTATTATATGACAGTTGAAAATTATGTTAAAAACCAGGTCATTCATGCCCTGAGAAGACACAGCAAGAGCATCACAAGCCTGAGATCAACGTGATCTACATACAGATGGCATGGAAAATGCTCACAACAAAATAAAAATGAAGCTACACACTTCAGATATGCAAACAGAGTGTGCTTGGCACTCTGAAATATTCTTATGCATGTCTTTTGATACTCACATAAATGCCTTTCTCTCAGGGAAATAATATAGAAGAGGGAGAAATTATTGGGTCATATGTATACATTTGTTTAGCTTTACAGAATTGGTTCTCCATATGTATAGTTTCCTTATCTAAGAATTGAGCAAACTGAAGATTGGAAATTGTTGTGGAACATTTAACAATCAACAAATTTAACATTTAACAAAGATGTGTCATATTTGTTTATGCTGTAGTTGTTTGACTCTGTAAAGATTTGTTGCATTTGTGTTAAATAAAACCTGGGTTCAGAGAGGCGGGTTAGCAGCTAGGTGACAGGAAGTAGCAGGGAGGAGCTTAGAGTGGGATTTTTATTTGGGGCAGTGTGGAAGAAAGTGGCTTCCAGGGGTGCCAGCTAAGAAAGAAAGTTGGGCAGTTGCTAGTCTTTAACTCTCTGAGCTCACAGGTTTTCACCTTAGCATTTGAATCTCAGGTTTTATTAGAACTATAGAGATTTAGTTAGAACTGCCTTTAGCTGCAGTGGCAGAGCTCCCCTAGGCTGCAGCCTGAGCAGTGCAGCCCCTGTAGTTTAAAGCGCAGCCACTGGGACTAAAGTAAACAGCATTTTGGTACCCAAATGTAGCAGGCTTTCTCTGGGCCTCTTACCAGCTCCCAGACACAGACTTACTAATTATGAATGTTCAGCCCTAGCTTAGGCTCATTTCTCGATAGTTCTTAATTTAACCTGTTTCTCTTCATCCACATTTTGCCTTGGGTCTTTTTATCTTTCATTCTGTATGTCCTTCTCTGTCTGGCTGGCTAACAGCTACCTGGATGACTGGCCCCTGGCATCTCCATCTCTCACCTCCTCCTACTACTTATTTTCTAACCCACCAGCCCCACTTATCTCTCTTCTGCCTAACTATTGGCCATTCAGCTTTTTATTAGACCAATCGGGTGCCTTAGGTAAGCAGAGCAACAGACCTTTACATCGTTTAAACAAATCATCATAAACAAATGTCAACATCTTTACATAGTTACAATAATATTTCCCAACAGAATATTTGGGGAGAAGAATCCAAATACCTGCAAAACATAAATCTTGAATTTGCCACATACTCAAAGCACTGCACTAAATGCACTGAAATGACATCCTCCTGCTGCAGCTTCCTGTATTTCACAAATCCTCAAGTCTTTCTATAGCACTTGTATTTACTATTATTGACTTCACAGCCTCCAGTGATGTAAATTGAATTGGCTTTAATTTCCTTCTCGTTCGCTGAACGATACAGTTCAGGCATATTTACACTGTATTGAGTATTGTAGAATCAAAAATGGATTAAAGTATATGGGAGACGACTGAGTCACTCTGCATATAGTCCCAACGTTTGGGAGGTTCGAGGCTATGTGAGAAGGAGTTCAAGGACAGACTTAGCTACCTATTATAGCTGGATTACATGAGGCTCTGTCTCGGAAGGAAAGGAGAAAGTGGGAAGTACATGCAGATCCTACAAGTTTTATGAAAGGCACATTCACATCCTCATTCTCTTACCTCCGGAGTCCTGGAAAAACCTTTGGTGGATACTTAGGAATCCTGGGCTGACAAATAATTTTCCAGATTGTTTTTACTCACAATCCTACCCCCAGTTGATGATTCTGGCCCCTTATATCCTTGTTTCTGCTTGGCATGTCTGGTTTTGTTATTATGTTGTAAGTAAATTTAAACACCTTGTAATCTGTGTATTAGCTTTCTAACTTTCTTGAGCAAATTATGTTCAAGGTTTTGTTTTGTTTTTATGTTGACAGAGCTAGGGCTTGGACTGGGTGCTTCATCCATGCTAGCAAATGTTGTATTACTGAGCAGCAGCCCTATCTCCAACAGGTTACTTTTAGAGGAGGGGCGCTTTACTTTTCTTGTTAGTTCTCAAGCAATACCAAGTGTTATCCTAGTCCAGAGCCTACACTCAGAATAGCAAAGTTTTATTATAGAGGAACTAAGCACAGAAAATATGAGAACATACAAAGTTTATTATAGTATACCTTTGGGAGTTTTAAAGAGTTCAGGTGAGTAGATGAAGTAAAAAAAGAATCATAACCTTTTATTCTATAGTGTATCAGATTGAAGGGTAGAATAGTAAACCCTGTCTTCTGTTATACCCTACTTCGTAATTTTCAGCTCAACATTAATCACATTGTCTCTTACATACCCACTTATTCTTGGCCTGCAGATAACTAATTTTTCTTTCTTTCACAACTTAGAGATTAAAGATTGTAATGCCAGTCTTTATACAGGCTTCAGAAGTTTTGGGGTTTTAATGCGGCATTCCTCTTGTAACAATTTTTTTAAAAAATAGGATAGGTAAAAAGTGTGATAAAAACTAAGACATTTAGCATTATTAATGTTATTTTAAAAACAGTTTAAAGCAAGCTGAAATGTTTAACAGGTAAATTAGAATTTATAAATTAAATTGAATATCATTGAAGAATTTCAGTGATTGTGTTGAAGTCCATGTAGTAACATGAAAAAGAAATGGGAGAGGGTTTAAAGGATATTTCAGTGTTTAGAACAGTTGCTTCTACAGCTATAAGGACCAAAGTTCGAATCCCCAGGTCCCATGTAAATGTTGAAGGCAAAGGCAAGGGTCCTCAGAACAAGCAATACAGCCATTTAGACTAGCAGTATCAGTGAGCTCCAGCTTTAATGAAGAGACCAGCCTCTATGAAGAAGGTGAGGAGCTCCTGAGGATGAGTGTCAGCATCCACTTCAGACCTCCACATGCATGCACAGCCACACACATGGGCAGACCTGCATACATACAAAGCATGCATATGAACACGTGAACATGGAAAAAGAAAAATATTATAAACTTTACCTGTTTTTGATGTGTACTTGTCATGTGTTAATTTATTCTACTTCTGATATTAGGCATAATTATTTTACCAAAGTTTCTTATAGGGAAAAAGTCTTTATAACTTCTACTGTTTTATTCCCTAGCAGAGTCATACATAAATAAATTTTAGTTATTTTCACCCCATCGTCCTCTCTGGTTCCACAAGTCTCTTACTTTCATGTCTGTTTGCTTCCCTTTTGCAGCCCACTGAGAATTAAATTTCTTTGATCATGAATATGGAGAGATTATTTGGTGACCATACCACTGAAAAAAATGACTCTCCCTCTCCTAATTCTATTTTTAAAACTTTAAATCCTTTATTTAAAATGTAAATTGTGGGGCTAGAGAGATGGCTCAGAGGTTAAGAGCACTGACTGTTCTTCAGTCAGTCAGTTCAATTCCTGAGTTCAATTCCCAGAATCCACATGGTGGCTCACAGCCATCTGTCATGAAATCTGGTGCCCTCTACAGGCCTGTAGGTAGGACGCTGTATACATAATAAAGTGTGTGCCCAACACCTGGCTTCAAAAAACAAAAAACCTAAGAGTGGTGGGCTCATGCCTCTAACTCCATCAATTAGAGGGCTGAGGCAAGAGGATCAGGAGCTCAGGGCCATTCTTAGCTGCAGAGCAAATTCCAGGACAGGTTCAACTAGGAGACTCTGTTTCAATAAAAACCATACATACATACATACATTCATACATACATACATACATACATAAATGGAATGTAAATTGTGGTTAAGAAAGGTCTGTACATTAAGGCTGGGAGGTTGCTCAATCAGCAAACTGCTTGTCATACAAGCATGGAGACCTGATTTTTAAAAAACAAAAAGCCCAGTGGAATAGCACATGCCTGTTGAAAGAGGCATGAGTGACCCTGGATGGTTCCATTGCTGTTGGGGGACCAGGACCAAGGGCAAGAAACAGAATATACCAGTTTTATTAAAGGGAAGTGTGGAGGGAAGGAAGGGAGAGGTGGGGAGAGAGAAAGGGGGAGGAAGAAAAGGAGAGAAAGAAAGCTGCCTCTTAAGAAGGAGGGTGGGATTGGGAATGGTAGAACTTGTCTCTTAAAGGAGCGGGCTACTGCCTGGATTAATCTTGCCATGTGGCAGGGAAGGCCAACATAATCATAATCCCATCTTTCTCTTATCATAAAAAGGTGGGAAATTAAAGAATAGCAGGTAGGACAGGAACAGGGGCTCTGGGTTCTCAAGACTGCTTCCTGTTGATTTATGGCCATGGAAATCTTGGGGCACCTACCTGAGAAAGCTGGGGTGCTGGCCATGTCCTGGAATATCTGGTTGCCTCACTGTTTCTATGCTCTGGAACTATCCAGTGTCTCTTGGACCTAGTGAAGTGTTGGCAGAGCAGGGGACAGGCCCTAGGAAGGAGAGGTGATGGGAGAGCCTGTCTAGTTCACAGCACCCATGAAAGTTTACAAGGCAAGTGACACTGACAGATCCCACTGCGGGTGGGGGACCAGGGACAGAAAAATACAATATGCCATGCAGAGAGAGCTTGGGTATGGAGAGTTTATTTAGAGGATATTGGAAGGGTATGGCGGTAGGGCGAGGAGAAAAGGAAAGAGACAGCTGCCTCTTCAGAATAACAGCAGAGAGAGAAGAGACCAGCTTGCTTCAGCAGGAAGGGAGAGATTGGGAGTGGGCAGAGCTTGTCTCTTAAAGGAACAGTCTACTGTCTGGGTTCATCCTGCCAGGTGAGAGGGAAGGCCAACATAATCCTAACACCTATAATGCTAGCACTTGGGAGTGAAAATGGGAGAATCCCTGGAACTTGTAGGTCTTGACCAATCAGTGAGCTCCAGGTTTAATGAAAAACAGTCTCAAAAATAAGATGGAGACTCAGAGAAAAAGACAGTGTTGACCTCTGGCCTCAACACACACAGTTTTTTGAGAGAAATGATCTTTTTCTTTGCAGTTTAAGTTCTTGTCAAATAGATCTTTCACTTCCTTGGTTAGAGTACCCCAAGATACTTTATGCTATTTGTGGCTATCGTGAAAGGTGATGTTTCTCTGATTTCCCTCTCTGTCTCTTTGTTCTTTGTGTATAGGAGGGCAACTGATTTTTTGGAGTTGATCTTGTATCCTGCCACAGTACTAAAGGTGTTGATCAGCTGTAGGAGTTCTTTGGTAGAGTTTTTGGGGTCGCTTATGTACACTATCATATCATCTGCAAATAATGAAAGTTTGACTTCTTCCTTTCCAATTCGAATCCCCCTGATCTCTTTATGCTGTCTTATTGCTATTACTAGAACTTCAAGCACTATATTGAAGAGGTATGGAGAGAGTGGACAGCCTTGTCTTGTTCCAGATTTTAGTGGGATGGCTCTGAGTTTCTCTCCATTTAATTTAATGTTAGCTGTCGGCTTGCTGTATATTACCTTTATTATATTTAGGAATGAACATTGTATCCCTAATCTCTCCAAGACCTTTATCATAAAGGGGTGTTCAATTTTGTCAAATGCTTTTTCAGCATCTAATGAAATGATCATATGGTTTTTTTCCTTCAGTTTATTTGTATGATGGATTACGTTGATAGATTTTCGTATGTTGAACCAGCCCTGCCTCTCTGGGATGAAGCCTACTTGATCATAATGAATAATTTTTGGATGTGTTGTTTTACACTCTCATGCGGGTCTACTGTTCTCCTTTCAGCAGAACTGCTTAATTGCCTGAGCAGACCTGGGCCTCAAACTTTTTTGTCCTTAAAATGTTCTTGTTCTTCTCTCCCTAGCATTAGACATTTAGGTTTCCCTCTGTCCTTGAAAGTTCCTGTTGTTTGGTTTTCTAAATAAAATTTTTGGTCTTTTATTCAAGGAAGATAGATAGAAAGATGCTTATTGAGCAATGAGTACCTGGTACGAAATGGGGCCGCTTTTGAGCAGAAGCTAGGTGGCTTTTTACTATTTGCTGGAGACGTTGTCTTGTTCTGGAGAGTAGTCTCTTGTCACAGTGGCTAAGGAATGCTGACCTATTAAAATGCAGTGATGCATCTCAAATTCCCTTCGTCATTACCTGTTAGACAGTTGTCATGTACACAGCTGCAGGTGGCTATGGTAAATGACAGAGGGACCTGTCCCCATCAGGAAGTGGCCTCTCTCTGCCCTTAGGTGGTCTTTCCTAAACTAAATGATCAAATATAGTTTCTCTTTTTGGATTTTATGGTATGGTGTTTAAGAACTAATTCAAGATTATGTTTCATCTGTTGTGTGTTCTACTTGGGTTTTTACTGAAAATTTTGTTCATAAACTATATTTAAAGAGTAAGGCATTTTCTTTTATGTCAGGTATTTCCTTGTGCTAATTTGTGTTAATTTAGTTGAAAATTTGACTTTTTCATGGAAAATCTAAAATGCTTCGTAAAAATTCTTTGATTTTTTTTTTAATGTGGAATTTTATGTGGTCCATATCTCAACATTTACAATACCACCTTGTTTAATTTTGATAATTTGATTTTATCCGCTTTTAAATTAATGACACTGTTTTCTTTTTCTTTTCATTTTCCTTCAATTTCAGAGCATGTAACTTCTAATGCCAGCGATAGTGAAAGTAGTTACCGTAAGTGTTCCATGTCGCTTATTCTTCTGTAAAGAAGTAATGAATACCTTTGAGTGGCTTTTTTCTTAGCGATATGCTATGAAACCTAAAGGTCAGATGCCTAAGATTGACAAGCCAGGAAAAACCAAGTAAAATTGTAGACCTGAGAAAGGAAATCATCTGAAGGTTCAGTATCTCTAACCAAAAACTCACACTCGTTAGCACCAGCATGATACTCTGAAAGTTTATCATATCATTCAGTTCAGAGTTGCTTGGCCAGGATTGGCTGTGTAAATATTTTAAATGCAAAAAACATCTAACTTGGAAAAAATTTTTGTTGCAAGCGTTTTGGGTGAGGGGTCCTCAAGCTGTACATACAGAGAAGGGTTAATTTCAGGGTTTTAATGAAAACAAACCCACTTACCAATTTAATTTATGTATACTATCCATAGTCTGTGGCTTTGTGTGTATCTTATAAAAAGTAAATATCTCATAGGGAATGAACTTGTATTTTTCTATTTTCTTTAGTAATTTCATTTTTAACATAAGCATTTAAAGGATATTTGTGAGTAATGCTAGATGATTGTTAGTTTATTTCCTTTTTATTCTGTGCAACCATTGCTCAAAAAGTAATACTGTTTTCTTTCTTAATGTTTAATGTTATACTCTTGATGTTAATTGGGCTATATAAATAAGGATTTTTATTTTTAGACAAATTGGAATATGGAAAACGGAGAGTATGTGGATAACAATTGTAACAACTTAAAAATTAAAATTGTTTTTCTAACTTTTTTTTACTGCTGTCTAAAATGAAAGTAATCTTGATTACAGATGAGTATGGCTGCTCAAAAGGTTAATCCCTTTACCACTCTCAGATTTTCATGTTGGCAATATATACTTTTAACCCTCATTCATTGATTGGATATTTTTTCTACATAATAGCTATGTAATTTGAGAAAGAACAATGACAAAATTATTTCTTTATTTACTTAAAATCAGAATCCACTGTAGAGTAGTTGAGTGGTTTTTCTAGACTAAAAAGAGGTAAATGAAAGTATATACTGTCTTTTCTCACCATTTGCATGAATTACTAAGTTTTGGAATATCCAACTGCATGTTTTGTAGTATGTAAACCATATTTTACATCAGTAACTTGTTTTGTTTTGGTTTTTGAGACAGGTTCTCACTAAGTGTAGCCTTAGATAGCCTGGAACTCTCTACATAGACTAGCCTCGAATTCATAGAGATCTGTGTGCTACCATGCATAGATATATCAGTAATTTAAAAAAGAAAAACGAAAAAGAGAAAACAACTCATGAAGTATCTGTTGTGGAATACTACAGTAGTAAGATTGGAAACAAAAAAAGTACAGATTTGTATGGCACTATTACAGATTTAGAATGCCATCAGCTGCACGCATGTAGTAATGCATGCACTGTGAACCAATCACAAAGAAGCCTACTTGTGACAGAATCTTGATGAGGAGAACATTTCCCAAATACGTTATTCAGTTTTCATTGCTTTCATTCAGTCACTGAGTCTTTGTTGTTTTCTGTAGTACATGTTTATGGCTAGAGTTTTAATTATTTTCATGGTATTCACAGAGTTCACATAGCTGCTAGATTTTTTCATTTATTATATTTCCAAGCTCCTTTAATTTAAATTTCAGATGCAGTGCTTTTGTAATTAAAGCAAAATTATACTGTTTTTAAAAATAAAATATAGCTTTAGATAAATACAGTCAATTGAAACAAAAGCAGTACTTTCTATGGCTTACTGGGTTTTTCTGATTTTGATTTTTGTTTTGTTTTGAGGCTGAGACTCTAGTGCTGGGATTTTAGGCAAGCAGTCCCATATCCGTAGAACATATTTATAGTAAATGTGTGATGTGTGATATACCAGAGGAAAGAATTTTTGTTGGTTTGGGGTTTTGGTATGAGGAGGTTGTTATTTGGAGGCAGTTTTGTTTGTTTTTTGTAGTACTGGGAAGCAAACTCAGGCAGCCCTCCAGTAAATTAAATCTCCAGCCAGAAGTAAAGGTTTTAATGGTTTTGATGATCTATAAATAAAGGAAGCACATAGTAGCATTAAGTTATAGGAAAAAAATAATACGTTTATGTTTTGTCTTATATTTATTAAGCTTACCTTTATGATTTAATGATTTCCCCTTTTGTTCTAAATCTTGCCTTGGATAATTTATGATACAATACCTTTTGTATCCTCTGTTCACTTCTCAGAAAGTCCTAGTGTCTTATGTGTAAAAAGCTAGGTGAGTTGTGTGGAGGAGGATCACATTGACATCAGTTGTCTTCATATTGTCTTACCCTGGCTTTCACTCTCCGTAGGTGGTCAAGAAGAATATGTTTTATCGTATGAGCCAGTGAATCAACAAGAAGGTTTGTGAAGTTCGTTCATGTTGTATATATAGCCTTATTAAAAAGTATATTCAAGGCCAGTGAGATGGACAAGTGGACAAGAGCACTGCTGCCAGACCTGATGACCTTAGTTCAATTTCCAAAAACATGGTAGAAAAAGATAAGCAACTCCCACAAGTTATCCTCTCTCCTGCATATGCACATACCATGTCACATACACAGAAATTAGTTAGAATAAATTGATTAGTTAATATAAAATGAAAGTAAATATGCTTTTTGGTTTGAAAAATTAGACTATACTGATTTTTCAGATGCAAAAATATTGTATCGTAATTTTACTATTTTTAAACTATGTTGAAAAATTCTATATGAATTTCAAGAAGAACTACTTAATACACAGAATATTAGAACCAAATCATCTTATATTAACTGGTTTTTACTGATGGTATATTCCTAAGCCACTTCTTTTGAATATGTATAATATTGCATTACTGCCCTTGCAATAACACTTTACAACTGTCAGAGATGCTTTTAAACTCATAGTTTCTTATCCTCTTTACCCAGGCGGTTTCTAGGCCCTTCTTATTCCATATGTTGTATCTTCCTCACTATATCTAATTCCTCCAACCAGAATACTAGGCTGATGCTCACCACCGACTTCCTTCGTCAGCACGACCCACTGTGTACTCTGCTGAGTCATCTAGATCACTGTCGTCACATCACTTCTACACTCAGTTGTTCTTGTTCTTTCTGTCTTCTCTGCTCTGCCTTCTTAGTTCTTAACTTCAGAACCTACCAGGAAAACACTGTACTTTGTTTTCTGTTTATAATGAGATGTTGGTGATATATTGAACTGTCTAAGATGCTAAATTTTACTTGATTGACTTCAGAGATTTTAATAACAATTTATTTACAAAAGAACATAATGTAGAGAAAGAACAAAGAAGAGATTCTTCAGAATGATTTCCTTCACTGCTGAAATAAAACACATTTGTGTTTGCTAAGTGTTTATACCTTTTCATGTGTTTATCTTTATAGTTAATTATACTCGACCAGTCATTATTCTGGGACCCATGAAAGACAGGGTAAATGATGATTTAATCTCAGAATTTCCCGACAAATTTGGATCCTGCGTCCCTCGTGAGTAACCCAAATTAAAACTTTTAACATTTAGTGTCACTGTTTGGTAAAAGTAAATATAACTGCTTTAAAGGGTTATAGTTAACTGTTAATAAACTCCTTTATCCTCAGTATTATTTCTCTTTTCTTAGATTTAAAAGTATTGTGTTAAACTTTTTAAAAAGCAGTGAATTAAGTAAAAGATGTATTTATTCTGTTTTTAAATATGAAACACTTCCCCAAGTTCTTTTTTATTGAAGATACAACTAGACCAAAGCGTGATTATGAGGTGGATGGAAGAGATTATCATTTTGTGACTTCGAGGGAGCAGATGGAAAAAGACATCCAGGAGCATAAGTTCATTGAAGCTGGCCAGTATAACAACCATCTGTATGGGACGAGCGTCCAGTCTGTGCGAGCAGTAGCAGAGAAGGTAAGCACCAGAGCCACCCTGGGGTGTGTTTCTAAGGACACACACTTTGACTTTATTTGAATTAAGAAACAGAAGATAGGTGACATAGCCTTGATGTCTTACTAATGTTACCGCTTTAGCTAAGTAAAAATCTGATCTTGAGTGTCTTAGAAAAACACATACCAGAAAAGACTGACAAAATCTGAATATCCATGAAATCTGAATTTCATGGCAATATCCATGAAATGGAGTTCTTTAGAGTAAATAAATGATTTTTTAAAAGTATCTATGAATTGATATGCAACATGAAAAAGGGTCTGTTTTATCTTTTGGGTTTGTTTGGTTGGTTGGTTGATTTGGTTTGTTTGGATTTGGTTTTTCAAGTCAGGGTTTCTCTGTGTAGCCCTGGCCTGTCATGGAACTCACCCTGTAGATCAGGCTGACCTCCAACTCAAAGAGATCTGCCTGCCTCTGCCCCCTGAGTGCTGGGATTAAAGGTGTGTGCCACCGGGCCTAACTTGATTTGACATTTTAAAAGAAGAATTAAGGAAACAAATTTACTCAGTTGTGTGAAACATGGGAAGAACTAATCAGACCCTGATGAGATTAGTTTCTAGCAGAGGGAAAGTAGAGCTGCTTGCGGTATGCACACCAGTAGGGATTGTTGGAGAAGGTGGAAGCAGGGTGGTCACGAGCTCAGCCAGCCTGGCTACATATTTTTATTTTTAAGAAAAGGGGAGGCGGGGTGGAAAGGATGGCAAAGTAGGATAGGGATCAAAGAAAAATTTTGTATAATTTTGAAATTTAAAATTAACATTGGATTGTCAAATTAAATTAGTAACTGGTTATAAAACATAGGGTTAAATAAAAATTAAGTAGCCATTGAAGGCATAAGCAATGCATGACTTGAAAAGATGGAGGAGGAGACGCTGTGCTCATGATCACTGTCTACTGCTGATCCAGACCCAGGAGTGACAAAGTCGGAAATCCTTCCTGAAAGAAAACCGTATGGTAGTCATGATTTCAGCAAGAACCTTAAGAAATGATCAAAATCTATCTTAAAATATCACAATAAGTGAAGAAACAAGGTTATTTACATGCTGAGAAAATGTCATCCCTGAAATTACTAGTTACAAAGGCAAAGATAATTTTACCATGAAGAAATTTTAAGCAGACAAGTTTAAATATGATCACATTGTCAGTAGAAATGGGAAAAATGGATACCACGTATCAGTGGTATTCCTTCCAGACGTGTGTGACTTGCCCTCTGATAGTCAAGAGGCAGGCTGAGCCAAATCGAAGCATATCCTATGAAATGAATGATCTGTGCTCTCCTAGCATGCCAAGGTCAGGGTTAGAGAGATGCTTCACTGGGTATGGTCTTGTTAGTTAGAGTAAGACCTACATTCCCTTCTCCAGCATCTATGTAAAAGCCAGGCAAGTTAGAGTGAACAGGGTGGAGTTAGGCAGGTCCCTGGAGCTCACAGGCCAGCCAGTGTAGTGGAGGCTAAACAGCTCAGGTTCAGTGAGAAAACTTACTTAAAAAGTAAGGTTGTGAGTCTGGAGAGATGGCTCAGTGGTTAAGAGCGCTGACTATTCTTCCAGAGGTCCTGAGTTCAATTGCCGCCAATCACATAGTGTCTCACAACCACCTGTAATGAGATTTGGTGTCATCTTCTGGCCTGCAGGGACACATGCAAGCAGAATATTCATATATTCTATTTATAATAAATAAACATCTTTATTTTAAAAAAAAAAAAAGTAAGGTTGAGAGCTAAAACGCCTGACTTTGGCTCTGCCCTCCACATTCACATGCTCACATATACATGCACCACACAAAACAGTTCATAAAATACCAGATCTAGAATAACAAGCGCTGGGAAACTGTGCCCAACTGATGGCAGCTCAGACATTGTAAGAAAATCCAATACATATCATGAATTGGAACCTCAACCAGCAACTTCCTATTGTTTATTCAATAAGGCACATTAGATGACCAACTAGAATTATACTGTGCTCATATAATAAACATCCCTATCTGTGGGTAATATTATTTCTGGGATTACACAAACTCTGATGTGTATATGTAAAGAGAGTGGAGTCAGCATGTTTTCTGTCACCGTGAAAGAAAGCAGGGGAGGAAGCCTTTGTTTTAACTGATGGTCTCAGAGGTTTCAGTCCATAGTGAGGAAGCAAGAAGAGGGGAGAGTAGAAATATCCAGAAATCAATCCCTTCAGAGTTCCGTCCAAAGAGCCACTTCCTCCAACTAGGCCCCACTTCTAAATAGTCCATTGAGCTTGTCCACTAATTGTGTCATGGGACCTAACACAGGGCTAAGAGATGGCTCGGTCAGCAAAGTCCTAGTCACTGAAACATAAACACCTGACTACAGATCCCTAACACCACATGAAGTAGAGCATGTGGTGTGCCCTGGAATCCCAGTCCTGGGAAGTGTGGACAGGAAGCTCCCCAGAAATCACTGGCAACTAGTCCAGTCTAAGAGTGACAAGCCTCAGGTTCAGGAAGACCTGTCTCAAAAAAATAAAAAATAAAAATAAGGTGCAGAGCAATTAGGGAAGACACCTGGTGTCATATCTACTTCTGACCTACGCACATACACCTACAAATAAATAAAATTTAATACTGTGGGGAGCTAGAGAGCTGGCTTAGAGGTTAAGAGCATTGGATGCTCCTCCAGAGGACTCAGGTTTAATTTCCAGCAACCACATGGTGGCTCACAACCATCTGTAATGAGATCTGATGCCCTCTTCTGGTGTATAAACATGTATGTAGCCATATACATAATAAATAAAAAAATTAATACTGTGACTACATAATTTTTTTTTACTTTTCTATATGTTGGGAGTCTTTAAAAAATGTTTTTATTGTAAATACGCTCGTTGAATAGACTGTTACTTCTTTTGATTTTTTTTTTTGAGACAGGGTTTCTCTGTGTAACAGTCCTAGCTGTCCTGGAACTCAGTTTGTAGGTAAAGTTGGCCTTGAACTCACAGAGATCCACATGCCTCTGCCTCCCAAATGCTGGGATTAAAGGTGTGTGCCAGCACCACCCAGCAAAATATTATTTCCTAATATGAACTCTAGCCTTTAAATTACAAGGTACTTGATAATATTGAGAACCTGATTTTTAAATATCGCAATAAAATTTATTTAATTTTCACTTTCTTTGTAACTAGAAATACACATCTATAATAAAAATGTAAATGGCCTTTTGTGTTAGTAAATCTGTCAGAAAAGTTATGTAAATCCAGAATTGGATTTTTCAAATGACAGTCTATAGTATTTTCTAGCCGTGTAATGAAAATTAGAAGACCAGAATTGTGGAAGTGTGGGGCTAAAGAGATGACTCAGTGGTTAAGAGTATGTACTGTTCTCACAGAATGCCTGAGTTTGGTTCCTGGCACCTACATCAGATAGCTTACAACTACTTTTTATACCTCCAGCTACAGGGGACTCTTCTGGTCTCCTTGAGCACACTCAGATATGTACAGAAATACAAATAACTTTTTTTTAAAGAATAGTGGTAATGAGGATTTACAGGTTTGAACAGGTGTTCTAGAATTTTTTCACCTTCTGATCATGCCATTTTATGAAATGAAGTTCATTAATTACCTTTGGAATTATTTGTAGATTTTAGTGTGTGTGTGTGTGTGTGTGTGTGTGTACATGAGTTCATACAGGTTTCCATTGGGGTCAGAAGAGAGTTTTGGATCCCCTGAAGCTGTAGTTTGACCAGTGGCTATAAACTGCCCAACATAGGTGCCATGAGCTAACCTCAAATCCTCTGCAAGAATAATACACCTTGTTAACTACTGAGCCATCTCTCTACCCATTGAGCAGTATTTTTTATATAAAAACTAGAAATATGAGAACTGTATTTTAATTTTTTAAATGGCTTTGAGAATGGAGAAGTAACTTCATAATCATTATTTTCTTCATTCAATTTCTCTTCTAAAATTTACTAATAAATGACACTTTTGAAGTAAAAGAAGATCTATGAGCCATAATTCAGATTATAACTTGTGGAGGGACACCTTTGGTATAATTGAAAAGATTTGGTCCACTTATTTAATTTTCTTCTTTATTGTCTCTGTTTTAGGGCAAGCATTGTATCCTTGATGTGTCTGGAAATGCCATAAAGAGATTGCAGATTGCACAGCTTTACCCAATATCTATTTTTATTAAACCCAAATCCATGGAAAATATCATGTAAGTATCATGCCTACAGTGCTCCATTTAAGTGCAGATCAGTCAGCCTTGAGGTACTTACTTGTCCTCCTTGCATCTCATTCTCTCCATAGAAAGTGGAGAAAGTAGTATTTCTGTCCATCTTAAGGGTGTTGTGAGATTAAATGAGCGTCATATCTTGTCATCTTCAATCATATTATTAAATGGGCAGTACAGCTGTGTACTAGCCATTACAGCTATAGAGAGTGGTGGGCAGTACAGCTGTGTACTAGCCATTACAGCTATAGAGAGTGGTGGGCAGTACAGCTGTGTACTAGCCATTACAGCTATAAAGAATGGTGGGCAGTACAGCTGTGTACTAGCCATTACAGCTATAAAGAATGGTGGGCAGTACAGCTGTGTACTAGCCATTACAGCTATAAAGAATGGTGGGCAGTACAGCTGTGCACTAGCCATTACAGCTATAAAGAATGGTGGGCAGTACAGCTGTGCACTAGCCATTACAGCTATAAAGAATGGTGGGCAGTACAGCTGTGTACTAGCCATTACAGCTATAAAGAATGGTGGGCAGTACAGCTGTGTACTAGCCATTACAGCTATAAAGAATGGTGGCTTCTTAACTGACAGAAGATTTGAGATGGCTCCACAAAGGCAGTTTTCCTCCAAGCCTGACGACAACCTGAGTTCAGTTTCCAGGACCCACATAGCAAAAGGGAGGACTCCTCCAAGTTGATTCCTGACCCTCACACAGGGACGTATTTCCATACATAAACAGATAAATGTATTTTCATTTATATGTGAAATTAAGTAAAAAATAAAAGAAAGCTCAAATGAAAACAAGGAGAACAAAAAAAATAGTATCATTGAACATGAATGTCTTGTTTATTAAAACTCTGTACTCAGCAATGATACTTACTAAATACTATATTCAACATATGCAAGATACATTAACTTCAAACACACATGACGGTTACCAAACTGTCAGCTGGGGTATAATTTTCAAATGGTTGAAAACAATATCTTCTGCACATGTCAGAATTAATCTGGAAATTAATAAAAAATGTTTGGAACTACATATAAAAGGTGATATACTTAATGTCATATCTTTAGTGAAGGAGGTTACACAGCCTATAAATACTCTAGTAGATGAAATCAAACATCAGGCGTGTTGGCAAACACCCGATCTCAGGACTGAGAAGCTGGGGGCAGTTGCGGGGGGCTGCTGAAAATTCAAGGCCAGCCTGGGCTACAGAGTGAGAAAGACACTGTTTCAGAAAACATAAGCAAGGAGAGAAGTTAGAAGTCAACCATTAAATTCAAAGAAGGCAGAAGAAAAATTAATGAAATAGGAAGTCGGCATATAACAGAGAAGATGGATGGGAAGATGTTCTTTGAAAATACAGTACACATGAAGAATGAGCAGAAACAAGGTCAAACATTCCAGCATTCACACGAGAATGAAAAGAGGGCATCAGTGTGCATCAGCAGTCATTACAGTTTAACACAGGAGGCCCAATTGAAATCAGGCCTTTAAATCTACAGATTCAATGCTCATCAAAATCCCAGCAAAATTCTTCACATACCTCGAAAGAATGGTATTCAACTTCATGTGAAAAGCAAAAAACCCAAGATAGCCAAAACAATCCTATACAGTAAAAGAACTTCTGAAGGCATCACAATCCCTGACTTCAAACTCTACCACAGAGCTACAGTACTGAAAACATGCTGGTATTGGCTTAAGAACAGACAGGAGGTCCCGGATATTAATCAACATACCTTCAAACACCTGATTTTTGACAAAGAAGCAAAAAATATCAAATGGAAAAAAGAAAGCATATTTAACAAATGATGCTGGCATAACTGGATATCAACATGTAGAAGAATGAAAATAGACCCATATCTATCACCTTGCACAAAACTCAAGTCCAAATGGATCAACAACCTCAACATAAAGCCAGCCAACCTTATAGAAAAGAAAGTGGGAAGTACACTTGAACACATTGGCACAGGGAACCACTTCCTAAATATAACCCCAGCAGCACAGACACTGAGAGAAACAATTAATAAATGGGACCTCCTGAAACTGAAAAGCTTCTGTAAAGCAAAGGACACGGTCAGCAAGACAAAACGACAGCCTACAGAATGGAAAAAGATTTTCATTAAGCCCACATCAGACAGAGGTCTGATCTCCAGAATATACAAAGAACTCAAGAAATTGGACACCAAAAGAACACATAATCCAATAAAAAAAAAAATGGAGTACAGACCTAAACAGAGAACTCTCAACAGAGGAATCTAAAATGGCTGAAAGACACTTAAGAAATATTCAGCATCCTTAGTCATCAGAGAAATGCAAATCAAAACAATTCTGAGATTCCATCTTACATCTGTAAGAATGGCCAAGATCAAAAATACTGATAACAACTTATGCTGGAGAGGTTGTGGGGAAAAGGGAACACTTCTGCATTGCTGGTGGGAATGCAAGCTGGTACAATCCCTTTGGATATCAGTGTGGCAATTTCTTAGAAAATTAGGAAACAACGTTACTCAAGACCCAGTGATGCCACTTTTGGGTATATATCTAAAGGATGCTCAATTGTGCCACAACTACATGTGCTGAACTATGTTCTGTCATAGCCAGAACCTGGAAACAACCTAAATGCCCTTCGACTGAAGAATAGATAAGGAAAATGTACATTTGCACAATGGAGTATTACACAGCAGAAAAAAAAATGACATCTTGAATTTTGCAGGAAAATGGGTGGAGCTAGAAAACATTGTTTTGAGTGAGGTAACCCAGACACAGAAAGACAATTATCACATGTACTCACTCATAGGTGGTTTTTAAACATAAGGCAAAGAAAACCAACCTACACACCATAGTCGCAGAGATCTCAGACAACAATACAGACACTAGAGAGACATACATAGATCTAATCTACATGGGAAGTAGAAAGTAGAAAAAGACAAGATTTCCTGAGTAAATTGGGAGCATGGGGACCTTGGGGGAGGGCTGAAGGGAGAGGGGAGAGGCAGGGAGGGGAGCAGAGAAAAATGTAGAACTCAATAAAAAAATCAATTTAAAAAAGAAAAAAAAGGAAATCAGGCCTTGGACAGGGCACAGAAAGGACTTCAAGCAGTCGGCACACATTAAACATGCAGTGGCTTTAAACAAGTGAAAGCCATGTCATATGTTACCACCTACACATCAGAATAGCAAAAATGGAAAAAGACAGCGCACATCTTTGGCAGATATGGAGAGTGTGAAAACACCTCACAGTCTCTAGGGTCGCTTGGTGAATCTACATCGATAAATTTACAGTACCTTCAAAGTTGCCATATGTAGAATTTATGATTAGCCTAGAGCTCTCATTCCTAGATATATACAACAGAAATGATTGTTCTACAGGACCCTTAAAGTTCCAGTGTTTAAGACTTTTAGGATAAGCTAAACTGGCTAGAAATCTGAGGGGTAAGAAATCTACTCCCAACAGGTTCTATATGTCCATGTTTCTTTATTCTTCTTTTCTCTGTCTCTTTTCATTCTTTTTCTTTTTTGTTCTACCTTGTTCTTTCTTGTTCTGCCTGTTATAAACGTTCCCAGTCATATATATAAAACTAGCAATTCCCCAGCCCTATCAGGTTCCAGGGCCAGAATTCTTTTGCCCCATAAAAAATCTGATAAGAGTTTTCATACACACACAGAGAGAGATCCATGCACGTTAAGTGAACTCTAGTTAAGAAAGAAATTAAATCATCTAGGGATTCTAAAGGGGAAGGTTAGATTCCTAGGCTATGTTTTTAGGTGGATAGAAAGAGCCAAAAGTTTATTTTCAGTAAAATTATTAATAGGGCATGAATTGTTTAAATCGGAGTGCCACTTCTTTTCTTCCAGCATGCATAGAGTCGGGTAACCAAGCAACCTACACAAATGGTCAGGGGGAAGCTAATGGCTCCTGCATCTAATAGCACATACACCAGACACTGCAATTTCTACAGGTCTAGGTCTGGAGTTTTGCTCTAGGCAGTCGAAACAAAAAAGGAACCCAGGTCTCTAAATTACCAGTTCCAGGATGTGCTGTAAACAGCCATTCTGATTGTGGGTGTTGTGGGTCTTCCTCTTAATTATCCTTTCTGCTGTCCTTGATTGTAAAGCACTGTAACATAAGGGGCCTGCTTGTTGGGGTTTCTGTCCCTCCCGGGTACCCCACAGCAGGCAAATCCCAAAGAAAATCACACGGAGTCTACATTAGGTTATAAACTGATTGGCCCATTAGGTCAGGCTACTTATTAGCTCTTATAACTTATGTTACCCCATTATCCTTATCTACATTAGCCACATGGCTCCATACCTTTCTCAGCTGGACAAGTTACATGCTGTCTCTTCGGTGGTCTGCGCAGGAATGGCAGAGAGAGCTTCCTCCTCTCTAGCCTTCTCCTATTCTCATTGCCCCGCCTCTACTTCCTGTCTAGTTGACCCGCCTATACTTCCTGCCTGGCCAATCAGCGTTTTATTAAAATGCATGAATGACAGAATACAGACAATTCTCCCGCACCAAAACACAAAGTGTAAATTTCCTGAATTAAAATCATCAGTAAACTGAGGTGAAAGTGAGCATAAGGAGTTAATCTTTTAAGTAGAGTAAAACCAGAGCGGCAGCTTGGGCAGGTCGTAATTCTATGTCCTTGGATATCTGTGAATATCTTAAATGGAATGACCAAATGCCTGCTGATAAAGATAATGATAGGAAGGCAGATCTTTGCACTTATCTAGGAGAGAGGAAAGGAGGTCTGGCAGTATGAAACTGTTTTCACACATAGCTAGGGGGGATTAATTCTCAAATATGTAACCAGAAAAGGAGTCAGCTACAGCAAAAAAAAAAAAATTTACAGCAAAGAACAGCCACTTTATTCAGGAAGCAATAATGCCAAAAAAAAAAAAAAGGTGCTTTTTGGTTTAGCCTTTATCATATCCCTTGATTCTGATAAGTTGCTTGTGAAAAAAATGGCTGAGCAATTACTGTATAATGTTGCAGCTTATAGCACTTGCTTGTATTAGCCAAAAATACTTGCTTGCTAGCAGTACTGTTCAAATAGCCAACATCTAGAAACTACCTAAATGACTACAGGTAGCTGAATTCATCAGTTATACCATTTTCACGATGAAACGTTTTGTAAAAATAAGCACGAGTAGTCTCCCAACTGTGTACAAATGATGGGAGAATCTTGCAATTTTAATAAAAGATCTCAAATTAAAAGTTTGCACACTGAAATTCAGGTTTAATCATCACTTGCAGAAACCAAATAACACTTAGGTTTGAGGAAGGTGTCCCTGACTTTCAGAGCACTGGGGATGCTCTGCATTGACCTGAGTACTCGGTGCACAGGTTTGTGACCATTTGTCGTGCTGTACATTTAAGATATCATACTTCCATGTCTTTAAAGTTACACTTCAAAAAAAGTTAAGAAGAGGACAAAAAGAAAATCTTATGTGGTCTTACACCTAATAAAGTAGAATAACCAAGCAGAGTTTATTCCTAGACTGTAAGACTGGTTTAATACTTCAGAATCCATCAGGGCACTGAAGGTCTAGAGCAGAGCACTTGTCGGGCATAAACAAAGCCCAGGGGTGGGGATGGCAGGGTAAATGGGCTAGACTTGTTCCCAAATAATGATAGATTACAGCAGTAATCCATCACCCTCACATATACAGTGGTTCCATTAGCAGGATCTCTCTCTTCGACCTATTTTGGAACTTCGAAATCTTTAGAAGCCTTACAGCTTCCTGGGGTTGGTTTAAAGGGTTAATGGTGTCAGCGCCCCATTCCTTTATTTTTAGCCCCATAGCAAGCAGCCATGCATGCATTTTTTTCAGCTATCAGCATGCAATTTCTAAGAGCAAAGGATACAACAAAGACCCTATCTCCTGTGAGCGAGGAACTGCCATGCTAAATGGTTGCTTTCTTACTTAGAACTGTAGTCAGCCACCCCGTTTTAAAGTAATTTTCGAAGACTTAAAGCCCCAGTGACTTTCCACAGACCTGCCACCCACCCCCTTGACTTTATCTTGTTTTATTTTGGTAGCCAGCCCAGGACATTTGAAAGTAGTCACGTGTATGGGTATAATTTAGAAATACATTGTAAATGGTCATGGAAAGTCTCAGAAAATACCTGAGAAAAAGCTTCAGTTTTTAGCAGGCTGCCTCAGTACAGAAACCACTCTGCAACAGTAAATAATTAAATTTTAAATAGAACAACAAAAATTAGTCTCTAGTGTTACTGAATCATAATATTCAAATATAAAGCTTGAACAAAAAGTATAAAAATTGGGGGCTGTAGAGATGGCTCAGCAGTCAAGAACACTATCTGCTCTTCTAGAGGTCTTGAGTTCAAATCGCAGCAACCTCATGGTGGCTCACAACCATCTGTAGTGAGATCTGGTACCCTCTTCTGTCATGCAGGCATACATGTAGGCAGAACACTGTATACATAATAAATAAATAAATTGTTAAAATGTAAACAAATAAATAGCAAATAATGCTGCATTCAAAGAAAACAATAAATTTCCTGAGACAGACCAGATGTCAATAGAGACTATAAAGTGAATTTATTATAATAAATGGTTTTTAAATAAAAAATAGTGGGTTTCCATATGACATTTTTATCCATATATATCATTCAGTGCTCATACTCAGCTGTGTTGGCATCTGTTGTCTCCCTCTTTGTTCCCATAGTATCCTTTCTGCACTGTGTTATATGATATTTATAATGTCTTAGCGATGCATAAAAGACGAGATCAAAGTCAAGAAACTATCTGAGGAAATTGGAAATATCAATAAGAGAAAACTTGACGTTCTGGGGGGCTAACGATTGCTCGCCCCATAAGAGCACATACTACTCTTGGAGAGGATCCAGCTTGAGTTCCCAGGACTCACCTTGGACTGTACAACAGCCTGTAACTCCAGCTCTGTGGGTCCAACATCCTCTTCTGGCCTTCATAGACACTGGACTCATGCGCACATACTCATACAGCAACACAAAGATAACATAACTGAAAATAAAATTTTTTAAGTTCTAGGGGAAAAAACAGTTACTAGAGTAAAATTCCTCAAGAGACTGAGGCAAATTTGAGCAGGCAGTAGACTCATCGAACTTAAAGATTAGAACAATGGAAATTACCAAGTCTGAGGAACAAAAAAAAAAAAAAAATTAGAGAAAAGTTAACAGAGCTTCAAGGAACTGGGAGCTGCCATTAAATAGACCAATGTACATTATGAATTCCAAAATGGGAGCAGGGGACAAAGAGATTATTTGAAGAAAATTCCCAGATTTTATTTAAAAGTCATAAATATAAATATCCAAAGTGTTGAGTAAAGCCCAAGCATAAGGAATGGAGTGCCCTGAGAGGCTGTGGGAAGGCAGTGCTGCACACAGCCTGAGGAATGACACCACAGCCAGGAGATTTTTCAGTAAGATTATCAGCAGAATTCTTGTCAAAACCTTTGGAAGTCAGAAGGCAGTGTGAGTCCGTGCATCAAAAACACTGAAGAAGCTGGCCGGTGGTGGTGCACAGCTTTCATCCCAGCACTCAGGAGGCAGAGGCAGGCAGAGCTCAAGGCCAGCCTGGTCTACAGAGCTAGTTCCAGGACAAGCTCCAAAGCTACAGAGAAACCCTGTCTCAAAAAACCACAACAACAATAATAATAATAAACACTGAAGAAATAAAACCTGTCAATCAAGAATACTACACCCAGCAAGAATGAGGGAAAGGGCCAGTGATAGAGCCAAGTGAGGAAAGGAGCTTGCTGCATAATCCTGCTGTGCGTCTGATCCTAAGCCCCTGTGAAGATGAGAGAAGTGTCACCACAGAGTTGTCCTCACCTCCACAAGGATACCATGATGTGTACCCGTGTACCATGACACAGAATAATAAAATTGTTTATAATTGGGAAAATTAAGATGTTCACAGATAAGCAAAAGCAGAAGTTCATCACCATTATACCTACCCTACAAGAAGTGTTCTGGGAATCCTGAAGATTGGAAGAACATTGCTATAGCCACACAAAATGTCCTGCATAATGCTAAGACAGCAAAAGATTCCTCTCACAAGAGGAAACAAACCCCTGTGTACTCATCATCCTGCTGCAAGAGGACCTAGGGCTTGCAGTTGGCTTACTACTTCTGTCCACACGCCCTCAGATTATTTTGAGATAAATTTCATGTGTATCATTTCATGTATTTGAAAAGTAATTGCTGAGTTAAAAGCATCTCCACTATAAACATGGCATTTAACTAATATTTTAACACAGTCAGATTTACTTATGTCTGTGTTTTCAGTCTTTTCCTGTAGCCAAGTTCTAAATAAGGTTTACTCATGACAGATGCTTAAACTTTTCATGCATAGTCTTCCTTCTTTTTTGTCTGCTGATTCCACTAGGTCCTTTTACAGTGTTTTCTCAGACTCTGATTTCTTATTGTGCTATCTAATGTGCTCATTTACAGGCTGTGAGTTACGTTTTCACATGAAGTGCACAGTGAGAGTTGTCAGAGCTGCACGCGCTGGCTGCTATGAGCTAGTGTAGAAAGTGCTGTGGCTCTCTTGTCGCTGCGTGGTCAGACAGCAGGACTAGGCACAGTCTGCTCTTAGTGATGGTTAGCGTTTGTACAGAGTTAAACTTCCTGTTATTTTATGCCTTTTATGTCTTCGCTCATCTTTTTTTCAGAGTATTACAATGTGGTAATCACCAGTTTCTAAATTTATTTGCATAGGGAAATGAATAAGCGTCTAACAGAAGAACAAGCCAGAAAAACATTTGAAAGAGCCATGAAATTGGAACAGGAGTTCACTGAACATTTCACAGGTTGGAACCATGTGTGACAGCGCCCTTTTGAGAAAATCTTGCTGTATCCACATCTACTAGTAGTAGCTAGTCCTGTAGTTTTCAAAGTAAATTCTAAGATCTGTGGGTTTGTCCTGTGGGAAACTCAAAAGTTCGCCTTGCTGGTAATGAGAAACCTTAAAATGTAGTGTTCCTATGGTTTTGTGCACAGCCGTGATTCACAGTTGACCAGAGGAAAGCAGATTTCATTTCACTGCTTTTTGAAGCCTCTACCTTTTCTCTTACCCTTTGTAAATTTTGATTCATTCTCCCCAGGCTTACTGAAATAGAGTTTCCAGATTCAGGGGCATTCAGGGTATACAGTGTAATATTGCATACTTTGTGAGTTGATTACTGCAATATGTCACCATAGTTCCTGGTGTATGGGTGTGTGTATGATTGTATGTGTGTTGGTTGATTGTGTGTGTCCGGTTGAGATCTGCTTTTGTTACTATAGTCACCATGCTCTACATTAGTACACAGAAATTGTCTTTTTAGCGTCTTGGTTCTTCCCAGTGCTGTGACCTTGCATAGCTAGGCCAGCACTGTCACTGAACTGTGACTATACCACCACATTTCCTCCTTAAAATAGAAGTTTATATCCTTTGATCAGCATTTTCTTATTCTGCACCCCCCACCCCCAATCTGGGAGTCATCACTGTACTCCCCGCTTCTATGAATTCAGATTCATAGAAGATTCCACAGGTAAATGAGGCCATGTAGAATGTATTTTTGTGTGTCTAGTTTATTTAGTTCAGCTTAATGTCTTATGTATTATTCATTCAGGTTGTCAAAAAGGAAAGGATTCCTTCTTTTATGACTGAATAATATTCTCATTATATATATTTAAATGCCCTATAGTTTCTTTGTTAACAAACATTTAGCTGGTTTTCATTTTTTTGTATATTGTAATATTGAGGTTAACAAAAAATTACAGATGGTTCTTTGATTTACTTTGATATTTCATTTGGTTATATACCCAGAAATGAGATTGGTGAATTGTTTGTCTTAGTGTGTTTTCTGCTACTATAACAGTATACAGTAGACCTAATATAGGCAAGGAATTTTTTTTGCTGACAATTGGGAGGATTGAGAATTTCAAGATGAAAGGGATTGCAATTTGTGAGTGTCTTCGTGTACTAAATGACCTACAGAAGGGCAACCAACACACAGGCTGCTAGAGGACTAGAGGGGACTGCATGAACAACCCAACTCTGGCAGCAGCTAGCCCACCACTATAATAACAGCTTAGACTTGGCTAGAAAAAATAGGGTTTAGCTGGGTTGCCCAAGGTGGCCCTGACCTCCTAGACTCAAGAGACTGGTCTACATTTGCTACCTGAGTAGCTGGGACACACACGACCGCGCCTGACCTCATTTAAACTAATGATTATATAAATTCCAGTTAAGTGCTCTGATATAAACCATGTGCTAAAGGGAAAAGGATCTTTTTTTTCCTTTAATTTCAGACTTAGAAACCATAAGAATATTAGCGTAAGAACAGCCCATGTCCTTTACCCATATTTTTCAAATGTTACATTTTATCTCTAAAACATCTGAACTTGTTACAAATAGATGTCCTTTACTTCTAAATATGTCAGTTTTTCAAAAAGAGGAAGAAAGATATTTGAATGTTTGCTTATGTCCCTTTATAGTGAGATGCTGCTAATCAAACCCAGGAAATTTAGCATTGATAATCTCACCTTTTAATACAGACTTCCCCGAGATATTAGCAGTTGTTAGAGTAAAATGATAAAAAAAAAATTTCAGGGTTTAATCCAGGAGCACGTATTGCATTGAGCTACCACACATAATTGGTCTACTTTAATCTAGAACCATCCATTAGCCTTTATCTGTTAGTCAGTCATAACCTTGACATTCTTTACGAGTGGAAGCCAGTCCTCTTGTGGAATCTCCTTAGATGTGAGTTATGAAGAAGTGACCTGGTCCTCTGCACCATGCAGTGCTTGGGCTTTCATTCTGAACTGTTCCTAGTGGGGTTGGTTTCAGTGGTAATGAATGAATGAGGTATCTGTGGCATTGACCTCTTGCTTTACCAACCCGGGGAGAACCCCGACTTACCCAGTAGGCAAAGTGTGTGTGTTTCCCAAGGTAGCTGTTCTTCACTGCTTGCCACTGTGACCCTGTGCTGGGAAGCACTTGAGCCAGGCAAGATGAAACTGATGTTTGCCAAATGTGTGTCTTCGCAGATATTAAAGAATACCTCCATGTAGCTCAGAATGTGAGCTTTTATCACCGAATTGATACTCAAACATTTTAAAGCTTAGCTTTTGATTACTCAAACATTCTCAGCTATATAGAAGTTCTTCTTAGGCACATAGATGTTCCTCATGATGGTGTTCTTAACCTCATCACAAGCCAGACAGTTACACTTCACATCTCCTTTTGGCATTTTATTCCAGATGTCTCAGGCCATAGGCAACTAACACGTGTGGTTTCCTTACACCCACTTGGTGCACATGCCTGGGCCTCCTGAGTGCTGGATCATCTCTGTAAGCCACCTGCCTAGTGCCATGCTGTCTTTTTAGTTTTATTAGCTAACCTTTGATCCTTACAGACTAGAGGCTCTAAGTATTCAAATAATTAGTTCTTAGTAATTGCTACCATTTTTGATGTTATAACTGTGATTTTTGAGACATTTTTGATTTAGTTGTATAGCCCCTGCTGATCAAGAATTTGTACTCCTCCTGCCTCTGCCTTTCAAGGCATTAAATTTCAGACATGCACCATGACAGATGCCTCTGTTGCCATTTTTTATTACACATTTTCTAACATTGATTTTAGTAGATTCTAACTACTAAGGCTCTAGCTTGTATGTATCAGTCCACCTACACTCAGTACTGGCCCACTTCACACCTCAGCAGAGCGCACAACCCATAGTCAGCCGTCTTTTCCTAACCCCCCCCCCACTGCCATCACCAGATGAGTAGCTGTGCTCGCTCTCTGTAGCTCCCACAAAAGTTGAGGAAACAAACACTTTGTATTAAAATGATAAAACTAATGACTGCAGGACATAACTCAGAGAGCCCATGGTCAGCCTGTGCAAGGACCCAGGCTCAGTCTCTAGCACCCTCAGATGGATGAGTGAATGAGCTAATGCAAGCTCAGATGATGAGCAAAGTAAACTCCAGACAAAAGGTAAAGAGAGAATGGCTGTGTCTCATATTTGGTCATTTTGTGTGTATTGTTCGCCTGGTAAAGTCAGCTAAATGACCAGTTGTTGCCAAGGACATCCATGTGTTCAACTGCTTCCAAAGTTTGCCTTCTCCCATCTCACCAAAATACTTACTGATGGCAAAGAAAGAGTAATGGGCACTTCTGGCTTTTGTCATTTCAGCTATTGTCCAGGGAGACACGCTGGAGGACATTTACAACCAAGTGAAGCAGGTCATAGAAGAACAGTCTGGTCCTTACATTTGGGTCCCAGCAAAAGAAAAATTATGAAGACTGGCTTTTCTGTTTCTTTCTTCCATGGTCTCACTTCTCTGCCCTGCCCTGGAGTCTGTCTTCAATGCTCCTTTCACACTGACTCGGACCCTCATGTCGGCAGTTTGCCCATTTTTGACATCTAGTGTCTCCTTCATGTTGCGTCATCTGTATTATTCTATGTTACTACTATCGGTTTCTGGCCGTTTTCCAGAACTGAAGATGAATGGCCTGACCAGCTGTCAGGGGTTTGGGGAGATGCAAAATTGTAAAATTCCTTAATGTTTAAGGGAAAGTTAACTTTAAGAGATTTTCAGAAAAGCTTTATATACATTCTTTTCCAATTTCAGTACAAATGAAAGGTGGTTCTAATCAGTGACTCGGTGGACCTTGAGCAACAATGCACGCTTAACTTTAATAGCATGGTTTGGCCGGTGTATTAGCTCTCAAGTTCGTTCCTCAATTGACTTCTGGTATTAAAGTAATTATTTCATTAAAGACAAATAAGAAAAATAGGGGTTTTACTTCAAAATTAATGTCTGAGTTAATTCATAATACTCATGAGAGGTCTTTATGAGCCCTCCCCTAGTGCACTTTCTAGGAATTACAGTGTCTGGGTGGTTTTCATCAGCTCGTGCAGCACCGGTCACAGTGCCTCTCAAGCACTGTCCACACACTGTTTATGGCCCTGCTGAGGTGAAGGGGGCTCACTTTTTCACAGACAGAACTGCGGACAAGAAAGTTTCTGTGGAAATGTAGTAATCATGACAGTGGGAAGGTGTTCAGTTCATAGCCTGAAATTTTAATGTATGCTTAGGGTGGGGGACAGATTTTAATGACTATTTTACCCACAATAACTGCCTATTTTGTTATAATAAAATATATATAAATATATATAAAACTTTCTTTAACTAAACTCTGTAACTATGGGAATTATTTTCTTTACATAGTTGCACACACAAACATATATATATATATTTAAAATATATTTTTCTTTTGCCACCTACTTCTAACTTTTGTTTGGTTTTTAAATTAAATATTAATTGATGAGACTTATCTTCCTTAATCATGTGAACTGAAAGCAAGTGTCCGGTGGTGGTGAGGAAAAACCTCTAGAAAACTAGATTGCAAGACGTGTGAGCGTGTTCTCCTCTTTCCTACAGAAGTTCCAGAGTGCTCATAGGCTTTCTGTCAGTGTTGTGTTCTTGTTGTGGAGTTTGATTTTGGTCCCCCACCCCTCTTTTTGTTCTCATTTCATTAATAGAAAAACTCCATTTTGAGACTCCCCCAGACACTTCATCTTACGTAGCTGCACTGTACTAGAATTGCACAGGTCTTTACAGCAAACTTCCTAAATTTTAGTGAGAGGCCAAATACCTTCAGAAATCACTTTCTCTAGTCCATTATTAGTATCATTTGGCTTCCCATTGCTCTTTGGAATTGTTTATTCAAATGTGGTTTTGGGCAACTTCGTTAAAATTTCTTAAATAAGTACTGGTTTGTAAAGAATTATCAACGTTATCCATTCCATTTATGAGAAAGAGGAGAACAGCTAATAAACTTTATTGTAAAATCCATATGTCAAATGTGTCTTGAATTTTGGAGGGTTTTTTTAATAACCTGGCATTTTGTCGCATTGATTCACCATATTACATAACAAGTTTAAAGACAGGAGGAATGTGTGTAGCTCTTACAGTAGACACAGTAGATCATTGCCAAACATAAACACTCAGGAAGAAAAGTGGAAGATGTTGAGAGCTCCAAAACCACCTTACAACAAGCGAGATCCCAGGATAAGCCATTGTGAAGCGTGTAGCAAGTGGTCACACACTGAAGAGCAGGAAGACATCCTAAAGGACCGCCATTCATGCTCTAAAAATTGTATTTGTTTCTTTCCAGATATCTGCTGGGCAAAATTGATAGGTAGCTTGATACTACAGAGACCTTGGGGAGCAGGTACCAATAAGGTAGTTTCCCACTAATTTTCCTCATTTCTGTAAACCAACAGTAGTGATCTTCAAACAGGACTGGGGAGGGAACCAGAAAGGAATGAGGGCTGGAATGAGATCCCTAGATCGTGTAGCTAGCTCTGGGTTCACCTGAGACCCTGCCTTGGATGTTGGAGGGAAATTGCCAACATCAACCTCTGACTTCCACGACCACAGATAACACACATGTTCATGCTCTCAGACGCATGTATATGTGTGGGGTGGGGGTGGAGGGAATACATGGTACATTGAAAGAATTCCAATTCAATGTACACATACATTCACACAGTGTCACACAGTGGGGGCTGGGGAGATGACTCAGTAGTTAAGAACACTGGCTGATCTGGAGGACCTGGGCTCAATTCCCAGCACCCAAATAGCAGCTCACAACTGTTAGGATTTTAGCCACAATAAGGCTAACACTTCTGGGTTCTTGGGCCATGCATGTGCAGACAAGCCCTCAGGCAGAAGTACCTAATGGCCCTGGGAATGTTAAAGGGCTCTGTGTGACCCACACGCATGTCTCGTTACATCATCCATGTATGACTCAGCTAAGTCATTGCACACATGCCTGAGCCCCTCATCTGCATATGGCATAGTCATGTCAACCCCCTGTGCGCATGCGCTAGGGAACTTTTAAAAGCTCGGCAGGCTTTTCGATCCGACACCTGTGGTGGCAGCGCCGCCAGGATGCAGATTTTCGTGAAGACCCTTACGGGGAAAACCATCACCCTCGAGGTTGAACCCTTGGACACTATAGAAAATGTCAAGACCAAGATCCAGGATAAGGAAGGAATTCCTCCTGAGCAGCAGAGGCTGATCTTGCGCTGGCAAGCAGCTGGAAGATGGCCGTACTTTGTCTGACTACAACATCCCAAAGGAGTCCACCCTTCATCTGGTGTTGAGACTTCGCGGTGGTGCTAAGAAAAGGAAGAAGTTTTACACCACTCCCAAGAAGAACAAGCACAAGAGAAAGAAGGTGAAGTTGGCTGTACTGAAGTAATATAAGGTGGATGAAAATGGCAAAATTAGTCGTCTTCGTCGAGAGTGTCCTCCTGATGAATGTGGTGCTCGAGTTTTCATGGCTAGCCACTTTGACAGACATTACTGTGGCAAGTGTTGTCTGACTTACTGTTTCAACAAGCCAGAAGACAAGTAGTTGTGTATGAATAAATAAAAAGACAGGGAATAAAAAAACGGGCAGGCCATCTCTCTCCCTCTCCTCCTCCCCCTCTCCCTCTCTCGCCACACTGACTTCCCCTGTACACGCCCCCTCTAATAGACTCCTAAGTGGGTTTGTTGTGTGTTCCGTGTTTCCTTCTCATTCGTGCCAGGTAATTTCAACAACTGCCTATAACTCCACTTCCAGGGGATTTGATACCCTCACACAGACACACATGCAGTCAAAACAGCAATGCACATAAAAATAAATCATCTTAAAAGATTGTATTATAAAAGGAAGTGACACCTTGGCTGTCGTGAAATGGAAGCACTTTAAATATGACTGTGAGAGTCAGTTGTCTCTTTTCCCTGTTTCCTGTGTTAGTATCTGAGGAGAGGATCGATCACAATACAGGAAAATCTGGATGCCCAAGTCTCAAGAAAATGATACTGTTTGTATATAACTCATACACAGCTTCCCAAATACTCAGACCATCTGGTTCACTTCAAGCACCTAGTTCAGAGCCCTGTCTTGCTATCCACAGGGTTCCAAAGAATGACTGAGGTCAGGGGAACAAAAACGAGCCATCCCACTAAGAAACCATGGAAAGACAGAAGTCTGGTTTTTGTTGTTTGTTGTCATTTTCAGAAAACCTGGTTTTTTAAACTCCAAATGATTATGGCTTGTTTTTTATAACAGTTGCCTGGTTGTCGGGGACCAGCTTTGACAAAAGTACCTCTTGCCAGGGTAGAGGCATGTGGATTTAGAAGATATTAGTAAGGAATATGAAGACATGAAAGAAAATAATAAAGAAACAGGATTGTATTGGGAGGGAATTCCAGTGAGAACTGAAATTTGCCCACATTTAATTTCCAGTTGCTTTAAATACCCTTGACCCCAAAAGGTAGGAGAAAGACAAAAACTGCATTAACATAATACAAGGAAATGACGGTCACAGGCTACAACCATAGTTAAACATTCTGTTGCTAGAACAAAACATACTGTAGGCAAACCACTCCCTGGGTATAATCCATTGTCATCTCCCTAAAGGAACTGGACCCATAGTAGGATCCTTAGACTTTTGTTTGAGGTAGAAACAGATCAACTTCTCTGTTCCTGAAATACAAGGTCTGACTGTTAGCCACACCTCTTGACAATAGCTTTGAGAGAGCAGAACTCTCTGGCCTAAATCTAGGTGGGACTTTTGTTTGAGGTAGAAACACAATAACCTTGGAGGACTAGAAGTAAGTCCTCCAAAGGTCAACTCTCTGACCTTTGGTCAATGTGGAAATAGGCTCACATTTTTGGGCCTCCACACATGGTTTATTTACATAGTAACCCCAAGAATTTTAAATACTCTACTGCATGATTTATGGAACTGTGACTCAAGTGCAGAGTACTCGAGGATCTTTTCATCAGCTGGCTCCGTATACTAACCTGAAAGTACCATTTTCAGACGGTGCATGGTCTTGGCCGTCTCAGGTGCATTTTGGTGTGGTTTTGTCCCTTAGGTTGGCTCTGAACTAACCCTTAGGAATCTTGGTACAGCACACACATTTGTGCATACACACACCCTCTCCTCAAACAGTGAGCAGTTAGTGATAGGCTTTGAAGAGTTTGTACTGATGGATGAATTTTTTAAAAAAAACTATATGGAGTATAAACAGAAATATCACAAACCTATTGCCTTGTACAATTAATGTGCACTCATTTCTTAATGTAAAAAAAACTCGTGGAAGTCAGCACATGGCACAATCGCCACGGGAAAGTTGCTAATGAGTGCACAATGGGAACTTGCTCTAGGGAAGATGAGTGATCTAATCTGTCTTCAGCGCCTCTAAAATTAGACTCCCTCACCTCCCAGATGGAGCAGCTACAGCAGCGCGCATGAACGCTCCATATGTCCCACAGTGTGATTCTCTACTAAAAGATTTTCTAAATCTTGTGAGTCGTGTAATCAAAAATACCTACTTCCCTGGTGCTCTTTAAGATGAGAAGAGACAGTTTTCTGAGAATAGCTCCATTTCTCTGAACATTTAGTGCTTGGTTCAGGTCCACTTTACCTGTAACTACTAGCTCAGCTCTTCTCTCCCTGTGGCTAACAGCGGCTTTATTCAAGGATGCTCTTTCAGACACCTAAACTTCAACACTGGTGCTTTTGACATGTCCCAACTTTTAAGTCACCAAATACTTGTAATTCTTCCCAAAGATCATGCTTTTCTTACTGACCTCACTGTAATCCAGGTCTCCCCTCAGCTCCCAGGCAGTTGTCGCAGTGGCCCCTTAAATCATTAGGCTCACAGGCTGTGCCCTGGCTGGTCCAGCTACTACCAGGGGGCTTAGGTGCAGCTTTGACTGTGCCTCTGCCCAGTAGCCTCCATCGGGCCCCAGTCCACACTAATCCACCTGTCTGTATGGTCCTAGAACGGAGTATGTGTGAACTGAGAGCCAGCACTCTTCCTCCCTGGCCATACCTTTAATGAGTACTCTGCTGCACATGTCATGGCTGCCATGCAGATGTCTACCTCTCACCATCACCCCCCCCCCCCCCCAGCAAAACCATGCTTTGCTTCATAGCTGAACCTGAGTTCTCCTACAGGAACCTTCCCAAAGACGGCCTTTGCCCTCCGAACTCCACAACCTCATACTCACTTCACATTGTAATTTGGTGTCTCTCTTCCCTTAAAGTTCTTGTCCCAAGTACCTAGGGTAAGGAATCAGAGTGCAAGTTTGGAACCCCCACATCCCTGTGCCCCCTGCTCTGGCATTCTAACTGGCTGAAATGTACCTGTTGGCATTGCTTCTGCAGATTGGGAGGAGGGTGGGACAGGCAACGGGGGGTAAAAAGGTCTGGCTTTAAATCTCTAAGTCACCCAGTATTTTAAAAAAATAATCTCTTCCTGAACTTGCTTTGTGATTTTCCTCTTTTTGTATCAACTTGATCTTCCTTGTGGGTAGATGTTTTCATCTCTATCAGCAGACGCCTCCTGGGAAGGAACTGAGGGTATGAAACTCTCATGGCAGACCACTCACAGTGTTCCTGATGTCCCTTTCTCCCCTTGCCTCCTTTTATGGTGTTTTTTTTTCTCAGCTTGTAATATTATTTTTCAATAAAATTGATGATTCTTCAGTGGCTTTGAAACTTACCAAAATGTTTTAACTTTAGTATTCCTACAAATTGAAAATCTGGATTTATAGTAAAATTTTCAGAAAAAGGAAAACTACTCTGACTCATTTAATAATAAGTGGCTCAAGATTAAAGGATTTCTTTAATGAATGAATATGATGCGTAGACACAGGAATGTGCCGCAGCGCATGCGTGGACATCAAGACAGCACTGGTGTCCATTCTCTCCTCCATCTTACGTGGGCCTCAGGAGTCACACTGGGGTCATTGGTGTCGCAGAGCAGCTGCTGTACCCACCGAACCAGCCCCAGCCCCAGTGACTTTTTTGTGGGTTTGGCCCTCTCTGACCCCTCCCATCTGTGTTAACTGCCTGTGCCTGTAATAGACACGTGAGGTGAATAACAGAAACGTGGCCAGTGCTTACCTGCACCTCCCTCCACCATCAGGTGACGCAGTTAGAAGTCGGGTGCAGCAGGTGCAGTGGCAGGACGGGAGGGTATGTCTTATCAACCACCCATGGCCAGAGAAAGAAAAGGGTTGGGGACACGGGCCCTACAGCCTCCTTCAGGCATATGCATAGCACTGTAACCTACATCTCACTGACCTCTGAAAGTAGCGCCAATGACTGGGCCATTCCAGCTCCGAGCTCCAGTGCCATCCCCTCTTTCCCAGGTGACTTCCTCTGGAGAACCCGTCTGCAGTGTCTCACTGAACTCCCCTGGAGTTTCCACACACCCTTTCTCCTCCCACAGAATGCTTGTCTCTAGCTGGGTGGTCACAGCTTGTTCCCTTTGTTTATAGTAAGTGATGCTGTCATTGTGTTTTGAATGTTATATTTTACCCTATGTTGCTATGGTCCATATATGTTCCCAGACGTGTTGGGAACGGTGGTAGATAAGACGTCACTATCCTTGGGCTGATGAGAGGAGTTGATGGGTAAAGGCACTGGTGGCCTGAGGGCAGTCTCTGAAGGTATCATACAGGGAAGCCAATTGCTCGGAGAATAAACACCCAGTTGGGCAGTGGTGCACAACTTTAATCCCAGCACTTGGGAAGCAGAGGCAGGTAGATTTCTGTGAGTTCAAGGCCAACCTGTTCTACAAAATGAGATCCAGGACAGCCAGAGCTACGTGGAAAAACCTGTCTCTTGAAAAAAAAAAAAAGATTGAAATGCAGTGCAGACTGACTTCACCAACCTGGATCAGACTTCGGGAGTCTAACGCCAGGCGGTTCACTGTCAGCATATTTAAGCACAGTACAATCTGGGAAAGGTTTCCAGGCAACAGTCAGCCCAGTTCCAGGTGCACAATGAAGCTTAAGGCGTGACTACACAGAAACTCCTTTACAAGTCCATGTGACCGTGAGGGTGGGTTCTGTAGCTAAAAGGCGTAGAATCTGGTGTGGTCTCTGACCATAGCATAGAGATCAGCAGGCCATAGAGTACTTCTGACACCTCCCCTAAGGATGGGTGACAGTCCAGGGAGGGAAGAGTCTGGAGTTGTCATTCTGGAGGATTTCAGGTCTGCCTCTGTAGCACAAGGTGATCTACCTCCACAGATGACAAAAGGTCATTAACAAAATCCACTCACTTTCTGGGTGGAATGCAGGTCTTTGATTTTGATGTCCACTGAGGAGACATTCCTGTATGATAAACATTGCTGGTTCTCTTTGTGTTTCTCTGTGACAACAGCTGCCAAACCTGATGGTGTAACAGTAAAAATAAAATGGCACTGTTCCCCAAGTGGCCCATGGGCCATGAGAGGCAGCAGATCCCAGGCAGGGAGCCGCGTAGTGACAGTGGACAGAGGGCATGAGACCACAGCAGACCATGAAGGCAACTGGGTCTCAGGCAGGGAGGTGTGCAGCAGGTGAGAGACAGAGACACATACCATGCAGAGAAATTGGGTATTTATTTAGTGGGCTATAGAAGGGAAAGAGGAGAAGGGGAGAGGGCAGAGAGAGAGAGAAAGAGGAGGAAGCAGGGGAGAGGAGAGGAGCCATGGGAGCAGCTACTTCTTTAGAAGAGACAGAAAAGAAAGGGCTTGGGCTACAAGAAGAAAGGAAGATCTGCCTGCCTCAGCTGTGGAGGGGAAGGGAGTGTGTGGAGCTTGTCTCTTAAAGGGACAAGACAGACCATTACATTCCCATCTCTTTTTTAATAATAAAAGGGCAGGAGGTTAGACACCACAGGTAAAAGGAATTAGGGCGGTGGATTCTCAAGACTGCTTCCTGCTTATTTGTAGGTATATTGGGGGGGGGGGGGACCTGAGAAAGATGGGTGCTGATCACATCCTGAGTTAGCTAGTCTCTTTGCTCATGTCTGGTGTCTGTGGTATGGAAATGTCTGGTATCTCTTACACCTGTTTAAGGTACTGGCAGAACAGAGGACAAAGTTAAGTTTAGGGGAAAAAAATTTAGGACCAGGGAATTGAGAGGAGTCTATCTGACCTGTTTAAGGTGGATCCTTCAACTCGGCTCCCTAAAACTCACAAGAATTCTTTGGGTTTGTGAAAACATGAGTCATCAGAATGACTGTGACAGATGTTTTTGCACAATGAAAAGTATTTTTAAGACTATGGAAGGCAGCGTGAAAGAGATTTGATAACTTGTACTTGTTGGAATTTGTTTGGTGAGGCTGTCCTTTTAAACAACAAAACCTCTCAACTGTCAAACTGCATCAGAGATAAAATTTTACTTGAGTTATTGATTTAAAAAATGACAGAGAACTTACTTAGTTGGCACCTAGAGCTGCTCCTCAGGGTCCTCCATGGTCGCTGAGGGTCTTATTTGCCTTTTGCTGTTTAGTGCAGGGCCTGCCAGGCTCCAGAAGATCCTATGGGCTAAGAAATCTGTAGGAAGACAAGCCTACCTTGACCTGAGCAGCTAGGCTGTCAATTCAAGCTATTCTGTCCACTGTCTGGAGATCTTCAGTTTAGATGAAAGGTAGTTTTTCCCAGTGGTCAGTGCTTGGCAGTTGAAGCAAATTGTGGATGGACGTTGTTCTGTGCCCATTAGTGCTGCTGCTAGGAGCCAATCTGTTTCTTTTTTGTTATGAAAAGCTTTTTAATAATTAAATATTTAAATGCCATATTCCACAGGTCTTTGAATAGTTGAGGGCTGTTTGTTGGGTATAACTACAGTATAGATTCTGCCTGGAGAGCTGGATCCGAGCTTGACTGCACTGGCTTTCAACTTAACAGGTAAGATTTATACTCGTTGAAAGACAGAAAGAAGAAAAAATTGCTTGCGTTAGAAGGTTAATGGCAGAACTGACAATAGTAGAGAACAGCTTAATATATTTTAAAGCTGGGTTGGACTAAATATAAAGTACGTACCAGTTTAACACATGACACTTAATTGTTTTATAGATGCAATGAACAGACAATCATAACATTTAGCAGTAAACATAGGTGCTATATGTATGCACAGAGAGGGGGGGAGTAAACAGGAATTGGGAAGAGTGGATGCTCTTGGTGGACCCTATCAAAGGCATGCCACTGCACAAAACATACATGTAACAGAGTCAGCAAGAGAAAAACATAAGTAAACCAGGGGACCAGGCAAGGTATACTTCAATAAAGATGACAGGACATGGTCACCTGACCTGGCTCTCAGTTAAGATGGCAGTGAAGTCACCTGACCTTAGTTAAGATGGCGGTAAGGTCACCTATGTAGTAGAGTTAACACCAGGGAACCAGGCAAGAAATACCTCAGTAAAGATGGCGAAACTTGGTCACCTGACCAGGCTCTCAGTCAAGATGGCGGTGAAGTCACCTGACCTCAGTCAAAATGCAGCAGTTACATGTTGTATGGAAGAGAGACATAAAGGCATGATCTACCTTGTTGTCAAGCCGCCCTGTCACAAGCTGCGGTGGTGAGCAAAGGCTGGAACTGAAAACAGCTGCCTTGTGGATCCAGCCAATCTTGTCAGGAGCAGTGACTGAGACAGTTTGAGGAAAAGCAGAGCCAGCAGGACACTGGCAGAGATGGTTTGAGGGTTTATACCATAGCTGAAAACGTGAAAACCTGTGAAAAACACTGCAGGGCCTATAGAAGAGCATCCTCTCTCTACAGACAGGTGTTAAAGCCTGACTGGCCAGAGAGGCTTAGAGGCCGCTCCGAGTGGTCTCTCATGGTGGAGCCCCCAAATTGAGTGTACCACACAGTGTGTGCAGTACTAGCATAGGAGGACCAACCCTGGGTTGTCCGGTCACATTTTTAACCATGGAAAGCCATGAAGGCTGTGCTTGGGGGCTAGAAGGGGAAAACTTACCACCGAAGTCACTGGTGTGTGTAGAGGTTAGCATTTAGGCAAATAGAATGCATGAAGGGACCAGCTTGTTTGGGTTTCTGTCCCACCCAGTAGCCCAGTTGTTTAGTCCCAGAGAAAATCACACAGATCTCCATAAGTTATAAAATTGATTGGCCCATTAGCTCAGGCTACTTATTAGTTCTTGTAGCTTATATTAACCCATTATTCTTATCTATGTTAGCCACATGGCTCGGTACCTTTCTCAGCGGGGCAGATCACATCTTGCTTCTTTGGTGATCTGAGCAGGACTGCGGAGGGAGTTTTCTGCTTCCCAGAATTCTCCTGTTCTCATTGCCCTACCTCTACTTCCTGTCTGGTTGACCTACCTATACTTTTTGCCTGGCCAATCAGCGTTTATTTAAAACATGATTGACAGACTATAGATAATTCTCCCACACCACCCCTGGAGCAGAAACATCTCCTTTGATAGGGCTCCCCCATTCCTTGTGGGGGAGGGAGCAGAAGAGGATACTTTCTGCAGCCTGTTTTCCACATATCTTAACAAAACACTGGGCCCAGGGCACTGGTTGTTCTGGAACAGTGTCTTTCAGACTTTAATGTGGACCAGAAAAGACAAAAATGAAAACAAACAAAAACAAACAAACCAGGTTGATGACCCCATCTGCAGAGCTGTGGACCAAGTGGGTTTGAAGAGGGCCTGAGAGGTCAATCCCAAAAGATTCCCAGGGGAGCTTCATACAACTCTTTGAAGGTGTTCGGAGGATCACCCTTCCCTCCTTTGCCTCACTCTACTCTCCTTCAGTTACACTTCCTGAGCTTGCTCTCTCTCTCTCTCTCTCTCTCTCTCTCTCTCTCTCTGTCTGTCTGTCTCTGTCTCTCTCTGTCTCTGTGTGTGTGTGTGTGTGTGTGTCTTGCTCTCTGTTTCTTTCTGTCTCTCCCTCCTCTCCTTCTGTGTCTCTTCTTCCCCTCTCTCCCTCTCCTCCTCCTCTTCCCTTTCCCTCTTACTCTCTTCTCCCCTGCTCTTCTTCCTTCTAGACACCTGGGTCTAGTGTCCACTCTGCCACTTACAAGGGTAGCCGGAGGCAAGCTCTTCCCGTCACTATGCCCAAGCAAAAGCAGTTGCCTGCCTCTCCCCAGCCGGGGAGCTACTGCATGTGCACGAAGGTGACAGGGAATTTGGTGACCAGCTTCCCTCCAGCTCAAACTCTGACCTTTCCCCTTCTTTTCCTTCCAAATCTGAATTTGTCCCTGTCCAGTTGGATGTGACATTGGGGTCCTCTAGCACAGAAGATGATGGTTTGGAAGACAAATTGTTGAGGACAGAGAGGGCCAGGGAGTAACTGAGTTGGGTCAGCCACCTTGGGTCAGCCGGAGGCGTCAGCAGGGGGTGCCAGAGCTAAAGCCAAGGCCCTGCCATTCAGTCCAGGTATCCAGTGCAGGGTGTGTCAGGGGCGTGGACTCTGCCAGAGCTGCCCTTAAATAGTGGAGGGTCAGTGAGACCAAGGAGAGGAAGCCAGGCCAGACCTGCCAGAACCCCAGCCAACCCAACTGCCAGCTGCACGCTGCCATGAGGTTCCTGAGTGTGGCTCTCTTGCTGCTCCTGTCCCTGTACACTGGTGAGAATGTCCCCCAGGGAGAGTAAGGTGCTGAGCAGCACTGTACTAAGTCTGTGGGCCCCTCACCCCTACCAGGGCGCAGCACGAAGGAAGCGGCCTTGAGCCAGATGTCGGGGAAGAAGTCCCGGAGTGGCCTGTCTGATGCAGAAGGCGGGAGGGAGTTTAGGGGATGCAGTCACTGTGATGACAGAGGAAGGAAAAGGAGGGTAAAAAGGAGGAGGAAGAGAGGAGCCTTGGGGACAAGGGTTGAGTGCTCCGAGTCCCATAGCTGAAGGAGGTGACCTTTGGTGAGGATGGGGTGCAGGCTGTCATCAGAAGGGACCTGGCCCCCAGACAAACAGCCCAAAGGCAAGTCCCAGATGTTTCCCCAAAGTATAGGCCTCCAGAGGATTCTGGCTGCAAAGTCATCAGCCCCTAGGGACTCTGGAACCTCTTCCTCTGGGCCCCTGCTGGAATGCTCCCTAGGACTCTGACCTGGTCAGATCAAGGGACACAGAGGAAGCCCACGGAGGACCTGCGTGTCCTCCTCTGCATAGTTGATTTCCAACCCTGAAGGTGGGCTTCTCACCTGCTAGAAAGTCTCCTGATGTCACCATTAAGGGAACAGAAACCTGAATCCACCTATCCACTCCTCAGCCTCCCCTGCTTGTCTCACCTTCCCATGACAAGGACCCCCACTGCAGAAGGCAGGGCCCCCACAGCTAGCCACTCAGTCACAAGGTCCAGTTCTTGAGCAGAAGGACAGAGCTAAGGTGGGGTCCTGGGCCAGCACCTCTTTTGGAAGGGGGCAGGAATTTGCTAGTCACAGAGCCTGTTGAGGCACGGGGCCGGTGCCCACCTCTCCCCAGCCTGAGCCCCGTGTCAGGGATTTTCCACAGCTCTGTAGTGGGCTAGGTTCTGAGCCACCCATGCACAGGCACGGCTCTGCTCTGCCGCTGTGTCTCACTGCCTCTCCGCGGGAATGCAAGGCTGTGTGGCAGGGGACTGGCCACACAGGCTGGTGGGATCACCACGGGCTGGATAAACAAGGAACGGTTGTCTGCTGGCCCGGCCCACAGTACTCGGAGTGATGGAGGTGAGTTGGTGCACCATCTCAGACCCGGAGCAGCAGAAATGCGAAGACATGAGCAAGGCCTTCCAGGAGGCTGGCATCCAGCCCTCCCTCCTCTGCATCCAGGGCACCTCTTCTGACCACTGTGTCCAGCTCATCAAGGTGAGGCCTCTCCCTTCTGCCCGTTCCTCACCCCTGGCCCAGACAAGAGGGCTCTGACTCAGGAGGAGCACACAACAGCCCCATTCACTGCGGAAGAGGCCGATGTCCCTCTACCAGGGCTGGACAACGTAATCTCCCAAATTTCCCCAGCAGCAAGCGCCTGACTTTTTCCTTCCAGGTGGGGGGCGGGGGCGTGAAAGGGCTGTAGCCCAGATAGGTACCAATAGGGAAAGGAGAACGTGGAGAAAATCCTCTGGTAGGATTTCCCTTGTACAATGGCCCTGCTGGGATGGGGACAGGGACACTACCCACTCGTCGGGGAGAGAGCAAGCCATAGTGAGTGTCCTAGCTTGTTTTTCTGTGCTGTGGTAAACACTGTGGTCAAAAGCCACTTGGAAGGACAAGGGTTTATTTCTTACAGTCCATCCAAAAGGGAAGTCAGGGCAAGAACTCAAGCAGGAACCTGGAGTCAGGAACTGATGCAGAGGCCATGGAGGGGAGCTGCTTACAGCCTTGCTCCTTCTGGCTTGCTCAGTTTGCCTTCTTACACAACCCAGGACCACCAGCCCAGGGGTGCCACTGCCCACACTGTCCTGGGTCCTTCCATATCAACCGTCAGTCAAGAAAATGCTCCAGCTGGCCGTGGTGGCGCACACCTTTGATCCCAGCACTCTGGAGGCAGAGGCAGGTGGATCTCAGTGAGTTCAAAGCCAGCCTGGTCTACCAGAGTGAGATCCAGGACAGTCAGGGCTACACAACACAATGAAACCCTGACTTGAACCCCCCCCCAAAAAAGAAAGAAAAGAAAAGAAAAAGAAAAAAGAAGGAAGGAAGAAAGAAAAAGAAAATGCTCCATAGACCAATCTGATAGAGGCATTTTCTCAACTGAGTTTTTCTTTTCTCAGATAACTGTAGCTTGCATCAAATTCGGGGTGCAGGGGGGGAACCTAGCCAACACAATGACTTCATGGCCCATGGTGACTACTCACTGCCACAGAGTTTTCCAGAATGAGGCTTGTAAGTTTCCTAGAGAAGAAACCCCCATCCCAGGGCCCTGAGAGTGTGATATGGGAAGGCAAGTTTGGGTAAACTGACACCGACCATTCTCAGAGGCAGGATAGGACTAGAAAGGTAAGTCACCACAGGACTGGTACTACCTGGGGCTCCACTGCAGTCTGGCCCCCAGGAGACCTCTGAGAATCAGCCAGCCAATGGAGCCAACCCTATGAGGGCAGAAGGCAGCAACACTGAAGGACAGTTCCTCTCAGCCTCGGTCCCACATGAACTCTCTTGAAGGGAAAGCCTGGCTGGGGACCGGGGCAGGAGGCCCAGAACCTCACAACGAAGAGATTCTTTCCACTGCGGCTCCTGCTTGCATCCCCGGTGTTTCACTGTGCCTGTCTGTTATGATCCTGTAAAATTCATAACTAATGTTTGTAAAGAGCAAATATAATAAAGCCAGGTTGAGTCCTGGGCCCCTGGGGCAGGGCCAAGATAAGATAAGGTTCCTGGGTCAGGCAAGAAGGCTTAGGAGATCTCCATGCTTCTTGAGGGGTTCTGCGGGTGTCACTGAGTTCTGGCTAAGTGGGCCCACAGCTGGGCTGGCTCACCTTCCCTCTGCCATCAGGACCAAGAAGCTGATGCCATCACCTTGGACGGAGGAGCCATTTATGAGGCGGGGAAGGAGCATGGCCTGAAGCCAGTGGTGGGTGAAGTATATGACCAAGGTAAGAGGCACGGTGCGGGGAGAGACAAAGATCCCACACAGAAGTCAGGGCCAGTCTGGCCATGTGACCTTGAAGCCCCCAGGCTGGTCACCAGCAGTGTCCACAGAATATTTCTGGGGGTCTAGGCAAAAAGCCCTTCTGAAAATTTCCTAGTTCTCTCTTGAAACCTTTAGGTGGGAGAGCCAGGGATGCAAAAGCAGACCAAGTCTGCTCTTCTTCCAGGGTGACCCGACAGCAAAACCCCAACTTTTCTCTACTGAGGGCTATCAGTGTGCCTGGGACAGAACTAGGAGGAATCCAATATGCAGGTGCCTGGCGACCAAGGTGCCCATATATCAGAGGCAGCTGGTGGGGGATGGGGTGAGAGCTGCAGAACCCAGCAGACCCAGAAGCATGCCACAGCCGGGGCAGATTCCTCATCCCATCGCATGGTTCATGCCAGACTCCTTCTAACTGACATGTTCTGTGTGCCTCTCATAGCTTGACCAATGCCCAACCTCTATTGCTGGCAAGGCAACAGTCATATCCTCTCATGAGCTCCCAGGCTCTCGCATCTCTGCCAAGGACCCGTGAAGGGTCCCTAAGCTCATGCTCGCCATGAGCCTTCCCTAAGGCCTTGCCCCTCTACCTTGCCAACCTCAGAATGGGGCCTCATCCAAGTCTCCACACTAGCCAGAGAAGGCCCAGCTGGCTACTAATTGAATTAGTGACAGTCTCATGACACAGGTCACAGTCCAGCACAGACAGCCTTTCCTCGAAGGCCACCAACCACCCTGGCTCATGGGTCACTAGCACAGCTCTTCCTCTGGCTAACTCAGTACCCCACTGAGCACCCACCAGACCCTGCTTGTGGGTGGAACAGTGAGAAGAAGCCCTGCTTCGCCAGCAGGAGTCAGTTAGCCGGCATGCACCCCAATCCCCAGTTCCCCACAGGGCAAGAGAAAGAGGTACCAGGAAGCCTGCCTACAGAGGAGGATAGAAAGGAGGCTGATGATGGGGCAGGGGAGAGTTCTGGATGGTTCCAGAAACTCATGAGAGAGGCAGCACCGGATGGCGAGAAACAGCTGCTTAGTTTTTTCCAAACCCAACCATGCTCTGGTCATGAGCATCCATGACCACATTTTGTGTGTGTGTGTGTGTGTGTGTGTGTGTGTGTGTGTGTGTGTTGGGGGTCGAGGGAAGGAAGGGAGAAGGTGTATATGACTGACCTGGTCTTCAGTCCCTGTAGAGGAGTTATGTGTCTCTTCTGAATAGCCCTTCTCTACAATGGGTCCAGGAGTCTTGTGGAGCGCAGAGCCCACATACCCAGAGCCATTCAGAGATCTGAGTCACTTGGGGCCACATCACTAGCTCCCTGCCTCTTTCCACCCTCATTCCCACCCCCACCACTCGGAGTAACCTGTCATCTCTCCGTAACCATGGCCCCGGCCTTCAAGCCTGCAAGCTCTCCTGAGGGTTTCCGCGCTTAGAACGCGAAGGCTCCCCTGATTTGAGTCATGGGGACCCAGATGGCTCAAGAAAGAAAATGGGAACAGTTGAATGAATTACTGTCCCTGTATGTGCCTCGTTCACGAGGCAGAGGAGGGGTGCGGCAGGGGCCGGAGGGGAAATCTTGTGGTAAGATGAGCTCTCACCAGCTCTCTCAAAGAGAGAGCACCAAGCACACATCCATGTATTCACCTCTACATGGATGCATGCATGTGCACACACACTGACCGGACACGTGCACACTGAATGCACACACACTGACCGGACACGTGCACACTGAATGCACACACACACTGACCAGGCGCGTGCACACTGAATGCACACACACACTGACCAGGCGCGTGCACACTGAATGCACACACGTGCACACACACACACATGTGCGCTGGATACCACCTTCCACAGCCTTTGCTGGCGTAGCCTGTGTCCTTCTCCCTTGCTGTCCTCACTCCGTCTTTCGCCCTCTCTAGATGCTGGGACCTCCTATTACGCCGTGGCCGTGGTCAGGAGGAATTCCAATGTGACCATCAACACCCTGAAGGGCATCAAGTCCTGCCACACAGGCATCAACCGGACTGTGGGCTGGAACGTGCCTATTGGCTACCTAGTGGAGAGTGGCCATCTCTCAGTGATGGGTTGTGATGTGCTCAGAGGTGAGGGCTCGGGGCCCAGCTTGAAGTCTCCAGGTCAGCCCCTCCTTTCTCACTCTGCCCATGCATGCTCTCACCCCACGCCCCCTTGGAACCTACAAAGCCACACCTCTTAGGAGAGCCTTCCCTGACTACAGTCAGGGCGTCACCCCCTCCACTCTGCTGGCCCAGCCTGGTGGCCTCCATTTGTGTTTCTGGCTGGTTGGCTCCTACAGAGCACATTGCCCATTCCCATGTAATACAGCCCGGCCGAGGACCCAACCACAGTTGTAGGAAGACAACCAAGAAGAGATTGGCCTCGTGTAGGCTGCTGAGGGTGGCCTCTGTCTAGATGTGTCCCGAACTCCCTAAACAAGTTGGTGACATCACCCATAAGCCCCCAAGTGGCTTTGTGGGCTCAGCCATGGTATAACTGACAACCTGGGAGATCTTCGGGCCACAGTCTCTCAGGGTGGCCAAGCATGGGTGGTCTACCAGTCTAGTGAGCAAATATTTGTGAGAAAGAAAGAAAGGAGGGAGGGAGGGAGGGAGGGAGGGAGGAAGGAAGGAAGGAAGGAAGGAAGGAAGGAAAAGAAAAGAAAAGCCCACAAAAACTATGCAGGTCAGCAGGTAGGTCAGACCCCATGACAAGCCAGGTCTCTTCACTACTTTCCCCTTTTGGGTAAAATTGCTGGTCGCTTATTTCCAAACTGCAGTGAGAACAGAATCAGTTTGCATTTGGTTGTCCTATGAAGACATTTATAGACAACATTCTATTCCCCAGCCAAAGCAACAGCCCCACCAGGGTCTGAGGACCCAGTCTGGGAGCACTAGTATGATCCAGTTAACGTTTCTTCACTTGAAGCCGGAAGGTGGAAACTCTGGGCTGGGTCTCTCCTGACTCTCTTTGCTCCTCCCGACAGCCGTTGGCGACTATTTCGGGGGCAGCTGTGTCCCTGGAGCAGGAGAAAGCAGCTACTCCGAGTCCCTCTGTCGCCTCTGCCGTGGCGACCCCTCTGGGCACAACGTGTGTGACAAGAGCCCCCTGGAGAGATACTATGACTACAGCGGGGCCTTCCGGTGAGGGACGGGCAGGGTGCAGTGGGAGAACTAAGTGATAAGGGGAAGTGACGTGCGGTCTGCCCGGCGTCAAAGGGCCCTTTGTGCAGACCTCTTCCCAGTTCGTTATAATAAACACGAAACTGGAAGATGCCAGGTCGGGTTTGCTCACAAAGTCAACATGTTTGGTGTGTTTTGAAAAGGGAGGGCTCCGACCAAGGAAAATGGAAAAAGCCAGCTCAGACTGCTGCTGTCTGCCCATCAGGGAGGGCCTTTCCCTATGCTGGTCCTGGCCGGCACTTCAGAGAGCATCTAAGCATCTCATGTCTTGCATGAGAATTCCCAGCTCCTGTAGCAATCAGTCCTTCCTGTCCCCACCTAGCACCCTATTATTGGTGGCCGGGGGAACAATTTTTTACCACAGAGGGAGGGCACAGTCCCTACTACCTCCCCATGTCCCCGGCTATTTGCCCCTTCTACCTTATGCCCTCACAGACCTCAATGGTCCGGTACCTCCCCCACCCCCAGCTCAGTCTACTTATTTTCTGGCCATGAGGACCCAAGGAACCCCTTTGCCCAGGGGTTCCCAATCTGCCTCCCATATTGGGAGAATATATGAAAGTCACAATCCTTTCTACTTGGGATATTTGAGTATGGCATGAAAGGCCTCCTTGTCTAGTCCCCTGTGTCAGAGGAGAGTCATCTTCAAAATATACTGGATGTCTGGGCTTCAGATGGCAGGCCAAGGAAGACAGCGCAGGCCCTGCATTGTCTGTAAAGCACCACTCATAGGCTGGGCACAGTCTGGCATCATGCCATACACTTTTAATTCCAGCACTGGGGAGGCAGAGACAAATGACTCTGTGAGTGCAAGGCCAGCCTAGCCAGGCCTACAAAGTAAGTTCCAGGACAACCAGGGCTACACAGGGAAACCCTGTCTTGAAAGGAGAGAGAGAGAGCACGCAAGCTCAAAGAAGCCCCACCCGACCTACCTTATTGGCCCACCCGACATGTGACGGAGCTAAAAAAGGGTCCTCAGCTTGACAAAACCACGCCACTAACAGTCTGGGGGCGGGCCCCCAGAACTGAAGAACTGTAAAATACATAACCTCATAGGGTCATCCCCTGAAGCCCCAGTCAGACTTCCAGGGTAGAAGGGGGGTGGCATTGAATGGACGAAGCAGGGCTCCACCCAGGCTCGTGGCTTTTTCCATACAGGTGCCTGGCGGAAGGAGCAGGTGACGTGGCCTTTGTGAAGCATAGCACGGTGCTGGAGAACACAGACGGTGAGTGGGTATCAGGCGGAGCTGCCCAGATTGGCCTCAGATTCTAGAAGTCTGGTTCAGTGCTGCTCTGAGTCTCCCCGGGGATTCTGGGTAAGCCCCATGTCTTCGGCCATTAGCTCCCCGTCTGCAGAAGGTCGCAGAGGGGTCTCACCAGCGACGTTCCAGCTGCTTGATGCGGCAAGGGTGGGTCGGGCAAGGCTCTGCTCTGAGTGTGACCATGGGTTCTCTCCGTGACCTCTTAAGTCTGCTAACCCTGCACCCGACACTGTGGGCAGCCCTGTCCCTTCCTGATGTCCGCTGTGCCCCTGTGGCCTGGAGAAGACTGGCCTGCCCCTGGACAGTCTTGCTGAAAATGGGTTGCTGGGATGGATTGGTTTAAATTTGTTTTGAACTTTGTAGTAGTTGAAGTTTGGAACCTTCAGCCAAACGCAGTGACGAATGCCTATCATCCCAGCACTTGGATGTCTGAGGCAGGAGGATTATCACAAGTGCTAAGATTACAGATACGGCTGGAGCTATCTTTTAATTTGAATTTACCTGATTATCAGTAAGGGTCTTTTTCCCCTCTCTAAACTGAAGTAGAAATTATATGCAATAAGATTTTTTTTAAGTACCACAGTTGTACTGTGGGCTGAAGCAAACCCTTGTGCTCCCACGCTCCCCACCACCAGCCCCCAGCTCCCTGCCCGCCCCCTCCCCAGTGGCCACTCCTGACTTGTCTGGTCCAGGGTGTGTGAGCCTTATTCTCTTTGTTTTGGGGTTGTGCTTTCTTGTTTTTTATTGTTGTTTGGGTTTTTTTTGGGGGGGGGTGTTGATGGGGTCTTAAAGCTGTCTTAAAACCAGAACAGTCCCACAAAATTAACCACCCTGAATATAGACTCCGAGGTAAGTTAGGCAAAAATAAAATAAAGTGCAGCCTAGGCTGTATATTCTCCAGCTCTGTCCCCCAGGCGCTGGGACTGTGCTTGTCCGGCTGCCAAAGTCTCTCCTCTGTCTCTTCTTGTTTTAAGTAATTGGCTCCTTTTTTTAAAAAAAAAAAAAAAATTAAGACATGTGCCAGCCGTGGCGCACGCCTTTAAACCCAGGACTCAGGAGGCAGAGACAGGTGAATCTCTCTGAGCCTGATCTACAGAGTGAGTTACAACCAGCGCTACACAGAGAAACCCTGTGTTGAAAAACCAAAAATAAATAAATAAATAAAATGAAACACAAGCCATGTTTAATTATGCAAACATTGTCCAACACTCAGGAACCATCCAGTGCTTGAGCATTAGATGCCAAGCCAGGCATGGTGCTTTGAAGCAACTCATGGGGAGGCAGCCCCACTTTGGCACTTGGATTTTCATTTAATAACCTATGGCTTCTGGGAGTGGCTTCAATACCTGTCCTTTTGTGCTAATTGCTGTGGATCCATCATGTAGTCTAAATTTCATGAAGGCAGACGTAAACCAAATTTAGTGGTGGACAAGTTGCAAAGAGCTGTCTTCAGGACAGGACAGGACCATTAGATGAACTGTTCTTGACATAGTCCCCAAGATGGGTTAGTTAGCAAGGGAGAACTTAGACGGAGGACAAAAATAGGACTGTGTTGAGTTTGAATCAGCATTTTGTTTTTTCTTTCTTTTTTTTTAAGTTTTATACATGTATGAGTATTTGGTCTGAATGTATGTTTGTGCACTGTTTGCACACCCAGTGCCCAAGGAAGTCAAAAGAGATCATCAGAAGCCCTAGAGCTGGATACGGCTGTGAGCTGCCATGTCAGTGCTGGGAATCAAACCTAGGTCCTCTGGAAGAGCAGCCAGTGCTCTTAAATGCTGAGCCATCTCTCCAGCCCCTGATTATTTTGTTGTTTTGTGTGTGTGTGTATGTGTGACTGTTGTTGTTTTCTTTTGTTTCTTTTTTAAGTTTGAGTAGTAACCTAATGGTTTCTAAAGAAGTCGTTAAGAAACATCTTGGTGAGCCAGATATAGTGATGCATGCCTTTAATCCCCACACTCGGGAGGCAGAGGCAGGTGGATCTCTGTGAGTTCAAGCCAGCCTGGTCTACATAGCAAATTTCAGGACAGTCGGAGATCCATAGAGAGATCCTGTCTTCTCACACACACACACACACACACACACACACACACACACCACAGGAAGGAAGGAAGGAAGGAAGGAAGGAAGGAAGGAAGGAAGGAAGGAAGGAAGGAAGAACCCCTATGTAAATGGTAAGAGCAAAACCAGTAGACTCGACACTGCCAAGAGTGGTGAGGTGATAGGATTTCGTCCCTGAAGCTGAGAAGCAAGAGGCCTAAAAGGCATGCTTGACTCTTTGACAAATGATTCTGAAAGGTTCCCAGCAGCTTTAAGTGGAGAGAGGCCGGGATGGGGAGAGACGTGCCCTGTGTGATGGTGAGGATTCTGTAAGTGCCCGTGTGGGAGTGGAAAGGCCTTGCTGGGTGTGCCCGCGGCTTGAGTGGTTGGGTTTTCTAGCTGTGAGAGAGTGCTCGTGACCCCACAGGTTACCTTTGCCTCCTCACTTCCAACAGAGTCCCCTTGTTCGAGTTTAGTGGGTAAACCAAGACCACCAGAAATATCAGAGAATTACCTTATGATTCATAATGGTAGCAAAATTGCAGTTAGGAAGTACCACCGAAAGTGATTTTATGGTTGTTTGTGGGGGGGGAGGGTCACCACAGCATGAGAAACCACACTAAAGGGTGACAGCACTAGGAAGGGTGAAAACCCCGGTTTAGCGGTCATAGGAGGACCGCTAGGTGGGACCCACTGTGGTTTGGTTCTAGTCCTTAACATGACTCTTCATAATACTCCTGTTTGGTATTGATTACCAATCTCAGATAAATACAGTTTTTCTGTTAAGAAATGTGTGAAGCTGGGTGGTGGTGACACACCCCTTTAATCCCAGCACTTGGGAGGCAGAGGCAGGCAGAGCTCTGTGAGTTTGAGGCCAGCCTGGTCTACAGGAGGGGTTCCAGGACAGCCTCCAAGGCTGCACAGAGAAGCCCTGTCTCAAAAAAAAAAAAAAGAAAGAAAAAGGAAGGAAGGAAGGAAAGAAGGAAGGAAGGAGGGAGGGAGGAAAGAGAGAGAGAGAGAGAGAGAGAGAGAGAGAGAGAGAGAAAGAAAGAAAGAAAGAAAGAAAGAAAGAAAGAAAGAAAGAAAGAAAGAAAGAAAGAAAAAGGTGTGAAATTGGGAACGGAGATGGCTCAGCCGCTGAGGCCTTGCTGCTCTTCCAGCCGAGTTCAGGCAACTCACAAGCACTGTAACCCAGTGAATCTGATCCTCTTTAGGCCTCCACAGGCCTAAATGTGAGTCCACACTCACATTTAAATGAGTGTCCACACTCACATTGATGCAACAAAAATATAAATAGATCTGCAGAAAAGAAGCATGGACTTTATGAAAACAGTGTGGAAAATCCTGAGCTATGGGGCAAGGCAGCATGCAAAGTCAGCTGTGTGCGTAGTGACGGTCAAGGGTTAGGAGAAGACACAGAAAGTGAGATAGGAAAAAAAGGCCTTAAGGGGAAGTAAACCAACATAGAAATATTTGGCACTTTGGGCAAAACCTGGAGGATTACCCTTCTCCCTCAGGGCCATGGCTGTGAGGAGATTCTAACAGGTGATTGATTCACTGTGTCTTCTGCCCCCTGCCCCTTTCCACCTGCCCTCATCCCTGCCCTCACCTCTGCCCACTTTGCTACATTTAGCTCTCTCACCCTAAGCATCTCTGGTTTTTTACTTCTCTTGTCATTTGTAAGTAGCCATGTTAGTGCGTGTTGTATTATGGCAAGCTACCTCACATTTATCCTGACAGAAATCATGAGGTAGAAAGAGTACATCCAAGGCATTATGTACGGCTGAAGAACTTTCATTGTGAGCGCTAGGTTCCCACCACCAAATTCTGCAGCCTCCTCCAGAACCCTCTCCCATCCCCCACTGCCCTCCCCATGCTCTGTGAGCACAGGAGCTGACTCTCCAGTTCCCACCTTCCAGGGAAAACCCTGCCGTCCTGGGGCAGGGCGCTGATGTCCCAGGACTTCCAGCTACTCTGCAGGGATGGCAGCCGGGCCGATGTCACTGAGTGGAGACGATGCAACCTGGCGCGAGTGCCCGCGCATGCCGTAGTGGTCAGGAATGACATGCATGGGGGCCTCATATTCCAGCTGCTCAATGAAGGCCAGGTGAGGAGGAATGTCGTGCCCTGGGAGCTCCCAGGTAGCATTGGGCCCTCGGTGGGGGCGCTCAGGGCTAAGGTCTGGAGGGACTCTACCCGGGACAGACCTGAGGGGACCAGCAGCCAGGGCAGTGTGAAAGGCACCTCACAAGGTGGCAGGGTTGGGGGCTAACCAGAGCATGGGCACACCTCAGAGTCTCAGAACCCCTCAGTGGAAGTCCTTCCGGCCTATGCCTCCGAAGGTCAAAACCACGACCTGTGGGCAAATAAGGTGGCTACTGTGCCATTGCTTAGGTGGCGAACGGAGCTTTGCAGTCACCCCGCTATGTCAGTCACCCGCCCGGGGAATTACCTGTGCTCGGAACCATCTAAACCTGGGCCACGAGCCCTGTGTTCAAATGGTGGAGTTTGATGAGGCGGGGGGGGGGGGGGGGGGGGGTATGGGAGCAGAGCACCAGGGAAGACGATGTGGAGAACAGGCAGAGTGGGTTTAATCCCCAAAATCCTGGCGAGCCCGGCAGAGACGGCTGCCAGAGAGGTGCAGATTCCCAGCAGTGAGCGACAGACACATGGTGGCTTACAAGCGGTGGCTCATCCGGGGCAGGCTGGTCCTGCCATGAGCGGGTGGGTGAGCAGGCGGTGGGTAAAAGGCTTACAAGACACAGTAAATAGACATAAAGCTGAACATTTATTACTTAAAAGAGAGAGAGAAAGAGAGAGACAGAGAGAGAGACAGAGAGACACGTGTGCACACGCCAAGAGAGAGGACAGTAAGAGTGTGTGGTCCAAGATGGAGGGGAGAGGTCAGGGGTCGCTGGTAGTGGGCGTGACTTGCCCCTTAAAGGGCCAAAAGAATAACAGTGGGCACCTGGCCTGAGGTCGCAGGAAGGAGGTTCAGGTGGCTGAACTTGGGTGGGAGGGATGTAGGCCGCAATCCCCTCGCTGCCCTGCTTCTCCCTTTGACATGCAGATTCTGTTCAACCACGAGGCCAGCAGCTTCCAGATGTTCAGCTCTGAGGCCTATGGTCAAAAGAACTTGCTGTTCAAAGACTCTACCTTGGAGCTTGTGCCCATCGCCACCCAGAACTATGAGGCCTGGCTGGGCCAGGAATACCTGCAAGCCATGAAGGGTCTTCTCTGCGACCCTAACCGTGAGTCCCTGTCCCTGCCCTTGCCGGCTACATCTCTGCCTAAACGCAACGTGGCAGGATTCGCTATGAGGCCGCCAGGGCCGGACACCTACCCAGGCAGCCGACTGTGGCCTGTGATCCCTGTAGAAACCTGTCACTCCTACCTCACTGCTGCTTAGAGGTTTGGGGAGGAAGCAGTCCTATGGTCGTGTGACCTTGGGACCCTGGAAGACCCTCCAGGTTGGTTCTGGGACTGAGGTTATCAGAGCCTGATTTGGAATTACTGAATCCTGCCCACTGTCATTGCCGACCTTCCTGTTCCTCTCTCATCACTGTATAGGCTCGGGCATCAGCTGTTGCCCGGATTAATGCAGCAGCCTGTAAGTGGGCTACCTGCCTCCAGCCCCTATCCTTGTAGGTCTCCCACCTATGGCCAAGGGAATAGTAAGCCAGACTGAGTTCAATACCCAGCAGCCAGTCTGCCCCAAGCATCACACAGCTTTCCCTATGAGGAAGGTTAAATAGCATATCCTGGCCACGTGGCTAGTAAGAAAGAGACCCGGAATTTCTCCGAGTTCTGCTTTGAAAGGCTTCCTGTTGAGGTAACGGCCCCCATGTATACCCTACACAGGGCTGCCCCACTACCTGCGCTGGTGCGTGCTGTCCACACCCGAGATCCAGAAGTGTGGAGATATGGCTGTGGCCTTCAGCCGGCAGAGACTGAAGCCAGAGATCCAGTGTGTGTCGGCCGAGTCCCCGGAGCACTGCATGGAACACATCCAGGTGGAGTGGGCCGGGGAGGAGGCAGTGCGGTCCCTGGCACGGTGCTTGTCTCCCATCCCAGTTGGTCTGAGGAAGTCTCTCCCTTGCGAACTTGGCTTTCCCCTGTACGTGGCGGGAGTGGGAGACTGTTCTTTAATAGATGTTTGCTAGATGTCCACACTTGAAACAGCTTCCGCCATGTCTGGAGATCTAGTGTGCAAAATGTTTCTAAAAGCAATGTATGAAAACTACGCATCCTGCATAGAAAGGGGTAGAAAGAATGCTTGGCATTCCTCTTTACTGTGTTCAGTTTTAGTCTTTACCCTAAGCACTTGCTATGATCCATTCCTGTGAACTGGTACCCACTGCTCCACGGTGAAAACCCCAGCCCTTGCTCAGAGCCCATCCAGTCTGTCCTCCTGGCTTCCCCGGTTGGACACTAAGGCAAAGGGAGGCGGGCAGGAGAGGGTTTTTCTGTCCCAGTGCCTGGCCAACTGACCTTTGCCTGGGTATCTCTCCAAATGCCACCGGCACAAAGAGATGGGAAGGGCAGGGTCAGCTGCCTCTCCGCTGGATACTCCTCCCCTCAGCCTCAGAGGAGCATGTCAGAGGAGGGGGCACCCAGGCCTGTGGAGAGAGGAGGAGACTGCCCCAGGCCTCTTCAGAAACCCAGCAAGAGGCCCCAGTGAGCCTCAGTTCTAGCTTCCCAGGCTCTGGAGATGGTGTCCAGTGTAGCTGCCCTTTCCTGAATTCCACAGTGACCGGGCCTTGGGGTATGGGGTGAGGCTGTGTACTTTCTACCACAGAAGGTGTGAGGAGCTGAGTGAAAAGAAGCCCTAAGAGGTGTGCCCACTATGTACCTGCTGCCCGCTGGTACCTCCTCACGCCTATGGGCTGCACAGTGTGGGGGCACCCTCATAGGGTGCCCGACCCCTTTCTCCAACCTGGCCCTTCTCTTAGGGTTTATACTGATTACTTGGGCTAGAATCAATAGACTTCGGAATGGGCAGGTGGGATAGGGTAAAGGTGACCTGAAAGGAAGGGTCCAGGGTGGCTGGAGGGAAGAACTGCCTGCTGCCTGCTCAGACAGTCCCTAGCACTCAGGGAAGATCGTCCTGAGGCCCTAGGGTTCTCTGGGCCATTCTGCCATTGTAGGTGCATTTTGTCCATGTAGTGTGCCACCTATTGAAGAATGCTGAGAGACCTCAGGCCTCTGGAAGAAGGCAGTCCCCGGGGACCAAGCAGTAGTGCTAGGCAGAGCAGGGATGCGGGAGTTTCAGCATCTGTGCTCTGAAAAACCAATGTCACCAGAAACTGGAGTGCCCCCCACCTGTATCAGCTGCTCTTAGCCCTTCAGCCGCCCAGCAGCCTCTGGGCCTGGCCCTTTCATGGGTGCAGGAAGGGACAGGGAGGAACAGAGTGGAATTCTCCCAGCCAGGGGGACTCCCAAAGGAAGAGAGCCACAGCTCACAAAACCCTCCTTCCCCCGAGAGGGGAAACGTCCTGCCATTTCCAAGGATTTCTGCCATCCAGAGCCCCTCTCTGTTTTCGGCAGGCTGGCCATATTGATGCTGTGACCCTGGAAGGTGAGGACATCTACACGGCAGGAAAGGTGTACGGCCTGGTCCCGGCGGCTGGAGAACAGTATGCCGGTGAGTATACCTGCCCCGCCTTGTGGGTCATTCATTATAACTCTAAAACCTTTTCCCAAAATCATTTTGAGAACCCCCAGCTTCCTCTCAATACCTCATCTACCTCATCTCTGGGCCTTCTGGCAGCCTTCTGTGGCGAAGCAAGCCCCTCCTACCCGAGGCCTCAGTTACCTCGAATGCAGATCTGAAAACGTTCTGAGCAGGGTCAAGTAGCCTTTGCAGAACCCAGCCAGAGTCTGTGGCATATGCTTCTGATTTTCAACTCCCCCATTAACAACTACGAAAAGCCCTTCTTACCAGTCAGCCCAGGCCACAGCGTGCAAGGGTGTCCTTGGCCTCTCCCTGACATAGCGTGGAGCCCTTCGCCTCTTGACTTAATCACACCTTCTTGGTGGTTTGGGCTTGACTTTGTTCTTCGTCCTCTTAAGGACTGACCTTGGAATATTTCGTTCCTACTGCTTGGCTTAGAGAATGTGTCTACAGACCTTAGCTGTGCCTGCTTTTCTTTCAAAAAGTAAGAAAAATATCACCTGGGTGTGAGAAAGACCGTGGGTCGGGGCTCCTGGGTTCTTCAACCAGGTGAAGAGTGGAGATACCAGGTGCTCCCTAAGGATCCTGGGACATCAGCCTGGGCACCCCCAAGCCTGTAAGAGACCCACAAGCTGAGACAGAGAAACAGGAGGGGACTGTTAGGCATGGATCACAGCTCTTGTAAGGGGCGCCTTTCAAGATGTCGGTCTCCCTGCAGAGGAGGACAGGAGCAATTCCTACTTTGTGGTGGCTGTGGTGAGGCGGGACAGCTCCTACTCCTTCACCCTGGATGAGCTGCGCGGCAAACGTTCCTGCCACCCAGGCTTGGGCAGCCCTGCCGGCTGGGATGTACCCATAGGCTCCCTCATCCAGCGGGGCTTCATCCGGCCCAAGCACTGTGATGTCCTCACAGGTACCTCCCTCTGAGGGGCACAGACCCGGAAGCTCTGTGGGATCTGATGGGGAGATGGTCAGCTCTGAGGGTCAGGTCTTATTCTTGGCATGGTCTTGGGTGAACCTCCCCCTCAACACACACACACACACACACACACACACACACACACACACACACACACCACATACAGCTTCATGGCATGTCTGAGTGTTCCACACACTCAGTCCTGGATCATCCCCACATCTAGCAGCCCCTAGCATTTGGGGACCTTGTTAGAAAGGGATAGGGCGTGCCTAAATGTTCTAAGTGCTAAAATGGCGACAAAATGAGGACTATTTGTCTCATGTAAATCTCTTCCCATATTCTCACAGTGCAAAGCCAGGGAGGTCTTGAGCTGACTGGGCACACACCTCTCTCCTGGCTGGTAACTCAGGAAACAAACAGTTGTCTTACGTCAAAGCATGCAGAAGGCACTAGGCTTGACAGTTCCCTCTCCTGATGGAGTCTAGATCATGAGATAGTGACCTCCCCATCCCTGAAGAAGTTCAAGCCAAGGCCAACGAGATGGGGGAAGGGCTGCAGCCTGCCTTTTTCCCTGGCTGTCTTTCTGCTGGGGTTGGGGTTGGGGCTCACCACATCCCTCCCACTCTGCCCCAGCGGTGAGCGAGTTCTTCAATGGCAGCTGCGTACCTGTGAACAACCCCAGGAACTACCCTTCCTCGCTGTGTGCGCTCTGCGTGGGAGATGAGAAGGGCCGCAACAAGTGTGTGGGTAGCAGCCAGGAGAGATACTATGGCTACAGCGGGGCCTTCAGGTACTTGGTGGTAGCTGTGGGGCAGGGGGAGTTCTTCTGGCCTGGCTCCCCCCAGGCAGGATTGTCCTTCTGACATCTGCCCTGCTCTCCTGTGTGACAGGTGCCTTGCAGAGCATGCTGGGGATGTGGCCTTCGTCAAGCACACAACGGTCTTTGAGAATACAAATGGTACGTGAAGAGACTTGGGCTAGAGCAAAGTCAGTTGGAAGAGAGGGCTGTTCCCAGTCCAGAGCAATCCAGGCACAGGATGTTGCTGGGTTTGGAGACTGAGCAGCATCCAGGAGAAACAGAACCTGGAAGGCTCTGCCCTGAGGGAACTCAGACGTCCCAGCGTAAGCGCAGATGCTGGGATGCCTTCCTTTGGTCCGGAATTGAAGTTCATATGCCACTGTTAGGTTGTAACTGCATCTCAGCCCCTCTGCAAGTATTTATGGGGCACTGAAGCCTGCGGGTGGGGGCTGCAGGGCCTTTCCTCTGGCCACCGGTCATGAGCAGCAGGTCAGCGCCCTGTGCAGGGAAGTCCACTCAGGTCGCACTAAGATACGGCCCAGCCAGGTTCATTGCACAAACAATTGTGTCTCCTGGAGTCACCTTCCCAGACTCCACTGGGGCAGAAGGACCCAGACACTCAGTCCCAGGACCCCAAAAGGTGCCTCTGAGATCCTGAGTCTAGTGCCTCTCACTTCCCATCATCTACCTACTCCGGGGGAGAAGCCACATCTGCATTAATGGCTGGGGTCTGAGCTCCTTCTGCCTACCCTTCTGTGCCACAGGCTTTGACAGTCCCCCAAATCAGGCTTCACCACCTTCCTCCTTCCTCTGTCGTCCCAGACACAGTCCAAGGAGTGCGGCTATGACCCAGAAGGCAAACAAGACACGTAGGAAAAACATCAGTATTTCAAAATTGACATTATAGCCAGGCGCTGGTGATACACGCATTTAATCCCAGCACTCAGGAGACAGAGGCAGGCAGATCTCTGTGAGTTTGAGGCCAGCCTGATCTGCAGGGCGAGTACCAGAACAACCAGGGCTACACAGAGAAACTTTGTCTCGAAAAACAAAACAAACAAAAACAAACTCTACCCACAGTCCCCAGAGGCCACTAAGGTTAAGAGGACTCTGCCCCAACCACGCTGGAGAGAGAGTCTTCCCTGACGCCACAAACTGCTTCCTGGCCCACCTCCCACACAGTACCACAGGCCCCACCTTCCGGGCAGGAAGCTGGCCTCTCTGCAGGAGCCTGTCAGCCCTACCTAGTTCCCATAAGCCTGGCAGTGTGCTGGAGAGGGCTGTGGGAGATTTGGCTGCCATGACACACCTCCCAGGGTGCTTTTTTATTTTTAGCTGATGAGGAACCCGCCTGGTGTTCCTTCAGAAAAGGGGAGGGCGGATGCTAAGTTAGCACCTTAAGACAAAGGGACAGGACTCCGCAGGGTAGCAGCTGTTTGCTTCAGCATCACGAATGCTGGTTGGAAATGCTGATTCCCGGCTCTCCTTGAGGTCTACAAGGTCTACGGAGTGAGATTCTTCACAGACCAAGTCCCTTGGAACTGTGTTTTATACCCATGCGTGGGGTCAGACCCTCTGCAGTCTGAGAACTTAGTTTTTGAGGTCACCCATGCCCAGGCTCAAGGATAGAACCCACAGATAGGACTTCTTGATTGGGAGGGGAGGTCATGAAGTTATCTAGGCTTAGCATTGTAGCACACTCCCGAAATCCTAGCATTCTGCAGACTGAGGCAGGAGGATCATAGTTTGAGGCCAGCTTAGGCTATATTGCAAGAGCCTGTGCAAAAAAAAAAAAAGAAAGAAAGAAAGAAAAAAGAAAGGAAGGAAGGAAGGAAGAAAGAAAGAAAGAAAGAAAGAAAGAAAGAAAGAAAGAAAGAAAGAAAGAAAACAACAACAAAAGGAAATTGAGATCCCTGGTTTTGGTTTTGTCACCTGTAAGGTGGAGGTGATATCCCATCTGCCAATGTTGTCGGCAGGGGCTGTGACCCATGCCTGCCACACTGAGTCCTCCTCGTCACCTTCACCCAGCTAGGCTCTATCACTCCCATGCCGGAGTGGGACACAGCGCCCGGGAAGCTGTCCAGATGGCACCACCTCCTCCTGGTAAAGGGCCTCATGGATCTCTCTCCCACTTCTTCCCACCCCATGCTGTCCCTCAGGCCACAATCCTGAACCCTGGGCTGCTCACCTCAGGTCACAAGACTATGAGCTGCTGTGTCCCAATGGGGCACGGGCTGAAGTAAGCCAGTTCCAAGCCTGCAACCTGGCACAGATGCCATCCCAAGCTGTCATGGTGCATCCAGACACCAACATCTTCACTGTGTATGGACTTCTGGACAAGGCCCAGGTGAGCCAGGCTAGAGTGGCCTCGCATCACTGATAATTACAACCCCGCTCCTTGCTATCGCTATTACTCTTGTGCGGTGCTGGAAGTTCAAACCCAGAGCCCCATACCTGCCTGAGAAGTACCTCGCCGCTCCCTTTGAGAGCAAAACTCTTCCAAAGCTATCTCCACGCTGGGGCCATCAGTTCCTCTCCCAGTCTCTCTCGGGGGTAATCCCACTCCAGACAATATTTGCTAGGTCCCCGAAACTGCTCTTGTCAAGGGCACCATGACCCCTGACCTCACGGCAACACCGGCTGCAGCCCCCTCCTCCTGAGCCCCACCCTCCCCTTAGAATCACTTTTTCTGTTGACTCTTGGGTCCCCACACCAGACTGGTTTTCCTCCTAGCTCTGTTTATTAGGCTGAAATGGCCCTCTTTGACCCACCAGAACCGTAGACCAGCAGAGCTATTGGGCTGTCCCTAGCCTTGGAATTATATGTACTCTGTCCCAAGAGCAACTCCTTCAAGCCAGCGACTCCCCGAGCTGGTCTCTCAAGTTCTCTGAAGCAGGGAAGAATACCGTGTGGTTGTACAGGTTTCTGAGATAGTGGCTAGCTTCAGGAGACTCTACAAGTCCCCTCCACGTTACTTCCCCCTTTCCCCTTGATTATTAGTTAACAGTGGACACACTTTATGCATATTTTCTAGATGTCCTTGTTCACATGGTTATCTGTATCCCAAGCTGTGCTCAAACTCCCAATCCTTCTGCCTCAGCTTCCTAAGTTCTAGACTTAGAGGGTTAAGTCACCAGCTCCTGGCATTATGCCTTCCTCTAGCTCCCTGGGGCTATCCAACTCCCATTCACTCCAAGGACTCCCATCAGGGAAACAAGTAACAGGACAGCACTGGGACCCTGATGGGGTTTGGTGATGACATCATCAACTCCCTCACTGTTTTTCTTAGTCCTGGTGACAGAACAGGAGCCCCTGTCTGTGAGACTGTCTGGGCGCATTGGAAAGGATGCCCGGAAGATTGATGAGAAATCATTGCCAAAAAGATTGAGAAATGTTGAGCAGGCCCAGCCAAGCCTTAGTCATGGCGTCTGCACCCTCTCTCATTTCTGGGACCTTCTTGCTATAAATCTCACACTTCAGTTTTGCCTTCAAGAACCAGTCTGGTGTGACATTTCTGGCTGTCTTTGGATGGCACCTCTATGCAAATCTTTCCCCAGACTTCTTTCATGACAGAGGCTCATCAGTAGTGAAGTAGATGGTTTCAACAGAAAGCCTTGGCGCCTTGAAGTGGTTGCTCTTTGGGACCCCTGCGATTGCCTGTAAGCCCAGACATGGCCGTTGTTTTCGGTGTTTGTAGGACCTGTTTGGAGATGACCGCAACCAGAATGGGTTCCAAATGTTTGACTCCTCCAAATACCACAGCCAAGACCTGCTTTTCAAAGATGCCACAGTGCGAGCAGTGCCTGTTGGGAAGAAAACCACATACCTGGAATGGCTGGGTCCCGACTACGTGGTGGCTCTGGAAGGGATGCTGTCTCAACAATGCTCGGGTGCAGGTAGGGGACCAGGCCTTCTGTGCCAACCCTTGTGATACCCCCTGCAAAGGGCCCTGAGAAACCCCGTCTCCACTGGGGGTTTGGAATCAAAACTCTGAGGAAACAGAAGGGTATCCCGGGCCTGGGTGAGGCAGAGGTTCCTATTTCATGCACTATCAAGGTGAAGTGTCCCGGGAAAGTCCAGACAGGGAGACTTGCAGATGGCTGAGTCAGGAGCTCCGGCCTGTCACCCAAATAGACCGGGATCATGAACATAAACGCTGAAAATGATAGTCCCAAGTGAATCTGAGGTAACGGCATAAATATGCAAGCAGCATAATTTGGAAGGCAATACATATGTAAAGAAACCCGGGAAAGGCAAGATTGTCGTGGGGCAGAAAAGAGATTGGAGCTAGCGGGACACACGGAAATAGTCCTGCCTGTGTGTGAGCACCAAGCTGGCCGCCCACAGGCCTGGTGGTGCTTCCTGCCTTAACGGTCTTCCTCCCTCCCCACCCCTACTCCCAGTGGCCACAGTGCACCGAGTAACCCTGCTATCCCCGCTCCTGCTGGGCCTGGCTGCAGGCCTCCTCCCGCGTGTTCTCTGAACGTGGCTGCTGTAGGCAGCGGCCTGAGCAGGGAAAGCTACAGAGTCCAGCCCAAGAAACCTGGAAATCGGCTAACCCTGCAGGAGAGCGCGGGATTCAAGAGACAAGGTGAGGACTCTCACACGCAGCCCTCGGATGTGTGATGCTAACCCAAAGAGAAATTTCTGGAATCAGGATGATAAGGCCAAGTCTTCCCACCTGCCTGAGCCCTTGGTACCTGAGGCAACTGGAGAGCAGCCCAGTCATGCCTCCCACGCTGGCGGCGCCTGCAGCGAACCCGTGCCTCCCACCTGGAGCCTCCAGGCTGGCTGGGGGGGAGGGGGAGGGGAAAAAAAAAGGGAGGCCGGTTGCCATGGCAACCGCGAAGCCGGCTTCCCACACCTGCCTCTGTGTCAGTTGCCTGGGGAGGTGCCATGGCAGAAACCCACCACCAACCTAGAGGACCTCAACGACACAGTTCCCCCCTCAGTCCCTACTCTTGCTGTCCCACCACCTCTCCTGAGTACATCTGTCCACCGAGGCTCAGAGGCCCAAGCCCTCGGAGGAGCAGGGCTGCTGAGCACCTGAACTTTGTCCTTGTCTTCTGCGGCACCAAGGGGCCCAGCCCCCTAGACAGCAGAATCTACCAGACTGGGATGGGAGAAAGGCCAGAGCTGGACTATGGAGATGAAGTCCTGCAGAAAACCTCAGGTGAAGGGGGTGCAAGTGCCCCCTCCCCGCCTTACCCCCAGTAAGAATGTTAGCGGATGAGGAGCTTGAGGCAGGGTGGGGACTTCCCGCCACAGGACTTGCCCTGCTCTGCCTGGACCTCACCGCATCGTGAGACTGCTGCCTAGAATCCACGGCTCCCTCCTTTGGGGTCAACCTCAACATTATCTTCCTCCCTCACTGTGTCTCTTGCCCCCCACCATCACCACACACACACACACACACACACACACACACACACACACACACACACCTTGCCTGTGTGGGAGCATTTCTATACCTTGTTTGAAGGAGCATAAGCTAGCCCAAAATCGACACCTGTGTTGAACTGGGCCTGAGGACATGCCTGAACCATGGGGCTGGGAAGAGCCCTGTCTTCGGCCAGAACCCTGCACCTGGTACAGAAGGGGCCCCTGGTTCCTGCACACTGTGAGAGTCCACAGAAAGCTCAGGGATGACCCTCTCTCCTCTCCATTTGGCCATTGTTCCCTCAAGAACCAGAGAAAGTTTTCCAGAACTCCCAGCTTTTACTCCAAATTTTGTGCCTTTAAAAATAATAAAGAGAAGAAACAGGAGCAAGCAGGCCTTGTCAGCACACTGGAAGTGGCGTGGGCCTGGAGCTATTTGTGTACTGGTCTGTGTGGGGGGCCTCAGGATGCTGATGACAGGCCAGGTTCCCAGTGGCTCGCCCCCACCTGTGGGCGACAGGACAGATCTCTCAGCAGCAGAGAAGGCCCTGGCAGTGTCCCAGCCAGAGTCACACCTTCCTGAGGAATCTCGGTCACCAAGCTGCTTTGGAGACCAAGCCCCTCCTCTCAGGACAGAGCCATCCATTCTTTTCAGACCTGGGGATTGGTATTTCTCTTACAGAAGACTTTCCGCAGTGAGAGATGTGTTCTATGTGGGCGATCTTGCCTCCCAGAGTGTGATGTCTATGCTGTGTGCCTTGCAGGTGTGACTTTCAAGAGTGTTGTGTAAATGACGTCTGATTGCCAGGGGCCGCTGCTATGTTAGTGCTAAAGAAAGACATTGGCTCCTTTTTAAATAAAACCAACCATCTCTGCGTGTGCAGAGGCTTGGATTGCGATGGAGACTGTCTGCCGCCGACTCAACTTGTTTTCTTTGTTGCTCAAAAAAAATCTACCTGCCTCACCCAAGATGGCACACTTGACTGGAAGCCAGTGTCAGGGACCACTCTGCGCTCCAGCCATTGTGGTCTCTGTTTGCTTCTCCATCTGGTCTGGTTCTCTGGCCCCCGCAGTGCCTCAGCCATCCCCATCCCTGGCTCATACCAGCTGCCTCCACCCCCTCAGCCTCTTGGGTGTCCGCTTCTCTGGGGACTGGATGCAGAGGAGGATGAGAACATCCCTGCTGCCCTTGCCCTGTATTGCCAGAATAAGATGCCCACACCTTATCTTTGGCAAGCTCACTGTTAGCTCATTGGTGGGGGACGAGGCCCGTGGTTCTCGAAGTGGGTTCTTCTGACCTGGACTGAAGCACAGACCAGCCTTTATATAAGCTCCTCTCTCGTGGTGAGGGCCCTTTGAGTCTGAGGCAGGAGAATCTAGAGTTTGAGGCCAGCCTGAGCTAAATAGATGTCACTTTACTGGGTGTGATAGCACATACATACACAAAGTCTCGCTCGATACTTAGAAGACAAAACCAGAAAAATTGAAAGTTTGAGGCCAACGAAGGCTATACCACCAGACTCTGACTCAAAATAAACAAGGTCAGGAAAAGTCAGTTTTCACAGCCCGAACTGAAGGACAGAGGGTTGGGTAGCCTGCCTCGTTTCTTCTTTCCCAGCAGCCTTTGGCGTGACTGCTCCGAGTGCAGAAGCTGTTTTGGAGTTGAGAGTCATTGCCCTTCAAGGCTCTTACACTCTGGAGTCTGCCAGCTGTGTAACCTAGAGGCACTGTCAGAATGAGCTGCTGCACCCTGCTCCTGGTGTTTCACAGGTCTGCGGTAGGGACCAAGAGTTTGGATTTCTGGCACATTGCCCGCTGATGCTGATACGGTAGAGCAGGCTTCCTCACTCCGAAGACTGTAGTTAGAGGCAATGCGAGTTTTCATTCACTGAGGCAGTTTGGCAGGTGCCTGCCCCACCAGGACCTAGTGCTTCAGTCTGGAGGGAACTGGATCTTCCCTGGGGAAGACTGTGGCTTCTGCAGTGTCCTGGGGCGAGGGGGGGGGGTCGATGTGCTGATAGATACTATCACCAGGCTGTGGACTCCAATTAAGTCAGCTGCAAGGGACAGCATACAGTCACCCCCTCCAGCCAATCACTGACTCCTCCCTCCAGCCTGTAGGAAAATGAGAGAGCCCAAAGGTTCACCCCAGAGGAGGGTGTGTGCTCAGAGTACCCCTCATTATCCTTGTTTCCGAAGTCCTCAGAAACCTGCAGCACAAACCTGATTTTCTCTGCTGTACCCGCCATTGAGACATGGGGGGACAATGAGAAAAAAAGGCCCAGTGTCCTTAGCCAAGATCTCAGTCCAATGAACCTCACTGGCCAGCTTCCCCGCCACCTGATGTCTTCTCTAGTCTTCCTTCCAGCGCTCCTGATTATGTCTGGTGTATGGCCATATACCCAGCTAAACTATTCACTCTGTCAGGCCTGCTGACAAGGGCATGTAAGCCCATTTACTCACAAGATTGGGGTGGGACGTTCAAAAGTTAAGTCCTGCCTCTGTTGTAAATTAATTTCAAGGCCAGTTTGTACAATTTAATAAGACCCTGGTTCTCAATGTAAAAGTAAAAAGAACCGTAGGGATATGTGTAGCTCTTTGGTAGAAACTTGCTTAGATTCACAAGGTCCTAAGTTCATTCCCCAGTATAGAAAATGTTCAGTTAGTAATGACCAGGGCTGGAGAGGTAGTTCAGTGGTAGGGCACTTGCCTAGCATGCACAAGGTTGTAGGTCAGTGGTTCTCAGCCGAAAGGGTCAAGACCCCTTTGACAAACCTCTATCTCTGAAAGTATTTGCATTACAATTCATAACAGTAGCTATGGAACAATGGTCTTATACCCTGTCACTTATATTGTTTTAGTAAAATACTGATTGGCCAGTAGCCAGGCACGAAGTAACAAAGAAAATAATTTTATGGTTGGGGGTCACCATAACATGAGGAGCTGAAGTGAAAGGTGCTGGCATTAGGGAGGCTGAGAACCACTGGTCTATACTCTGTCCTCAGTCTTAGCCAAACACACTAGGGCTGGCCAGACAGCTGAGTTCAAGCCAGAGAAAGCTAAGTGGAGGTCATAGGATGTTAGGTTCAGAGAGTTTTTGCTGTCATTTAATAAATTTTATTTTCTGAGACTATCATACATGAGAACTACATCTATATCATCACCCCTCCCCCTCTCTCCTCCAACCCTCCCTCTGCCCCCCCTTTAATCATTGTTGCATGTATAGACTTATTTATGTATGCGTGTACATAATCTACTGAGTCCACTCATTGCTGTCCATATGTACATGTGTCCTGGGCTGACCACCTGAGACTGGACAACTCTGTGGAAGCTCCTTCTTGGAGGACACTGATTCTCTCTCATTGGCCACGTGTGCTCTTCATCTAGGGGATGGAATTTCCTCTTCCAGATTGGCAGTTGCCTGGTGTTTTGATGCTGGCCCTGTCTGGCAGCCATATTGTTGAAAGTCCATGGGTGCCACTTCCCTGTCGTATATAGAAGCCCACCGAAGACATCCTGGACTTTTGGCTCTTACCATCTTCCCACCCCCTCTTCTGTGATTTTCCCTGAGCCTCAGGTGTAGGGTTGCGTTGGAGATGCATCAGTAGGGTCTGGGCACATATACCCCAGAAAAGTTTTGGGGGGGAACCCTTCACATCTTCCTGCCCAGAAAGCAGACAAGATGGCTTGAAGATGAACCACCTGGACACACAGGTGACAGGCAAAGGGAAAGAATGACACAGGAGGGAGGACAGGGCAAGAAGATGGCAGCATCCAGGGCAAGCAGGCCTGGACTGACCTTTTCTAACAGAAGCCTTGGGTCTCCTCCTCGCTACTGAGTATGGCAAGGGTGGGAAGAGTACTGGGTGGACTCGATGCCGTCAGCAGGCAGTGTAACTCGGGGCAATTTCTACTCCTCTCTGTGCCCTGGTCTCCCCTCCCCTCTGTGGGGATGAACCAGGCCTCTGGGGTTTCCTCCTGCCCTGGGGCTCACTCACAATGCTGGAAATGGTGGAGTTCAAGCCAGGACAGAAGTCTCCTTAGGGATGGTGACATCCAGGGAGTCATCTGATTGGTGTTTAGATGAAAAAGATCTCACAGCATCAAATTCAAGTGGTCTCCAAAAGGTCAGTTGTTGCAAACCCTTTAACCTGGCGGTCAAGTGTTTCTAGGTATCTCTTGACCTTGACCCAGGACTTCACACGTGTCTTAGAAGAAGCTGAAGCTCTGTTCCACTCCCTCTCTCCTCGCTGCCCCCCCCCCCTCTGGCTAGTGGAGCCTTCTCAGAGTGTTTTACTGCCCAAGAACAGGGGAGAGGGGTTCTGGTGCTATGCTCTGCACAGGTGGTCCCAGGCCATGAATTAGTCAACGCCAGTGATGGTGCTCATTGACTTAGGCCTGGTTCTGTGAGGTGGAGTCCTTTCCTCTACAAATAGAAAGTCTGAGGGAAGAAGAGGGGAGCGGGGGCTGTGAGCAAATTTCTAGGGTAAGAAAAGTGGGCACAGGGCCCCAAGCCATTCTACCCTCCAGCCTGACCCAGGTGGGTCCTGGGTCAGAACCTGCAGTCTTTCGGTGAGGAGGAGACTTCTGGGCCCCAAGAAGAAGGAAAAACATAAAGTGCTTGGCAAATGCCTTCTCTGGAATTATCACCCTCTAACTGGTGCTCAGAAAAACATTTCCATGACCAGCTTGGTGTCTATCAGCCCAGGACTCTTCACCTTCCTTAGGGGTGACCTAGGAGCCTTATGCAATAGAGTCATTGGTAAGATTTGCCCCTTAAAGCCCTGGAACTGTGGACTGAAAAGATGACTCAGCAGTTAGTAGCACTTGCTCCCCTTTCAAAGAACCAGAGTTCCGTTCCCGGCATCCGTGTCCAGTGACTCACAACTGCCTGTAACTCCAGATTCAGAAGAATCCAGTGCCTCTGGCCTCTGTGGACACCTGCACGCATGTACATACATGCACACACACAAAAATAAATAAAAATTGAATAGAATTAAATAAACAAATAGCAAATAATTGACTAGCCTGCTAAAATTGCCTTAAAACAGTATCTGGGTCCACGACCATGGTGGTATAGCATTCCCCATATAATTTTAGGAACAGAAAAATTCTGGAAGCATCTCAATGCATCCTTGGCACTTCCATCCTTGGTACTTGCGGCGGACAGTCGACAGCCATTATGTAAAGGGTGGGGCTGCCTTCGCCGAGGTGGGAAGATCCCCGGGACAGATTGTTGAGTAAAAAGAGCATGTTATGAAACAGCGTGCGGTGCCCTCACCAGAAGTCCTCGCTCTCACGCACAGTGCTGTCTGCAAGTCTGCTCACCCAACTGTTAAAAGTGACTCTCTCCAGTTGGTGGGATTTAAGGGTAAGTTTTACTTTCTTTAAACTTTATTTTTAGTTTCTTGGAACTCTAAACTTTGAATTGCAAAGCATTTAAAGTAAAATTGCTGGGGATGTGGTTCAGCAGCCCTGTGATGGTCTTCCCATGAGGGAGGCTCTGGCACGGAAGGAGATGAATGCATAAACAATCCTTTACATTTTGGGGTGGACAAACAAGCCATGACAGTAATGACAATAAAGCCTTCTTCTGTCACAAACACGGGCACCTTGTCTCTGCTGAAGGAGCCCAGACCTGGAACCACTCAATCCAGATGTAGGTGCAACAGTGTTAGTGGCCATGCGACCCTGGGAAAGTTACCACTCCTTAGAGCCTTTGCTTCTTCACTAAGCATCTGCCCAAACAATCCCAAAGTCTCTGCAGATCAACAGAGCTGTGTCCCAAACCCTGTCTCTTCCACCGCTTGCCACTCCCAGTGATCCTGAGCCCTCTGCCAGACTGTGGGCAGATGGCAGAAAGAGAGATCGATCATCCAGACACGATGAGCTGAAGGGCAAGCTCAGCTGGGTCAGCCTCAGGTGCCAAAGTCAGTACCACTGACCAGCAAGGAGCTGGGGAAAGTCGAGATCTGCCTGATTGCTCAGGAGGCAGGGACACAAGAAACCTCCTCAGAACTCCCCAAGCCCACCTTGCCTGATGTATTCTTACTCAACAGTACTCCCCCCACCCACCCCTACCTTCCTAGTTCGTAGGCATATGTAGTCCTCCGGTGTCTCCAAACAGCCTGTCCTTTCCCCTTAGCTTGTAGGAAACCATGGTTACAGGGACCAGGGTCTTCTGCTGATGGGGAGTTCACCTCCATAACCTACATTAGCTCTCAGAATCTGGTGCCCCACCTTGAAGAAACAGGACCCAAAGCCCAGCACACGAACATCCATTTTACACCTGTTCACCACCTCATTTCGGCCCTTGGAAAGTTAGTTATTATTCAGATTTTTTTTGTTTGGTTTGGTTATTTTTTGAGAGGGGGGTCTTACATACATAGACGTATGTAACCTGCTCTGGTCTCTAACTCACTATATAGATGAGGGACCCTCCTGCCTCTGTCTCCCCAGTGCTGAGGTTATAAAGCGTGGGCCACTATGTCTGGCATGCTTGTTCTTCTAAAACCAGGTCTTGCTATGTAGCCCAGGCATGACCTTGAGATCAGTAGCTCCGTTCAGCAGTGGACAAGTCTCAAGAAATGCCTGACAGGGCACCATCAACTAATGCTACCACTGCCAACAGACAACTGGAAGGAATGAAATCTGAGTCCTGGAAGAACACTGGATTATGCACCACAGCGCCCCCTGCAGGAAGGAAAGTGACCCAGCCAGGATCCTATGGTACTGCAGAGCACCCCCCTGGGTTAAATAATAGACAAGTTGGCTCTCTCTCCTGTTGTTCCTCTGACAGGGCAGACAGGACTTCTCCTGTCTCTGATTCTCTCTCTCTCTCTCTCTCTCTCTCTCTCTCTCTCTCTCTCTCTCTCTCTCTCTCTTCCATTCTCTCTTTCTTTCCCATTCCCTTTATCTCAAATAAACTCCACACTCAAAAAAAAAAAAGACATGTCTAACACTTAAAGGCCATGAATATTGCATAGTAGGCACAACTGGTGAGTGCCAGTTTAGCTCCCTAAACAATATCATGGAAGAGGTGTTCATGTGACAACCATAGGCTACAGATGAAGAACCCGAGGATTGCCCAGAGTCAGTCAGCTAAGGAGCCAGGACTGAGCCAGGCACCCTGACCCTAGAGCCACTCTGTAAGGTCACACTACCAGGCTGAGCTTCACGGGGTAGCATGTGGACAGCCTACATCTGGAGGATATTTTTGGACTAAGGGGCAGGAAAGGGACAGATCTCAACCTTCTCAAACTCTTCAGAGGGCTGCAGACTGGCCAGCCACTCTAGGAGGCTGGACCTGCCACTGATCAAGGATTCCCTGTAGGCTGCCTGCTCCAAATCTTGTTTCCACACGCAGGAAATACAGCCTGGCTATAGGGGATCTGTGGGGGACACAGAGGTCCTTGTACTCACAGAGAAGCCCTAAGAGAGCCAGGAAGGTTAATCATGAAGGGATGTCTCCTCAGTGGAGGAGATAAAATTAAATACCCAACCAGGTGGTGGTGGTGCATGCCTTTAATCCCAGCACATGGGAGGCAGAGGCAGGTGGATCTGTGTGAGTTCGAGGTTAGCCTGGTCTACAGAGTGAGTTCCTGGACAGCCAGGAATGTTACACAGAGAAACCCTGTCTCAAAAAACAAAAAACTAAACAACAACAACAACAAAAATCAAACATCCAAATTCCATTCAGAAAATGAGTGGATTTTGTTAATGACCTTTTGCCATCTGCGGAGGCAGACCTCCCCCACCTTGTGCTACAGAGGCAGACCTGAAATCCCCCAGAATGATGACCCCAGACTCTTCCCTCCCTAGACTGTCACCCATCCTTAGGGGAGGTATCACAAGTATTCTATGACCTGCTGACCTCTATGCTATGGTCAGAGACCACACCAGATTCTAGGCCTTTTAGCTACAGAATCCACCCTCGTGGTCACATGGACTTGTAAAGGAGTTTCTGTGTAGTCACGCCTTAAGCTTCATTGTGCACCTGGAATTGGACTGACTGTTGCCTGGAAACCTTTCCCAGATTGTACTGTGCTTAAATATGCTGACAGTGAACCGCCTGGCATTAGACTCCCAAAGTCTGATCCAGGTTAATGAAGTCAGTCTGTAGCGGATTTCATTCTCATTTCTTTGCATGGTTCTCTTTCCTAAATGACATCTGCAGAGATTCCCTCAGAGCCCTTCCCTCACCCCCACACATCCCTACATTGCTCCTCATAGCCCCTCATAGCCCCTCTTACCCCCATGTCCCCACCCCCACCCTACACATACCCCCACACACACATACACACCCCACTCATGACTCAAGACCAGACACCTAGTGTTTCGCTAAGCAATCTTCACAGAAGCATGATCCCTAAGATTCTGGGAGCCCGGATTTACAGAGCTGCAAAGAGGTGAGCGATGGCCCTGTTGTCACAATTGCCCTCAGGTCTCAACCGATTTTCCATAAAGAAGTCCTTCCATAGAGGTAGAGACCTTCAACATTTGCATCTTAGCAGGGGCACCACACTCAGTCTGTTATTGTTCTGCTGGTCTAGGCAGCGCACACAATGTCACGGTCTCTCTGCCACGCCCTCTTCGTCCCTATTCCCAGTATGCTAAAATGTCAGAGGACGCTGTTAGGGCGACAGTCTTGGCTGAAGAGAAGGTGCGAGGCACTGTCCAGCTCTGGGTCCTCTGCCCTGCCCCTTGCCTTTCCTCAAGAGTGTGAGGGAGCAGGCACAGGCAGCCCTGAGCTGCAGTGGGCTGGAGAGCTCTCATCAGGGAGAAGGAAGAAGCCTGTTCTCCTAGCGCAGGGCTCCGTGCGTGGGGCTTGGTGCTTAAGGGGTACACTAGCCGTCCCCTCTCACTCCTTCCCATCTGCCTCTGCGTCCTCCAGCTCCCGTGGCATCAGACACTGGCTGTTAGGACCCAGCACACCCATCCAGAGGCAGGAAGGAAGCAGAGAAGTCTGTGGTACATCCCAAGGATATTGGACCACAAATCACCAAATTCCGCCTCTTCTCACTCCCACACTCCCACACGGGAGCTGGGTGATTTTATCCTGCTCTCTGGGCTTGAAGACTAGAGAGGCAAGCTAAGATTTGAGCACTAGCTGCTGGGAAACCAGCGTCCTCCGCAGGCCTGACAGGGCTACCTGCATGTAGCCTCCAGAGCACTCTGGCCAAAGTTCAGGGGCAATAGCTCTTATCTCTCCCATTCCCATCTCCATAATCATCTGGGGGCCACTGAGCCAGGCGCCCCCACAGCAAAGAGGCTTTGTGAGCATTTGCTGGAGCGGAGGCTCTTCCCTGATAACAGAAGTGCTGGCCCTGCCCTTTCCAGATGGGCTGGGTGCCAGCTGATCCCTCCGAAGCCTGGATTCCACAGTACAGCTTTCTAGCCTATGCTGGCTGACAGGCCAGGTGTGGGTGGGCCAGAGGTCCTTTCCCTGTCCTGCCTGGGTTCTCAGAACAGAGAACAGCTCTCCCTGCCTTCAGTCTCCTGGCTGAGGGGGCCTGTGACCCCACAACACAGCATTGGAAATGAACGGGGATAGTGACGTGCAGGGCTGAAAAGCGTCCCTTGCCCCAGCTGCTGAAGCTGGGAGCATGGGCTAGTTGCTGCTTTCACTAAAGCACTCAGCCCTGCAGTATACGAAGCCATGTGCATGTGCCAGCCATGAGTACATAGCACCTGTATATGCAAGGACCTCTTTTTCCAGGCCTTCCCCCCCCCCTCTCTCTCTCTCTCTCTCTCTCACACACACACACACACACACACAGAGGGCTGCCTGAGGCAGCCACACCCAGGGAGGTCTCAGGGCTCCTTTGAAACCCTCCTTCTTTTAGCCACTGCCACCTCCATCAGAGGCTAACTAATGACTCTTTAGCTTCAACCTGGGGTTCTTCCGAGACCTCACAAGGACTGTCAGGGCATGCTCTGTGAGTCTCCCCTTCCTGGGTTTCTCTGATGATGGCTGAGTAAGGTACCAATCTAAGTAGAGCTGAACACTGTTAGGAGTTATTTTATTACTACAGTCCTTTAGAAGAGCAGCAGTGTTTGGTTTTGCCCCAGGTCCCCGGGCTATCTAGTCTCAGGTTCTTGGTCACCCAAGCAGCATCAGGTATGGGTTCCATCTCATGGAGTGGGCCTTAAGTCAAATCAGGTCTTGGTTGGTGACTCCCACAAACTTGGTGCCACCACTGCACTGGATTACCTAGCGGGCAGGACACCCCGTAGACAAAGGGGCTGTAACTAGCCTAGTGTTTACTTTTCTCTTTTGGTGGCCTGCAGCGTGCATTTCTGGGGCCGAGAACGCTATCCTGTGGGGGCAAAGGTTCTACACAGGCATGGATTGTGTAGTGTTGGTTTCAGCAAGAGGGCCTTGCCGTTCGATTGTGGAAAGCAACCTCTAACCTTGGCAGCAGCCTGGATGGTTTGGGAGTTCCCATAGGACCCCTTTGGCCAACAACTCAATTAGATGTAACCCAGTCTCAGTACCAGAAGCTTCATTTACATGTTTTTGGAGTTTTTTGGTTTTTTGTTTGTTTGTTTGTTTGTTTGTTTGAGACAGGGTTTCTCTGTAGCTTTGGAGCCTGTCCTGGAACTAGCTCTTGTAGACTAGGCTGGTCTCGAACTCACAGAGATCCACCTGCCTCTGCCTCCCAAGTACTGGGATTAAAGGTGTGTGCCACCACCTCCAGGCCAGAAGGTTCATTTGGTGATAAGAGATGTCCAGCTGAGTCTCTGTCTCCCTCCGTTATTTGGCAATTTCATTTAAATCGCCTTCACATGCACATGTATTTTAGGAAGCTCCAACTGTATTAGGTTTCCATGCTCCCCTCGGGTGGCCTTTAATTTTAGCTGTCTGTCTCTCCCTGTGTCCCGCCTTGTCTCCCTCCCCTTCACGAGCATCTGTTCCAATCCTTGCCTTTAAAACTTTCCAGGTCTATGCTCAGAAGTAGATCTGCTAGCACCCGCAGTCTTTCTGTTTTGGTTTTCTGAGAACTCGCCAAACTGTTTTCCACAGCATGTGCGCCGGTCCTGTCCCCAAGCATCGTCCAAGTTCCCGATTTCTCCACATCATCGTCAACAACTGTTTCCCGGTTTGTTTTGTGCAGCGCAGTGCTGGAAGGTAGCTACAGTGCCCACGCATCCGGCATCCGGCGCGCTGGCTCCATCCCTGAGCCACACCCTCAGTCCTTGCTGTGTTCTGGAAAGGAGCCTTCCTAATAGAGGAAAGGCGTCGCCTTACTGTGGTCTGGGATTGCATTCTCCTGTGAGTTGTCGATCATTCTTTCTCTGTAAATGGACACTTAACAGTATGCTGACGGTACAGACTTGATTGCTTCTCTCTGGTTTTCATTCAATACATCCTGACTACAGTTTCCCCTCCCTCTACCCCGCCCCACCATTGGCCCATCTTCAAGGACACGGCTTTCCAGGTCCCTGGACAACCTTACGTCTTTTAAAAACTCCTCATCATTAGGGATCAGGCATGGTGGTGCGCTTCTAATCTCAGAGCAAGCTGGAGGTGAATTGATTAACACTGTGAGGTGAGGCCAGTCAGGGCTATAGCTAGACCCTGTCTCATAAACCAAAAAATAAATATAATTAAAATAAAACTCCTTGGTGCGTCGAAGGTTGTCACTGAATTCTTTCTCTTTGGGATTTCATGTGGTCCACTCAGACCCAGACTTGCTTCTAACTCAGATATGTCTACGTAAGTGGAGGGGAAAGGAGTCAGAATAAGAACTCTAGCCAGGTTTGGGACAAGCTGAAGAACTCTGCTCACGGGATTTAAGCCTTTTTCTTTTTTAAATACAAGTTTTTATTTTATGTGTATGGTTGTTTGTACTTGCGGTGCCTGTGGAGGTCAGAAGGGGACATCAGATCCTCTGGAACTGGAGTTACAGAGAGTTGGGAGCCATCATTGTTAGAGCTGGGAACCAAACCCAGGTCCTCTGGAAGAGCATCTAGTGCTCTCTCTTCAGACCCTCCTGTCAATTTTCTTGAAAAACCCCAAAGCCAAGGCCAAGCTGAGCCAGCATCTGCGTGATTCCAGGGTGGTTTGTGTCACCTCTAGACAGTGATGCGGGCTTTGGGGACCTGGACTGGTAGACAGCTGAGGCCTTGATAGAATGGGTCATGCGTCCGCCTTTCCTCTAGGCCCCCAGCTGCTTGCAGGTTTTCCAGGAAGACTGTGTACCAGTCATGTGACAGGATCACACACACACACACACTCTCTGCTGATAGCAGAGATCAGAGTTGCGATGGACCAGACAGGCTGGGGTCATTATCTGCCCCGGTTTATTGGCACCTCAGCCCTTCTACTCTCCTTATCGTCCCTTCACCCCTCAGCCATGTTAACTTCCTGTCCCTCCCTGTTCCCAGCACAAGCATTCATCCGACCGTGCTTGGGATAATCCTTACATCTTCATAAAACATCTGTGTGTGTCCGTGTCTCTGTGTGTGTGTGTGTGTGTGTGTGTGTGTGTGTGTGTGTGCGGTTTGTGCATGTGTGCGCGTGTGTTCAGCTGCTACTTTCTGTTATGTGCTAACCGATCTCACTCTCTTTCTCACTCTGCTGTGGATATCCCGCAGTTGTCGGGGATGTGAATGTGAAATGGAATTGTGCTACAGCCTCCACTCCCTTCACAGCCTTCGCTCACAGACGCCACCCCTGTAGAGACAACCAGCCTCATCTTAGCGCCATCTGGTCCTTTCTGGAATCGCTAAACTCCCAGGGTGCAACAGTCCCAAAGCAGTGTGGGGTAAAAAGATTGACTTTCCGAATGATGGTGTGGCATCCTTTCTAGAGCCCTCACTGATCTTAACCACAAAGGCCCCCTGCTGCTGCACCAGAGATGCTTCCCTCTAACCTCAGAGTCCCCTCCCTACAGAGAGGAATGGCTTTGTCCTCTGGGCTCTTGTGGGGTCTCCTACCCCAGCTTCCCCCACTGCAGGGCCTTTGCTCCTAAAGGATGTCTCACTGAGGTCCCTCTCTGTGCAGTTATCTCCCAAACCTGGAAGGAATCTGGATCGCTTAAAACATAGGATGAGTCTGAGAACCTAAAATTATTTCAAAATAAAACGGAGGTAAAGCCTGCGTTTAGCCCCCAAAGGCTCTGGTTCCAATCCCCCAGCAGCTTATACACATTCTGTCTCCCTCCCTCTCTCTCACATGCACTCACATAGGTGTGCACACACAAATACACACAGAGAGAACTTTAAATATATATACGCGTGTACAAAAGTATATTCATGTATGATTGTATTTGTAGGCATTGAGAGAACTGCAATAAAGGGAAGGAAGGAAGGAAGGAGGGAAGGGAAGGAAGGAAGGAAGGAAGGAAGAAAGAAAGAAAGAAAGAAAGAAAGAAAGAAAGAAAGAAAGAAAGAGAAAAAACATTTCCTAGCCAGTGATGGTGGCAGCAGCAAAAGCCTTTAATCCAGCACTCAGGAGGCAGAGGCAGGTGGACCTCTATGTAGACCAGGCCAGTCAAGGCTACAAAGAGAGATCCTGTCTGGAAGAACCAAAAAGAAAAGACAAAAGAAGATTTTCTTATAAGATCTGGAGAGATGGCTCAGTAGTTAAGAACACTGGCTACTCTTTCAGAGGACCCAGGTTCAATTCCCAGCACCCACATGGTGACTCACAACTGTCTGTAACTCCAGATCCAGGGGATCCAATGCCCTCTTCCGGCCTACACAGGCCCTGCCTGCCTGCATGCACATGACACACAGGCACACATTCAGGCAGAATGCCTATACTCTTAAAATAGAAATAAGGGTCAAAGAAAAGTTCAAAATGCCAGCCTGACACAGATGAAGAGAGGATGAGATAAACGGGACAATAAACTACCAAAGGTGACATGAACAGAGCATGGATTCATGTGTGTGGGTGCGTGTGCACATGTGTGTGATAAAAAGAAAGAGATCAGACACACAAATATGTGATTAAAGAGACTCAAAAAAAATTTAAACCTAACAACTGCTGAAAAGCATATCCTGGGTCTAAGAATACCAATGTACAGCAAGCAAGACAAATAAAATAAACCCATCCCAATGTCTTCATCAGACCCCTCCCCTCAGGGGCCAGGGATCTTCGTGGAAGAGGGATCGGAACCACAGCAGGAGCCCTAGGGGAAGTGTGGCTCTCGGGAATCAGTGTCCTCTAGACACGGCACAGAGACTGTGGAAGCACACACGAGGCCTGAACAGGTTCAAACCAGACGGGGTCCCAACACTGAGATGGGAAAGTGGACATGAGGTCCCATCCCTAACCAAGAAACCATCTGCAGTTGACAGCCGCTGGCAAAGGGAAAATCAGGTTTACCAACGGGATCCCACTGGGTTTATCAACCACATTCCAGGGGATGATCCTATGCCCAGGAATGGTTGGCCAACATTTTGTTTCGTTTTGCTTTGTTTTGGCTTTTCGTTTTATTTTGTTTTGTTTTTCAAGACAGGGTTTTTCTGTTTGGCCCTGGGTGTCCTAGAACTCACTGTGTAGATCAAGCTGACCTTGAACTCAGAGATCCTGCCCCCCCACCCCCAAAGTACTGGGTTAGAGGCGTGAACCACCACTACACAGCATTTTTAGCATTTTTTGTTTGTTTTACTTGTTTTGATTTTCATTTTTGTGCTTTTGTGGGAGTTTCAGTGTTTTTTTGGTTTTTCGGTGTTGTTCTGTTTTGGTCTGTTTCTTACTTTTTGTATGTATTTAGAGAGAGAGAGAGAGAGAGAGAGAACACAAAGTTAGGGGGAGGGGGAGGGGAGTAGAAGCTGGGAGGGACTAGGGGAGGGGAAACATGATCAAAATATATTGTATGAACATTGTTTACAATTAAGAATAAATAAATAGGTCTGAAGAGATGATTCAGGGGATGAGAGTGATCTCTGCTCTTCCAGAGGTCCTGAGTTCAATTCCCTGCAACCACATGGTGGCTCACAACCATCTGTAATGAGATCTGGTGCCCTCCTCTGGCCTGCAGGGATACATGCAGGCAGAACACTGTATACATAATAAATAAATATTAAAAAAAAGAAAAAGAAATCAATGCACAACACATATGTCTGTGAAACAAAAGAGAAGATAAGAGAGAGAAAGGGTAGGTTACCCACAAAGGATGGACAATTGGCAGATTTAAGACCAAAGTTCACGACTATAGTCATGCAGATGATGAGAGACTGTGTTGGCTTAGCCCTGGAATCCTTGAAACTGTCTCTCCCTAGTGAGAGTAAGAAATGATCGTCTGCCACTGAGAACCCTGTGTTAGCGTGGAGAGGCGACTCAGCGGTCAAGGGTGCTGTTGCTTCTCCAGAGATCCCAGCACCCACTTGGCAGATCACAACCACCTGCAACTCCAATTCCAGGAGATCCAATGCCATCTTCTGACCTCTGTGGGTACTAGAGGCACATAAGGAAGGAAAACTCACCTCAGAAAAATACAGAAAGATACAAGATGTAACAGAGCCCCAGACCTTAGCACGACTGACTCCATGATGGAAGTGCCATTCGGGCTGTGACGCTCAGCATGTAGACAGCACCACCTGCCAATCTAAAAACAAAGACCTAATTCATCAAAGTCCATATAGTTCTGGGAAAGTCTCTAATGTACTAACCTGCTTTTTAGCTCCTGTAGTTCTGTTTCTGGCCAACTGCTCTTGTTAACTGGAGTATATCAACCCAGGACATGGTTTCTGTGCTTAGAGGCTCATCCAGAAAAAGGCTCAGAACTACCCTGGGATCCTGAATACCCAGTGTAGCCGTTGGTCAGTTAATAAAGACTTTTTGTTGGCTTACACCCGTGTCCAAGCAGCCTTCTCTGGTAAATAATCCACAACACAAAATAAATGAGAGAACGGTGCCAGGCTAATGGCACAAACCTGAATCCCAGCATCCTGGGGGCTGAGGCAAGAAATCCGCAGCACATCTGGAGCCAGCTAGGACTACATAACAAGACCCTGTCTCAAGAAAAAAAAAAAAACTTAAGGGTTGGAGAGATGGCTCAGCGGTTAAGAGCACCTATTGCTCTTCCAGAGGTACTGAATGCAATTCCCAGCAACCACACAGTGGTTCACAACCATCTAATAATTAGATCTGGTGCCCTCTTCTGGTATGCAGGCAGAACACTGTATACATCTTTTTTAAAATTTTTATTGAGTTCTACATTTTTCTCTGCTCCTCTCCCTGACTCTCCCCTCTCCCTTCAGCCCTCCCCCAAGGCCCCCATGCTCCCAATTTACTCAGGAGATCTTGTCTTTTTCTACTTTCTACTTCCCATGTAGATTAGATCTATGTAAGTCTCTCTTAGTGCCTCATTGTTGTCTAAGTTCTCTGAGATTGTTATTTGTAGGCTGGTTTTCTTTGATTTATGTTTAAAAACCACCTATGGGTGAGTACGTGTGATAAATTGTCTTTCTGGGTCTGGGTTACCTCATTCAAAACAGTGTTTTCCAGCTCCATCCATTTTCCTGCAAGATTCAAGATGTCATTATTTTTTTATGCTGTGTAGTACTCCATTGTGTAAATGTACCACATTTTCCTTATCCATTCTTCAGTTGAGGGGCATTTAGGTTGTTTCCAGGTTCTGGCTATGACAAACAAAGCTGCTATGAACATAGTTGAGCACATGTCCTTGTAGCACGATTGAGCATCCTTTGGATATATACTTAAAAGTGGTCTTGCTGGGTCTTGAGGAAGGTTGTTTCCTAATTTTCTGAGAAATCATCACACTGACATCCAAAGGGGTTGTACCGGCTTGCATTCCCACCAGCAATGCAGAAGTGTTCCCTTTACCCCACAACCTCTCCAGCATAAGTTGTCATCAGTGTTTTTGATCTTGTCCGTTCTTACAGGTGTAAGATGGAATCTCAGAGTTGTTTTGATTTGCTTTTCTCTGATGGCTAAGAATGTTGAGTGTTTCCTTAAGTGTCTTTCAGTCATTTTATATTCCTCTGTTGAGAGTTCTCTGTTTAGGTCTGTACTCCATTTTTTTATTAGATTATGTGACCTTTTGGTGTCCAATTTCTTGAGTTCTTTGTGTATTTTGGAAATCAGACCTCTGTCTGATGTGGGATTAGTGAAGATCTTTTCCCATTCTGTAGGCCACTGTATACATCTTTTAAAAAAAAAAAAGAAAAAGAAAAAGAAAAAACTTAAAAAGAGGGATTGCTGAATAAATAAAGTAAATAATGCATACAATCTCCAAAATCCTTTTAAAATAGTAAGAGTAAGCTTGACAGGGTAGCACACGCCTGTAATCCTAGCACTCAGGAGTCTGAGGCAGGAGGATAGAAGGCCAAGTTCAGCCTGAACTCTAGCTATAGCAAGGCCTTGTCTCAAAAAACAAATATGTACACAGTGATTTTACAAATAACATAAAATTTCTCTACCCAGGAGTTGTATAGCAGTTTGCTGTGCAACGTGAAAAACATCAAGCATTCCAGCCAGGGCCAGTGTCACATGCCATTGAACTCAGCCACTCGGGAGGCAGGGACAGGGCATTGGGAGCGCAAGGCGGCTATTGTTTGCTGTTGTCTTAGTTACTTTTCTATTGCTGTGATAAAGCATCATAACCAAGACAACTATAGGAGGAAGGATTTATTTGGCTTACGGTTCAAGAGGGATCAGTGTCCGTTGTGGCAGGGAAGTGTGATAGCAAGTAGCAGACATGGTGGCAGGGGCAGAAGCCGGTCATCCCCTTTTGAACCACAAGCAAGAAGCAGAAAGGCAAAGAGAGAGCAAGGAAGAAATGACATGTGTCTTTAGACTCCGAAAACCTGACCCCATGCAGCACACTTCCTACAGCAGGACCACACCTCCTAAACCTTCCCAAACAGCATCACTGACTGGGGACCAAGTTCAAATGGCAGAGACTGGAGGACATTTACCATTCAAACCACTGCAGCTATGCAGTGAGACCCCTTCTCAGACCACAAATCCTGATGTCATTTGCACCGAACTCTTCTTAAATTTGTACACCATGTTAGGGTTAATGGATTGTCTAAAAATCTAACACATTTTCCATGTGTTCAGATTTTTCTGTTCTTCAGTAAAATTAAATGTTCTGTTTTGATTTTTGAGACAGTGTTTCTCTGTGTAGCCCTGACTGTCCTGGAACTCTCCCAGCATTGCGGAAGTTCGAGGCCAGCCTGGTCTACAGAGCAAGTTCCAGGACAGCCAGAGCTCTGTTACATAGAAAAATCCTGTGTTTAAAAACCAAACCAAAAAAAAAAAGAGAGAGAAAAGAAAAGAAATGTGCGCAAAATAAAAAAGTGTGTACCACCATCACCTGGCCTAATTCCTTTTTAATTTATTTATTTTATCTTATGTGATTGAGTGTTCTGCCTGCATGCATGCATGCATGTGCACAATGTGTGTGTCTGGTGCCCTTGGAGGCCAGAAGAGGGCGCCAGATCCCCTAGAACTGGAATCACAGATGGTTGTGAACAACCAAGGGGGTTGCTGGGAATTGAACCCAGGTCCTCTGCAAGAGCAACCAGTGAGTGCTCTTAACCACTGAACCACCTCTTCAGTTCCTTTAGTAGAATTTTAAAGTTTAATTCATAAGTATGTTATATACATTTATTAAGTTTATTCCTAAGTGGTGAGCTTTGTTGCTTTTGTTCTTATTATTATTGTAATGGACTTAAATGAAATTTTTCCATCATTTTAAATTAAGGTGAGGATTTTTCTCCTTTGTTTTTGTTTATTCTGTTTCTTTCTTGTGAGAGTTTCACTATGAAGTCCTACCTCACGTAAAACTCACTGTGGACTTAAATTCTCAGAGATCTTCCTGCCTCAGCTTCCCCACGCCAGAATTACAGGCATGAGCTGTCATGCTGGTCTGATGCCTCTAGTTAGCACATTAAATTCCAACCCAGATACTGTACTGAATTAGTTCCTGTGTGTGTGTGTGTGTGTGTGTGTGTGTGTATGTGTGTGTGTATATTAAAAATTAGACCAGCATGGTGGCATGCACATACACACACTCAATAAATGAACGAATAAATAAATGAATACACAAATATATAAATTAATTTTAAAATGTTTTTTAAAAAGAAGAGTACCCCATCCCTATTATCATTTTGGGGGGGTTGGACCCCATCCTGGAGTGCTATTGACAGTTCCTGGGGGAGGGATAGTTAGTTTTCCTTTAAGGGTGTGACCCTATTAGGTCTACATGTTCCAGTGCATAGCCACACACCAATGACATGGGCAACACAAATTGGACTTGTTTTTATTAAAAAAGAAGAAGACAAATCGGGTGGTAGTGGCTCATGCCTTTAATCCCAGCACTCAGAAGGCAGAGGCAGGTGGATCTCTGAGTTTCGAGGTCAGCCTGGTCTACAGAGTGAGTTCCAGGACAGCCAGGGTTGCTACACAGAGAAAGTCAGTCTCGAGGGGGGAAAAAAAAGACACAAAATTGAAATGAGATGGGGAAATAATGGGTGGATCTAAGAGAAGTAAGGAGAGAATTTGATTTGGGGTGAGTATAATCGTCTTAGTGGTTTTATTGCTGTGGAAAGACACTATGACCATAACATGGAAGGAAAGCATTTAATTGGGACTGGCTTACCGTTCAGAGGTTTAGCCTATTGTTGTCACAGTGGGAAGCACAGCGACACACAGGCAGATGTGGTGCTGGAAAAGGAACTGAGGCTTCTACATCTGGATCATCAGGCATCAGGAAGATGTGACACCGGGCCTGGCTTGAGCTTCTGCAACCTCAAAGCCCACCCCAGTGACACACTTCCTCCAGCAAGGACACACCTACCTAATAAGGCCATACCTCCTAACTGTTTTTTTTTTTTTTATTTTTACTCTGTGAAGATGTGCCTCTGTTTTGCCTCATCTGCCTGGCAGTCTTCTGATTGGTTTAGTAAAGAGTTGAGTGACCAATAACAAGGCGGGAGATAAAAGGTGGGACTTTCAGGGAGGGAGAGTCTGAGCTGTGTGGATTTCTCCAGTGAGATGCAGAGCAAGTTGGACGCCTGGTACTGGAGAGCAGTAAAGAAACAGGTGCTAAAATGTAGATTAACAGAAATGGGTTAATTTAAGTTATTTAAGAGCTAGTTGAAAGCAAGCCTAAGAAGGCCAAGCCTTCACAATTAATAAATAGTCTCCATGTCATTATCTGAGGGCTGGAGAGCCAAAGAAAATGAGACAGTAAAGAGCTGCCACACCAATAGAGTCACTCCCTATGAGCCTAGGGGGCCATTTTCATTCAGACCACCACAGTGATCAAAATATGTTCCATGAAATTCTCAAAAAATGATAAAAATATTACTTTGGAGAAAGGAGAGAGAAGGAAAGGAAAAAGAGGGGAAGAAGGGAGAGAAGAGCAAAGAAAAAGACACAGAGAAAGGAAAGAGACAGAGACATGGAGAGAGAAGAGACACAGAGAGAAAGAGGACTTTGCCTCTGCTCAGGGGTTTCCCCACACCCCTGCTTTCCTGACCCCCATTACTGTCGCACACTCCCCCACACCCTGCCCCAGATGACGCATTTGTTTCAGCCCCTGTACCCAGATGGATAAACAGTTCCCACTGAACTCTGTGGCCTGTCTTGGTCCTCACTCTTGGAGACCTACATTGCATGGCTTTTGACAAATCGATTGAACACAGAATGCTTCATTCTCTTCATCTTCATTCTGGCCAACCCCTTGTCTTTTTGCTACTTCATAGCTTTGTATTTTCCAGAAAGTCATACAGTTGGAAGCGGCCGTGTGGATCAGCTGTACGACCACCTCTCACCTGATAAAATACATCCAAGAGTCCTCTGTGTCAGCATGATTGAAAGCTTATTTCTTCTTAGTACTCTATCATATTCTGTTGTCTGGAGAGTCCGGACCATCGTTGAAGGTGCCTTGATTGTTTGCCGAGCATCGACAATTTGGATAAAGCTAGTACAAACATTTTCGTTCGGGTTTCGTGTGGTTGGAAGATTTTAGTTCACTTAGATAAGTACCAAGGGCTCAGCTGCTGCTTCGCGTGGTGCTGACAAGATCTTACTTTTGTGAGAAACTGCTGAAGTGACTTCCAGACCGGCTGTGCCATTTTGCCTTCCCACCAGCAACAAACGGGCCCTTCTGTTGCCGTTCGTCCTTGCCAGATTTGGATGCTGCTTAGTTCAAGGCCCTTGGGTTTTCCAGGTATAAAACAATGCCACCTGGATAGAACTTTTCTTCCCTTTTGGTGTCAGTATCTCTCTGCTCCAGTTCCTGCCAAGTCCAGACGACATTAATTAACACCTGTGAAGTGCCTGTGTCTCTCCTGCTCCTGACATCACCTAGACTAACACCTGTGAAGTGCCGGTGTCTCTCCTGCTCCTGACATCACCTAGGGAAAGCTTTATTTTGTGTATGTAAACCATATTGGACGTTGGCTCCAATACTAAGATAAATATATCTTATAATGAGAAACTCTACACCCACTCAATAGAAGCGTCTATGGAGAATAAATTGTTGAATTTGCCTTAGATTAAAGTTTGTGGTATGTGTGTGCTTGTGTGTGCACATGGGTGCCCTTGTGTGCATACATGTATTGCATGCATGTAGAAGCCAGAGGTTGACAACAGCTGTCTTCTTCCATCGCCCTCCAGATTTATCATTTTGTTTTGTTTTTGTTTTCCAATACAGGGCTCCTCTGTGTAGCTCTGACTGTCCTGGACCTCGTTCTGGCTGTAACCCCAACACTTGGGATGCTGAGTTGTACTGCCTGACTCTGCGGGCCTGACTCTGCCGGAAGACCTCATCTCCTAAAGAAAAAAAACCAAAACAACTGCTCATGCTTTCTCACCTCACAGCCCTGAAAGAAGCAGCTGCAGAATCCCTACAGAGACAAAACCCCAGGGAACCTTAGGGCGGGGGGGGGGGGGGACACTGTAGAAGCCAGAGGACCAGGGTTTGCTGTGAGACTTTGTCTAGTGATGACTGAAGCTACAGCCATAAGGTCGCACCAACATGACTGTCCAGGCATGAGCTGAACAAGGAGAACACCTATAGACAAGCCAAAGTGGATGAGGGAAAGACCCCCAGACTGCAACCCTGCACAAAGAACTAGAGACAACCAAGGAACACACACACACACACACACACACACAGAGATAGTCTTCCCCAGGGAAGAGCACACCAACTGGCTATCGAGTACCAATGGGCAGCCCTGAAAACATACGTGAGCAACATGGATGGAGCAGGTGTTATCTATGTATTTAGTAATATATATATATATATATATATATATATATATATATATATATATATATAGTGTGTGTGTGTGTGTACATATGAAAAACAAGGACATGAATTTGAGAGAACAGTAAGTGGTATATGAAAGGGTTGAAAGGAGAATGGGAAGAGATTAATTATGTGATTTTATTATAATCTCATGAAAATAAAAGAAATCGTTTGAAAAGGAAAAGGAAAGGGGCCCGCACGAAGAGAAACGGACTCTAGAAGGGAAAAGGGACTTCTGCAGCAAGTGAGCAGAGACCTCACAACAAGAAACCAAGGACAGCTACGACTTTCTTATCTGAGCCTTTGTCTCTGTGGAGAACCACAAGACAGAGGTGGGAAAGCTGTGTGTGCAGAAACAGCTCGGTCACGCTGCGCGGAAGAGACAGGTGGAGCTCCTAAGGGCAGTTGTCGGGGATAAATGCTCTTTTGATCTTCAGGTCAAACCAGAGGCTCTTTAGTGAGGACCGGGCTGAAGCCGCACGCCCAGCCTTTGGGTGAGTCACACCCACTCTCGAGGGTCATCCTGTTAATGATTTGAGACCTTCCTGGTGTGTTTCAGCTTCTTTCACAACGGCGGGGGGGCCCAAAGCCCTGCCTGTGGGAGCCAAGAAGCAGGGAACTGAAAGTCAGCGTCACCTGGGCATGACTTGTCCTCGGAGTCCGTTGAGAAAGAAAGGCTTCTGGGAATCAGGGAGATCTGCCCAACGAGAAATGGAAGGCCTCACTTTGTGGCTCAAACCTCTGCGATGGTTGGCTCTCCACATAAGTTCTGGAGCAGTCTAAAATGTTCCCTTCTCCCAGCAAGGGACCCCATGCCTCTGACAGCAAGACCTGAGAACTATAGGTTGCATAGGATTCCAGGCAGAAGACCTCCATGCCTGGGTCTCTGGTCACCCCGCAGCCGGGGCTGCACGGAAATCCTACCTGCTGGTAAAGGAATCCGCAGAAAGGAGACAATGTTTCACTGATATAAATCAGGGGAAAGTGCCGAGGGCAGAAGACTAGACATACATTAGGAGAACCGTATGAAATGGCCGATTAAAAACAAAAAACAAAAAACAAACAAAAAGAACCGCATCGCTAGCAGATGCAACCAAACCCCACAGCTGCCTTTGAGCCGGAAACACTCACAGAGGCGGATCCATGGTGCCACCTAGTGGACATAGCGAGAGAATAGCCTGCTTCATTGATAGTGATCTGTGGGGCTCCCACTGGGTTTCACAAGCTAATTGAAAAGGGCGTGGACTCTGGGAACAGTCAGACCACTTTTGTAACATAAGCCAGACTTGAGTTCAAGGCTTCTAAGCCAGACACCAAACGTTGTGAGGCCTCAGAAAGGGCACACAGAGCTGAAAATCTCTGCACATCAAGATGAGTGGAACCATGAAGGCGGGTACTGTTTGTTTTTCTGAGACAGGATTTCTCGGTGTAGCCCTGGTTGTCCCCGGAACTTGCCCTGTATACCACACTGACCTGGGACTCAGAAATCCTAAGACAGCAGGTATTATTAAATTGCTTTAGAAGGGACTGGAGAGATGGCTCAGTAGTTAAGAGCACTGGTTGCTCTTCCAGAGGACGTGGGTTTCATTCCCAGCACCCATTCGGTAACTCACAACTGTCTGTAATTCCAGTTCCAAGGTTTCTTACTCCATCTTCAGACACCAGGCATGACGTAGTGCACAGACATACATGCACAGACATACATGCAGACAAAATGCCCATACACATTCGCTGTGGAGCAATCCTTCTGTACACTGTAAATATGCGTTATTTTCATTGGTTAATAAAAAGCTGATAGGCCAGTAGCTGGGCAGGAAGTTAACCGGGAAAGCCAAACTGAGAATGAGGGGAAGAAGGAAAGTGAAGTCGAGAGAGACGCCAGGCAGCCAGGGAGCAAATAGGAAGTGCGAAAATGAGGCAACAAGCCATGAGCCATGTGGCAAAACAAACATAACAATATGGGTTAATTTAAATGTAAAAGTTGGCTAGTAACAAGCCTGATCTATCAGCCAAGCATTTATAAGTAATATAAGCCTCAGTCTGGTAATTTGGAAGTGGTTGCTGGGACAGGAAAACTCCGCCTACACACATAAATAAGTAAATCCACTTAATAGCTTTTTAGAGTCTGTGAGATGGCTCAACAGGTAAAAGTGCTTCTTGTCAAGTCTGATTTCCAGTCCCCAAAACCACATGATGAAAGAAGAAGAACACACACACACACACACACACACACACGCACACACTCACATACACACATACATACATTCTCTAGATAGATAGATGATAGATAGATAGATAGATAGATAGATAGATAGATAGATAGATAGATAGATAGATAGATAGGTTTTTTATGGGGGGTGATTTTTTTTTTGGTTTTCTGTTTGTTTGCTTTAGTTTTATTGAGACAGGATTTCTCTGTGTGACCCTGGACAGTCCTGGAACTTACTCTGAAGACCAAGTTGACCTTGAACTCACAGAGATCCGCCTGCCTCTGCCTCCCGAGTGCTGGGATTAAAGGCGTGCACCACCACCGCCCGGCTGGCAAGTGTTTTTTAAATTTTAAAAATATGGGCTGGAAAGATGGCTCAGTGGTTAAGAGCACCTGATGCTCGTGCAGAGAACCAGGGTTCAGATCCCAGCACCCACATGGTGGTTCACAACCATCTGTAACTCCAGTTCCAGGAGACCTATGCTCTTCTGACTTCTGCATGCTCTGGGCATGCACATGGTGCTCTTAAATATGCAGGCAAACACAAATAAATCCTTAAGTAAAAGACTAATGAACACTTGGTGTCATTCAAATTAAATGTTCTTAATTGAAATTTTTGTTGGTGCTAAAAAAAAACTTTTTTTGAGTCAGGCGGTGGTGACGCACGCCTTCAATCTCAGCACTCAAGAGGCAGAGGCAGGTGGATCTCTGTGAGTTTAAGGCAAGACTGGTCTATCGAGTGAGTTCCAGGACAGGCTCCAAAGCTACAGAGAAACCCTGTCTCAAATTTAAAAATAAAAATAAAAATAAAACCCTATTCTTTGAACCGAATGGCAGACACACACATTTGCTGTCGTGATGGCTCCCCCTTCAACCTGTGAAACCGAGGCAAAGGGAAGAGAAAGAGGCTGTGATTGGCTGGCTAGGGCCAGCAAAGCTGTGCTCAGGGCAGGGAGCGCTCAGAGTCCAGTGAGAGCCACGTGCCATTGGCTGCAGAGATCCTCTGAACTGACCCCAGCCCACTGTTGGTCACGGAGGACCCAAGCAGGTCGGAGTCCTATCATATTGTCTGTCTCCACAACACTGAGCTGTCTGTCTTTTTGAGATGACATTGGGGTACGGTGGCTAGGGAAACCAAAGAACGTGGAGAAATGACAGCTTGCTCGGGGTCACAGGTAGGGCTGGTGGAGGACTAACGCCCGTTTCCTGGCTCTGACACTGCCCCAAGTCCTTCCAGTCCCGTTAGGAGGCGGTGGGCCTGTTGCCGTTACTTTTCACCAGATGAGACAGGAAAACCACAATGGACCTGAACCTCAGCTGCCCCTGAGCCTGGCATGACTCAGGCCTCTGTGCCCTCCTTTGCAACTAGAGGAGAGAAGGAAGGGGTGGGATGCTGTGGGATATTTAACTGTGTAAAGATTGATACATTTGTTTATACTGCAGAATATTACTTTAACTGCAAAGATGTGCGGCATTTGTTTCTGCTACATTTGCTTAATTATGGAAAGTCACGTTTCATTTGTTTCACCTTGCCTGCCTAAGGCACCTGACTGGTCTAATAAAAAGCTGAACGGCCAATCGCTAGGCAGAGAGAAGGATAGGCAGAGCTGGTGGGAAGAGAGAATAAAGAGAAGGAGAAATCTAGGCAGGAGAGAGAAGAAGAGAAACAAGAGATGTAGGAGGGGAGAACAAGAGAGACAAACAGGGCCAGAAGCCAGACAGCTGCTAGCCAGCCAGTAGACACGAGAATCACCGGAAGTAAGCTATACAGGAAGAAAGGAAAAGTAAAAGGCCCCGAGGCAAAAGGTAAAGAGAAACAGGTTTAAATATAACTTAAAAGAACTAGCCAGAAACAAGACTAAGCTAGGCCGAGCGTTCGTAACTAGTAAGAAGTCTCTGTGTCATCATTTGGGAGCTGGTTGGTGGCCCGAAAGAAAAAGTCTGGCACAGTGGGAGACACTTGTCGTATGGGCTCTGGGCCACTCTCCAGCTGCCTAAGGGCCACACAATCTTTGGGCTCAGTCCTGGTGATACTGAGATGAAAAGAAAGGAGGACAAAGGAAGAGCAGAGGTGCCGTCCCCAGCAGGAAGAAGGGCCCTGAGCATTGTGGGGAGGTGACAGGGAAGCTGCCTCTGGAGAAGCCCGCGGAGCTGGCTGCTGGCGTCTTCACGTGGAGAAAGGCTCCATTCCAGATGTTCAGAAACTCACACCTCTGTCTAATCCTGCTGCTGTTCCTCATCTTAAGCCTCGTGTGTCTACCGACAGCTTTAAAGCTGTGCGTTCATTTCATCACAGTCAAAACCTAAATTGGAAGTTTGGTACGGGCCCGCACCCCCGTAATTCCAGCGCTCAGGAAGCAGAGGAAGAAGTCTCTTAAACTAGAGATCACTGCATGGGAAAACCCTGTCCCAAACTGACAAGTAGGACTGGGCATGGTGGCACATGCCTTTAAGCCCAGTGCCTGGGGGACAGAGAAGGCACTGTTTTGGTGTTTTGGTGTTGGTGTTTGAGGCCAGCCTGGTCCTCATGCCGCGTCCCTGCCTCCTGAGTGGCTGAGGTTGTAAGCATGTGACCCTGGCCCTGGCTGGAATGGATGATGTTTTTTATGTTGCACAGTAAGCTGCTATACAACTTCTGGATAGAGAAATTTGACATTATCTATAAAATCACTGTGTTCATTTACTTATTTTTGAGACACAGCCTTGCTATATAGCGAGCTCAGGCTGCCTCAGACTCTGAATGCTGGGATTCCAGGCATGGGCTACCTCTCATTCTAATTAATGCGCTTACTCTTATTATTTTAAATAGGTTTTGGAGACTTGTATGCATTATTTGCATTTCTTTACTCAACAATCTCTCTTTTTAAGTATTTTTTCTGAGACAGGGTCTCGGTGTGTAGTTAGTCCTGACTGGCCCCAGATGTGCTGCAAGTTTCTTGCCTCAGCCCCCAGGATGCTGGGGTTCAGCCTTGTGCCACTAGCCTGGCAGCGTTCTCTCATTTATCTTGTGTCTTTCTTTATTCTTCTTTTTATTTTCATTTTGAAATTTAAAAAACTTAAGAAAATTAAAAAATAAAAATTTTAATTATTTTATTTTATGTGCATTGATTTTTTTGTCTGCATGTGTGCCTGTGTGAGAGTGTCAATCCCCTGGAGCTGGAGTTACAGACTGCAGTGAGCTGCCTGCCATGTGGATGCTGGGAACTGAACCCTGGCCCCCTGGAAAAGCAGTCACCTCTCTTAACCGCTGAGCCATTTCTCCAGCCCTTTAATTCTTCTGAGGCAAATTTTCCTTCCTTGTGTGACACTTGTGTGCCTGGTGCCCACAGAGGTCAGAAGATGGCATTGGATCTGATGGAGCTGGAGTTGCAGACGGTTGTGATCTGCCAAGTAGGTGCTGGGATCTGAATCCTGGTCCTCTGAAGGAGCAACAAGGGCTCTTGTCCAGTCTGGTGTGTGCAGTGCCCATGGAGGCCAGAAGAGGGCATCGGATCCTGGAACTGGAGTCACAGGCAGTTGTGAGCCACCATGTGGATGCTGAGACTCAAACCTGGATCCTCTTAAGAGCTGAGCCATCTCTCCAGTCCTTACATTTTATTTTTCTTTATTTCTTCAGTTCTCTCAATGCCTATGAATACCATCATACATGAATATACTTTCATACACACGAATATATATATATATATATATATATATATATATATATATATATATTTATATATATATATTTATTTATTTATTTAAAGTTCTCTCTGTGTGTATTTGTATGTGCACACCCATGTGAGTGCATGCGAGAGAGAGGGAGGGGGACAGAATGAGTATAAGCTGCTGGGGGATTGGAACCAGAGCCTTTGGGGGCTAAATGCAGGCTCTACCAAGAAGAAGCACTTAAGTTTTATTTTGAAATAATTTTAGGTTCTCAGACTCATTCTATGTTTTAAGCAATCCAGATTCCTTCCAGGTTTGGAAGAAAGCTACATGGAGAGGGACCTCAGTGAGACATCCTTTAGTATCAAAGACCCTGCAGTGGGGGAAGCTGGGGTAGGAGACCCCACAAGAGCCCAGAGGACAAAGCAATTCCTCTCTGTAGGGAGGGGACTCTGAGGTTAGAGGGAAGCATCTCTGGTGCAGCAGCAAGGGGCCTTTGCGGTTAAGATCAGTGAAGGCTCTAGAAAGGATGCCACACCATCATTCGGAAAGTTAATCTTTACCCCAGCTGCATGCTGGGAGTTTAGTGGTTCGGGAAAGGACCAGATGGCGCTAAGATGAGGCTGGTTGTCTCTACAGGGGCAGCGGCGCCTGTGAGCGAAGGCTGTGAAGGGAGTGGAGGCTGTAGCACAATTCCATTTCACATTCACATCCCCGACAACTGCGGGATATCCACAGCTGAGTGAGAAAGAGAGTGAGATCGGTTAGCACATAATAGCAACACATGCACACACACACACACACACACACACACACACACACACACGAGATCGCGTGTTTTATGCACCACCACGCCTGGCCCAAGGTCATTTCTAAACAGACACAAGAAGGGTTAAACAGGAGATTGTCCTTACTATGACCTGTCTTCTCTTAAAACTACTGAAGTTTTTACTTTGTTTTATTTATGAGGTTCTCTCTCTAATTCTTTTAAATGCCATTCTTTGTTCCCATTTATTTACTGTCTTAGTTAGGGTTACTATTGCTGTGGTAAAGCACCATTGGTCAAATCAGCTTGGCAGCTTATGGTGCCATAGCGCAGTCCATCACTAGGGAAATCAGTCGGGACAGAAACTCAAACGTGGCAGGAACCTGGAGGCAGGAGATGATACAGAGGCCATGGAGGGGTGCTGCTTACTGGTTCGCTCAGCCTGCTTTCTTGTACAACCCAAGATCACCTGCCACAGTGGTCCAGGCCCTCCCATATTGGTCACTATTTAAGAAAATGTCTCACGGGCCAATCTGGTGGTGGAGACACTCTTCAACTGATGTTGGCCTTGAACTCATGGCAATCCTTCTGCCTCAACCTCCAGATTGCAGGAATTATAGGTGTGAGCCACCACATAGACACCAGTGGCTCTATAAGAAGATGGCAGAGAGGCTGGAAAGATGGCTCAGCAATTAAGAGCACTGGATGCTCTTCCAAAGGCCTGGGTTCAATTCCCAGCACCCACATGGCAGCTCACAACCGTCTGTAACTCCAGTTCCAAGGGACCTGACACCAATACACAGACGTGCATGCAGACAACACACCAGTGCACATAAAATAAAAATAAATCATTAAAAAAGATGTCAGAAGCTGGGCTGGGGGACATAGGCCTGTAATCTCCACACTGAGGAGCAGAGCCAGGAAGATTGTCACGAGCTCCAGGCTGCCAAAACTACAGAGTGAGACCCCAATTAAAGAAAAAAAAAGAAAAATGGACGACTACAGCGCCTCCCCCGTCATCTCTCAACGATATTATCACGACATCCTGAGGAGCAGGATGACACTCACATGCCATCTCAGCACTTGTGAGTCTGAGGCAGATATGCTAACATGCTGCAAGGCTAGCCTGAGCTACATAGCCAGACCCAGTCTCAAAACACTCCCTCTTAGTTGAAAGATGAACGGAGTCATGCTTGGCCTACAGCGAGTGACTCCTACCCTGACCTCCACACTTCGCTCTACAGCCGTAAGAGATGTGTGAGCTGAAGACCTGACCACGGCATCGTCCTGTTGTTGAGAACATGTCACCAGCTCTTCATCACCCCTAGGACGAAGTGTATGCTTCCACCCTGCACCCCACATCCACACCCACACAATTAAACCTACAAAAAGACACCATGACTCACTAAGGTGCCAAGAGACCTTTGCCTGGGGTGACGGTATCTTCTCAAGGCAGCCAGAGGCCGTGTGTACCTCTAGTGCTGACATAATGGAGCGGAACCTGACAAGGTTATCGGTGTAAATCAAACAGTAAAAGAAGGTCCTTTCAACTATTCTGAATAACTGGATATGCACATAAGGGAGAAATGGGTCTTGACTTCCTCCACACATCATATGGAAAAATTAATTTGAATGCATCAGACACCCAAACACAGTGATACAATGTCTTCAATTACAGACCAAAACATAAGAGGTCTTTGACCAAAAACATGTTCCAAACCAGGCCTGAAAGCACAAACCTGTAATTCCAGCTGCTCAGGATGCTGAAGGAGGGGGATCACCAGCTCAAAGGCTGCCTGAACTATCAAGTGACTCCAAGGCCATCTTAAATAACCTAGTGAGACCCTGTCGGAAAGAAGGGGGAAAAATAACATTTTTAGGCCGGGAGAGGTGAATAAGGTACTTGCTATACAAGCTTGAAGAGCAAAATTCCATCCCCAAAACCTAAGTAAAAAAGACCAGGTGTGGCAAGGCATGGTGACACACACCTTTAATCCCAGCACTTGGGAAGCAAAGGTAGGAGGATCTCTGTGAATTCAAGGCCAACCTGGTCTAAACAGTAAATTCCAGGACAGACAGAGGGATACACAAGAAAATTTTATCTCAAAAATACACCCCCCCCAAAACAAATAAAAGAAAAGACAGATATACACACTTGAAATTCCAGTGCTGGGGAGGCAAAGAGGAGGTGCCCAAGTACCAGGGGGAGGGCAAAGAGGAGGTCCCTGAGTATGGGGGGGCAAAGAGGAGGTCCCTGAGTACTGTGGACTGTGGGGGGGACAAAGAGGAGGTCCCTGAGTACGGAAGGGGCAGGGGGAGGAAGAGGAGGTCCTTGAGTACTGGAGGCAAAGAGGAGGTCCCGGGGACTTACTGACCAGTTAGCCCAGCTCAACCTTCTAGTTGAGCTAGAACCCAGTTACAAACTACCTCAAAAAACAAGATGCGGGGGGCTGGAGAGATGGCTCAGTGGTTAAGAGCACTGGCTGCTCTTCGAAAGGTCCTGAGTTCAATTCCCAGCAACCACATGGTGGCTCACAACCATCTGAAATGAGATCTGATGTCCTCTTCTGGCCTGCAGGCAGACACACAGACAGAATACTGTATACATAATAAATAAATAAATATTAAAAAAAAAAAACAAGATGCGGAGCTTATCCCCTCCCCCCTCTTTGAGACAGGGCTTCTCTGTGTAGCCTTGGCTGTCCTGGAACTTGCTCTGTAGCCCAGGCTGGCCTGTAACTCAGAGATCTGCCTGCCTCTCCTCCCTAGCACTAGTATTAAAGGTGTGTTGAGGGGGGTCCTGCAGATGCCATTCAGGGAAGAGAACTGTGCAAAGAAATGAGAATGAAACCCGGTGCAGACTGACTTCATCAACCTGGATCAGATTTCGGGAGTCTAATGTTGGGCGGTTCACTGTCAGCATATTTAAACACAGTACAATCTGGAAAAAAGTTTCCAGGCTACAGTCAGCCCAATTCCAGGTGCACAATGAAGCTTAAGACGTGACTACACAGAAACTCCTTTACAAGTACATGTGACCATAAGGGTGGGTTCTGGGCTAAAAGGCCTAGAATCTGGTGTGGTCTCTGACCATAACATAGAGGTCAGCAGGCCATAAAGTACTCGTGACACCTCCCCTAAGGATGGGTGACAGTCTAGGGAGGGAAGAGTCTGGGGTCATCATTCTGGGGGATTTCAGGTCTGCCTCTGTAGTACAAGGTGGGTGAGGTCTGCCTCCGCAGATGGCAAAAGGTCATTAACAAAATCCACTCACTTTCTGGATGGAATTGGGTATTTGAGGAGACACCCTTCATGACTAGTTTCATTCCTGGTTCTCTTTGTCTTTTTCTGTGAGTACAAGAACCTCTGTGCCTCCAATATGATGTGCTACCACCGCTCCGAATCAACAATACCAGAGGTTGACCTCTGGCACACACATGTATTTGAACATGTAAGTGCAAACACCCACATATGTACATACCCCCACATATGTACATACCCCCACATATGTACATACCCGCTTTAAGGGACAGGGGTATGGCTAAGTAGTAGAGTACTGGCCTAGCTGACGCAGAGCCCTGTATTCAACCCCAACACCAGATCCAACATGAGTCAAAAAGGGAAAATAAATTATCTGGGGTATAGCCCAAACTAGTCTCAAATGTGGCTTAGCCACCCTTCCTGTCTCCGCCTCCCTAAATACTGAAGTTACAGGCGTGTACCACCATACCCAGCTTGGGAAGTTTTAACACATTAGATGCTGTCACAGTTGGAATCTGGCTTTCTGAGGGTCGCTTTTGAGAAGACACAAAATGGGGGTTCATGAGTGTATCTCAGTGGTGGGTGTTTGTCTAGCATGCATGAGTTCCTAGGTTCCATCCCTAGCAGTGAGAATGCTTACAGAGAGAGATGCGAGAAGTGAGCAGAGCATGGTGTTGAGGGCCAGTAACCCCATACTCAGATGGAGGTAGGATGGTCATGAGTTCAAGACCACCCTGGGCAAGGTGAGATCCTGGAGAGATAGATGATAGATAGATAGATGGATGGATGGATAGATGGATGGATAGGCAGAGAATGTGAATGAACAGAGACTCAAAGCCAAGCCATAGGTTGCCATGACTTTAAAAGAAATAGTGTAACTACTTTGCAAAACAAGTTCACAGCTTCCTGTAAAGGCAAAGAAGGGCTAGCCTGGTCAGGTCTGCGGGTTCAAGCCCGTATTTAGACTTAAGGGAGTACTTACAAATTTAAGGCCAGTCTGAGCTACAGAGTGAGTTCAAGTTCAGCCTGGACAACTCAGTGATGCCCTGTGTCAAAATACAAAGTTAAAGGGAGGGAGGTGGCTGATAGCTCGGTGACAGAGTGCCTATGGAGCATGTGCAGTGCCCTTCTTCCGCGGGCAGCGCCACAGCAGAAGACATACTCCACCCTCCCGCGAACCAGCCCACCCACTTCTAGGAACTTTTCCAAGAGAAATGAAAACAGATATGCACACGAGTTTTATAGACATATGAAAGTCATTTTTATTCACAGCTGGAAACAACTTTGGGACTCCGAAAGGGTGCCTCAACACCAGCCCCGACTGTTTAATGGGTAAGACTGTACGGTATCTCCATACAGAGGAAAACCCCGGTGACAAGGAGAACACTACAGAGACACACTCTCTCAAGGACTAGAGATTGTATGTTGCCCTCGAGGCCATTTTGAGTTCGGCATTGACTCCTTCCAGAGCAAAGATTAATCATCTTTACAGCTTCCAACTCTGCCCCTCCCAGATTCTTATTTTTTAATGTTAAATTTATTTTTTTTAAATATTTATTTATTTATTATGTATACAATATTCTTTCTGTGTGTATGCCTGAAGGCCAGAAGAGGGCACCAGACCTCATTATAGATGGTTGTGAGCCACCATGTGGTTGCTGGGAATTGAACTCAGGATCTTTGGAAGAGCAAGCAATGCTCTTAACCTCTGAGCCATCTCTCCAGTTCCCTAATGTTAAATTTAATATACATTTTAAATTTTATTTTTATTTTATGCACACTGGGTTTTTTTGTTTGTTTTATTTTTAAAAGACTATTTATTTATTTTGTATACAAGGTTCTGCCTGGGTGTGTGTCTACACACCAGAAGAGGGCACCAGATCTCATTATAGATGGTTGTGAGCCATCATGTGGTTGCTGGGAATTGAACTAGGGACCTCTGGAAGAGCAGCCAGTGCTCTTAATCTCTGAGCCATCTCTCCACCCCCTCCCAGCTTCTTAATGTGGTCCAGACATGTAAGTCTACACTGTACCTGCTTGAGGAACCCCACTCAAGCCTGCTTGCTTATCTAAACAAACCAATTAGAAGCTGCCTTGGTGTGTCTTGGGGCTCTGGTGAAGTCCCTGGCCTATTTGCCCATCTCCTTCTGGATCCCCAGCAGCTGGTGGAGGACAGTGAGGGGAAACGTCCCAGCCATCCCTGCCTTCCTCAGGGTCTATAATATACCAGCCGTATTCAGTGTGTTTTCTTGGGTCATCTGCTCTTCAGCCCACATGCCTAACATCCCAGGCCGATTTGTTGTTATTTTGAGGGAAAGGGGGCCAGGTTTCTTCTAGGGAGACTGTCTTTCTAGGAATAATTCAGACACCAACAAGATAAGAGTCACACATTGTGGACTTACCATTGGGAACAAATTGCATGTGCAGGGGATGTGTGGTCATAGGTCACACACCTAGGCAGCTGACACCCTCCACTCTTCTGTAGCAGCAGGAGGACATTGTAAACATGAAGTCGAAATCAGAAGCTCTGGCCAGCCAAGGTCGGGTATGTAACCTCTGTCGAGTGACAGACCTCAGTGCTGAGTCAGAGGAGAATACAATCGTCTGCTGTATTCGACCACTGGGGGGGGGGGGGGGGGGGCTTCAGAGGCATTGTGCTCCGTGAAAAGAGCCAGGCACACGAGAGCAGTAGCTGACTGCTTCTGTTTGGAGGACATTCTGGGAACAACAGGGGACACTATTAGAAATCAGAGCGGCGCATGTCTGCAATTGTGGAAGAGGTCGAAAGGCCGGAAAGAGGATAGAAGGAAGCTTTGGGGGGAAATGAAACTATGTTTCTTGAACTGGGGCAGTAGTTTGTCTGACCTTCCACTTGCCAAAAGCCTCAGGTTTCAGCCAATATGAACATTTTCTGGCATTTATTGTATATAAATAATATCTCCATATAGTAGTTCTTTGGTTTTCTTTGCTTTTTGTTTTTTTTAACGTGAACACTATTGTGGAGCCTGAGGGAGCACGGGCAAGTGACTCTGTCCAGATCTTACAAAATCAGGATTTGGAAGAGTCAAGCCTTCCTCCTCCCTGCCAATTTAGTAACCCGAGAAGCTTTAGGGAAACATCGTGCCACCAGGGGGCAGCTTCACAGCCTGCGAGCCACAAGCCCCTCCAGCTGTAGGCGGGGATACGAGGACCCGTGGAAACTGCAGGCTCCCGAGTGGTGCATAGATCTGCAGAGGTGGGCTGTGACGGGCCTGTGACGTGTCCCTGCGTGGTGGGCACCGCATCGCGTGGCTCCGCTCTGCACACGGCCCTTCTCGCATAGGCATCATTGGTGCTAGCCGCCCGGAAGGCCCCCCACCACCCCACAACTCTTGGGGCGGGGCCAAGACTTCTGCGACCCTTTGCTCTCCAGCAAGTAGCCGGTCCCCACCTGCACCACGCACAGAGGGACAGCCTACGTCATCCTGGAAGGCGCTGCTCCCGGCAAATGCCTGGAGAGCTCAGCATCACGGGAGAACGGAACCAGCTGCAGAAGGACCACTTTCCCGTCCCACTCCCTTAGTCGATCTCCGCCCCTGGCACAGGAATCTCCTCTGCATTCATCTTGGTTTGGTTTGGTTTTAGTGGGATTTGCTTTTGTTAGGGGCTAAGGACGAGCACAGGATCTCACTCATGCTAGACTAGCTCCTTATCACGGAGAAATAATCACATCACACACACACACACACACACACACACACACACACACACACACACCAGCACAGGGTGCTTGTTTCGAACGATAAAAGTGTGTGACTGAAAGCTAGTGTGTGGTGGCGCACACCTGTAATCCAGCTCTAGGGAGGGAGAGCAGGTGGATGGCAAGTTCGAGGCCACCGAGACTCTGTCTCAAAACAAGCAAGCAAAATGTCCAGTGAGAAACCCTCTGGCGTGACTATGCTAGTACTAAAAAAGGAAGCTAATCGGGCACGGGTTTACAAGGAGGCGCTGCTGACAGAATGCGCTCACGGCACACGCAAAGTAGGATCAGTTCCTCGGGAGTCCCCACCGCGACCACTGCAGACTGCGGGACTGGGGGCGGGGGCGCACACAATTGTCCCCATTCTTCTCCGCCCCGCCTAGCGAGTTCTGCCTGCTCTCTGGCCTAATTCCCTGGTGGAAGTCCAGAGCCGGCTGTGGAGATGGAAAACCATCGCCCCACCCAGCCCTGCAATCCTCTGTCCCGCAGGCGCAGGGCGTTAGAGCCCTCACTCCCGATGACCCTGGTAGCCAGCGCGGCAGGTGCAGCCCAGAGGCAGCGCGTAGGTGAGTCAGTCCCAGTCTGGGAAGAGTGGCTGGGGACGGGATGAGGTCGCAATGCGGGCAGGCAACGGGGTCCACCTTTAGTTTTGCCCCGGGCCCACAGACCAGCAGGGGAATGGTAGCTCTCACCCGCAGCTTTCCTCCAAACTGCTCTGCAGGATGTGAGAGCGCTGACCGGCAGGGAGCCTAGGGGACAACAGGGAACTCATGATGACATTTTGCTGGGAAGGGAGGCTCAGGGTACTTTCCATTTTAGAGCACTGGCTTAGGGCCCAGAAGGCCTAGGCTAGCATCCTCTCCTGTTACCAGACTTGCCTGAGGAGCCGGGGTTCCTAGGCAGTTCCACAGCCATACTGAGTTTCCATATCCCCATCCATAACACAGCAGCAAGGTCCCAGTGGAAATGAAACTTAAAAACGCTTCAAAGTGTGGAGAAAGATGTCTGTGTGCACCAAGAGATCCCCTAATTTTAGCTAGGAAACTAGCCTGCCTTTCCCCCTGAGAGAACGGGACCCAGGAGTCCCATGGGAGCAAGGGAAAGAGAAAAGGGGACCCTGTGCACCAGCACAAAGCTTTCTTGTGGGCGGCAGGGACAGTTGGTGCTTTCAGTCAAGAGGACATCCTTCCCCTGTCCTCAAATGTCGCGCATCTCCTCCAGACACCTTTGCCTCAAACCATGGAAAGGCACTGTCAAGATGGTCAGGGACCGCCGGGGTGTAGTGGCACGCCTTTAATCCTAGCACTTGGGAGGTAGAGGCAGGTGGATCTCTGTGAGTTCGAGGCCAACCTGGTCTACAGAGTGAGTTCCGGGACAGGCTCCAAAGCCACAAAGAAGCCCGGTGGGGGGGGGGGATGGCGGAGGGGTGGGATGGGGGGGAATGATGGTCAGGGCCTTGGCTTTTCCTGATAGGAAGCAAAGTTCCCATTTGTTGGCCTGGAACTGCAAGGGTGTGGTAAACTTAATGGTATGCCTCAGTCGCGGTCGCCCGGCGGCTCCCTTCCACTCTCCTGATGCATTTAAGGTGGGCTGTTATATTCTACGTCAATTAAAGAACAAACAGTTCCAAACAAACAAACCAAAAAAGGAGGCTTGGAAGGTAGAGTCCCCTGCAGAGTTCAGTGCAGCCTCAGGGTCAAGGCGAGGTGAATGAAATGCCAGCCAACAGGAAAATAGGGTTAGGAGTCACTCTTCTGCAAAGTCCAGCAATCCAACAAGGATCCTGGAGACTAAGCGAGTTCTTGGCCTTGAAGGAGTAGGAACATTGGGTGGTAGTGCTGGGGCCCTTCTCCCGTGTTGTTTAAAATTCCTCCAACTGCCAAAAGCTAGATCCAAGAAGATCCATCCCAAGGACCTCCATCCTTCCCATTAGCAAGGACCCAGCAGCTATGACTGGAAGATTCAGTTTGAAGGTAGGGACTTTCCTTACTACCCTGAGCCACACATAATTGTAGCCCCCAGAGCCGGGGGCTGAGCATACATTGGGCATCAGAGAAACACCAGACACGGGGAAGCGGACCCAGGCCTCTGACTCAGCGGGCAACCTTTCCCATCATCCCTTCTCTGGTCCCACAGATGTCGGGTCCCCCAGCCTCCTCCCCACTCCACCCCACCTTGGCGCACCGTTGTCCCCATCTTCTTGGTCTTCACACCCACTTTCTCGCCCTAGTCTCATCACCACCTCCTGGGAGCGGTCACTTTAACCCAATATGTCCCCTTGCTCTGGGAGACTCACAGCCAGGGGGCTGTGGGAGACGCAGGATTTGGACCAGAGCTCGGGCAGGTGTGTGTGTTCAGTTCCCTGAACCGGCAAACTAATCCGGGTTGAGTGAGACTTGTCATCCCTACCCCCCCACACCCAAGTGCTGGCTCCGCCCCCTAGGTTGTCTGTGGGAGGAGACCACTGAGAGGTTTTCTGTAATCTGGTATCAACCTGGGGAGCCGCTAGGGTGTGTTGCGGGTCTCAAGTTTCTGGCATTTGTGGTCAGTGCACCCCTCTTGGGTGCCACCTCCTCTTGGGGAACCTTCTGTTATTCTTGACGGATGTCTTCAGTGGGTCCACTTCAACTGGACTCTGGACTAAGCCTAAATTGGAACCCAGTGGATCTTAGCCCCAGGGGAATCTCAGCCCAACAGGGTAAGAAATGATCAGGCAACTGGCAGAATGCAGGGGTGCAGGGTGCCGCACAGGGATCTTGGCAAGGCGGCTTACAGAGTTGAAGCAAAATGGATACTGAAATCAACTATTTGTTACATCTGCCTTATTTTATTTTTTTTCTTTTCCCCACAATGCTAAGGTAGGCACTCATTTACAGCCGAGAAATAAATTGGTTTTGAGACTGGTTTTACTACCAGCAAGTGGTAGGAACTTGAACCCCCGCTGCTTGATGCCACAGCTGTTTTTAAGCTCTATGCAATCAGTATAACAACCAACGGCAGCAGTAGTACGCAAAAAAGCTCTGAGAAATGTCTCAGAATAGAGGAGCTGTATAAATAAATGATAAATGGTGAGGGGGCTAGAGAGATGGCTCAGTGGTTAAGAGTACTGGCCGCTCTTCCAGAGGTCCTGAGTTCAATTCCCAGCAACCACATGGTGGCTCACAACCATCTGTAATGAGTTCTGGTGCCCCAAGCAAGTGGAACACTGTATCCATAGTAAAGAAATATTAAAAAACAAAAACAAAATAAATGGTATGGTTGGAGTGCCAAATAGCATCTAAAAGGGCTTTCCAGGAAAGCCAGAAGCTGGTGTAATCAAAGGGAAGTTCCAGCAAAGGCGACTCACAACCAGCTATGTTCCGATGTTTGGGGTACCATTCCTTTACAGTCGATGTTCATCACATTCACAGTAGACCCCCCCCCTTCAGCAGTTGCCCCTCAAGACTGGGGATTCAGTTTCATGAGGTTCAGGGTTTACTTCAGCAGGTGGAAGGTGGACCCAGCCCAGAGTCCACAGCGAAGGGCTGCCTCTCCTGTGGGGCTTGTGAATCATGATGGACAGTAGCTCCTCCCACTGCCCATCTCTGGGACTGTCTTGGGGGATGGCTTCCTGAAAGAGGTGGAGGTTTTCTTAGAAACCATGCTTCCCCATAATTCAGTCAGACACAGTTACAGGAATATGTGCAAAAGAGCAACCAGCCATAAAGTGGAGAGACTGACTATGGAAAGAACAAAGGTTCTTGAAGAACATATGTAAGGCTTAACTATCCCAAACGCAGTCAGGCAACGGTGGCGCACCCCTTTAATCCCAATACTCAGGAGGCAGAGGCAGGTGGATCTCGGTGAGTTTAGGGCCAGTCTGGTCTACAGAGCGAGTTCCGGGACAAGCTCCTAAGCAACACAGAAAGACCCTGTCTTGAAAAACAAAACAAAACAAACGAACAAAACTATCTCAAAAGCTTAGAGTTTCCTAGGGAAAGGACAATGATGTTTTGTACCTGCTCCTGGAGGCGGGGTTCTTCCTGGGGTTGGCACTTTCTGGGATCCCTCCAGGGCCTGCTGGGTAGAGCCTCGTCCTTCCTACCTGGCCTGTCTTATACAAGCCCTCTTATTTATCTTCCTCAGTTTACCAATCTTGCCATTTTAACCCTAGCTTTTATTTTTTCCCCTAAAATTTATTTATTATGTATACAATATTCTGCTTGCATGTATGCCTGCAGGTCAGAAGAAGGCACCAGATCTCATTGTAGATGGTTGTGTAAATTGAATTCAGGACCTCTGGAAGAGCAGCCAGTGTACTTAATCTCTGAGCCATCTCTTCAGGTTCCTAACTTTCATTTCCTTAAATATTTATTATTTTATGTGTGTGAATGTCTTACCTGCACGTGCATACCTACGGTTGGTCAGAAATTGTTGAACCTGGGTGGTGGCGTACAGGTGTAGTCCCAGCCCTCGGGAGGCTGAGGCAGGTGGATCTTTGAGAGTTCAAGACCAGCCTGGTCTATAGAGTGAGTTCAAGGATAGTCAGGGCTACACAGAGAAATTTGTCTTGAAAAACCAAAAAACAAACGAATAAAAAAGAGGGGTTTGGACCCTCTGAGACTGGGGATACAGGTGCTTGTAAGACACCCTGTGGGTGCTGGGAATCCAATCTGGGTGCTCTGCAAGAGCTACATATGTCCTAACCCAACATTCACCTTCACTGTGACATGGTTGTTTTTTGTTTGTTTAGTTTGGTTATTCACCTGATCTTTCTATCAAGTACTGGGATTAGTGGATACACTACCACGTGTAACTTTTTGCTTTGTTTGTTTGTTATTGCTTTGATTTTTCCGAGAAGAGGTTTCCAGGTGTAATAGTCCTAGCTGTCCTGGAACTAGCTCTTGTAGACCAGGCTGGCCTTGAACTCACAGGGATTCACCTGCCTCTGCTTCCCAAGTGTTAGGATTAAAGGCGTGGGCCACCACCACCCAGCCTTGTTTTTGTTTTTTTGTTTTGAGATGGTATTTCTCCTGTGTCCCAGGCAGGCCTGGAACTTGAAATCCTCTCTGTCAACCTGTCCACCTATCTTATGCTGGGGCTACAGACGTGTACCAATCATGCCTTAGCATTATCATTTTATGTTGCTGTCTTCAGATTACGGCATAGTCCACGTTACAGTAACCAAATGTCACCCTCCCAGATGTTGATCTCCAGAGTGGCACCCGTGACAGCTGTGACATCATCCCAGGCTTCCAACCCTGTGTTGGTAATCTGATGTGAAGATGGCCGCCAGGGTGATCTGGGGGAGCCTCGGCCTGCTTCGAGTCTTGTGGTGTCTCCTTCCCCAGACTGGCTACATACACCCAGATGAGTTCTTCCAGTCACCTGAGGTCATGGCAGGTAAAACCCCCATGAACTTTTAATAAGATTGGGGCAGCAGTCGATATTTGGTGGGGGAAGACAACACATGTGGGGGTGAATGAGTGGGCCAAGTTGCAGCCTCTCTGGGATTAGAACTTGAGGTGGGGAATGGACATTTTCTTCACCTTCTGGAGGATGTTAATGAAAAACCTGCCTGTAACATGAGGGCCGGGCTGCTTGTTGGGGTTTATGTCCTGCCCAGTTCCCCACAGCTGGCAAGCCCCAAAGAAAATCACACAGACATCTCCATAAAATTATAAACTGATTGGCCCATTAGCTCAGGCTTCTTATTAGCTCTTGTAGCCTATATTAACCCATTGTTCTTATCTATGTTAGCCACATGGCTCGGTACCTTTCACAGCAGGGCAGGTCACATGTTGCTTCTTTGGTGGTCTGGGCTGGACTGGTAGGAATGGGCTTCTTCCTTCCCAGAATCCTCCTGTTCTCATCACCCCCGCCTCTACTTCCAGCTGTGGGGAACTGGGCAGGACATAAACCCCAACGAGCAGCCCCCTCATGTTACACCTGCCTCTTCCGTGTTTTCCTCCTTGGGCCAACAGATCATTCAGCATGTGATTCTGGATGTGTCAGCAGAATGACTTCATAGCTGGGCTTTCATGGTGGCTAGGGAAGCTTGCCTGACATAAGAAAAGTTGTGAAGTTGTCTCGTGCAGGCTCAAGGAGAGTCTTCTCCATTCAGACCAAGATTAGTAGTCACACACAAACCCTTTTTTTTCTTTATGTAATTTTTTAGGTATGAATATTCTATCTGCATGTATGCCTGCATGTCAGAAGAGGGCATCCATCACAGATGGCTGTGAGCCAGCAGGTGGTTGCTGGGAATTGAACTCAGGACCTCTGGAAGGGCAGCCAGTGCTCTTAACTGCTGAGCCATCTCTCCAGACCTTTTCTTTTTTAGACATGGTCTCTCTATGACATTCTGGCTGTCCTGGAGCTCACTCTGGCCTCAAACTCAGCAAGGTCCTCCTTCCTACTTCTGTCTCCTGAGTCCTGGGATTAGAGGAAAGGAGTTTACCACTACTCCAGACTCACCTTTTCCTTTCTGAGACAAGGTCTCATGCAGCCCAGGCTGGCTTTGAACTGCCTATGTCCACAAACCCCTGATTCTTTGGCTCCCACTCCTAGAGTGCTGTGATCACTGGCAGGTGCTTCTATGCCTGGTTTACGCTGTGCTTGGGATTGAACCCAGGATTTTGTGCACAATGGGCAGGCAATTATTTTGTTTTTTGAGACAGGGTCTCACACTGCAGCCCAGGCTTGCCCTTAAACTCATAGCAATGCTCCTAGCAAGGCTTCTGAGTGTGAGAGTCACCACACACACCTGACTGTTATACACTTCTAGCCCACTGGTCAGACTGTATCACATGACCACATTAGTCATGAAAACAGCTGGGGAATAAAGCCCTTATATCTGGGCATGTGCCCAGCTAAATGACTGAAGGAGAGAAGGAGAAAGATTCAAAGACACTTGGTTTGATTTTCTTCTTTTTCTTTCTTTTTCTTTTGTTTTTCTTTTATTTATTTATTTATTATGTATACAATATTCTGTCTGTGTGTATGTGCTGCAGGCCAGAAGAGGGCACCAGACCTCATTACAGATGGTTGTGAGCCACCATGTGGTTGCCGGGAATTGAACTCAGGACCTTTGGAAGAGCAGGCAATGCTTTTAACCACTGAGTCATCTCTCCAGCCCCTGGTTTTTGGTTTTTCAAGACAGGGTTTTTCTCTAGCTTTGGAGCCTCTCCTGGAACTCGCTCTGTAGACCAGGCTGCCCTTGAACTCACAGAGATCCACCTGCCTCTGCCTACCAAGTGCTAGGATTAAAAGCACGCACCACCACCCCTGGCGGTTTGATTTTCTTGCCCTCTTAAGATAGCATCTCTCTATACAGTTAAGGCTGGCCTCAACCTCACCGTGTAGTCCACAAGGCCTCAAATTTGTAGCATTCTCACTCAGTCTCTAAATGTTACAAGTGTGCACCAGCAGTCAGTTGTGGTGGTGCACACCAGCAGGACTTTCTGAAGGAGGCAGAGGCAGGTGGATCTCTGTGAGTTCAGGGTCAGCCTGGTCTACAAGAGCTAGTTCCAGGATAGCTCCAAAGCTACAGAGAAACCCTGTCTCGAAAAACCAAAAAACCAAAAACAAAAGACAAATGTGCATTAGCACACTCAGCTCGAGGATAAGGATCATGGCATGGGAAACCTAACTCTGCCACCCAGCTCAAGAGGTAGATTTGAACTGTTAGCTGGAAATCCCAGTCTCCTCCTGTATTTCTGAGATGTCTCTCTCATGGGCATAGGCACAAACCCCCGACCTTAAACTCTTGATCCTCCTGCCTCTGTCTCTCACGTCCTGGAGTTCTGGGCAGGTGCCACCATGTGTGGCTTCCAAGCTCATTCTTGATGGCAGAATTTTATTCTCCTCACTTATGGAACCATGTTTGCTCTTTCCTTTCTGTTTCTGGAAATCACCTACATTGTTGTTTGAAGCCCTTTCATCCTTAAACCAGCCGGGACACATACGATCCTCTTCTTGCTTTGTTTCTTTGCCTGTCTCCTCTGCATCCAGGATGGTCTCTGCTGTTCAAGAGCTGGGGAGAGAAGGCAGGCCACCTGAGAGACTCTCCCACAAAGCAGCTTTACCAAAGCAGGAAACCACCTGGTGCAAGCCGGTGGGGGGGTTGTGCTGGAAGTGTCCACCAGGAGGCCTTGCAATCCTGGTGCCGACCCCTGACTCTTCCCGGCACAAGCCTAAGCTTGGAACTGGCTCACCCCTGCCTCTTTCTCTGCAGAGGACATCCTGGGTGTGCAGGCTTCACGGCCCTGGGAATTTTACCCCAGCAGCTCCTGCCGTACTGTGGTCTTCCCACTGCTGACCTCTGGCTCTACCTTCTGGTTGCTCAGGTTCTGGGAAGAGCTGGGGCTCTGGCCCGGTCTGGTGAGTGGCTACGTGCTGCTGGTGGGGCCCCGACTCCTCCTCACTACCCTCTCCTTTGCCCTGGACTGGGCTGTGTACTACCTGGCCCCGCTGTGGGGGGCAGATCGCTGGAATGCCATGTGCCTGCTGTCTGGGTCCTATGTCACTCTGGTTTTCTACACAAGGACCTTCTCCAACACCATCGAGGGACTGCTCTTCACATGGCTGCTGGTGCTGGTGTCCCCTTATGTGGCATGGAATCCCACATCAGAGAAGCCTACTCCAGGCCCATGGTGGCAGAGCTGCCTTCTTGGTGCTGTCATGGCTGCTGGCTTCTTCAACCGGCCAACCTTTCTAGCCTTTGCTCTGGTCCCCCTTTCTCTCTGGGGCATCCACAGAACCTTGAAACCTAGCATCACCGCCTTGATCCAGGAGGCCCTGGTGCTGTTACCAGGGGCTGCTCTTGCTGCAATGTTGTTTATAACCATGGACAGCTGGTACTTCTCCAGCCTCTCCAGATCCAGTAGCCTTGTTCTTACACCTCTCAACTTCTTGTACTACAACCTGGACCCCCAAAACCTAGCAAGGCATGGCACACATGCACGGCTTACTCACTTGGCAGTCAATGGCTTCCTGCTCTTTGGGGTTTTGCATGCTCAAGCCCTGCAGGCTGCATGGCAACAGCTCCACAGCTGCTTCCGTGTGTTTGCGCAAACGGGCTTCTTGGGGATGCTGGGTGCTCATGGCCTACTGTCTAGCTCCAAGTCTCATCTCCTTCTCCTCTACTTCACCCCCCTGGTCCTGCTCTCTGCCTTTAGCCACCAAGAGCCTAGATTCCTGATTCCCCTCATAGTCCCTCTAGTCCTGCTTTGCAGCCCACAGACCCAGCCCATACCCTGGAAGGGCGCCCTGGTCTTCTTCAATGCCCTAGGTGCTCTCATCTTTGGCTGCCTGCATCAGGGAGGCTTGGTACCCGGCCTGAAGTATCTGGAGCATGTAGTCCACGCACCCGTCCTCCCGGGCACGACCACACACTACATGCTTCTCTTCACTCACACCTACATGCCTCCTCAGCACCTCCTCCACCTCTCAGGCCTGGCATCGCCTGTGGAGGTGGTGGACATGGGCGGGGCTGAGGACTGGCTCCTGTGCCAAGCTCTGAACAACTTCAGCGGACAAGCAGCCTGCCGACTGGCTGGTGGGCCACAGCTCTGCCGGCTCTTTGTAGTAACTCCAGGGACCAACAGGCATGCTCTGGAGAAGTGCGGACTTCCTCTCAAGAATGAGACCCTCTTGTTTCCCCACTTGACCCTGGAGGACCCTCCAGCCCTGTCCTCCCTACTCAGCCAGGCTTGGAGGACCCACCTTAGTCTTCACATCATAGAGCTGGAGGGTGAGCCTGTCATGACAAAGCAGCCATGGCCCAAGATTCAGCCATAGGAGGAAGGTGCCACCCCACCTTTTACACAGGCTGCTGAGTTGGGACACTGCTGTGTCTTCTGGGCACAGTGACAGGTTGTCACAACAGTGACAGGTTGTTCCTCTAGGTGAGACACCAAAGATCTGACCAGTCATGGTCCCAAAGCCAAGATCCCCAAAGAAACCTAGCATACCCACTGGCACGTGTCTGTTTCTACGCCATTACTTCCGATTGCTGTAATGTCTAAAATACATAGTCGCACCTGGTGATCAAAGACAATGAACTGCTGATGGTATCCCTGAGTGGCCTTGCCCAACTTACAATGCCTGACTTCTTCCTACCATCATTTCCAATCTGACAGTGTGAAGTAGGGACAGAGGTGGCTCATAGTCAGCTCTAGTCCCTAGTCTGTGACTCATAAACTGACCATAATGAAGTCCCTTCCACTCAGCCAACCTACCACCCTGATGGATCGGAGGGTCCTGAGGTCAGTGTCAGCCCTGGAGCCCGTAGCTCATGTCCCATAGCTTGATACACGTCTCTACAAGGCTCTTTCACCAGGAAGCCGTCGTTGTATTATATTTCATAACACTTTGGTGCCTGCATACGCAGTATTTAGGTATAACCAGAACAAGCCATTCTAGAAAATACCTCCCTATCCTCTCCTACTCCTTTCCTTGAGCAGTGGTGGAATTTTCCCAGTCATTTTCTCAAAGATTGGGTAATGTAGCTCAGGAGTCGAGTGCCTATTTAGCATGCTCAAAGCTGTAGGAACTACCCCCCCCCCCCCGCACCCTCCCCAACAAGAAAAAGAATCACTCTCCCAGAAGGAAGAACCCAGGTGCTCTCCCTCCTCAGCGCTGCTGTGAGGCCCTCTTAGCCTGCCCCAGTGGGAACACAGACTGCTCAGAATCTGGTACCCAGTCTAAAAGCTTTTCCAACAGCTTCAAGCCTTCTAGACGCTAACATTAACTGAGTGGCTTAAACAGAAGTCTAGAAATTGAGTTAGGGAGTCTCAGAATAAAAAGGGAGGTTACATGCTTGGGTCTTCAGTTAGCTGGCCCCTCGAAACGAGGAAGAGGAAATCAAACATCGTGTGCCACGGTATCCGAGGCCTTAGTGCTCAGAGGTGACAGAGCAGGCAGCCTCTGAGTAGCACAGATGCTGGGAAGAGTAGGCGGGGGTGATCAAGACTACAGACCCTGGAGTTACATGCCCGGGCTCACCTCACTCTGCATGGCTTCTGAGTTGCGCGAAAAATAGCCTCCATCCTCACACGAACGGAGCTTTAAATCAAAAACCACACAGGATGCAAGAACAAATATCAACAGACACTTAACGTGTTAACTATGAAGTTAGCAAGATCCTTCAGACTTATCCATCAGCTTATACATTTAATCAAAGATTGTGGCAACCTCAGGGTTATCATTCCATCCACCATCTTCCCTGGTATTCTGCTCCAGGCGTAGATGCAGCAGCATTTATTCAGCTTCAGTCCCGCTTGTAGAAAGCAGGCCATGGTTGGCCATGGCTCTCAGTAGTGTAATGTTCTGGTCTAGAAGACTCTTTTATCTCTGGTGCCTTCGGGGTCTTTATGTCCTGCCAGCCACAGGACTAGCACATGTCCATTTGAACGTAGGCATCTGCATGTTGACAATCCGAGTCAGATTCGAAGCCGTGCATCGTGCCCGAGATGACTCCTGAACCCTAAGGTTGGTGTAGATCACTGAAGGGAGGAGGGGACGTGACTTCGGCCTGGCAGAGTCCAGTCTGTGCTTACGCCTTGGCGCCCGGGCCCTTCTGATGACCTGGGGGTGGTCCTGGACGCTCTCGGAGGCCGCGGCGGAGTTCCTGAGTGAAGGTGTCCTTGAACCGCGCGACGCGGCGCCCCAAGGAGCCCGGAGACTGACCCGCGAGGGCTCGCAGGCGGCCGGCTGCATCGCGGCCGCGCAGTTGCAGCTGCAGCAGGGCGAAAGCCGTGAGTTGCGCCGCCCGCCGGATGGGCCGCGACTCGGACAGCCGCTCCACCAGCTGCGGGTTGTGCAGCAGGGCAGCCAGCAGCCGCCGGAAAATCATCGTCCTCCGAGCGCCCGGGAACCCGTAGCCCGCCGCGCTCGTCTTCCTACAGGCCACGCCTGACGACGGACAAGCCGGCGCCTTCTGATGACGACACAGCCGCGGCATGATTGGGCCCGGCCACGTCCGCCCACTGCAGCACGCCGCACACATTTCCGTTTCCGCCGCTGCCAGGTTCTTCCAGCCGTGGCCGCGTCGTGGTTTGTGTCTCCGCACCATGTCCGGTGGCCTCCTGAAGGCGCTGCGCAGCGACTCCTACGTGGAGCTCAGCGAGTACCGGGACCAGCACTTCCGGGTGAGGCGGCCGGGCCACGAGAGGGGCAGGCCTTGGGCTCGAATGCTGAGAAACGTTTGCACCTGTCTTATTGTGTCTTCCTGCCTGTTTGGTTGGGGGTCCTAAAATGCGAAGCCCTTTAGCTCCTAGGGAACCTGAAACTTGTTTTACCATTCTCTTACTGCCGCTGCGGTTACCAGCACCGATGCAGGGAGGTTCGGGTGTGGTGGCTGTTTGATGGGCTTGTCCTGATTGGGAAAGTGACTTTAAAGAAGAAGGAGGTATCCCTACGATGGCTTCGTACATTATTGCCGTTGTTTGTTTGTTTTCGAAACAGGGTTTCTCTGTAGCTTTGGAACCTGTCCTGGAACTATCTCTTGTGTGACCAGGCTGGCCTCGAACTCACAGATCCGCCTGCCTCAGTCTCCCGAGTGCTGGGATTAAAGGCGTGTGCCATCACCGCCCGGCTCCGTTTTTGGTTTTAATAATCAGCCAAACACTGCCATTTGGCACTACAGCCCTTTGTTTTGTAAGACAATCCTACAAAGTGGGCAGTAAGTAGGAGACTCAAAGTTGAATCCTGTTTTTTGCTGTCTGACGGGCATCGAAAATAGAAAGCCACACGAGTCACATCAAGGTCTGGGTGACAAAATTCAGTACAGCCATTGACTACACAGAGAAACCCTGTCTCGCAAAACGAAAAGGAAATTAGCCTAATTTGAAAACGTCTCCTGTGTGTCTGGTATGAGTTTCGCTTCTGCCGCTTTTTACAGGTCTCACTACCTTGAATAGTTCCACATTAATACCTAACCGTTTTCCATCTAAAGTTTCCTGGGTAAAACCAGGAAAGGAATCTTTTATCAAAAGCCTATAGCTCCTTTCAAACAGTAATAATTTCTGTCGTGTGCATTTTCAAGTGTCTTCTAAATGCAATGTGTCAGGGCTGCATTGAGTGGGAAATTGCATTATGTTGAAGCAGTAGACTGGATTTTACTTGTGGGAAAAGGGCAGCAGTACACAGTGAATCTGCTAGCCGGGTGTGGTGGGGACATTGAAGTCCTCGCTGTTCTGGAGACTGGGGCAGAAGGATCACAAGTTTGAGATCAGCCTGCCCCTGGACAAAGCGAATGTCGAATGTCGAAGTGATTGTTTTCTCTAATGGCTCATCTAAAGTTCTAAAACCTGACACTCATTTGGGTTTTTGGTTTGTTTTGGGTTTGTTTTTTGAGACAGGCTTTCTCTGTGTAACCACCCTGGCTGTCCTGTCCCGCTGCAGATTCGCCTGTGGCAGACTCAGGAACGCTGGGATGAAAGCTTCTGCCACCCGTGTCTGTCGTGTGTGTCTCCCCCCCCACCCCCCGTTTATTAGTTTGAGCACACAGTGACTACAGTGGGGATATAAGACCAGAATTTACTTTATTTTGCAAAGTCTCACTTAAAGCCTGGCTGACCTGGAACTCATTGTGTAAACCAGGCTGGCTTTGAACTCACCAGAGGATTAAAAGAGTATACCACCATGCTCAGCCCAAAACTAAGTGTGAATTCTGGATATAACTCCTGTGTTTTTCCCGTCGGTGACTCAACTGTTTTCCCTCACATGTACAGTGGGGATGATACATTAGGACCTACCACATCATAGTTCTGAGAATTAAAGAAAACAACCTAAATGTAGCTTTCTCACCTGCAGGCCTTTAGTGATTCCGCAGAATCACTACTTTCTTGTGTATAGCTCCATGTTCTTACTTTTTAACACTGTAGCTAGGAGGGCTAGACAGATGGCTTGGATGTTAGCCTAAACTGTTCTTCTGGAGGACCTGGATTCAGTTCCCAGCACCCACATGATGGCTCACAACCATCTGTAACTGATTCCAGCTGATCTGCTGCCCTCTTCTGGTCTCTGAAGACACCAGCCATGCACATGGTACACAGACATACAGGCAGGCAAGACACCAATATGAATAAACTAATATACCCAAACCAAGAAAAAAACCTATAACTTGGGAGATGGGTGTGATGATCCATTCCTGTTACTGAAGCCATTGGGGAGGTGGTAGCATGAATGTCAGGAGTTTGAGGCCAGATTGGGCTATGGTGGTCCTATTTCAAAAAGTAAAACAAAGTAATGGGCTAAGTAGACATAGCTCAATATGTGGAATGCTTGCCTAGCATGCAGGCAGGAAGCCCTCGGTAGATCCTGAGCTGTACATAAACTCAGTGGTGAATGCCTGTAAACCCAATACTTGGAAGGTTGAGGCAGGAGGATCAGAAATTCGGTGTCATCTCTGGTTACATAGTAGGTTCACAAAAGCCTTTACTACATGAAACCCTGTCTCAAAAACAACAACAACAAAAAAAAAAAACACAATTTTTTTTTCTTTTTGTGGGGGAGGTATGGTTCTAGACAGGGTTTTCTGTGTAGCTTTGGAGCCTGTCCTGGAAGGAACTCGCTCTGTAGACCAGGCTGGCATAGAACTCACTGATACCCACCTGCCTCTGCCTCTGCCTCCTGAGTGCTGGGATTAAAGGCGCGCTACACAATAGCCTAGCTTCAGAACCACCTCTTACAGCAAGGACAAGTATGTCAGGGGTCAGGATGAGGCAAAGCTTTAATTTCCAGATCAGAAGGGGCATCTGTGTTACACTTCAGATTATAACTTTAAGCAGGCTCTATAATTTAGTTTTCCAGTCTGTTCATTTTGTGTGTGTGTGTTATGCTTGTGGGCACAGGAAAGGTCAGGAAGTGTCTCTCACTTTCACCTCTCTGAGGACTCACTCTTGTTTCTGCTCTGCACTGTGGACTCCAGGCGAGGCTGGCCTCAAGCTTCAAGGAGACTGTCCCATCCGGCGGCCCTGTCTCCTGTAGGAGTGCTGGGATTGCCATGCACGACACCACATCCAGCTTTTCACTAGGAAGGGTTCCGGGGTCAAACTCAGTTGTCAGGCTTGCACAGCTAGTGCTTTACTGGCTGGGTATTCTATAGCCCTACGCACATCTCTTTTGAGGTTGTAATGTTTAACTTGGTCTCTATTTGAAATTCTAGGGTGATAATGAAGAACAAGAAAAATTACTGAAGAAAAGCTGTACATTATATGTTGGAAATCTTTCCTTTTATACAACTGAAGAGCAGATTTATGAGCTCTTCAGCAAGAGTGGAGATATAAAGAAGATCATCATGGGTCTGGACAAGATGAAGAAAACGGCCTGTGGCTTCTGTTTTGTGGAGTATCCTTGGGGCTCACCGTATGGCCCTGGCTAATCTGGAGCCTGTGCCTCCAGGCTGTCGCTTTTTTTAAAGGCACTAATTTACTATAATCCCTGTACTTTTCTCTTAGTTCTTCCTGAGTCATACTCTGTAAACTGGGAAACTGATAGGTGTTCTGTTCAGAAACTGTTCACATATGAGTCTTTAAAAAAAAGTGTCTAATCCCAGCACTCGGAAGGCAGAGGCAGGGTATACAGAGAAACCCTGTCTTGAAAAAAAATCAAAAAGAAAGAGTTCTAGTTGGGTGTGGTGACACACACCTTTAATCTCAGCACTCAAGGCAGAGTCAGGGGGAATCTCTGTGAGTTAAAGCCCAGTTTTGTCTATATAATGAGTTCCAGGACAACCTGAGCTACATGGACCCTGTCTTGCACGCCCCTCCCCGCCAAAAAGAATCTTGTGATGGTATTCAGACTAGCTCTCCACCCCTGGGCTAAAGTCCCCAGGCAGCTGAGCATAAAGGCCCATTCCACCACAATGTTTGGTGTCTGATTTTGGAGCCCAACACACTTCTTTCTTTCTTTCCCTAGACATAAAGGACCAAAGTTTTGTACCCTAGCGGCAGTAACATAAAAGGATTCACAGGGACAACAGGGGAAAGATAAAAAAGGCCCATGGGACCCAGAGTGGTTACATTTGCCTGGCAAACATGTGATCAGCATTCATGCTAAGCATACAAAAGCAAGCCTACTGTTGCTCCATCAAGCATTCATGGAACAAAAGTCATTAAATGCCTGCTGTTTGCTAGGCATTGTCTGGGCATCAGGTGCTGGGATTTGACCACATGTCAAATCCTTCCTAAAGACAAGGAAAGACTAATCTAGACCAGCAAGTCCAGTGTCAATTATAATTGCTTAAGTCAATAATTGGGATTTTTTATTTATATATAAGCATGTCTGTGTCTATGCATGATTTTCCTTTTTGGTAGTAGTGATTCTTAAATTTTTTATTATATTTATTCGTTTTATATTTTTATATGGGAGTGCTTTGCCTGCATGTATGTCAGCACAACATGCATATTTGATACCCTCAGAGGTCATAAGGCAGTGTCAGATCTGGGAACCACCATATAGATAGGGTCTGGGACTTAAGCCCAGGTCTCAGAAAGAGCATGTGCTCTTAACCATTGAGCCATCTCTCCAGCCCTCCCCACTCCCCCATGCCATTGTTTTTGTTTTGAGACAGAATCTTGGCATGAAGTCAGGCTGGCCTCAAATTCACAGCAATCCCCCTGCTTCGGTCTCCTGAGTGCTAGGATTATGAACATGAACCACTATATTCAACTTTATCATTGTTCTTGCATAAGAAGTTTATGGTCCAATATTCATTGACTGTATTTTTCTATTTGCAAATCAAAACATGAACCAAATAATTATTAGCAGATATGTAGGAAATCATGCCTGACATAGTCTGGACAAAATGTCGTTTACCTATCCTTTCTGTGCTCCTAAGTGCTGTTGGTATCCCTTAACACTTACGTAAGATACTATTCAAGAGCAGACGCGGAGAACGCTATGCGGTACATAAACGGAACCCGTCTGGATGACCGGATCATACGCACAGACTGGGATGCAGGCTTTAAGGAGGGCAGGCAGTATGGACGTGGACGGTCTGGGGGTCAGGTACGCTACAAGGGCATAGCTAATCTGCCTGGGATTCCAGTTATCAGTTTGGTTATTCTTTGTATGAGCTTTTGCTTGTGAGTTTTGATGGGATTTGGGGGTTTTCCTAAGATATCTGGCATCAAACTTGAGATCCTCTTGCCTCTGCTTCCTGAATGTTGAAATCACAGATAGTGCACACCAGGACAATGATAAGGAAATTTTAGACTTTGAAATATTCTGTACATTTAAGTGTTACTGAACTCAACTTTGCTAGGGGCCTCCCTCTGCCACAGTGCCTAGAACAAAAGCAAAATACACTCAAATGAGTATTAATGTTTATGCCTTGTTTGTCCATGGACACCTGGAAAGGTTTAGCTATGCCTGGCATGACTGTAGGATCAACATCCCACGGTACTTTTTTTTTTTTTTCCAATTAAGGTTCGAGATGAGTATCGGGAGGACTACGATGCTGGGAGAGGCGGCTATGGCAAGCTGGTACAAAAACAGTGAGTGGTGAGAGCCCCAGTACACAGCTCACTCTGTTGATGAACATTACCCAAGGTCTGATCAGTATCTCTGTTGCACTGGAAGCCACTTCTGGTTTTCCTCTGAACATTAAAGACAGAATCCAAAAGAATGCCTTTAATTTTAGTCTTATTAGGTTGATTTTTCTGTTACTAGGTCAAACCCGTAATCCTGGGCAACAGACTCAATCTGTGCCAATAAAACTGTCAGCCGGATACCACACATCCTTTAGGGAGACTGGAAAATGTCAGAATTGACTTTACGAGTAGGTTGGTAATCTTCATGGAAAGTGAAATGATTTTTTACATTTTTAAGTTTGCATGAGTATTGCTGAGGTTTTGTTATCGTCTGTAGCTTTGCTCTAAATTAGGAACAGGTGTCTGTCAACTGGATTTGCTTTTTATATTGAAAATATATAGTTGGCACAAAAGTCAGCCTTAAGTTGTCTTGTTTGCTTCCGTGCTTTATATGTCAGATTTGAAGGTTCACTAAGCACATTCCGCAAAAGATACAAAGGTTTCACTGACAGTTTAAAACAAGAAACCCCCCAAAACAAAAACCCCAAACCCCAAGGACACTGTTATCACACGGTGGTTAGGTACTCGTGAGTCCTAAGGTTTAATCCTCACAAAGAGTTTGCGAACTACAAGTGTTTAAGAATAGAAAGCCTCTTCCAGGAACTGTCTGGTTTTTTGTTTGTTTGGCTTTGGTTCTTGGTTTTTTGTTTTTCGAGACAGGGTTTCCCTGTGTAACAGTCCTAGCTTTCCTGGAACTGGCTCTTGTAGACCAGGTTGGCCTCGAACACACAGGGATTCACCTGCCTCTGCCTCCCAAGTGCTGGGATTAAAGGCGTGCGCCACCACCGCCCAGCCAAAACTGTCTGTTGTCCTTTTTCCCTCAAATCGTACCTGCCGTGGTTCGTGCAGTCATAGTAAGCTGGAGGTCTCTAGAAAGGGAGTCTAGAGAATTTTGCCTTTTCTTTCTAATATTGCATATGAATAATTTTTCATGATTAAAAAAAGGAAAATCTTTCATCTGTTATTTTTTTCTTACTAGTTTTTCAAGGTTTGTGCAGAACACCTTTGAGGCTGCATTAAAAATGGTTTTCTTGGAGCTGTAACAACTATAATGGAACAACTTAGGAAGCAAACACTTAATGAGGAGACACTTGAGGTTTAAAATAAAGCTTTTATATTGTAGTTTGAACTGTTTATCTTATATTCTTTTGTAGTAAAATATAACTTAGATTTCTACAATCTTATGACCCAAAACCGTGGGAATTTTATCTTCTGTAACAAGTTTCAATAAATTTAGACCAACTCAATTCTGTGTATACTTCCTTGCCTATAAAGAAGGACATGTTTTGGGACCCCTGTATCCTGGGACAGAGTCTGAATAATGCACAGAATTGGTATGTCCACTTCAGAGTGATACTTGTAAGTGCCATGGCAGTGCATGAAGGGGAAAGGTGGGCACCCTGTGAAACACAGGATGCACCAACCAACTGCTACTGCAGGAGCAGTGCAGAGTGGCTAGTTCTCCAGGTGATGGACAGGAAAGAAATGAGGCAGAATTAGAATTAGGATAGTTCTTGGGCTTGAGGATGCTAATTTTGACAGTCTCTTTTCATATTCTCCTTTGTCTTAGGGTTTCTATTGCTGTGAAGAGACACCATGACCACAGCAACTCTTATTAAAAAAAAAAAACATTTAATTGGGTCTAGTTTACAGTTTCAGGGGTTTAGTCCGTTTTCATTATGGCGGGACATGGTGGTGTCCAGGCAGACATGGGGCTGGAGAAGGAACTGAGAGTTAGTTCTGTATCTTGATCCATAGGCAGCAGGAGACTGTTCCGCAATGGGCATAGCTTGAACACAAGAGACCTCAAAGCCTGCCCCCACAGTGACACATTTCCTTCAAAGAGGTTATACCTCCTAACAGTGCTGCTCCCTTCGGGGTGGAGGGGGCTACTTTCTTCCAAACACCACACTCTACTTTCTTTCTAATTTCAGGCATAATATCTGAACTATACCCCATTTTAATCAAAGAAAGTGAGCTAGCTCTCAGAGATGTATGCTAAGCTTGGTGTAGTGACACATGCCTATAATCCTAACACTTGGGAAACTGAGGGGAAAAGACGAGCTAAGGATGGAACTCAAAAGGCACAGCCCATCTCTATCCCAGACAACAAAAAAAACTACAAAGCCCACAGAGACAGGTAGGCCGAGATGTGTGAATGAAGAACAGCCATTCTTATGTATTGTAAGCTGAGATATAAAACTTGAGACTTGGTTTAGAGTTCTGCTACCCAATATGGTGGTTAGACACCACATGTGGCTACTTAAAAATAATAAAATTGGGGCTGGAGCAATGGCTCGGGAGCACTTGCTGTCTGCCAGAGGATCTGGGTTCACTTCCCAGCACTCATGTGACTCACAACTAACTGCAACCCTAGTTCCATAGGCTCCAATGCCTTCCATGAGTATGACTGCATGCATCATGGTACACTTACGTGCAGCCAGAACACTCCTAAGTTAACAGTAATGACTGTTAACCAGATGGGGCTGTGCACATCTTTAGTCCCAGCTCTAGGGATTAGAGATGGCTCAGTGGTTAAGAACACTGCCTGCTTTTCCAAAGGTCCTGAGTTCAATTCCACATGATGGCTCACAACCATCTGTAACGAAATACGGTGCCCTCTTGAGGAAGAGACCTGGTCAGTCGTCCTCATCAACTTAGACCATGAAACCCAATATGGACAAGTTCAACAGAACCACCATATACAGGCTGCCCATTCATGCATCAGCATTGCCAGGGCATACATTTCTTTTTCTTTTTTCTTTTATTCTAGGGATTAGTGGGAGGCAGAGGTAGATGGGTCTAGAAATTGAGTTCCAGGACAGCCACAACTATACAGAGAAACCTTGTATCAAGAAACCAAAATAAATGAATGTTGTAATTCTTTGCTGTTTTGAGACAGTGTCGCTCTAGGTACCCCTGGCTGTCCTAGAACTCGCCCTGCCCTGTAGACACGGTCGGCCTTGAACTCAAGAGATCCTCCTGAGTGCTGGGATTAAAGGTGTGTGCTACCACAAATCACAATAAAAAGAATAAAATTAGCTGGGTAGTGGTAGCATATGCTAGAGGCGGGCATAGCTCTGTGACTTCAAGGCTAGCCTGGTCTACAAAGCAGGTTCTAGGACAGCCAAGACTGTTAAACAGAGAAAACTTTATCTCAAAAAAAGAAAAAAAAAAGAGATTTGAACCCTGAGTTTTCAGTCACACCAAGCACACTATGCTCAGTACGAGATAAGCTCATGCTCATCCAGGAAGGAGCTCCTGCACTGTACAGCTCAGCAGAGCTAGGGAGGCTTCCAGCGCCACTGTTCTTCAGAGAGCCTTTCCACTGGAATGACACTACGAGATACTAGCCACCTAACCATACATGTTACTCAACACGAGAACACATGTTTATAAAGGCATTTAGTTTATTTTTCAAAAAAATATTTTGCTAGAAGGGTTGAGTACTGACTGTAATTTTACATGATCATAATCTTTCAAGCGAACAACTTGTCTAGGTCTGCTTTTGTAACCCCAAATATAATAGCATTTCATGGGTGCTATTCCCCAGACCTTAGGTATCTACCAGCCAGGAGGCAGAGCCTAGCACACAGCAGAAGTTGTGCTGTATAACTGTTGATTAACCTGGTCTCTTAACATATGAAGCAGAGCAGATAATCAGTGTATTTAATGTACAGTATTAACTCACTGTTTCTGACCGTGACCACTCAGACCCCCGATTGCTTCTAATGCAGGGACGGAAACAGTGAACTACAACAGCAGAGAAAAGGGACAGCTTACATTAGGCGAGTACTGGCTGTGTCCCCAGCTAGTCTGTTACTGTTGTACTCCAACCGTAAATTCAAGATGACCATGATATTTATAGTCAATAGTAAACACAGAATACAGTGCAAAGCCAAAAATGCACTGTGAAATTATTGGCAGCAACTGCTTTTCTCTTCCTTGAGCAGCCAACTGAAAGTTAATTCTCATGATTGCCTAAGAAAACTAAAAGATGCATTAAATCTATATTCATTACTAGAAATGTAACAAAAGGAAAGACCACTGGAAAGAAGCCACTACAGCCAGATAAGTTTGCCAAGAGGACTGGGCAGCTTATTGAAGGCTCGTCATATATGAACAGCTTTAAGTTTGTGCAGGGTTTACATTCATCCCAGTGACATAAAGTCTGCCTACTTTATGGGCATCAACAGTTCAGCACCAAGCCAGTGACAGCAAAGCATTGCTGCAAACATCAAGACAAAAAATTCTGCAATCTAGGACTTGAAAGCTAAACGGAAGTTTACATGTAGTTTACACAAGAGGAGAAAGAACAACTATGTATTCTAAAACCAAGGCTCACTAATGACAGAAACAGACTTAGAACATATTCAGAACATCCAGCATTGAGGCTAAAGCAAACTCAACAGTCCATCTGAAGATGCTGATCTTGGTAGAAGGGAAAGAGTAGCTACTTGGATCTGGACAACTGAGTCTCTGTTCATTCCTGCATGCTTCAGTGCTGACGTGACCATTTCTCAGACTGAAGAAGTGGCAACTCAGGCTCTGGACATTAAGATTCTCCCAGGCATTGAAAATACTAATGCACCTATGTAACCCAAACATCAGGGAGGCTGAGGAGAAGGACTGCAAGATTGAGGCCAGCCTGGGCTAAACAAAGACCCTGTTTCAACAAGCTTCTCAAAGGAACAAACACAACTGTAACTTCTCCATGAAAGGTCTGTTATTAGGGAAGTGAGTCAGATAATTCCTCACAAGACTTTTTAAAAGTTGAAGACATTTTGAGTCAATTATCTCATTGCTGCTGAAACAGTATAGGCACAGCAACAAAAGACATGCTATAAATTTTAAAGAAGTTCATGCTGGTGTAATTACGTCTGAAAATCTTAAGACCATATCTTTAGCTTGGTGACACAGACCTAGAATCCTAGCATCTGGGAGAGGACTGGGAATTCAAGGTCATCTTCAGCTACATAATGAGTTTGAGGCTAGCCTGACATTTGAGACCCTGCTCCCCAAACCCTTCCCTAAGAGATCTTTAGGCAGTCTGGCCTGACATGGCTGACTGTAATTCTAGCTCCTCAGGTGTCAGGAGTATAAACAAAATCAGGCTTAGTCACCGAATAAATTCAAGACCAACATAGACAACTTCATGACGCCCTGTCTCGAAATTCAAAAAGCACAAAGGAGGCTCAGTGGTAGAGCACTTGCCTCCCACACAATCCCCAGAACCACAACAACAGAAGAGGCATATCTTCCTCAAACTTCACCATCCCCAGTGGTGACACAGCCTTTACCTGTGACAACATAAAGTGCCTCTACTCTTTTAATGACCTGAAGCACAAGAAATGCAGACCTGGTTTTCTGCGTAGGCCTTTTGAGGCTGGGTGATTAAGGAGAGGAGTGAGCTAAGACCACTGTCCAGTGTCCATACTGCTGTAGAGGATCACCCCTCACTGCAGCAGTGAGCCCTGCTCAGACATTTTACCTTTGTTGTTTTTCAAACAGCTTATGCCTAACTAGTCAGTTTTCTTCTGTCATTTACTTGGTATTTTTCTGCACAAGTTCATTACTCTTGCCTCCTTCAATTCAGAAAAAAATAACTGGTTAGGCTTACTATGCATCTTACTTATTTTCCTTTAAAAATGTCACAACAGGCCAGCCTAAAGATGCAAGATCACCACTTTCCTCCTAACACAGAACAGCCTGTCCCCAGAGGAGAGAGTTAAACAGGCAGTTTTTAAGTATGGGATTCAGATTATTCTTACAGAAGCCAAAAGAGCCTTTCAAGATGCTGATCCACCAGAGAAGATTGGAAAAAATATTCCTCGTGTGCTCTCCTAGAGAACTCAGTGTTGCCTCCCTTCTTCTCCCACTATGTGCAAAACCATGCCAGTCTTCTACTTTGAATGTTTGCATCTCAGACACCTTAGAGCAGAAACATTTGTGGTAAATCTGAAATACTTTGGAGAACATGGGAGGCAACAAAGAGAGGTGATAACTAGCAAATTACGTTTATGAAAAGCCTAATTTTCATTTAACCATTGGTTTGGTGGATGCTAAGTTTTTTATTTTTTTTCATAAGTCAAACCCAGAAAAAAGTTTAGCATCCCAAGAAACCTTTATGAGATTTAATCCATTATTATAATTCTTAAGACCAAAATGGAAATCTTACTGTAGGGTATATTAGTATGCACCTATATTACCAGCCCTGGGAAGACAGAGACATGATTGGCCTGAGTTCCAGACCAGCCTAACTACTGTGAGTTCTAGTACAGCTTGGGCTACATAGTGAGACCTTGTCTCAAAATAACAAAACAAAACAAAAGAAACCTTTCTTTAAGGTAACTGGCCCCAAGGATGCTGCTTTTTTTTTTCTTTTCTCTCATACCTTAACTCTTCTCAAATCAGCACTGTGCTTGCAAGCACTGTGTCCCTCAGCAGAACAGTCCCATCTCCCCTCAGAAGGAAGGCATCTCATGCTCAGAGACTCATCTGAGGGACATCAGCAAAAGGTGCCGCTCATTTAAGTAAAACATGACTGGCTTTTTCACAACCACTCCTATCTACCCCTTTATGCCATAGGAAACATCTATTCTGAGCTACACTGTATCAAAACATCTTGCATTTTTAGGTTCTGGGGTTAAATTTTAAACCTGTATTCAGTTCACATCTAACTATGTTTCAAAAGCTGCACCAAATCTACTAGGCTTTTTTTTAATACTCTTTACTGCATGCTCTGTCTATATGCATGCGTTTGGATAATAAATATTAAATATGGGAGGGATGTATGGAATCCATAAAGTTAAAATGAAACTAAACCGAACATTTAAAAAATTATATGATAGCAGGAGAAATGAAGAAGGGCAAAAATAAATTTGAGGTAACAATAGTGGCCCAATACCACCAATCTGAAATATCTGTAAAAATTCAGTAAGTGTTTGGAGATTCAAGTAACAAACCATTTGCTCCAACATGGCCAGCCTTTCAGAGTCCCTGCTGAGTCTCAGTCCAGGAGCCGGCACTCACACAGCTCCTTGTAGATCCTCTTCCGTACTCGAGGCATGTCTTCTTGAGAAAACTGGAAAGGCTGCTCTAGGGCGAGGCACTTGCAGTACTGCAAAAGAAAAAAGAATGTGCTCTGTCCCAGAGACACCTGGATGGCATGTGTGCAGAGCTCCCACCCACTGCCTTGTACACACACACACACCTAACTAAAGTTAGACTGAAGCTGCAGAGTAACGGTGTGGGTCTTGTAAAATTATACTGTTTTTGTTTGTTTGTTGTTTCCAATGACAGGGTTTTTCTGTGTAATGGTCTTGAACTCACAGAGATCTGCTGCCAAGTGCTGGAATTAAAGGTTTATGCCACTAAGTCCAGCTTGAGAACCATGATATTTTAGAACACTGACTTCCAGTGAGAGTCAGCTTTCTAAGAAAGTGGACAGCTGGGCATCCTTCCACTCTGCCCAAGTACAGTCTGCTGAGCCTGTATGCACTTGGACCTCACAGGGAAAGTAACTTGAGTTTCCTTATAACCCCCCAAATTCATGAGGTGTGAGGGGTACAGTAGGGCTGCCTCCAAAGTCTTTGTAAATCATCTCGGAGTTCACGTGTCATAGATACATGTCCTTAATACATACATGTCCCCCTCTGACACAGCTTCCTAAGATCCCCTGCTCATGAGTCAGTTCCTCCTAATGGTCACATCCGCAATACAGCAACAAAGGGAGAGTGTTGTCTTTCCTAACTCTGTAAACAACAGGACTGCCATTTCTTCTCTCAAGACAAAACAAGCAGTTTACATACTGTAAAATAGTATTTACCTGGAGCACAAAGACTCCACAGTCACTGTCATTTTTCTGTTGTGGAATACACTGAAGAGAAAAAGAAGATGATCATTAAAATAGACCAGGTGTCTCTCCACATAAGGAAACTGCTCCCATGGGTAAATGAACAAGAGATGGGAATACTACTCCCAGATAACTAATCTATACCTCTACTATTCAAATACCTTAATAAGAGAGGCCACATGAAAAGATCTTTCAATTTTAAATTGAAATTGAATTTCAATTTAAATTAAATTTTCAAATTTAAATGTGGGAAATGAGAAAACCAAATTTAAAAACCACTTTAAAGACCTAGCTATTAGTTGTGCTATCAATTCAATGACAATGAATACAAGTGGCCCTGAGGATCAGAGCGTTCGCTGGTACCCAGCACTCGTCCTCTGTGCTTCCTGGCTGTGATGCAATGCAACCAGATGTCTCATGCCTCTGCTGCCACGCATACCCTGCCGTGATAGACTATACTCTCTGACTGAGCCACAATTAGACCCCCCCTTTGTCAAAGATTTCATCACAACAATGAAAAAAAAATTACCTAATAAAGTTCCTCTTTATAGCCTTAACTTTTTACCTCAGATTATATAATTCTGCTGTACTCTTTGAAGTAAATCATAAAGGCAAAGAATATGCTTCCAAAAAACTGGTTACTGCGTCTAAGACAGGAATATGGAAGACTCTGGAAGGATGTAGCATACCTGGACGAGCTAGATGGATAAATCAGTAAATCAGACAATTTTTAAAAACTAAAATTCTACAAGTTCATTTCTGATGTGAACTAATATGTAGGTTATTAGGAACAAAAAAAAAATTTAAACATTAGTATTTGGTTCAGTTAAAAGATGAACTAATCTTGATCTTTTGGGCTTGTGTTCAACATTTGTCAAAACTCTGCCTATAAAACTGGGCCAATAACCTAGACAGACCCGAGTTCAAGGACCTGCCTCTAACAATAGTTCCAATATTCAGTTTTCTTGTGTATATAATAAAGACGCCTCTTATCCCTAAAGAACTGCCTGCCACACAGGTTGTAAGGATCAGATGAGATCATGATAAGGAAACAGTTGGAGGGCTGTGTCTGCCTCGGCACCAATTTGAACACCACACGATTACTAACTACATCAAGGATGACATGATTTATGCTACCTGCCCTCACAATGATTAAGTACTAAGATCTCCCAGCAGGCACCGCCCTTGGGTCCCTGTCCCCTCACACACGCTAGAGCCCCAGCTGTGTCAAACTTACCTTTGTAACAGCAGTCTGCCAGCCCTGAAGAAATTCAGGTCTGTTTTTTTCTCTGGCTTCAGTCAGCAAATACTTTCTTATATTCTGGTTAAAAAGAAAGCACAACACATGTCGTTCCATTAGTTGGTGAAAATATGGAAGCTGACCAATCAGATAGACATGAAGGACGAGCAGCTGCAGTCTGTACAACCGCATGGACTTGGGTTAGTTCCCAGCTGAACTGTCTCTCAGACTCCCACTCGGATCTGGACTGAAGTAAACACTCAAGACTTGACCCTCACTTTATGAGGTCAACTTGCTACATTTGAAACCTTGTCTTATATCTAAAGACAGAAGAAAAACATGGCAAAAAACATTAATAACTAAAGTTAAACAAAGAACATTCCGGCTCTCCTGTCTGTTTCTCAGGTCCTTTCCCAACCCTTAACTCACTTGTAGAGATGCAGTTAACTAATATCTCCGCCATTTTCTCCAGGTCTACCCCATGTCTGCTATCTTCTAGATGTAAGTAAGTTTTACTTACTCACTTCGTGGTTCTGAGGACTGAACCATGACCATGTGTATGGTGAGCCCGGAGTCTATCACTGAGCTATAACTCCAAATCTGACAGACACAGATTTTGTAATACAATTAAATTTATCAAGCGGTTCCTTGGTGTTTTCTTCTTCTTTTGTGTAAGAAGGCCTTCCCTACTCCATGAACGAATAAAACATTTTCTATATTTTATCCAAGATTTCATGCTTTTTTTGCTTTTGAGATAGGGTCTCACTATGTGGCCCTAACTAAGCTGGAACTTAACAAATCCACTTATCTGCCTCCCAAATCCAAGAATTAAAGACATGGACCACCATGCCCAGCATGTTCATGTTTTCTATCTATAGTATTAATGCAAGCCTCTATATTTTTCCAAATAGCAGCTAATTTTGCCAGCTCAACAATTTGTCTTTTCTCAATTTTACCATATACTAAATTCTACACACACACACACACACACACACACACACACAGAGACACACGATTATTTGTGGATACTTTAGAGTGGATGTTCCAATCAATCTATATTCCTCAGCTGATATAAGTAACATTTTAATTTTAAAACTTTGATAACATGCTTTGACATCTGCCCGAGGAGTCTGCCTTCACTGTTCCAGTTCAAGCTCATGCACATGAATTCTTAGAAGACCATCACGCCTTTCAAAGATCTGATAGTGGGCTGGATCTGTAGTTCAGTGAAGAGCTTGTTCAGCATGGACAGCGGTCTGGACTCCATTCCCAGCACCATATGAACCAGATGTGGTAACACACACCTAACATCTTGGAACTTGAGTGCTAAGAGCAGAACCAGGAGTTCAAAGATATCCTTGGCTACATAGCAAGTTGAAGGCCAACCTCAGCTATATTAGACCTCATCTCAACACCAAGCATGGTACTGTATATTTATAATCTCAGGACTTAGGAGGCTGATAGCTGGGCTGTCTGTAACTCCAGTTCCAGGGTACCCGGCAACCTCATGCAAGCAAAACACCAATGCACATAAATATTTTAAAAAATGCTGAATCCAGCCAGGTGGTGGTGGCTCACACCTTTAATCCCAGCACTCAGGAGACAGAGGCAGGCAGATCTCCGAGTTCACAGGCAATTTAGTCTACAGAATGAGTTCCAGGAAAGCCAAGGCTAGATAGAGAAACCATGTCTGGAAAAACAAAATAATAATAAATAAAATGCTGAATCTAACTAGAGCACGCCTCTCCAGAGGGGGCCTCAAATCTGACAGCTCAGCCACCTGCCCTGACAGCTGTCCTCTCACACTGCAAAGCAGCGGCTGATGTCAGCTGTTCTGTCTAGAGCTATGATCTGTCATGGTCAAGCACAGATTAAAAATTAAGATACGTAGAATAGTAACTTACCTCTACACAAAATTTAAAATGAATGCCTTGGGAATCATAAAATGAAATAATTCGATTGGAGAGTGTCACAGTAATGAGAGACCAGTGGACTTCCAGGTGGATAGGAATCAGCAGAAGGCTCTTTTTAAACAGATCCACCTGGTGAAGAGAAAGAGCTATCACCACAACGCCAACGTCATCATTCATCTACTGACCTTTGACCTGCTAACGATAAAATGGGGACGTGGTAAAGCAGAATGTGAACAGTGTCTCATCTTAAAGGCCATGTTTGTAATTACTAAATTAAAATGACGGTGACCATGAACTCCTTTGTGACCCTCCTGCTTCCACCTGCTCAGGATTGTCAGCAAATATGTCTGTCTACATTTAGGAAGGACTCAACCATGAGAGCAGAGGAGGGTCAACATCATTCCTTTCCTCGATTGTTTTTCTATCTTATTACTGTTTGAGAGTCTCTTACTGAGTCTGAAGCCATGCGTGGTCCTCGTGCATGGACTGTGAGCACCTTATCACTATGCTACCTCCCTGCTGCCACCTTTTATTTTTATTTTCCTTTATTTTTTTAATATATTTTTTAAAAAAATATTTATTTATTTATTTATTATGTATACAATATTCTGTCTGTGTATATGCCTGCAGGCCAGAAGAGGGCACGAGACCCCATTACAGATGGTTGTGAGCCACCATGTGGTTGCTGGGAATTGAACTCAGGACCTTTTGAAGAGCAGGCAAAGCTCTTAACCTCTGAGCCATCTCTCCAGCCCCTTTAATATAAATTTTTAAAATTTTTCTTTTAAAAGTGTTTTTGCACCAGAGCAGTGGTGGCGCACACCTTTAATCCCAGCACTCAGGAGGCAGAGGCAGGTGAATCTCTGAGTTCAAGGCCAGCCTGGTCTACAAAGCTAGTTCCAGGGAAAAAGTTTTTGCATGATATTTTATTCTGGAGTGCCATGTGGAGGTCAGAGAACCTTCTATCACATGGGTCCTAGGGACCAAATTCAGATAGGGTTGGTGGCAGGGACCTTTGCTTGCTGGGCCATCTTCCTGACCCTTATTTTCAATTTGATTCATAATAAGAGAAGACTGTCTCTACAACTTTCTAGTGGCCAAGTATATGATCAGTGCTTACAAATATCCCTTGGGTAGAAAAATAAATAAATGAAGCTGGTTTGGATGGCAAGTTTGTGGCCAGCTTGGGTACATACATACTGTATATCTACATGGGAAATAAAGGGCAACCAGAAACACCAAATCTAGGTCTGGTCTTTAAAAATTACCTCCTCCCCTACACACACACACACACACACACACACACACACACACACACATTTTATTTTTTGTTTTGTTTTGATTTTTGAGACAGGGTCTCTCTGTGTAGCTCTGTCCTGGAACTCACTACACAGACCAGACTGGCCTCAAACTCTGCTTGCTTCTTCCTTCCCAATGCTGGATTTAAGATGTGCTCTACCATGCCTGTCCCCCATCTTAATATTTATATATTGTGTGTGTGGACAAGGCATGTCACAGTTCACGTGTAATCAGAGAACCATCCCAAGAGTGAGTTCTCTCCTTCCACAACGTGGGTTCCAGGGACTGACCTCAGGTTGTCAGGAGCCATCCCACTGGCCCACATATTCTCTTTTGAAGGGGTATAATGATCTATTAATTATATACCTATGCAGTTCTACAAAATGTATCGTTTTGAGAGCTTACTTATTGTCTATGAAGTTTACTAAATGAAAGACATCTGCCACTAGCAATGTACTTTTTAGAGACTGAGTGTGTGTCCACAAGCATATGCATGAGAGTGTAAGTGTCTGAGGGCCAGAGGTGCGGTGTAGACAAGGCTGTCCTCCAGTTCTCAGCGATCCACATGCCTCTTATTCTGAGGGCTGGGAGTTTGGGGATTAAAGGCAATTTATTTTCAAACATTCATTTTCATACTGTTTTATTAATTTCTTAGCATTTAGCATATGACTGAAATACTTTTTTAGCTATCCTAGTTTGAGAATTCCGAGAACAGAATAATTTATTTTCACTTAACAAAGTAATGATTATTTTGCAACTATTTCCTATGACCATGGCCAATGGTCTCTAAGCAATCGTGACTATATAATGACCCTAAAGATGGTAGTGTTTAGGAGTCAAGCATTTTATGTCTCACAAAAAAACATGTCCTATGGCATGAATTATCCACACACACACACAAAAAACTATGTGTTGAGTGTTTTGCCTGCATAATGTAAGTGTGCTACATCTACGCCCGGTGCCCAGAGGCAGGAGAAGGGCCAGACATAGGAACCAAACCTAGGTCCTCTGCAAGAGCAGCCAGGGCTCTGGGCCACTCCGCCATCTCTCTAGCTCCACTAAAAATAATAATAGTAAAATAAAAAGAAAACCTTTAAGAATTAATGGCATGTCTTTAATTTCTGGCCTTGTTAGAATTTTGTCAGTTTAAAATATATTTACTGCCCAGTGGCGGCAGTGGCGAACGCCTTTAATCCCAGCACTTGGGAGACAGAGACAGGCAGATCTATGAGTTTGACGCCAGGACAGTTAGGGATACACAAAGAAACTCCAGCTCGAAAACATATGCGTATATACATATGTATAAGAAATAGTGACACAAATCCATAAAGTTTACCAATGACTTGAAATTCCATGAAGCTGAGGTATCAATTTATTTGAGAATTTAATTTTACTAAAATTAGCAATCTCATAAGCATCTTTTTACAAATCTTTCTTTTTCCAGATTTCTTTAAAATAAAGACCTAGTGATTGGATCATCAAAAAATTGAAATGAACATTTGGTAAGTTTCAATATATATCATGACAATTAGCATTTTACTGTGTATTTTACAATATTTTTAGTGGTTTGCGAAATATAATCTCCTTTATTCTCCCAACAGAGTGAACCTGTGAACTCCTCTACAGAGGGCCTGACTTTCAGGATAGTTGAGCAAGCGCGCTCACGTCACAGCCAGTTAGGTCACCAAACTGGAATATGAATTATAGCTCTCTTAGATTTGTACACTTCAGACACTGTACTTGTTATAAAAATTATTTCCAGGTCTGGGGATATGGTTCACTTGGTAAAGTATTTGCTGACACATCCGCAAAGCCCTGGATTCGATCCCCAGCATACATAAAGGAGATGCTGTGCTCACACTGGGAATTGCAGCAGTCTGAGGCAGAGGCAGAGAATCGGGCATTCAGTCCAACCTCAGCTATGCAGGAATTCCAGGCCAGCTTGGAATGTCTAAATAAAGTAATAAATTTTATTTCCATCGACTTAAGAGTTATTCCTGGTTTTGTTTGTTGGTTGGTTTGAGACACAATCTCATTGAATATCCTCTGTGGTGTGGAACTTGCTATTAAACTAGACTTGGCCCTGAACTCACAGAAATCCACCTGCCTCTACTTCCTAAGTGCTAGAATTAAAGACACGTGTCACCTTGTCTGGCTTCTTTTTAAAATAGCAACAAGAAAAAAAGTTTCCCATAGCTCAGACTAGCCTCAAACTTCTGGTCTTTCTACCTCCGCATGGGCTTACAAGTTCAGCTAGGACTCACATTCATTACTCCAACCCTCCCAGTCAGCTTAAAATGTCAGAAGTATGCAAGGAATGGCGGCACATGTCTGCCTAGTTCTCAGGAGGTCCAGGCAAAATCATCAGGAGTTTGAGGTCAGCTTTGGCTACAGACTGAGTGTCAGAATAGCCTGAGATACATGAGTCTGAGGTCTTTTGAAAAGACAAATGAAAAACAAAATTATTTCCATATTTATTATTTGAGTTTGAATTTACTGGTAAATGTCAAAATATCAAAAATCGACTGAAGAGGTTTCAAAAGTGTTTCCACTCAGGCATCATGTAGAAAACCTGTAACCAACACTGGGCGGCTGAACCAGGAAGATCACGAGTTGAAGACCAGCTGAACTACATAAACCATGGCTAGGGTTGTAGCTCAGTGACAATAGTATTTCCCTGGCATATGAGAGGCCCTGGCTTCCAACCCTCGTGCCACCGCCAATAAAAACGTTCTGACAGCTATTTTAGCCTTTTATTCTCACACTCAGCAATGTCTTCTCCACGCTGCCCAGCAGGCTAACAGTAATGCTGCAGTCATGGACACCCAGACTGCAGCTCCTTCCTTACAGCACATTCAGATCCACACACTCAAGAGTCTCATCCGTCAAACATTAGGATGAAGCACATTAAACAGTCACATGGGGTTCTACTGACACCACAGTGTCATTCCAGTTCTGATCCTCCCCCAAGAGCCGCTCATCAACTTCAAATTCAGTATAAAGGAAACAGAATACCTTTTTAGTCCATCTCTTAACTCCATTATAGCCTTTGGTTACCAGCTGTCTGTGGAAAAAGCTGTTGAAGAAATGGACCTAGGACAGCAAACACAATCAACCAGGTTACATTATGCCACGCCCATACTCAACTTCACGAGAAAATAGAAATTTAAGAATTTGAAAACATAAAATAAAGAAAAGATAAATGGAAGTTTTTTCTTTTTTAATTTGAACATAGGATTTCTGTGTAGCTCTGGCTCTCTTGGAACTCATTCCGTAGAGCAGGCTGGCCTGGAACTCAGAGATCTGCCTGCCTCTGCCCCATCATTGTCCTTTCTCTTCTCCCCCAATGCTGGGATTAAAGGTGTGGGCCACCATGCCCAGCCTTTACTTTCTCTTTTCTTTTCTTTTTTTTTTATGACTAATGTTTTTATTAAAAATCTAGGCCTGGTCAGGTATGAATGAATGCCTTTAATCCTACACTCAGGAGGTACAGAAGGAGGATCTCTGTGAGTTGGAGTCCAACCTGATCTTCATAGTGACATACAGGCCACACAAGGCTACATAGATACCCTGTCTCAAAAACAAAAGAGAAGAAAAATGAAGGCCCCAGCTTAATTGGAAAAGTCTTTGCTTCAGAGGCACACAACCCTAGGATCTTTAGGACCACAAAAACTGGGTATGGCAACACACACCTGCAATCTTAACATTTAGAAGGTAGAGACAGGACGATCAGAAATTCAAAACCATCCTTAGCTATAGCAGAGTTTGAGGTCAGTCCAAGTTACATGAGATCCTCTCTCAAAAGTACAGAAATTAGGAAGGAAAGGAGGGAGGGAGGCAGGAAGGAGGAAGGAAGGAAGGAGAAAGGTAGGTCAAGAGGAAGAAAATATATTACACAGCTAGCAGAAGAGCCTATTCCTAATTTTCATTAACATTATTATTAGCATCCCGTTAAATCCCAGCATTCGGGAGGCAGAGGCAGAAAGATCTCAATGAGTTCAAGGCCAGCCTGGTCTACAGAGCAAGTTCCAGGATAGCCAGGGCTACACAGAGAGACCTTGTTCAAAAAATAAATAAACAAGCAGAAGGAAGTAATTATTACTTTAAACTCCAGCACGGGAATTGTGAAATTACCCAATCTGAAGTGTGAAGATTTGGAGATTCCTTCCAGTAACTATGAACACTTTCCTTTTTTTTTTTCTTTTAGGGTTTTCTATCTTTCTTTTCTTTCTTTCTTCTTTTTGGTTTTTCAAGACAGGGTTCTCTGTGTAACAGCCTGGAACTCGATCTGTAGACCAGGCTGGCCTCAAACTTACTCACAGAGATCCACCTGCTTCTGCATCCAAGGGCTGGAATTAAAGGCGTGCACAATCATTTCTATCTACAAGGATTACCTTGGCCAAACAGCAGGTCTTATGTGCTAAGCTTAGCTCTCTTGTTTTACAGTGGTATCTGCTCATCTGGGGACAACTCATACTTATTACAGCTGTTGCCATTCACTCAGTGCTAGAGACTGAACACAGGCTCTGTGTCTAGCACACAAGAGCCCAATCACTGAGCCGGAGCTCTAGCTCCCGCTAACTTTAACTCTCTTTCTAGGATACAACTGTCCACCCCCTGGGTGCTTGTGAATCTCAGGGTGTGGTCACCAGACCAGAATAATCAGATCACCTGGGAATGTGAAAATCAAAATCTTAGGCCCACGTAAGACCTAGTAAAGCTGGAACTTCAGGGTAGGTCACAGCAGCCTGCTTTCAGATGCCTTCAGGTTAAGTCTAAAGCAAATTCTTTTAATGCAACCTGGGCATAGTAGCTCTTCTCTTTACTCCTAGCACTGGAGAAGATGAAGCAGGAAGATCCCAAGTCCAACACTAATCTGGGGCACACAGTGAACACTGTATCAAAAAAAAAAAAAGCTAGGAGGCATAGGAGGCAGAAGCAAGTGGATCTCCAAATAAAAAAGAATTGGGTGCATCAGGATACATCTATAACCCCAGCATTTCAGCAGGGGCAGAAAAAATGGCCTTAGGTTCAAAGTCAACTGACCTACAATAGTGAGTTCTAGGCCAGTCAAAGCTTTAATAGCAAGACCTTATCACAAAAATCCAAAACAAGTGTCAATATCATTCCTGCCAACATGGTGAACGTTCCTAAGAACCACCAGATATTCTGCAAGAAATGTGGCAAGCACCAACCTCACAAAGTGACACACAGTACAAGGGCAAGGATACTTTGTATACCCAGGGAAAGCAGCGTTAAGACAGGAAACAGAGTGGCTATAGTGGGCAGAATAAGCTTATTCTCCACAAAAAGGCTAAAACTACAAAGAAGACTATGCTGAGACTGGAATGTGCTAGCCCGACTCAGACCCAAGAGGATGCTGGTTATTAAGAGGTGCAAACATTTTTAACTGGGGGGCAATAAGAACAGGAAGGGCCAAGCGGTCCAGCTCTAAGCTGATCTTGTTATGAAGATGATAAAATCATGAGCTTTAAGAGAAAAAAAATCCAAAACAAAGAACCATTCTGCTGTTGTTAGATTCTAATTTATTTTTAATAGATTAATTTATTAAGAATTATTTTATTTATTTAATTTTGGAGGCAGTATTTGTCTGTATATCTCTGGCTATGCTGGGACTCAGACAAGACCCCTCTGCCTCTGGTACCCAGAAGTCAGAAGAGGGCACCAGATCTCCTGAACCTGGAACTGTAGACAGTTGTAAGCCACTATGTGGGTGCTAGGAATTAAACCCAAGTTCCTTGGAAAAGAAAAGTGCACTTAACCATCTCTCTAGCCCCAAGACCAAGTTTTATTTAAAATCTATAACTCCTGTTGAAGATATCTTAAAAAGAAGAAGAAGAAGAAGGAGAAGGAGAAGAAAGTTCCATTTGGGTGCAAATAAACACACACAACCAAATAAGAAAGAAAATATGAACACTGATTTTTTTTGTTGTTTATTTGTTTTTTTGAAACAGGGTTTCTCTGTGCAATAACGCAATGACTCTGACTGTCCTGGAACTTACTCTGTAGACCAGGCTAGCCTCGAACTCACAGAGATCACCTGTCTCTGCCTCCCGAGTACTGAGCCACTACCACCTGAAAGGACACTGATTTTCTTAGGCAAAAAAATTCTCTCTTCTCTCTCTCTCTCTCTCTCTCTCTCCTCCTTCCTCCCTCCTTCCCTCCCTCCCTCACCTGAAACAAGGTCTTATGTAGTCCACAGTGGCCTCAAGTTTGCTATGAACCCAAGAATGATTTTGAACTTCTGACCCTCCTGCCTCTACCCCACAAAGTGCTGGGATAAAAGGTGGTATATAACTGCACCCAGCTTAAGCAAAAATGATGGCAGAAAATATGGCAAAATCTAATGCAGAGTCAAGATATAATCCAACCCATTTAATCTAAAGAATACAGATAATTACATACTGTTTAAAAGCAAAAAAAAAAAAAAAAAAAAAGGAACTTACTTTGTCTGGGACTGCATCCATTATCAGCTCACCGTACATATTAATGACCTGTAAAATTGAAACCCACTGATTAGTCCTGTAAATTCTGACCATCCCCAGAAGTATGAGTAACGCGTTGATAGTAGTGAAGGTAGTAAAACCCGAGTCAGACCCTGTTTTTAAAGAAAAATGGAAAGCCAACCCAAAAGGTATGTTTTACTGGCCAACATCCTGTGCAAATTTCTACCCCGAAAACTACGATGCACTAACCTGGTCATTCAACCAATTCTGACCATCCAGGGTTGCCAGATCATCCATGTCTAGCATGTGCTTATTGTAGAAGATGCGGAAGTTGCACTTTTGATGTCTGGCCCGGTAGTTTGTTATTTCTCTATTGATAAATGGTTTTCTAAAACAGATTTTGAAAGAAAAATTAAATGCATTTTTTTCAACGTATAATTATTTCTTTTCTCTTAAGGGAAAAGTCATTTTTGGCAGTAACTATGGGCTTAACTTTTACATCACTGACATACCTATTAGAAAAGTCTTCATTAAAGACATCTTTTAATCTCCCAAGGACATCTTTTTCACTGAGTGGGACCAAACTTCCATACTTTTTCATAACCTCATCTAGGAATCCTTACATAAAGGAAAAAGAAAAACATGGGAAATTTTCAGCAAAGTTGTTCTCATAGCATGTAACACATCTATTAGAGCACACAACAAAAATACAGTTACGCCATTTAAAACAAAAAGCTAGAGTTAGGCCCTTCGCCACTGCAACTCACAAAGAAACGCTCAAACTGTCACTTCACACTGGGTTTTTATGGTTTCAGCTGATCTTAACCAAAAGCTGTGTCAACAGTTGGGGGGGGGGGTTCTCATTTTGAAGCCAGGGTCCATACATACAGAACAGAGGCTGGGTCTAAACCTCATCAGCATCCTTACATGCTATGGTCACAGGTGTGTGCGCCATGCCCAGCTCATACTGTATTTTTAAACTCCTAACACACTTAGAGGGCTTGTCAAGACTAAAGAGAGACATTTCCATAGTGTGATCTTGAATCCTGTGCTTCAGCTACTGGAAAGGCTGAGCCAATGACGGACCACTGGGACAGAGGAATTCTGGGATAGCCAGGTACGACTTGAATGACAGGCTCCAGGAGGTGTGGTCTTGTTGGAGGAAGTGTGTCACTGTGGGTGGGTTTTGAGGTTTCAAAAGCTCATGCCAAGCAGTGTCTTACTGGCTGCAGATCAGATGTACAACTTTCACCTACTTCTCCAGGACCATGTCTGCCTGTGTGCTACCAAGTTCCCCATCATAACAGACTAAACCTCTAAAATGTAAGTAAGCCCCTATTAAATGCCCTCTTTTATAAGTTACCTTGGCCATGGTCTCACTTCACAGCAATAGAACAGTGACTAAGAAGACACCAGGGCAGCATAGCAAGATGTTATCTCTTAGGCAGGAAGGGGAACAGAGGGAGGAGGATGAGAACAAACCATCTGGTTAAACATGCCCTTTTTCTCCAGTAGTTAATTTCTTTAAAAAAAACAAACAAAAAAAATAAATAAAAAAACCTTTAAAACCTGTTAAGACCGTCATCCCTGTATTACTTCAATTAGGTCGTTGTTAACACGGCACAGAATCAGTCTCGGTGGCACATGCCTGCACATGCCTGCATCTCAGCACTGAGACAGCAACGGGAGAAGGACCATGGCAAGTCTGAGGGCAGCTACATCCACACCGCAGAGCAAGCCCACTACTCATGAGGCCTGAACAGCCCCGTGGGGGGCGGGAAGCTTGACTGGGTAACTGAGCAAGGCTCTTCCCTCTGTCGCCTAGGCTGGCCTAAGACCTCCTCCCAACTCAACCTCCAGCAGCAGCTGGGGTTACAGACCAGGCCAGGCTCTAGAGAGACCTGATTTAAAACAGGGAATTAAAAAATATATATATATTATTTATTTAGCTGTGGTATAAGAGTTTTTCCAACAGAGCTACATCTACAACCAAGGAAACAATTTCAAAAGGGATTTCAGCCAGATTATAAAGCTGTCTGCCGTCAACTGATGTATGTATTCATTTAATGGTTTTAATCATGGCCACCGAGCAAAAGTCTCCAGTAAAAAAAAAAAAAAAAAAAAAAAAAAAAAAAATTTCTTGTAAACGGTTAACAAAAAAGCTGAGGAAGGCTGGGGGCTCCCAAAGGGAGAAACGTGATCTGAGGACGTGCTGATAAGCAGAGCCATGACCTGCCAGGCTGACAGCTGATCTGGACTATGATGGGAAAACCATAGCCAGCTCCTTCTGTGGCTCCAAACCATGGTTTCTGCTAGGCTGTCAATTCAAAATGGGAAGGACTCTGCTGCACAGAGAAAGATGAAGACCCTGTATTTCCTCCTGTTCAGCTCTTACCAGAGTGGCTCCCAACTTTCTGGGAACCCAACTCAGGGCCCCAAACATGCTAGACAAACCACAGAATGCACCCACAGCCCTTTATTTTTATTACATTCGTTCACTCATTGTATATGTGTGCGTGTGCGTGTGTGTGCGCGCGTGCACGCGTGCGTGTGCAGTAAGGCACACCTGCCAAAAGCACACAAATAGAGGTCAAAGGACAACATGTGGGAGATGGTTCTCAGGTCATTAGGCCTGGCAGCAAGTGCCTTCACCCTTTACCCACTGAGCCATCCTCCCAGCCCAGCCCTAGGTTTTTTAAATCATTACCTCTGATTCTTCACCCAAGTCTATTGGAGGTTCTAAGAATAAAGCACATAAGATTTTTAAATTTTTTATTTTTATTATGTATATGGGTGTTTTTCCTATTTATATGTCTGTGCACTACATGTATGTCTGATGCCTAAGGAGGCCAGAACAGGGTGTCGGATCCCCTGGAACTGGAATCACAGATGGTTGGGAGCTTCATTTTGGTGCTAGTTCTAGAACCTGGGTCTCTGCATAAGCCAGGTCTGTTAATCATAGAGCTGTTTCTCCAGCCCCAAGAGTATTTCTGTCTGCTATATTCCCAGCCTTTGTGTTTTAATAGCTATCTTGTCTCTACACAGGGGTCTTAGTCTACATGAAAGAATAGAGAAATCAGGAAAGACTGCATCTAATTGGAAAATTATATAGGTAGAAAGAGTACGAACTTCACAAAGCTGTCCTCTGACCTTCACAGGGAACACTGAGGTGGGTGGAGAGAATATAAGGGTCACAGGGTGGAGGAAGTGCTGTGACATGCTGTTTTCTGGACACACCGTGACCATTGCACCCGTGAGCTCACCACAGCTATGGTCACCAGCACAAGGACAGCCAACAAAATCAGTCAACATCCCAACAGACAGCACTGTCCAGTTAGGACTCAGTGGGGATGGATGGAGGGAGCAAGGAGGGAAGAGAGGGATGTGTTGGGAGTACCAGGGAGAGAAAGTTGGGGTTGCATATAATCAAGTTACAGTGTATAACACTGGATGTGGTGGCACACATCTTTAATTTCAGCATTTGGGAGGCAGAGTCTGGAGCAAATTCTTTTAAGAACTGTGTGATCTGGTCATGGTGGCTCTTGTCTTTTAATACCATTAATACCAGCACCAGAGAAGATGAGGCAGGAGGATCCAGGTCAATCTGGGATACACAGTGAACGATGTATCAAAAAAAAAAGAGGGAGGAGGCGAGCACTGGGAAGGCAGATGGATCTCTGTGAGTTCAAGGACAGCCTGGTATACATAGCAAATTCCAGGACAGTCAGAAAGATACAGTGAGACCACAACTAAAACAAAAAGAAAAAAAAAGGTAACACTGTATACAGATATGGAACTGTCAAATAATAAATAATAGTCTGTTAAGAAGTATATTTATAAGAAATAAATAACACTTTGTTAAGAAGAAAAAAGAAACAACAACAAAAACTTTAAAATTTGTCTAAACAACAACAAACAATGTTGTGGTATTAAAGAATGTTATATTCTGGGAGTGACAATCCTTGGCAATTACAATTAATTCAGCATCTTTATATCTAAACTGATATGATGGTCCATGGAAGCAGGTATCATTGTATTCTGCTTGCTCCTATGTTCATAGAAACCAGAATTCTGGCTGGTATACAGGAGCTTCTTATATATTAATAAAAGAGAAACAATCCTAAGGAAAACAAGGTAGAGAAAAACTATGTACCAATAAAATGCAGCCAAACACATAGAAGTCATCAGGCTGGGACAGAGCTCAGCTGACAGAATATCTGCCTAGCATGCACGAGGCCAACTTCAATCCACAGCCTCATATGAATCATGTATGGTGATAACATACCTGTAATTCCAGGAGTTGAGAGAATCACGAATTCACTCATCCTCAACTATATGCAAGTTTGAGGCCAGACTGAGCTTACCTAAGATTCTGTCTGAAAACAAAGACCTGATCTTATAAAATTCTCATCTGTAATCTGTATGACTGACTGGTAAAACTTAGGTTTAAAAGGTAATTTGGACATCCTCTTAAACTGTTTGAATATCAATATTCTTTTACCAGCAATTTGATTGGCAATTTAACTTACAGAAATAATTGTGTACAAGAATTCATTGAACCCTTATAGCAAAATCAATCCAAGTGTCCATCAGCAAACCGAAAAGGCAGCTAAGCAACATCTCCATAAGGGAGCAGTATAAAAGGCACCATGAACATCCAATGGCTTCCGGGGAAAGCCATGTGTGGGAGGGAGAACCAAGACTTCTGGGAAGGATAATGGAGCACAACAAAGAACAGTGCATACCGGAGAGGCAGGCTGACAGCTGCTCATCATCCACGGGAGAAGCTTTCTGACTGCCCTTGCCACCCGTCATTTGGTTTTCTGCTTTGAGTTCACTGCACACCAAGGGGGCATCCAGTGGACTTTTACAGTAAGGGTGGTCCAGCAGTTTAGAACTGAGGATGTTCTGCTTGAGAGACCCATCCTCCTCCATCTGGAAGTGCTCGTTCTGAGGAGGCTCTTCAGACACAGGCCCATCCACAGCACCCACCGATGCATCTGTTCCAGACACCGACAGTCCTACTCTGTCGTCACTGACAGCACCTGTCCCGCTCTCCTGACCCAGAGTCAGAATTGCTCTTTCCGTTTCCGAGGTGAGCTTGTTACTAGGAGGATGTTCTGTTAAAGGGATTTCGTGAATTTGCTCTGTACACTCCCACTTAGGAGAAGAGGGTGATTGGTCCCAGGCGTATGTGGCAGAGCCATTCTGTTGCTCAGGGAAGGCTTCATCTAAATTGCGCTCCTTGTCCAAGAAAGGGCTTTCTTTAGTGTGACCATCAGGCACATGTGAGTTCTTTCCCTTCACCACAGCACTGCCATCCATGTCTGCAAGGTATGGCTGACACCGACAAGGGTCCTCAGGTTCTGGGGAAGGGACTGGGCTACAACTGCCAGCCTCAGTGTTATCCCTACGGTTCTCTTGATGGTCCCCAGCAACCTTCTGCACCCAGCTCCGCTGGGCTTTTCTTAGCTTGCAAACTCTGTTTTTCGTTCTGAAGTGCTGGGATCTGAAAATCCTATACCGAAATCTAATCATGGATAATTTCTCATACATCATAAGAGACACTTTGACTCTTCGATGTTGATTAAGTTGGAACTTTTTCGGAATCAAGGGTCTCCCATTCCTGTGGTGCTCTAGCCCCTGGCAGCAGCCATAACAAATGCGCTTTCTGTGTTTGTTCAAGACCACAATCTTCCCGCTCTCACCTGGACTTTGGCTCTCCCCATTGAACTTCATGGGAAAGTCTGAAGCCTGTGGGCCTGTCCTAGGTTTGTGACCACTGGCCTTACCTAAAACAGCATTTGTTGATAAGCTAGTAACTGCCTTCAGGAGCCTTTTCTCTCGGCAGTATCCATGGTCCAAGTTCTTTGCTGACGACAGTAACCTATCTGCTTGGAGTTTCAGGAAGCTTCTTGAAGAAATGAAGTGCTTAGTGTCCTTTCTGTTCACTTCGGCATATAAAGCACTACCATTCTGAGTAGCCGCTCCAGACTTGGCCTTTGCACAAAGTGGCACATCCTGAATCCATGATTTCTGGGTGTGAGGACCCTTCTTACTATACTGGAAATGCTTCAACTGTTGGCCCCAAACAACCGGCCTTCCCAGCTTAGCTTTCAGAAAGCACAAGTTTTGAGGAAAATAGAACTTCTTAAAGCTTCCAAACCCAGTATTCCATTTCTCAGAAAAGGCTAAATGAATTCCTTTTTTCCATAGAATTTTCTTCTGTTTTTTCATTTTTCTGATGCATAATGAGAACTGATGTACCTAAACAGAAAAAAAAATGTAAACTTAGATTTCATGGTAAATATGCCATAAAGACATATTGCAGTTAAGATCAGAAAAAAATGAAAAAGAACATATGCTTTCCAATTTATTCTTTAGTCATGAAGAAATCCTACCTGACGGAAGGTCCCACTGCAAGGAGCAAAGGGAAGAAGGAAGACATGAACATTAACAAGCCTATTTTCTTTACACCTGCCTCTGATGGGGATATTTCAACAGCTGTCAGGGTACGGTCACACATGCCTTTAATACCAGCACTGGAGAAGCTGAGGCCAGGTGGACCCCAATCTCGAATTGTAGACCAGTCTCTTCTACATAGTGAGTTCTAGGTCAATCAGTGCTGTATAATGAGTGATACCTTGTAACAAAAACTACTGGTCGGTGGTGGTGCACACCTTTAATCCTAGCACTTGGGAAGCAGAAGCAGGCGAATCTCAGCAAGTTCGAGACCAGCTGGTCTACATAAAAAGTTCCAGGACAGCCAGGGCTACATACAGAAATTCTGACTCAAAAACAAAAACAAAAACAAACAAACAAAAAAACAAAACCCCAAAAAAACTTACCAGGCAGTGGTTAGTGATGCATGCCTTTAATTCCAACACTCAGAAGGCAAAGGCAGACAGATCTCTGAGTTAGAGGCCAGCCTGGTCTACAGAGCTAGTTCCAGGATGGCCAGGACTACACAAAGAAACCCTGTCTCAAAAAACAAAGCAAAAACTGAAACCTCTCAGTATATACCGGTTTTTGTTTTTGTGATTCATTTTTATTTTATGTGCTTGAGTACTGTGGCTGCATGTATGTAGGTGCACCACTTACATGTCTTCTGCCTGAGGAGGTCAGAAGAGGATGTTGGATCCCCTGAAACTGTAATTATGGATGGTTGTAAGCTACCATGTGGGTGTTGGGAATTGAACCTGGGTCCTCTGCAAAAAAACAACAGGTGTTTTTAACTGCTGAGTCGTCTCTTCAGCCCGCTGCATCATTTCTAATGGGATATACAAGACAAAGAATCAGAAGAGAATTTCTGAGTTTTTAGTACTGGAGCCACCTTGCTAGCCAGAGTTTGTTTCTCATTAGCTAAGTGACTTGAAGCATGTCATTCAGATTCTGTGTTCTCAATTGCAAAGTTAAAGACAGTAAAGGGAGAGGCAATAAATACCACTTCAGACAGATGTCATATCTGCTTATTTATAACTTGCCAACAGGAAAACAACTTTTGCTGGCAATTTTTTTTAAAGGGCAAGTTATCCTTGGTCTACATAGCCATCAACCTCAAGGAGACCAGGCTCTACTCCCACAAGTCGGAGTCTATAAGGAACAGCACCTCGCCAGCTGCTCTCATCCAGTTATCCTGGCTCTCAAGTGACTTTAAAGGCCATAGACAAACACAAACACACACAGAATGCCAGGAACAGCTGACAGAGGTGAGCAGGAATGGATGAAAACCAGACACAAAGCTACAACAGTCAGCGCCAGTCTACCTTGCAGAGGGCCTCTGTTCAGTGAACAAGACACGATGGGGCTGGAGACAACACTTGCCCAGCCTGCACAAAGCCCTGGATTCCATCCTCAGAACCACGTAAACCATTAGTCATGAAGATGCACACGCATAATCAACCCTAACCCTCAGGAAATGAGGTAGAAAGATCAGCTCAAGGTCTGTGGGAGAAGGGTCAATCTTACGCAGCTATGCACCCTGAAAAGCTACAACCTACCAGGCAAGATGTGCCTACTGGATCAACAATGGCACAAAGGTTATGAGGACACCAACCAATTCCAGTGAGATCTGAGCCTTGCCCCCACAGAAGGGTATTCATGCCTGGCTCTATAAACCTGGTCAAAACCCCAGGGCTGGGCAGGTGACAAGTCCTACTAGTAGAGCTCTGACTAAAGGACATGGGATCACAATGCCTTCTGGGTATTTATGTCAATACCCATAGATTGGTGCTGCTCTGACCTGGGCCAGAGAAGCTTCTGTACGAAGTCAGCAGCAGTTAATCAGAGACTCATAACTAAGCAAAGTGGTATAAATACGTGACTCGAGTGCTCAGCTCTAAAAGGGACATCCATAGCGTACCCTGCAAGGCTCAGGGAACAGAGGAAGAAGGACAAAAAGAATGAAGAGGGCAAGATAAAGTGCTGTGGACCACTGTACCCATGACCTCACAGCAGCGATGGCTGTCTACTGAGTGCTGTGCCCATGACCTCACGGCAGCGATGGCTGTCTACTGAGTGCTGTGCCCATGACCTCATGGCAGCGATGGCTGTCTACTGAGGACCTGTACAAGACTGGGACCAGCAACATTCCATCATGGATGGAGGGCTCATCTACTCTTCCCTGAGGAGCTCTAGACAAACAAAGGTTACTGGGGGAGGGGGAATCATATTCTTCAGTAGAGTAGCCACTAGCTAAGTTATTCTTTCTCAAGTAATAACCAGTCACCTGTGCTCCTGCAAGCAACAACTAAATGTAGTGGGACACCAGGAAAAAAAAAGAAAAAGAGAGAGAGAGAGAGAGAAAGAGAGTTGAGCGGTGGTGGCACACACCTTTAATCCCAGTACTTGGGAGGCAGAGACAGATGGATCTCTGTGAGTTCAAGGCCAGCCTGCTCTGCAGAGCTAGTTCCAGGACAGCCAGGGCTACAAAGAGAAACCCTTTCTCTTATATTTTTGGTTGTGAGCCTAGCCTTTAACAGCTGAGCCATCTCTCCAGCCCAAGAAACTCTTTCTCAAAAATCAAAAAGAAAAAGAGAGAGAGAGATGAAGTAGGAGGTGGGCTTGGAGGCAAGAAAGGGTTCTATGAGGGGGGATAATAGAATGAGAGATGAATACAATCAAAGTATACTGTGTGTGTTTATGTATATAAAACTGCGAGCAAGTAAATAAAGGAAGAGGAGGGAAGGGTCCAGGTCATCCTCAGCCACACGAGTTCTAAGTCAGCCTGGGGTATATAGCCTGCCTCAAAAAACGAAAAAGAAAAGCCAAACACATGATTTCAGAAGTTAATGATATCTTGTATTACTAAAAGTTCTGTAGACACTAGCCACCATAAGAGGAATGGAAGCAACGACACACTATGAGCCAGAAAGCAATAGATAATGTGGAATACTGTGGAGGGCCATAACCACATTCTCCATTGCTTCTAGGAACAAAGGTAGAGATTGACCTCTGTGACCCCAAGGTGTGGCGGTACACGCCTTTAGTCCTGATGCATGGGAGGCAGAGGCAGATTGACCTCTGCGACCTCAAGGCGTGGTAGTACACGCCTTTGGTCCCTATGCCTGGGAAGCAGAGACAGGCAGATCTCTGTGAGTTCAAGGTGATGTAGCACATGCCTTTAATCCCAGCGCATGTGCTTGGTAACTCTCTACCGCTGCGTCCCTGCCTACTCCCGAGGCATCATCTGGGATAATGGGCAGCGGACCAATCCAAGAGTGACACGTCAGAAGCGAGGACTGTTTCCTTTATAAGGGCTGGGTTCCCCTCATTCTGGGTCTTCGCCATGCTGGCTGATGCTCGCTCTCCCAAGGGGCATTAAAGCTTTACTGCAGAAGAATCCTAAGTGCCCCGCGTCGTTCTTGCTGGCGAGAAGGTAGCGCGGGACAGAATACAAGTTTACTAACAATGTAGTAAGAAAAGGTTCCCATCTTCTCCACTCCCCACATACCACCACACACACACATTACCTGTCCCCCTCTTGTTTGTTTATTTTTTGAGACAAGGGTTTCTCTGTAGCCCTGGCTGTCCTGTAACTAGCTCTATAAACAGGTTGGTCTCAAACTCAGATCTGCCTGCCTCTGCTGGCCCTAGTGCTGGGACTAAAGGTGTGTGCCACAACTGCCAAGCCGCAGTATTACCTTTCTATGCCTTTCTATTACCTTTCCTGTGAGGAAAAACATGGAGGGCTAAATATATGTTTACCTTGGTCTCTTCTCCAAAGCCCAATGATACATTCAACCTTGGACTGGGGAAGAGGCAAGATCTTTCTAAATTACTCAGGCTGGCCTTGAATTAGCAAGCCTAATGCCTCTGCTTCACAGATGCTGGAATTATATATGTGCCACTACGCACAGCTAGATGTTAGATTTTGTGCATGTGTGTCTGGGTGGTTTTTCCTCTGTGTAACAACCCTGGCTGGCCTGGAATTCGCCCTATAGAATAGGCTGGCCTGGAACTCAAAGAGATTCATCCGCCCCAAGTGCTGGGATTAAAGGCATGTGCCGCTACCACCACCCGGCTGGAAGTTAGATTTTAAAAAGGCAAAACCCCACTAGGTATGCATATATTCCAATAATCCTAGCAGCCAGGGGACAGAGGCATGGATCACAAGTTAAAAGCCAGTTTTGGTGATTTATAATGAGACCCTGTCAAAAATAACATGTGCATGAATGAGTGAGTAAAAGCCCCCAAAGATAAAGATAATGAAAGAAGATCAATAAAACTTCTAAAAGAAACAGTCACACTTGGTGGTATACACTTTTAATCTCAGCAGAGACTGGAGGATCTCCAAGTTCAAATCTTTAATGGCCAGCCTGGTCTACATAGCAAGTTCCAGGTCAATTAAGGCCACACAGCAAAACCTTGTTTCAAAAAAACAAAAAGCAGATAAATGAGTAACACACTGAGCAGGTCAAAAAGGGCAATGCCATGAGGTAAGCTACATGACCTCAGAAAGGCCCCAAATCAGAGGAAGCAAATACCTATGAAGGTTAGGAATATGGACGGAGCTAAGAGGAAGATCCCAGGAAGTCTGAAGAGGAAGTTCCAACCCAGATCCCCCCTCCTACCCTGAGAGAGAAGCTGTTCCCTTTCTTGGCGAAGATAAATCAGGAAAGCACAGCAGAACAAGCTGAGATAAATGAGTTCACGCTGTGAGCTAGCCCTCCTCATCAACACTTTATAAGGATACATTGTCAATGAGCAGACAACTCCTATCAGGACAAGAAAAGGTCATTTAAAGATTGTAGATACTTAATGCTCCCCTACAAGACCAAACAATTATTCTCCAGTGTATTCTGACATCAAAGAAATGTATCAGACTCTGGGTCCTAATTACACTGTCCCTTTCGTCCCTAAGAATATAAATTTAACCTTCAAAAAGGGTAAAATAAGGCTGGAGAGATTGCTTAGCAGTTAAGAGAACTGGCTGTCCTCCTAGAGGGCCCAAGTATAATTCCCAGCACCCACACGAGAGCCCACAACTGTCTGTAACACCAAGATCTGACACCCTCACACAGACAGCCATGCACACCAATACACATAAAATAAAAATAAATAATTTTTTTAAAAAGTGGTAAAACAGATATTCTGTGAGGATAGTTTGAAGGAGAAGGGTACAGTCAGTAAGAAGCACTCTTTTTCAACTCATCCTCTGAGACTGTGGCGATCGCTGGTTCACCCTCCAGAAAAGGTGGTTAGTTTGTGAGAAAATCCGTAAGTCACATACAGATTCCTCCACGTCGGAGCCCCAGCTAGCCCAGTTCATTGACTTTTCAGAATGTGATGTGAAATTTCTTCTAATAAAGACCAGCCATTGCATTTCCACCAACTAACAGACACACTAACAGACACAAAGTGATAACCACCACAAAGATTAAGAGCCTAGAAAATACAATCAATGAAAAGTTCTATAAAAAGCTGGGTGGTACCTTTAATCCCAGCACTCCGGAGGCAGAAGGCAGAAATCTGAGTTCAAGGACAGCCTGGTCTACAGAGTGAATTCCAGGACAGCCAAAACTACACAGAGAAGCCCTGTCTCTAAAAAACTATATATATGCTGCTGCTTCTTCTGGAAAACACTAACTAACGGATGATGCCAGTGCAGCAGGAGGGCTCGGAGGACCCAGGGGCTCAGGATTAGGAGGCCATGGTGGTTTCCGGAGGATTCAACCACAGACGTGGTCGCGGGGCTCAGGGCTCGCAGAGGTAAAGCTGAAGACAAGGGTTGGATTCCCGTCACCAAGCTGGGCCGCCTGGTTAAGGACATGAAGATCAAGTCCCTAGAGGAGATTTACCTGTTCTCCCTACCCATTAAGGAGTCCGAGATCATTGACTTTTTTCCTGGGAGCATCCCTAAAGGATGAGGTTTCTGAAGATCATGCCAGTGCAGAAGCAGACTAGGGCAGGCCAGCGGACCAGGTTCAAGGCTTTCGACGCTATTGGGGACTACAGTGGTCACGCAGGTCTCGGTGTTAAATGCTCCAAGGAGGCAGCCACTGCCGTCCGAGGAGCCCTCATTTTGGCCAAGCTTTCCATTGTCCCTGTGCGGAGAGGCTACTGGGGGAACAAGATTGGCAAGCCCCACACTGTGCCTTGCAAAGTGACAGGTCGCTGTGGTTCTGTGCTGGTGAACCATTCATTCCTGCCCCCAGAGGCACTGGCATAGTCTCCGCTCCTGTGCCCAAGAAGCTACTGATGATGGCTGGCATTGATGACTGCTACACATCAGCCAGGGGCTGCACTGCCACCCTGGGCAACTTTGCCAAGGCCACCTTTGATGCCATCTCTAAGACCTACAGCTACCTGACCCCCGACCTCTGGAAAGAAGACTGTGTTCATCAAGTCTCTTTATCAGGAATTCACTGACCGTCTTTTGAAAACCCACACCAGAGTCTCTGTTCAGAGGACCCAGGCTCCAGCTGTGGCCACCACATAAGGGTTTTTATACAAGAAAAATAAAAGTGAATTAAGTCTGTTAAAAGAAAAAAAAACTATATATACACAAAAAAAAACCCTTAACAAAGTCATGATCTATAAAGTGCTAATAATATTGCTAATACATAAAGAACTCTTAAATTAAGAAATAAAAGACAAAAAGCTTAATAACCTAATGAGAAAAAATATGTAAGTAAGCAATTCATAAATAAAAATTTCTAAATAGTCCTTAAACATAGAAAAACAGTAAGATAGACTCCTTCTGGAGATGAGTTACTTTCTTGACAGCTGGGCATCTCTCTAGCCAAAAGATACTTTGTTTCCAAGGTACTACTCTGTAGCCAAAACCTACCTCAAATATGCAATCCTCCTGCTTCTGCCACCTGACTGAAAAATGCATTTTCAAACTTTGCTGACGGAATTCCAAACTGACGTAATCATTTTGGAAGAGAATTTGGTTAAGATTTCATGAATTCCAAAGAAGTATTTATCCTTTGATCTGGCAACCTCACTTTAAGCAACCTGAACAAAAAACACAGCTAGAACAATGACAAGGCTATCTGTTGCAACATTGTCTATAACAGCAAATATTCCACCACTGCCCACAGCAAGAGCATGGTTGAATAAACTAGTTTATCTACAGGATGAATGAAGCTTCAGTGGGGCAAGGATTCCTTCAGCAACCAGCATGCAGTGATTTGCAAGATCCATCCTTAGATGAAGAAGGCAGAGTTCAGATGAGTTCCAAAGGGGGGAGGGGCAAGAAATGATGAGGGAAGGTCTGTTTCTCTGTATGTCTTTTTCTGCTGGTCTGGCTTCAGGACAAACTTAATGCTTCACATCTTAAATGAACCTGGCGCGCTTGCTTTTCCTCTCTGTAATACTGGAGATTAAATCAGGGCCTCATGAATGCCCAGCAGGCGGCTCCACCACTGTGTTGTATCTTAGTCCCTGTATTCCAAAGATTAGTACAACCACACCACAAAAGGAAAAATTAACAGACAACTTTAGAAAACAATATTTGGACAACATGCTCGAGAGCTAAAGGAAGACAAAGTATGCATACAGATACTGCACAGTGCATAGCAAATCTGCCTTTTCCTACAAGTAGGAGTCAATAATGATATTATTGGTATCCTGAAGTTGAGCAAAACATAAAATATGCTGTGGATAATTAAAGCTAGACTTTCCACCACTAGAGAAACAATGAAGCATGAAATGATGAGACAAAACTGGAGGTACCACTATGAGCTCAGAGTTTAATGCAGACACAGATATGGCAATGTACACACACAGATAAATACTTCTTGACTGTCAATGAAGCAACACAATCCCAGTTAAGAAGTAAGCACCCTAAGAACCAGACCTTGGTTTCTAAATATACTCGTCTACTGAAAGAAACGGGAACATGGTGACTCAAACTTGAAGTTCCAGCCCTCTGGAGGCCGAGACAGGAGCACAAGGAAGTCAACGCCATCAATGGTCACACAGTAAAGGGGGAGGCCAGCCTGAACCTATGAACCTGAAATGTCACCTTGGTGCCAGAACACACACATAAATACTCTGTGAGCGAGAGACGCAGAGACGCGGAGAGAGAGGTTTCACTATGTAGTCTTGGCTGACCTGAAACTTGCTATGTAGACCATGCTGACCTCAAATTTAGAGATGAGCTTGCTTCTGCCTCTGGAGTGCTGGGATTAAAGGCGTGTATCACTACGACCTGTATAATTTTAAAGGGTAGCAAAACAGGTAGAAAGACATTTTCTTTAAACAGAATTTCAAATAAAAAAATACAGAATGAGCAGAACGCGGTGGTGCACACCTTTAATCCCAGCACTGGGGGGCAGAGGCAGGTGGATCTCTGAGTTTGAGGCCAGCCTGGTCTACAAAGTAAGTTCCAGGACAGTTAGGACTATTACAGAGAAACCTTGCCTCAAAAAAACAAACACAAAAACAGGATGAATGGAAAAAATAGAAAGGAGTAAGATCTGTAATCTAAGAACTGACTGCCCAATCCCCCAGGTGTAGCTACACTCCTACAGTCCACTTACTCAGAAGGCTGAGGCAGACAGGTCACAAGGTCAGCTAAGTAGCCAGACTCTCAGATCTCAGAAAAAAAAAAAGGAAAGGAAAAAAGGCAGGGTGGGGGTTGGGGGTGTGGAGGCTGGGAGATGCCTCAGTGGGAAAAATGCTTGCTATCTTGTGGGGGACTGCAGACCCTCAGACCCTGAATTTTCTATGACCCCTTACCTGCCAGAATAAACAACTTGTTTTCCTGTCCTTGCAGCTGCTCTGGGCAGGAGACCCTCATGAGTTCCTGATGGCAGGGGAGTGGTTTCTGGTGGGCTGGCAGCTGAAAAATTCTGAGAGCTAGGGCGTGGCCATTAGTCAAGGACAGCCCTATATAAGCTGCCCAAGAACACAATAAAATTGGTATTCTTGTTTCAAGAATGACCCATGTGTCTGTCTGTCTGTCTCTCTCTCTGTGTGTGTTTCAATCTCCAGCCCCTTGCCTGACTTGCAAACTGTCCCATGGTGCAGGTGCCATACCACACTACCTGATTTTGGGTCCCCAGGACCCACATGAAAACTGAGCACAACACTATGATATAGGATTATATTCCTGTAATCCCAGAACTGGGTAGTAACAGAAGGCAGATCCCTAGAGCTTGATGGTCAGCCAGCCAGCCAAATGGGCCGTTCCACGTTCAATGAGAGGTCCTGTCTCAGTACAGAGTGCAGAACGATCCAGGAAGAGACCCCACACAGGTTAGTGCACCCCCACCCCACTTGACTAGAAACTAGAAAGCAATGGAGAAATGCCTTCAAGGCTTTAAAGTTCTGACAGAAAATTATTTAACAAGAGAATTTCAGGCCCACCTAAGAACTAATGACTGAAAAGAGATTTTTCAGACAGGTGATTTATCAAAGTATGTATCTCCCATATACCGTTCTCAAAGAGCCCACAAGATAAGAAGTACCAGGACAAAATCAGGGAGTAAATCAAAAAGACATGGGAACCAGGCTCAGTGCTTGCCTAGCATGTTCATTCAAATAATAACAACAATAATAGTAAAATTAAAGGTGGGGAGGAAAGGCAGAGGTTACTATGAAAACCGAAGTGGGAAGGCAGGGCGGATGGCTCGGTGACGAAGAACACGTGTTCTATCCCCAGCACCCACACAGTGCCTCACAACCACTCACATCACTAGTTCCCGGGGACCCAACGCCCTCTTCTGCTCCCCATAAGCACCAAACAAGATGTGGTGCACAGACATGCAAGCAAAATATGCATGTACACTTTTTAAATATAAAAGATGGAGGAGGGCAAGAGAGAAAGAGCAAGCTGGGTGGTGGTGGCGTAAACCTTTAATCCCAGCACTCAGGAGGCAGAGCCAGGCGGATCTCTGTGAGTTCGAGGCCAGCCTGGTCTACAAGAGCTAGTTCCAGGACAGGCTCCAAAGCAACACAGAGAAACCCTGTCTTGAAAAAAAAATTTTTTTTAATTAAAAAAAAAGAGAGCAAAAGAGAAAAGATGTACAAACTGGGCTTGTAATCCCAACATTTGGGAGGCTGAGATGGGGATAACTGGAAATTCAAGGCCAGCATAATCTACACAGCAAACCACCTTCCAGCCTGAGCTATACACATGGTATGTTTTAGGAGCAGAGTATCAGGAATCTGAGAAATAGGAGCAAAGGACTCCTAAATAGGACGAAACATAAATCAGGCATCCCCTAGGTCTTTTCTAAAAGCCTAGTGTACAACTGCTGTCTCATAATGGGAGAAACTGATGATTTATTCTCCTTATACCAGTGCTCTATCGATAAGCACAAGGCATCTGAGTGACTAGCTTTCTTGGATGCTGCACAGTCAAAGCACAGATTGCAGTTAAGTTCCAACCACACAAGATCCTGGTATCTCTCCTGGCACCCTTCTCGATACTAAGCTTATTCTGGACAAAAGGCAAAAAGCATAATTAGGAATGTACCATGTGTCTTGAATATTCTTTCTTAAATGGCGTTTTAACCAGAGCCTCAAAAAATTTCATTCAATTACTCCAACTAATTTGTACAGGTATAAGAACATTCCTACGATCAGGCGGTGAGTTAAAAGCAATACCAATAGCAGACTAGCGCTTCAATTCAGCTTCTCCGGACTCTTAAGTACAAACTCCCATGACCTTTCAGCATCTCACTTCCCCCAACAGAATAGCCTCACAGTGGTATCAGGGTTAATTCTGCCCAGCCCAGATAGAATAAAAAAGTAGCCTCCCACCAACCTAAAACACAAGAGTGCCATGCATAAGCATGGTGGGAAGGAACCAAAGCAAGCAGCAAGCAGAGCTTCGGATAAACTCAAACCCCTCGACTTCCGATAGGGCAGGAGCTGGGAGCCTGACAGCGATCTACAGGCAATGCGTCCCCTGGCTTCGGAAGGAGTGGCCCGGGGTTTTCTGGCTGTCTTATCTCAAAGCTCGGGCTGCAGAGGAAGAAGAAGGGCCACGGTCCCCGGAGACCAGCGCCCACTAGGCGGCCTGCTGTGCGGCCGTGGGGAAGTGTGCGGGCCTCGGGCGGCGCTGAGCTGGCGTGGGGAAGGGCTGGTCAGCAGCGCCGCGGATGCCGGGGCTGCCCCGCTCCCGCTTACCTAGGTGCTTGGCTCCCGGCACTTAACCCGCTGCCTGGACGAACGCTGCGGCCGCCGGGACCGCTGCCTCGCCCACGCCCACACCCGGAGAAGCCCGACCAGCCACTCGGACTCCGGCCTGCTCACGGCCGGCGGAGCTTCCGAGCTTCCTGCCAGCCGCTGCGCGATAGCGGCGCCCGCTTTCCGCGTCACCTCCTCCTCCCTTGCCCTTCCGCCAGGAGCTCCGCCCACGCCCTGTGCGAAGGGCGTGGCTAGAGACGCCTGCTTTTAGAAACGCTGGTGTGCTTCTGCTCCAGGCGTGGGTCGGCAAGGGAGGATCTGGAGGAACTGCAATCTAGAGTTGGCCCAGGCGCCGCAAGGCAGGTTTCCGACTTCCGGCCATCAGCTCCCTTCAAACTTTTGCCGTCGTCGTCAGAAAGGCTAAAACAAGCCTGGTGGTGGTGGCGCGTGCCTTTAATCTCAGCACTTGGGAGGCAAAGGCAGGCCGATCTCAGTTCAAGGCCACCCTGCTCTACAAAGTGAATTCCAGGACAGCCAGGACTGTTACAAAGAGAAACCCTAACTCGGAAAACCAAAATAAGCAAAGAAAAAAAGAAAGGCTAAAACAGACCACAGCCGATGTACGATCCACTGAGCCCTCGCACTCTCACTCTGGAGTGCCATAGGCTTTCCCACTCTACTTTCCCTGTTGATCTTTAGCCCCTAGTACTGTAACTTACTTCTTTAACATCTCCCCAGGAGGGCAGGGCCTCGAGTTCGATGGTAATTGGTCTACCAGAACTCAGAAAGTTTACAATAAAATTTCTTTTCCTGGTGGGTGCTTCAGCAATCACCCAATGTACTGTTTCTTTAAAGAGAGTCTCAAATGTGCAACATTGACTAGCCTCGGACTCGGATCCTCTGGCCTCAGCCTCGTAAGCGCTATGACTGATTGATTACCGGTGTGCACCACCCTAAGCAACTCAATAAAAATGGTCGCGGAAATCTTTCTAGAATAAGCACTCCAACATTGATGAGAAAGGAAGAGAGGGAGGTGTCCCGGTAAACCTAAGCCGGGACTGCTTCGGAAAGGTTTCCATCCCAGGGCTAGACTGTATATTCACTTTATATCTAAAACCAGGTGGAGCAGGCAAGCAAGCCAGATGTTACATAAGAAGAGTGCATGGCAGTCAGCAGGTTGCTAAGAGCAACCACCCATTGTTTCAGCAGGTCATTCTGTTTCGGGTAACAGCCGTGCTAGGCGAATAAGCAGTACAAACAGTAAATCACCAAATAAATCACCAAATCAGTATCTAATAATTGGTCTTTTTACCTTATTCTACATCAAAACTTTTCATTTTGAAGTCGAGTCGGGTAGCACATAACTGTAATCAGAGGGCTGAGGTAGAAGGATGGTCGTGAAGTTGAAGGCCAGCCGGGTCTACCCAGTGAGACTGATGATTAATTTCAGTTGTGAACCTGATGGGAGTATAACCACGTAGGCAGGGGTGGTGCTTTTATCCCCAGCACTCAGGAGGAGGAGACAGATGGATCTCTGAGTTCCGGGCCAGTCTAGTCCACACAGTGAGTTCCAGGACAGCCTGGAAAACACTTCCAAAAGAATCACAGGAAAGTTCCCAGAGTTAAGAAGCAAGATGCCAATCGAGGTTTAACAGGAGGCATTTAGTATATCAAACAGACAAGATCAGAATAGAACTTCCCTTCGTCATATTACAGTTAAAACATTACATATACAGAACAACGAAAGCATACGGAAGTGGCAAGAGAAAAACACCAATTCACAAACCAAGCCTCGTCCATCAGAGTATCCCAAGATTATTTACCTGTAACTGAAAAGCCAGAAGAACTTGGAATGACGTATTTCAAGTTCTGACACTGGGGCTGGAGAGTCGGCTCAGTAGTTAATACCACTTGTTTCTGTTGCAAAGGTAGCTTTCAATTCTAGCTGTGGACATGCCCAATCAAAAGACCCTGACTAGTACACTGGATCATAAAGTAGAAACCATCTATTGGTTTCCTCCAAGAAGCTCAAAACACCACAAAAAAAAAAAAAAAACCCAAAACCAGACACTCTTAGGGCAGAAGAATGGAAAAAGATGTTCCCAGTAAACTGGATCGATAAGACAAGCAGATGTCACTGTCCTAATACCTGGAAATGGAAATACAGAGTTCAAAGCAAAAAGTAGTGAGCCAGGGAAAGAAGGTCATTTTATACTGATTATGAAGACTGTTGTTTCTTATGTTGGTGAAAGACCCGGATAAATTCAGACCCCTCTAGCAGAAGGAGTAGAGCCCCCCCCCCCAAAATCTAGCAGTGAGAGAAGAACCAAAAATCTAGGTTAGCTGGTTCAGTGACTCTGTTTCAGGAACTAGCTGACCATAAAGTTAGATTATAATCTTGAGAATAATCTGGAGATACAGGGAATTACCCACTTGTGATTATCACTGGTATTTTCAGAATTTTCCAATGATCACTGGTATTTTCGGAATTTTCCAATGACGCCCTCCCTACCCTCTCTGGATTACTGGGTTGTGGTTTCTTCCCTTAAATACCCCTTCTCCCAGCTACTAGGGGTCGAACTCTCTACCCCTGCGTGGGAAATGAGTTTTGGCCCCAGTGCACTGGTTCCTGTCCTGTCAATAAACCTCGTGTGATTGCAGCAAGGATGGTCTCTCGTGAGTTCCTGGGGGGGTTGTGTTATCCCAAGACTTGAGTGAGAGTCTCCCCATTCCAGGGGTCTTTCATTGGGCTCTTGTGGGTTCGAGGAAAGAAGAAACCGAGGTCCTCTAGGATGCTTTGTAAACTGACTGACTGTAGCTTTGCAAAGGGCCTTTGGAGTGGGGTGGCTGGAGACAGAGGTTTTGGCTTTTTTTTTGTTTGTTTTGTTTTGTTTTGTTTTGTTTTGTTTTTCTTAGTGTATCTCTGGCTGTCCTGGAACTCATTCTTTAGACCAGGCTGGATTTGAACTGACAGAAATCCACCTGCCTCTGCCTTGCCGAGTGTTGGGATTAAAGGGGTGTGCCGCCACAGCCAGGCGCAAAGGTCTTTTTTATTGTTATATAATTTATGCCTTTAGCAAGTCAAGTTCCAGTACATCAAAACCAGCACATCTTTGTTTGCTGAGTCCTCCAGTAACCAAGTCTCCTTCCAAAGAGACAATGCAATACCAATGCAAATTCCAAAACCACAGAACGTCTCAGTTTGCCTAGTCCTTCTGTAACCAAGTTTTGCATAGGCTTTGAACCTTTAGGAAACTCTTAGATAAGGTTTACATACTTCAAACAGAAGGTACCAGACACAAAAGGGAGCAGTCACAGAAGGCAGATCAAAGTCAGGTGCGAACACTCCTGAGTACAACCAGCTGCAGCATTCTGCAGGAACTGCCCTAACATTAATATCCAAAGAATACCTGTACCCAATTTTAGAAAACAAGTATTACTATATCTAAAGTCACAGGTAAAAAAGAGTAGGGGGTTACTTCAATATGCTACTGTCACCAAATGACAGAAAAAAGAGAGAAATATCTGGATTAAATGGCACCATAGATCAAATGGTATCAGACATCTACAGAACATCCTATCTAAACGCTATATATTTTCTCAGCAGCCCAAGGAATTTCTGTTAAAATAGTTCATTATTAGGACATAGTGGACTTTTTTTGCTTTGCTTTGTTCTTGTTTGTAAAAGGAGCAGCGGGCTGTGTCCCACCACCCGGCTAGCTTTACCCGAAATAATTACATGGAAACTGTATTTATTTAAACACTGCCTGGCCCATTATATCTAGCCTCTTCTTGGCTAACTCTTACATCTTGCTTTAACCCATATCTAGTAATCTGTGTTTCACTGCAGGGTTGTGGCTTACTGGGAGGATTCTAACCTACATCCATCTCGGGCTGGAGCTTCATGGTGTCTGCCTGACTCTGCTTTCTTTTTCCCAGCCTTCTGTTCAGTCTACTCCACCTATCTAAGCTGCTGTCCTATCAAAAAGCCAAGGCAGTTTCTTTATTTAACCAATGAAATCAACACAAAACAGAAGACCCTCCTACATCGCTTGTTTTTTGAGACAGGATTTCTTTGTATAGCTTTAGAGCCTGGCCTGAAACTCACTCTGTAGACCAGGCTGGCCTCAAACTCACAGAGATCTTCCTGCCTCTGCCCTCCTAAATGCTAGGATTAAAGTGTGCGCCACCATGGCCTTGCTGACTTGGTGAATCTTAACGAATCTAGAAAAGTTGAAATGATCAAAATGGAATAAAACTACATATCAACCAGGAGAGAAACACTAGTGCACAGAAAAACTCCCACAGAATAGACAAGCACAATTGAACAACAAACGTGTCCTTGATGAAATGATGGAGACTTAAATCCCAGAATCCAACAGAAATGGAAAGATACCAGAACCAAGGAGTGCAATGAAAGCAGTTCAGAGAGGAGAGTGCTAATGGACTACACTAGGTAATCAGACACATTTCTTTTGATATTTATTTATTTATCTACTTTATATGAGTGCTCTCTCTGCATGTACACCTGCACACCAGAAGAGGGAATCAGACCCCACTAGAGATGGTTGTGAGCCACCATGTGGTTGCTGGGAATTAAACTCAGGACCTCTAGAAGAACAGCCAGTGCTTAACCTCTGAGCCATCTCTCCAACCTGAAATCTCCAATAACTTAATGATATACCTAAAGCCCTGGAAAAAGGAGAAGAAACAAACCCCCCTGAAACAATAGATGAAAACACTAAGATCAGGGCAGAACAGCAGATGTGGCAGGCATACCCCCTTAATCCCAACACTCCAGGAGGCAGAGGCAGGCGAATCTCTGTCAGTCTGAGGCCAGCCTGGTCTACAGAGCGAGTCCCAGGACACCAGGACAGCTAGGACTACACAGAGACCCTGTCTCAAAAAAGGAAAAAAAGAAAAGAGAGAGAGAGAGAGAGAGAGAGAGAGAGAGAGAGAGAGAAGAATCAGGGCAACACTGGAAAGATCTAACTCTGCAGCAAGGAGTGCTTCCTGCCTTTTCATCAGACCTCCGAGTTTGATTCCCAGTACCCACACCAGGCAGCTCACAACCACCTGCAACCCAAGTGCGAAGGGATCCGATGCCCTCTTCTGCCCTCCCAGGACACTCACATACGTAAGATACACACACACACACATTTTAAAAAGTAAAAATAAATCTCAAAAAAATATTTTCCCCCTTTGGTTTTTTGTTTTTAGAGATAGCTCTAGCCATCCTGGAACTCACTTTGTAGACCGGGCTGGGCTTGATCTCACTCACAGAGATCCACCTGCTTCTGCCTCTTGAGTGTTGAGAGTAAAGACATGCACCACCACTGCCTGGCTTCCCCCTTGGTTTTTTGAGACAGGTTTCTCTATAATCCTCTATATCCTGGATGATCTGGAACTCATTCTGTAGACCAGCTTGGGCTTGATCTCACTCACAGAGATCTGCCTCCCTCAAAAGTGTCTGCCACCACCACCCAGCTCAAAAACAATCTTTAAAAAGAAGGTTAAGAGGCAGGCAGCTCCAAGAGTCTTTACACGCTAAGACTAGACCAGCCCTGTGATCCTGAGTGTGTTTGGACATGCAGGCTATTGTTTGGATATATAGATATTAATGAAGAGGCCTAACAACATTGTGCAGCCATAACAGGCTGCAGACTAACAATACTGGGACTAGGCCTCACCCTTACAATAACCAGGAAAAACCACAGACTGTACCTGTGGGGGACCAATCAGAATTGAGACAAACAAGTATTACATGCTCCAGAACATTAAGAATAGTTTACCTAACTTGTATATAGGTTGTCAATTTCCTTTCAGCAAAGCCAGTACCAATCCCTGTTTGACAAGACTCCTGCTGCCCCACTCCTGCCCAATCAGAAGCTCAGCCCCTATCTAAATCCAGAATTCCCCTCCCCGCCCCATCCTTTACTCCTTAGAAACCCTGCCATAGCTGAGCCCATGCTGTCTGATCGCTGTGTTGGAGTGGATGGAGAACCCACGCTCACGCTTGCAATAAAGGCTCCCTGCTTTGGTGTACAAACTCAGACTGCTGGGGGACTCTGGGTGTGGCGTCTGCACCACGGACGGGTTGTGAGTTGGGCAAGAGGCTGGAGATTGAAACACACACACACACACGGTGGGGGGAAGAGAGAGAGAGGAAGAGAGAGAGAGAGAGAGAGAGAGAGAGAGAGAGAGAGAATGTCACATGGGTCATTCTTGAAACAAGAATGCCCATTTTATTGTGTTCCAGGGCAGCTTATATAGGGCTATCCTTGACTAATGGGCAAGCCCTAGCTCCCAAGATTTTTCATTAGCAAGCCCACCAGAAACCACTCCCCTGCCATCAGGAACTCATGAGGGTCTCAAGCCCAGAGCAGCTGCAAGCCCAGGAAAACAAGTTGTTTATTCTGGCAGGTAAGGGGTCATAGAAAATTCAGGGTCTGAGGGTCTGCAGTCCCCAACATCTGGGGGGGGGGCTCATGACATAAGAATAACAATTACTTTGTGTCTCTCAGTAGAACTAAGAGAAGACTAAGGCCAGGTTATGAGAGGATTCTAAAAACAGGGTGAAAGGTTTAGAGAGGTCTAGAATCTTTCATGCTGTAGTAGTTGGAAGGGCCCCTTTGACCTTGGGGAATGAGGAGGATTAGGTTAGGAGGGTAGAGAGGTTCTGTGAGGTCCATAAGTAGCTTGGGAACGAAGTTTGGCTAAGACATCAAAGTTAGGAATCCAGATAGAAGATCGTTTGCTAAGCTGGGGAAGGAGAGTAGGTACTGTTTAGGTTGGCTGGTGTGTTTGGGAAGGGTATATCCTGGATTACAACTATGCAGCGTTCAGATATGCCAGGGGAAGAGGAAGTCAGGGGGAGGCCAAGGTTAGTTTATGTAGGGGATGCTATCCAGACCTTAGGAGGGAAGACCAAGTATCCCAGATCGGCCAGAAAATTCAGGACAGTAGGGGTGTGTTGTCGAGACAGTTCAAAGAAGAGGTTCTCTACATGTTGGAGGAGAGTTCTGGGAACAGGGTTGAGGTTTGGCAGGTCACCAGCAAGAGCCTGGTCGAAGAGAAGTGAGCTACAGGGAAACCTTCAAGAAGGACTGTCCAGGACATTTGGATATCAGGGTCTGGCCTGAAAAGGTCTTGACCCGGAACTGAGAAGTGAGAGGTGGAAGCAGGAATGAGGGATGGAGAGGAGGAAGATCAGCAGGCTACTGGGTGAATAGGAATTGCTACTTGGTTAAGCAGATCTTCAGCTAAGGGGAGGGAGCTGTCTGACTTGCTCAGGAGAGCTGTGTGGAGGATCTGCAGGCCATGACGTGTGGACTTTCAGGAGTCTGATAATTACAGGTTAAATCCACTGAGTCCATAGAGAGTAAGAGGATAGAGACTTGACAAAGAAATGTGGAGGGATCCTGTGGTTTGATTACCATAGAGGTACAGTGGAGAAGGGGAGGGAGGGAAGGTGTTCCAGACCCAAGGATAAAAGGAGGGTAAGAGGGTAAAGGTGTCCAGGAGGGCAGAAGGTCTGAACAGCAGAGGAGGAGAGAAGGAAGTTGTTCTGTGGGAATTTGATCACTGAAAGATAATATGCGTATGGAACTTTTCCAGAAAGTTCCATCCCTGGAGAGGGTCAGACAACTGGGAACGATGAGGAAGGAGTGAGAAAGGGGATGCCCCAAACAGATGCTGTTTCATCTGGGACAAGGAAACCTCAGCTGAGAAAATGCTTCTATCAGATTGGTCCGTAGACAAGTCTGTGGACCATTTTCTTGATTCTTAGTAATTCATGCGAAGTCCAAGCCCTGGGCAAGTGCACTTGGCTTGTTTTAAAAAACAAGTTTGGCCAGGAGGTAGTGGCCCACACCTTTAATCCCAGCACCCAGGACACGGAGAGGTGGGCGGATCTTCGTGAGTTCAAGGCCAGACTGGTCTACAGAACAAGTTCCAGGACAGCCAAGGATACACAGAGAAACACTGTCTCAAAAAAAAAAAAGAGTTAAGGGAGATACTTTGTTGCAATAGAGCCTGTTAGGCCCAGGGTGGAGAAATCTGTGAGGCGCCAAAGGAGAGTCCCTAAGCATACTAGCAGGAATTTGGTCTGCTGAGGGGGTTAGAAAGAAATTTTTTCCCGGCAGGAAGTAGGATAAAAAGGAAGGCCATCTCACAAGTTAGACACTCTGCTCAGTGAGATGCCCACAGAGAAGAGAGGGCCGTGTCCACTGGTCTCCATGGGAGGAGCAGCATGGGCAGGGGCAAGCTCAGTCTGACACCAAGTGAAGGTTTCAACTTTCCCACTTTTACAGCTGGATTTAGGTTTCAGTTCTCTGAGAGCGGCCAACAGGTCTTTCTCCCAGCAATGGGTCATTTATCAAGAAATTACATTCAAGGACAAAGCAGAAAACAGCAACAGGGCCCAAGTCAGCCCCACAATGTCTCAAGGACAATTCCTGCAACCCCCTTAAAACTTACCCAAGTATGTCCAAAGATAAAACCTCGGCCAATTAAAAGTGTACTAATGTGCCAGGGCGGTGGTGGCGCACGGCTTTAATCCCAGCACTCGGGAGGCAGAGGCAGGCGGATCTCTGTGAGTTCGAGGCCAGCCTGGTCTACAGAGTGAGTTCCAGGATAGGGTCCAAAGCTACAGAGAAACCCTGGCTCAAAAAAACAATCAACCAACCAAACAAAAAGAGTATACTAATGTAACTGCTGCTTGCTTCACCAGTTATGTTGGAAATGACCTGACCACTCCTCTCAGGGTCGCCGCCATCTTGCACACATGAGCACACCGCATGTGTGCTGAAATATTAATAAACGCTCTTTGCTCTTACATACTGTTTGAGTCAGTGTCTTCCTTCAGCATCTCCTTGGACCCCTACACAAGGATTCTGAGAAGTCTACCTGGTGGATGATCGGAATGAAAGTTTTCAGAGAGAAAATTCTCCAAACTCACCCAGTGTTGAATCAGCCAGCGGTGGAAGCCTGCCTACAAAGGTGACAGCCGCCATTGGAGCTGCCTCAGGGGGAAGGATGTGAGGTGCCAGGAAAGGGTGGGAGCGGAGGAGTGGAGAACAGGAGGCCACCAGGTCCTGGGTCCCCAGGGGAGCCACCACATGCAATGTCAACAACAACAACAGAAACCAGACAGATTAGCGACAGCACCTCAAGGGCGGCACGGGCTTGACGCACGCACGGGAAAGACCTGCACACTGGGCCGCTAGTGAGCCACAAGGAGCCAGGCCCAGTTACAGGGCAGAGAAACAGAAGTGGGAAGAAGGGAAGAAGACTATAATTTTCTCTTCTCTTCTCTTCTCTTCTCTTCTCTTCTCTTCTCTTCTCTTCTCTTCTCTTCTCTTCTCTTCTCTTCTCTTCTCTTCTCTCTCTCTCTCTCTCTCTCTCTCTCTCTCTCTCTCTCTTTTCTCTCGCCCATGGTTGGTCGTTGCTAGGAGTATCTAGGAAAACAAGACTAGCAGGGGTTGAAGAATGTGAGGTAAAAGACAAACATCCCCCCTGGGCAGTTACGGGGAAGAATCTAGACAAACGAGTTACTTTAGTTTTGGGAACTGTCATTGTTTAACCAAAAATGGAGGCACTTTACAAAATGGTATTGTCATGATTAACACTCATGCATTTACATACACACACACACACACACACACACACACACACACAGGGGAGGGGGAGAAGAGAGAGTTTAAATTTTCTTTGTCAATGATTTTTTAGCCATTGTGTCACTGAGGGCAGGGTCCGGAAACAGACATTTACAAGCTTTTGCAGTACAGCATCGGCTACTCACTTGTGCCAAAAACTTAACTAAAAATTGAAGCAAAATTTGCCGTCTTCTGCCTTCATTTTGGCCTGTACTCTGGAGGGAGGCATAGTGGTAAGTTTCTTCTCGAATCTTGAATTCCATGAGGAACAAAACCTTACAGAACAGGGCCCACCTCCACCCTGAGGGGAAGACAGTTCTCAACCTTCCTAAGGCTGCCTGCCACCTTTAATACAATTCCTCATGTTGTGGGGACCCACAGCCATAAAATTTTCATTGCCATGTCATAACTGTAATCTTGCTACTGTTATGAATTGTGATGTAAATATCTGTGTTTTCTGATGGTCTTAGGTGACTGCTATGGGACAGTGGTCTTGTACCCTATAAAGATTTGTCACTTGTATTGGTTTAATAAAATGCTGATTGGTCAGTAGTCAGGCAGGAAGTATAGGTGGGGCAACCAGACTAGGAGAATTCTGGGAGGAGGAAAGTCTCAGTCTGAAGTTGCCACCCAGACACAGAGAAAGCAAGATGAGAATACTGTACTGAGGAGAGGTACAAAGCCATGTGCCTAAACATAGATGAGAATTATGGGTTAATTTAAGCTGTAAGAGTTAGTTAATAGTAAGCTTGAGCTAATAGACCAAACAGTTTATAATAATGTAAACCTCTGTATTTCTTTGGGACGGGATGGCAGCGGGACCGGGCAGGACAGAAACTTCCCTTTACAGGTGACCCCTGTGAAAGGGTGGTTTGACCATGCCCCCAAAAGGGGTCATGGCCCACAGGTTGAGAACCACTGATCTATGTGGTGAGTACTGCCCCCTCTCAAATTGACAAGCAACTTAACAATATATCAGAGCACCCTGCAGGCAGTGTTATTCCTTTGGTCTCTGGTGCCTTTAAGGGACAAGCCACGCCCACTCCCAGTGACCTCTGACCTCACGTCGCCATCTTTAATCTCTTTCTGTTCTCTCTCTCTCTAAGTAATAAATGTTCAACTTTATGTCTATTTACTGTGTCTTGTAAGCCTTTTATCCACCGCCTGCTCACCTGCCCGCTTGAGTGGCTCTCCCGGCCACATGGCAGGACCAGCCTGCCTGGGATGAGCCACTGCTCTGCCACTCACCTCTGGGAATCTGCACCGCCCAGGCAGCCATCTCTCCCGGGATGTGGGAGATCTTGGGCAGGCCCCTCCGGAACCGCCAGCATTTTTTAAAGTATAAAAGGCAGGACTGGAACGGACAATATCTCTGGAATGGCCTGGACTCCATCTTAACCAGGACTGTTTAATTATGCATACCACTTGCTGTGTATTTAAACCTAGTCCTCAAATCAGAACCTGGAAGATGAACACTAGACTCTCCAATACAGATGTCGGGCCATTAGGTTCCATTCATTCCTCTTCTCATTGTGAGTAAATCTCCTCTCTGCTTTTCACCATCACACATTTCTGTAGCTGGTGTCTGCAAGACAGGAGGCAGAGGGCTGGAGAGATGGCTCAGAGGTTAAGAGCATTGCCTGCTCTTCCAAAGGTCCTGAGTTCAATTCCCAGCAGCCACATGGTGGGTCACAACCATCTGTAATGGGGTCTGGTGTCCTCTTCTGGCCTGCAGGCATACACACAGACAGTGTTGGACTCTAGTGTCCAAACCGAGAAGGAGTCGCCCCCAGAGACCACCTCATATACCACAGCCGATGCAAAAGCCTGAGGATTTTATTAATTCTGTCATGACAGGGTCCCTCAGCATTCGGGAAGCCAAGAGACCCCGACTAGCTGGTACAGTCTACTTTTAAAGGAGAAGGCCCCATAGAAACAAGAGGGGTTGTTCCTTGACCATTATGATTGGCTTATTCGAAAAGGGCTAATACCAATAACTGACTGGAGAACTATTGTCAGATCAGATGAGGTAAGAGGTCATTTTGACCTCGTTTCCCAGGGGACTGAGTCAAAACATATGTATATGGGTAATTGTTCAGGAACTGAGTACGTGCATGGGGAGGAGGGGAAGCACTAAGGCACGGAGGCTGTGAGGGTTTGGAATTGTCAGAAATGGCTTCAGAATTGTCTAAAGTCTTACAACAGAATATTGTATACATAATAAATAAATATTTTTTAAAAAAAAGACAGGAGGCAGAGCCTAACTTCGAAGGGCGCTCAGGCAAAATTTTGCCCTGAAAAACTCTAGTCTAAGTTTCTTTTCCAAGATCTTTGTTTTGTAGATAAAAGACACTCAGAAGGAAACTCAGGAAGGATGGTGTTATTGGAGTTTAAGAAAACAGCCTGAGGCCGGGCAGTGGTGGTGCATGCCTTTAATCCCCTTTAATCCAGCACTCGGGAGGCAGAGGCAGGCAGATCCCTGTGAGTTCGAGGCCAGCCTGGTCTATAAGAGCTAGTTCCAGGATAGGCTCCAAAAGCTACAGAGAAACCCTGTCTCAAAAAAACAAAAACAAAAACAAAAACAAAAACAAAAACAAAGAAAGAAAGAAAGAAAGAAAGAAAGAAAGAAAGAAAGAAAGAAAGAAAATAGCCTGCCAGGTGGTAGTGGTGTACGCCTTTAATCCTAACACTTGGGAGGCAGAGGCAGGTGGATCTCTGAATTCGAGATCAGTCTGGTCTACAGTGTGTGAGTTCCAGGACAGCCAGGGCTACAAAGAGAAACCCTGTCTCAAAAGAGAGAGAGAGAGAGAGAGAGAGAGAGAGAGAGAGAGAGAGAGAGAGAGAGAAAACAAGCATAATGTGCACACTTGTAACACTTGTAATCCCAGCACTTGGGAGCTAGATGGAAGCAAAAAGATCTGGAGTTTAGGTCTAGCCTCTTTCTAAAAAAGAAAGAGAAAAAAAGGAGAGAACAAGAGCAAGAGCAAGGGTAATGCAGTGAGTTTATCGGAGTGATCTGCAGGAATATGGGTGAGGGGTTACCAGCAGGAGCAGAAATGACCCAAAGACAGCTGCATCACCAGAGCCCACCCCAGCAGGAATGACAGCTCTTGAGAGCTGGAAACCTGGAGCACACTGCTCAGCCTGCAGGCAACTGGATAGGTTGGAGAGTGTCTCTCTTCAGATCCTCACTGCTTATATAAGCCTGCTGAGGGTGGGACCTAACTTGGTTCATTGAGTTAGACTGGGGTGGTATACTTACTTCAGTCTGTCCATGGTTGTGGTGATATTTTGTTTGTGATCTAACAAATAAAGGTTTTCAGAAGAACAGAGTGTGGAGTTAGTCACTAGTCTGTCACAGAAGCCAGGCAGTGGTGGCACACACCTTTAATCCCAGCACTCAGGGATACAGAGGCAGATGGAGCTCCGTGAGTCAAAGCCACCCTGGGCTCCATTCTGGGCTCCATGAGATTGATCCAGACTAAAGAGAAACAGAGCCAGGCGGTAGTGGCTCATACCTTTAATCCCAGCACTAGGGAGGTGGAGACAGAAAGGGACAAGGCTGGGCAGAGAGAGGAATATAAGGTGGGAGGAGACAGGAGCTTGCGCATTCAGTCTGAAGACGTGTAGAGACAGGACACCCCATTTGGTCTGAGGATTTCATAGAGATAAGGACTAGTGGCTGGCTGCTCCACTTCTCTGATCTCGCAGCTTTCACCCCCTAATATCTGACTCTGGAAATTTATTATTAAGACCAATTAGAATTCATGCTACACAAGGTTATCTGTCTAGAGGGAGTATATGTCTGTTCCCATCTCCCTGGGAATATTGCCACAGAACACATGTGTGCGCATAGACATACACACACTGTCCTGGTTAGCATTGGTAACTTGACCCAGCCCACAGTCATTGAGGAGGAGAAACCCCAATGATCAGATTCAGCTGCGGGTGTGTCTGTGGGGGTTGTCTGAACTGCTGACTGACGAGGGAGGACACAACACACTCCGGGTGGCACCGTCTGTTAGTAAGTGAGCTAGGCGAACATGAGCGAGCCAGACAGCACTGTCACCAATAGCTTCTGTTGTACTTCTCTGCTTATGAGTTACATGGGTCCCAAGGATGAAACTCAGGTCAACTGCCTTACCTTCTGAGTCACAGGCCCTACACCCTTTGTTGAGACAGGATCTCATGTGGCCCAAGCTGGCCTCAAACTCATGGTGTAGCTGAGCTTGGTCTCAAATTCCCGAACCTCCTCTCTCGGGGACAAGTCCTGGGATTACAGGTGTGCACTACTACCTCCTATTTAACACTTGATTTCATTATAACCTGGCAGCAAGGTTGTGCACTTCACAGAACCTGTTAGTGTAGGAATCCAGTCATGCCTGCCTTGGTGGCACAGGCCTGTGTTTCCAGCCACTCCTAAGGCTGAGGCAGCAAGATCACAAGTCCTGGGCTTGTCTGGGCTATGGTGACTAGAAGGCCAGCTTGGACTGTATCAAGACTGTCTCAAAATAAAAAGTGGGGTGAAAAGGTGCTGGGAATATAGCCGAGGGGTAGAGTACTCACCTAGCATGTGTGAGGCTCCAGGTTCACCTCACAGAAATGGGCACGGATCTAGGAAACCTAAGCATGAACAGACTGTCAATCATCAATCTCTTCCCCTCCCTTTAGTGTCTCCCGTCTCAAAGCGGCTGTGAGGGCCATGACATGACACTGGGTAAAAGGGTTTGTTGCGTAAGCCTGATGATCTCAGCTCAATCTCCAGAATTCATGGTGGGAGGTGTGAACCCATTCCCGCAAATTACAGCAAGTTGATGCCCACATTTACACTCTGAGATGGGAACAAACAAACACACAGACAGATAGACAAACAGAGAGAGACACACACAAGTAAATAGACATAATTTTGAAAATATGTGGCCGGGCTGTAGCGGTGTACACCTTTAATCCCAGCACTCTTGGGAGGCAGAGGCAGGCGAATCTCTGCGAGTTCAAGGCCAGCTTGGTCTACAGAGTAACTTCCAGGACAGCCAGGGCTATGCAGAGAAGCCCTATCTTGAAAGACAAAATAAATAGATAGATAGATAGATAGATAGATAGATAGATAGATAGATAGATAGATAGATAGATAGATAGATAGATAGATAGATAGATAGATAGATAGTAAAATCAGCTATGGTACTCTGCAATTCTGAACAGGGCCAGTATTTAAACTGTTTATGCCTTTCTCTGTTGGAGAAGTTTCCTCAGAGATTGAAACCTTTCATCCTGCAGGGAAGCTCCTTAGACAAGAAGGTAAACAACACAAACACAGCTCCAGGAAGTCTCTGAAGCTAACTGTCTGGAAGAGGTTTAGAGCAACGAAGGACCCCAAAAGGCCACTCTCCACTCTGTTGTGTGGCCTGCAGGCTGTGCAGTGTGCTCCTGATTCCCTGCTTCTGTGAGCTGTCACCTGTGCAGTGCTGGGCTTTGGTGTTGCAGCTGCCTTTGAGGAATTTCTGTCCTTGTAAGTAATCCATCACTCATATTCCTGTAAATAACTTCAACAAAACTTGTGGTTCAGGGCTGGAGAGATGGCTCAGCTGTTAAGAACCCTGGCTGCTCCTCTTCAGAGGACCTGAGTTCAGTTCCCAGCATCCACCTGGCAGCTAACAACTATCTGTGACTGCAGTTCTAGGGGATCCGATACCCTCACACAGATACATATGCAGACAAAACACCAATGAACATAAATAAAATTAAGTCATTTAAAAAAAAGGAACTTGTTGGTTCACCAAGTTGGACTTAGGTGGGATCTGTACTTTGGTCTATCACCTCCAAAATCTGAGGTGAGTAGAGGTGCATGCTGTGACTCCCAGGGAAGAGTTTGTCACACAACATCCTCCGCCCCACAAGGCAGACCCACAACAGACCGTGCATGTTCACCATGGATTAATGTAATACACTAAGCTATTAGAAAGAAATGGCTAGGCCCAGGTTGGTAAAGCACTTGGCTGACACTCAAAGGTCTGACCTCGCTACTGCCGAACGTGGGCACTGCTGCGCGTGCTTGTGATCCCTTCTTTGGAAGGTAGAAGCAGGAGGATCAAAAGTTCAAGGTCATCCTCAGCTACACAGTAACTTTCAGGTCAGCCTGGGATACATGAGCCTGTCTTAGAAATGAACAAAAGGGGAGTGTGTTGGGGGGCAGGTCTAGTTATGTCGCTTACTAGGTGAAGCACTTGACTAGCATGCACAACGCCCTGGCCAGCCTCCAGCACTGCACACGTGGCCTGGTAGCACAGGCCTTGGGCCCTAGCCCTCTGGAGGCAGAGGCAGGTGGATCTCTGTGAACTTGAGATCAGTGTGATCTAGATAGCAAGCTCCAGGCCACTCTACAATAGAGACACCCTGTCTCAAATTAAAACAAAAAACAGATGGAAAACACTGGAGGGGAAAAACTGGCTAGATTAGTATGGGTAACTTCTAGGATCTTCTATGTTTTCCAGGAAATATATCCAACTTCAAGCCAGTATTTCAGGCTGAATTGTTGTTTGTTTGCAGGGCTAAGGATCAAATCCAGGACCCTGAGCAAGCAAGGCATCCCCTATGTGCCACTACGCTACATGGCTAGCCCCCAATTGTACCATACCATATTTTCTTTTCAATAAGCACAATTTAAACTTTCCTATCTACAAGCAGTTCCCAGTACAAATTAAACCAACAAAAATCTTCGTATTTTCTCTATGAAGTGTTACATACTTCAATTCTGTCTATCTGTCTGTCTGTCTATCTATCTTATGTGCATGGGTATTTTGCCTGCATGTGTGTCTGTGCACAGCATGCATTTGTGGTGCCTGTGGAGGTCAGATGTCGTCAGATCCTCTGGAACTGGAGTTACAGACAGTTCTGAGCTGCCACTGTGGGTGCTGGGTATTGAACCCTGGTTCTCTGAAAGAAGTCAGCAATATTAACTGCTGAGTCAACTCTCCAGGCCAGTGTTACACATTTTTTTGGTTACTTATTTTTAGATGATTCATAGTTTTGGTTTGTTATAGAATTTTTTGAGACATAATCCTTTTGCTCCAATCTCCTAAGTAACGGGCATCTGCCTCCTGAGTGGTGGGATTAAGTATACCACCACATGTACACGAGTGCCTCTTTCTTCCATGTACCTGGGATTGAGGTCAGGACCTTACACATACTAGGCACATGCTTTATTAAGCCGTGTTTTCACCCCACCCTTTTGCTCCTCCCGCTTTCTAAGGCAGGGTCTCACTTTATTTTTTGAAACAGGGTTTCTCTGTGTAGCTTTAGAGCCTGTCCTGGAACTCGCTCTGAAGACCTGGCTGGCCTCGAATTCACAAAGCTGCCTCCAGAGTGCTGGGGTTAAAGGCATGCCGCCACCACCCAGCTGCACTTTTGTTTTAAATATAGGAAGAGGAAGTGTTGCAACTGAAGAAATTGAGGGGCCAGCAAGATGGCTCAGTGTGTTAGGGAGCTTGTCGCCATGGTGAAATTGAGCTTAATTCCCTCCAAACACGAGAGAACGGACTCCCCAAAGTTGTCCTGTGATCTCCACATGATGAGAGGAGGGAATGGCCTCCCCAACGTTGTCCTGTGATTTTCACATGCATGCTATGGCACATGCATGCCCATAAATATAAAAGCAAACAAGAAAATTGAGAAAGACTGCAACGAGGGGGGTTATACCTATAATCCCAGCACTCAGGACTCTGAAACAGGAGGATTGCTCAGAGTTTGAGGTCAGTGTAGCTACAGTGAGACTGTCTCAAAAAAAAAAAAAAAATCAAACAGAGGCTGGGCATAATGACACACACCTTTATCCCAGCACTCCAGAGCAGAAACAGGTGGACTTCTTGAATTCAAGGTCGACTTGGTCTAGTTCCAGAGTAGCCAGAACTACATAGAGAAGCCCTGTCTCAAAAACGAAAATAACAGACAGCCTTACTCTACTGACAGTGCATTTTGCTGTTTCTTTGACAGGGTCTCACTGTGTAGCCCAGCTGGACTGGAGCTCTAGTGTAGACTAGACTGGCCTTGGGCTCACAGAGCATCTGTCTACCTCTGCTTCCATAATGCTGGGATTTAAAAGTGTGTCTTTGTGCTACCCCACCCAGCTGGTAATCCATTTTTAAATTTAGGTTTTATTTAGAGAGAGACGTGGGAAGGGGAGACGGGCACATGTGTGTGAGAGCAAGCAGGTGTACCTGTGCCGCGGTGAACGTGGAAATTACATGCCAGCTTTCTCAGGAGTCACTTCTCTCTGCTGCAGATTCAGGTCTTCAGGCTTGCGTGGTGGGAAGAAAGGGTTTACTTCATTTCACAGTTTATAATCCATCATGAAGAGCGGTCAGAGTGAAGTAGAGACCATGGATGCATGTTGATTACTGGCTGGCTCCCCACAGCTTTCTCAGTTTGCTGTAGACCACACAGGGCCATCTGCCCAGGAGTGGTGCTGCCCCCAGGAGGCTGGGCCCTCTCACATCAGCCATAGATCCAGAAAATGCACCAGTCTTGCCTACAGGCTAATCTGATGGAGGAATTTTCTCAATTGCAGTTCCTTTTTTCCAGATGGCTCTAACAACTTGATAAAAAACAAATCAGCATACCTGGCACTTTTTTAATCCACTGAGCTATATATTCCGCTGACAGAGCAATGCATTTTTTTTTAAAAATCGCTTAGAACTGACCTTGGGCTCTTAGTCTCTAAGCCACCTCTCCAGCTCCAGCAATGCATTAACACTACAGGTCTTAGTGAGCACTTAGGTGTTGTGCCTGTGTCACATGGAATCCCTAAACAATCCTCAAAAGCAAAACCTAAACAAGTCCACTACAGAGCCAGTATCCAATGTAGACGCATTGGGGTTTATTGATGACAAGTTAGCATAATTCAACACACCACTGCAGCAGTTAGGGGAGAACGGCCCCGAGGCTTTAGGGAAAGGAGATGTTAAAGGGAACACTGCAAGCAAGGAGACACAAGCCTTAGCGTTTTGGGAATGGATAAAAGTATATAACTTTTGAGTTGGGTGGTGGTTGTGCATGTCTTTAATCTCAGCACTCAGGAGGCAGAGGCAGGCGGATCTCTGTGCGTTCGAGGCCAGCCTAGTCTACAAGAGCTAGTTCCGGGACAGGCACCAAATCTACAGAGAAGCCTGTCTCGAAAAACCAATATATTCTTTTCAGTATGTTAGTTGAGGTACAGGGGAATTTTAAAATAGTGACTGTCAGCAGACAAGAATTTTAAAACAGTGGTTAATCAGATATACCCTTGTAATAATAATCATCAGAATACCCTTGTAGGTATTCAAAGCAAGGAGATGTAAGCAGATGTGACCCTGCTGGGGTCACTCTGACCAGGGCTGGCACAGCTTCTTGGGAATGTTTATGACTTTGCTACGCTGCATTCAACCCCCCCCCCCCCCCCGCCCCGCCACCGTTAGGTCCTGTCTTTTTTTTTTTTTAAGATTTATTTATTATGTATACAGTGTTCTGCCTGCATGTATGCTACCAGACCAGAAGAGGGCACCAGATCTCATTACAGATGATTGTGAGCCACCATGTGGTTGCTGGGAATTTGACTCAGGACCACTGGAGGAGCAGGCAGTGCTCTTAACCTCTGAGCCATCTCTTCAGCCCCTAGGTCCTGTATAAAATGAAGTTCTTTCTCAAAATGGAGTTTGTTCTGCTCCTTCATAGGCACAAATGTAATTCTAACATTCTGGAGCTGGAGAACGAGGCTCTTAAGTTGAAGGTAACATAATGAGATCCTGTCTCAAAAGCAAAACTAAATCTAAGGGTGAAGATATTAAGTGTGCATGACATTCTCCCCATGCGGGTTTTTAGAAGACAGCAAAGCAAGAACCATCTCACCTGCCATGGAACATAACACGCAAAGTGACAGCAGTGATGTCACAGACAGCTTTGGGAAACAGGTTAAGCAGCCCTAATCAGAAATGCAAAATGGCCCAAATCTAAAACTCTTTTTGGAGTACTGATGTGGCACCACAAAACCTCACATTTAGATCTCATGTTACACGTCACAGACACAGGTGTACTAAAAATATTATATAAAATTCCCTTCAGACTGTAAGGTATACATGAAACACGTCTGAACTGGGCCTTGAGAGAGGGAGGGAGAGGTGGAGGGCAAGAAAGGAAAAGGAAAGAGAGAAAAAGGAGGGCCAAGAGCTTATTTTTAAAACTGGGTCTATGTATCCTTCACTAGGCTAGAGTTTACAGAGATCTGAGTGTCTCTGCCGAGTGGTGGGATGAAAGGCATAAGCCACCATCCCTGGCATGCACAGCCTTTTAAAGCTTTTAATGACTGAGTAATTTCTCCAGTCTAGCCTTTTCTCTCCCTCTCTTCTTCCTCCTCCTCCTTCTCCTTTTTTTTTTTTTTTTTTTAAATTTTGTGCATGCTGGTTAGTCGTGCATGGCTTCACTTTCAGGACTTGGGTGGCAGAAGCAGTGGGATATAGTTCCAGGGCAGTCAGGGCTGTACAGTCTGTCTCAAACAATCTGTGCTTGTCTACCACATGTGTTATGTAGCTGAGTAGTTGTAAATGTGGGCACATACTTCACTTTGAGCAGGTGGAGGTCGGAGGATAGCATCAGGTGCTGGTTCTCAATTTCTGTCTCGAGACAGTCTCTCTTTCCAAAGAAAACAAAATCTTCTTGCCAGGCAGTGGTGGTGCACATCTTTAGCCCCAGCACTTGGGAGGCAGAGGCTGGTGACCTCTAAATTTGAGGATAGCCTGGTCTACAGTTCAGGACAGCTAGAGCTACCCAGAGAAACCCTGTCTCCAAAAAACAAAACCAACCAAACCAAACTAAACCAAAAAAGCAAACAACAAAAAAACTTTACTTGAGGTAGGGTATCCTGCTGTGTATACCAGACCAGCAAGCCCCAATAGCTTCTCGGGATTATCCTGTCTCTACCTCCCACCTGCCCACGGCATGCTGGGGATTACATGCTCCTGCTTCCACATCCAGTTCCCCCAACCAAGGATTTCTCTGTGTAGTCCTAGCTGTCCTGGAACTCCCAGAGATCTGCCTGCCTCTGCCTCCCAAGTGCTGCTGGGATTAAAGTCATGCACCACCACCACCTGGCAGGCTACACATTCAACTTTTATGTGGGTTCTGGGTATCTGAACTCAAGCCTTGCTCCCAATAAGCACTTTAGCCCACGGGCCCATCTCTCCCGCCCAGCAACAGCTTTTCTCTCCTCCTCTTTTTTTTTTTTTTTTTTTTGAGTCAGTCAGTGTTGATGGAGGCTGTTCATTCGTTCCTGGCTGCTCAGACCTGAAATAATTACACAGAACTGTATTAATTAAAACACTGCTTGGTCAATCACTACCAAGTCAGCTGTGCCCAATGTAACAGAAGTCATTCAGAAAGACTACAAAGAGCTGGTAAAGGGCCAGGGACTTGGCTCAATAGTAAGTGCACCGATGCTTGGGTCTGAGGTTCTGAGTTCAATCCCAGAATCCATGGTGGCAAGGAGAACTAAGGAGAACTGAATCCTGCAAGTTGTTCTGCCTTCACACACACAAGACAAAGAAGAGCTGTGAAACTTAATTAGGAAGCCACTGGGGATGCTGGCAAGTGTGGTTTTGCTGAGATCAGAGGGGAGCTGTCAGAGACATCAAAGAGAAGTACAGAATAAATCATAGAAGTAGTTGGTATCAACCACTGAGGCTCTTTTTAACTGTTCTTAGGCAAAAGTTTTGAGAACTGCAAAAAAGTTAGAAGCCAGGTGTGATAATCTGGCCCTGGCTACTTGGGAAGCTGAGGGAAGGGCACTGCTTAATTCGATGAGCTATGGCCAGTCTGGAGAGCAGAGAAGACCTTGCTGCAAACCAGCCAAACCAGCCAAACATAACCAAACTGGGACTAGTGACGCGAGAGCTATGAGGTGTGTGTGACTGGGACCAATGACATTGTACATATTGAAAAAATACAATGAAATTCATTATGTATAATATATGCTAACAAACTTCAAAGAGAGGAACACATGCACATAAAGTTATACCATGTTAAGAACATGCATTAATTCATCTAAATTCCCCCTCCCAAAAATGTGTATGTTAGAACAGAACCAAACCCTTGGACCCCAGCCTAAAACAATACACATTTTGTGCTTTTTTTCATAGCGGACTTTAAGGTGTTACACCCAAGTTATGCAATCCACCATTACAAACATGTCTTAAGGGGGCTGGAGAAATGGCTCAGCGGTTAAGAGCACTGACTGCTCTTCCAGAGGACCCAGGTTCAATTCCCAGCACCCACATGGCAGCTCACAACTGTCTGAAAATCCAGTTCCAGGGGATCTGACACTTTCACACCAATGCACATAAAATAAAAGATAAATAAATCATAAAAAAATTAAAAAAACATGTCTTAAGTAATGTACTTTAGTGTTTTTTTTTAATTGAACTATACATTTTTTTTCCCACTCACTCTCCTTTTCTACCTTCTCCCTGCCCCCCCCCCATGCTACACCTCAATCAGGCAAACATTAGTTTCTCAGATACCCAGGCACATCAGAAGGGCTTCCCTCTGGCAGCCAGGGTAGTGGGTTATGTGTCCACATATGCACTAGGAGGCCTGAGGCTGATGTCAGGTGTCTCCCTCAGCAACTCTTCACCATGTATTTTGAGGTAGTGTCTTGTCACTCACTGAATCTGGAGTTTACGGGATTGGCTGGACTGGCTGCCAGTGAGCCCTATGGACCTGCCCATCTCTACAGGTCTTCAGTGCTGGGATTTTATGTGTGAGGCACCACACCCAGCTCTTTACTTGGGTGCTAAGAACTGAACTCCAATCTCATGCTTGTTTGGCAAGCACTTTGCTGACGGAAGAGGATCCTAGCCTGGCTAGGAGTATTTTTAAGTTTATTCTGAATCAGATTTAGAATAGAGGATTGTGTTTTCTGTCCAACCATAGTTTATTTTTTAAAATAAACTGTTTTGCTTGCATGACTGTATGTGTATCGTGCGTGGTGGCCAAGGGAGGTCAGGAGAAGGCATCAGATCCCCTGGAATTGGACTTATAGATGGTTTTGAGAATGCTCTGCAAGACTAAGCACGCTTCACTCCCGAGCCATCTCTCCAGTCCCTACTCAGGCTCTCTAAGGACCCCTCTTTTAGGAGCTTTGGTATAGAGTCAAGGTAGTGCTAACTGTGGCAGCACAGCCTGTAATCCCAGGTCCTAGAAGGCTGGGCAGATCAGGAGTTCAGCTTGGGCTACACTGAGTTCAAACAAACAAATGTGGTACCATGACACCATTAACTAGTCTAAAAGTCATCATTGAAAACACTAGTATAATGGATGGGGATGTACTTCAGCTGGTGGAATCCTTGTTAACATATGTGAAATCCAGCATCTGAGCACTTGTACTTCGTGAGACTGAATATGGTGGTATATGCCTGTAATCTCAGCACTTGGGAACAGGAAGCAGGAGAAGTTTGTTACCCTAGGTTGCATAGCAAGTTTGAAGACAGTCTGGGCTATGGGACAATCTGTTCCTTATCCTTCAAAATCCTAGTATTTTCTTTGAAAACCTTTTTTGTTTCTGTTTCTTGAGACGGGGTTTTTCTGTGCACCCCTGGATGTCCTGGAACTCACTCTGTAGACCAGGGTGGCCTCAAACTCAGAGATCTGCCCACCTTTAACTACCTAGAGCTGGATTTAAAGGCATGCGCCCCCAATGCCTGGCAGAAAACCTACTAAGACTTTTAAATATTTATTTTTTTGATGCTATCCTGGCAAAAAGTGGAAATTTAAGAAAAGAAAAAAATGGACATGAAAATTTATTTCTAGCTCTCAAAGAACAAAATTATTCAGTCATGAGATACAGCAGTTAAGAGCAAAGAACAGTTAATTATGTGGGATTAAATTAAAAACAGAAGGCAATATGAAATTTGAAGACAAAACAGAAATAAGTTACTTTTTACTCAACTCAATTTCCACCTATCAAAAGAGGAAAAACAATAAATAAATAAAAAAAAGTGACTACTTTCCAACCAAAAATTTCGAAAACCAATTATTTGCTTTGCTTTTTGATACAGAATGAACATGTTTGACAAGGTTACCATGTATTTTCTTCTGCTCTTTGGGTAACATAGAATACAGCAAATGAGAAAGACTAGAGTTCTTTCAAGGAGCAGGCCAGTGCTTGACTCTGCTCTCTAATGCCACATCATCTAACCCAGCTTCTTTGCCAGAGTGGTCAACGAATGTACTGATATGAGGGGAAGCATGTTTGAATTTTTCTTACACATGCTACACTACAAAAAAACCACTTAACTATCTATCACATGCAGAAGGGTGGCCAGGAAGACCAATCTGTTTTGAATAGTGCTATGAAATTCTGTTAGAAAAACCAAAAAGAAGCATTTAATTGGATTTTAGCAATAATTAATTTTTAAATTATTCAATAATGTCAAATAGCGGCCTAGATTCTCTGTTTTTATTGGAACTAGGGATCAAGTGATTCACCACTGAGCTACAGCTCCAATCCCATTAAGTACAGTCTGAAACTACATTAGAAACAGTTTAAGTGCAGGACAGGGTGGTGCATACCTTTAATCCTATTACTTGGAAGGCAGAGGCAGGGGAAACTCTCTGAGTGAGATCAGCCTCATCTACCTGCGTTCTAAGCTAGCCAGGCCTATATAGAGAGACCTTATATAAAAAAAGAAAAGAACAATTACATTTACCCATGTGCTGTGTGTGTGTATGTATGTGTGCACACACACATACAGAGGTCAGATAATAACTTGTAGGAGTCAGTACTCTCAAGTCCTAGTAGCTAGGCTTGGCAGAAAATGACCTTAGCGGCTGCTTGCGACCCCATAACACTTTGATAGTTTACTGACTACAGATCTCAGTACACTTCAAACATTTTCATATTCAAAATCAGATGCAAACTGTTTAACACCTCCCTTCTAACTCTAACCACGGTCTGATAAGGTGTAAACACGTTCTGGTAAGAACACAGTGTACACACATGAGCCCATGAAAAATACTTCTAGGCAGCTTAAAGTTGCCTGTCAAAGGCAAAGCCTATTTAGGACTGGTGGTCACTAGAGACATTTCAAGCAGCTTAATATTTTATGTTGAAAGGAAGAGGGCTCTATCAGGAACTCAACACGTGACGGCAAAGCTGTGACAGTCATGGTGTGGAACGCTGCAGTCACTTTTTACTATTCCAGGTAGGATAGAGTGTTCTGTAAAAGCAGCAAAAGGAACAAGAGAGACGATACATTTGGGCCTACCACAAAGTAAGACAATAAATAAGGAAGGGACAGTTCCTGACAACACAAGAGGACTACTAAAGTAGGTTCAATGGGGCTTCCTACTCTACAAGATGACAAAAGAGAGGGATACAGAGGCAATTATTAAAAAAATAGGAATCTCAAGTCATACAATTGTCTTTTAACAAGATCTCAACATTTTAATTTAAAATTAACTAATAAATCACAATTCTATATTGCTTTTAAAGATTATTTTGTTTAAAAATGACACATCTCAAAATTAACCATTACTATTAAACTATTACAGGTTAGTTTGTCCAGGTCAGGAGAGAATAAACAACAGTGCAGCTCCCTTAACCTCGGAGTCATGTGTGAATGACGAAGTCCGTCGCCAGCAATGGACATCCAAGTAACCATCCAAGAAATTGTAAATACAAACCCCAAACTGCTTCTGTTGAGGGAAAAGCCCTTGTGGAGTCAGCGTACGGCAGGGGCATTGGCATGTGTCCCCCGTGGTCTCTATGACTGAGGATGGAGTGCCTTCTTGAGCAGTCATGAGACAGATGACCAGTTCCATCATCTTGCTGGCTTTCTACTTTGTCGGCAGCATCACCATTATCATCTACCCAGACAACTGTTTACAAACAATGCTCACATCCGCAACTCAAGAGACACTGCAGCTTCCCAGCAGAAATATACCAGTTGTTTCTGTAATTTAGTGACAGTTGTAGGAGGCCAAATGCAGTCCAGATAAAAATGCAATCACAAGGACAACAGGACATTAAGTGCTCTAGATGTGGAGTTTCACTGAAAACCTTTCTGCTATGAAAACCCTAGAGACCTCTTCTCATCTTCGTATCTGAATGGGCACAACAGGAAATGAAACTCTGACTCTTTTCCCAAGTGCCCTAAAGAGCACACCTATTTACTCATGATTTGTACTGTGCAGAATGGCAAGCACGTGTCAAGTTCTTTGTAAGGGGATGGCAGGGACAGGCGCCTGAACCAACCACAGAACTTCCTCTTCTGTGGCCTCAGGAACGCAGAATGGACAATTCCTCCTCCACAGGCAAAACAACAAAGCAATAAGGAGAAGCAGAGAGGAAAGACAGGAAGGAGAGGGTAGGCTAAGAGCTAACGCTACAGGTCGCAGACCTCTCATTAAATCTTTAGAATAACAAGTATCACTATCAATATGCACATTGCAGTTCTCTTTCTCCAGTTTTTTTACATGAATACTCATTTGGAAAAACAAAAACTAAACTACCCCAACACCTCAAATGATCCACCGTGTACTCTGCTATTTCATCTCTCACAGTAAAACATAATGGGTTGGGAACACTGTAAACCAGATGAATCTTTACAGTTTACTGCCATGAGCCTTATCTCTACAACACTGCCATTTCATTATTACAACTAGTCTAGAATACCAAGGTTCAAATCTCTCTTGCTTTCTGCTACTCCCAAATAGTTTTCCTTTTAAAGAGAAAAAAAGTTCTTAACTTTTAAATTCTGAAAATTCAATGGTTATTGCTTGCCAGGGTGTATGTGAAATAAGGGTTGATTTGAACAAAACCCGATGCCTAAAATCGCAACATATACAGACACTCATTCACAAGGGAACAAAAGGGAAGGGACTGGCACCAAAAGCATGCAGTCCAAGCGGAAGAAGAACAAATCACTTTGGTTCCTAAAGCCAAATATGAGGAGAAACAGGCAGAAAAGACAAAAATGGTAAGAACATACAGTCAGTGGAGTCTTTCTCTGTATCAATGATTTAGTTATAAATATAGATTATTAGTCCTTTCTATACATGTAACAAATGTCAAACTCACTACCATGAGACTTCTAAAGTTGACTCTTTCACATTTGTTAAAAAAGGTAAAAATCACATACTTTCCCCCTTCAGTTTAAGCTCTAGACTGAAATACATGTACAACGCTGGTCCTAACTTCTATAAAAAGTCACAACATGTCAAGCTCTTTGGCCAATATAAAGAGCTACATAATTTCTGTCACACTTGCCTTGAATTTAGGCAACAACTCAAGAGGAACAGATCAGAGGAAGGGAAGGCTACAAAGGGGAGGTGAGACCAGCAGATTAAGAAATACTCAGAAAAACTCGAATCTGACATTCAAGTATGGAAGTATCCCAAAGGAGACAACAAACAGGATCTACTGTAGTGACAGAGTCATCACACAGTACACAAACATCAAGCGCTGTCTGCTGAAATGTAAGGCTAGCGAGGCAGTCCACAATTCCTTTTGGACCCTAAAACAGGGGCACATCTGGAAGTCATAATTCTCTTACTGTGATTTTCTCTTGGTCATCTTTAGAAAATAGAAGTTGGCTTGTTTTTCTCCATGTGATGCAGACTGTCTCTTTACACCCCTCAGAGTAACAATTTCATGTTTTAAAAAACTTTTTAGAAAATGGATGAAAGAATACAAGGCCTCAGTGATGGTGTTAGCGATTACTCTTCATGGCTTCTTTAGCTGCCAGGATCAGTGGCGTCAAGCTGGATAATGGTTTGGCCAGTTTCAGGAACGGATGCTGCCAAATGGAGGGGAGAAAGAAAAGATAGAAATGTTACACATTTAGAAACTGAAGCCCAAATTACCTATGGATCATTGTTTAATAAACAAAACATATACTTTGATTCGTAAAATTCTCACAGTCAGGACATCACTTTTACAGCTCCAAGGAGAGCTGGTTTGTGTGTGTGTGGCATGAGCTTGTACGCTGTTTTCATATTTGTGTGCATGTGTGGAGGCCAGAGGTCAATGTCAGGAGCCCTTCTTTATCACTTTTCCTTGTGTCTTTCACTGACCCTGGTGTCCACTGATTGGTTACACTGGCAAACAACATCCAAGGATCTGTCTGGTTCCCCAACACTAGAGCGTATAGACACATACAAGGCGTAGACACATACAGTGTACAGATATCATATATAGTGTAGAGACATATGTAGTGAATACACACATAGTTCATAAACATGTATAATATATAGGCATCATACATAGTATATAGACATGTATAGTGCATAGACATGTGTTATACATATACATTACATGTATACATGTAATGTATAGCCATATAGTATACACATATTGTACAGACATCATAGTGTATAGATACATATAGCATATAGACAATTGTATAGACACATAGTAAATAGACACACATAGTGCATAGACATCATATATAGTATCTAGACTGATATAGTGCACACATAATGTATAGACATATACAGCACAGACGTACAATGTATAGACACTATAGTGCCTAGACATATCATGTATAAATGGCATATATAATATACAGATGACATGCGTAGTGTATAGACATATAGTATACAGACACATACAATGTATAGACATATATAGTGTACAGACATACACAGCTACACCTGGCTTCTTGTATGTGTGCTAGAGATCAAAACTCATGCTTGGGCAACAGACACTTTATAGAAAAAGACCAGCCCTGGTTTTGGTTTTTGAGCTGAAACTTATCCTGGCTTCAAACTCACAGCCATCTTTGCCTACTAAGAAGTTACTCTGTTTCTTTCTTCTCTTTTCAGCTTTTAAAGATAAGGTGTCTCTGTAGCCCTGGCTGTCCTCTAACTCAGAAATCCTCTGAGTGCTGGGATTAACGGTGTGAACTATAATGCCTAGGCTCTTTCCCCCCTTTCTTTAATTACATTTATTTAGTGTGAGACTCTGCAAGTGTGAGACTCGTGTGTGTGTGTGTGTGTGTGTGTCTAGAGATCGAACTTAGGTATTCAGGCTTGGTGCAAAGTACTTTCACTCAGAAAGCTATTTTATCAACCCCCCAGTAAGTTTTCCGAATTGCATAACATCTAAAGATTTAAGGGGCCAGGAGTATACTCAGAAGGCAGAGTGCCTGCCTTCCATGCAGAAAGTCCTGGCCAGGTTCAATCCCTAGCTGCACAGGCAGATGATGGTTCATCTCTGATTTCAGTACTTGGTAGGCTCAAGGTCAGTCTCCATCTTCAACAATACTGGCTAGCTGTAGGCCAGGCTGGGCCACACAGAAATGAATAAATAAATAAAATAGTTCTACAGAGTTAAGACCCATAAATATACTCATGACAGCACTGAACAGGTCCAAGATTTGATTAATTACAGAAACTTACTATGATTAAAAATTTATGCAACTAAAAATTGTTTTTTTTAAGGGCGGAAGAGATGATTCAGCAGGTAAAGGCACTTGCCGGCAAGTCTGATGACCTGTACCCCAATCCTGAGACCTACTTGGTGGATGGAGAGAACCAACTCTTACTAGTTTTCTCTGACCTCCATGTCTGTCCACACATACAAATGTGCATGCACACACACACACACATTTTGTTTTGTAAGACAGGGTTTCTCTGTGTAGCCCTGGCTATCCTGGACCTCATTCTGTTGATTCCTGGGAGTAAAGGTGTGTGCCACCACTGCCTGGCCACCACAGTTAAGCTGTTTTCTTTTTCTTTCTTTTTTTTTTTTTAAATTATTGCTAGAAATGAAAACCTAAAGTAAAGCAACTGCTGGGCATGTGGCAAGTGAAAAGGGAAGCATCAACACTATGAAGTTCATTCTCCAAAAGTTACCTTCACCAAATTTACCTGTAACAGTTCTTTGGCTGAACCCCTTTTCTCCACATCCATCTCCAAACACCGGTTTAAGAAATCCCGAAATATTGGAGAAAGTTTTTCTGGATTCTGAAGTTCAGGAGTTCCATTTGTTGCTATCAGGTACAAAGCCTAAAAAACAGAACATTTTGGCATATTAAGGCCACTCACAAAATGATAGTACATCAAGTTTCATACTCTGGCCTCTGCCACCCTGTGCTCCCCAGTGGCAAGCTGCCTTCTTTCCCACAACTCAAGAACCAGGGGCTGATCTTCACCCACCTCCTAACTCATGCTCTGATGGTGCATGGGTCTTTGTTTCAGCACCAGGGTCTCCAGGCAACTCCTTCCCACTCCTTCACTACAGCTCTTTACATGGCGATCTCTCACGTGACTCCTGTGGTGATTTCAGCAGCCACAGAGAAGCATGTCGCAGTCCCTCACCTTTTCCCCCATGATGCTTCCTCAGATGTATGTTATGGGCACACCTTCCAGGACTACTGACTGCAGTAATTGATTTATTCTGCAGGTTTTTTGTTTTGTTTCGTTTTGTTTTTTTTCTAGACAGGGTTTGTCTATAACTGTCCTGGCTGTCCTGGAACTTACTGAGATCTACCTGTCTCTGCCTCCTAAGTGCTGGGATAGAAAGTATGTGCCACCACCACCTGTCTACAGCTCATCTTTTTCACTCTTAGTACCCCAACACTAGCGATTCTGTGACAACACCAAGTCCCAGTGTTCATCATGCCCTGTTATGTGTGGAGTCCACAGTGGGGATAGAACCCACGGCCTCATGCTTGAAAAGCACTTTGCTGTCAAGGCCAGCCTGGTCTAGAGTTGAGGACAGTTAGGGTTGTTACACAGAGAAACCACTTTTTAAAAAATATTTATTTATTTATTATGTATACAATGTTCTGTCTGTGTGTATGCCTGCAGACCAGAAGAGGATGCCAGACCCCATTACAGATGGCTGTGAGCCACCATGTGGTTGCTGGGAATTGAACTCAGGACCTTTGGAAGAGCAGGCAATGTTCATAAACTGCTGAGCCATCTTTCCATCCCCTGAGAAACAACTTTGTAAAAGCAAAAAGAAAAAACCATTTTGGCTGACATCCCTTAAAACTGACATTGCTTAAATTGGGCATGGAATCTTGCTGTGGGACAATGGTCTGTACTCTGTCACTTGTATTTTAAATAAACACTGATTGGCCAGTAGCCAGGCAGGAAGTAGAGTTGGGGCAACAAGAATTCTGGAAAGAGGGAAATTTCAGTCTGCAGTCGTCACCCAGAGAGAGGAAGCCAGACACAGAGCAAGCAAGATGTGACTGCCTTGCCGAAAAAGGTACCAAGGCATGTGGCTATCACAGACAAGAATTATGGGCTAATATAAGTTAAAAGAGTTAATAAGAAGCCTGAGCTAATAGGCCAAACAGTTTATGACTAATGTAGACCTCTGTGTGCTTATTTGGGACTAACCAGCTGTGGGACCTGGTGGGACAGAAATATTCAGTCAACAGAATTTCAGCATTCCAAATGCAGAGGCAGGAGGCTTACATGGTCTTTGCACAGCAAGCTCTAGGCCAGGCTGAGCTTAACTGTGCCCTAGGCCCCAGTACACAAAGAAAAAACCCAAATAAGATAAAAATACCACTTACTAACTCATATAGGTTCTTAGTGTTCTCAATCAAGAGTCTTCCACACAAGGTTCCCCTACTCCATTTATTCTCCTTTTTGTTTACTTTTTGGGGGGATGAGATGGAGGGGGCGGTTCGAGCAGGGTTTCTCTGGGTAGTCCTGACTATCCTAGAACTCACTCTATAGACCAGGCTGGCTCAAACTCATAGAGATCTGCCTGCCTCTGCTTCATCAGTGTTGGGATTAAAGGTGTTCGCCACCACCAACTGGCTATTCTCCTTTTCTTATTCCAGGATATATTTCATCTCCCATGACTAGATCAATGTTAATTTTATCGTAGCACAGCAAGGTTCACACTAGAAAATAACCCCACTCACCTGTCACTCTCTCTCTCTTTAATTTTTACTATGTTTCATGTGTATGGTTGTTTTGTCTGTATATCATGTGTCTGTATATCTAGAGCCTGCGGAGGCCAGAAAAGGATGTTGTATCTCCTGGAACTAGAGTTACAGATGGTTGTGAACTGCCGTGTGAGTGTTAGAAACCTAACCCTGGTCCTCTGTAAAAACAGCCAGTGCTCTTAACTGAGCATCTCTCCTGATCCTCCCCTTTTCTCTTGAGACAGCATATTGGCTTTGTAGCTCTGGCTACTCACTTTGTAGACGAAAATGACTTCAAACTTGTGTCTATCCTCCTGCCTCAGCCTCTTGATGCCATATTATAGGCCTGAGCTACTGTCAGGAAATTTGAAGGGGGGAAACAGTGGTATAATCCATCCCTCAGCTCCTAGAATACTCAACTCGGCTCAATCTATTCTTTTGTTGATAACATTACCATTTAGGCATCTTACCTCAGAGATCTAACTTTTCTCATCTTTGGGACATAGGAGCCAAGGTTCATTGGTGATAACCTTGCTATATCCAGGATACCTAAATGTGTAGGAAAAGGTACCTAATGGGCTGGGGATACGGCTCAATTAATAGTGTGCTTAGCATGCATGATGCCATGGGTCCAGTTCTCCACAGCATATAAAACTGGGTGGTAGTGGTACACTTCTGCATGTCCAGTGCTTTCCAGAGGCAGGAAAATCAGAAATTCACAGTCATCTTCAGCTACAAAGTATTCTCTACACAGAACAACAAAGAAAAAACCAACTATCTAAGGTATTTCAGCTCTGCAGAAAAGTGATTACATTCACATAGACAAAACTGTTTGCCTCACTATCCAAAATCCACAAACTCTTGAACACTACACTTTAACTCAGAGGCAATATAATTTTTAGACACAGGAAAAGAGATTATATCTCACCAACCATATTCTAAATTCTTTCCCAATGGTTGACACAAGAAAGTACATAGAATGTTTTGAAGAAAAATACTTCTTCTGGGCCCGAGTGATGGCACCAAGTAAAGACACTTGCTGTCAAGTCTGACAGCCTAAGAGTTAAGGGGAGAAGCCATCCCCACAAGTTGTCCTCTGACCTTCAACATGCTATGGCACATATGTACCCCTTCCACTCAAACAAAAAACAAACAAACAAACAAACAAACATAAAGCCCTTTTAAAGAAGGGGAGCAAAGTGTTTTCTTACAGTAAAGCTAGTGTTTCATTAGTCTTACCCTCAGAGGATTTTCATTGAGGTATGGAGGCTCTCCTTCAACCATCTCGATAGCCATGATGCCCAGAGACCATATATCAACTTTGGGGCCATAGGCTTTTCGTGTAACCACCTCTGGTGCCATCCAGTACGGCGTTCCAACCATAGTACTGCGTTTGCTCTGCTCAGGGGTGATCTGGGCACAGAATCCAAAGTCAGCTACAGAAGAAAGCAGAGTACCAGGGTTAATGGCATCAAGGGATGCTTCATCTATTCACGTCAGCAGACATGGCTGCATCCCATCACCCACCACCTTTTCTGGAAAGAATGTGAAAATGAAGCAAAGCAGAGTGAGTGCAAAATTTGAGGACATTATTTACTAGTAATTTTCACATTTACTTTTGACAACAAAGTACACATTATCAGGTATTTTTCTTCTTAATAACTAATTCTATTCTAAAGAGTTGAAATTGAAAGTGGTAAAAAAATTATCCAAAAAAAGGAAAGAAAACAGAAAAAGAAAGAAAAAAAATTATCCAAGGTGAACAATAAAACTAAATGCAGCGAGCCAGACACTGGTGGTGCATGCCTTTAAATCCAGCACTCATGAAGGCAGAGGCAGGTAGATCTCTCTGAGTTTCAGGACAGTCAGGGCTACACAGAGAAACCCTGTCTCAAAAAACCAAACCAAAGGGGGCTGGAGAGATGGCTCAGAGGTTAAGAGCATCGCCTGCTCTTCCAAAGGTCCTGAGTTCAATTCCCAGCAACCACATGGTGGCTCACAACCATCTGTAATGAGGTCTGGTGCCCTCTTCTGGCCTGCGGGAATACACACAGACAGAATATTGTATACATAATAAAAACAAAACAAAACAAAACAAAAACCAAACCAAATAAACAAAATCCAAAAACCTAAACGCAATGATTAAATCTGACAATGTTCAGGACATGGAAACTGAATTAATTTCTTTTTTCCTTCCCTCCCTTCTTTCCTCTTTTTATTTTGTTTTCTTTTTTTGAGACAGGGTTTCGCTGGGTAACAGCTCTGGCTGTCCTGGAATTCACTCTATAGACCAACTTGGCCTCAAATTCACAGTGATCTGCCTGTGTCTGCCTACTCAGTTCTGGGATTAAAGGTGTGTGCACCACTACTGCCTGGCACAGGTTGCTGTTTTAATACTTTCTTTGAACATTTATTTGTGTATGAGGGGTGCACATGTCACAGAGCATGTGGGAGTTCACAGGACAATTTTCAAGAGTTTGTTTTCTCTCAACATGTGGGTTCTAGGAACCAAATTCAGGTAGCCAGGCTTGACAGCAAACACCTTTACTGGCTGAACCACCTGGCCAGCAAGAATTTTAAAAACAGCTAAAGCTGGAGTTATTATGCATCCAACTCAGCAGAAGGCCTAGAAAAAGACCACACTTAACTGTAACTACACAGGGAAGGTGCTTCAACTGTCTCATTTATGTTCAAGGAACAAGATTCCTCCTGTAGTACCTGATACTACACTAGCTGGGATGAGAATTTATAATTCTTTTCTTTCCTTCTGTTGTTAGAACTATTTAACTTCTTATTTTTTAGGTTTTATTCAGACAAGGTTTCATATAGTCTAGGCTGGCTTTGAACTCAAAATGTAGTAAGCAATGACCTTGAGAGCTAGTCACAGTGGCACAGGCCTTTTAATCCTAGCAACCACAATAAGGAAACAGAGGCAGGCTCTGTGAGTCTGAAGCTAGTCTGGCTTACACAGTGAGTGCCAGGACAGACAGAACTACATAGTGAGTCCCTGTCTCAAAACAAAAACAAAAATAACAAGAAAACAAAACTCCCCCTAAAATGACCCTGAATTGTGAGCCTCCTATAACTCAGCCTTCTGATTGCTGAGATTATAGTATGAACTACCATGTCTATTTGGCATCCACCGACTGTGAACTTGTTACCCTTAGACTTCAATTCTACTACATATAAAAAATATGAGCGAGGTTAGGCAATGGTGGTGCACGCCTTTAATCCCAGCACCCGGGAGACAGAGACAGGCAGATCTCTGAGTTCAAGAAGGAGCACACCACCACAGTTCAGCCCAGGAGACCTGTTTCCCTGAGGTCAAGGTCACACAAGGTCTTTTTCTGGTCAGACCATCTCCAAACATTCCCTGAGGGTGAAGGGGCAGGCTGAGATAACACTCCAAACAATTATACCCAATCACATTTCCTACAGAGAAGAATCCTATCAGGGTAGCCCAGACAACAGCCCTCTGGATATCACTTTGTTTTATTTTAATTTTCAAAAATAATATCCAACATTAGTATTTTTCTTATTGTTCATATGAAACAAAACAAAACAAAGAGACACCAAGTAATTTGCTCAAAATACACATCAAGCAGTAAGGTCTGCTATGAACACAAGTTGCTGGGTTCACAAGGCACATTTAGCAAGTCACCACCCTTCACAGTCAATCACAGATACATTGAAAAGTCATTCATTGCTACTCACTAAGTTTAACTGAGCCTTCCATTCCCAAAAGCACATTGTCACTTTTGATGTCTCTGTGGATCACTTGATTAGCATGTAAAAACTCCAAGGCCTGTAAACACTGAACAGAGAAAACACCTATCAATGAAACAACCCAACAAATCCAAGGGAGGTCACACACAGTGTGAGTGTGGGGGATGGCTCTGCCTGGTAGAAGCCCTCCAAGATTTAACATTGGGAGAGAAAAGATGTCCTTCCACCTGCAAAGAAAGAAAAACAAACAAAAGCGACACCTTTGGCTGTGCGTGATGTAACTAACATGCCTGTATCTTAGCACTGGGAGGCTGAGGGAGGAGAATGGAGAGCTCCAGGACAGCCCAAATTGGGCTGTATAAAACAACACTGTTTTAAAAAAACAACAACAAGAAAAGCAGCTAGGCATTGGTGGCGCAGGCCTTTAATCCCAGCACTCAGGAAGCAGATAGGTGGATCTCTGAATGCTGAGTTCAGTCTGGTCTACAGAAAATTCCAGGACAGCTACGGCTACACAGAGAAACCCGGTCTCTGATGAATGAATAAATGAATGAATGAATGAACGAACGAATGAACAAATAAATAGCCTCAAAAAAGAAAGATTGTCTCCCCTTGTCTGCCCTTGAACTCTACTGTGTAGCAGAGGATGTTCAGAGCTCCTGATCCCCCTGTCTCTACTTTTACAGTGCTGGGATTACAGGGATGGGTTATTATGCCATATTAATGTCTCATCTATTTTCTTGAGGGGTAGGTGGGCAGGATAGGGTTTTTGTTCTGTATCCCATGCTGGCTGTGAGCTCCTAGTAACCCTGTTGCCTCAGCCTCACAAAGTGCCAGGACTACAGGTACAAGTCACCATACCTGGAGACTTTCTCCCCACTGATTTTTTAATAACACTTTATTTTTTTTGTGTGTGTGGGAAGGGTAGTTGTGCACCAGGTTCAGTGCTTTTGGAGGTCAGAAGAGGGAATGGGATCCCCTGAAGCTGGAGTTACAGGCAGTTGAAAGTTGCCAGACATGGGCTCTAGAAACTAAACTCCAGTCCTCTGGAAGCTCAGGAAGCATTAGTAACTACTGTGCCATCTTCCCACTGGTTTTCAACACTTAGTCTTCAGTAGTTTTGCTTATAAGATGATGACTGGGCCTATTTAACTTCTAGGCTTTTTCAGGCTTAAACACTTAAAGTTATACTGCACTTGGTAAGCACACACAGGCTTTTGAGAAATTATCTCAACCTTAAGTGGATTGTGACCGGGAAGAGGCATGAAGGTCCCAGCACTTAGGAGGCAGAGGAAGGAGGATTTTTGTAAGGGTAGGCAGAGCTACACAGTAAGACCTTCTCCTCCCTCAGAGGAAATCTGTGATTATTCCCATGAGAAACGTAGCTACCTCAAAGTCTAATTAACATAAGACACAGACTCAATAGTGAAGATTTGGGTAGTTTGGCCCTGTTCAGGGTTTCACTGAGGTCTAAGCTAATGTCTTCACACTTTCATGGTGAAGTTCATATTAAACTGTATCCACAGTCTGAGAAAAGAAGAGGGCAGTGGTAGGGTTCAGTGGCAAGCACTAGTATGCATGAGGCTCTGGGGTTCAATGCCAGCACCTCAAAAACAAAATAAAGAATCCTTAGCATAAAAAAGTAACTTTCTGGGGCTGAAGACATGGCTCAGTGGTTGGGAGCACTGACTGCTCTTCCAGAGAACTCGGACTCAATTCCCAGCACCCACATAGCAGCTCAAAATTGTCTGTAACTCCAGGATCCAACACCCTCACACAGACAACCATGCAGGGAAAAACCAATGGACATAAAAGTAAAAATAAATGAACAAACAAAGTTTCCTGATGCACTGGGTATAAAAGACAAAGTTTCTCCCTTTCTTAAACAGAAAACGAGATTTTCGGGGGATAGAGAAATGGCTCAGCCACTAAGGGCTGGTGGCTTTTTCAGAGAACCGGGGTTCACAGTAGGGCAACTGTAACTCCAGAACAAGAGGATCCAAAGCCCTCTCCTGGCCTCCTCAGGTACTGCATGGAAACCAACACAGACAATATGCAGACAAAACACCCATACATACAAAATAAATAAAACCTCAAAAAAAATATAAAACCTGGTCCAGTGTTATTAAATATAAAAGGAGACTGTATATGGTAAATATGAGAAAAATCAGTTGTATTTTTTATTATTTCCATCAGAGTGGAACAAAGTTTATGCACCCCCCCCCCTTTTCTTTGTTTTTTCGAAAGGTTTCTCTGTAGCTTTGAAGCCTGTCCTGGAACTAAATCTTGTAGACCAGGCTGGCCTTGAACTCACAGAGTTCCGCCTGCCTCTGCCTCCGAGTGCTGGGATTAAAGGAGTGCGCCCCCTTCCAGTTTTATGCACCATTCATAGCAACTAAAATTTTATCCCAAAGGAGACTGTAAATTGTAAATCTGAGAAATGTCAACTGTATTTTTGTTATTCCCATTAGAGTAGAACAAACTTTATATACCAATTATAACAACTAAAAATCTCAACTACTCTTTTTTTTTTGCTTTTTGAGACAGTGTCTCTCTGTAGTCTTGGTTGCCCTGGAACTTGCTCTGTAGACTATGTTGGCTTTGAACTCAGATCCTCTTGCCTCTCTGCTGGGACTAAAGGTGCATCGCCATGCCTGACTATCAGTTGCTCATTTGGGGAGAGGGGAGAGACAGATCTATCTCAGTACACCTAATCAGTTTCTTGGGAAGGAAAAAGGGTTGGAAAAATATATATATATATTTTACAAACCTGACGCAGCTCTAAAATCCAGGCACATAAAATCAAAGTGAATGGACAACAAAACTTCTAAAACTGTGAGATCAACCGAGAAGTGCTAGAAAAACCAACGAAACACAAAATTTTAAATTTTAGCCAGCTTTTAAGTGACCAGCATACCCTTTAAGGGATTATGCTATTTGGAACTATTACAGAGCTCAGCTGGTAGAGTACATGAAGTCGTGGGTGACGCCTGGGCATAGTGGTGCACACAGTAATTCCAGCACTCAGAGGATCTCATCCAGGTCATCCTCCTGCACATTGTTTGAGGCCAGCAGGATTCACATGAGGCCCTGTCTTAACATAGCAGCCTGTTGATATTTTTCTCAGAATCGTGTTTTAATCACCTTTGGTACAAGCTGAAAAAGACCTCTAGTTCACATTTGCATCACTGCAGAGTTGCTGAAGGATAGTCAAACCACAGAGAGCCAACAGAGTCCTGTGAACTCAGCACAAACTCCCACAAGCTGTCCTCTGACTTCGATGTATGTGTCATGGTATGCACATGCCCACACATATGCATACACATACATGTAAAAATGTAATAAAAACTTAAAAAAATGTATGTAAATAACTAGTTTCTTCACTTTCAGTGGTCTTACTAAAGCCAGGGGCACTGCACAGATTTGTAAGCATATACATCCTGATCTTGTTTGTGACATTGGTTCTAGATTCTACTACTGATTCACACATTTTTCAATGGTATCCCATTCTTCTCTAGAAAGCGTCCTATCTAGATGATGATCACACTGCTGAAGTCTGCCTGTGACTTCTATACCTCACAGGACCATGTCTTGTTCCCAAATTATCTTCCACAGGAAGGAAAGGGCTAAAGTTCTTTTTGTTTTTATTGGACACAGGTCTCACTCTGCATCCTGGTTGGTCTCAATTTATGGAGATCTCCCTAAGCATCCCCACACCTAGCAGGATTGAAGCTCTTATCTTGGATGAAATAACAGAAACAAACAAACAAACAAACCACAAAAAGTATACAGAGAAAAAGTCTCTGCACACAAAAAAATTTTCTTTCTTCACCCTGGCTAAGTGCACACACCCTAACATCAAAGTCTGCAAACCCACCTCTCTGCACACAGCTGCAATCTGCGCTTCGTCCATGCAGGTTTCTGTTACAACATCAGTGAGTGAGCCACCAGCAAGGTACTCCATCACCACAAACAACTCATCTCCTACCAGGTAACTGGAAACAGAAGAAAATACACGTTGTGTTTTTACTTTTTTCTAAGAACATGGCTCTCTGTGTTGAGGAATTAAAATGCCAAACACAATGTAATAAAACCAAAGAACCAACAGTTTGAGAACTAGGAAGAGCACTAGATAGGTACAACGGCACAAATTAAGATGTTCTCAGCTGGGTGTAGTGTGCACACCTTTAACCCCAGCACTAGATCTCTGTGAGTTTGAGCCCAGCTTGGTCTACACAGTCAGTTTCTGAACAGCCAGAGCTATGTAGTGAGACCCCATCTGAAAAAAACAAAAAAAGGAAACAAACAAAAATTTAAGAAGTCCTCATTCGGGTGAGGTAGTAGACATCTACAATCCCAACACTCAGGAAGCAGTTACCAAGATTGCCCTGAATGAGGCCAGAAGGGCTGGCTATATAGACTCTGTCTCAAACAAAACAAACAAAAGCCAGAAAAATAAAAAGTTTTAGGATCATTTTAATGTCATAGCTTGCCTACATTATTTGTTTGAGTGTATAAATATGTTATTGCAATTAGAATAGCCCAATATTGGCTGGGTGGTGGTGGCACACACCTTTAATCCCAGCACTCGGGAGGCAGAGGCAAGGCGGATCTCTGTAAATCCGAGGCCAGCCTGGTCTACACAGCTAGTTCCAGGACAGGTTCTAAAGCTACAGAGAAATCCTGTCTCAAAAAAACCAAAAAAAAAAAAAAAAAAACCAAAAAAAAAAAGAAAGAAAGAAAGAAAAAACCAAAAAAATCCAATATAAGAATTGCCAATAAAATTGTCAATAAATAAATCAATAAATATATATAGAGAATTATTTCATTTTATTTCAGGTAGCCACTGAGGTAGGAAGCTGCAAGTTCAAATACCCTCTCTCAAAAAACAAACAAAAAGAAAATATAAGATTTTCCCCCTTATATGTTTGTGTGGAGTGAGGGAAGGCAAACAAAGTGGGAGATTTGGAAAACGTTTGGTAATTCATCCAAGGTCACACAGATAGTTACTGACAAGAACAAAATACTAAGCCAAACAAATCAATGACCCCTAAGTATAGGGTTTGTCTAAACTTTCATTCTATGTTGATGTAGAATAATATTTAAATTTTTTTAAAATTAATTTATGTATATGGATGTTTTGCCTCTGTGTGTGTCTGTGCACCGATGAACAGTCTAGAGGCAAGAGAAGGTGCTGGCCCCCCTAGGGCTAGAGTTAGAGACATGTTAGCTGCCATGTAGGTGCTGGGAATTGAACCCAGGACCTTTGGGAGAGCAGCCAGTGCTTCTAAGCACTGAGTCATGTCTCCAGCTGGAGAGTGAGAGGGGAAATCCTCATTCCAGAGGACCAACACCACGCCAGTGGCTCATAACCACTCTCTCTACTCCAGTCTTTGGTTCTGACATTCTCCTGGCCTCTCTAGGTACCATCGTGTGAAGCAGTGCACATAGACAAGCAGGCACACACATACACATGAATAAAAGGTTCTTAAAAGGAGATGGGATAACTGATATAATTATAATTTCAAAAAATAAAAAGAGATTCCAAAAAGCAAGTAAGGAAATGAACCTGAAAATTTTGTTTCTTTGAATATAGTCTTTACAAATAAGGGTTAAAGTCTCATAATATATTATCTTTCCCCTATTCTAAACAAATTTAAATACAGAAGAAAACCATCTTCAATCTATTATATCTAATGCAACCTATGCTATCATTCACTAAAGTATTATTATCTAATAATGCTATAACCCCAGCTTCCTGAGAGACCAAAGCAGGCACATGGCAAGCTTGAGGCTTTCCTAGGTTATATAGAACAAAAGCTAAACTTATAGTTTAAAAACTGTGTGGCTAGTCATCTCTGAGATCACAGCATGAATCACAGCCAGCCACTCTTTAGTGTCTCTGCTCTGCTCATTTCAATGAACACAAGCACTGTTGGCCGTCCTTCACAGAAATGTGCTCTCGTCTGTCAAGGGAGGTCCTTTCAGAAAGGCCCTGGACCGCAGTGTGCAGTTTTCACCTTTCTTCTCCTCCTCCTTTTGGCTTACTTCTCAGCACTGGTATCTCAATCTAAAATGCTATGTCTGTACCAAATAATCAAACTACAAATTTCTGGGTTTTTGCTTTTTTCTTTTGTTTTTTTGAAGACTGTTAAGTACTAATTGTTAAATTTGTTTTGTGTGTTTTGCTTACGTGTATGCACGCATGCAGAGACTGGAAGAGAGAGAGCTGAATGCCCTAGAACCAGAGTCACAGGTGGGTATAAGCCAATACATGGGTGCTGGGAACCAACCCTTGGTCCACTAAAAGGCAGCAAGGGCTCTTAATTGCTCAGCCATCTTTCCAACCACAAATGTCCATATTTTTATCCCAATGTATGTTTTTCATTTTTTTATGTTTTAAGATTTTATTTATGTAATTTATATGTGTATGTTTGCCTCACTGAGCTTATGTGCACTATGTGAGTGCTAACAGAGGCCAAAAGAGGAAGTGGAGTCACAGGAAGTTGTAAGTTGCCATGGGGGTGCTGGGTCCTCCCCAAGAGCAGTATGTGCTCATGAAGAGCACGAGCTATTTCTTCAGCCTCCCTTTCTCATTTTTGACTTTCACTCATTCTCGTTTTTAAAGACAGGGCTGGGCTGGAGAGATGGCTCAGTGGTTAAAAGCATTGCCTGCTCTTCCAAAGGTCCTGAGTTCCTGGCAACCACATGGTGGCTCACAACCATCTGTAATGACATCTGGTGCTCTCTTCTAGCCTGCAGACATACCGACAGAATACTGTATACATAATAAATAAATAAATATTTTAAAAAAGTAAAATAAAATAAAGACAGGGCCAATTAGGCTCACCCTGACTCTTCATCCTTTGTCTCAGTCTTCCAATGCTGGAATTACAGTTATGAATCACTACCCCGAGTTGATCTCAACTTTAAAGAAAATATTAGTATTTACCTGTCCAAGAAGTTGACTATGTTGGGATTCTTTAATTCTTTCATCACCAGAATTTCATTAATGATCAATTCTTTCTTTGGTTGTTTCTGTAAATTAATCTGCTTAATAGCAACCTATAATAGAAACATATTTGATACATCAAAACAGCATTCCTAATTCTTTGACAAAGTTACAAGCACCAATTAGCTAGTTATATAATATGTATACCTTACACAGTGAGATTGTAACTTACTCATTCATGATGTTTTTACATGTATACTGCCTATGTACAATGTTTTGTGATACAGACTCTAAATTATATTTGAATTTGTATTTAAAACATTTTAAAATGAAATTCTGTTTGTTTTATGTGCGTGGACTCTGTGTTGGTGAGTGACTTTACCTGCTGAACTATCTCACTGACCCTAGATTTATCCTGAAGTTTACTAACCAACTTAAGGTCGGTCAATACAAGGAATTACTTTTTAAAAAAATTCTAAACTAGCAAATGTTTAGGAATCATAAATGATTCCTTATTCATGATCCCGAACACATTCATCTTCCCCCCCCCCCTAACATAATAACTGTTGCTAAAACTAGATCAATTCTTCTAACACATTCTAGAGCTGGGGAGACAGCTCAGCTGCTAAAGCACTTCCAAGTATAAAGATCTCAGTTCCTTCCATCCCAAAACCTGCTGTGGTGGCATGTATCTATACATCCAGAGCACAGATCCCCCTGGTTCCCTGGTCAGCTAGCCTCACTTATTTGGTGAGGACAGCCTCTGGCTACTACACATTTATGCACAGATAAGCATATATACTCCATGACCCACAACATGGATCTATTCATTATTCCTTCTCTCTACACAAAGAGTTAACATGAAGACTTAAGCAGTAGCTACCTCTTGCCCCAGTGCTACATCAGTTGCAGTAAAAACTGTACCTGAAGCCCTGTAGGGAAAAAAAAAAGAATAGAATTAAGTTCTTAAGTTACACCATTTATAGTATTCAAACACTTCAGGCTTTGAACAACTGAAAAAAGATTCAACATCTTAGACTAAGACTCCTAAAATGAAAAGAGGGGAGAAAACAGTGAGGCAATCCTTGTGGCCAAAATTCACACACAAAATGCTGGGATTAAGTGTGCAACACCGCTGCTCAGTTTATTTATTTTTTGAGACAGGGTCAGGCTATGGGCTGGGCTCCAGTCTGTAACAATCTCAAGTGATGGTGTTGCAAGTGTGCATTATTATACCCAAATTAGAAGTACAGTTTCTATTTACACAATCTCTAAAGGTACCACCCAAAATAGTGACGTGTTCAGTGTCAGAGGGTAGATTCTGTATATCCATGAGTACTGAGTATGACATCAGTAGAATCAAACTTACCCTTGTCCAATTTTTTCATATCTTGTGTATTTTTTCTTAGGATCACCTATGCTCACAATAGTTCCTATTTTAAACAAAAATTAGAAGTCAGTCGAGCAAACTAAATATTTAAATAAAATTTGATAATTATTCCTTTTAATAATCTGCACTGATTATAAAAGTACCTTTCCCTACACCAAGTTTCAAAAACAATTTGTTTTAAACAACACTAAAGAAAAATAAGCAGGGGCTGGAGAATTGTCTCAACAGTTAAAATCACAGGACCTGGGTTCAATTCCCAACACCTACATAGTGGCTTACATCCACCCATAACTCTAGTTCCAGGGGATGCAACATCCACTCCTGATCTCTGCTGGTGCCAGGCATTCGTGTAGTGCATATACACACATATAGGCAAAACACTTAACACACAGAAAATTTTAAAGTTGAAAAGAAATTAAGAAAAATAAGCAATAAAAGGTGGTGGCACACTTTTCCATTGGGTTAGACTTTTTTTTTTTTTTTTTTTTTGTATTTTGAGATAAAGTTTCTCTGGGTAGCCCTAGTTGTTCTGGAACTCACTCTGTAGACCAGGCTGGTTGATTCCCCTGCCTCTGCTTCCTAAGTGCTGGGATAAAAGGCATGCACCACCATTGCCCAGTCATCTTCTACCTTTTAATACACTTAGAAAAACTAAGTATTTTGAAAAAAAAAACACTTCAATAAAATAAATACTAAATTCAAGAAATTAGAAAATAACTGAAACTCATATTTACTTTTAAAACTGGAGAAAATATCTCAGCACTGTCAGCTGCTCAAGGTAATACATGAATACATGAAGCAAAGTTATAATCTACCTAAATACTCTACCTTTAAGCTATAAAACACAAAGCCAGAACCCACAGTAAGATGCTGAAAAAAGATCTGCAGCAAAGGCGGGGTGAGACAACTAACTAGAGGTCATGACTAAATGCTGGCAACCACTGTTCTGGTTTATTGTAGCAGCTTTCCTAAGAGAAGGATCATTATGTATTTCTACAAAATGTCACCGTAAAAGCAGGTTCATACTTAGAAGTATTAAGGAATAAAAGCAATAATTAGAGCACACCCATGATTTAAACACTTTCCTTGACCCCTGCCCCCCAGGTCAGTGCTATTGGAAGCTGCTATAGATTTGTAAACAGATATTACTGTTACCTTTTAAGGCTTGGCATAAAGTCAACAATGGCAGAGAGAAAAAGAAACCACCCCCTACATACTTTAAGCTGACACATATTACAGAAGGTCATATTCTTTAGGAACAATTTTATGTTTCTTTTTTGTTTAGTGTGTATATATATGCATGGGTGCGTGCGTATGTCTCCACAAAAGGAAGTCAGAAGACTTGGGGAGTCGGTTCTTTCCTTTCTCCATGTGGACCCTAGACACTGGACTGAGGCCATCAGGCTTGATGGCAAGTGCCCTTTTATAGGTTTGTACCGAGAAGCCATATGCAACCCCTCTGACAGAGTCAAGCTATGTCCTTTGGATGTGGCTGGCAGGGACCAAGGGTTTTGACAACACTAAGCAAGTGCTTCCCCCGGCCAAATGTTTTTAAGAAATAAAGTATAGAGTGCATACTTAATTTCTCCATAATCTCTTCATCTGTCATCTTGGCTTTCTTCTTCTGTTTGTCTGAAGACTTGGCACCACCATCAACATTAGAATCACCAACTGGAGCAGGAATAGGGTCGATGACAGACCGTGTGTAAATCTGCAAAGATATATATAGTTCATTGCTGAGACTTGAGAGAAAAACATTATCACATGGTCTTGGTAGCAGAAAATGCATCCTTTGGACCTTTTTTTTTTTTTTTTTGCTTAGCAAAACTAAGTTATTTTTCCCACTGTTTGGAAGGATGGGACAGTATATTGACACAAGAAACACATAACTGCCAGGCATAGTATACATGTCTGTAAGCCTAGCACTCAGGAGACAGATACAGCAAGGATAGCTTGAGTTACAATAAGACCCTGTTATAAATACTCCCACCTCCCTAAAACATTTAACCAGGAAATAATGCATAATATCTTTTTTTGACACAGCATGTATGTATTTTGAAAGTATCTAGCAAAATAGATCTATGAAATTACAGTGTCAATACATTTAACATACTGAGAACAATGTAATGAAAGAAGCATACATTACTTCTCCAAAGGGCCCAGATTCAATTCCCAGCACCCATATGGCTGCTCATAACCATCTGTAACACAGTTCCAGAGGATCTGATGCCATTTTCTGACTTTCATAGGCATCAGGTACAATGTAGTACACAGATACACACCCAGGCAAAATAGTCACACACATTAAAAAAAAAAAAAAAAGCACACCTGCAGCCAGAGATGGCGCACACACCTCTATCTGGGTGCCTGAGAAACAGGCAGGAGGATCAAGAGTTCTAGGCCAGCCTCAGCTATATATTGAGTTTGAAGCCAGCTTAGACCGTATGAGAACCTGGCTCAAAACAAAAACAAAACGAACCCAGCACAGCTTAGGAACAGAAAAGAGTAAGAGTCTTGATGTTGAAATAACTCTAACCACCTTCCCCCGTAAGTTTTACAAACTCGACATTGATCGTTCCCTTTCCCACAGCCAGTCCTAAAGCATAAAGAAATAACAGTGCTCTACCACAGCATCAGTCTCAGCTCTGCCTGCTGAGTAGAGTCGAGTCCTGGCGCAGCTTCTCACTGCTTGTCTCTACTTAAGGCCCTTATGCTTAAATTCTCTTAGTAAGTAATTTCACTCTTAAATGCCTCTTGAATAAACACACAGTCTTTGAGAGCAAGGATAAATACATAATCCAGGTAATAGTAATGATTTAGTTTTAGATATAATAGTTATCTATATTGAGAAAGCTAAAGAAATAGATCCTCCTTAGAATAGAGGAATAGAGAAATACAGAAAGAAAAACCCACTGAGTTATGTAGCTCTAGTTTGCCTGGAACTCACTAAACTATGACCTTAACTCATAGAGATCTACCTACCATACTGGGATTAAAAATGGGCACCATAAGCCTATTCAAGACATTACTTTTCAGAGTAGTTTTTAAGCAACTTTTACCTGCTGAGTCATTTAATCAGCTCCAAAAAGTAGGTTCTGATAAATAACCAAGTTTCTCCAGACTACAGTAGTTTAAGCTTGAGGGCCTTTAAACAACTACAAGTCAAATGCAGACCAGTGTTTTCAAACACACACAGTGCAGGTCATCAGTCAATCACTCACTGATTTTGTATGATCAGGCCGAGGGGCAATGACAGGAGGAGCAGCATCTTCATCATCATCGTCTTCCTCTGTTACTACTGCTGATGTTTCTGATCCCTTGGTATTCAGCTGCACTCATCACAGAAGCAAAAAAGGAGGATAAACCAAGAAAATTAAAAGGTTAAAATGTGACTACCCTTTTAAAATATTTTAAAGAAAAATCTATAGTTCAATAAAAACAAAAGAATTTTTTTAAAAAGTTTATTTTTTCAACAGCTTATTTAAAAACAATCAAACTTTACTGGTTCTGATACAATCAATTAAAAAGTAAATGACTCTATGTGGTGAATATAATTTTTAGTGGGGAGGAGGCTCTAAGGATTGAACCCAAGCCTGTGTATGCTGTAACCTTGGCCATAGCTCTCAAGTACACTGGAATCCTATTCTTGCCCTTTATATAAGCACACACAGTGCTCTGTAAGTAAGGAACTGACTTCATGGGAGCAAAGCAAAGGTCCTCTGGATGATGCAGACACAAACCTCACTTGAGGCATTTGAAACATCCAGGTTTACCAGTTAATAAAGCAAGAAAAGGTGCTGATACGTTTTAACTACTTAAATGTGCCATAGTTTATCATACTCCGAACGGTACTGATAGGTCTGGGGAGAAGAGACTATGCCATTCAGTTCACCATATTCAAGTTCGATATTGCAACACTGGAGAAGTAGCTAAATTGCTCTGGAGGGCATTATAAAGTTTAGTAGCTTTAAAGTGCCCACCAAATCCTATTTACTTAATATGGCTTCTTCTCTTCAACTAATCAAGTAGCTAACTTAAAACAAAAACAAAGTAGTTATTTATCTGATGGCTGACTTTATTTTTTGAGACATGATCTTACTAGTTATCCAGTCCTCTAAATATGCAGTGAGTTCACTACCTTGGTCAGTTACGAGGCTAGAGACATGGGCTATGACATCTGTTTTTATATTTTAGCAGGCAAAATAAAGATTTGTTTTAGATAACCTAAATTAGAATACAAACTATAATAAATTATTAACTTACTGCTGGTGTTCCAGAAGGGAAGCCATCTTTCTCTAAATATAAACAGAAAAGACATTACCAATTTGAGAGAGAAAACCAAAAATAAATAAAAGAATGAATGAACAAAAAAGCAGACAGGGTTTTTGCAATATAGCTCTGGCTGGCCTGGTATTCTTTTTTAATTCCTCCCTACCCCCAGTTTTAGACTTCATTTCTTTTTTTTTTTATATTTATTTATTTGTTTATTATGTATACAGGATTCTTTCTTCAGTCCAGAAGAGGGCAGCAGGCCTCATTACAGATGGTTGTGAGCCACCATGTGGTTGCTGGGAATTGAACTCAGGACCTTTGGAAAAGCTGGCAATGCTCTTAACCTCTGAGCCATCTCTCCAGCCCTAGACTTCATTTCTTTTGTGTGCATATGTATTCTGTCTTCATGCATTCTTGCAAGTGCACATGTCTGGTGCCCCCAGAGGTCAGAAGGTGGCACTGGACCTCTTAGAACTGGAGTTAGGAATGATTGTGAGCCACCACCTGGGTGCTGGGGATTGAACCTGGGTCTTCAGGGAACAACTAGCACTTCTTAACCTGATCCCTGAGCCATCCCGCCAGGAAGTTTCAATTTTTTAACAGAATTTTTTTTTTCTTTTCTTTGAGACAGGGTCTTACTGTTGTATAACCTTGGCTGATGCAGATCTCAAAATGTAGACCAGAGTGGCCTTGAACTCACGAAGACCTGCCTGTCTCTGCCTCCTGTGTAATGGGATTAAGGTGTTTTCCAGCACACCCAGATGAGTAGAAAAGCATTTTTCTTTCTTTCTTTCTTTCTTTTTTTTTTGGTTTTTCAAGATAGCGGAAAAGTATTTCATTTCAAAGCCTGCCATTTATTTATAAAAACTCACTTCCATTTATACCACTAACAATAACCATCTCTAGCATGAGCTTGTCTATTAATTCAGACCTTTTGCCTTCTATTGCTAGAAGTCATTTAAAAGCATCAAAGAGGAAAAGATTAAATAAACAGAGTCAAAATATCCACCAACTCCATTTCTAGCAAAATGATGAGGTTAATACAACCTCCGGACATTCAGTCATGACACGGGTCAACCTCATCACTCTCTAAGGCAGATTTATGCAGGAGAGGAGGGGCAACAGCAATCCTTCCCATTTTTACTTAATCTTTTCATCTGGCAAGGCTCTGGCACTGTGCATCCGATCTGGCTCTCACCACTGTCTGGTGTCTTACCAGGAGGAGTGAAGCTCAGGTACTTCTGCTTCACAGTATTAGAGTCGTAGAACTTCAAGGCATCCAGCACAGCCTGAGGGTTCTTCTTCTGCTCCAGTTTGGTAATGTTGGAGGTCTGCAGCAGCCTCGCCCACTGTTCCGGCATGCCCTAACAGGAAGAAATTTACAAATCAGTGAGGATTTGAATTGCTCTAATAAAGAACATTTTCATAGATCAATGATAACTGACCAATACACATAAATTTTAGGTTCAGCTAAAATGTTTCTTTGGTTTTTTTTTTTAAAAAAAACATGTTACTATTTTTATGATTTATGCATGAATGTTTTGTCTACATATATGTCTGTTTGTACAGTATGTGTCATTGATAGTTGTGATGTGAGTGCTAGGAATTGAACCCAGGTCCTCTGCAAGAACAAGTGCTATTAACTACTGAGCCATCTCTATATAGCCCCTATTTATTTAGTTTTGAAACAGTTTTAACTATATAGCTCAACCTGGCCTGGAACTCACAATACTACCCTCAGGAGCCTAAGTTTTGGGATTATAAAAGTATACGCTTTTCTCTTTGTTTTTGAGGTAGGATTTCTCTGTGTAGCCCTGGCTGTCCTGTAGACTACAGCTGATAGGCCTGCTTCTGCCTCCTAAGTGCTGGGATGAAAGGCTTGAGCTACCACATCCGTTTTGTTTTGTTTTGTTTTTTAAAAAGGTCTGCGTGGTCAAAGGACAGACTCTAGTGTGGTCCTCGGGTGGCTTCCAACTTTTGTTTGAAATAGGGTCTTCAACTGATCTAAAATGTTACAAGTAGGCTGGGAATGCAGGATCACTCCCAGCATAGCATCTGGATTTTAGGGATCTGAATTCAGATCTTTTCATGCTTTCAAAGCAAGCATTTTGCCAACTCAGCCATTACCTAGACTTAAAATTCCATTTCTCTGTATCTGTTTTTTCATAACTATAATTTATAGGCTCAGCTCTCTAGAGAAAAAGGTCATTCAATTACTAATTTCTTTAAAGGTTATTTTATGAATATGAACGTTTTGCCTGCATGTATGTAATTCAGAACCACACCTCCAGCCCCAATTACTAATATTTTTATGACAAGTAAAAAACAGTAATAATTGATAACTAACGCTAGTCACGATAGCCAGCGTGTAACCCCACACTCTCAGGAGCATTCAGAGTTTCAGGCTTTACTGGGATCATAGTGAGAATTTGCTTTAAAGAAACGATGACAAGGGAAAAGGAACTAATAATCACATGGGATAGAAAAGTTCAACACCAGTTATGCTAGCTCAGAGCTGTCACCCCAGCACCCAGACAGGAAGGCAGAGAAAGGAGGGCTGAGTTCAAGACCAGTCTCAACAACAAAATGAGTTCACAGGAAGCCAGCCTGCGTTACATAACAATCATGCCTCAAAAAACCAGAAAGAAAAACTGATTTAAAACTTAATCCTAAAAATGCTTGAGTACGCTTTTTCGGTTTCTTGACTGTGTGCACCTTTGCAGAGGTCAGAGGATCATCTCAGTCATCACTGTCTTCTACCTGGAGACAAGGTCTCCTGTTTTCACTACTTATATCATTTACCATGCTAGCTGCCCTGGAGCCTTCAGAGACTCTCCTGTCTCCCATCACGCTGTGCGAGTACCACAATTACTTCTGTATTCTGTGTTGTATGCGTTCTGGGGATTTAACTTGGGTCCTCACACTTGTACAGTAAGTGCTTCTCTTCACTGAGTGTTGCCGCAACCCTCTTAAGAACTGTTTAACTGCCACACACAAACCTCCAGTAGGTAAACTTACAGTGAACTCTCCAGTAACAGCATCAAAGCCAACATGGATGGTGTGTTCAAAATCAGATGGAGGAGAAATCTCTGGCCGTTCTTTTTCTTTCTTTTTACTTCCTAGAGGGCATGGGGGTGGGGAGAGAAAATAATCTCTTTAAACAAGGTTATTTATGGCATTTATTATTTTGTATTTTTTCTGAAACTGATTAGGAATGAAGTTATTGCAGAAGAATCCTATGCTGGGAACAGTGGCTGACAGGAAACTGGCACATACAACATGCATCCTGCTGGAGGGTGCCTCCAAAGACACATTTTACAGAAGTCACTTGAGCAAGCTAAAGTCTTCCTTCTTTCCCAACCCCCTCCTCCACCTTGCTTTTCTGAGACAGGGCCTCATTCTTCAGTCTACAATGGCCTCAAATTAATGGTAATTCTTTGGTATCAGTCTACGGATATTAAGGTTGAATGCATGAACCACCACACCTGGCGTACACTTTCCTTTTTGTTACAGTCTGTAAATGTTACATCTTTAAATTACCCAACTTACCTATGGCTTCACTGCACATTTTTTTTTTGTACTATCAATATAACATTTTTTGCAAATTCAAACACCAATTCCTTTTCCTCCTCCGTCTTCCTGCTCTAACCCGCAGCTTCTAAACCTGTGGTTCTATTTCTAGATGCTCTGCTCTCCTAAAGTCATCTGTCTATCATTACGCCAATGCTGTTTACCTTGATTACTGTCATCTTTATACAAACATTGAAAGAACAGTCTAAGTTCTTATTTTTCTTTTAGCTTTTTTCAAATCTGCTGGGATTATTTCAGGTTCTCTACATTACAATACGAAATTAAGAATATTTTAAATTTCTACAAAAAGCTTTCTAGGGCCGTGACAGGAATAACATTTAATTCTATGAATCAATTTAGAGTTTATTGACACCTTGCCTTCTGACCCATGACCAACAGCAAATCTGTATTAATTAGGTCTTTCTTTCAGCCATGTCTGCTAGTACCGGAAAACAGAATACAGATCCTGCCACTACCTTCATCATACTTCTGCAGAAGAATACTTATTAATTTTTGATGCTACTAAAAATGGCAGTTTTGGGGTTAGGGAATGTAGCTCAGAGTCAGAGTTAGCTTTCTTGTCTAGCATGCTTGCAATCTTGGGTCAGCGCTACCAGAAAATACAAAATAAAACTCATTCTTCAGGACTGATCTTATATTCCGAAACTTTCTTCTACTTATTTTAAATTTTTCTGAGGGCACCACAGGATTGTCTATAAAGTAACATGCTGCGGTAAAGTAAGGAAAAGCTTGCATGCCCTTTCTAATTTAGACAATTTACTTATTCATTTATTTACTTACTTAACCTAATTAAATTGGCTAGTCCCTAGTCTACAACATGGTTCAATAAAGGTGGTTTTTCTTTCTTTTTTTTTCTTTTGGATTTTGGTTTCCCCCACAGACAGGTTTCTTTCTCTTTCTTTCTTTTCCTTCTTTTCTTTTCTTTCCTTCCTTTCTTTCCTTCCTTTCTTTCCTTCCTTTCTTTCCTTCCTTTCTTTCCTTCCTTTCTTTCCTTCCTTCCTTCCTTCCTTCCTTCCTTCCTTCCTTCCTTCCTTTCTTTTTCTTTCTTTCACCTGTGTCCTGGCTGTCCTGGAACTCACTTTATAGATCAGGCTGTCCTTGAACTCACAGATGGCCTGCTTCTGCCTCCCAAATGCTGGGATGAAAGGCGTGTGCTACTTACTGTATTTGGCCCTCACCCATTGCCTTTTTAAAACACTGTTGGATTACCACTGTTAAAATTTTGCCAAGATTGTCTATCTATGTTCAATAAATGTGTAGCTCTCTCTCTCTTTTGTAATGTTTTTGAGTTGGGTATCCAAGTAACATGAAGTTCACTAAATGTGTTGGGAAACATTACCTCTATTCAATTTTCTGGAAATTGTACAGAACTGGCAATTACTTCTCCCTTAAATATTTCATTGATTTATTAATAAAGCCAGGCAGGTCATAAGATTTTCTTTGTGGAAAGATGTAGGCAGAAGTTTCTGTCCCACCCAGTTCTGCAACCATTTAGTACCAAATGAACAGAGTTTTATATTAATTATAAACTATTTGGCCTATTGCTCAGGCTTATTACTAACTAGCACTTACAACTTAAATTCACCCATAATTCTTGTCTATGTTTAGCCATGTGTGTTGGTACCTTTTCTTGGTAAGGCATTCTCATCTTGTTTCCTCTGCATCTGGCTTGTGACTGCCTTTCTTCTTCCCAGAATTCTCTTAGTGTGGTTGCCCTGCTTACTCTTCCTGATTAAACTAATATTAGTGACAAATCTTTACAGTGTACAAGAACACTGTACAAGTACACAGCAGAAAGAGTTTAGCTTTTCTACATACGATCTTCTTTAATCTTTTCTTTCTTTTTTTTAAAGTAAGCTTTGGAAATCTGTATCTTTTAAGAAAAGACATTTCAGTCAGCACACACTTTTAATCACAGCACTTGGGAAGCAGAGGCAGGTGGATCTCTGTGAGTTCGAGGCCAGCCTGGTCTACAGAGTGAGTACTGGGACAGCCAGGCCTACAGAGAGAAAGCCTGTATTGGCAGATAAAATAATTCATTTTATATAACTTGAGTTTATCAGTAAATACTTGTACAAAACATTACCTTGTCTTCTCAGTGGAGACTGAACCTGGACCCTATATGTTCTATCCTGACTTTTACCCCCAACTCCAGCAAACCTTTGATTCTACCCTAACATGCAAGTTTATACAAAAATGTTATATAAAAAAGTGGATTTCCTAAAGGTAGTTTCGGCTACTTTACTTATTGTTTTTGCAATCATTCGAATCAAGTTTTATTATTCTCTTCTATCTCTTGTGTCACATTTACCTGTTTAAATTGTACAATCCAAAGAATTTTAGTATATTCAGAATTCCATAAATATTATCACCATGTAACCAGCATATTTCATCATCCCCTAAAGAAATCTTGTATCTATTAGCACTTTTACTCTTACCTTACTGTAACCCTTCATTAAATAATCTTTTTTCAGTACATTTCTTTTCATGTGTATGTGGATATGCCTGCTTAAGAATACATCCACTGCTTGTGTGGAAGGTACCCGCAAAGGCCAGATGATATCAGAAGACCTAGAAATGCTGTGAGTACTGGGAAGCAAACCTAGGTCCTCTGTAAGAACAGCAGTGCTCAGTGCTCTTGACCACCGTCTCATCTCTTTATCCTCCAGTCTTTTAAAAAGTAATTGTTTTTCTTAACATGTGTTAGTATTTTACACAGGTATATAAGCACACCACCCATGTGAAGTGCTCATGGAGGTCAGAAAATAGCATCGGATCCCTAGAATTGGAGTTTCAGATGGTTGTGAGCCATTCTGTGGGTACTAGGAATCAAACCCAGGTCTTTGCAGGAGCAGCAAGTGCTCTAACAGTAAGCAACCTTCCGGCCAATGGGTCTTTTCCCTTATTATTTCTATTTCCCTCATTCTACTTATTTTGTTCATTATTTGCAACATTTAACTGTTTTCTTTTACAATTCCCATCTGGGTGCTTAAAAAACAAAAAAACTCTGGGAGAATTTTCTTGATTATTTTATCAATATTTCTCAATAATTTCCTATCACATTTGCTCTGTTAATTTTTTAATACTGATTTTCCAAGAATTATTTCTCTTCATTCCTCAATCATTTCTTCCTTCTGAAAACCTTTGTCTTGTTCATGAACTTGTCTTTGTTCCTCAAAGACCATGTTGTAGGCTGGGTTTTCTGGTTGTTGATTTTCTCTGAAGTGGAAGGCTTCTAACTTTCTGTTTAATAAAATTACCTGATTTTTTGAGTCAGAGTCTTGCTATCTGGCCCTGGCTAGCCTTGATTTCACTTAGTAATCCAGGTAGGCCTCAAAGGCATGTGCTATTCGGTGCTTTAGGTGTTTTCTTCAGATGTCTGGTGACCCTCTGCTGTTAACATTACACAACTAACTGGGAGACAAGCTAGATCAAAGATGAGGATAAGGTTCAGGGTATATAAAGCACCTTCCTCCAGAACACTCTGTTTATCCAGAGAAAGCCCCCACATCTAGTCTGAGGGCCAGGACAGACACAAAGCACTGGGAACGTTCACAAGACAGAGGAAAGGAGCTCTGTGTGATGACTTGGACCAAATCTGTACTTTTTATTCTGATGCTTCAACTTTTCTCCCCTCCATACAGTCTTTAAATCCTGAGTCACTCAGATTCTCTCATTCTCTCTCTCTCTCTCTCTCTCTCTCTCTCTCTCTCTCTCTCTCTTTCTTTGTTTTTTGAGACAGGGTTTCTCTGCAGCTTTGGAGCCTGTCCTGGAACTAGCTCTTGTAGATCAGGTTGGCCTCGAACTCAAAAAGATCCACCTGCCTCTGTCTCCCAAGTGCTGTGATTAAAGGTGTGCGCCACCACCACCCGGCTGTCACTCAGATTCTTAGAGAGAAAAATGGATCCCTTCTCTCACACACTCCATTTTGCAATCACCATCTCTCTATCCACTCAGGCAGGTGTCTTCTTTCCACTGCAATCTTCCCAGTGCACATGAGAACCTTGGACACTACTGCTTTCTCCTTTCCTTTACCCTTATAGTGACTTAAAAACAAATGACACTTAAGCTGACATTTTAGTTGGGTCTTGGGGTTTGGCGTGCGCCAAATTCCACTTGTTTTTCTCAAGTACTTGCTGTATTTTAGTAATCTAAGGGGGAAGAGCAAAGTGTTTTTCAAACAGAATCTGAAGAATTAAAAATTGGTCAATATGTCATATTTAACCAACAAGATTCTACTGCACTGCTGTTTGATAAATCTGTACATAGACATGCTAGTGCATGCTGTTCTTTGCTCCCAGAGACACTACTGATCTAGCACTCACAGGAAACAATACCATTTTTGACCAGTAGTGACATATTTCTGCAAAATGTCCATGCTTCCTCTAGATTTTCCAAGTATACATATCTACCAACAAGAGATGTGGGAAGAAGGTAGGTCATGCCAACTGTGGAAAGGGTCAGAGGGAAAGGCAACTATTAAGCTTGCATAAAATTTTGTTGTTTTTATTACAACACACAATTACATCTATCATAAGCAACCTTTCATTTTCCACCAGATTTGAGTAATCTCAGGTCAGGACCTCTAGTTCTTTTCATGTCCCCAGGCTTCTAACTCATTATACTGCAAATAGGAGAAAGGATTTGTCAGCTACTAACTAACAGTTTAATTTGTATACCTTTTTTGCAAAGATGACAGAAACAAAGCTTGTGTATTAAGAAAAATGCTTCTTTATTTATTTCTTCTTAAAAATTCTATTTATTTTGTATATAGTGTTCTGCCTGCATGTATGCCTGCAGGCCACAAGAGGGCACCAGATCTCATTTTGGATAGTTAATGAGATATCATGTGGTTGTTGGGAATTAACTCAGGACTCAGACAGAACAACCAGTGCTCTTAACCTCTGAGCCATCTCTCCAGCGATCTTCCTTTTTTTTAGAAAGTCCTTTGCAAGCGGGGTGGCAGTGTGAATCTCAGCACTCGGGAGGCAGAGGCAGGTAGATCTCTGTGAGTTCAAGGCCAGCCTGGTCTACAAGAGCTACTTCCAAGAGAGGCTCTAAAGCTACTGAGAAACCCTGTCTTGAAAAACCAAAAAAGTCCTTTGCAGAGGCTTTTCTCCTGTTACACAAGGAACTTCTTCACCATTTCCCAATGCATATGACTGGAAAACAATATCATTTTCTTATATGACCTTGATCACGGATACCCAATCCAAGGTGGGCATCAACAGCCCCGGTCCCCCATTTAACATTCCAGTCAACTGTTTCACAGGGTGACTGAGCTACGCCAGAATTACAAAAAACGAGCATAGCTTCAGTGACCAGATTATAAGGAAGGCCAGCTGGTGTGAAAGTTCCCTTCCCTAACACAACCAAGAAGTTCAGTTTAAATCAGCAAAGAACAGCAAACAAGTATGGTGAAGAGGAAGAAAGAGAAGTGAGCAAAAGCATTGCTAGGTTTTAGGTATCTAAGGTCCAGCAGTTTCTCCACCTTTGGGAAGTTAAAGAATAACAGCCTAGAGATGGACCTAGATAAGGAAAATGATGGGAGCCAGGTGGCTCAGTGGGTAAAGATGCCTGCTACCAGGCCTGACAACTGAGCTCCATCTTGTAGACACACATCTTGGAAGGAGACAAACAAGTCTCACAAGCTGTGCTCTGATCTCTACACATGCACCACAGTTTGCAGGCACATGCATGCACACACCTACAATAAATATAAATCTTTTTTGTTTGTTAGTTTGTTGAGACAGGGTCTCTTGTCTCTGTCTCTATAGCTCTGGCTGTCCTCAAACTCATAGAGATTTGCCTGCCTCCTAAGTACTAGAATTAAAGACATGTGTCACCTGGCCTAAAATATGTATGTGTGTGTGTGTGTGTGTATTTTTTAGAAAGTGTTTTCTCTGTGTAGTACTGGCTGTCTCAGAGTCACTATGTAGAGCAGGCTAGTCTTGAACTCACAGAGATCTACCTGCCTCTGCCTCCTGAGTGCTGGGATTAAAGGCAGGCACCACTATACCCTTTTGTTTGTTTGTGCTTTTATTTATTTATTTATTTAGAGATAGGGTTTTTCCTAGCTATCCCAGAACTAGCTTTATAGACCAGCCTGGCCTCAAACTCACAGAGATCAGCCTGTTTCTGACTCCTGAGTGCTGAGATTAAAGGTGTGCACCACCACTGCCCGACTATGTGCTTTTCTTTTCAATTAAAAAAAAAAAGGAAAGAAAGAAAACGACACAATATCCTAAAACTAAAGTCTGTTGAATCCCACTTGTTTTTTCATAAGTACTGGTCATATTTTAGTAGCCCCTGGATGAGGGCCAAAGTTTTAGAAACAGCATCTGATAAAAAGATATGAAAGTAAGCCTCAGTAATACGTGAACAAACACGTATTAGACAGACCCGCTCTACAGATTGGTTGTAACTCTAGATGCCAACATTAGGCAGAAATAAATAATTCTGCAAGACACTCTAGCTTTGGAGAAGAAATCTATTCACGTTTAAAAATAAGTCAACTTCCCACTTTTGCTTGTCAAACATAATAATCTATAAGATATTTACAGATAACAGATCACTTGATGGGAAGTAACAAACCATGGAAACTTCTCTGACTCACTTCTAAAACCTTTAAATAACAAAAGTGGTGGGAAGGACAGGAGGCAAAATCCTGAGCCTCATGCTGACATGAAATCTTAAAGCCACTGCTTTTTTCTACAATTGACCTAGCTGGAGTCACAGAACAGCCTCTTGAGAAGCTGGGCCTGAGGGTTCATACCCATCATCCCAGCACTTGGCAGAATGAGGCACAAGATTGTGGTGCATTCCAGAATAGAAACGAGGGAGAAAGAACACTTATCTACTTAAATGAAGACTCCTCAGTTTCCAGTCCAACTATTAGTGTTATCTCCAAATTCATGAAACTAAATTTGTTTCATAACACAGAAGACAGAGTATTTATTTTCAAGGAAGTAGGTGAAGTATAAACCAGTATTAATATTAGTACTGGATTTCTGGACAAGAAAGGATGTTTACATAACATCTTCATTCTTCAAAACCCATCAGATATGTAAAGTGCACACAAGCTTAATTATTGGGTGTAAAACTGCCTCTATCAACACTAGCTGTCTGACTAGAGCCTATAATAAGACAAGACAAGGGCTCATTGTCATTTTCATTATTAAAACTATTAAATTGGCTAAAGGCTCCTGCAAAAACACCACAGTTTCCAAGGTAGTCTTTTTTTTTAAATTTTTTTTATTTTATGTGCATTGGTGTGAAGGTATCAGATCCCCTGGAACTGGATTTTCAGACAGTTACGAGCTGCCATGGGGGTGCTGGGAATTGAACCCGGGTCCTCGGGAAGAGCAGTCAGTGCTCTTAACCGCTGAGCCATCTCTCCAGCCCCCAAGGTAGTCTTAGACCTCCAACAAAACCTAATTTCTATACTGCTACCAGTCTCCTGAAATTCTGCAATGGTTCCTCAGGAAACAAGAAAAATCCGAGTTCTACAGCACAGAAGACAAGGCCTTGTGACCAGATCTTCCCCACTTTTTCATTTCTGTTGTGTGCAGTTCCATGTGAATGTCACACTTAGCTGTAATTGTCGTGTGCCCTCTGTTTTTAAATCACTCTGGCGTGAACTCAGTGCCATGGTATACCACGACCCTGTGGCAGGCCACTGACCATTCTTTTCTAGGCACAGAACACACTTTAACCACTGCTTCATTCTAACCCTCAAGCTCTGTTTTGCCTTAGAAAACCTTCCTAAAACTCCAAATTAGTCAGACACTACCATTGTGTCAGTCTTCACAGTTCACAATTACATGCTACGACACTCTGCCCATCCCTCCAAATGAACCCAGGGCCTCACAACATGCTATAATCCCAGTTCCACTAGCTTTTGGGCACGTGTAGTAAGGGTAGGGACACTGTCTGCTTTGCTTATCATTTAATTCCTGGTGATTCACATAGACTATGCAAACATTAACAGGCAAGCAAAGGATCCCTTCAGTGAATTTGTTATAAAAGGCCTAATTTCTGCTGGGCTGTGGTGGCACACACCTTTAATCCCAGCACTCAGGAGGCAGAGGCAGGCAGATCTCTGTGAGTTTGAGGCCAGTCTAGTCTACAAGAGATAGTTCCAGGACAGACTCCAAAGCTACAGAGAAATCCTGTCTCGAAAAACAAACAAACAAACAAAAAATAAATAAAAGGCCTAATTCCATAGAATTATGTCAAACTGACAAGCTTTTCCAACACACAAAAAAAGTCAACAGAGTGAGGAAACAACCTGCTGGATGGAGAAAACATTCAAACTAATTAATCAACAAGGAATCAATATTCAGAGTATATGAGGAACCCAGCAATCAAAAAACAAAAACAAAATAAAAAATTAAAAGAAAACCCTACAGAAAACTGACAAAAATAAACAGGTGGTCTAAATAGATTTTCTAAACGAGTTTTGTTTGTTTCTTTTCTGACACAAGGTCTCACTCCAAAGCTTTGGCTGGCTGGCCTGGAGCTCACAGAGACCTGCCTGTCTCTGCCTCTCAATGCTGGGACTATGGGACTAAAGGTATGTGCCTCTACTTTTAGCCCTGACAAACAGTTCTTAAAAGAAGACATGCTGACGCTTTATCAGTCCCTTCTGACTATGACAGAACATAGGACAAAATGTTACATTACCACTGAAAAATAAGAATTTTTAATTTCAAATGAGTAAGGATCTCAGAAGATTGTATCCTACTATATAGTCAATCTTTCTTTTTTTTTATGTGCATACCCTGGAGGCCAGATGTCTACACTGTCTGTATCATCCCCACCTTACTTTCTGAGACAGCATCTCTCATTGAACCTGGAACTCATCAGCTGGCTAGACTGGCTGGTCAGTGAACCCTCCCTCCCAATTCTGGGGTTACAGGTACACACTGCACATCTGGCTTTTTATATAGGTGTTGCAGATCGAATTCAGACCTTCATGCTTACAGAACAAGCACTGTACCCACTGAATCTCATTCCATATTGCCCCCTTTTTTCTTTTAATTTATGTGTGCATGTGGTATGTGTTTAAATAAAAGGACCATTTGTGGATGTCTGTTCTCTTTCATTATGTGGATGCTGGGACTTGAACTCAGGCTTTCAAATTGCCATTCTTCTTCCTTTTCCCACTGATATAGTCCAGGATCCCAGCCAGTGGGCCAACCACAGTGGGGAGGTGGTTTCATCTTGATTCTAGATCAAGCTGACAACTGATATTAACCATCATGAGCATGTACCTCAAATATCACTGCTATAGTTTAGTTTATATATGACTTGTTTGTTAATGATTCATATCCTGGAGACTTGATCCCCAGTAAGCAGTATTCTATTAAAAAAAAAAAAAGCAGGGCATGGTTCTGCATGTCTGTAATCGTTCATGTTCCCTTAGAGGTGGAAGCAAGAGGACTAGTAGTCATAAGGCCTGTCTCAGCTACATAGAGCTTGAGGTCAGTCTCAGTTATAGTGGAATGTCTAAACAAAACAAAAATCAACCAAACAATAAACATGGTATAGAAAAGTAGTTGGAACTTTAAGGGGAAGGACCTCATAGGAGTAATAAACACCTTCAGAATGGATTAATGGTGTCAGAAAGCACAGTAATTTCTAAGGGAGCAGATTCCTACAAAGGGTGGCTGCCCCTCCTGACTCTTCTGCTTCTGGGTTTTGAACATTCCCATAAGTAGCTGGTTCCTCTTCTGAATCTTCACCACACTGTGACATGGACCTCATTAGACACTGGGGTTGTGCTGTTTGGAGTTTCTAGCCACCAGAAGCATAGACAAAATAAACCTCTTTTGGGGGAGTGGAGTGAGGGCTGAGACAGTTCACTATATAGCCTTGGATGACCTGGAGCTTACTATGCAGACCAGGCTGACCTCAAACTCATGGAGAGCCACCTGCCTCTGCCCCTTGAATGCTGGGATTACAGGTGTGCTCCACCTCACCTCCACAGAGACTTCGTTAAAGCCACACAAAATAGACCAGGGCAATCACAAATCCCACTAATGTCAGGAAGCTGTATAGAGGTCTCAGAAAATGAAGGTAAGAATAGAAATTCACTTTCTGTAGCAAGCAGACTGAACAAGCAATCACACTTTAATAAGGTAGTTTTGCTAGGCATGACAGCACACACTGCAGGCAGGAGGACCAACAGCTTTGGCTACACAATAAGATGCTGAATGAATGAATAAGTCTTTTTTGGGGGGAGGGGAGTAGTTGTTGTTTTAGAGACAGGGTATCCCTGTGTTTTCTAGGCTGACTTTGAATTCCTGAATTCAACTGATCCTCCTGCCTCAGTCTTCCAAGTGCTAAGTAAGGTTTTGAGGCATCAAGCCCACGAGAGTCTGTTTAATAGTGCTTATTATCAAGAGTTTTCTTTTTTCCTTGTTAAGGTTTATTTATTTTTATTTTATGTGTATGAGTGTTTGCCTGCGTGTACGTACCTGCAGTGCATGTATGAGAGGTATAGGTGGCAGCTGTGGAGACCAGAAAAGGGTGTTGGATCCCCTGGGACTAGAGTTACAGACAGTGGTAAGCTGCCATGTGGGTGCTGGGAATCAAACCTGGGTCATCCTCTGCAAGAGCAGCAAATGAGTGTGCTGAGCCATCTCTCCAGCCCTCAAGGGTTCTCGTGGATCTGTCTATTACTCACCATAGACAATATCAAGATGGGAAACATACCATGAGCCAATGTGAGACTTCTGAAATTATAGCAGCTGTTTACCTTTTTCTGTGCCAGAGAATATGGAGATAATTTTGTTCCTGGGTTTCTTTTCCTCTGGAACAGAAGGCAAAGGTTTCAAACTGTGATTGGCTGATAAAGGATCTTTTCCTCCAGTGCTAAAAATGGTACTGCTCATTCGCACAGGAGGTGCTGGAGGCTTGTCTTCTAGTTCGCCGTTATCAGACATGATTCAGAATTATGAAATGGTCTGGAAGAGAGGCAACATGCAAAACATTCAATTAATAACAAGGTTAAAGACAGCACAAACAGTAATTACTACAATTGCAAATTAGAAATGTGATCCAGTTAGTTACATTAGCAAAATCTGGATAAATAGATGATAAAAGATAAAACAAATTTGCCTCAATAAAACCAATCTGCACTGAATGTTTGAAGAATATGTTCACACTAACACATTATAAGTGATTTAACTAACCAACGATTCTGAGATGATTCCAAAAATAAAAATGAAGATGTTTATGTGTTGTCTCATTTTGGTAAACATGACACAAACTAGAATCACCTGGGAAGAGAAAAACTTAACTGAGGAACTGCCTCCATCAGACCGGCCTGTGGGCAAGTCTGAGGGTGGTTCTACGAGTAATGACAACGTAGCCTGGGCAGGTCCTGGGACAGCAAGCTGGCACGACACGGCCAGTGCTCAAGCTCCAGCGCCATTCCTTAATAACAGAGTGCAATCTAAACGTCAGCCTTTTCTTTTTTCCCTTCCTCAAGTTGCTTTTGGTCAATATCTTATTTTAAATTTTTCATTAGGTATCCATATTTTAACACAGCATTAGAGAAGCAAATTATCAAAGTTCAATTTTTTTAACATTTTTGTTGTATGTGTTGTGTTTTGCCTATGTGTTTGTGTGCGCACGCGCACACGTGTGCACGCCCACCAGAAGAAGGCATCAGATTCCTGGAACTGGAGTTACAGACAGTTGTGAGCACAATGTACATACTGGGGATCATATCCAGGTCTTTCCCAACAGCAGCCATGCTCTTATCCACCAGGTCATCTCTCCAGCCCGTTTGTTTTTAAACAATTAGGCCTGGAACTTGTAGGGCTCCTCCTGCTTCAGCCTCATAAACGCTAGGATTATAGGCATCGCATGCCACATACTATGGAGTCTTAAGAAAAACTGATTTCTGAGGGGAACAAAAGCTCTCACACAGTCACACTGGATATCTCTGGTAGGTCTACTGTTAGAAGCAGAGATGGTCCTTGGCTCTCCTTTACATGTGTATATATGTATGTGCACACATGCAAAGGCCAAAAGTGGATAAAGGTGTCTTCCTCAATAACTCTATACCTTATGTTTTTCAGACAGGGTCTCTTATTGAAACTTGAACTCAATAACTGGATCAAATGGATGGCTAGCAAGCCCTAAGGATCCTCCTGTTTATTATACCTTCCTAGTCCTGGGATTGTAACAAACACCTGGATTTTTTTGTTTGTTTGTTTGGTTTTTCAAGACAGGGTTTCTCTGTAGCTTGGAAGCCTGTCCTGGAACTCCTTCTGCAGACCAGGCTGATCTCAAACTCACAGAGATCTGCTGGGATTAATGGCGGACGCCAGCCACCACCACCTGGCACACCTGGCTTTTTATATGAGTGCTGGGGACCCAAGTTCAGGCCTTGCTACTTCTACAACACTTTACTGACTAAGCCATCTCCCCAGCTCCAGTTCCTTTGCTCTTACACCTACCAACCAACCTCTTTAATCTGATTTGATGCACAAGAGTCTTGTGATTGATTTTAATTTAGTCTTTCATATTAACTTTTCTAAAAGAATGTACCACTAACAGAAACAGATGAAATGGAAATAAGAAGTCAAGGAATCAACTAAATGAGTATTTGGTTCTCTGAAAAGAGTAAGGTGCCAGCGGTGGTGGCTCTCACCTTTAATCCCAGCACTCGGGAGGCAGAGGCAGGCAGATCTCTGTGAGTTCGAGGCCAGCCTGGTCTACAAAAGCTAGTTCCAGTACAGGCTCCAAAGCAACACAGAGAAACCCTGTCTCAAAACACCAAAATCTAAAAGAGATGATGAATTTCTAGATGCATATAGCTCACTAAACCAAGGTGAGATAAATATTTTTTTTTTCATACAGGGTTTCTCTATGAACAGTCCTGGATATCCTGGAACTCACTCTGTAGACCAGGCTGGCCTCGAACACACAGAGTTGCTTCTGCCTCCCAAGTGTTGGGATTAAAGGTGTGCGCCACTACCAACCGGCCAAGATAAATCACTTAAGTAGATCTATAACAAGCAATGATATTGAAACAGTAATTAAAAAAAAATAACAAAACCCTCCCAACTAAACAAAGTCAGGCCCAGATGAGAGGAATCTACTTTCTTCACTCTTTATTTCAATACAGCACTTCAAGACTTAGCTAGAGGCGAGATCAACAGTTTTCCTACACGCTAACTAAACATACTGAGAAAGTAGGGGAACAATCCTACAACTACACAATAGATTCAAAATAAAAAAAAATACCTTGGAATAAATTCAACCAAAGAAGTATTGGACCTCTAAAATGTAAAAAAAAAAAAAAAAATTGAAGACACTAGAAGTGAAAAACCTTTCACACTTTTGGATTAATACAATTAATATTATAAAAATAGTCACCTTACCAAAAGCAATTTTACTGATTCAAGGCAATCATCAAAATTCCAATGCCACTTTTCACAGAAGTAGAAAAAAAAATACCATGTGGTGGTGGCCCAGACCTTTAATCCCAGCACTTGGAAGGCAGAGGTAGGCGATCTCTGTGAGTTCCAGGCCGGCCAGCCAGCCAGCCAGCCAGCCAGCCAGTCAGCCAGAGAGCCAGACACACACACACACACACACACACACACACACACACACACACACACACAGGTCTCAAAATCAAAAACCAAAAAAAAAAAAAAAGGAAAAAAATCTTAAAGTTTACATGGAAGCACAAAACACCAAGGGAGCCAAAATAATCCTTAGCAAAAATAAGAAAATGGGAAGTAACACCATACCTGAGTTTAAGTTACACTATGGAGCCATGATACTGGCACAAAAACAGACACACAGATAAACAGAATAGAAGACCCAAACATCAAATCCGACAGATAAAAACACCTGATTTTTGACAAAGATGTTAAAAATATACACTGAAGAATAGATAGCCTTTCAACAAATGGTGCTAGGAAACTGGATGTCCATATATAGAAGAATTTCATATTTAACTTTCACAAAAGTCAACTCCAAATGCATCAAAGGTCTTAACGTAAGAACTGAAATTCTGTAATTGCTAGAGGAAAAAAGATTCCAATACTGATGTAGCAAGGATGTTCTGAACAGGGCCCCTAAATTCTCAAACTGCTAGAAGAAAAACTAGGGCAAACACTCAAGATTGTTCTGAATGGGCTCACTTGCTCAGGAAGTAAGGTCAAGGGACAAACAACAAATGGGATATCATGGAATTAAAGCTTCTTTCTGTTCAGTGAAGGAAATAGTTAACCAAGCGAGAGACAGCCAGATAATGGGGGGAAATCTGCTAGCTATACAGCTTATAGAGGTTTAACATCAAACAGATATGTTCATTGTCATCTACAAAGCAGAACAAAACTGAATCTCTCTCTCTTACATACACACACGAGAGATAAAAAAATCTCATAATATTTGAACTAAGTTTAATATTTTGTTTTGGGTCTCTTTCTATCCATGTGGCCCATGAACCACAGGTTGGACATGCCTGACAATAATACAAACTAAAAAACCTAAATAACAAGAAATCAAACACCCTGATCAATACATGGGCCAATGAAATGAACAGTTCTCAAAAACAAAATACAGGACAGTGGGGGTGGCCTAGCAGGTAGAGGTGCTTGCATCCAGGTCCGACAACATTATGACAACACTACAAAGTGACAGGAAGTAAACTGAATTCCAACCATGTCCTCTGGTACTGTTGCAGTCACAAACACATGCACACAAAATAAATCTGAAATACAAACAGCAATAAACATAAAAAATATTCAACCTCAATAAATCATCAGGGAAAAGCAAATCAAAGCTAGGCTGAGATTCCAGCTTAACACTTGTTAAGAACAGCAGTCATTAAGAAAACAAGTAACAATAAATGCTATCCAAGAGTACAAAGGGAGCCCCTTCAGCATTACTGGTTGGAGTGTCCAGTCATTATGAAAGTAACCAGCGTCGAATAGTGGGAGGAATGAGAACATGAGCAAAGAGGTCAAGACCATGATGGGGACACCCACTGAAACAGCTCGCCTGAGCTAATAGGAGCTCACCAACTCCAGATGAGCAGGGAAGAAACCAGCATAGGACCAAATTCGTCCCTCTGAATGTGGGTGACAGCTGTAGGGCTGGGGCAGACTGTGGCCACTGGTAGTGACATCAGATTTATCCCTACTGCTTGTGCTGGCTTTTTGGAACACACTCTCTTTGTAGGAAGGGCCTTGGTCCTTCCTCAAAGTAATGTGCCTTACCCTCTCTGAGGAGTGGAAGCAGGTAGGGAAGAAGGTGGAAGGAATGGAAGCAGGGGAGGGAGTGGGAACTGGGATTGGTGTGTAAAAAAGACTTTAAAAAAAAACCTTACAATTAAAAAAGAAAGAAAGTGACCATAGAGGCTTCTCCCAAAACTAAAATAAGAACTTCTGTTGAGACCCAGTTATATCACTAGTGGTTTTACCAAGACTCCATCAGCATGTCACAGAGACGCAAGGCCAGTGGCCAGTGCTCACTACAGCACTATTCCAGAGCTATACTACAACACAGACATGGGGAACAATGAAGAGGATAAAGAAAATCGGGACTATACGTGACTTGGAAGTACAAGTGTCTAAAGGTCAAAGTGAACTAATGAGATAGGCAAGGAAAATGGAGCACAGGGCATTGTGTGCTATGGATGCTGGAGTCAGGCTCCGAAAAGTTGACACAGGGAACCTGACTGATCTGAGTACAATGATAAAGGTGAATGTATAACATGCCCAAGAATCAGTGTGGCTATGATGCCAAGACCTTCTGTCACCTTGTAATGCTCTGCTCAGAAACATAGGTGACACACCCCCATAGCTAACCTCATTTACATTCAAGTATAATTATAAATTCTCCCCTTATATTTAAATTATTTTATGTGTGTGTGCTTGTATGAGTATATTCTGCCTGTGTGGGGTGTCTGAGGAGGACAAACAGGTATCCGATTCCCTTGCGTTGATGTTCTCTGAGTTTGTGAGCCACCAGATGTAGGTGTCAATAACTGAACTTGGTCCTCTTGAAGACAACTGCTGACTTGCCTCTCCAGTCTCCTGTCTTTGTTTTTTAATCTTCCTGAAATTGTGCACGTGGATGCATGTGGAGGTCACAGGGCAACTTCAGGTATGAGCCCTTGCTTTCCACCACCTTTTGAATCATTTACTGCTGAGTATGCCAGGCTTTCTGGCTCTTGAGCTTCTGGGAAATTCTCCCGTCTCTTCATCTTGTTGTAGGAACACAGGAAACATATGTTACCATGCCTGGCTCTACATAGGTGCTGGGGATCCAAACTCGGGTCCTAATTTGCCATGTGCTTTACCCACAGAACCATCTGTCCAGTCCTACTTCTGCTTTCAATTTATTTATTTTACACGCACACGAGGGAACAGCTTGAGGGAGTAAATTTGCTCCTTTCACTGTGTGGGTCCTGACTCACAGGATCAGACTCAGGTGATCGGGCTTGGAGAAAGCTGAGCCATCTCACTGGCTCTTTAGTCTCATTAAAAGAGTGAGTTACAGCAGTTAAAGATCCCTACCTGACGTGAATTCTGATATAAAAGTATGCATGTTAGGAAAACAAACAACTCCTAGGTAAACAAAGTTTTGAATGGTAATTGAATATTGATCTTTTGTGAGGAAACCTTCGTTTATCTACAATAAAAGGATGCCAACTGCATCCATATAAAATTTAAAATAATCTTTACTTCTTCAATTTAGCTCAATTTCCAGGACTTAGAGAAATGCAGCTATAATTTGCGAATGAGATGCAGACATTATGATTATTCCCTCTGAATCCTGAAGCTTTTATTTCTTTCAGAGTATGTCACAAATGTTATTTGTTCTGGTGTATTACTTTGACATACACATTATCTGACACATTTGATACGTCAAAGAAATAACCTACCAGAAAATAAGAGACCTGCACACAGATCTATTATGAGCAGCAGATCTACTACCAGAATCCAAGAATCCTAGCTCCTTCCTCATGCTTTTCTCTTTGCTAACACAGTGCACTGGATGACTTTTGGCACTGAATTACAACTGTGACAATTAGTCATGATTTGTCATTTTCTTCCCCAACATTTCACTCAGTCCAAAGGGCAAGGGCTTTGCATATCTTAGACAGGAATGCTGAATGACTCATGTTGACCATATTCTTCTATTCCCTGACAAAGTCTATCCTTCCTGACCGTAGAAGTCATTTTCTCACACAGCAGTTTATTAGACACAGATAAAGCAGACCATATCAACAGGATTACCTTTGAAAACCTTTGTACTTGCCCTTCACAGCTGACTTATGACCTCAGTCTCTTCCCTACAAAGCAGCTTTTTTTGTGTACTGCTTCTATTGACAGTGTTAAGTGCCTGAAAAGTGCCTAATAATGTGATAAAATCTTTTAATCTTATATTTAGGAAAGAACAATAGACACAAAACCAATTCATGGGACTGGAGATGCAGCTTAGCTAGGATAGTGCTTGCTTGCTCAGTGTGCATGAAGCCCTGGGTACAACTCCCAGAATTGTATACAACCAGACAAGGGTGCATGCATCCTACCACAGGGAAGTTGGAGGCGAGAAGTTCAAAGTCATCCTTAGCTGCATAAGGAGTTGAAGTCAGCCAGAGATACCCGAGACCCTGTCTCAAAATCAAACCAAGCCAAAACAAATTTCATGATAAAATGATAATGTGCCCTATATTTTGTTCTACCACTACTCAAAAACATGTGAAAAAAAAAAAAGCAAGTAAGTAGTGTTGCTCTCTAGACTGTTCACTTTTTGCTACTTTTCAGTGACAAACAAGTAGGCGAAACAAAAAGTGTGCCCAAAACACACTGTACTTTTTAACAGGCCCATTGTTTAACTGTGACGAGCCTCAAACACAAACAATTACTCAATTGTGTACTGAAGAAGACCAGGGGTAGTTAAATACACGGCAGAAATAAAGAAGTGGTGTCTGGAACCAGTCAGTCCAACCAGCAGAAATGAATTTACTATAATCTACTGGGATAGACTGTGGTGCAGCAAGAGAAAAATGCATCACAGGAAAACATAGTAAGAAAGTGGAATTCTAATTCAAATTTCATACTTAAATTTTATATATTTTCAGTAACTTATTAATGTAGCAACAGTAACCAGAACTCTAACACTCTTGCCGTAAACGTTAAGAACCTCTGAGAGCGTAAGTATAGATGGAAACACACCCAAACTACCTACAGCGCTGCCACACACAGACAGAGGCTTCCAAACTGGAGAGGAAGCAGTGTGTCCACCTGATGCGAACACCAGTCAGATCGTCAGGCCGGTATGGCAAAGCTCCATAGCAAAGAGGCAAGGCAGAGAAGAAACAAAGGGAAATGAAACTGCATCAAATTCAGGTAAATACAAGTTTGGGTAACCGATGAAAAGATTTTAACTCATGGGGCCAGAAGGATGGCTCAGTGGGCAAAGATACTTCCTGCTGAGTCCAATGGCCTGGCTCTATCTCCAGAATCCACACCATGTATGACCTCCATACATGCATATACAAATGAATGTAAAAATGAAAGTTTTTAAAGTTTAGTGCACAAATGATATTAGAGATGATTTTAGCGAGTCCAGAAACAAAGCAAAAAGTTACTCGAGAGTAAGCCATTTGCTTACTTATTCTCAACGCTTACTAAACCTACCAAAAACTTATACTTTGATGGCATCAGAAGGGACAGGCAACAAAACCAGAGTCTGCCTGAGTTTGAAAACTTTAATAGAAGTCCCTTTCACATAAAGCTAGGATCTAAAAAGCTGTATTCTACAGGCACAAATCAAAATAAATCTCTCTGGGCAGAAAATGAAAATACCTTAAAACTAGCAAGCCTCATCACAGTAAAAGGGAGCAAACAAAACCACCGAGAAATCCTAACACCTCACCCCTCCAACTCACACATGTACCTTTGTTTGCTGTGTAGTTAGGGCTGGCCTTGAACCTGTGATCCTAGTGCACACTAAGGTTACAGGAATGAACCACCATGCCCAGCTCTAAATACATTTTAATGGTCTAAACTCATTCTGTGGGACACAGCTTCATTTGCTAGCATTCTCTGGTGAGTCAAAAAACAATACAAAACTTTTTCAGGAGAAATGAGCCTTTAAAACTATCAACTAATACCTAAAAATATATACATTTGGCAACAGGTCTGATGTAGACCAGGCTGGCCTCCAAACTTGCTATTTATGGAGAACAATTTTAAGCTTTTTTTGAGACAGAGTCTCACCATGCAGCTCCTGAAGTCAAATGCTGGGATTAAAGGCATATGCTATCATGTCTGGTAACTTTCAACTTCTATCTTCCAAATGCTGGGATTACAGGTGTGCTTGGCCACAGCTACTTCTTAAGATTTATTTTCTGTGTATGAGTGTTTGTCTGCATGCATATATGTGTACCATATACAAGTCTAGTGCTGGTGGAAGTCAGAGGAAGGCATCAGATCCCCTGAGTTTGAAGTTACAGACAGCTGATTGTGAGCTGCCACGTGGATGCTGAACTGAAATGTGTGTGGCTCAACAAAATTGACTGTGAGCAGAGACTGCTAACTCTCGTCTTTACACAGTCAAACAACACCACCTACAATAGGAACTTTCTGCACTGTGTATTAAACATATTGGCTAGATTTTGACACTGCCACTATCATTACCTGATATGGTGTATCTTATATCCTCTCCTGTACTCTATTCTTTGTGAGGAGACACTAATTTTATAGGTTTGCAGAGGGAGGAACAGAGGGTCCCTACATAGTCCAGGGTGGACTTCAACTTTGTCTTCCTCAGCCTACAGAATGTTGGGATTACACGTGTACCACCATGCCTGGCATAACGTTTTTCAATTAACTACAAGTACCCAGAAAGGTGTTATACAGGCAATAAAATCTGAAAATGTTTTTCAAATAAACAATGCTAGCCAATTTAAACAGCTGCCATTCAAGTTGTATCTTGAAAACAAAATCAACCTTTACTTTTAGACTTTGTTCAATCACTAAGTTAAGTTGAATAACACTCTGTATTGCCTACTCTTTCACAAAGAGTAGGGTGGAGGGGAAGGCAAATGTGGAAAGTATTTTGAAGTTTCATCAGTGATGTTTCTTGTTGCTGTAGTAAAATATGTAACAAAAATGACTTACAGAAGAAAGCCTTATTCTTCTGGCTCACAGTCTGAGTGCACGGTCCATCTTGGTAGGGAAGGCGTGGTGGCGGGAACATGAGGCTGCTGGCCACACTCTAGCCCATTCAGGAAGCAGCAGGGGAAATGCTAGTTCTTAGCTCCTTTCTATCTTTTATTCAGTCTGTCCCAGCCCATGGAAAGGTGCTGTCCAGAGTTAAGGTGGCTTGTCCCACAATCTAGACACTCCCTCAGACATGCCCAGAGGTCTGTTGTTATGGGGAAAGATAATAATGTTTATGAATTTACTCAAATTTTAAACATGCAGACTTTCTTCAAACTGATCTATAGATTCATTACAATCATCATCAATTCCAAGAAGCCTTTGTGAGGACACCAATTCTAAAACTTATAAGGAAGGCCAAAGGCCCAGGGAACAGTAAGGATGTGTTGGAAGAGTAATTGTACATACATACATACATACACCTAATAGGAAAACATTTTATAATTTTATATTATACAATGTTTCTGATATTGTATTACTTGCCGTTTTTCAGAGCTTCTGGACACATCTTCTCAAACTACTACTACTACCCAAGTCAACTTTTTCATTCAGGACAACATGATAACACTTCACAACACGCCATGTTATGTGGTACCCAAACATATGCAATCTGGTGGCACGGGGGATTAACTGTGGGTGAACACTCCTTTCTCACCCTGTGCTGGATGGAGCAATGCAAGGAGCCAATGGTTAGATCTCCCTTTGGCAACGACTCCTTCCAGGCTTCACTTACATTTCCTCACACTTCTGTTTCCTGGGAACATACTTCCTAATAAGGTAGTTACATAAACCCTCAGCCTCTGCTTAGAGGATCCAGGCAAAGAAACAGCTCAACTTTATCTTATAGGTATAGCATCAAAAAATACTTCAAACTAAAGGCTGAATATGAAAGTAAATGGGGCTGGAGAGATGGCTCAGCAATTAAGAACACTTGCAGGGACCTAGTTTGACGCCCAGCACCCACCTGGCAGCTCAGGACTACCTGTGAGTGCAGTTCCAGGGATTCAATACCTCTCTCTTCTTACCTTCTGAGTCATCAGGCATACACACAGTACTCACACGAACATGCAGGAACTCATGCAGACATATAAAATATATAAAAATGGGAGCCAGAAAACTCCCCCATTTCAGGAGGGTGGTGGTATACACCATCCTTTCTGAACCAGTGATTAGTATAATAAATCTTAATAAAAATCTAATAAATAATAAGCAAATAGCATGTGAATATGACGAACCTCAGATACTGTAGTAAGTGTTTTAAACTGCTGAGCCAACTCTCTAGGCATTTTATTTTCTTTTTTTTTTTCTTTTTTTTTTTTGACGGTCTTCACTTTTTTTTTAATTCTTATGTACAAAGACTGGCATCGATCTGTTTCACTGGGTAGAGTCTTGAAGAATCCAATCAAGGTCGCTTAGTCCAACTTAATGAAGCCGATATCTTTCGCGTACTGCTGGAAACACTGGCGGCACATGTTCAGCCCGTATTTCCGGATCAGACCGTGGTGGTTTGAGCAGACGCAGCAGGAGTGGGATCCCTGGCCGAACTTCCGCGGGTGACTCCAGTAGAGCTGCTGGTGACCCATGTTGCCTCACTGACGGCCGACGAGCCAAAAGGCGAAAAGGCATTTTATTATGAGTTTAATTTGATAGAATATGGTTAGTTGGTGGGTATAATAGGAAAGCTTTATGTAATGATGCTGCCACAGCTCTTATAATTTTGATTATAGAAAAAATTAGCCATGTAGTACTGGAAAATAGCATCATATTGTAATAAGGCAAGGCTATGAGGGGCCAATGAGACATGGTGGGGAAAAGACTCCTGGTTCTACGCATTATTAGCCAGAAGTCACACCTGGCTTTTGAAACTAAAGAAGGAGTTTGCCAGGTATTCAGAGGAGACACCAAGTATAAAGAAATGTGGCAATCCACACTGATACTTTCTTTCTTCATTTGTCTCCACCCAAGCACCATACTCATAGAATAAAACATGATCAACAATGAAGTGTCATGGTTAGGAAAATGTTCTGAAAGAGAACAGGCAAGCAACTAAGATTACTAAAAACTAAAACATGGACTAAATACTAGAAATCTAGGTTTCTTTAAGTTTGGTCACAAACACTAAATGGCAATCAAAAATGGGAAAGGAAAAAATACCACCACCACACACACAAAGCAGAGGACAAAGGGGGCAGTAAACACATGAGAAGCAGTTTCACTCAATAGCAAAGAGGTGCAAATTAGGACAAGGTGCTTCTTTCCTATTAAAATATTGCTCAGAGTCTAAAACAAAGTACCTTTTACTAAAGGATGAAGGTAAAGACTGAGTTGATTAAGGATCATTATGTCTTCCCTTTCCTCTTTCATTTGAGACTGGAACCACCCATCTCTCACTTCAGTCTCTGGTGTGTTAGGATTAGCACAGGGTTGTGCTACTGAACCTGGAGTGTACTATGTCTTAAAAATCCAGAATAAGGCTGGAGAGATGGCTCAGTGGTTCAAGTAGTGTGCAAGAATGAGGACCAGAGTCCAGACCCCTACAACTCACATAAATTCCAGGTGGAGCTGCTGGCCTGCTGGAAACCCCAGTTCCCAAGCAGGTAGACACACTGGAAGATCCCAGGAGCAAGCTAGTTTACCAGGGTAAGCTAGTACTACTGGCCAGCTGTGAGCTCAGCGAAAGACTCTGACTTACTGGATAAAGCAGGGAGGGACCAAGGAAGACAACCCATGTCAGCCTGTGGCCTCCACACACATGCAAACACACACAAGCCCATGGTACTCTCTCTCTGACACACATACATACAGGCGCACAAACTAAACATGGCTGGGTACAAAATGTGCTTAGTGTATGCAGTCTTATGACTGGGGGGGAGGGCAGATTCTAGTAACAACAAGCATCAACTCTGGAAAGTCATATGTTTTCAGAGAAAAAAAGTCTTAAAGATTTTAATTTATATGTATGTCATTGTGTGTGAGTGGACATCACGTGGGAGGCCAGAAGAGGGTGCTGAATCTCACATCTGGACAGACCAGGTCCTCTGGAAGGGCAGCAATCGCTCCTAAACTAGTTTTCCCTTCAGCTGACAGGGATTAAATGATCAAACAAACAAATCCTCTAAAAATCTTACCTGTGAGTGATAATTTGGAATGAAAAGATTTGAAGTCTTGGGGCTGGAGGGAGGTTCACAGGTAAGAGCTCACACTGCTCTCAGAGTCTGGTTCCCAGCACCCATGGCAAGTTGGTCACAATTGCCTGTAACTCCAATTTCTGAGAATGTCTCTGGCCTTCATGGGCACTGTACAACCTCACATGCAGACAGACACACAGACACATAATTAAAATTTTTTTAAAAAATTTCAAAAAATGTTTGAAGTCTTAAAAAATTTGATGTTACACATTATAATTGGTCTTGGGCCTTTTATTTATTTATTTATTTATTTATTTGGTTGGTTGGTTGGTTGGTTGGTTTGTTTTCTGAGGCAGGGTTTCTTTGTGTAGCCCTGGCTGTCCTGAAACTCATTCTGTAGAGCAGGCTGGCTTCAAACTTAGAGATCCCCCTCCCTCCTGCCTCCTAAGCACTGGGATTAAAGGTGTGCACCACCACCGCCCAGCTCACTGACATTTCTTCAAATGCACATCTGGTTATAATTAAGTTACTCCTCAATGATGAACCAAAAAAATCCACCATAAAGCTAAGAAAACATAAAAAGGAAAGATCACTGCAAACAGGGAGAATCTGCCTGGAAAGGCAAATGCTTCAACATGGAGCTAACGTTGTTTGGTAAATTCCATGAAACAGGCACATATGGGGATAAAAGACCAAAATGAAATATGAATAATTTAAAAAGAAAAGGGTACATTTTTATATCATTTAAAACGTACTAGAGTGAATTTAAAAATATATATAAAAGAATTATGATATGATAGTATGATAGTAGAAATAAAGCTGATGTTGGAGGTAAACACAGCAAACATTTGAGTAGCTCACAGAGAAGACAGGATGGTGAGCCAGTCTAATAATGATAGACGTATGCAAGGAAGAAAACAGGACAACCTAAACACAAGTAATCAGAGGTATTTATGGAACTGAAACATCAAGTCATATTTCAGGTAACATTACTGAACTTTTATTTGTAAGACATAAGCTGTCAAAATGGAAGGAAGGAAGGAAGGAAAGAAGGAAGGAAGGAAGGAAGGAAGGAAGGAAGGAAGGAAGGAAGGAAGGGGGGGATCCTACCTACTACCATTTGGACACAAGAAATACTAAGAGGGAGCCAAAGACAACCCAAGGCAAAAGGATAAATAGAGATGACACCGGACAATACTAACACAAGTCCTGAGGTCACCAATGCTGCAGGAGGCCTCTAAGTGCTCCTGCCTTGCACATGGCCACCCTTAAAGGGAAAACCTGAATCTACTTTCACAGAATATAATTACCAGCAAAATATGAAAAATAAAAGTTAAAAGTGTGGCTGCATTCAGAATTTTCAAACTGACAAATCAGAAATGTTTCTGTATTTTTCCATTAAGATTTAGACATCAGCTGGGTACAGTGGCAAATACCTTTAATCCTAGGGCTTGGGAGGCAGAGGCAGGCAGATCAGAGTTTGAGGCTAGCTTGGTTTACAGAGTGAGTTCCAGGACCACAAGGGCTACACAGAGAAACCCTGTCTTGAAAAAACAGAAACAAAAACAAAACAAAAGATTTAAGTTACCAGGGAGAAAAGGACCAGAACTTTTCCTATAAAGTATGGTTCTGCTCTGGATTTTTTGAAAAGGGGTGGGGAAATTAGACACCAATATTCATTCAATCATTTCAAACACCTGAGACCAAAGGAAACAAAATATACTTTACAAATTCAAAACATAAAACAGTGGTAAATGAATTAGTGGAATTTGGTACATTTCACAATGTGATGAACCCTGAAGACTTTATGGTACCCTAAAATAAGTCAACCACAGAAGAACAAGCACTGTATGATCCCAATTTTATAAAACATCCAGAAAGAGGCAAATTCAGAGGCAGAAAGCAGAGATGGGACATAGGTTATCAGAGGACGATCACTAGGCAGACTGGTTAGGTGTTTCAGGAAGTGAGTGCTCTTGGAGAAGAGGCACGTTCTGGAGAGGATGAGTGTGACAGCTGGCCAATGTTGGGAGTGTACCTAGTGTTTAAGAATCACCCCTGTGAAACTGGTGCCAGCTCACAGCAGGTCACCAACCTTCCTCTCCCCACAGCAGCAGCCTCCACAGCTCCAACGGTCTCCTGTGTGGTCACCATCTCCTAGCACTGGCAAATTTCCCCATAACTTCCAAATCCTGGGGAGTGGGCCAATGCTCACTCCTGGCCCCAGGAGGCAGTTTAAAAGGATGGGGGCAGAAAAGAATTCCTGAGTAGAGACTGACTTGTCCAGCCCAGAGGAACCAACCCCTCTGGAAACTAAAAAATCTCGCTTTCCCCCCATCTTTGGAACCAGACACCCTCATCTCAACTTCCTGCCTGTAAAATGCTGCGAGTGTTCAATCTGTAGCTATAAATGTGGCCCAACACGATATCATAAATGTAATTAAAACACAAAGAAAGCCAGGAGTCGTGCCTTACACCTTTAATTCCCAACACTGGGAGCCAGAGGCCTGAAGATCTCTGTGTCTTCAAGGTCAGCCTAGTCTACAGAGTGAGTTCTAGGATGGCCATGGCTAGGCAGAGATATCCTGTATTGAAAAACCAAAAATAAATAAAACAATAAAGTAAATAAGCAAATGATACAGGAAGAGTGTTGGGGTTGGTGGGGATAGGGGGAGGCGACTCAACCTGGCAGTTTTGAAAAGGGAACTTTATAGATGACTGTCATAAAATATTATTTTAAGATGTGTTACACTTGCTTATGCTCTGTAACATTTGTTTAATAATGAAAAGATGTGTTGCATTCTTGTAGGTTGCATTTGTTTAACTCTGTGAAGCTGTGTTACACTGCCTGTCTAAAACACCTCATTAGTCTAATAAAGAGCCGAATAGCCAATAGCAAAGCAGGAGAAAGGATCGGTGGGGCTGTCAGACAAAAAAAGAATAAACAGAAGGAGAAAAAGAGAGAAAAGAAATCAAGGAAGGAGAAAAAGAGGAGAGGAGGACTCCAGGGCCAGTACCCAGCTATACAGCCAGACACGGAATAAGAAGAAAAGAATAGATAAACAGAAATAGAGAAAGATAAAAGTCCAGAGGCAAAAAGTAGATGGGGTAATTTAAAGTTAAGAAAAGCCAGGAAAAAAAAAATCTAAGGCCAGGCATTTATAAGAAAGAATAAGTTTTATTGTGTGATTTGTTTGGGAGCTGGGTGGTGGTCCCCCCAAAGAGCAAAGAGTAAAAACAGACAACAACATGGTTCATGCACTAGGAGAGGTGTTCATTTCCTTGTCAAGCCCAGAGCCTGAGGAACCAAAGAACAGCCCCTTCCCTACACCAATTCTGACAGGAAAGGTAGGACAGAGGTCTGTAGTTAGCACTGGTGACAATGTAAATTATTAGATATTTTGGTTGTATTTATTTGCAACTTTTTTCCTTTTAGACAGGTGTGCTATGTAGCCCTGGCTGACATGGGGCTCATAGTCCAGATGGTTTCAAACTCCTCCTGCTTCAGCCTTCTGAGTGCTAGAATTAAAGGCATGCACTACCACATATGGCTTTTTTGTTATTTTTGAGACAGGGTTTCTCTGTGTAGTCCTGGCACTTGCTCTGTAGATCAAGCTGGCTTCGAACTCACAGCGATCTGCCTGCCTCTGCCTCCCAAGTGCTGGGATTAAAGGCGTGCACCACCAATGCCTGGCACATGCCTTATAAGAAACCTTTTTGTACCATAAAAAGCAACGTTAAGATAGTCACTTCACAGTACATAGGTTCAATAAAAGTTTAAAAATAAAAACCTTCTGACAGTAATTAAGAAGGTAATCTTTAAGTAAAGCAAACATTAGAAACCACTCATTAATCATCTATTACAATAAAGCATAAAATTTTTTACAAGCTTATTTATTTATTATATTCAAACAGTATTCTGCCTAAATTACCTACAGACCAGAAGAGGGCACCAGATCCTATAATAGATGGTAGTAAACCACCATATGGTTGCTGAGAATTGAACTCAGGACCGCTGGAAGAGCAGCCAGTGCTCTTAACCTCTGAGTCATCTTTCCAGCCGAAAACATAAAAATTTTAAATGTCCATTTTTGAATAAAACAAAGATAAACTGTACACAGGTCTTTTGTATGACTATGTAACCAAGGCTAGGTTCCAGCTTTCCATCTTCTTGCCTCAGTCTCCCATGTGCTGGAATTATAGGCACGTGTACCCACGCCAGACTACAAACAATTTAAAAGAGATAACAAAACCAAAATGGAAAGGAAGACAAAGCTTAATAAATCTATTGAGCCAAAAAGACACAGATAAGATTTTAAGACGAAATCTAAGGTAGCCTGGCAGAACTGCACACACTTTTAACACCAGTTATTTCAGCTCTTAGGCAGATGGGTGTAAGGGGTTAGGCAGGAAGATCAATCAGGAGTTCAAGATTATCCTCAGTTACAGTGAGTTCTAGATTAGCTTGGGCTGCTTAAGACTCCTCAAACAGAAAACAGGACTGGTGAGATGGGTAGGGCACCCAATGGCAAGCCTAACCACCTTAGTTTCATCCATTGAACCCGCATGGGGAGAACTCTGCAAGGTGTCCTCGGGTACATCTGTGCCCCACCACAGAAATAAATACCAAAAATAAACATTTCATGCAAAAATATTAAATAGAATAATTATTTTACTGATAACACACAATCTGTAAAAAGGATCAAGCAGCGAAGAACCAAACACTCTCGCATCCAAACACATCATAAAGCCATCAGTTAGGAGACAGAAAAGATGTTCACAATATAAAAGACTATTACATGAAATACAAAGAACTCATAACCCAGCAATAGGAAAATGATAACTCTAGTAAGAATGGACAAAACAGCCAGGTGGTGGCAGAGCACACCTTTAATCCTAGCACTTGGGACGCAGAGGCAGGTGAATCCCTGCAAGTTCAAGGCCAGTTCTGTCTACAGAATATAGTTCTGGAACCCCCAGAGCTACACAGAGAAACTTTGACAAAAAAAAAAAAAAAAGATAAAGAAAAAAAGCTAATGAGATACCTCTTCAAAGATGACATATGAATGACATATAAAAAGATGTTTAACATTACACATCATTATGAGATTTTTAAAAGACAGTAACTAAGCATATACTGCTACTACACGTTTTAGAAAATTTAAATCGACCACATGCTAGCAAGGAAGTGGAATGCAAGAAAATGTAGCTTTGAAAAACAATACAAAGTTTCTCATGCAACTAAATATATCACTGCCCAATCCAGCTCCTTAACCCCATCAGCAGAAAAGTTATGTCCTCAGAAAAACTGACCTGTAAGAGCCTGAGCTATTCCTCCAAAGATACAAGTGACAACTAGCACACAAATGTAACCAAGACTACAATCAGATACTTCATACACAGTAAGACGGCTACTGTTAAAAAAAAAAAAAAAAAACCAAAGAGAAAACTAAGAACTGGCAAGGATGTGGAGAAACTGAAGACTCTGTGTACTGCTGGTAAAATAGTCAAACAATACAGCCACCATGGAAAAGTTTAGTGACTCCTCAAAAAATTTAAAGTAGAACTTGAGAGGCGGCTCAACAGTTAAGAACACTGACTGTTCTTCCAGAGGACCCAGGTTCAATTCCCAGCACCCACATGGCAGCTAACAACTGTCTGTGGCTCCAGTTCAGGGGACCTGACACCCTCACAAGAAACATATATGCATGCAAAACACCACCGCACATAAAATAAAAATGAATTTAAAAAAAGTAAAAGTAGTTGCCATACAAGCCAGCAGTTTGTTCTGGAGAAAATGACATTCTTGAAGAGATATCTGCCTATCTATACTGATATCTATATCGCACCATTCAAGTGTTCTTTGACTCCTTTGGTTAAGCAAATTATGGTATACACAGAATGAAGTATTCAACCATAAAAGGAAGGGTATACTAACACATGCTACAACATGGATGATCACTGAGCATATTAGGCTAGGTAAAATAAGATAAAGGTAAAATTAACTTATATAAGTGGTCAAAATCATGGAGACTGAAAGTAAAGCAAGAAATGACTAATTAGTAGGCACAGACTTTTAGTTTTATAAGATGAAAAGAGCTGTAGAGCGGTGCAGTAGTACTGCCATGCAGCACAGTGAAGACATGCAATGCCATGGCACCATAAATTTAGAAACCGTTAAGACGGCAAACATTCTTAGGTATATTTTATACCACAATGTAAAAACTGAAAACAAAACCCTGAGCTGAGAAGATACCTCAGTATGTAAAAGCACTTGCCATGGAAACCAGATGACCTGAGTTTGACTCCAGAATCACAAGAGCTAGACGCTGTGTGTGGCATGCTGCTACAGTGGGCCAGGAAGCAGAGACAGGAGGATCACCTGGAACATATGGCAGACAGAACCAAGACATGACTCAGTAGTCTGAGGGCCCAAGTTCACCCGAAGGCTTGAGCTCAATTCCTGCTACGGGCTCAAGAAGAATGAATAGAAAGAACAGACAATTCTTTTGGTTTCTTTATAATTTTTGAGACAGAGCCACTCTATGTACCTCTGACTACACAGGAATTCACTGTGTGGACCAGGCCTGCCTCTGCCTCCCAAGTGCCAGGATTAATGACCTGTACCACCATGCCAGGCCAGCACAAATAATTTTGATTGTATATGAAATGATAGTGTGTGTTTCTTCAACATGTTATTATAATTTGTCATTGAAATAAAAAAGCATTCAAACATGAGGTGTGGCACTTTCATTCAAACCACATGCAAATACATATATATATTTTATATACATACATACATATACATATACATATATTTTATGCACACATAAAAATAATTATGACTAAAAGTTCAAAAGAAAATAGATTTTATTTTGTAAAAAGTGTAATAGGCAAGATTTTACAACAGAGGCAAAATGAACTCATTAGATAAAGAAATATAGATGAGAAAACATACACTGATGAAAGCTTTTTTAAAAAAAAAGATTTATTATGTATACAGTGTTCTGCCTACACATATCCCCTGCTGGTCAGAAGAGGGCACCAGATCTCATTACAGATGGTTGTGAGCCACCATGTGGTTGCTGGGATTTGTGTGAAAATACACAACTGGGACAGTCATTAAGGCTCTCCCCACTCCACCAGAAAACCATAATGAGCAGATAGAGTACCATATAACAGGGTAACTCATAACTGTTAAAAAGACAAGGTAACACTGTATGTACTGATATGGAAATCAACACACAAGCCCCTCCCCCATTTTAAAAAAGTCAAGGTAAATAGGTCATGGTAGCTCAACCTATAATCCAAGCACTGGGATGGCTCAGAAAGAGAACCACGAGTTCAAGGCCAATCAGACTACACTTGGAGACTCTGTCCAAGAAGCACTTAACAAAAGAATTTAATCAACGAAAAAGTACATACCCTGAACAGATGCTTACTTCTAACTTCTTATTAAACAAAACTGTTAGCAATGGGGGACTGGAGAGATGGCTCAGCAGTTAAAACCACTGAGTGCCCTTCCAGAATACTAGTGTTCAATTATCACCCATATGGCAGCTCATAACTGTCTGTAATTCCAGTTCCAGGGATCCAACACTCTATACTGGTCTTCATGGGCATCCATATGTTGCATATACACACATGAAGGCAAAAACACACATACACAAAAAAACAATTCCTTAAAAAATAAAAAGGAAGGGCTGGAGAGATGACTCAGGTTAGAGTACCGACTGCTCTTCCAGAAGACCCAGGTTCAATTCCCAGCACTTACATGGCAGCTCATCTGTGACTAGAGTCCCAGGACTTCTGACACACTCACAGACATGCAAGCAGACAAAACATTGAACATAAAGAATACAAGAATTCAGAAGCACAATTTACAAACAACCTTCCTCTCATTAAATAAGAATCAGCTAATTCGGTAACTTCTTAGAAGCACTCAAAAGGGGAAAAGACCTTATCTAGTCTCAAGACTTGAACCAAAGTCCAATTTAACTAACCCAAAACCAGAAAACTCAGAAAGCCAAAGGAAATGTATACTGAACATCACTACTGTAATAATCATTAATGATAAAGATAGTAAGGATTCAACCATACCTACTTGTTTCATACTTGACTACTTATAAAAAGCTCTTGACTTCTGTGAAAGTATAATTCAAAGTTTATCTTTAGCTAACCAGAACAAGTTCTGAGTTCCTTCACTTAAAACATGTAATTGAACTGAAATATAAACTACCCTCATCGTGTCTACTTGGAAACCTGCCTATCATAAAGATCAAAGAAACATGAGAACTCCCACTCCTTTAGCAGACATACATCAACTAAAAACTAAACTTCACGAATTTAGATTTGCAGTGTTGGTATCATATAACACAAAATCCAGAAGAATTGATCTCTTTCTCTCTGAGGGTAAACTTGGAATCATGGCCCCAAGAGAAGTGAAATACCCAAGAATTTTTTTTTAAGTGTCTTCTTGCTCATCACAATGGTACGCATACCTGTGATCTCAGTTACCAGGAGCCTGATACAAGACAATCTTTTGAGTCCTGAAGTTTGAAACAAGTCAGGGTATCATGAAAAGAGCCAGTCTCAAAAGAAAATTAAACAAACACCTGCTTTTGGAAAGAAATGAGTCATTCTTCGGGTGCAGGTTTACAATCCCAGATACTAGGAAGGCTGAGACAGGAAGAACACCAGTTCAAGACTTGCCTGGTCAAGAAGGAGTTCAAGACCAGCCTGGAAAACTAAGTGAGACTCTGTTTCAAAAGTTAAAGAGGGCTGGGTTATAGTTCAGTGATAGAGTGGTTACCTAGCATCAGAGGGAGGGCTCTGGTTCAATCCAGTATAAGGGGTTAAAAAAAAGAAAGAAAGAAAGAAAGAAAGAAAGAAAGAAAGAAAGAAAGAAAGAAAGAAAGAAAAGAAAAGAAAAGAAATAGCAGAAGCTGACCTCAAGGTACTTTTTCATTCCCTGGCATTTCTACATCTAAACCTCTCACGGCAAGACATGTCATTAGCGAAAGAACAACTGACAGTACCCAAGAATGACAGGACTTAAGTACTGGGCCATGTTCCTCACAGCCCAGTAGAGAGAAAAGTAATAATAGACTGTTTAGGGAAAACAACAAAACACTCTGAATCAGGTCAACCCCTTGACCGAAATCCAAAAGTTACTTTAAAATGAGTATCTACCTAAGCAAATACAGGAGATTCAGTACCTATCCACCTACCTACCTAAGCAACATGAAGTTCAGTTTCCATGACGTAAATGTACAATAGTGTTCCTGGCTAATTAATCTCTAGAAAGATTTAAAAGCAGGGGCTGCCAAATATGTTAGCTCACACGTGTAATCCTAGCACATAAGGCGGAGACTCCTAGGAAGTGTCCAGGCCAGCCTAAGCAAGAATGAGGCCCTGTCTAGATGGGTGTAAAAGCAATGAAAAGGCCTTCCCCTTAAACTTCTCTCTCTCTCTCTCTCTCTCTCTCTCTCTCTCTCTCTCTCTCTCTCTCTCTCTCTCTCTCTCTCTCACACACACACACACACACACAGATTGAAAAGCTGGGCAAGAATGTTCTACAAATGCCACAGGGCTTCTGACAAAGTTGACATGCCCTAACCTGCTTTAAAAATTACAATTCACTGCCTTCATCCTAACCTAATTTTATTCATGCTATTCTTTTGGATAACTCTACCAAAAGAAAAAAAAAAGAAAAAGAAAATCCCCAGAGCAAATTCTTGTGTATTTATTTCAATATCCTGCCTACTTATAAGAGCGGAAGAGTCAAACACAGCGGGGGGCAAACGTGACGTGCACAACCTCCATCCAAAACACAGTTCGTCGTGGGTAGTCTAGGTTTGGGCCTAACCGGTCTGGTTGTCAATTTTTTTTAATGGTTAGAAATTAAAAGATAGAAAATTTATAGGTCACTTGTAAAGAAGAACCTGGCCGCAAATAGAAGTTATCAAACAGGAAACAAATCTCTCCCACTCTACCTAGCCCTATTAAAATTAAGATAAAGGATGGGGAGAACCTCCCATCAAGCCACAATGGCAACTGTTTTACACACTCTGTCTTGGATGACTGATCTCTAAAGAAGTAATCGAAAGGTTGAGTCCACAAAGTTACTTGCGGCAACGTATTTGTGAGTGAGGGCGCGCGTGTTTCAGACAGCCAAACATGGTGAAAAGCCAACCTCAACCCAAGTTAACCTTAAGAAGCAAGCATTCACCTCCTGGCTGAAGATCAAGCAAAAACTATGAGAAGATCCTTAAGTTCTGTTCTTAAGCGGAGGCTCCCGGAGCCCTGCAAAACTTTCTCCTGATGTGGAGAATGAGGAAGAGCTCACAGACGGAACCTAAGGGGCTCGCGACAGGAATCCGGAGCCACAAGGCTGCCGCGAACGCAGCTGGTAAAGGAAGGAACATCCTGAAACAAACCCGAGCCGTCCGGTGCAGCGCCGCAGTAGAGCAGGGCGAGGGCGGCCGGGTACAGCCAGGTACGCGCAGTCCCGCGAGCTTCCTCTCGGCCGAGGCTGAGAGTCCGGGAGCAGACAATGAGCCACCGCCAGGAGCCGAGGGCCCGCTCGCAGGTGCCTGTGTCCCGGGCCGCTGGGCCCAGGCCGCGGAGGCGGGAGGAGGGCGGCGGCCCGGCCCGGGCTAGAGCTTCGGCACTTACCAGAGAGGGAAGGTCTCCGCCCGACCCGGGGCGGGCTGCCGGGACGACGCGGGCGAGCGCTGCGCTGGGCGGCAGAGAGGGAGGAGGGCCGGGCAGAGGGGAGCGGCTCGGGGCGCGGCCGTCGCTACCGAGGCCGTGAGGCGAGGAGCCCCGCGGGCCAGGGAGGGGAGGGCAGGAGCCTTCGGCAATGGCGACGGCCCGGGCCGGAGGGGAAGCGGAACAACCGCTACCGCTGCGCGTGGCCACAACCCTGGGGGAGGGCGTCGGCGGGGCGAGGGGCGGGGCTGTGCTTCCACCGGTAGCGTCACGCCCGAAGGGCGGGCTCGCACAGGGCTGCTGGGAACCGTAGTCCAGTCGTCTGCTGGCGGAAGGGTGGGCGGGGAGGTCGTTCTGGGATTAGAGAAAACTTGTCCCTCATTTAATTCAGCATTCTGCAGTCTGCAGTTACATTTTACCTACTGAAGATGCTGACGGAGAACATCTGATCCCTATATGTTTGCGTATACAGGATCTTTGTTTCTGAGCATTTATCCATTTACCACTTTGCTTTTTTATAAACCTACAAATTAGACCAGATAATGCTGCTAAATTAGGTCCTCCCTCCTTGCAAACAAATACCTTTGTATTTTATGAACAGTTAATAAAATACAAAGTTATTAATATTTTATGTAATAAATAAAATATTTTATTTTTATTTAATAAAAAATATTAAATAAATTATTTATTTTATAATTAATAAAATAATTATAAAATTATTATAATTATTAATAATTTATGTAACTTTTTGTTTTGTTTTGTTTTTCGAGACAGAAACTCTCTGTAGCTGTGGAGCCTGTCCTGGAATTATCCGCTTGATTCTGCCTCCTGAGTGCTGGGATTAAGAGCGTGTGCCACCACTGCCACGTCTAATCTGTGTATTCTTATTCTACAATTATGTCAGTGTATAATGCATATAAAGGACACCTTTAGCAACCAGGGATTCGGGGATGGACATGCTTTATCTAGTCTTCGTAAAGAATAAATAATGAAAACAAAATAAAGCATTTATATCTGTTACAATGAAAAAATTGAGGGAGATTACTTTGGACAGAGAAGGTGACATTTAAAGTGAAAACAGAAAGAGAAAGCCAGAAACACCCAGAGGAAAGGGTTACAGGCAGGAAGGAAAAGGAATGCCATGTCGGTTAAGAACACCCACATAGGGTTGGGGATTTAGCCCAGATGTAGAGCGCAAGCGCAAGGCCCTAGGCTCCGTCCTCAGCTCCACGTTGGGGTGGAGAGATGACTCAGCCACTAAAGATTAGGCTCACAAGAACATAAGGAGACCTGTGTAGTTGCAGTCTGGTGCAAGACGGGTCTATGAGGAAAACCTGGAGCTCAACAGATATAACGGAGCAAAGTGGCAATCCCAGCACTTGTGGGGCTGAGGAAAGATGAGGAATTTGAGTATAAGACCCCATCTCAAAAAACAAACAAAATAGCCAAACAAACTTTGCAGCAGACAGGACCGATACGGTAAGAAATGTGTCCTTTACTTCAAGAAGCCATTAACCAATTTTAAGCAGAGAAGTCATGTTACCTACTGGTCTGCCCTTTAAGCTCAGGAGACTGTCAGGTTCCATGGTGCATGCCTATCAGCATTTGGGAGGCTGAGGCAGGAATGTTCAAGACTAGTCTGGATCACGCAGAAAGACTTAGCTAAAGGGAAAAAGAAAAGAAGAAAGAAAGGGGAGGCAGCTAGATAGCTCAGCAGGTAACGGTGCTTGCCGCCAGGGCTCCTCCTGAGTTTGACCCCCAGGATCCACAGGGTAGGAGGAGAGAACTCCGACTTCCACACCTGCACCCCTCCCCTCCCCAAAAAATAAAATAATGAGAAGGAAATGAACTAGGGAGAGTGATTCCAAGAGATTCTAGAAAAACAGTAGTGGCTTTTGCTGTTTTTTTTTTTAAACTGCTATGAAGATGAGAGAAAAAGACACAGATAACTCAGAAGTGCTCCACTGTCACAGAAACACTTGCTGAAGTGACATCCTCGTAGAAACGCAGCTGAGTTGTCACTAGCGAAGAATGACTCTCTCTGGTAGTTCTCCAAAGCCCGGGCTCAGCCCCAAACAAGGAGAAAAGCAGAGTGAATGAAGCCATGTCCGCTGGGGTTAAGATACCAACTTTCCTTGGAAACCTCTAGGGTTTTGATAGCTGCTTAGGAGATAGCGGTGGAGCTGTGGAATACCAAAGACACAGCAACCAGGGAAAAAACCTGAACAAAGGCAGTTCTCCACAGATGAGCAACTGCTAAACTCACACCAGATTTCTTAGCTGGGCATAGTGCATCACACCTGTGAATCTGAGGTCAGCCTGGGCTATAACAGGCGACCCTGCCACAAAGAGACAGTAAAATAGGTTATCTCCAAAGCAGCTACAGGTGCCAGTCTGTAATAGAAGAAATGTCCGAAAGTACTGAGAGAAATAACTAAACTTAGAAATGTACAGGTAGCTAAATTATCAAACTAAAACAGAAACATTACCAACAGAGATCGAGAAAAGATATAATTCATGCCAGGCATAGTGGTGCCAGCTGGAAATCCCAGCACTTGGGAGGTAGAGGAAAGATAAGGAGTTCAAGGGTTACATAGTGAGTGGGAGACCAGATAAGCTGTATGACACCGAGCGAGGGGGGGGGGAATTAAGGTAAGGAACAATAAATAAGATGAGTAACTATACGCTCACGGCTTAGGCCAATTCTGACGTGTATACTCAGTGCATACCATTTTACTTTCTTGTAGTCTACCGACTACATGCATTCAGCCGCCTGCTGGCAACACAGGATGCATGTCTGAGAGAGATGGACGTTCGTCACTTTATTCTGATTCCATTTCCATATAATTAGCACTGAACATGGATTATCAAAATAAGTAGCTTTCCTAGAATAGTCCTTACATTCCTTATATTCCAAGTCATTAAGGCTGCAAAGGATCATTCTAATTCCTAAAGCTTGTAGCATTGTCCAAAACAATTAGCTAAATGACTAAGATGTGTAATAATACACATGCCTAGCACCACCCTAGTTGAGTTGTTTTCTGTTCTCTGCATCCAAAAGAGCCTAACACAAATTTTTAAGATAAATAAATTATAAAAGTGGAATAAATACTGGGACATAATGAACAAGACAGCAGTATCCATTCTCTTGGCCTGAAACAAAAAGGACCACACACGGAGTTACAAAACTGACTGAAAATATAAAACACCTACTCATGTCTATCAAAGGAAGATAATATAAGGAAGCCAAACACAGACATGTGCTTGTATCAAAACTAAGCAGTGAGTCATATGTTTGCGTTGTGTCATTCCCGTGTTTTTCTTGTGCTTCTTGACATCCATCTAAATGACTACAAAACTGGATTATATAATAAGACACAATATTAAATATTAACTTTACACTTATAGACTAATGAAACTTTGTTCAACTGAAAACAAATGCTTTTCTTAAATGCACACATGTTGGTAGAGGCTGCTCATTCATTCCCAGCTGCCCAGACTCGAAATAATCACTCAGAAAACTGTATTATTTACAACACTGCTTGGCCAATGATTCTAGTGTATTCCTAGCATGAGGTACGTGGCCTACCAGCAAGGTTCCAGCTAGTAGCTCACTTTTTTCTCCTCTGGCGGTTACATGCTTCTCACTGACTCCACCTTCTTTCTCCCAGCATTCAGTTTAGGTTTCCCATCTAGGTCTACTATGCCCTACCACAGGCCAAAGAAGCTTCTTTATTCACTAACCAATAAAAGTAAAACATAGGAGGATTTCCCACAAAACACACACACACATACACATGTATATCCATACTTAAGCAAAGGTGGAATTTATTAAACAGAGGTTTTAGAAAAGATGGAGAGACAGCTCAGCAATTAAGACACTGGCTGCTCTTCCAGAGAACCTGTTCATTTCCCAGCACCTGTGTGGCAGCTCACAACCGTCTGTAACTCCAGTTCCAGGTGACCTAATGCCTTCATCTGTCCTCCATGGGTACCGAACATTTGCAGTGCACATACATTCATTCAGGCAAACACTCAAACACATAAACAAAATCAAAAAGAAACTTTTAAAATGCAGTTTGATTCTCCATAGGATAAAAGGGTAAGCAGTAGGATCTAGGTGTTTATCTGACTAATTTCTTTCTCTGCTTTGTTTTTATTTCTAAATCTTCCTTCTGGGGAGTTGGAGAGATGGCTCAGTGGTTAAGAGCACTGGCTGCTCTTCACATAGTCCAGACTGACCTTGAATTGGCTATGTAGTGCAGTCTAGCTTTCAAAGCCTAATTATCTTCCTCTACTATTAAGTGCTGAGATTACAGGTGTGAGTTATCAACCCCAATACCCTTCCCACTCTAAATAGCCTTTTGGTTTTTTGTTAGTTTTTTTGTCTGGGGAGACAGGGTCTCCCTAAACACAAATATACAACATAACAAAACAGGGTCTCACTAAACACAAACACACTAAACAAATACACAAAACTCTGGCTGTACTGGAATTCATTATGTAGAGTAGGCAGGCTGGCTTTGCATTCACAGAGATTCACCTGCCTTTGCCTCCCAAGTGCTGGAATTAGAGGCACAAGCCACTATGCCTGGCTCTAAAACTTCTTGACAGCTGTCCAACGTTAGTGAATCTAGTGGACTCTGCCTCTCTGAAGACACAACTGTGCCTTTCTGTGATTCTATTTGAGCAAGCTGGAAGTTTAATTTTCCAACCAATTAACCAAATTTCGGCATTCAATTCTTATATCCTAGTTAAGTATTACTGTGACTTTAAAGAAACTATCAATTCTGAAGTAATGAGTTTTGATTAAATTTACTTTTTAAAAACCACTAGGATCCCCTCCTCCCCCCGTCAAGAGTTTCTTTGTGTAGTCCTGGCTGTCCTTGAACTCACGGAGATTCACCTGTCTCTCTGCCTCTGGAGTGCTGAGACTAAAAGAATGTGTCACCATTATCTGGCAAAAACCACTTGGACTTTAATTGTGTTGTAGAAGTATAGTAACAAACATTTGGATGTTTATAGACATTATTTCCACTCTAGCAGATAAAATCAATAAATGTCATATCCCCACTCCAAAAAATGAAAAAGGAAAAAAGAGAAGCTAATCCCATTTCAGTGTCACATTATTAATCCCACAGTTAATGCTTGTAAAACACAGGCTTAGGGGCCTAGAGAGATGGCTCAGGGGTTAATTGCACTGTCTGCTCTTCCTGAGGATCCAGGTTCGTTCCCAGAACCCAGATATCTGTTAACAATTGTTTGCACTTCTGTTCATATGGAACCAACACCTCACACAGACATACACATAGACAAAACACCAATGCACATAAAATGCAAGTAAATAATTTAACAAACAAAGAACTCATTCTACTCATTCTATACCAGATGAAGACAGCACTTCTAAGTATTAATCTAACACAAAGAAGTGTCCTCTACCAGACTACCCAATAGTACTTGAGGTTTATAGAACAGAACACTAAGTTTAGCTGGCAATGGCCCAAAATTTCCTCTGGGGAACACAATTTTTTGTTGTTTGTTTTATTGGACAAGTTCTTACAATATAGACAAGGCTAGCCATGAATTGACAGAGCTCCGCCTGGAAACGAAATTTTAACCATAAGGAAGACAAAATAGCCAGTTAACACGCCTTGTCACAAATGAATCGGTCCCATTTATTAGGTTCATAGAAAACATAGCTGTATAAAACTCACAGGGAAAAATGGCCGTATTTGAAAACGGCTACAAGGATCAAAGAAGAGCACAGGATGGTAATGAGCAGAGTCACAGAACACACTAAAGAGGTATGAATCGTCAGTCCCACTGGAACTTGTAGGGTCAAGTTCTTACGTATCTGTGGAGAGAGGGAAACAGAAAATCAGAGGCATTTAATAACTGTAGGTGCTCATCTACATCTAGCTCCTGCCAATCAAGGCTCTAGAACTTCTCACAGAGGGGCAAAAAGAATGAAACAGCCAGAAGGTATGGAAGGCAGCTGTGGAATGCATACTTCTGGACATGACATGGCTATTGTCTGTATGGGCCCACAGAAGCAGGAGTTACAGGCACAAGACATGTGTAAGATCAAGCCAATCAAAACTCCAGCACGGTTGGGGGCGGAGCCTCTGAGGCTCCACAGCTAGTGGAGGAGCTACAGGCAGTTGATGGCTGCTGAGGGAGGAAGACTTAGTCCCCTTTGGGGACATGTCACTGGCAGGTTGCTCATGCCCCCGTGGATGGCCACACACCCATGTGTACATGGACAACACTGACTAGATTCATTAGGTTATACATACTTTTTTAAAAAGAGGACATGAACTTGGGAGGATGTGTGGCACTAGGAGGAGTAGTGGTAGATAGATAGATATTATCAATATACATTGCATAAAGTTGGGTGGGTTTTTTTTTGTTTTTGTTTTTGTTTTTGTTTTTTGCATTTCAAGACAGGGTTTCTCTGTGTAACAGCCCTAGCTATCCTAGAACTGGCTCTTCAGACCAGGCTGGCTTCAAACTCAAGAGATCTGCCTGCCTCTGTCTCCTAAGTGCTGGGATTGAAGGATTGCTCCACCACTACCCATCTTTGTTTTCTTTTTTAAAAGACTATTTTTTTATTCTTAAAAGTTTTCTTTTCTTAGCCAGGCATGGCGACCCATGTCTTTAATCCCAAAACTTGGCAGGCAGAGACAGGCAGATCCCTTGAATTTGAAGCCAGCCTGATCTATAGAACAAATTCCAGGACAGCCAGGGTACACAGAGAAAACCTGTCTCAAAAAAACAGAAAAAGAAAAATTAGAGTCACTTAAATATATATCTCACTGTGATCTCAACATTTCTTTGATTCTCTAACTCAAAAGTTTACATTACTTCTAACTTTACTTTTTCTTAAGAGACAGGGTCTTGGGCTGACAAGATAGCTTACTTAGTGGGTAAAAGCACTCACTTGCTATCCAAGTCTGATGTCCTAGGTCTGATTTCCCAAACCCACAGTGAAAGGGACCCTTGCTGTGCAGTGGTGGCTGTGCCAGGTCACAGTAGCACATGTCTTTAACCAGCACTTAGGAGGCAGAGGCATGAGGATCTGAGTTCAAGGCCAGCCTGGTCTACCGAGCAAGATCCAGGACAGCCAGGGCTACACAGAGAAACCCTGTCCAAGGGGGGAATAAAAAGAGGAAGAAAGAAACCCTGGATAGGAGGAGAGAACTAACTCCTAAAAGTGTACTCTGACCTCTACATATACACATACACACACCACTAATAATAAATAACAAGGAAAATTAAAAAGAGAGATAGAGAGAAGGATCTAATCTCAAACTCCCTATGTCATTCAGGCTGGCCTGGGATTCATATTCCTTGTGCTTTAACCTCCTGAGTACTGGGAATACACACATATTACATCATACTTTCATTTAAAATTTTAATTTTTCTATGTTGGGGTTCGAACCCAAAGTCTTCCACTTGATAGGCAAGCACTCTTCCACTAACTCACATTCTGGGTTCTCCTTTCCTATAAATGGTATATCCCTTTTTGGTTTTGTGTTATTTTAGTTTGACGCAGGGTTCACACAGCGTAGACTGGCTTTGAATCACTGTGTGGCGGAGGATGGCCTTCCTGCTGAAGGAAACTGAATGCATCTGCAGTTTTTCTTTGCCATGTCACATCTTTACAAAGGATCCCAGCAACACGTATACTCTAAACCCCACCAGCTCCCAACTCAAATGATACTGCCTTTACTCACTGTGATCATCAGGAGCAAAGAATCTTAAAACAAGAAAGGTGCTTTGTGTTAGAATACAGCATGCTAACCTTTCAACACAGCAGCACTGAAGTGAGACAGTGCTATTTAAAAGCAGCATAAAGCATCTTACTGATTTATACTGCATGCTCCTCCACCGGCACATCTCTTTACTCTTCAAAGCACAAGGAGCTGCTACTTCTGCCTGACCCCAGCATTTCAAAACAGGGAACTCTGAAAAAAGGGGGAAAAACAAGACATCAGAAACCTTATCTTTGGATTCAAGGCTACAGCTTGCCTTGCACTTCATCAGGAACCGTTCATGCTGGGATATGAGAATTCAGACATCTCTACATACAGCATAGATGGCGTGGACCCAACTGTAGATGGAGACTGCATTTTATTTCTCAACCGCCCAGACTCAAATAATCACACAGAAACTATGTTAATTACAACACTGTCTGGCCAATAGCCAATATACTGGCTAGCTCTTACAGCATAAATTAACCCATTTCTATTAATCTGTATATCATTACAAGGATGTGGACTACAGGTAAGGTTTTCTGGTGTCTTTCTCCTTTGGCAGCTACATGGCATCTCCTTGACTCCACCTACACTTACTCTATTTATCTATCTATCTATCTATCTATCTATCTATCTATCTATCTATCTGTTCAGATTTCCTGCCTGGCCGTACTCTGCTAAGCCATTGACCAAAACAGTTTTATTCATCAACCAATAAAAGCAACACATATACAGCAGGACAGCCCACACCCATCATCACATGCTGGTATGCTGGTGTTCTTTCTTACGTGGATACCTAAGAAACATGAAATTGCAATGGTGACCGCAGAAGTGAAACATGTTTTGTTAACAGATGCCATTAAAAATATAATGTGATTTTTTTGAAGTATTATTTTAAAAAAGACATCATTATTTCAAAAACCTGTTCTAAAGAATATAAATTATATTCATAAAAATGAACACATCTTCAGTACACAGCCTGATAAATTTCTATATCAAACATCAACACAAAGAGCACTCAGATCTAAACAAACTATCAGAATCCTGTGTGTTCTCTCAGGAGAGACACATCTTCAAAGCTTAGATAGGACAAGCAATGGCATCTTGAACAGGAGCAGAAAACACGACGGGATAAAGAAAGTGGACAGAGTGGAAAAGCCTTTAACATTCCTGTCAGGAAAGGCTGAACAGCGACAACATAAGATTAAAAATCCCCCTCTGCTGTCTATTAGTAACAACCTCGTTAGCTTTATAAGAAAGCAGGGACTGGTCTCTTAGTTAAGAGCATTTGCTCTTCTTTCAGAGGACCTAGGTCCAATTCCCAGCACCCATATGGTGGCTCACAACCATCCATAGGTATGTATGTGGTACATATACATACATGTAGGCAAATACTTATATGTAAAATATATTTAAAAGCAAAACAGAAAGCAGCAAAGGGGAGGTAGATCACTATAAAAAGGAGACACCCTCAAGAGTATAGCGATCCCATCACTCAGGAGTATGAGGCAATAAAGGAAGTTTAAGGCAAGAGTGGCCTATACAAGAAGATCCTATCTCATTCCCTTCCCCTGAAAACAGAAATGGCCAGATATGACACGTCTACTCATAAAAGAACTTAGTATTACCTATGGTCTTGCCAAAGGAACCAAACATGAATGAAACTGATTGTATGTCTGGACTGGTGCCCAACGTGGGGCAACTACATTCACATAAAACCTGAGGGAGCTTGAAAAAAGACTCTAGACAGAAAAGAACAGAGTTTAGTGCAGCTTCTTGCATTTTTTCCCCCAGATGAGCTCTGTTTGCTGGCAGCAAGCAGGGGTGTCACGGCTTCTTTAAGAAAAGGCTTATTGACTCAGCATAAGAAACGGCAGCTTCCTGGTTAACGCTGCCAGTACAAACTCTGGCTCTTTCAGGAGGCCAAGCACTTAAATAGGGTTTGTGAGCAGCATGTTACAAACTGCTTAATGGCACAAAATAGATCTGCTGCATACGTGCATGGCTTGCAGAGGCAGTGAACATGCCTCCGCCATGTTGGACTGGGCAGAGCAAAAAGGCAAAGCAGCCTTAGTTCTAGCCACGCTGCTTAGCATGTTAAGAAGCAGTCCTGGTCAGAAAAAGATTACAGATATGCAATAAAAACAGATTCAGGTGAAAAGACTTCTGAATGGGTCCAAGTGTTGGATAAATGAACATAAGCTTGAGAGAGAGAGAAGAGAAAGAGTATAGACAGTTATAATATAAGAGTACAGACAGTCATAGGTTAAAGGAGTAAAGATAATAAAACAAACATTAAACTTATAGAAAAAGTAATAGAGTAAGAACAATAAGCCAATAAAGATGGAATATACATAGAGAATCTGGGTTATGTATATTATTGTGTTTTCTTTGAATTTTTTGACTGTAAATGAGCTAAATACAGAGAGACATTGTACGGGCTGCTAAGTTAAACCAACATACATATTTTAAAAGTATCTTGACTTCAAAATTTGGGTCTAAGGCTATGTTGCTTGGGAAAAGAGGTCCTGCTTTTGTTTCCACAGAAGATAAGAACGTGTGGATTCCTTCCAGACTAATGTGGTTTGATGGACCAAGATCCCCTGAAAGGTCTCTGTAAACCCCTAAAATTACTTTGCCCAACAAGAAGCAGTAAGCAGTTTGGAGAGAACTATGCCCAAATTTCAAATATTGTTTATAAATGTTTGTTTACATTTAAAGGGGGATATGTAATGCATAATTAAGAAATGTAAGTTAGTAGATAGTCATCTATAATAATCAAGCTTGTAGTCATGTTAGTTAGGTTTTCTAGATATATAGAGATATATTTCAGATAGATATTCTCCAAATCTTTCAAAGGCTAACAGAATATGGCACTTAAAATGTTTTAAAAACTTAGGACTTTTCATGACAATGAGACACATCTACTCCTGGCAGTGCCAATTACTTCAAGAGGAAGATGAGCATCGAAGAGACTCCTTATGGAGTTTGTTAGCCGTTTGGGAAAGAAACTGCTCTTGCCAGGACTGCTTGATGTTATGCTATATGAACTGGACATGCAGAATCCACAGAAAAATGACTGCTGAAGTTGCCTAAAGAAGGTGAGACAGTTCTTCAGGGTTCCTGCTTCATGAAAGAGTCTGCCAGACATTCTGCAGGACATAGAAGAAAGTGACTAACAAACTGTCAATATAGGTGGAACTGTCTTTGAAATTTCCTGCTTCATGGAAAAGTCTGCCAGATACTATGGGCCTGTAGACTGAAAATGGATACTCCAACGTTACAGAAGAACTTTGGGTGACTGTTCAGGCAATGAGATGTCTCTATCAATCTTACAGGTTTGGAAGTTGTTTACAATGCACTTCCTGTTTACTTAGGTAATATTATATCCTTCTGAAATCTTTGATGGAGTTGAAAAACAGATACTCATAATTATAGTTTTCCTTAGTTATGATAAAAGATAAAATAGATATAAATATTATAACTGTAATTCTTGTTTTATACCTGTTTTGTTATATGTAATTTTACTATGTTAAATTTAGACAGAAAAGGGGAGGTGATGTGGGATTCCCCTCTGTATGCTGTGAATATGTTTTATTGCCATTCATTAATAAAGAAGTTCCTTTTGGTCAATGGCTTAACAGAGTAAAGCCTGGTGGAAAATCTAAACAGAGATGTAGAAAGAGAGCAAGCAGAGTAAGAGAGAAGCCATGGGCTGCCGCAGGAGACAGATGCTGGATGGAAGCTTACTGGTAGGCTACAAGCAGATGGTAATATACAGATTAGTAGAAATGGGTTAATTTAAGACATAAGAGTTAGCCAGAAATATGCCTAAACTGTTGGCCAAACAGCGTTGTAATTAATACAGTTTCTGTGTGATTACTTTGGGTCTGGGAGGCCTGGAAACAAATGAGCATGCTCTGACTACATGGAGCTAATCCCAGGAAATAAGCGTTTTACATGAGTGCAAATAGGAAGGCCCAAACTGTAAGAAAGAAACCTTCAGATCAATGGGCCTTCCAAAGAATCTTAAGGAAAAGAGAGAGACAGGTGAGAAACAACAAAACTAAAGAAATTTAATAGAAATAACATTTTTTTGTTGCTATTGTTATGGACAAGACTAAAATTATAGTATTTAAGACTCATGCTCACAGACAGGTGGTGGTGGCACACCTTTAATCCTAGCACTCGAGAGGAAGCAGCAGATGGACCTCTTGAGCTTGAAGTCAGCCTGGTCTACACAGTGAGTTTTAGGACAGTCAAGGATACACAAAGTAACTCTGTCAAGAAACGCCCCCAAAAAGATTCATGTCCATTAAGGAAGTGAGGGTCGGGGATGGGGAGAAGACTCAGAAGTTAAGAGCACTTCTTGCTCTTCCAGAGAACCTGTGTTGGTTCCAGCATGCACAGTGGGTGAATCACAACTGCCTTTAACTCAGCTCTAGGAGACTGGACACCTGTTTCTACCCTCTCCAGTCACTGTACTCCCAGGTTCACATACCCACAGATAGACATCCAAATATACACAGAGTGTTAAAAATCGTAGATAAAAGCGGAAGTGTGTTAAAGTCAGTAAAATGAGTTAGTCTTAGAAAGGAAAGAGGACACTCTGATAGGGACAGAACACATGGGCCAGCTCTGAGAGCAGGTGGAAAAGTCCCGTTTCACCTTTAAAATGCTTATTACAGTTAGTGTGTATGTGTGCGTGTGTGTGTACACATGCACCTAGCACACACGTGGAGGTCAGAGAACTTGCAGGAGTTGGTCTCTCCTTCATTATGCATACAGCTGGTCAGGCCTAGCAATAAGAGCCTTCATCTTCCAAGCAGTCTTACAGGCCTGCAGTTTTATTTTCTGACCTGGGTGGAACTTATAGGTATCTATCTCACAGCAACTCACTACAAGTTGATAAAGGAGGATGTGTTTGCCATTCCTGTCCTTGACTAAGGCCTGCCACCACACCTTTAGTCTTAATTCTAACCCTCACCTTGGTCACAGTACATCAGTAAGTCCGGGTTGTTGATGACAATCAGGGTGTCTCCATCCTTCCTATGTGGCCGGTGATAGCGATAGTGCACAGGCAAAGAGGCCTGGAAACAATCGATGCACTGTGCGTCTTGTCGTGCATAAATGAGGATGTCAGATTCTTTGGACAAATAGTTGGGAGCTTCTATATTAAAACTTTCTGATAGCATCACTGCCTGTGGGAGAAAAAACAAATATTAATCAAGAAGAAAATACTAATGAAGAAAAATAAAATGACAAAGGTAAAACCCGGAGACTGCTGTACAGAGATGCAGAAACAGTGAGTGCATTCCTGGTACAGGCCATTTCCACCCCGTTTCCATCCTCACAGGATGTGATCCATGAATAATAAAAGCAAACGGGGAACAACTATGACAAAACCGTTTAACTTGTGTTAGGCTGAAATGACTGGTATCATCCTGGCCATTTCCTGTTCTTCGGTGAGGTAAATGGTGGTGAGTAAGCCAGAGCACCGCAGGCAGGAAGCCAGGCAAAGGTCAGCAACTTTCTAGAGTGGGTATACAATGGAAATGTGAAAAACAATTTTATTTTTGTGGTGCTGGGGCTCAAAACCAGGACTTTATACACTCTAGGCAAGGGATCTACCACTGAACACACTTACCAACCTCAAACAAATTACGCACGCGCACACACACACACTGTCTCACTGTGTAGCTAAGGCTGTATTTGAACTTACTCTGCAGTTCAGGCTGGCCACAAAATTACCAATCTCCTGCCTTGCCCTAGCCAACTATACTATACTTACATCATTCCCAACCAGCAAAGCTCTGAGGGATGCTCCATAGACAGAAGGACTTGTCATGCACGTCTGACCACCTGACTTCAAACTCTGGAATACACGCTGGAAGGAGAGAGCTGCCTCCCAGAGGTTTTCTACCAGGCTAGGGCAATGGCTCAGTGGTTAGAAGTACATGCTTCTCTGTCTTCTAGACCAGCAATGGAAAGTACATTGGATAGCTCAAAAACACCTGTGAACCCTAGTTCCAAAAGTTCTGACATCCTCTTCTTGACTCCGTAGACACCCATGCGCACAAATCCTCATACAGACAAATATGTAAATATAAATAATAAAAATATAAACAAATCTTTTAAAAAAGAGTTGTCCTCGGATCTGTATGTGTGCCATGGCATGCACACCAGCACCAACACTAAATAAAATAGGGGCTGGAGAGATAGACGGTTCAGTGAGGGATGAGGAGCTCTTACGGTGGACCTGAGTTTGGTTCACAGTGCCCATGTCGGTCAGCTCATAACTGCCTGTAACTCCAGCTCCAGGAGATCTAATTCCTCTTCTGGTCTCCACAGGCATCCATACATACAAGCACAAGTCCACACAACACACATACGTATACACAACTAAAAATAAAGTAAAAATTATGTGTTTTTAAAAAAGTACTAAGAGCACATGATAGCACAAGCTTTTAATTCCAGCACTTGGAGGTAGAAGCAGGTGAATTTCTATGAGTTCAAGGCTAGCCTGGTCTACATTGTGAGTCCCAGGCCTGCCAGGGATACATAGTGAGACCCTGTCTTAAAAAACAAAAGCAAACAAAAATTAAATGTGTTAGAACTATTTCAAAATAGCCATCCTAAGCCAGACATGTTGGCACACACCTATAGTCCCAGCACTTAGGAAGCTGAGGTCCTTTTTGTCTACATGTGAGTATACATGTGTATGTGCACACACACTCAAATAACATCCATGTACAAATTTGTGTATCAAGAGGACAGCCTCAGGTGTCAATCCTTGCCTTCCAACTTATTTGGGACATTGCTATGCAAGCCTAGCTAACTTGTGAGCTTCTGAGTTATTACTAATTTTTTGTTTGTTTGTTTGTTTCTCAAGACAGGGCTTCTCTGTGTAGCAGCCTTGGCCGTCCTGGAACTCACTTTATAGACCAGGATGGCCTCGAACTCACAGAGATCCACCTGCCTCTGTCTTCCAAGTGCTGGGATTAATAGTGTGAGCCACCACTGCCAGACTCAGACCCATAATTATTTATTTGAGATTTTTCTTCTTTCTCATATAGTCATTTAGTGCTATGAATTTCTTCCTAAATATCTTTAGTAGCAACCCACTAATTATGAGGGTCTATTTTCACTTTTATTTAATTCACTATTTTTTATTTCCTTTAGAAATATGTATTATGCTGGGCGCACATCTTTAATCCCAGCATTCAGGAGGCAGAGGCAGGCGAATCTCTGTGAGTTCAAGGCCAGCTTGGTCTACAGAGCTAGTTCGAGAATAGGCTCCAAAGCTACAGAAAAACCCTATCTTGAAAACAACAAAAGTAAGATGGAGAGACAGAGGAACACATCCTGTGTCAACCTGTGGCCTTCACATGTGTGTATACAGGTGTATGTACAAATGCTAGCACACATATACACTAAAAAGAAAAGCAAAGAGCCAGTATGTCTTTCCTATTAACAAAGCTAAGCACTATCTATCAATCCTTAATCTTAGATGCAGAGACATACACAAATACACATTAACTTTCTTAGTCACTAAACTATGAACTATACCACTGAAAAGTATTGAGCTACTTCAGGTTAGGTGGCTTAGTCCTGACAAATGTCATTCATTTGTTGAAGAACACACCTATGCTATTACAAAAAAAAAAAGAACTTTTAAAAACTTCAACAAAATTTAAACCACCATGTTGTCTTATCTAACATTTTATCTTAATTCAAATCATAGCATGCCTATATTAATTTATCTTTAAAAATTCCCCAGTAGCTGTCTGTACCTCTGTTACGTTTCTCTCTCGTAATGAAGCCAACTCATATGGATCCACAAAAAGTCCTGCTGGGATGTGATGTTTAATTAAGAGCCGGCAAGTCTGTAAGTCCTCAATGCTTTCTCCAAATTTCACTTTTATTAAAAGGTCTCTGTAAGACAAGGACATTAAAAGTAAATCTCGTCACTCAGTTATTAAATAAGATAGATTAACATAACATCCATAATAGCATAGACACTATATTTCAAATCATTTTCCAAGAGTAGATTATCATGTCAAGTGAAATATTCACACCACAAGAGATCACCCATTAGATGTCTCATAATTCCTATCATGTGCCATAGCACAGCATTAATGTAAAAACAGATGAAGATCAACAGAAAGAAAATCCAAAAGAGTTCAGTTTCCAGCACCCATGCCAGGTGGTATACACCAGTCTTTAACTCCAGCTCCAAGGGATCAGATGTTTCTCTTTAGGTACCTGCACTCACGTACACATACCCACAGGAACACACATGCCCACAGGTATACACATTTACCCACAGGTGCACACACACAACTGTACTCACATACACATACCACAGGCACATACATGCCCACAAGTGCACACACACAACTGCACTCACATACATACCACAGGTACACACACACAACTGCACTTACATACACATACTCACAGATACACACATGCCCACAGGTATACACACTTACCCACAAGTGCACACATACAACTGTACTCACATACACATACCCACAGGTATATACACTTACCCACAGGTATACACATACAACCGCACTTACATACACATACCCACAAAGCACACACACTTGCATTCATGTACACATACACAGGTATACATACCTTCATTCACTTACACATAACACAGGTAAACACACCTGCATTGACTTACACATACCACAGGTACACACACCTGCCCAGCTTTCTGTTCGGAGGCAAATTCTGGACTATAGTGCAGAGGAGACCCAAGCACAGCACAGTGGCTTCTGTTTAGGGAAATAGCAAGATGGGTGGCTAGAGACGGTAGTGGCTGGGAAGCCACATAAGAAACCCCAGAAAGGAAGGAGCTTATATTAAAAATAAAGGGGGGAGGGAGACTACTGTTGGGATATATGATATGAGAGAAGGATAAATGAATAAATTTTTTAAGAGCTTAAAAAAAAAACAACAACTGGGCAGTGGTGGCGCATGCCTTTAATCCCAGCACTTGGGAGGCAGAGGTGGGCAGAGCTCATGAGTTCGAGGCCAGCCTGGTCTACAGAGCAAGTTCCAGAACAGTCAGAGCTGTTACACAGAGAAACCCTGTCTCAAAAAAACCCAAAAAAGTTTAAAAAAAAAATCCAACTAGAAATTCCTTGCTTTTGCTGAATGCTAAGGTAAGTGTAAATAAGAAGTCAAGAAGAATGGGGGGAAAAAGTGACGAAGGAGCTGAAAAGTAAAACATTCCAAACTTTCATGCACGATCAGAAAGCATTCGAGTTCTAACATCAAAACGTAAAACAGAAACATTCACGGCAGACCCCAACAGGGTAAAGTCTTAGACAGATTATCCCTGAAGAGAAGAGCGCTGTAACTTTATAACTAAACAAACAAAAAGCTTACAGGGTCAGGACAATAAATTAAAACCTCTACTAACAGGAGGAAGAGCCCAACAGTCTTTAAAGGAAGAAAAACAAAGTCTACAACTACCAAAGCTTTGGCAGGGTTCAGCATTCAATCAAATATGACTACGTATGTCAAGAGCCAGGAAAATATATGAGTAACAACCAGAAAAATACCAGCTGACAGGAAGACCAACGCGGACCTGCTGCTTTTTGTCTTGTCATGCAATTGATGTACTGAGTTACCTTTGATTTGGTCAGCAAGAAAACCACTACCAGGTACGGCCTCTGGGGCTGGTTAGAGTTTGTTTTATTTTGTTTTTGTCAAAATAAGTTAGGGTCTATGAGAGGGGGAAACTTCAGTTGAGACAATGCCTACATCAGATTGGCCTGTAGGCAAGTCTGTGGGGGAATTTTCTTAACTGAGGTTTGATGTGGGAGGGCCCAGCCCACTGTGGGTGGTGCCACCCTTGGGCAGCTGGGCAAGACAGCAAACTGAGCAAGCCATGTGAGCAAGCCAGTAAGCAGCATTCCTCTGTGGTCTCTGCTTCAGTTTCCTCAGTGATGGAGTGGGACCTGAGAGCTGTAAGATCGAATCCAACCCTTTCCTTCCCATGGTACTTTTGATTCAAGTAGGGTTTCCAGAACTAGAAACCCTAACTTAAGACATGGTTGAACCTCACGCCTCCAGAATAAGGAGCCTAAACAAATGTCTTTTCTTTATGCTGTTAAAAAAGAAATGGAATAGCAGCTAGACATTACAGTCTTTATATGGGACAGGAGAGATGGCTCAGGGATTAACAGCACTGGTTGCTCCTGCAGAGGACCCAGGTTTGATTCCCAGCACCTACATGGTGGTTCACAACCATCTGTAACTTCAGCTCCAGGGGATCCAATGCCGTCTTCTGACCTCCTTGGGCACCAAGCATGCATGTGGTACATACACACAAACATACATGCAGTCAAAATATCATAACATAAGATGAATAAATTTAACAAAAAATTTAAATTTTAATAACAAATCTTATAAATATACCTAATATGTGAAAGGATTTAAAGATAAGCAAGAATATTATGAGGAAAAGGGAAGTGTTTTTTAATAATTATTTTCTGTCTGGATACATGTGTGGGCATGCACTTGCCATGGTTCACATGTGAAGGTCAGAGGACAACTTGGGGGAGTCAGTTCTCTCCTCCACCACGTGAGTCCTAGGGCCCAAACTCAGGTCGTCAGGCTTGGTGGCAGGACCTTTACCTACTGAGCCATTTAACAGCCCAACTTCGTTTTTAATTTTTAAAGACTTGATTTATGTAACTTCAAATTACATAAAATAGAATTTCTAAGTGTATGATTAGAAGCAGTTAAACTTTGACTAAGAAAAGATCAGTGGCTTGGAGGCAGCCACGGAAAACAAGGAAAAGTGGAGCATAAAAAGGAGAAAAACAAACAAAAAGAAAAAAGACTGGCCGGGAAGAAGGAACTGAAGCAGTGGACTCGAAATACAGCACACAATCGAGGAACCGTTTCAATGGCGCCCAGGAAAGGCAGGGCACCGAACAGAGACGTATGGCCCCAAACTGTCCAGATTTCATGAGAACTGTGATTCCATAAGCCCAAGAAACTTAGTAACCCCCAGGCAGGGAAAACACAGACAAAACCACACCAAGGCATGTTACTGTACAGTCAGACACTGGAGACAAAGGTACCAAAACAAGTTCATACAATATAGACAAGAAAAGAATAAGCCAGAACAAAAAGTCTGGAATTAGCTATTGGGAACAAAATCCTACAAAAAGAAAATAACACGTAAAGTATACTTGATCATCAACAGAATGCTGAGAAATGACTTTTTTTTTAAAAAAAAAAAGATAATAAAAATAAAAACAAAGTCAGTCAGGAATCATGGTATACACCTATAATCCCACCAAGTTGGAAGGCTGAGTCAGAAAGATTATTTTAAGCTCCAAGCCAACATGGGCTAAACAGCAATACTTTGTCTCAAGAAAGAAAAAGACAGGGGGCGTTGGAGCCCACCTTTAAGCCCAGCACTCGGGAGGCAGAGCAGGCGGATCTCTGAGTTTTGAGGTCAGCCTGGCCTACAGAGTGAGTTCCTGGACAGCCAGGGTACACAGTGAAACCCTGTCTCAAAAAAGCAAAAACAAAAACAAAAAGAAGAAAATAATAAGTCAGGTTTGATGGCACACACCTGTAATCCCAGTGCTTGAATAAGCAGGAGGATCAGGAGTTCGAGATTATCCCAAACCACATAGCAAATTGGAGGCCAGCCTGGACTTTATGAGATCTGGTTTCAAAACAAACAAAAATGAAAACAATTTTTCAGTTTATCCATATTTCAACTATCAATTTCTTGCTGTAAATTATGAGCCAGTATTTGAATATAACTAGAAATCAGTGGGCAACTTACCTGTGGAAACCATCTTTCAAGAATTCTTGCCTCAAAATGATTTCAGAACAAGTGGCCCTTGTACCTATAAAGATCAAGACATTAAAAATGAAAATAAGCATATTAAGAGAACTATTAAATAATTAGAAAATAACTACTAGAAAAAAGCTTTACTTGTTAGAAAAATCTAATCGTCTAATGGAAAGGTAAAAATTTTAAATGTAAGCAGTTTGAGCTACACACAAATCTATTACATATAAATCATGGAGGTTGAGAATGTCTGGTTTCAGATCCTAGTCCACCACTTAACAGCTGTGTCTTTGAGTGAGAGTTTTTCTCTGAGGTTGTCCATCCTCCTAGCTCACCAAACCTCATTAGAGACATAACAGCAACCTCTGTGTTCCCTGGTTCATACCTACATATCTTGGAAGATTGTACACTCATGCTTTGTGAAGATGTTCGGAGAGTTAAAGGGGGAAAAAAAAAGGCAAGAAAAGGAGAGGCACCTGAAGATTCAAAGAGTTCATTTACAAACGCGGGGTAAACAGAAGTCTTCATAAACTGATTCCATGCATAGTTTGATAGTTTGGATATTAAAAGTATTACTCAATGGGTAAAAATTCAAGACTGGTGAGACACTGTGTCAAAAATAATAATAATAAAAGAAACAAAAAGGAAAAAAAACATTAAATATTCGGTTGCCAGATACCTTGCTATAAAACTTTGAGTAGAAATGTGTAGGAAGGACATTAAAGGCGTGTGAATCACTGTAATAAACCTGTTATGCAGGAACTTGAAGAAGCACGCGAAGCCAGGAAAGTTAAGACTGGGAAGATTCTTGAGGGTCCCTACCAACCCTATGAAAGGGAGTCAAGAGTTGCTGGGGGCAAACTGCAGAAAAAGATGGGGGAAAACCAGAGGCTGGGGCTGTGGAGCTGCCTGCAAGCGGCTTAGTGAGCTCCAGGGTTGCAGTTTCAGGGTGGGGGTGTCACCCACGTTGGGGTGGGCTTTCTAGTGAAGCAGCTTCTTTTGCGTTATCCCTGCTCCTTGTAACTCCTCGCCCACATTTCCACTGGTAACGCCAATAAAAAAATTCATTGGTTCATCAAATTGGGATACTGGTACAAAGGTTACCTTTCTGGGTGAGTGCCCTCTCTGTCTGTGGGTCTCTCTCTCTCTCTCTCTCTCTCTCTCTCTCTCTCTCTCTGTGTGTGTGTGTGTGTGTGTGTGTGTGTGTGTGTGTTGCATCTCCCTGAGAAGCCTGTCACGCGTCACTACCTCACCCCTTCTCCTTTACACGCTGTTTGGGCATTCTCACACGTCCCGGGACTCGAAGGGTTCCCTGGCCTCTCAGCCAGCAGAAAGCAGCTTCGTGTACCATAAGCATCCCAAGACGCTTCGTGGCTGGACTTGCTTAGTACTTTTGCCACAGTGTGGCCAGTCCCGCCTCGGGACAAAGCCCGACTCCGATGTCCGGGATGGAACACCGCGCAAAGATCACAGGGAGGGCAGGGGCGCACGCGGCCTTTGTTGCTAACCTCCTCCCGGCCCTGGTACCCGTAACACCGCGGGTGCTCCCCACCCGCGCCCACGCTCCGCGCGCACTCCCTCAGCCCCGGGCCCTTACCAGAGCTGAAGGGGGCGTCGCTGATGTCCGCGGCGAGCCTGCCGACCAGCCCAGCCGCCCAGAGGAGCAGCCAGGCCACAGCGTCGGCAGCCAGGACGCCGGAGCGCCGACGCCCGACAGGGGCGCGCGGAACGAGCTGCGGTCGCGGAGGCAGGCTGCACTCCCACCAGCCCCAGTGACTGGGACGGAGCGCTCCGTGAGCGAACGTCCTTGAGCCCACCGAGCGCTCCCACTGGGTAGCTCAGAATTCCATTAACCCCAAGTCCCTGAGAGGACCGCACTTGACTCCGCCCCTTGCCGTCCGAGCCGGGGCGGGGCGAGAAGCTGCGCAAGCGCTGTCCGTGTGCCCGCGCTGTTGCCTTGGAAACCATCCTAAGGGGGCGCCCGACCGGCGTCAGGACAGAGCACTGTCTCAGGACCACACTCGCCGAGCTCTGGCCGGCTTCCTTTCCGCAGCCGGGTGCGTGCGGGCTAGGCCTCCTGTCTCTGAGCTCACCCCATGGTTACCCCTGTAGGTTATGGCTGTCGCTTCTTTTGCAGCGCCAAGCTCCGCTCCACCTCAAAGTCGATATAATGAGTCCTCTGTGCAGTGCGGCTGGATGGAAACGACCCTCTCACTGCTGTTCAGATGTGCACTTCCTGTACTTCTTCAAGGGTAAGAAGGGTCGCCTTGCACTAGTGAGGACATCAGGAGGAAATCCGTACCCCCTTAGGTGCTGTGAGAAAAAGTCGTTGATCCCTGGGAAGAAACGTACACATGCGGCCAAGAGCAGTTAGGGAAACATGCTGTCACTCCTCCCAACTCTGGGACCGTGTTAGCAGTTTCGGAGAGCTCTAGTGCTGACCAGGCTATGAGGTCTCGGAATGGGAAAGGGTGTAATATAACATTAGAAGTCCGCAGTTAAGAAATATGGACAGCCAGGTGTGGTGGCTGACGCCTTTAGTCCCAGCTCTTGGGAAGCAGAGGCAGGCGGATCTCTGTGAGTTCAAGGCCAGGACAGCTAGGGCTACTCAGAGAACTTCTGTCTCTAAAAATAAACTCAAAAAGGAAAACTCTATAGTGAACGCCCTAAATTATCGTCAGTTGTATTGACAAGTGTGGTCGTTTGTTATAATGTGTTTAGTAGTCCTTTTAGGAAGAACACTAACATCATACTTTAATGAGGTGACCTGGGAGTAGTGCTAGTTGCTGACTCAGATCAAAGGCAGAGCACAGCAGTCTGAAAAAGCAGCTCTTTATTATGCCTAATCTCAGAGGAGTACAAATTCTCAACTCTAACAGCATAGGTGAGACTACAGATTATGGTCCTATATGGCAAGTCTACTTGGCAAACATAAAACATAAAGATAGAATCTAGGTAAATATTTCATGTTTTCTTCCTCTCTTTTGTCCCTATTTTTCTATAATGAACCAGTATAAATACTGTCAGCTTCTTAAACAAAGTGCCTATGGTTGTTCTCCAACAGAACTAAGTTACAGCTCCTGGGGCCTTGAGCGTCTCCATTCCTGCAATTGCTGTTGGACCAGGGTACGAGAGCCCTAAGTTCTCAAGACCTGGAAGCGCCCTGAAACTCTTCAGCACCTAGGCCTCATAACTTCTCTACTATTTCTGCTTCAGTTGCTTTCTTAGGGTTTCTATTGCTATGAAGAGACACCATGACCACAGCAACTCTTATAAAGAAAACATTTGATTAGGGCTGGCTTATAGTTCAGAGGTTTAGTCCATTATCGTCATGTCGGACATGGCGGCAGGCAGGCAGACGTGGTGCTGGAGAAGGAGCTGAGAGTTATACAACTTGATCTACAGGTAGGAGGAAGAGATCTGTGACATTTCCCCCATCAAGGCCACACTTTCTAAGAGTGCCGCTCCCGATAGGGGCCATTTTTATTCAGACCACCACAGGTACCTACTCTTGGAACCTTCAGTTGTCTTCGCGGGGCTGTGACTGCTGCTAGCAGGATGGAGGCTGCTACCAGTGTGCCAGTTTTACCGTGTCTTCTTTGAGTTGAGAGCTCAGTCTGTCTGGTCTGCTAGTCCTAAAGATCAAAAGCGGGAAAGAAAAGACCATTTGAAAAGGCTTTGAATGAGCCTAATGGTGTAACATGGAGCACCTGGGGCAGAACAAAGAGGGTGCGTCCCAGGTGACTCCAAAAGTGAGCGGCCAGATGGGTGCTAGGCAAGGATGCTTGAACTGAGGATGTTTACACAGCCCTTCATGCAAGTGAATATCGTGACCTGCATCACAGAGCTGCTGCTGAGGCCCTGGGATTACTGCCCCACTGTCCCTGGCATGGGTGAACACAGGGTTGCTAATGCTCAGTGAGGCTGTGCCCAGTGTGCGCTTTCCAAAGCCTGTGCCTGCTGACTGGAGTGCTCACCATGGCTGTCTTCCGCTGTGGTTCTCTGGTATCCTCAGAGAAATAGGAAGGAAGGAAGAAAGGAAAGCTGGGTCTGCCCAGTGAAGAGGCTGCTGACAGGTCCCTGCTCCAGGCCCTAGGTGTAAGAGAGGACCTGTGAATTCTCTGCCCTACATGGTCTGAATCATTCACAGAAAGAAGCCACACAAAGCTAACAATCCAAGCAACAGTTAACAGTGCTTAATATTATTTCGCAATGTGTAACAGCGCTCAGGCCCTGCCCCAGGATAATATATAGAAACCTTCGCTTATATTAATGCATAGCATTAAATAAGTATTACCCTTCTTGTGTTCCAGATATGTGCTAAGAGTTTAATGAAAATGGACACACTTCTTGCCTTCCTAGAGCAAGTAGACTAACAGGGATGATAGATAGTAAGTAATGATTTTTAAAATAGCCTTTTCTTTTCTTTCTTTTGGTTTTTCAAGACAGGGTTTCTCTGTGTAACAAACAGGCCTAGCTGTCCTGGAACTCACTCTGTAGACCAGGCTGGGCTTGAACTCACAGAGATCTACCTGCCTCTTCCTCCTGAGTGCTGGAGTTAAAGGTGTGCACCACCATCTCCCAACTGCTTAAAATAACCTCTTGATGAATAAAAGAGTTCATAAAGTATGGGATGGGGTTGATCTGGTCTAGTGAGCCTCTCAGTATAAAATGTTTATTTAGAAGAAAAACATGCTGGGGATGTAGTGTAGCTGGCAGAGTGCTTGTCTGGTATGCATGAAACCCTGGGTTCCATTTGTAGCACCTCATAGACCAAGTTTGAAGGCACATGCCTGAAATTCTAACACTGGGGGAGTAGAGACAGGAGGATCACAAGTTCAATGCCAGTATGGGCTATGTGAGAATCTGACTCAAAAAAGGAAAAAGTTTAAAAGACCATAATATTGATAGAGGGTGATTCAGACATCCTTTAAATGAAAAGTCAAAATGTTTCTACGGTCTAGCAGGTCAGTTGTTGGGCTTGCTTGAGGTTCCTGTGTAACCTCTGGGAAGAATGCAGTACACTAAGGGGCCAGACCGAAGGGCATTACCAGCTCATGTGGAAACGACCTGTATCCCAACCAAACAGAGACTCAGAGATCCAACAAACAAGGCTAGCCTCGGCCAGCGGAACTTTCAAGGTGGCCCTCAAAGTCTTGACCTTTGTTAGCCGAGCGTGTAGTTCCAGGGCACAGACTACAGCCAGATTCGCTGAGGAGAAGGAGAAAGCAGATTTATGCAATACCGACCTCAATTTGGGTTTTCTTTTTCTGAAACTTGTTCTACAGCTATCCCGTTTTTCTCAGATTTCCTCCAGTTTGCACTGAATTGTGTGTCAAAATGAAATATGTTGCCAAGAAATGTGGAATTAGATTCCAGCCCCCAGCTATCGTCTTAATTTATGACAATGAAACCGAGGGAAAGAGCCGCCAGCGCATTATGCCCGTCCGAAACTTCTCGAAGTTCTCAGGTACCCTTGTTTTATCTTGCCTCTTATCTTTTTTAATTTATGTGTATGTGTCTATGTGAGTGTTCACCTTGCATGTGGATGTCTTCAGATTCCTGAAACTGGAGTTACGAGCCTGTGAGTTTGCTGATTGAGAGTTCAACTTTTTAAATCATGTCTTTGTCAGGGACTAAATTGTTCATAAACTTCAGTTTCTGTACTGATATTTTTATGTCAGCTTGACACAAGCTAGAGTCATTTAGGAAGAGGGAGTGTCAATTGAAAAAATGCCCCCAACAGATAGGTCTGTAGACAAACCTTTGGTGCATTTTCTTGATTGATGATTGATGTGGGAGAGCCCAGCCCACTGTGGGTAGTGCAACTGCTGGGCTAGTGGTCCTGGGTGGAGTAAGAAAGCAGGCTGAGCAAACCAGAGAAAATCAAGCCAGCAAGCAGCTCTTCTCCCTGGCCTCTGCACCAACTCCTGCCGCCAGGTTCCTGCCCTATTTGTGTTCCTGTCCTGACTTTCTTCAATCATGTACTATATGACATAGAAGTGTAAGCCAAATGAACCCTTTTCCCCCTCAACTTGCTTTTGGTCATGGTGTTTTATCACAGCAATAGAAGCCGTCACTAAGAGTTTTCTAATCTATGCTTTTCAACAGTCAAAGAATTGATGTTTTAACATTTTAGAATGGTTACATGAGATAAATAACATGCTACGGTTTAATAATACTAAATTTCCTTCTCTCTCTCTCTTTAAATGTTTTCTATTTGTAGACAGCATTTTATTAGTGTCACATGGTTGCCTTTTAAAAACTATGCCTTGGAGGGGGACGACTGGGCATGTATGCCTTTAATACTAGCCATCGTGAAGCAGAGGATCTCTGAGAGTTGGGGGCCAAACCTGGTCTACATAGTGACCTCTAGGCCAACAGAGGCTACATTGTGAGACTCAGTCTCTAAAATAAGTAAAATTTATGGCATTTTTCATCCTTAGACAGTTTCTTCAGTTGACAGTTTTTAACATCCCACAAAGTAATTTTTGATTAAGAAAGTAAAAAGAAAAAAAATCCATTTGTCTTTCTCTACACCAAAACTAGGTTGGTTGGTTTATTTATTTATTTAAAATGTTTCATTTAGGGGTTAGAGAGATGGTTCAGCAATTAAAAGCACTTGCTACTCTTATAGCTGGGTCCAGTTCCCAGCACCCACTTGGTGGCTCACAGCCATCTTCTAATTCCAATTTCAGGTGATCTGATGCCCTCTTGTGGTCTCTCTTGGCACTGCACACACATGGTGTGCATACATACATTCAGGCAAACACTCATACACTGAAATTAATGGTGTGGGATTAAAAGCATGTGACACCACCAGCTGGCTCTTTTGGGTATTTTAAGAAGCAGGATCTCTCTATGTCACCTCCCTGATGCTGGGATGAGACGCAGTTATAAACATGTACTGCCATACCATCCAGTTATGGTTTCATTTATAAGGCAGGATCTAGTTAAGTAGCCCAGGCTAGTCTCAAACATTCTGTCTTCCCAACTCGTCCAAATGTTAGGAGTGCAGATGTGTGTTCATTGTGTGACAAACGATTCCTAGGGAAACACTACATATTTATGTGTGTTTATCTCACATAGGGAGGCCATGACAGGTAGCATTGAAGTTTAGTTTGGTGAGCTTTAGTAGGTTACTTATAGGAATATGGATGAGGGGTCACTTACGGGAGCAGAAATGACTCACAGACGGCTGCATCACCGACATCTGCCCCAGCATGGGTGACAGCTAACAAAACTGGGAACCTGGAACACACCGCACAGCCTGCAGGCAGCTTTGCAGGTGGGAGGTGCCCTTTTTAGTTGACTCCATTGGTCTTTGCCTTTTCTAGGCGGCTTCACTGGTTTTTGCTTCGTTTGGGCTGTTTGGCTGGTCTCCAGAGTCTTTGGCTCCTCTGAGAGTGACCCTCAGCAGTCTTTTTTTTTAAAAAAAAAAATTTATTTATTTATTTATTATGTATACAATATTCTGTCTGTGTGTATGTCTGAAGCCAGAAGAGGGCACCAGACCCCATTACAGATGGTTGTGAGCCACCATGCGGTTGCTGGGAATTGAACTCAGGACCTTTGGAAGAGCAGGCAATGCTCTTAACCTCTGAGCCATCTCTCCAGCCCCAGCAATCTTTATTCTAGGGAAGGAAGGGCCTAGTGAATCTGATCAGCTGTAGGGATTTCCTGGAGTTAAATTGTTTAGTTTTTGTGTGAAGAAGCTTCTCTATAGGATGGAATGCTTGTTTTGTTTTGTTTTTAATTAATTTATTTATTTTACATTCTAACTGGAGTTCCCCTTCTTCCTCCTCTCCTATTCCCTCCTCCCCCACCAGATTGGTATGTTTTAATCTCAGAAAAAATATAAATAAATTGCTATATAACAGCATGATTATACCCTACAAAATTCAATTTACTATAAAAGTATAGTTCTAAAGAATAATTATTGATTTCAATAGGCCCCTTAGGCAGTTTGCTACCTTGGAGCTGGTGATCTCGGGGTTGTGGTCTATCTCAGTCTTTCCAGTATTGGTGACGAATGTGTGCTGTCTGTACACTCTTCTTCCTCCTAGACTGCACCAGAGCTGCTGAGCAGTTAAAGAATAATCCACGGCACAAGAGTTACCTAGAGCAGGTGTCCCTGAAGCAGCTGGAGAAGCTGTTCAGTCTTTTACGAGGTTACTTGCAGGGGCAGAGCTTGGCAGAGACCATGGAACAAATTCAACGGGAAACAACCATTGACCCCGAGGAAGACCTGAACAAACTCGATGACAAGGAGCTGGCCAAAAGGAAGAGCATCATGGATGAACTTTTTGAGAAAAATCAGAAGAGAAAGGATGACCCCAGTTTTGTGTATGACGTTGAAGTTGAGTTCCCGCAGGATGAGCAGCTGTCCTGCAGCTGGGACACGGAGTCAGCTGACGAGTTCTGAGAGCTCCTGCTCCGTGTCCATGAAGAACAAAGCTCCGTCCCAGAAAGTCTGTGCACGCTAACAGACATATAAAACCAAGATGCTTGCATGTGTTGCATAGCCCTATGAGAAACACAGAAAAACAGCTTAGGAATTCCGTTAGAGATGGCAATCCAAAGGGAAGGTAACTCAGAAACTTGTAAAGAGAAATTTTAATAGTATTACTCAGGAAAGAGATTAGAGCCTGGTTTCCGATGAAGGCTGAGGAAGGTGAGAACCTGGATTACTGCAGTAGAATAGCAGGGAAGACTTCCCTCAGCAGAAAGGGGCCTGTGCGTGGCCCCCCAAGGCTCCAGATGTTTCTAGATGAAGCAAAGGGGGAGGGTGCGGTAAAGGGACATGACATAGACATTTTTGAGAACAAGTGAATAATTATAGTCCGACAAGATTGGAGTTAATCTGTGTTCATTATGTCTGCAAATTTAACTCTGGGGTAGACAAAAGCACCTGCAAAATGCCTCACAGCTGCCAGTGCATGCAACACAGCCAACAAAGGCAGTTCTGGCCCTCCACGGTCAGGAAGTACACTAAAGTTGTTCTGAAACCCAGAACCACTTCCTGTGAGAGGCTGGTTTACACGGTGGGAAGTCCACCCGCAAGTGAGCAATAGGTTCTGCCTGTTGAAACCTGCTCAGGAATTTAGAGGTACAGTGATCTCTATTTAACAAGGCCACCATGTGCAGGTGTGTTTGCTCTTACTAGAATATTCTCTGTGATAGAAAGCATCTGTTTTCCACAATAAAACTATTATTCATTGAGTAAAGCTGTACCTGGGAGTGTTGAGTCTTACCAGTTTTTCTTTTCCTTTCCTTCAGTCTGGTGTTTTGTTTGTCAGGGTTCGGGTAAGTTAGCAGACAAAGCAACATGCTTTGTTATGGCATTTTCACAGCTGCATCAATATCCTCTGCTCCTGCCCCACCCCCACTCTGTGTCCCCTTGTCTTCTTGCTGATCCCCTTCTTCCCAAGTCACCCCCTTTTGTTTTTGTATCATGTGTGCCATTACCTTCTGCATCCCTTAAGCTCCTTCTTCCCCCTTCAGTGTCCTCTCTAGCCCCACCCTGATACACCCATATAAAACACTAGAGTTTGGCCAGGTGGTGGTGGTGGTGGTACACCTCTTTAATCCCAGCACACAAGAGGCAGAGACATGTGAATTTCTGTGAATTCAAGACCAGCCTGATCTACAGAGCGAGTTCCAGAACAGCCAGGGCTACAGAGAAACCTGTCTCCAACAACAATAAAAAAAAAAACCCTAGATGTTGTATAGGAGAGAAAATGTGGCCTTTGTCTTTCTAAACTTGGTTTATTTTATATAGCATGATGATTTCCTTTTGTCTCCACTTCCTGTAAATAAAATTACATTGTGTGTATGTATATATTTCCTTTACTAATTTCTTGATGGATATCTAGGCTGGTTGCATTTCCTAGTTGTGAATACAGCAGCAGCAGACATGGATGTGCAAGTGTGTCTGTAGTTGTTGACTTAGGAGCAGACATGGATGTGTGAGTGTATCTATTTTTGTTGATTTAGGAGCAGACATGGATGTGCAAGTGTGTATGTGGTTGTTGATTTAGGAGCAGACATGGATATGCAAATGTGTCTGTAGTTGTTGACTGAGGAGCAGACATGAATGTGCGAGTGTGTCTGTAGCTGTTGACTTAGGAGCATCAGACATGGATGTGCGAATGTGTAGTTGTTGACTTAGGAGCAGACATGAATGTGTGAGTGTGTCTGTAGTTGATTTAGGAGCAGACATGGATGTGCGAGTGTGTCTGTAGTTGTTGACTTAGCAGCATCAGACATGGATGTGCGAGTGTGTAGTTGTGACTTAGCAGGAGCAGACATGAATGTGCGAGTGTGTCTGTAGTTGTTGACTTAGGAGCAGACATGGATGATGTGCGAGTGTGTCTGTAGTTGACTTAGAAGCAGACATGGATGTGCGAGTGTGTCTGTAGCTGTTGACTTAGCAGCATCAGACATGGATGTGCGAGTGTGTCTGTAGTTGACTTAGAAGCAGACATGGATATACGAGTGTGTCTGTAGCTGTTAACTTAGGAGCAGACATGGGTGTGTGAGTGTGTCTGTAGCTGTTAACTTAGGAGCAGACATGGGTGTGTGAGTGTGTCTGTAGCTGTTGACTTAGGAGCATCAGACGGGTGTGTGAGTGTGTCTGTAGCTGTTGACTTAGGAGCAGACATGGGTGTGCAAGTGTGTCTGTAGCTGTTGACTTAGGAGCAGACATGGGTGTGCGAGTGTGTCTGTAGTTGTTGACTTAGAGACCTTTGCGTCTTCTCCTGGGAGTGTGATACCTGGGTCATTTGGTTGTCCCGTTTGTAGATTTTTTTTTTCTGAGCCTTGATACAAATTTCCACAGTGGCTGATCCAGCTTGTATTCCCACTCTTGTGCACAAGGGTTCCTCCTTCTTTCTCGAGTCATTCTGACTGGGCCACAAAGCAGTTCAGTGTGTAGTTCTCTAGGGGCCACAGATGGGCACTTCTCAATGAGTTGAGTTACTGGCTATTAGTATCTCCTCTTCTGAGAGCTGTTCAGTCGGCTTTTTTGTTGATTGTATGGTTTGGGGTGGGAGTTTGTGAGTTCTCGATATAAACTAAGGTCTTTAATAGAAAGTGATAGATTTTTAGATATATAATGTGTAGTTGGCAAACATTAGCTCATTGTTTTTAGGTTATTTTGGTCATTGTTTGCTTTCTGTTGCTATGATAAAACACTGCCCAAGACAATTTGGGGGAGGGAAAGGTTTATTTCACCATACAGTTTACAGTCTACCGCGAAGGCAGAAACACTTTTAGCCAGCTTGCTCCTCCTGGCTTGCCCAGCCTGAACACCTGCCCGGGGTGACACCACTCATGGTGGGCTGCATCCTACCATATTAACCATCAATCAAAATAATGCCCCATAGACAGGCCCACGGGCCAATATGATGGATGTGATTTCCCAGTGGATGTTCCCTCCTCCCAGGTGACTCTAGGTTCTGTCAAGGTGACAAAAAACAACCAGCACATTGTTTTTTGAAATGTGTGTGTGTGTGTGTGTGTGTGTGTGTGTACAGAGTTTTTCTGTCTTGTCAGTCAGCTCTTTCCTGCCACCTGGCTCCCTAATAACAAGTCTCAGAGACCAGAGACTTATTAATTATAAACGCTTAGCCAAAGCCAGATGGTGATGGTACACACCTTTAATCCCATCACTAGGGAGGCAGAGACAGGCAAATCTCTGTGAGTTTGAGATCAGCCTGCTCTACAGAGCAGGTTACAGGACAAGCTCCAAAGTTACACAGAGAAAGCCCTTTCTTGAAAATCCTAAATAAATAAATAAATAAATAAATAAATAAATAAAACCTTGGTGGATAACTTAGGCTTATTACTAACTAGCTCTTACAACTTAACCCGTATTTCTTACCTACGCTCTACCACATTGTAGTACCCTTTTTCAGCATAGCATGTTCATCTCCTGCTTCCTCTGCATCTGGCTGGCAACTCTGTTCTCCTTCCCAGAATTCTCTTTTTCCCTATCTGCAAATTCCACCTAACCTCTTCCTGCCTAGTTATTGGTCATTAGGTCTTTATTAAAACAATGAGAGGGGCTGGAGAGATGGCTCAGTGGTTAAGAGCATTGCCTGCTCTTCCAAAGGTCCTGAGTTCAATTCCCGGCAACCACATGGTGGCTCACAACCATCTGTAATGAGGTCTGGTGCCCTCTTCTGGTCTGCAGACATACACACAGAATATTGTATACATAATAAATAAATAAATATTAAAAAAAATAAAACAATGAGAGCAAACCATAGCCATGGTGTACAAAAGGATTATTCCACAGCATACAGTTAGGACAGGTGCTTGAGGATTCCAGAAAAGAGCATCATGTTCCCTAGAGCTGGAGTTACAATGTAGTCACCTATTACAATGAGCCATCCAATGCAGGTGCTAGAAACCGAACTCTGTAACAGGAGGAGTGGGCTGCTTGTCCTCCTGGCCGACCAGCTATCTTACACCTGGAATAATCACATAGAAACTGTATTCATTAAATTACTGCTTGGCCCATTATCTCTAGCCTCTTATTGGCTAATTCTCACATCTTGATTTAACCTATTTCTAATAATCTGTATGTCACCACAAAGCAGTGGCTTACTGGGAAAGATTCAGCATGTCTGACCTGGCAGCTCCATGGCGGCTCTCTCACTCTGCTTTCTTCCTCCCAGAATGCAGTTCTGTCCTCCCCGCCTACCTATGTTCTGCCCTATCAAAAGGCCAAGGCGGTTTCTTTATTCAACCAATGAAAGCAACACATAGACAGAAGGACCTCCTACACCAGAACTCTGGGCCTCTGTAAGAGCGGTATATGTTCTTACCCCTTACTCCCATCCTGTAGGTTATCTCTGTATTGCTGATTGTCTCCTTTTCTGTACAGAACCTTTGTCAAGTTTAGGGTTATTTACTCTGCCTGTGCTGGGGTTAAAGGAGTCCTTTCCACAAAGTCCTTGCCTTACACCTAACTTTAAAGTCATTTCCTTCAGCAGTGTCAGAATTTTGGGTCTTACATTAAGGTCTTTGATCCATTTGGAGTTGGTTAGTTTTTTTGGAATTTATTTTTGTGTAGACTACAAGATACGAGTCTGGTTCATTTTCTCTATGTGTGTATCCCGTTTTCCCAGTGCCATTTGTTGAAGAGGCTTTCTTTTTGTTCTAATGTGTGTTTTCAGTACCTTTGTTGAAAACTAGACAGCTGTAGCTATGTGGATCCTCTGTTCTCTTGTGCTGGGTGCTAGTCTCATGCGGATTTTGTTACTATGGCTCTGTTGTGGACTTTGAGAACAGAAATGAAGCATTCACCATTGTTCTTTCTTTTTAGGATTGCTTTGGCTCCTCAAGGTCTTTGGGGGGGATGGTTTTTCAAGACAGGGTTTCTCTGTGGCTTTGGAGCCTGTTCTGGAACTAGCTCTTGTAGACCAGGCTGGCCTCGAACTCACAGAGCTATGCCTGCCTCTGCCTCCTGAGTGCTGGGATTAAAGGCGTGCGCCACCACCACCTGTCCTCATGGTCTTTATGCTGTGAATTTTAGTACTGTTTTTTTCCTACATCAGTAAAGAATGTCACTGGAATTTTGATAGGGACCACATTAAATCTTTACATTTCTCTCAGTAATATACACATTTTTCTAATATTATTTTTTTAACCCATAAGCATGAACAGTTTAACTTTTTTCCTTCAGTGTCATTTTTCAGAGTTCTTTTACCTCCTTAGTTAGGTTTATTCCTAGGTTTATTTCTTTTTTAAAAAGTTTCATACATGAATACAATGTGTTTGAATCATCTCCACTGCCCACTCCCTAGCTCCAACTCCTAGACAACACCTCCCCAAATCTCCTTCCCACCTTCATGAATTCTTTTTGTATTTACACTGAGTCCAGCTAGAGCTTTCTGTGTGTACTCTGTAGGGTGCCATCCACGGGAGCATGGGCAACCTTCCATGGGCCACACCATTAAAACAATGGACTCTCCCTCCCCCAGTGGCTATCAACTGCCAATAGTTTCTCCACTAAGGGTGGGGCTTTTGGCTTTTCTTTGTTTGGCTTTGTTTTTTGAGACAGGGTTTCTCTGTGTAGCCCTGGCTGTCCTGGAACTCGTGCTGTAGACCAGGCCGGCCTTGAATTCAGAGACCTGCCTGCCTTTGCCTGTGCTGGGGTTAAAGGTGAGCACCACCACTACTTGTCTCAGCTTCATTTTTTATGCAACCCAGGACACTTGCCCAGCGGTGGCACCACACACACTGAGACGGGCCCTCCCACATCAATTATTAATCAAGAAAATACTCGACAAATTTGCCTACTGGACTGTCTAATAGAGACATTTTCTCAGTTGAGGTTCCCTGTTCACAGGTCATCCTAGCTTGGGTCAGGTTGACCAAAAACCTAACCAGCACACTTTCCTCTTTGTTCCCTTTTTATTTCTTTGTGTCTCACTGCTTTAGCTGAAATTTCAAGCAGGGAACATGCCTGCTGTGGAATATTAGTTTAATATGTGTTACATCTGTTTACACTGTGGAGCAGTTGTTTAATGATGCAAAGATGTGTTGCATTCTTTTATGTTGTATCACTTTAACCCTGTGAAGCTCTCTTAGCTTTGCCTGCCTAAAACACCTGATTGGTCTAATAAAGAGCTGAGTAGCCAATAGGAGAAAGGATAGATGGGGCTGCAGGCAAAGAGAATAAATAGGGGGAGAAATCTGTGAGATCAGAGAACAAGAAAAGGAGAGAAGAGCGGGACGGTGGTGGCGCACGCCTTTAGTCCCAGCACTTGAAAGGCAGAGGCAGGCGGATCTCTGTGAATTCGGGGCCAACCTGGTCTACAGAGCGAGTTCCAAGACTGGCTCCACAGCTACACAGAGAAATCCTGTCTCAAGAAACTTAAATAAATAAATAAATAAAAATACTGGCAATAAGCAAGCCAAGCTAAGGCCGGGCATTCATAAGTAAAAATATGTCATCTCTATGTGATTTGTTTGGGGGTTTGGTGGTGGGCCCCCATAAGAGCCAAAAAAAAACCCCCCAACAACAACAACAACAACAACAAAAAACCCTCCAACTACAGGTGCCCTTATCTCATTCCTGATTTAGAAGAAATGCTTTAAAATTTTCCCCGTTTAGAATTATACTGCCTTTGCTTCTCATATGTACATCTATTTTACTTTTTCACTTGAGCAAATAGCCACATTTACTTCAGCAGGTCAAGGTAAGCACACTCTATATTGCAAATGACAACAGTGATGTGTTTGTCGCGTTCTGATATTTCCCTTTATTTCTAGTCTCTTTGGGGCTTAATCATGAAAGAACATTGAACTTCATCAAAAGCCATTTCTGTACTGAACTGGTCATGTGATTTCTATCCATTTATGTATTGTATTACATTTATTAATCTGCATGTACTAAACCAACCTTACATTCCTGGGATGAAGCCAAGTTAGTTATGGTAGGTGGTCTTTCTTAATGAGTTTTGAGGTATTTCATTTAAAATTCCATGGAAATTGGTCTGTGATTTTTTTATTTTTTGTTTAAAAGATTTATTTAGATATTATATATACAGTGTTCTGCCTGCATGTGTGTCTGCAGGCCAAAAGAGGGCACCAGATCTCATTGCAGATGACTGTAAACCACCATGTGGTTGCTGGGAATTAATTCAGGACTTCGGGAAGAGCAGCCAGTGCTCTTAACCTCAGAGCCGTCTCTCCAGCCCCCTGGTCTGGAGTTTTGTTGTTGTGTCCTTATCCAGCTTTGGTGTCAGGGTAAGGCTGGCTTTGTGGAATGGTTTTGATATTATCCCTTCTCTTTCTGTGTTTTGGAAGAGTTTGAAAGGCATTAGATTATCCTTAAAGGTTCTGGGGAATTCAGCATCGACTCCATTAGGTTCTGGGTTTTTGTTGTTCTTTGTGGGCACATCTTATCGGTTCAGTCTCATTGCTTCTCATGGATCTGCTTAAGTTGTTTATATCTTCTTGATTTAATTTTGCTATGCTTTGTGTATCTACGAATTTATCCCTTTACTCTAGATTTTCTGGGGTTTTTTTAAATATGAATTTTCAGGATTCTGTAACAGTACATATTCAAGACAGACAGAAAAGAGGGTTCTTGAGGTGAAATGAAGGCTCTTTATTTCCTGGACACCTGATCTAGGAAAGTTTCCGTTTCTAGGATGAGAACTCTTAGGTTAGTTCATTTGATTGGAGCTGCTTCTTCATTGCTCATGACCTGTCAGCTATAACCAGATGTAATTTGAATATATGCTCTTATCTTAGAAGGAAATTTTAACCAGCGCCAAGAAATCTATGATTGCTACTATTAAATGTTTTTTAATTGCATTGTCCTCTTGCCTATTGTATGCTAGGTGCTAGGGAATCCTCATGGTTAGATTGGATTCTCTACTCCCCCCAGCATTGGTTTCAGTGTGGTGGCACAGTGCTCTGCACCAAGACAGGGGGGTCACGAGTTCAAGACTAGTCTACCCTACACATTGAAATCCTTCCTTCAAAAGCAAAAGTATCTTTTATTTCTGATAATGAAATAACATAAATAAGTAGATGAATTAAAATTTCTAAAATAATACCACACCGGTATGTATGATTTGTGTGTTTGTTTATGCATCAGTTGTTTAAAATATTAAACTGATGGTTTTTGTAAACGTGGTGATGTCTGTAATCCTAGTACCCAGGAGGCAGAGGCAGGCCAGCTACAGTAACAGAGAGACCCTGCCTTTAAAAGGTAATATAAATGTAGCTTGACATGGTGGTGCATACCCTTAAACCCAGCACTCAGGAGGCAGAGGCAGGTTGATTTTTACTAGTTCAAGTCCAGCCTGGTCTACAGAGTGAGTTCCAGGACAACCAGAGCTGTTACACAGAGAAACTCCATCATGAAAGTAAACAAACAAATAAAAACAAAGAAAAATGGGAACAAGTTAGGGTGCTGTGGGATAACTCTTCTGTATGCTGTGAATATATGTTGTTCTCATTGATTGATAATAAAAGCTGCTTTGGCCTAGCTGTGCAGAATATAGCTAGGCAGGAAAGCCAAACTGAATACAAGGAGAAAGAAGGGCAGAGTCGAGAGAGATGAGAGCCTGCTGCCAAACAAGCAGGATGTGTAGAAAATGAGGTAACAAGCCTTGAGCCACATGGCAAACACAGATAGAAATATGGGTTAAATTTAAATGTAAGAACTAGTAATAAACCTGAGCTACTGCTTGAGCATTAATAATTAATATAAACCTCTGAGTGATTATTTGGAAGTGGCTACGGGACAGGGTGGTACAGAGAAACCTCTGTTTACATTAGGCAAGGCAATAAAAAATGGAATCTTAATATAATCCTCAAGTTCATTTTATCCCAAACCCCTAATCTCTTTTCTCCCATTTCCTCTTTTCCCATCACCCCCACAATTCCACCACACCCTAAAAGTGGGGTCACTTTTAAGTGTCTTCTCTAAGCATTTCCTAGAAGCTTCATTTGGGATTTTTTTTTATTCTGGAGGTTCAGACTGAACCCAGCACTCTACCACTGACCTAAACCCAAACCCCAGTCTTCTGTGACATGACTGCTTAACTTTGTTGTTTACATTTTTTTAGAGCCCAGGTATTGTGCATTTTTATGTTAACTTGAATATCTCTGTCCAATAAAGAAGATAGCTATAGAGAATATGGCTTATTTTCCTATTGCCATTAGCCAGTCTATGTCTAACCCAAAAATCATTTTAACATCTTTCTGTAAATGCCTGTAAATTTTCAGTTCTTCAAGATTATCTGAATCAACAAGAAAAAGGGAAAGGCCATGTAAGTTGGGAGAGAAAATGGTGGAGGGAAAGGGGAAGAATTAGAGGGGGAGGAATAGAGAGTGATCTGATCCAAACACATGTGGGATATTTAAAGTACTTAAGCCAGACTTGCCTCTTATGCTAGTCATTAATTAATACATATTTTTTTCTGAGACAGGGTTTCTCTGTGTAACAACTCTGGGTGTCTTAGAACTCACTCTATAGACCAGGCTGGCCTCAAACTCACAGAGATCTGCCTGCCTCTGCCTCCTAAGTGCTGGGATTAAAAGCACATGCCATCACCACCTGGCCCAAGTTAATACATCTTAATATGTATCCATTTTATATGAGTTCTTTATTTTTCATTTGCATGTGTGTGTGTGTGTGTGTGTGTGTGTGTGTGTGTGTGTGTGTGTGTATACATACATGCAAGCACAAACATGCTCGTGTAGAAAAGTCAGAGGACAACTTGTAGGAATCTTTTCCCATCACTATGTGAGTCTTGGATCAAACTCTGGTCATTAGACTTGGTGGCAGGCGCCTTTTCTCACTAAACCATCTCACTGCCCTCCTCCCACACACAAAGGTCTAACTGTGTTGTCCAGACTGGTCTGGAACTGCTGGGCTTAAACAGCCCCTCTTCAGTCTCCCAAGGATCTGGGATCACAGGTATGCGTTGCTGTGGTCAACCTGAGTTTTATCCTTGTTCTTTTGTGACATAGTCTCATGTAGCCCAGGCTGGCCTCAAACTCACTCGGTAGTCAAGGCTGGCCTTGAACTCCTAATCCCTTTACCTCCACTTCCTGAATACTGGGATTCCAAGTATGCACCACCAAGCCTAGCTTTAGTTTCTCTCATGTGTAGAGATGAGGGGACAGCCGGTGGTAGTCCGTTCTCTCCTGCCACTGTATGCATCTTAGAGCTTCCGTTCTCTCCTGCCACTGTATGCATCTTGGAGCTTGAGCTCGGGTCGGGAAACTTGATGCGAGGTTCCTTTACACACTAAGCCATCTCAGACATGCCTTCCTAATTGCAATTTGAAACTTATTTATTGATTTATTTATTGATTTTTTTAAGACTGGGTTTCTCTGTGTAGCCCTGGCTGTTCTGGAACTCACTCTGTAGACCAGGCTGGCCTTGACCTCAGAGATCTACCTGCCTCTGCCTCCTGAGTGCTGGCTGGGATTAAAGGCGTGTGCCACCACTGCCTAGCAAATTGTATTTATTTTATAATTTGATAGGCACGACTGTTCTGGCTACCTGCATGCATGTGCACCACGTGTGTCTTGTGCCCCTGGAGATCTAAACACGGCCTTGGACACCTTGGGACTGGTGTAGATGGCTGTGAGCCCTATGGGTGCTGGGAATTGAACTCAGGTCCTCTGGGGGGAAAAAAACAGGTTCTCTTAACCGCTGAGACAAACCTCCAGCCCCACCACCCCTGTTTTGAGACAGCATCTCAGCCTATCCCAGGCGATCCTCAATGGTCCTCATGTCTTAGCTTCCAAAGTGCTGGAAGTTGGAAACCACAAGATCCAGTACCTCACCCCAAGATGCGGTGTCTCTGTGTAGCTCTGACTGTCCTGGAACTTGCTCTGTAGACCAGGCTGGCCTCGAATTCACAGTGATCCACCTGCCTCTATGTCCAGAGTACAGGGATTAAAGGTGTGTGCCACCATGCCTAGCCTGTACCCTTAACATTTTCATCATAAGAAAAGTAGGTTGTTTATTGCTGCTGAAACAAAAAGTGGAAGGAAAAAAAAAACCTACCATCAGAGGGCAGTATTTGTTTTTTCACTTATCCAAAGGCTCCCTTCACTAGGCAGCAGAAGGACATAAGCACTGTGTTCTATAATCTAAGCAATGTGCCTTAGTCAACCTCTGTGGTGAGCCTTGCTCAACCGCTAGGTGCCTTTTAACAGTCTTTTGAGATGCGGAGATATCTGGATGTATTTATTAGAGTCTTTCTTTATTCATCTGATCCAATGTATGTATTCAGTTGTATGATGAATGATGTATTCAAGCCCTGACAAGATGCCAAGTGCTGTCCCCAGTAATCAAACACCGAGGACAAGCAGCTCACATTTCAGTAGGGAGAAATGTCAATAAAAATATCAGATGGCCGTAAGTGCTGTGCAGATAGAGTGGGTGACATGAGGTCTGTCCTCCGCCATTGTCACTCCTGCTGCAGGGTCTGAAAGCCCAGCAGAGAGCCGCTGCTTGCCAACACTGCACGACCAAGTCACATTTTATAGAATTTTATGCTTAAATCCAACTTTATCCTTGTGGTTTAGCGTTCTTTCCCTCTGTCTTCATTCACAAGACCAGAGCCTGTCACCCCGTGTGGAAAGGGCCAGCAGTTCTTTCTCTTTCCAGAACAGAGGTCGTCATCTGACCCCTGCTAAGCCTGGCACCTCCGGCTCCCCTGAGACTATAGGCTTTAGCTCAGGTTCTGCATAGACAGCCGCGTACGTATGCTTGGTCATTTCTGAGACTGGTGGCCCCCAAAGAAAACCTCAATGAAGAAAATACTCCTCAGTTCTTGCCTAGGTACCAGTTTTATTTTTGAATTCATAGTTCTTTGGGGGATGGGGTTCAGCATGCACCAGGTGTGTGGTTGGAGGCCGGAGAACAGCTCCCAGAGTCCATTCTCTCCTTCCGACACGGATTTCATGGCTCAAACTGACTTTAGCTTGGCGGTGGGTCCCTTCCCACTGAGCCGTCTCACTGACACCCACTAGTGCAAAAAAATGGTATAGTAGTAATTGTTTTCCACTTCCTCCACATTTCTGGGACTTTTGAGTACAAAACTCACGACTTTATCAAGACACGACCTTCGAGCCTCTACCTCAAGCTAGTCAGGGTGGGCAGCTCGCCCATCACTTCGGGTCACTGGCCCAGGGCTTCCGACTGCTCAAGTCTGGGGAAGGACAGAAAACCAGCATTCTATTTGTTTGTTTGCTTGTTTTGTTTTTTGGGGACAGGGTTTTTCTGTGTAACAGCCCTGGCTCTCTTGGAACTCGCTCTGTAGACCAGGCTGGTCTCGAACTCACAGAGATCCACCTGTCTCTGCCTCCCAAGTGCTGGGATTAAAGGCATGCACCATGACACCTGGCAGTCTAATAGTCCCCTGGACCACACTTGGGGAACCACTGTACTAGGCTTTTGTTCTTCAGTTTTGAAAATCCACAATTTTCCTTTGTTCTGGTAACTGTGGCTCTCTGCTTTATGGAAGACTCACAATACTTCTATTAGATCCGGGTTTACTTACGGCCCTCCATTCACACCTCCCCACAGCCACAACCCTCTGGGCCTGTGAGGATTCATCCTCACACAGGCTCTATGCAGAGGAAGGAGTGAGGTAGGCGGGAGACAACTGGGACGAGGTTCAAGTTCATCCTCCAAGGGAAATTTGTCTATGCAGGAGGAAGAGGGAAGGGCATTGCTGGCACGGGAATCATGTTGTTGGTGACCCGGAAAGCAGGAGCAAGTCCTGGGACAGCACCGAGGCAGTACATTATTCCATGAGAGGGGCCCCTCTGCTGCCAGCCCACTGTGACCAGCACAAGTCATCCCGACTTTTGTCCCAGCAGATTATTGAGCTCTCTGGGAGCCCCTGGGCGAGGCAGTGTGCAGCCACCAGGGGAACCGGCATGTTTCCTTGGGCCCAGGGCAGATCCTTCTACTTCTTCTTTCTGTGGAAAAGGGCTCGCCCCTGCAGGGTGTGGCAAGAACTGACCTGGGGAGGAAGCTTTGCTCAATAGGAAATGAGATACAGTGGTAAAATGGGGAAGCAAGACTGCCCGCCAGTTTGACGGTTTTGGAAAAACAAAACAAAACAAAAACAAAACAAAAACAAAAAACGAGTGAGAAGTGACCATTAATGGCAGGGGGCCGCTGGAAACAACCGACCACGTAACCATCAGGAAGACATCTGTGAAATCAACTGTGGAGCTGTGGTAGCTGGATCACCTTCATTTCGGCTCCAGCAATAAAGTGTCCTTACAGAGCAATTTAGGCGGAGTTTATGCTAGCTCCCACTAGCAGGCTGCAGTTCTCCACAGCAGGGAGGTCCCAGTGGCCAGGGCTTGGAAGAGCAGGTCACACAATAGCCAGGCGCAGAGAGAACTAGTGTATGCGCACTTCTGGGCTCAGTAGTCCAGCCAATGAAATGGTGCCGCCCAGAGTCAACAGGAGTCTTCTGCCTCAACTAAGGAAATTTCTCACCTGAGGGCCACCCTAATCTGGACAACTGCTCTAGACTCCCTCCCTGGGTCAAACTGATGGTTAAGACTAACCCATCATGCCGCTGGAGGGTGATAGCTCAGCTTTTGATCCCAGAACTCGGGAGGCAGAGGCAGGTGGTTCTCTGAGGTCTTCCTGATCTACAGAGCGAGTTCCAGGACAGCTAGGGATACACGGAGAAACCAGAACTCAAGAAGGAGGAATAAAAAAAAAAATTAAATTAAAAAAAAAAAAAGACTATCACTCTATGCACGCACCGGAGACATTAGCAAAAGCGGGAAATGCCAGAGCAGTGCCCTGGAAAGAGCTTCAGGCTCCACAACTGACTGAGAAAAGCAGGTTGCCAAACAGCAAGCATATTCAAAACCCCTCCCACCACCCACCCCACCACCTGACCAGCCCCCCAGTATGGCAGCCAGCTGCAGAGGGACAGAGCCAGAGCTGGGGTTCAGCACTTAAATGCAAAGAAGAAGAGGTTTCTGCCTCTTCTTCACTCAAATCCCATCTCTAGACTCTTTTTCTTTCGTTCCTTCCTTCCTTCCTTCCTTCCTTCCTTCCTTCCTTCCTTCCTTCCTTCCTTCCTTTCTTTCTCTTCTCTATTGTTTGCTTCCCTCTCCCACTCCAGCCCCACACACATATACACAAATCAAATACTGACTTTTAAAGGAGAAAGCCGCCCTGCCAGCAGGGTTGGAGTTGTCATCCCCTTGCCTTGAGTTCCTCTGAAGCCTGACTCCTGCTCCTGCACCTGCTATGCTTGGCGGGACTGCCATAACTCAACTCCCCTTAATTAAACCCAATTAATCACTTTACTGCTTTGTTCAATCTTGAATCCATTCCCTGCTCTTCCACCTGTGCATGTCCTGTAGGGTCTACTCATTTAAATTGCTCTTGGTTGCATTGTGTTTCTCTCCCAAGACTTGGACTCTGATCATATCCCCTAATGACAGGAAGACAGGAACAGATCCAAGTTCACTAAAGGAGAATTAAAAAAAAAAAAAAAAAAAAAAAGCTGCGGAACTTCAATTCCTGTGAGTAGGTGGGCGGCTTCTGGAACTTCCTGCAGGGTGTGGGGACACTGATGGCATAGAATAGGACAGGGAGGCAAGAGGATTTCGTTCTGTGGTTTCCACACCCCCCTCCACGCCTCCGGCCCTGTCCACGCAGTTCTAAATATTACCACCAGGGGGCAGTAGTGTTCTGGTGACTCACCATCTTAGCCTGCCAGGGTTGGGTTTTCTCTGAGATCCTTAGTAGGAATTTCTGGTGCCCTTATATGGAAGTTACTTAGGAGTGGGTGAAGTAGGTGACCTAGAAATTGGCAAACGGCAGAGGCAGCTTAGTCCTTGGCTTGGAGTTCACTGGAAGTTATAACTGATTTCTGCAACCACCCTCTTGCTAATTAAAGAAAACATCAGTCAGTGGAGGCTCACACCGTTAATCCCAACACTTGGGAGGCAGAGTTAGGCAAATCTCTGGAAGTTCCAGGACAGTCAGGGCTGTTGTTACATAGGAGACCCTGTCTCAAAAAACTAGAAAAAAATTAAACTAAATTTAAAAATTAGACAATGTTATTGTAATCTTTCCTGTTTGTTTCATTTACTTTTATTTATGTGTTTGTGTACATGTATGTGAGGTGCCTGCAGAGACCAGGACATCAAATCTCCTGACACTGGAGTTGCAGGTGGTTGTGAACTGACATATGTGGGGCTGGGAACTGAACCCAGTCCTCTGTAGGAGCAGCCAAGTACTCTGAACCACTGAGTCATCTCTCTAGCTCTCCACACGTGTCCCCCTTTTAGAGAGAGTCCTGTGTACCCCCAGCTGGCCTCAAGCTCACCACGCAGCCCTTCAGAGCCTGCTGTCTCCCTCTGAAGTGCAGGGAATACAAGCGTGCAGCGTCTGGGATAGCAGTTTTATCTGGTGCTCCGATGGAGCCCAGGGCTTCACACATGCTAGGTAAGCGCCCTACCAAAGGAACCAGATCCCAGCCAAGGTTTTATCATCTTCAGTCCTTCTTGCCCTGTACTGAATAGCCATGAGAGAGGCTCGGCCACATCCACTAACCTTGACGTTATGTCTTCTGCTGAGAAATCACATCATTGCCAAGCAGGGTCACAGGCCTGTGGCACCTATACTGTAGACTGAAGGGCATTCTAGCCTCTTATAACCGGTCCTGATGACTCTAAAGACTTGACAAGATGGCAGCCACCTCCTTGTGGGAGAACAGCGGTGCCTGGAAGGATAGAGACCCAAGGCATCATGAATCCACAAAGCATGTTTTAAGATGATTTCTCTCTCTCTCTCTCTCTCTCTCTCTCTCTCTCTCTCTCTCTCCCGCCTCTCCCCCTCCTGTCCCCAGAGGCCAGTCTCCCCCACTCCCTCTTTTTTTTTCCAACACAGGGTTTCTCTGTAGCTTTGGAGCCTGTCATAGAACTCGCTCTGTAGACCAGGCTGGCCTCAAACTCACAGAGATCTGCCTGCCTCTGCCTCCAGAGTGCTGGGATTAAAGACATGCGCCACCACTGCCTGGCCCCCTTCCCTCTTTTTACATTCCCTTTCCCCTAATGAAAACCCTTCCACATAAACACTGTTGCATGGTGTCTTTCTCTCTTGTGCTGCTTTTTTTTTTAATTACAACAAGAACAGGCAGGTGCTACCACACCAGTTGGTAATTTGCATTTTGAAAAATGTTTCTATTGCCAGGCACACGCCTTTAATCCCAGCACTTGGGAGAAAGAAGCAGGTATATCTCTGTGAGTTTGAGGTCAGCCTGGTCTACATGAGTGAGTTCCAGGACAGACTCCAAAGCTACAGAGAAACCCTCTCTCAAAAAACCAAAAGAAAGAAGAAAAAAAAGTGTTTCTATCAAGTACTTAAAGAATCAGTATCCTTTCAAATGTAAGATGAATGGAGCAAAGAAAGTGCGCTTATGCATTCACCGCTGGATGCCGAATTTTAGCCCTTCTTTTCTTCTAAGGCGATATCCTTGCCGATTCTTCCACGTCCCCAAGGATCAGCCTCATGAGCCTCACCTTATGTCCACATTTGCTTTCCTTGCCTGTTGTCTGCTTTCTAGTTGTCCGCCGTTGTTATTTTCACCTTATAGAAGTACAGCAAGAGGCACCTGCCTTCAGTGTCCTGCCCAAGAAAAGCACACCTGCGTGGTCACCTCCAGGATGCAGGTACCTCACCTCCCTAGTCAAGGTCCAGTGCCCCAAAGGGAAGAGCCGTTCTCAGTTCTACACACCGTTTCCATCTTAAACATCACTGGATCTTGCAGTGTGCACTCCGACAGCTGATTTCTTTGCTCAGCACAGACAGCAAGATGCAGATATTCAGGGGCAGGTGACTCGCAGTGGCAGCCTACAATTTTGAATTGCTGTGTGACATTCCATTGATAACTGTGTTACAGTTTGGTCATCTAGCCCCCTGTGAACAGATTTGTAGACTCTTGCCAGTTGAGGGTTATTGTGAATAATGCCAAATGTTCATCTAAACGCCTTTGTCAGGCTTGTTTTCCCTTGTGTAATAGGAATGGCATTGCTGGATCATAGAAAACATACATACCTATCTTATATTTGCTTAAGTAGATATTATCATAAAACTTCCCCAGATTGCCTCAGTTTGCCTTCCTATCAGAGATTAGTTATTCCCCATACCCAAAAAATTGATATCACAAATGTTTTTAAGACAAGCCCTTTCTTGTAGAGGGGTGTTAGTAAATTATTGGAGGTTGAATCTGCATCTTATGTGCTTTCTGCTTTATTTGGAATTCTCTGATTCTGAGACAGGGTCTTGCAACACATCCCTGGCTGGCCTCAAATCTGTGGTGATCCTCCTGTATCTCCCTCCTGAGTGCTGGCATTTTAGGAAATGAGCCACCATGCTCAGCTAGACACTGGAGCTGCAGAGATGCTCGACATTTAAATGCACTTGCAGCTCTTCCAGAGGATGGAAATTTGACAGCCAGCACCCACATGGAGAAGCCAAGGGGCCTGTGGTGGTTTGAATAAGAACACCCTCTATAGAATCATGTGTTTGAATGCTTGGCCCAGAGGGAGTGGCACTATCAGGAGGTGTGGACTTGTTGGAGGAAGTGTGTCACCGTGGGGGCAGGCTTCGAAGTCTTCTATATGTTCAAGCTGTATTCAGTGTGGCACACAGTCTCCTGCTGCCTGCGGATCAACATGTAGAACTCCCAGCTCCTTCTCCAGCACCATGTCTGCCTGCACACTGCCATGCTCCCCACATGATGATAATGGACTGAACCTCTGAACTGCAAGTCAGTCCTAATTAAATGTTTTCCTTTATAAGAGTTGTCCTGGTCACAGTGTCTTTTCACAGCAATAGAAACCTAACTAAGACAGGACCTTATACTATCTTCTGACCTCCAAGGAACCTGACCTCACATGGCAGACACTCATACAGATAAATAAACATCAGGGTGCTTAATTTTTGTTTTATTTCAAGACAGGGTTTCTTGGTGTAGCTCTACCTGTCCTGGAATTCTCTCTGTAGATTAGACTGGCCTTGAACTCTGAGATCTGCCTGCCTCTGCCTCCTGAGTGCTGGGATTAAAGGTGTGTGCCACCACCTCATGGCTCAAAGGTGTTTGACTTTTTTAGACTTATTTATTTTTTATTTGATGTGTATTTGTGTAAGCAGAGACTGCTCATTCATTTCCAGGCTGCTCAGACCCAAATAATCACACAGAAACTATATTAATTACAACACTGTCTGGTCAATAGCTTAGGCATCTTTTTAGCTCACTCTTAGATCTTAAAATAACCCATTTTTATTAATCTGTGAATCACTGCAAGGTTGTAGCCCACCGGTAAGGGCTGGCTGGTGGCTTGTGTCTTTCTCCTTCTGCAGCTACATGGTGTCTCCCTGACTCTGACTACTCTATATCTCTGTTCAGATTTCCCACCTGGCTTTACTCTGCCAAGTCATTGGCTGAAACAGCTTCTTTAATAACCAATGGTAATAAAACATATAATAGAACATGATAAAAAAACATATAGTAGAATACAATGAAACATATAATAGAATATAATAAAACATATTCATAGCATACAGAGGGGAATCCCACATCATCTCCCTTTTTCTTTCTAAATAAAAAGGAAGGTTTTAACTTTAACATGGTAAAATTACTCAGGTATCAAGCAAGAATTATACTTACAATATTTAGTTCATTTACATTTGACAAATTGAGGAAAATATTCTATCATCTATCCTATCTTCATGAGTCTAAAGTTTTGCATCTAATTTATCCTTTATCATAACTAAGGAAAACTATAATTTCAGCTCTTCAAAGACCCCAGGAGGATATATATTACCTAAGTTAACAGAAAGTACATTGTAAGTAACTTCCAAAACTCTAGAATTGACAGAGACATCTCACTGCCTGGACAGTCACCCAAAGTTCTTTTATATCATTGGGGCATCCATCTTCAGCCTGTAGGCCTGTAATATCCAACAGACTTTTCCATGAAGCAGGAAATTTGAAAGACTGTTTTGTCTGTCTTGGCACTTTGTCAGTCACTTTCTTCTGTGTCCTGCAGAATGTCTGGCAGACTCTTTTATACAGCAGGAAACCTGAAAGACTGTCTTACCTTTAGGCAAGTTCAGCAGTCTTTTTTTTTCCTGTGGGTCCTGCATGTCCATATATACAGCATACCATCAAGCAGTCTAAGTAAGAGCAGTTCTTTGCCCAAATGGCTAACCAACTCCATAAGGAGCCTCTTCAGTATCCATCATCTTCTTGAAGTAGATTGGTGCTTCCAGGAGCAGATGCATCTCATTGTTAAGAAAAGTCTAAGATCTTAAAACATTTAAATGTCTTATTCTGTAAGTCTTTGAAAGATTTGTAGAATACCTATCCATCAGAAATATATCTCTGTACATCTAGAAAACCTAACTTGACTACAAGCTTGACTATTATAGACTATCTATTAACTTGTATTCCTTAATTAAACATTGCAGTTTTAAATGAGCTGTACAAATACAATACCTTAATCAAGAGCAAAAATATACATATAATAAAATTGACCTTAAATTTGTATCAATAAATCAAAATCCATACCAATGTAAAGTATTCATTTCTATATCGTATCCCCATTTGAATGAAAACAAACATTTATAAACAATATTTGGGAATTTGGATGTAGTTCTCTCCAAATTGATTCCTGCTTTTTGTTGGGCAGAGTATCTTTGGGGTTCATGGAGATGTTTTGGGGATCTTGGTCCATCAAACCACAATTGCCTAGGAGGAATCTACAGGTTCTCATCTTCCATGGAAACAAAAGCAGAATCTATTTTTCAAAGCAACATATCCTTACACTCAGATTTTGAAGTCAAGATACATTTAAAATGTATATGTTGGCTTGGCTTAGCAGCTCTCAGAATCAAATGTCTCTCTGCAATCAATAAATTCAAAGAAAACACAATAGTATACATAATCCAGACTCTCTGTGTATTTTCCAACTTTAGGTGGCTTTTTAAAAATTACTTTTACTCCTTTAATCTGTGTCTGTCTGTGCTCTTTTATATTACTTTTATTGTCTCTTTAAAGACTTTGTTTTATTTTTTAACTGTTTATACTCTTTTTTTTCTTCTCTCTCCTAAGCGTATGTCATTTATCCAAGATTGTGACCCATTCAGAGGTCTTTTTCATTTGAATCTGTCTTTATTGTGTACCTGTAATCATTTTCTGACCAGGAGCGCTTTTTTATTTTATTTTATTTTATTTTATTTTAAAAAAATGCTAAGTGAGCATGGCTAGAATTTGTTCTTCCCAGTCCAACATGGCAGAAGCATGTTCACCGCCTCTGTGAGCTGTGCACACTTCCCCAGTTCCAGGGACTCAGTGGGTCTATGTCACCATTAAACAATTTGTAGCACGCTGCTCACAGACCCCATTTAAGTGCAGGATCTCCCGAAGGAGCCAGAGTTCGTTCTGCCAGCGTGAACCAGGAAACTGGATCTTAAAGGAGCTGTGCCAGTGCTCGCTGCCAGCAGACAGAGCCTATCTGAAAAAGTGTGGCTGCCAAGAAGCTGTGCTTGTCTCTGTTCTGTTGTGTCTGAGATTTCTCCTCAAGCTCTCTCAGCTTTTATGGATGTAGTTGCCACACGTTGGCACGCCATTTTGTAAACAGAGACTGCTTGTTTCCCAGCCACTCAGACCCAAATAATCACACAAAACTATATTAATTACAACACTGCTTGGCCTATTAGCTCAGGCTTCTTATTAACTAACTCTTACATCTTAAATTAACCCATTTCTATTAATCTGTGTATCAGTATCAGGCTTACTGGTAAGGACCTGGCGTCTGTCTCCTTTGGCAGCTACATGGCATCTCCCTGACTCTACCTACTCTCTCTCAATATACCTCTTCCAGCCTAGCTATATTCTGCCCTGCCGTAGGCCAAAACAACTTTATTCATTAGCCAACAAAAGCATTACATATACAGAAAGACATTGCACATCTTATTAGTGATTTGCCTGAATGCATGTATGTGTACCACATGCTTGTCTGGTGCCCTCAGAGGTCAGAAGAGTGCCGCAGGATGCCCCAGAACAGGAGTTTTAGGTAGTTGTGAGCCACCATGTAAGTGCTGAGAGTTGAACCCAGATCCTCTGCAAGAGCAACAAGTGCTCTTAACCGCTGAGCCATCTCTCTAGCCCCTTTTACTGACTTTTTATTAGTTTTATAAGTTGTTTATATGTGCAGATAGTGAATCCTTCATTGGGTACACGCATTAAGAATCTCTTCTCCCAGGTCAAGTGGTGTGGGATTCCCCTCTGCATGCTATGAATATGTTTTATTACCATTAATTAATAAAGAAGCTGCTTTGGCCTATGGCAGGGCAGAATATAGCTAGGCAGGAAAACTAAACTGAATGCAGGGAGAAAGAAGGCGGAGTCAGGCAGATACCAGCAAGATGTGAGGTAACAAACCATGAGCCTCATCGTAAAATATAAAATAATAGAAATGGGTTACTTTAAGATGTAAGAGCTAGCTAGGGATAAGACTGAGCAGTTGGTCAACCAGTGTTGTAATTATATAGTTTTTTTGTGTGATTATTCGGTCTGGGTGGCTGGAAAGTGAAAGTGCAGTTCAAGGTTTGCTTTTTCACTTTTTAAGTAGTGCCTCTAGTAAATAATCTCAATTTCTTCCTCTGCTTTGTTCTACTAATTAGTCATCTCGATTTCCCTGTGTGTTTGGGTGAGCATACACTACAGTCTTACCGTCATGCTCCTGATATCGGGGCCATGAAATGACATTTCAGTATTAATGTATTGAGTTTGGCACCTATAAGCTTTTAATAGATGCATACAACTTATTAGAGAAATATTTGCTATTGGTTTCCTAAGCATGATGACACAAACAAATGCCATGTTCTGTCCAGGGCCTTTGACACACGGAGGCAGGTGCAGCTGCTCTCTTAGCGTGCTGATGGTAGATTGGCATTGCTGATTTTGGAGTGATATGTTGATCTCATATTCCTTGGATAAACCTGGCATTCCTAATCATGGTTCAAGGGACACTTGAGTGTGTGGCTGGCTCTGGTAGGCCTGTCCTCTCCCATTCCCTCTGCCCTGTTAAAAACTGTTAGACTGTGGTCCTAGATCCAGTCACCAAGGTCAATTCCCTTATTTGGCCACTTCCTCATCCTGAGGCTGACAACCAGGGTCCAGCTATCAAAGTATTGAAATCCAGAAATCAAAGCCCCCTTTGGCTTACCTAATTAACATGCCCAATTAAAACTAAACACCTCGTCCTAACACGGGGCTTTCCTATGCACCACACCGGTGTCCTCTCTGTCCAGAGGCAGTCTTTCGCCCCTCTGGGACAGGACAGGAAGCCCTTCCTCTTTTCTCTTCCCCACCACCACATCCTCATCCACTCCAGCACAGCTGCCCCTTTTCTCAGAAAATGGCACCTACAAGGTCATTGCTGCTGGGGTTTTTTTTTTTCTGCCTTAGCCAGAAAGCAGCCACTTTAACTTTTCTTCCTCACTTAAAGGATCTGTTTGGGTATGGTTTGTGCCTTATTGGGGTCTAGGAGGAAGCCCCCACCATGTGTGTGTTGGGGGCAGGTACCTTAAAAGGTATTGTGCCTTTTCTTGAATAATTCTGGATTGATTTGTTCTATTTATGTAGAGTAGTTGTGTGTGGGTTCATTAAGGGTATCATTCAACAATCTTCTGTTTTGGCAATGTCATTTGTAGGTCTGATATTAGGACTATGCATATTTCAAATCAAGTTGGGTGCGGCATAGTGGGCATGACTTTAGCCCCAGCGGTCTGGAGGCAGAGGCAGGTGGATCTTTGTGAGTTCAAGGCCAGCCTGGTCTACAGAGCAAGTTCCAGGACAGCCTAGGGCTGTATAAAGAAACCCTGTCTCGAAAAATCAAACAAATTAAACTAAGCATGATGGTACATAACCCCAGCACCTATGAGGCTAAGGCAGGAGGATTTCAATTTAGAGGACAATCCAGGCCACATAGTAAGAGCCTGTCTCAAAATGAAACAAAACTGAAATTGGAAAATATTCTTTTCCCCACTACTGAAATGTTCTTGAAGAATTTATTTCTTCCTTAAACATTTTGGTTGCTGGCAAAGCCATCTGGAAACAGAATTTTCTTAGAGGGAATTTTAATTACAGATTCAGTTTATAGCTCTGTTCAGATGTTTTTCTTTCTTTCATATCCATTTTATTTACTCGTGTGGTGTGGGAGAATTATCTGTATTCTGTCAATCATGTATTTTAATAAAATGCTGATTGGCCAGGCAGGAAGTATAGGCGGGAAAACCAGACAGGAAGTAGAGGTGATGCAATGAGAACAGGAGAATTCTGGGAAGCAGGAAGCTTCCTCTGCCATTCCTGCCCAGATCACTGAAGAGGCAACATGTGAGTTGTCACACTGAGAAAGGTACTGAGCCGTGTGGCTAACACAGATAATGATAATGGATTAATATAAGTTACAAGGACTAATAAGAAGCCTGACCTAATGGGCCAATCAGCTTTATAACTTATAGAGATCTCTGTGTGGTTGATTTTCTTTGGGATATGCTGGTTGTGGGGTACTGGGTGGGACAGATACCCCAACAAGCCAGCTCTTATTGCAAATGGCGCCCAGACGTGGATAACTGAATCCACAGAAAGCCTGAGAAAGCTTGAGAAAGAATAGAGTAAAGCATGTTTTCTTGGTGGCAGCAATTTCTTGGGTCTGCTCTGCTTGCTAGAGGCAAGCAAGTGCTCTCATCGAAGAGAGGCTTCCTGACTCAGCTTTAGCTGCAAAACCTTGCAGCTCTTTTAAGAGGTCCTGCCACGAAACACTTAAACTGTGTTGATGAAAAGCTGAATGCAAGCTTTTCGGGTTTTAGCTGTAACAAGAAAAAAGCTGTGTTGTTTTAAAATGCTGACTTTCTGGGCTGTCCTGCCAGGGCAAACTCTGACTCTTTCAGGCAGGCAGTCCAACTGAGTGTGGTCTGTGAGCGGAATGTTGCAGCTTGCTTGCTGACAGGGACCTTGAAACGCCATAGAGTTGTGGCAATAAAAATGGCTGCAGTCGGTACCTCAGCCATGAGGCTGGAAAGCTAAGGAATGGGCTAATTCCAGCCGTAAAAGCCACAGTTTTAGTCCTCTCCTTAAAGACTCATGTGGTCAGAAAAAGAGAGATATACAGTAAAGAGAGATTCAAAGACGAAGAAAACCTCTAAATGGTTTACAGTGTGTTAAAAATATATGCAGGCTAAAAGGTTAAAGTCATTAAAAATAAAAAAGAAAGAAAGGGAGATATAGGGTGTGGTGGTACACACCTTTAATCCCAATGCCTGGGAGGCAGAGGCATATTGACCTCTGAGACTTCAAGGAACAGAGGTAGAGATTGACCTCTGTGACTTTCAAGGTGTGGTAGCACATGCCTTTAAACCCAATGCCTGGGAGGCAGAGACAGACAGATCTCTGAGTTCAAGGTATGGTAGCATACACCTTTGAACCCAGCATTGGGGAGGCAGAGTCGAGGGATCTCTGTGAGTTCAAAGACAGCCTGGTCTACTGAGTTATTCCAGGACAAAGATATATACAGAGAACCTGTCTCAAAAAGCCAAAATTAAAAGTAAAATGAAAAGAAATAGAGGTTGAAATAAAGTCGCATAAAGATGGAAAATACACAGAGAATCTTGATACTGTATATTATTATGCTCTCTTTTAATTGTTTGAATGCTGAAGAAGGAGCAACAGTCGCCAAAAGACATTTGCTTATAAATGCTGTAGAATTAATCCAAGATAAGTATTTTGAAAATACCTTGGTTTCAAAATTGAAGTCAAAAGGTATGTTACTTTGGAGAAGAGATTTTGCTTTTGTTTCCACAGAAAATGAGAGGCTGTGGATTCATTCCAAGTTAAGAAAAATCAGGTTTGAAAAAAGAAATCTCCGATAGGAACAGATGGCCCAGATGACAGAGTTCTACATCCAGAACAGATTCAAGACTGCTGCCTGAGATGATCAAGACTCACAGGATACTCCAGTCAGGACTTGATTATAACTCTAAATTTTCTTTAGGTCCCCATAAGATCATCAGCACCCCCAACCAGCAGGAAGTAGCCTGAAATACTACGCCCACATTCCCAACAAATGGACTATGGGTATTTTCCTTTGTTAAAAAAATAAAAGAGGGAAATGGTGTTGGAGAATTATCTGTATTCTGTCAATCATGTATTTTAATAAAACGCTGATTGGCCAGGCAGGAAGTATAGGCGGGAAAACCAGACAGGAAGTAGAGGTGATGCAATGAGAACAGGAGAATTCTGGGAAGCAGAAAGCTTCCTCTGCCATTCCTGCCCAGATCACCAAAGAGGCAACATGTGAGTTGTCACACTGAGAAAGGTACTGAGCCATGTGGCTAACATAGATAATGATAATGGATTAATATAAGTTACAAGGACTAATAAGAAGCCTGACCTAATGGGCCAATCAGTTTATAATCTTATGGAGTCCTGTGTGTGATTTTCCTTGGGAGTTGCCAGCTGTGGGGTACTGGGCGGGACAGAAACCCCAATAAGTCGGCCCTCATGTTACACTCGTGTTTCCTAAAGAACTTGCTAATTTCATTCTATATTGTTCCATTTAGGCTGAGACAGAACAATATTTTTTTGAGTCCAGGATTCACCCTTCCTTCCTTCCTTCCTTCCTTCCTTCCTTCCTTCCTTCCTTCCTTCCTTCCTTCCTTCCTTCCTTTTCCTTTGTTTTTTGAGACAGGGTTTCTCTGTGTAACTTTGAAGCCTGTCCTGGATCTTATTCTGTAGGCCAAGCTGGCCTTGAACTCACAGAGACCCACCTGACTCTGCCTCCCGGGTGCTGGAATTCAAAGCATAAACTACCACCATCCAGCTAGAGTCCAGGATTTTTGAGCCAGTCTAAGAAACACAGCAAGAATCAATCTCCCCCAACCCTTTCTCATTCTCACACACATGCACACATACCCTTCACTCTGTAGACCAGGCTGGCCTCAGATCCATAGAGATCTCCCTCCCTCTTCTTCAGTGCTGAGATTGAAGATGTGTGCCACCATCTCTTAAAATTTAAGACTTACACATGGCTGTGGAATTACACCCCTTTAATCTCAGTACTTGGGAGGCAGAGGCAAGTAGACTATGAGTTCAAGGCCAGCCTTGTCTACAGAACTACAGAGTGAGTTCCAGAACAACCAGAGCTATTACATAGAGAAACCCTGTCTAGAAAACAAAACAAAACAAAGTAACAAAACAAACAAAAAAAATGTAGCAATATTCTAATTTTTCTTTTTTTTTTGTTTTTGGGATTTTTTGTTTTGTTTTGTTTTGGTTTTTGTTATAGAGTTTTTCTGTGTAGTCCTGGAACTTGCTCTGTATACCAGACTGGCCTGGAACTTAGAGATCTGCCTGCCTCTGCTGAGTGGTGGGATTAAAGGCCTGCGCCACCACCTGGTGAAAATCAATGCTTCACTGAGTATTCAAGACCAGCCACGCCTACAGAGGAAGTTCCAGGACAGCCAAGGTTACACAGAGAAACCTTGTCTCTAGAAAATAAAAACTTCAAAGATTTATTTTATTATTTTGTGTGTGTGTGTGAGTGTGTGTTTGTGTGTGTGTATGTGTGTAGGTCAGCAGAGGGCCTGAGATCCCTTGGAGCTGGAATTACAGTCTGTTGCGAGCAGCCCAGGCGTGGGTGCTAGGATCCTGACTCAGGCCCTCTGGAAGGGCAGGAAGTGCTCTTAACCACGCAGCGGTTCCTCCAACACCTGCTTTTCTCTTTACATTGTCTGTTCTTTTGAAATGAGTCATAAGCTCCAGCCCACACTCAGAAAACTAGGAAGCAGGGTGGAGGAGGGGCATGGGGAGGGAGTTAAACTTGACGTCCCAGCTCAAGGGACATTCATATACATTCCCGGAACTTTGTAAGGAAGATGCTCTCCCTCGCACTTAAGAACTTACATGAGTGGACACAGAGGAAAGCAGCAGGGAGGAAGACAGGTCTAAAAGGAACGAGGCCGTGGACCGGTGTCAGGGGGAACCCGATATGGTTTAACTTCTTTATGGTTCAGAGATGAGAGCTTGGACTAATGTGCCTGTGGGATGATATTCTGTGATGCCCAGCTTTGGGACCACAAATAAAAAGAGGCAATTGTGTTACATTATGAAGCAAATGCACAGATCATGCAGGGACAGGAATTGGTTCCTCTCTTGGGACCTCACGGAATTGAGAAAGCTGAAGGGACCACAGAGGCACGGTGTTCCCCCACACAATCTCCTTGCTGTTGCCCACCTGGGGCCCAGTACCTCAGCCAGCACTAGTTGGTTCTCAGCTCTCAAGGTGCAGGTGCCGCGGAGGGACAAACACAGTGAAGGGACTGGGGATGCAAATGAGGAGAGGGGATTTGTAAGTGACAAATCAAGGAGAAAAAAAAAAACCCAAAGTCCCCAAACCCAACTCTGTATGTCTCCCCAGAGCTAAGCTGTAGCTGGCACCACGCTGGGGCTCTAGCAATGTTTCCACGTGGATGAGCGACCATTTCCTCCTTGGCATACACTGAGGGGCACAGAAACAACCATACAGTATTTCTGTGTGTTCGGACTTAAAATCAACCAAACTAATAAATGCGTATTCCTAAACAGTGTCATGCTTACTGTCATGACGCTGAACTCACGGAAGACCCTGAGCGACGACACGTAGCTCGCTGATCTGAGGATACGCGGGTGGCCTGACGAAGCTATTTCTTCTCTAAAACACCACTTGACAGATACCAAGAAACCCGTGGGCAGTTCTCTGGGGAGTGCCCTTTGTCATGCTCAATAACTCCTAATCTTTCTCTAACCCTGTGTTCTCTGCTTGCAGTCTGTCCGCTTGGGGGCCGGGGGAGGGGAAAGGGGGAATTCCAGTCCATCTGGGGAGCACTTAAGAGGGAGGTTCCATCCTGGTCGTTCTGCCACGGGTGGATCCTGGAACTCCCATGGAAGGGTAGGGCTGAGACCCATCCGTCCTCAAGAAGGTTACTGGATTTGTGAGCAGGATCCAGCTTCATACTGAGTTAGGTAAAACTCTCAAGCATGTGAAACAAGAAGAGCCATACATGTGTTCCCACACACCCGGAAGCTCACATTATATACAAGGAAGAAAAACGGTGAGTGTTAGCAATGCAGTGAGGCTGGCCAGTGTGCTGGCCTATAGCTGTGTTCCAAGCGCTCAGCAGGCTGAGGCAGGAAGATTTGCTGCCTGCCCGGGCTTTAATAATTCCAGACTAGCCGGAGCTAAAGTGGGAGATGCTGTCCTGGTCAGGTATTTGTCAGCTGACACAAGCTAGAGTCCCTTGAGGAGTTGGAGCCTCACTTGAGAAAGCGCCCCCAACAGATTTGTCTGTGAGCAAAACGGTGGTACATTTTCCTGATTGACAGATGGATGTGGCAGAGCGCAGCTCACTGCGGAGTGGTGCTGTCCTTGGACTGGTGCTCCTGGGTGCTGTAAGAAGAAAGACTGAGCTGGGCAGTGGTGGCGCATGCCTTTAATCCCAGCACTCAGGAGGCAGAGATAGCTAGGTCTCTATGAGTTCGGGACCAGCCTGGTTGACAGGGAGTTCCACAACAATCTCCAAAGCTAAAGAGAAACCCTGTCTCGAAAAATCAAAACCAGAAGAAGAAAAGGAGGAGGAAGAGGAGGAGGAAGAAAAAGAAGAGGAGGAAGAGGAGGAAGAAAAGGAGGAGGAGGAAGAAGAGAAGGAGGAAAAGGAGGAGGAAGAGGAGAAGGAAAAGAAGGAGAAAAGAAAACAGAAAGGCTGAGCAGGCTTTGGGAAGCAAGCCAGAGGAGAACTGACTCCTGAAAGTTGTCCTCTGACCTCCACGCATGTACCAGGCATAAACATGCCTGCATGCATGTACACACCATATATACAATAACAATAATAATAATTTAAAATACTCTTTAAATATTAAGGGGGAGAGTAGTTGAGGAAGCTACCCGCTCCTGACTCCACACACACATGCACCCACAGGAACACACACACATTGGAAAACCAAAGCCCACCTAAGTACAGCATCATTTTGTCATGGACTCACAAGAGAACAACCAAGAAGAATATCTACATACGAGAAAAGGGAGAGTGTGTATGTTTCAGAGACAGGATTTTGGGCACAGAGATAGTACTGAGGACACCAAGCCAAGTACCACAGCTTACAGGCAGCTCTAGCTGGGCCTCAGCTCATGAGCAGAGGGCGGACAGTTCTGGTGAGACACACCAGGACTCCTTGAAGAGAACCTTTTATTGATTTGCTGGAATGATTTAATTTAAGAGCTGGAAATTTTATGCTGGCTATGGACAGTTTCAAAAGATGTCTTACTTTTTGTGTGCAAACATCCCGGCTTGTTTACAGGCAATCCCATCATCCCACGGCTGCTGGTTTTCCCTCGCAGCTGGCACCATCTTCCTGCACAAACATTCTGGTCAGGAAGTACTGCTTGGGCCTTTTTCCCGTTTTCCTTTTTATATTACGTGTGTGGGTGTTTTGCCTACATGTATGTCTATGTGCCATGTGCATGCCTGGTACCCACTAGCTTGCAGAAGAGAATGTTGGGGCCACTAGAACTGGAGTTACAGACAGGTGTTTGCTGCCACATGGGTCCTCTGGAAGAGCAGCCAGTGCTCTTAACTGCTGAGCCTTCTCTCCAGTCCCTGTCTGGGCCTGATAATGAAGAACTTCAGGTACCTGAGCTGCTGAAGTCGCTGACAGAACATAAGGATGGATTAGAAGCAACAACGCACCAGCTCCAGTGAACAGAACAGAATGAGAAGAATCTGACTCAAAGATTAAGGCAGCAAAGGTGACAGACACAGTGTTGTTGACAGAACTTTCTGTCCCACCAGGTCCCACAGCCGTTTAGTCCCAAATAAACACACAGAGGTATATATTAATTATAAACTGATTGGCCTATTAACTCAGGCTTCTTATTAACTCTTATAATTTATATTAGCCTATATTTCTTGTCTGTGTTAGCCACGTGGCTTAGTACCTTTTTTGGTGAGGCAGTGACATCTTGCTTGCTCTGTGTCTGGATGACGACTGCAGACTGTGTCTTTTCCCAGAATTCTCCTGTTCTCGTTGCCCCACCTCTACTTCCTGCCTGGTCGCCCCACCTATACTTTCTGCCTGGCTACTGGCCCATCAGCATTTTGTTAAACAAGTACAAGAAACAAATCTTTACAGGGTAAAACCATTGTCCCACAGCACAGTATGAAGAGATGTCTAGCCTTCCATCCTATTCCCGTCACCCATAAGATATCTGCAGGCTTAAGAGAAGAGCCAGCGCTTCAACAGAAGTGGCCCCCAGGTCCCTGAAATGTAACCTAGGCAGCTGTTATCACAACCTGATGTGAGAAATGTCACACAGCAAAGCCAGCGCACAGGTGGCAATGCCCTGCCCAGCTGTGTGAAGACTGAGTGAGCCAAAAGTAAAAGCTACAAGGAGTCTTGGGGTTTGTCCTCAGTGACAGGCAATATAAAACTCAAGAAGAAAAAAGCAGATTGAATAAGTGATGCACTATTGAGGTTCAGTCCTGGGCATAGGTCCGAGCATCCAGACCAACAGGGATCAGGCTTCTCGCCCTTTGAGTCAAAGAAATCGATTGTACTTATTCACAAGATTCGTTTTGTTTTGTTTTTGAGAAAGGGTTTCTCTGTGTAGCCCTGGCTGTACTGGATCTTGATCTATAGACCAGGCTGGCCTTGAATTCAAGAGATCTTCCAGCCTATGCTTCTTGAGTGTTGGGATTAAAGGCATGCATCCCACCACAGGGCAATTTACAAGATTTTAAAAGACCAAAAAGAAAGAGTGCTCAAGTTAGCCATCAGAAGAGGAACAAACAAAAAAACCAGGAATGTAGCTCATTTGATAGAGTGCTTACCCACCAAACAGGAAGCCCTGGGTTAAATCCCTTGTACCACATGATAAGTAGAGCAAGGAGAGGCATGGCTGTGATCTCAGCCCTTGGGAGGTGGAAACAGGAGGGACAGGAGTTCAAGGCTATTCACAGCTTCACAGGAAGCAGAAGGCCAGCCTGAGTCACTTGTGACCATTTCTATAAAAAACAAGTTCTGGGGTTGGACAGATGGCTCAGCGGTTAAGAGCATCAGCTGCACTTCTAGAGGACCAGGGTTCAATTTCCAGCACCCACATGGCAGCTCACAACAGTCTGGAACTCCAGTTCCAGGGGATCTGACACCTGCACATCAACGCACATAAAATGAAATTTTAAAAAATCAAGTTGCTAAAATATTCCTCCTTCAGTATAAATAAGCTTTTAAAAGTATAAACAGTGATGTTTTAGCTCCTGGGATTTGGGTAAGGTTAGGGGAAAGGGGATTTGGGACACCCTAAAACCTAAAGCTGAATCGTTGAAGGACATCCGGCATTGGTCCCTCAGTAAAAACACCAGCAGTACTAAGTTCTTTTTAAAAACTTATTTATTTTTAAATATATATATTCTGCCTGTTCATTCATGATGCAGGTGACCCCATCAGGTCCCCTGCAGGTGGGAGACAAACAGATATGCCATGCAGAGAGAGCTTGGGTATAAAGTTTATTTAGTGGGTATTGGGAACAGCATAAGAGTTAGGGGTTATGGGGGGAGGGAAGGGGGAGACAGAAGAGAGAGAAAAAGAGAAGAAGGGAGAAGGTGAGAAGGGGAAGGGAGAGAGGCAGAAGCTGCCTCTCCAGAAGAAGGATGGACAGAGGGAGAGAGAGAGAGAGAGAGAGAGAGGGAGAGAGAGAGAGAGAGAGGGCACGAGCAAGCAGGAGAGGAGGTGGGAGATCTGCTTGCCTCAGAAGCTGAGGTGGAGGCAGGAGGGGGAGATTGGGAATGGGAGGGCCTTGTCTCTTAAAGGGACAGGGTACCCAGGTGGCAGGCCAGTCCAGCAGATTACAGCACTGCCTACATGCATGTCTGTGTATCACATGTGTGTAGAGCCAGAGAGTGTCAGACTCTCTGGGCCTAGAGTTACATAGTTTGAGCCAACAAGTGAGTGGTGGGAACTGAACCCCGTCCTCTGCAAAAACATCCAGTGCTTGTAACTACTGTTTGGATGGAAGCTTCACCTCAGGCCCTGGCATCCTGGAATGTTTGGGTGGGAGCTCCAGCCCAAGCCCCTCCCCTGGAGCTGTCTCAGTCCAGACTCCGCCCCCAGAAAGTCAGCCAAACAATGTCCTCTCCCCAGAGATACTCAGGACCACACCCACAGGGTATTTAAACTGCCCCCTGAGAACAAACACAGGGTTTTCCAGTCTTCCTTTCCCGTCTCCTCTCTGGGGGGCTGGAATGCGGCAGCGTTGGTATCCATTAAACCTGGACTTTTTCTAAGTCAGTTTGATTTGGTCTGTTTCGAATTATTACATGTACACACACACACACACACACACACACACACACACACACACACACACAATCAATTAACCAGTAAAGAAATAAATAAGAAAATCTTAATTTAAAAAAGAAATCCCTTAAAAAAGAGAAGGGGAGGGGGGACCCAAAAAACCCAGTAGGACTGGGTGAGGGACTGGAAAGGAAAGCAAGACCAAAAAAAGGTCTGAAAAGTTAGAAATCTAGAGGGTGTTTTCTTTTCTAATCAAACATTAAGATCAAAGTTGGATTTTTATTTTTGCTGTCTCTCTTCAGAGGAAGGATGTTCTGTCCTCTGAAACGGGCACTAGAGGAAGGCGATGTTACCCTAGATCTAGTTCAAGAAAGCCAGGGTTGGCCCTGAAAGCGAGTGCAAAGCCTCTTGCTCGCTGTCCAAATGTTAGGAGCAATGATCCCAGTGTGAAAGGCCTCCCATGGCGTCCACAGGAGAGCAAGGACAAGGCTTGTGGCCAATCAACATCTTGGAGGGTAGAAAGGGTTGTTGTTCTTTTTAATGAGTTATTAATTTTTTATTTTATGTACATTGGTGGTTTGCCTGCATGTCTTCATGAGGGAGTTGGATCCCCTGGAACTGGAGTTACAGACAGCTGTGAGCTGCCATTTGGGTGCTGGGAATCGGACCAGGGTCCTTTGGAAGAGCAGTCAGTGCTCTTAACCGCTGAGCCATCAATCCAGTCCAAGAAAGGTGGTTTGTGAAGAATAAAATATGAGAGAAAAGCTAGTCACCAACAAGCTCTTCTTGAAGGGACAGGCTGGTGGTGCTCTGGGAAAGAAAGAAAGGAATGGGCTAGGTTTTTGTTTGTTTGTCTTTTTTTTTAAAATGCACATTGGTGTTCTGCTTGCATGCAGAACATCAGTGTTTGTGTGAGAGTGTCGGGAGCCCTGGGACCAAAGTTACAGACAGGTGTGAGCTGCCATGTGGGTGCTGGGAACTGAACCCAGGTCCTCTGGAAGAGCAGCCAGTGATCTTAGCCGCTGAACCATCTCTCCAGCCCCTGGGCTTGATTTGTGTGATAAAAATAAGCATATAAATATTCCATCCCCCATCAGCAGCGCCCGTGGACTTCCGCCCAGAAACCAGGACACTATTTGGGCTGTTCCTGCTAAATCCTATGAAACAGTTCGTGGAAGCAAAGATGTTCCTCCCTAGGACAACACACAGAATCTGATAGTGAAATGATTTTTTTTTCAGACACTGCAGGATGCTGAAGGAGTGATGGAGAAAATTAAGGGCAGCGTTGGGGCTACGTGTATTCCTTTGGCGGTCACAGCCTGTCTGTATCTCTTCTTTCAAGGTCTTCAACTGTCCTGACATTCAGATGTTTGTCAAGGTGCTCTTTTCCTATGGAGAAGTTATTTTCTGGGTCTTGATTGATCTGAGCATCTGCCGTGGGGACAGTGCCTCTTCCTCTACACTTCCTGGAGGAGAGCCAACTGGATTCTCCTGGAGCCTGGCATCCTGACCTGGCCAGAGCTTCCCATTTCCTCCCTTCTCCCCATTTTTCTTCACTTCTAGTTTGCTTCTTTTTTTTTTTTTTTTTCAGCATTGGTAAGAACAGGAAGTACCGGGCTTCCTCTCCAGGGCTTCCGTCGAAGGGATGTACTCACCACATCGAAAACATCAGCCGGAAAGAGAAACACACACCCCCTCTAGAAAGCATGGCCCTCTCTGCCCACCCTACCCCAACCCCGGGCCCTCCCATCCTGGCCCCAACATACCCTCAAGAGCCTCAGAGGTCCGTGGGGTTGCACCACAGTTTGGACCACAGCAACACTCAAGCCAACTTTAATCCCACTGAAAACTTCATTCACAACACCGGGGAGATGGTTCAGCATGTGGGTAACGTGCCAACAAACCTGACAACCTGAATTCAGTCCCTGGGCCCATGACAGGAGAAGACAACGCCACGAGTTCCCTGACATGCATGTGCGGGTCACACACACACACACACACACACACACACACACACACAACTAAAGCCCAGGCTAAGCACTGTGTCACCATGCTGTGATCCCAGCACTTAGGACAGGAGGAGAGGAAATCAGAGGTTGAAGCCAAACTGGGTTGAATGGGACCACCAACTCCAACACAAAGATAAAGAACTGAATGGGACTAACTGTACAATACTGCCTGTCTACCATAGGATGGTTTGCGAGTTGGGCAAGGGGCTGGAGACTGAAACACACACACACACACACACACACACACACACAGAGAGAGAGACAGAGAGAGACAGAGAGAGACAGAGACAGAGAGAGAGACACGGGTCATCCTTGAAATAAGAATGCCTCTTTTATTGTGTTCCTGGGCAGCTTATATAGGGCTCTCCTTGACTAATGGCCACGCCCTAGCTCTCAGAATTTTTCAGCTGCAAGCCCACCAGAAACCACTCCCCTGCCATCAGGAACTCACGAGGGTCTCCTGCCCAGAGAAGCTGCAAGGACAGGAAAACAAGTTGTTTACTTCAGCAGGTAAGGGGTGACAGAAAATTCAGGGTCTGAGGGTCTGCAGTCCCCAACAGCTGACTGGCTGTAAGGACCTCGGGGCTGTCTCCATGTGGGTGTGGGTCAGCTGGTGACGACTACTATTCTGGGTGTCCTTTCTTCTGCCCCATGTGAACCGTGTCCGAATCTGCCATTTAATCAGTAAACGTGTGTTTTTCAGGGACCACTAACGACCCAGGGCTTATATACTCAATAAAGACAGCCAACACACCAGGCTGCTTACACTGATAACATCTTGACCTTAATTCCACATGACCTTAGGTAAATCTTAACTGCTCTCGGCCCAGGGTTTCCCTCAGATTAAGTGAAATTACCTAAAACATCAGCACAAAAGAAGTGTTTGGAAATCGTCCAAACACTTGGTGGAGGAGGAGATGACAAGGGGGATTTCTTGACGGTAGTTTACTGCAGTATCCTGATTAATTTTGTCCTGAGTTTTCCGCTGCATTCCAACAACGCTGTCATCTCTAACTCCATGGAGCAGCAGGATCTGTGCTGAAACCCCACAGGGCACCTTGAGATCCGCAGGGCCAACATGGAGTCAAGTTGCTGTGAACAATAGTTTTGGCTTCATTAAAAAGAAAATGCATTAAAAAAAAAAGTTTTATATTTTTACTTTCTCTTTTTCTGTAGATAAATATTTTGACTCCAAATGCAGTCACACCCTTTCTGTTGTTCTTTCTTCCCCGCACTCTTGTGTCCCTCCCTCCTCCTTTTAGACCTCTAGTTCATCTTCTTTCATTACACACACACACACACACACACACACACACACAGAGGCTTTATGTGCATAAACACAGTCACTGGCAAACCCTTTCAATCTAGGTTTTGTGTCTGAGAAAAAGTGTGATATGGGAGTGTCCTGGGTTTTTAAATTTTTATTTGTGTGTGTATGTGCGTCCACAGAGGCTAGAGACAGTGAATTCTGTAGACAAAGATGGTTGTGAGCTGCCCAGCATGGGGTCTGGAAATTGAACTTTGGTACCCTGGAAGAACAACATGCACTCTTAAACCACTGAGCCGTAGTTAGGCCCCAGGAAGTACATATGTTCATAAATGACAGCGTTGGCTTAGCTCAGACTAGATTTTAGAAGGATTTCTGGTGGTTAAATAAAAGCCGACATTCCTCAGGAATTGGTGGAACAGGTTTTCTATCCACCAAAGGAATCCTTTTCCTTGCCTTTGGCGTAAGGGACACATGGCTCTCCATTAACATGTACCTATGGTGGCTCATGCTGGCCTCCAGGCCCCTCAGTCCCTAGTCACAAGTCCCTGTTACACATTTCAAAGGCCCCACGCGAGTGTCCTTGTCCTCTGCCCTGAACTCACAGGCCTGCTCCAGGTCCAGGTTTCTCTCCCTCAATTTCTCGTCCTCCTCATAACCTGCATGAATTTCCCACACCCCTGCCCCACCCCTGACCATGTCCAGCCTGCTTTCTTTTCTCTGGGCTCTGGACAGTTCCAGTTGCCTCTGGAGGTTCACTCCTATTCACAATGAAGCTGTGGCCGTTTGGTGAGCACCCCACTTGCGTGCACCATCTTCCAAGCCCCAGGGAGTATTCTGTTTTCTTTCTTTTTGTTTTTCTGAGACAGGGTTTCTCTGTATAGCCCTAGCTGCCCTGGAACTCCTTTTGTATACCAGGCTGGCCTCGAACTCACAGAGATCCGCTTGCCTCTGCCTCCCGAGTGCTGGGATTAAAGGTTGTGCTACCTCCTCCCGGCAGGGAGTTTTTTTAATAACACCCTTCCCCTAGCTCCACTGTCCGCTTCCCTTAGCCATCACCATGCCTACACTCTTGGGGCTAGAAATATCTTCCATGGTAATTTGTAATTATTTGTAATATGATGAGATATGTCAGCTGTTTATAGCCACTCCTTCCTCAAGTTCACCCATAATGAGTCAGAGGGATGATGACGTCTTCAGGTTTGGCCTTCCAGGCTCTGGCTGTGTTCTCAGCATCCTGTGGCTTTTTGATGCAAATGCTAGGGTTTCCCAAGTAAGTATTACTAAATAAGGAACCTTACCACCCAGGGTCCCCAAAGGAACCAGATAGTACATTCAAGCAAGAACAAAGCACTGTTTAAAAAGCGGCAGTTAGGGAAAGGTACTCTATAAAGGACAAGGCACTGACACAGGTCTGGTGACCCAGAACTGCTACCCATCCCTAAACCCATAGGTAGGGACCAGTAGAGCCAGTGGGGCCTGGACCTCCAGGCAGAGTTTTGAGTTTAACAGAGAAGTGATCTCTGGCTGATAGCCAGCTCAAGACAAATTCACAAAATGTCAGAGAAATAAAATCCCTCCTCTCATTCCCCCCATTCCCCCAAACCCACTCATCCCCACCTCCCCTCAAATCTTCTGAGGCTCCTATTTAGCCAAATCAGCCTTCCAGGCAGGGTGGACTACAGATCTGGTGCTGTGGAGAAAATTATCAGACGTGCTAAACAAACAAAAGCGAGCCAGGAATGGCTAAATGGTGCCCAGACGGAATCAAAGTAAGGGCCATTCAAGTCCTCAGAACTGGGGACTGTTAGAGCTGGGCTGAGCTCTGACAACTCGCTTTGCATTTCTAGGAAGACCTCAAGCTTTTGCTTTGTGACTCAACCGTCAAAATCTGAGAGCTTGTGTCAACAAACAAGCCTCCCATTTTTCTCTCTGCTTCTCAGTGCTCTGTCATCCGAACATTCTGGCATGTGGCAATGTCCTACCCACAGTCTGGCTATAGAGGAGATCTCAAGCAAAGAGCCATTTGGGTTCCACCAGAGAACTCTGGTAACAGGCTCTGTGACTCTCCCCTCTCCAGTGGCCCGAGAGAGTTATAGTGTACTCTTAGGAGAGAGGTGGGTGGGAAAATCAGGGCAAAGGTACAGGATTTGTTGGAAGAATCCACAGATCAAAACTAGAGACAGGGGCTGGAGAAATGGCTCAGCGGTTAAGAGCACTGGCTGCTCTTCCAGAGAACCCGGGTTCAATTCCCAGCACCCACATGGCAGCTCACAACTGTCTGAAAATCCAGTTCCAGGGGACCTGACACCTTCACACCAATGCACATAAAATAAAAGATAAATAAATCATAAAAAAAAGACTAGAGACAGAATTTTACCTGGGGATGGAGGGCATGGCTGGAGAGCTGGTTCAGCAGCTAAGAGCATGTGCTGCTCTTGGGGAAGAGTGGAGTTCAATTCCCAGAACCCACATCAGGGGCTCACAACCTGCAACTCTAGCTCCAGGGCATCTAACACCTCTGTCTTCACTGGCACCTATACTTTCTCTCTCTCTCTCTCTCTCTCTCTCTCTCTCTCTCTCTCTCTCTCTCTCTCTCTCTCTCACACACACACACACACACACACAATTAAAATTACAATTATCCTTAAAAAAGAATCTACCTGCCCAAGAACAAGAGCAAGGAAGGGACCCTTCCTTGCTCATCCCTGCAGGGGGTGAACCTGAACTAGTGTGAAGAGCTTGAGCTCACTCTGGTGGTGAGGACCGGGGAGAGCTGGAGGGCTGAACAACTGTGCAACTACCCAAACCCAGAACTAGGCTTGTGAGATGGCCTAACCCAGCATCCACCTCATCAATGATCTGCAGTAGCACTGAAGGGGCCGGTCCTGCAGATCCAAAGCTGCAGTATCTCCCCGACACAGGACAACAACAGGATGTCCAAGAGGAGTCCCAGAGAGGGCCAGCATCAATAGTGTAGCAGAAATCAGAGGCCTCGAACCAGACCAATGACTCTTTGCAATGAACACTTCAAGAATAAACTGTGTGACTCACTATGTCACACTGCAGCTTCCATGGAGAGATTTCTTTTCTTTTCTTTTTTCCTTTTTTTCCTCTTAAATTTTATTTTATTTTGGGGGAGGTTGCAAGGGCAGTGGGCAGATCTGAAGGGATGGGGAAATGAATGGGACAAAGATGCACGATGTGAAATCCACAAAGAATAAATAAAAGGAAGGTTAAAAAAAAACTCTGCCTGCCCTAACCAAACTTCTCACCCCTTTGAAGGGAGCCTCCAGACACTAGTGATAAACCAAGCTAGCAGGACAGCCACAGCCTCCGTAGCCACTGACAGCAGCCAGAGTAGGGCTCTGTCCTAAATTCTCAACCTGCAGTCCGGTGAGGCAGGGTCCTAAAAACAATGATTACATGCAATGACTGGAGGGGCTTCAAAGGGCCTCATAGAGCCCAAATATCTCCCCAGTGGACTGAAATTCCTTTTGAAGTTTCCATCGTTTGTGCCAAGAACCTGCTTCTAGAAGTCTTCTAAAATGTGCACAATAACCTTAAAAAAGCATGATGCTTTTTGGTTACTCTTTTGTCTTTTCGGCATCTTTATTCATTCCCATGTCTGGAGACTCTGTCCAACATGAGCATATGAGCATCTGCAAGAAACACAGTTCCCTTTTTTTTCCCCTGCAAAACACCTCACCTAGAAGCACATCAGATGCTCAGTTCAGGGCTCATCCTGTTGGCAGCCAGGCAGGGTCACAGGACCTAGGATCAGTTAGCCATGCCCTCGCTCCAGGCTGTGCATCAGCTGGTGGTACAGGAGAACGCAGGGACCCGTAGCTGTGGCAATGACAATGGCTCTGCACCCCTGGCAGCAGTGCAAGCTGTGGATCCAGGATGAAGGGCTGGCTGCAGTCCCATTCTCAAAACCATTGTTCCCGGCATGGTTTACTGTGGTTCTAGGAGTGACGTGCCATTCTCTGTTCCCATCCACTTTCCAAGGTGGATCCTCAGCCTACCCAGAGAGTTCAGAACGTCCCAGGATCCTCTTGCTTAAATTCCCATGATGCTTTAATCAGGCAGAATCTAATCGATCTTTTGTTGTGAGAAACTAAAAGCACCAGCTGACACAAGACTGGCATACTAACTCAAGACTAGTCACGGATAAGTTCCTTTGTTGTTGTTGTTTTTGAGACAGGGTTTCTCTGTTGTAGCCCTGGCTGTTCTGGAACTTGTTCTGTAGATCCGCCTGCCTCTGCCTCCTGAGTACAGAAATTAAAAGCTTGTGCCACCACTGCCATCCAGCTACGTTCCTTTGTCTAAGAAGTTAGCCATCGCTCTGGAAAACAGCAGGGCCCCAGGGGGTGGATCTGATTAATGGGGAGATTGTGAGAGTCTGACTTAGTGAGCAGAGACTGAGAAAGCTCTGCTCACTAAGAGCAGGGCGGAGGCTTCAAGGCAGCGTCAGGAACACAGGAAGCACTAGGCAAAGGTTACACAGGATGTGTCAAGCCACTGACAGAAAAGATGGATGACTGTAAAGGCAACATCTAATGTCACCTAAGGGTTGCCACTGATGCCACGGAACATGGTGACTTACTGGACAGTTGCGTACAAAGCAAGGAAGACTTCTGCCTTGCCAAGTTAAGGCCACCGATTTTCTGATTTGCCTTAACAGTTCCGTTGACATCAGTCTGCTCAGCAACGGCAATCGGTTTCTGTCCCCTCAACTGCACTTGCCCCTTCGTATGGTTCTCTCGTGACTGACTTAGAAAGTGGAGATGAGCAGCGACAGCTGTGTAAACTCGCTCCTACCGAAATGACAGCCTCTGCGACCTTGCGTTGTCCCCAGGGAGGAGCACAGGAATATTCGGCCTTTTCAGGAAGCCGGTGCTGAATGTTGCTAATGTGATGGATGTGAAGTAGGAAGGTCCACAGGTGGCAGGATGTGGCTTCCTTTCTTTCTGCATTTCCTCTGCTTTCCCTCAGAGCAAGCACAACCTCTGGCTCACAGACAGGCAGAACTCAGGCTGAGTTACCATTCTCCTAGCTTGTCCGTGGAAGCATCATGGCTGCCAGCTAGGGACTCCACATGTGAACCCAGTACCCTTGGAAAGGGCCCTGCCACTGGCCCTTTCTCAGGCATTGCCAGAGTGGGGAATTCACATCTGGTGCCACACCCTCCAGCAGAATCCTTGGGATTCTTGTCTTCGGCAAATCTCCTGGGCATGCAGTGGAAGATGTATGTGTTGTCAAGTAGCATCAGACTGACACCCTTTGCCTCCATAGATGTCACCAAAGAAAGATCATTGAAAAATAACCCAAAGGAAACCATTAAAGGATATTACACAAGATGCATTTGATTTAAAAAATATTTACGAGCCACGCCCTTTATTCTAACAGAATGCCACTTAATAAATATTCCACTAGGATGATGAGCATAAACCACAAGGGTGGGAGGAGAATTTAAGGGGACTAACGATTGAAATTTTATGAAATTTTAATTTAACTTTCAGTGGGTCACACTCAGCATTGACAGATGTGGAGACCCGTCAGAGAAAGCCTTCCCTATGTGCACCGATCAAATTCCTAACCTTGGCACATAGGTCAGTATATGGAGGACCAGTGACACCGGCTCTTGATGACCTGAAGCAAAGGCTTCTTAAAAGTGAGGAAGATGACGGTGCAGGCCACCAGCAGGGTGAGGCAGCTAGGCAGAATGAGGACGAGGTAGAACAGGCCAGTGTCCACCTGCCCCCACTTACAGTCCCGAGGCATGCCTTCGGGCAGCTCGACTACACGAATGATCTTAGAAGAGAGGTTACAAGTGACCATGGCCAAGTCTACAATAGTCTTGAAGTGCTGTAGGGCCCCCCATCCTTCCACCCCACAGCAGTCGTAAGGGTTCTGACTGAGGTAGATGGCCTGCAGACTCCTCAGTGGCTGCTCAGACACAGTCCTCTGAGGAAGGGCTGTGAGGAAGTTTCTGCGGAGGTCGAGAGTCTGCAGGGCCAAGTTGCCACTGAACTTTGGGAAGCTAGTCAAGGAATTTCCCGAAAGATCCAGCTCCCTCAGATTCCTGAACCCAGAGAAGTCCATCTCTGCAGTGCCAGAACTGAGGCCCACATTCCTGAGAGCCAGGACTTGTAACGTAGGGGCGACAGCCCAGAGAGGGCTGATGCTCCCATTCAGAATCCCCCAGTTGCTAGACAAGTCTAAATGAGTGAGGGAGGTACCCTGGAATGGGCGGTCTTGTAATGCCTTCAGCCCACAGCCCTCCAGAGAGAGGCTCCTCAGAGAGGCCAGGTTTCTGAAATCCACACAACCTGAAGGTTCTGTCCAGTCTGAGGGCACCATCTGGGGACAGAGTGAGATCTGGTTGTGGCTCAGGTCAATTGTAGTGATGTTGCTGGCACTGTCAAACAGGCCGGTGGGAACTCCCAGGAGCTGGTTGGAGCTCAGGTTGAACACTTGGAGGTTCTTGAGGCAGTCAGTGAGCCCTGGAGCCAGGCGCAGCTCTGCCAGCTGGTTGTGGCTCACGTCGAGCTCAGAGAGGGCGCCTGGGGGCTCATGCTCCCGAATGTGGAGCATCTTCAGGCAGTTTTGGTTGAGATTCAGGTGGGAAAGGGATGGTGTTTTCTTTAGGAAACCATCTGGCAGGTGCCAGAACTGGTTTTGGCTCATGTCCAGGAAGCGAAGGGCTGACAGGTCGCTGGAGGCAAACTCTTCCCAGAGGTTGACAGTGGTGATATTAGTCACGTTGCCATCCACAAGAAGGAACTGGGCCACCATCTCCTGAGGCGAGGAGGTGTTATACAGGTCCCTGTAGAAACCCATGTTGTTGTCCCGCAGCAGGAGGGTGTGCAGCTTGCTGCACTGGGGCAGGAGGGGGAAAAAGAGCAATTGGTTGTGAGACAGGTCCAGTATCTCCAGTTCAAAGGTCACCTCCTCCCTGGCTGCCAGGAACCACTCCAGGATGTTATAACTGACATTGAGGAACTGCAACTGTGTGAGCCTGAAGTCCACAATGCAGGGGAGGTTGTTGTAGGCAAGGTTGAGGTGCCTCAGCTCGGTCAAGCCATCAAAAGCACCACCCTCAATCTCAAAGATATAGTTTCTCTGCAAATCCAGTTCCCTGAGGTGCTCCAGGCCCTCAAAGACAGAGTCGTCAAGCCTCATGAGGGTATTCCTGGCCAGGGACACAGCCTCCAGCGAGGAGAGGTTCTGAAGCATGAGGGCTGCCATGTCTTCGGTCAGGGAGTTCCCAGACAAGTCCAGGCTCCGAAGTCCTAGCAGGGTTTGGAGAGCTGCCGCTGTCTCCTTGTAGTTCTCGAAGAGGCGGTTGTCTGCCAGGCCCAGGCTGTGTAGGCGGCCTTGCCTTTGGAAGGCGTAGTGGCCAATACGGTCCAGGTGACAGCTGTGCAGGCTGAGGTTCTCCAGGTGTGGGTAGGCCTGGAGGGAATGATTCCACAGGACCCTGAGAGGGTTGGCATCCAGAATGAGTGTCCAGGAATGTGATGGGAGGCTTCTGGGTACCGAAGCAAGGTTCCGCCCCCGGCAGTCAGCAACTCCATCCACCTAGGTCCAAAAACACACATATGGAGTTTGCAAAAGCCATTAGCTAGCCAGAAGATGTCAGTTAGGTACCCAGGAAAAAAAACCTGTTAAGAAGAGCAATGTCATTGCTTCCTATAGGTTGGCCAGTAGAACAAGGTGTTTCTTACTTACACGTGAGTACCAAATGGCCCAATCTCCAAGGACAAAGTGGAGTGAGGAGTCCCAAGAAAAGGACAACACCCAGGTTTGGAGCCAGAACTCAAGTATGAATTTCTACTTTGCATATGTTAATTTGACCCTGGGCAAGGAACTAATCTCTTACAGTCTCAAATTCTTTAATAGGTTATTAAAATAAAACATAATAACTAAAAAATTGATGCTACATTAAAATACAAAAAAAAGGTAAAGCTTTTTTACTGGGCGTGGTGAAGTACCCAGAACCCAGAAGGCAGAGGCAGATGGATCTCTGTGAGTTTGAGGCCATCCTGGTCTACAGAGCAAGTTTCAGGCCAGCCAGGACTATATCGAGAGACGTTATATCAAAAGAAGAAAAAAAGAAACTCATATAACCTCAGCTTCTCCCTCAGATAAAAGTCACCAACCATTATAGTTGTAATTTGCTCATAGGTTTTTTGCACCCTGAGGATTGAGTGTGATTGCCTATGTAAATCACATTTATTATGGCTAATAAGTGTTGGCATATCAGCTGTAATTACCAATGTGCGCTAATTAATTAGGCTGCTCATTGTTGAACACTTGAGTTGTTGTTTTTTTAATTTCAGGATAGACTTTAGAATGAACTTGCCAGGTTCCTTCCTACCTCCATGCCCCCTCCCAAAGCCCACAGCATTTACCTTGGGATTGTATTAATGTGTGAAGAACTAACAATTTTACAGATTGAATCTCTGCCCCGGGACCGATGTCATCTCTGCATTTTCCTGAGGCCTCCCTGAAGACCACTGTGCGTAGTGACTTTCCTCAGCCTGTGATGGACCCTGTTCCTCCACAGTTGCTGTAGTCCAAGGAGGTTCAGATCTTTGTAATTCCCACGGACCCACCAAAGTGTTGCAAAGGACCCTGTGGTTACCGGAGCACACAGGAAGCCTTCCCGTGGCCATTTTAAGGCAAGGCCAGATGGCTGATGTAATAGAGACTAGTATCGGAGCTTTCAGACTCCTCAAATCCTAAGGGCCAGAGGAAACCCTTTCTTTGACCTCCTTGATGGTCAAGCTCTACAGCTCCCCACCAGACTGAGCCCTAAAAAGAGGCTCTGTTCCCTTCTCTTCCTATGCCTAGTCACCCCCAAAAGAGCTATTGTGATGTGAAATCATTCATTGCCTTTGGAGGGGAATGGTGGCCGTCATATGTAGCTGGGCTGCCACTGATAATAACATAATAAATGATAACTGGTTAAAAAACCTACATATCAGGCATCATTGTGAATGCTTGCTGTAAATTCATTCAATCATCAAAAGAGCCTGGTGTCATGATATCATTGTTAGAAATGATTAGTTTATTACCATTGTTATCATTATTGATCGGATTTCATGTCTCCCAGACTGGTCTTGAACTTGAAATGTAACTGAGACTGGCCTTGAACTCTTGACTCTTTTGCCTCCATCTCCTGAGTATAGGCTTGACAGATATGTGCCACCATGGCCAGCAAATATTATTATTATTATTATTATTATTATTATTATTATTGTTATTGTTGTTGTTGTTGTTGTTGTTTCTATGTTATAGATGAAGGAACTATCATAGAGCGACTTCAGGACCATCAGCTAAGCAGTGGTGAGGCTATAGGGTTTAGGCCTGGCCAGTCTGGCTGGTGACCCCTGCACTACACTGGGGTGTCCTCAAGTACATTGGCTACTGGTCGCCACAAGCAGTTTAGAACCATGATAGCCACAATGTTTGAGATTAATCAGCTTCAAGAACACTATCTTTCCCTGGCACCAAATATACTGGAAAAAAAATCTTGAATGTAAGTATTAAGCCTGGCTTCCAATTTGTCTTTCCAGTTCTTGGGCTTGAGGAATGCTGAGTAGGCATGAGTTTCTCACACAGACCCTTGACATCCTTCAGTTATAGGCAAATTTCTGGAACTGAGCTCAGTGATAACCTAAATGTATCTTCATGTGCAGGTAGGGAGTCCTCAAAAGACAAATGTAAAGGCTCAGGACAACCTGCCTCTGGACTTTCAGAAGCTTAAGCAAAGCTTACAACCAACGTGAACATGGCACTTTAATACAGTTTGGGCAGAGTGCTCTCTGTGGAGCTGCTGAAGCGCTTGTGTTGGCTCACACATGAACTCGCAGGCGGGACTTCTCCAGTGCTGGTGTGTCTCCCTCAGGGACTCTGGTAACATTAGCGGAGCCAGGCGTTCTGCTCCTGGTGGCTGACTAGGCCTGTTTCTGGGGCCTCCTGCTGACAATACACATGAAAAGGTGGTGGAGGGACTTCCGGGTCCTTCCCAAGTGCAGTCCTGAAATCTCCTGCTAAGGAGCAGTAAGCACACTGCACTGGGCAGGTATGCTGCTAGGCCAGTACACACGGAGTCAGACTGCCCTTTGATTGACAAGGCATCAGCTTTCTAAGCAGACTAAGCAAGCCTCATGAGGACAGGGGCCAAAGAGAGAGCAGAATCCAGGGGGAAACTCACCACCTTGCAGCCTCCTTGGGAAGCTGCAGCGGCTGTCCCACTTCCGTTCCTCCATTCCACAACCAAGAAGTGAAAACCCAGGCAGAGCCAAAGGGGCAGGAACTCCATCTCAAGCGCAGCACTGTGGACAGAAGACCAGGACAAACTGAATCAGACGGGTTAGCCACGAACTCAGCACGGGCAGAAGGAATCAGCTAGCTTCTGCGAGTATCTCTTGGAGGCCCACAGCTACAAGGAGGTGGAAAACCACAAATTATTCAAGTTTCTCAGCTCAGCCAACACATTTAACCTTTCGCTGACACCACCGGTGAGAGCTCATTTCATTTTGTCTGTGCCATTCAGTGGGCAGGTGGCTGACCTCTGAAACCCCAAAGGGACAGGACAGGAGACGCAAAGGCCTTGGTTGAGTACCAGGCCTGAGGTCACCGAGAGTTTCCTGTGTTTTGTCAGCCTGCAGTTTTCTCTCTCTCTGAAGCTCATCTCTGCCTGATGCAGGCATGAGCTCGAGATCTATTCCATGAATGAATGAATGAGTGAATGAATGAATGAGTGGATGAGTGCCTGGGCAAAGGAAGGATAAACTAGTATAGAAACACTGATTGTAGCCTCTGGACCCCGACAGATCAATTGCTTTGCTGAAAGAAGACTTTGAAGCCTAGTAGTGATGGCGCCCACCTTCAGTCCCAGCACTTGGGAGGCAGAGGCAGGCGGATCTCTGAGTTGAGGCCAGCCTGGTCTACAGAGTGAGTTCCAGGACAGCCAGAGCTACATAGCGAAACTGTGTCACGGAAAACAACAACAAACAAACAACAACCAAAAAAAGAAGAAGAAAAAAGAAGAAGAAAGGCTTTCAGAAATTAGTCTGTCACATTGGTTAGCTCACTTAAATATAGCCCATCCATAAAAGGATGTTCATATTTTCACCTAGATAAGGAAAAAAAAACTTGAGAAAATCAAAAAGCAATCTGGTGTGGTTATGGCCCTCCTGTCTGGCCAATGCAGAAAGAACAGCAGTGATGCATGGCTTGAAATGATACATCTATCAACAGAGCCTCCAATGAAGAGGTAACAGCACCACCTTCACAAATCTCAGGGCAACAAAGGTCCAAGTGTAATGCTGGTCTATCCAGGGTTCCAAATCTGAGTATCAAGGGGTAAGAGCAGCCCAGGTCCCCCTTCTGAGCTCCAGGGTGGGTAACCAGGGAGCTTTTCCCCCTAGATGGAATATCATGGACAGCCCTCCAAGTGTGAGATCTGAGAGCCCAGTGGCATCCTTGCCCTCCTCTACCCCCATCAAGAGCAAGAGCCTGGTCCAGCATCCCATCTGCCCCATTCTTGCCTGGATACCTGCAAGAAGGACCAGAGAGAGAGAGCAGCCCTTCGGTCTCTCCCTGGGTCAGCAGCAGCACCATGCTAAACATGAACCTCCTCACCTTCCACACCACTCACAGACCTTTCTGCTGGCACATGCTGACCACCGTTGGCCCCTCCTAGCCTTCCTTCTAGTATGTCTACTCATCCCAAAGGGTGATTTAACATCTTAGTCAGATTTGACCGTTCCCTGTTGAAAACAGACTATCAAAAAACCAAGTGAAACCACTCAAATCAGCTCCAGCTCTTACTGGAGGCCAGACTGGTTCTCTACACTGCAGAAACAACCCAGGATCAGTCCGCGTGAGCCTCTGGGAATCCCTTCCAAGGCCCTCTTCCTATTCCTGCACCTGTGCGGGAACTATTACCTCACGGCCGGCACAGGACACAGATGGCATTTGCGGAGCCATCTGGACTCCTGTCCTCAGTGTCCTCCGGCACCCTCCCACACACACACACAAGCACCCCTGAAACTTTGGGATCCCCGCCCATCCTGAGGTAAGGCTGCCAATTCGTAAATGCCAAGGACGCTAAAAATCGCTCACTCACGTTCTCATCTCACTGAATGTCCTGAAGCTCTCGGAGGAGAGATGGGGAAATGGGAATTGTCAGCACAGTAAAGTCTTTTCTCCACTTCCTGTCATGCGTGGGCTGCTACACGCAGCTGTACGCTGAATACTGACAAGCTAAACTCGGAGGTGTGAAGGGCAGGAGGGCAGCTCTCTAGGGGCTCACGACACCTCAGACTGGCACGCTGGATGAGCACGGGTCACTATACCCAGGGTAATTTAAATTTGTGAGACACCAAAATGTTCGCAAAATTTAAAATATTCTCTCCTCCTAAACTCAGCCAACTAGCCCAGAGGGGAAAAAAATGCCAGGCCCACAAGGGCAGCATCTGGCATTAAGTGACGGAATTGTCATGAGATTATAGAGTTTGGAACCTGGACAGTCCAGAGTTTAAATTCTGCCTCCACTCTCCATAACTTTTACAGAGTCTCCAAGTCTTGGCGAATCCCCCCCGTAAAACAGGCGCACTACTAACCCCTCGCAGACCTCGTGAGAGCCGCACAGGAGGCACTTATGCTGCAAGTGCTTCATCAACAGTGGAAGCCGCTGACAACCTAATTATTATTTATGAATTCCAAATAGCGCCGACAGCTTGTGTGGCTGTTGTTAGGTATCGTCTCTAGGGTGGTACAGGAAAAATACAGTGACTAACACGGCTAGAGGGGCGACAGCTCAGCTGTGCCAATTCAACAATCTACTCGGAAAGGCTGGATTAAAAAGTCTGTATTGAGAAGCAAGAATAAGACAAGGGGCTGGGGAGATGGCTCAACGGTTAATCGTTTTACTGCTTTGGCTGAGGATTTGATCCCCAGTACCCATATCGTGTGCTCCCAACCTCCTGCAACTCCAGCTCTAAGAGATCCAATGCCTCTGGCCTCAAAGGGCACAACCCCTCCCCTCAATGCACACGTGTATGTGCTCGTACCCACACATACACATAACTAAAAATAAATGTTTATTTGTTTGGTTTTAAAGAAAAGAATAGGGTGGCCCAGGGGCAGATGACTGCGCTGGTAAAGAGCTCTCCATCCTCAGAGCGATGATCTCATCCTGCCTTGCTCTGCTCACTAAACAGGCACAGAAGGCTCTGCAAGCCTGTGGCAGCTGGCCCACAGCATCTTTGGCTATCAGGAGCACTGCTGGGAAGTTAGAAGGCAGGAGAGTGGAGGATTCAAAATATCTCTCCCTTCCCTCTCCCCTTGAGATATCCCTGGTGACCCGTCTCTGGGACCACCATCCCTCCTCCCTCCCTCCTACCTAGGGCACAGATTCCTACACAGCAAGAGGCTCAGCCTCTGCCATCATCTTCTGCCAGTCTCCTGCATGACATCGCCTGTTTGAAATAGTCCAGGTGACCTCTGTTTCCTTTCTGAGCTAATGATGCAAATGAAATTGACCTTGAGGGGCAGGAGAGACGGCTCAGTGGTTAAGATCACAGCCTGCTCATCCTGAGTTCCATTCCCAGCAACCACATGCTCAATTCCCAGCAATCACATGGTTGCTCACAACCATCTGTGATGAGATCTGGTGCCCTCTTCTGGCCTGCAGACATACATGTAGGTAGAACACTACATACATACATACATCTTAAAAAAGAAAGAAAATGGTTTTGAAGCAGTGTTCAATGAAAATACAGAACCAGAGGTGATGGTTCCTGCTGAGGCAGAAGGATCACAACTTTGAGGCTAGTCGGGTCAACTTTTTGACTCTCAAAATGAAAAAAAAAAAAAAAAAGGGCTGGTTTCGTTGGGCCAGGATGTAGCTCAGCAGTCGAGTGCACCAGAGCCTGTGTAAGGGCCCAGGGGCAAGTCCTGGGACTGAAACGAAACAGAGGCATGGAATTATCGAGAAAGGGTAACAGGCTCTCAAAGCAGTAACTTTCAGGTTGGAAATGCTCTTCTGGACCACAGACCTGAAGGAAGCTCCTTGGACACACTACACCGCAGTGGTCAAGATGACCAGTGCAGCTTTCACGTCTCGCTGGAAAACCCCAGCGACCCTCTCCCGCACACATCTGCCTTCTTCACCTCTCTGCCCCTCCAGCTGTGGCTCCCATACCAAGGCTGCCAGGCAAGGGACTGCAGTGTCTTTGCCGAAGGAGCTATTAGCAAGTGTCGTGCGTGCATTATCACATAATTAACTTTCTCCTCAGGTAATCAGAGAAGTGAAACAAGCCTTAAATAAAGAGGCTTTGTGGAGAAGAAAGCAGGCGCTGTCAGAGGTGTTTGGTATTAGAGACAGTATGGATGGATTGGGGGGGATGCGAACCATCAGAAACAGGTGTGCGGTGTCAGCGCGGGAAGGTGACACTATGAACACATAGAGGATGTGACTACATCTGAGGGAAGGGTCTGCCTTTGTGGAAGAGTAAAGGGCACTGCCACCTGGGATCTTGGAAGAAAGGGGAGGGTCAGAGACCACAGGGTAAAGAACATTAGCTTCTCCAACAGCCCTGGGAACCAGGAAGTGCCATGGAAAAGCTCCAGGCAAGCAGGCTTACTTCTTTTGATTCTTAGCACAAGACTAGCAGGACTCCAACACTCAGCCAAGTTTAAACCTCGAGGCTCCCACGGTGAGCTCTGAGCTACAGGTGTGATACACTGAAGCACAGTGCTCTGTCTTCACAGCCCCCAGGAGAGAGTGCAGGCCCCGAAGCCAGTCAAAAACCCCATGGATCCAGGCTGTACTGCCCTACCAAACAATGGACTTGGATTCTTAAAGGGTGAAAGATGTGCCCAGTGTAGTGATTCACATCTATAATCCCACAAGGCCAAGACAAGAGGACTGCCATGAATTCCAGGCATTCTGGGAACAGATTGCGTCTCCTCCTCAAAAAACAAAGAAAGATAGTATTATTGACCATCAATTATATATATATATTCAATTATATATATCAATTATATATATATATATATAAATTCTACAATCAGTGGCTTAGTCAGGGTAAATGGAAAATTCTAACTAAATTAGTCAGCCAATTGGTCATTTTAACATTGTGCTTTTAAAAAATCATTATACTTTCATTTAACTTTTCTATGACTTGAAATTTCTCAAAATTAAAAAATAAAGAATATGAGATTTAAAATACACTTTTTTTCTGGAAGACAACTTTATACAATGGATGATAGGTCTTCGACGTATGTATGCATTCTTTTTAATTCAATAATTCCAATTCAAAAAGTTTCTTCTCCAATAAAATGGGAATAGCAGTGCTCAAACCTAAACTGGATTAGGTTTAAAAAGAATTTCCAAAAGGCAGCATCCTGGCAACACCTCACGAGTTGTCAACCAGCCTACGCTCAGCACATCTAGGGAAGGATAACGTCTTCATACCGGGTCCCGCCATGCTGGTCTCTGGGACATGGGTTGGACAGGCAGGTAAAGAGTTGAAACAGACCCCTCTAGCAAGTAAGTTTTAATCCAAATTTTGTAGTTGACCACCCTTTTGAGAAAAGGTAGCATTTCTGTCCTGGCTAGGTTTCTAACTAAGAACCTCAACATTACTGTGATAAGCTCCATAGCCAAATTAGCAACTCGGGGAGGAAGGGGTTTATTTCAGCTTACAGCTGAGGGAAGTCATGGCAGGAACTCAAGGCAGGAACCTGGAAGCAGGAACTCAAACAGATGCCATGGAGGACTGCCGCTTCCCGACTTGCTCTACACGGGCTCTACATGGGTTGCTCAACCTGTTTTCTCATGGCACCCAGGACCATATGCCCAAGGGTATCACCATCCCCAGAAAGCTGGGCCCTCCCTCATCAGTAAAAAAAATAATAAATGTTCCCCAGACTTGCCTGTTGGGGGCTGCAGACCCCTGGCCCCTTGACTTTCTTTGCTTGTCTCAGACCCTTTGCCTGCTGAAGTGAACTGAGCAAAACAACTTGTTTACCTGTGCCTGCAGCTGCTCTGAGCACGAGACCCTGATGGCAGGGGAGTGAATTCTGGTGGGTTTTACAGCTAAAAATCCCAAGAGCTGGGGCGTAGCTATCAGTTAAGGATCCCTTTATAAGCTGCTCCTAGGCACCCGTGTCCCTGCGTCTCTGTCTGTCTCTGTATATTTTTAAGGCTCCAGCCTAGTTCCTGGCTTGCACACCATCCTGTAGTGGCACAGGCACTACAATTGCCTGTAGGCAATCTGATGGAAACATTTCTCAAGTGAGGTTCCCTCTTCCCACATGACTCTAGTTTGTGTCAAGTTAACCAAAAACTAGCAGCACAATTTCCCACGGGATCACTTAGCACTGTTTTATAGCTGGAAATCCTAACATAGGGATGGAGTGATGTGGGCAGGTGGCCATTTGCCAAATGCGGATGCCAAGGAATCTCCTGGGCAAATGAACCAGGTCCCGCCAGCCTCCATCCTAGCCGCTGCTTGAATAGAGGCTTGAAGGTCACAGAAGCAATTCCCCTCACTGAGCATTTCCTAGAGCGAGCAACTGCTTGCTTCAAGCACTTACTACCTCCTCAGACTCCATTTCTCAGGGCCACAGAGATGTAAATGGACTCCCCATGTGGTCAGGGCCATCCCATCCAAACCAACAGAGGTCAGCTTACTTTGTCCAATCTACGGCCACAGAACATATCTAGCCACAGATCTTCAAGACTGCAAACGTGCTCCCACTTGAGAGATCGCATCTGGCTCACTGTGGCAGGCAGCGGGTTCCCAGTATCCCCTCTGTACACGAGAAAAGAATCGGTATGTGAGAAAATAGTCTCCTCAGGCACCCAACCTGTATTGCATTAGTTTCTCAGTTCCTTTCACAGGTTTTTCCCCCCTGCACTGGTGACTTCTGCAAGAGTAAGGGCAAGCCACCATGCTTCTTCAAGAGGAAGCAGGAAAGCATGGTGTAAAGGAGGGGGCTAGGGTAAGGCCTAGACCCACGTGGCTCCTCTCCAGTAGTGGCCACATGTGGCAATAACACAGCAAAAGGTTGGGTCAAGACAGCAGTAAAGAGCATGCGTGCAAAGCTTTGTCTTCATAAGGAAACGCCAAGGGTTTCCATGTAAGCACATGGCATCGGGGACTACAAGTGCCCCCACAGCCTCCAGCCGTGCCCTCTCCTCCCACTCAGAGGGCAGATACATGACTTGGTGAGGCCAGGTATCATCTGAACCAATGAGAAGTGGAGGTAGGTCTTCTGAGCAAATGGAGTCAGTGCTGGGGGGTGGGGGGGGAATACGCTGAAGGAGCTGTTCTGTCCCATTTACAGGAGATGCCTGTGAATCTTGGGCTTCCTGGGGAGGTGACACCCTGAGTCTGTGGGTCCTCTGCACAGAGACCACAGAGATTAACCACAGCTAATTTTATCCTGGAGTGGGAATGAAAATACCCACTCCCCAACACGGCTTCTTTGAGAAGGGACAAAAGAGCAACAACTGACAGGGACTCCTAACTGTCGCCCAGATCAGTAGAAACGCTGGCATCTCTGTGGGGCATCCCTGTGGGACCTGAGCCACACAGGGGTGTGGCCAAATGCCTGGTGAACGAAGAGCCTCAGTTCAAACTCGAGCCTGTGAGTTCCGCATCAACTCAACCTCAATACCACAAACCCCAACCACCCTGGGATACATGCAGTCCTTGGCTGAATCACACATTTCACAAGCTGTTTCCTCGGCAGGAAAGACCCTTTCTGTGGTCTTCTTTTACCAAATTCCCATTGATCCTTCAGGCACCTTCCTCCTGTTCACAGCCAAACAGTCCAGTTGAAGACTAATTTGACAGCCCACATGTTCTGATAGGATAGATGGATAGATAGATAGATAGATAGATAGATAGATGATAGATAGATGACAGATAGATGATAGATAGATATAGATAGATAGTTAGATAGATAGATAGATAGATAGATAGATGATAGGTAGATATGTATATAGAAAATCCTATCTATCCTTGCAGTTTTTTTATTAACTTTATGTTTATGAGAAGCAATTTGAGTGATTATTAATTATTAATAACTTAACTTCCCTCTGACATTTACATATGAAAAAAACTTGAACACATAGCCAAACTGAAACAGCCTGTGACCAGTGACCACTGTATTCCTACAACCTACATTCCGCTCATGACATTTTACTATTCTTACATTTTATCATATTTTCTACTTATCCTTCACTTTCTCTTATTTTTATCATGTTTGCAAATAGATTGCATGGAGCTGGAGAGATGGCTCAGCCATCAGGCATGTGTCTGCTCTCCCAGAGAACCAAAATTTGGTTTCTACCCGCATCTGACATAATGACACCCACAATGACATCTGCAGCTCCAGAGGATCAAATGGCTCTGGGCTCCATAGGCACATGCACGTACACGCATATACAATTAAAAAGCAACAAAAATAAACCCTAAAACAAAACAAAAAACCCAGCACAAATAGACATGGAAGAGAGAGATGCCTCACTGGTTAAGTGCACTTGTTGCTCTAGCAAAGGAGTTGGGTTCAGTTCCTAGCACCCATATGGCGACTCACAATTGCCTGTAACTACAGTTCCACAGGATCTGATGCCCTCTTCTGACATCATGGGTTCCTGCATGCATATGGTGCACACACACACACACACACACACACACACACTCACTCACATACATACAATACGGGTAAAATTAAATAACTATTTTTTTAAAAAACCAAATTGCTGGGCATGGTGGTACATTCCTGTAATCCCAATATTCAGGAGGCTGAGGCAGGAAGATGGTGAATTTGAGGCCAGCCTATGCAATTTTATGACCTGTTCTCAAAACAAAACTTAGAAAGGGTGGGAGGCAGAAAAAGGACCTTGCATGCATGGTTCAGCCATCAGCACCAAACAAACACACGCACACTGTGGTCACCAGTACTTCTCTCCCCAAATACTTCAGAGTGCATATTAACAATTTAACACTTTAAGCCTTGCTGTAAGAAGGTTGGGGAGATGGCTCAGTAGTTAAGAGCACGGACTGTTCCTCCAGAAGACCTGAGCTCGATTCTCATCACCCCCATGGCAGTTCACACTATTGCTGTTAACTCTAGTCCCAGGGGATCCAAAGACTTCTTGGCCTCTGTTCAGGCACATTAAAAAAAAATACAAAATTTTAAAAACCTGTAAAGACCCACATCGAGGAGGCAGAGGCATGAGGATTGTCATGAGCTTGAGACCTACAGGAGCTACATAAATTTCAGGTTAACATGGGCTCCGGAGTGAGGTCCTGTCTCAAAAATAAACTTAAGAAAAATTAAAATTCTCCTGATGCCAGGTGGTGGTGGCACAAGTCTTTAATTCCAGCATTTGGGAGGTAGAGGCAGGCAGATTTCTAAATTCAAGGTCAACCTGGTCTATAGAGCAAATTCAAGGACAGCCAGAGCTACACAGAGAAACCCTGTTTCAAAATAAACTGAAAAAGAAGAGGAGGAGGAGAGGAAGATTTTTGAATTCACAGAGGAATAGGAATATTATGATTTTTTTTTAAAAATCCTTTCTAAATGAGGCATGCTGATACAAGACTGTGATCCCAGTACTCAGAATACTGAAGTAGGAAGATGGAGAACTAAAGACCAGCCTGGGTTACATAGTGAGAGTCTATCTTTAAAAAAAAAAAATTACCTTTCTAAAAAATGAAAATTTGGAAGATTATTGCATAAAGCTAAGAGAACTGTCGTAAATGTGTTCAGTCAGTAACATTAATGCTGGAGCTCACGAAGACCCCTTCAGACCCCGATTCACAATTTAACATCAGCGACGGGTTCTATGCACTAGGGGTGACTTCCGTGTTCTTCTTATTGTGGTAACATATGTGTATATTTTACCACTTTAACTCTCTTGAGCATAATTCCGTGGCATTAAGTACCTTCACATGGCTAGGTAACCACCCCACCATTGCCATAACCTTCCCATCAGCCCGCCCTCAAACCCTTGTCATCTGAAATCCCTCCCCACACGCCCCTCTCTGGCACAGCTGGAACCACGGATTTTCCTCTGGGGATTGCCTGTTCTAAAGAGAATCGGGTCCTAGCTATTCTCTTACATCAGAAGCCTTCCTTCCAAGGCCCATCCGGTTGTGGCACACATCAGGATTTCCTTTTGAAAGCTGAGTGCTGCCTCGACCAAATCATATTTATCCATTCATCATTCATCACCTTTTGACCATGGTAAATAATGATGCTGGATTTGAGCACAGGCACACAGATAACCTGCTTAATTATTTCCATTTTTCAGATAAGGAATCTAAAGGCGGTTGTCAACTCATAGTGACTCAGGTCATGGAGAGCCGAGTTCAGTCCAGGAAGAAGGTGCCAGAGGAACCCCTGCTGGGGAGCTGTTTTGTTTGTCATTTAAATGTTCAGCTGGAGTGCACAGGTAGATATATACTTGTTGGTGAGTAGCCAGGAGCCTCTAGCCAAGATAGCTGGCTACTACCTTAGAACTCTGGGAGTGCCGCTATAACTCAGCGGGCCAAGAGGTGACATCTAACCCTTAAGATCCTATATCTAACCACAGTATCTATTCTCTGACCAATGCCATGCTATCTTTGATATTCTGATTAGCACCTTCGTGGAAGCAGCGTGATCTTCTGGGGGAATGAGCTAAATGACTAGAGAGTCTTGAAGTCCTCGGAATTAGAAAGAAACAAGCCAAGATTATTGCCAAAACAGAAGCTTCAGTTTAAGGACTAGAAGAAGAGGTCAAAAACCAGAGCAAGAGAAAGGCCATTTGGGCAGTCCCACGTGGAAGTTTCAAGTGCCTTGCGGGGTTGGGGAGGGGTGAATGAGAATGGGGGGTGTTTCAGGGACCATTAACTCGCCTGAAGTTGAAAAAGGTGGCCCCAGACCAGGCAGGGAGAGAGCTATTCACCATTGATTTTGCCATCTGAGGGACAGCCCTCAGTCTTCTCACCCAAAGGAAACAAGAAAAGCCAGGACAGACCGACTGGGGCTACCTCAGATGTCTAAGCCTCACCGAGAAGAGGCAGTGTGCAAAGTCAGAGCCCCAAATGCTATCTCCTGAGGAGAAATCCCCTCCCCGATGGTTATCTTTCTTAGAGGTAGGAGCAGGCAGTAATGCAGGGCAAGCCCAAGTACAGAGCCTGATTGTGGTAAATGTGGGGGCTGGGGCTGAAGGAGGGGAGTCCCCCGGGACCTCACAGAACTCTGTGACCACACTGAGCCCATCACTGGTCGCTGCCTTGTCCTTTTTGCCCATCTCACTGGTGACCATCAGGGCAAAGTCCCTACTTCCTCCTTTGTCCCCTCTGCTGAGGCTGAAGTCTCACACCGAAGACACAGTTTGCTCTCAGGCCCTGATTCTGTTAGTCCTGGAAAGTTCTCTCTATCTGCCCACATTCGTTTCTCCTGCTTCTGGTAACAACTGCTGGACTGCTTTTTGGGGAAACACACCACATACATCCTCCCTTCCTCCCTCCCTCCCTCCCTCCCTCCCTCCCTCCCTCCCTCCCTTCCCCCCTCTCCCTTCCTCCCTCCCTCTGTTGTATCACATAGAATGTATTACTGTAACCATTTTTTAGGCGTGCAATTTAGTAGGCAGTACATTTCACTGTTCCCCTACTCCAGGCCTTCTTAAGAAGCCTAACTTTTTGTTTCTTTGGGTTTTGTTTCTTTTTGGCTGATCCCAGCTCCTCACTGTGGGGACTATGAAGGAAGCTGTCCCTGTTACAACCTCTTGTGCCCCTACCCAGAGTGAGTGATTGGCTTATATCAGCACAGTATCAATCCAGGGACAGTAACACCACTCAGGGGAAGGACCTTTTCTCCTGCTTCATGTGTCACACTGGTGGGGATTAACCTGGAAGCTGAGGTAGCCTTTGTCTCTGCCTCCAGAACATACCCAGTAAGGGTAAAGCAAAGCCAGAAGAGGACAGATGGATTCTTGGTGGCATTTTTTTTTTTTTGAGACCTGGATCTAGACATGCCTGAAGTAACTGCCTTTAGACTTTTCAGGTCTATGACAGAACAAATCCTATTGTTGGGATGAAACCATTTTCAGGTTCACCTGCAGTTTAAATAATCCTATCTAGGGCTGATCCAGTATGCACCTCACTGGGACAGTCTTGGCCTAGCATGTGCAAATACCCGGGTTCGATCCCCCAGGCTACCAAAAGTAGAAACAAATAAATAAATGATAAAACCATCTTATCTCTAGATCCTTGAGATCAGGTTTGCAGTTGCACACAGCATTATGAGATAGAAGCTCCATGGTCCTCTTTCATTTCTTCTCTGCCTCTCCAAGCTTTCTGAACCACCGGCTAACCTATCAGACCGCACACATCACCTTTGTTCAGCTATGAGGCTGGAAAGAACGGTTTGGAGGGAAGGGAATAATAAATCCCACCAAGGGCAGAGACACATCCATAGGTTAATGAAGTCGTCACTGAAATGACACCTGAGCAGAAGTCAGTGGCACTTGGGACTGTGTTACAGACAAGCAGGTCCTGGGGTAGATGATCAAAGCTCTCCTGACATAGGTGGTTATCACACCTATCACATGGATGTAGCATGGCCCAAGCTACCAGTTATCCACAGAAGAGTCTGGCCTCCACTCCGTGGTGGGACATGCACCACCAGAAAGCAGCTTGGGGTCTGCACTGGGTCTGTTTTCAAGTCTGGAAGACCAGGGACAGACGGGCCAGTGCCGGTGTTCCTCAGGACAAAGACAAAGAGAGCCAGCACTGTTTGGGATGCCCCTGTAGCCCTTGGATAGTGGCTTAAGAACTATAGGGTAGTGAGTTCCAGGACAGCCAGATGGAGTCCGTGTGAGCGTCCACAGAGCTCCCTCGAGGGACCCATCAAACGAAGGCGCCTTCTCTGTGAGGATGTTTGGTTTTGTTTTTAACCTAAAGGCAGGTGTTGAGGTTTTTTTCTTGGGCCCATGAATCTATACCCCTCTAGGAACTCTGAGGCTTACATATACAGCCTATGGGGGATCCCCAGGCTAGAAAGGCCCCAAACACCTGCAGCCATGGAAACTTTGTGCCTCACAGTCAGTAGCAAAAAGGGACCCTGGAAAGCCTGTTCTAATTGTCACAGTGGGGCACGTGTTCATCTCCGTAGAGCAAGCAACGTGGAGCCAGCTCTGAGGGTAATGCTTCTTCCTGCCCGGCTCCTGGGTGTTTATGGGAACATGGGTGTGTGTCTGTGCCTGGAGAGGCCAAGAGGACTACAGCAGAATACTGGACAGGAGGCAGGAGGTAGGAGCCTGGCTCTAGCCTCCCTCTGACTCTCCATAGCGATAGATCAGAGTAACATCCCAGTAGATTTTACCTGGACAAAGACTCTAGGAGAAGGGCTTTCACTATCTGTTGGCTGAACACACAGCTGAGCCTGGAAAATCCGGATAAATCCTTACGACTGCCTGTGTAATGGTGGGTCTCAATTTATGTCGATGTGCCGGCAAGAAAGACAACGCAAACACCCACATGGTGAGTGTTCGCAGCCTCGTCTCTTTATGTCCGGTCACTCAGACCAAGCAAGGAGCATTAACCATCGTGCAGATGAGAAAACGGAGGCTCAGAAGGTTCGGTGACCTCTTCACAACCACAGCTGGTTCTAAAGCCCTAGGTGCTTCTCCCACATCACACCCCCTTTCTCAGCTCTAAGAGTTCCTGAGGGAGGGACTTCCACCTACACCAGAGGTGTAGCCCCCAAATCCAGCCCAGAGGCGGGGTATCTGGATACCGCAAACCCAACTCACAATGAGCCTGAGTGTGCGCGCGCGGGGGGAGGGGGGCTGCCTGACCTCCCACCACCCAATCCTTTCCCAGCTCGCCCACCTCGAGAAGCCTGGCGGTGCCCGGCGGTGAGCCCACGCACGAAATACTCACGGCTCCCGCAGGCCCAGGCGGCTCCGTGGGGCGCATCGTCTCCAGGGCCCGGGCCTCCTGGACAGCAGTTGCCGCTACCGCGCTGCCTACTCGCTCTGGGGCATCAGATTATTTTAGCACTTGCGGAAGGAACCGACGGAAACTGAAGTCACATGGAGAGCTCGCTGCTCAGCGACTCAGCACTCAGCAAGCGTCTTAGAAGGAACTGCGACCGCGGGGGGCGCGGGGGATGGGACAAGGACGCGGGCCCCTGGAGGACCTTCAGAGTTGTCACCACGCAGGTGCAGTCTGCGAAGACGTTAGGGTCGCTAAGCTCCCTCCCCGGTGGGTGAGCCTGGGAGCTGGGAGTCCTGGCTTGTAGTCGGTTATCCCAGGAAGTCTCCACGCTTCTGTCCAAGGATCAAGTTGGGACAGAATTTGGTGAAGGGCAACACAAGTTTATTTAATTAAAAAAGGGGACCAGTTTACCATTTAGAAGGGTTGTCCACCCATTAATCTTTGTTTTTTATCTACTCTGCTGGTCTTTATCAATCATTTTTATGGGCACCATGCTTTTTTTAAAAAAAAAAATTAAGTAAATAAATAAATGGAAAAGAAAGTTGGGCATGGTGTTCCACACCTGTAATCCCAACCCTGAAGAGGCTGAGGCAGGAGGATCAGAGTGTAAGATTGTCCTGTCATAAATAGCAAGTTTGGGGCTTCCCTAGGGTTCATGAGACCCTGCCACAAACAAATAAGCAAGAAGAACTGATGAAGACAAGGAAAGGAAAAATTTGGTTTGCTTCTAATGGAGCTTGCATTGTAGACTGTCAGTACCATCAATTTCTTGGCTCTATTGAGTATGGGTAGGTTGTTTGATTTGCTGTGTAAAATGTTCTCTGCCAATGGTGGTCGTGTGCACAGGGCTTGCATAGATCCAAACCAAATCTGGAGAAGCAGATATGAGCTTCCATCCCCAACCATTTACAAAGGAAAAATTAGGATCTCCAGTGGAATCTCAGTGGGTATACAAACCACACTTAAGGGCGGGTCCCAGCCCTAGTAGTAGATGGCCAACACAAAGTCCAGTCTTGTTAGTCAGACTCTAGCCTATCTGGTTTAAGAATCACTGGTGTCTGAGTCCTAATTTTCTCATCCACTTCTCTCTCTCTCTCTCTCTCTCTCTCTCTCTCTCTCTCTCTCTCTCTCTCTTTGTTTTTTTTTTCGAGACATGATTTTTTTGTAATATAGCCTTGGCTGTCCTGAAACTTGCTTTGTAGATCAGGCTGGCCTCGAACTCACAGAGATCCACCTACCTCTGCCTCCCAAGTGCTGGGATTAAAGCTGTGCGCCACCACCGCTGAGCTACTTTTCTTTCTCTTAAGACAGGGTCTCATTTTAGTCTCGGTTGCCTGGAAGTTCCTCAGACACACTCCATTCTCCCTGTGCTGAGACCTCCTTGGCGGGAATGATCTCCTCCCTGCCTTTCCCAGACCTTTCCATCCTCAAGGCATGGGTGAGGCTCCCCGTACCCCAAGCTTTTCCCACCTCAGAGGCCTCCTGCTCTGCACACATTGTGTATCCTGACTTCATGACAGGGTGTACGCTGTGATTTTTCTTTTTGAAATTATATCTTGCTTCTCAATTACACTGTCACCTTTTAAGGACAGCAACCATGTGCTATTCAGAAAAACCATACTGCCCAGTGTGCATAAAGATGCTCAGTAAACATTTATTCAGAGAAGAAAGGGGGAAGGAAAGAAGAGAGAGAATGGGCACTAAATGAATCTATCTTTTCTGTGATTCCCTGGTCACTGACGTCTGAGAGTTGTGTTAGAGTCTTGGTTTTTAGATGATTGTGGCTCCCATGGGCTCTGACTTTTAGATACTTGGTGTTGTGCTGAAGTTTCCTTTGAGACTGAAATATTAAGGAAGCTCCATAAACCAGAAAGTAAACAACTCAAAACAACTTCAGGAAGACCCTAAAACTGACCAGATTCACATTCACTAGGCCCCTCCCTTCCAGAGTAAGTGATAAAGACTCCTAAGGGTCACCCTCAGAGAAGCCAAGCTGCAAAGAAGACTCTCAGATTAGACCCACTGCCTGAGAGAAGCAGAAACCAGCTGAGCTTCCCGGAAGAGCTTTAGATCAACTGAGGCACCTGGAAAGGACACTCTCCAACCTGTTGAACTGCCTGCAGGCTATGCAGTGTGCTCCAGGCTCCCAGCTTTTGTGAGCTGCTATCTGTTCTGAGGCGGTCTTTGGTCATGCAGCTGTCTTTGAGTCATTTCTGTTCCTGTAAGTAACCCCTCACCTGTATTCCTGTAAGCTATGACACCTATAGGTTCATATATTTGAGTGCTTAATCACCAGGATGTGGAACTAACTGAGAAGGATTAAAAGGGTTAGAAGTCGTGGCCTTGTTGGACTAGGTGTGGTCTTATTTATTGGGGGCGGGCTTTGAGGTTTCAAAAACCTACAGCAGGCTAGGTCAGGCCCAGGGTCTCTCTGCCTGCCAAGCCTACCTTCAGATCAGGATGAGGCTCTCACCTGCCTCTCCAGCTTACCAGGGTTCCTGTTGTGATGATAATAGATCACCCTCTAAAATTATAAGCAATCCCCCAATTAAATGCTTTCTTTTCTAAAAGTTTCCTTGATCTTAGGTCTTAGTGTCTTTTTCACAGCAATCGAACAGCAACTAAGACGTAACCTGAGCACACCTCATGGCTCACCAACTGGGGCTTTGATGGTATCCACACTCCGGTTTGTCGTGGGCTCCCTTTCTGGGGTGAGTAGATGTGTGTGTTACATCTTCCCAGGAAGAGTCTTGCGTAATACTTGGTCCCCAGTCGGTGGTTGTGTGTGAAGGTTTAGGAGGCATGGCTTTGCTGGAGGAAGTGTGTTACTAGACGCAGACTTTGAGGCTTCCACCATCTCAAGCCATCCTCTGAGGTGTTTCTGCCATCATGGCTCTGCTCTGCCATCATAGACTCTAACCCTCTGAAACCATACCCCCGATTAAATGCCTTGGCCATGGTGTTTCCTCACAGTAGTAGAAAAATAACAAAACAAGTACCCTTTCTGTGTTTCTTTCTTTTTGTTTTGTTTCTGTTTCTGGTTTTGGTTTTTTTGTTTGTTTTGTTTTATTTTTTGTTTGTTTTGTTTTGTGTTTGTTTTTTCCAGACAGTGTTTCTCTCTGTGTAGCCCTGGCTATCCTGAAACTCACTCTATAGTAGTCCAGGCTGACCTCAAACTCAGAGATCTGCCTATCTTTGCCTCCATAGTGTTGGGATTAAAGGCATGTGCCACCATTGCCCAAATTTTTTCCTTTATGTATTTATTTTTTTTTAAAAAAAAATTCTATCTTGAAATTCACTCTGTAGACCAGGCTGGCCTCAAACTCAATAAGATCCACCTGCCTCTGTCTCTCAAATGCTGGGATTAAAAGTGTATGCCACCTTTAATCTATTTCTATTTCTTTTTTTTAAAAAAGAAGATTTATTATTTTATATATATAGTATTCTGCCAGCTCAGAGATGCCTCTGAGGCATCTCTCTAGCTCATATTTCTATTTCTTAAATTAAGCTTCCTAATAGCTTGTCACTTGTGGGCCACTCAGGGCCAGGAGATGCCTACAGTGGAGACTGAGAGGCTACAGACATCTAGATAGAAGCAAGTGGGACAAAGCGGGCCAGCTTCCTCCTCCTGCAGAGGGATCCGTGGGAAAGAGGAGTCAGCATGTACACCCAGCCATGGAGTGGCAAGAATTAGGCCTGGAAGGTCACCTTGGGCCCAGAGATTGTCCGTTTGCTTTACCTCTGGTATTTCCACCTGCCTTGGGTTCTCATCCCCTCATCACAGACAGGGCGACCTTCCTATCCTGGCCTTTCGGCTTGTCATCTGGCCTGGCCATGACATGCCTGGGGCATGCTCTACTTCTCCGGGCCCCCCCCCCCCCACATGACAGGGAGGGGATTTCCTTTGAGGCCTTAACTGGGAATTGTCCTCCTGCCCCACATCAGCTGGTTACTGCAGGAGACTCTTCGCTAGTTTCATTTCCCTCATTAGGAATGAAGTTTTTTTAAGAACCAAAAATCCAAACCACTGCCCACATTGGTACTTCATGGTACCAACCCTGGGAAAGCTGGAGGTTAGCGTAAAGACCCTTGAGCTTTAGAGGGTGAGGGCCACCAGTTACTACTGGGTCCTTCCCAGAATGTTGCTCCTCTTCAGTCACCTGGAGGATGAGGTTGGGCTCATCTCCTCGGCCACTAACTGCAGCATGCCACCTCTTCCTGTTTAAGGACATGCTGACAATATCAACAAATAACCAGACATCGAATGTTGTACAACGATAACAAGATGTGCTTGGAAGTCCCCTGTGAAGGCCAGAGCTTGGTGGGAAAGGGGGCAGCAAGGTGGGGCCTCACAGCTGACCACCATGATGGACAAGAATTGGGTGCTGGGGGCTTTGAGGGAGAAAGAAAGCATAAGTGTGGAAGACTGCAAACTAGCCCTTCTGGAATTTGGGTTAGACTGACAAGATTAAGAAAGCTTCAAATAAGGCCAAGGCCAAAAGGAGCAAAATATGGGAAAGAAGAGGCCTCTCTGTGTCTGTGTTCAGTGCTGGATTGGAATCGTTGTCATCTGCTAAGGTTCCACACATCCCTGGAGACCTTGAGCTCTGAAATGCTGGAGCTATGATTGGGTCGTGTTTATGTGCTTCCTTAGCCTAAGCACCTTGTAGGGCTGTGCAAATGTTTCCTAGCCAAATGAGAGTTCCTGTCATTTCCTCTGCAGTGTTCGGAGAGTTGAGGACTTGGGAAGTCATCCATTGGTAACTCAAGAGCACTTTTCCGTTTTAAAATATTTTGTACTTTTGTTTATTTTATGTGTATGAGTGTTTTGCCTACATGTAGCCCTGGCTGTCCTGGAGCTCACTCTGCAGACCAGGCTGGAGTCGAACTCACAGAGATCCACCTGTTTCTGCTTTCCAAGTGCTAGAATTAAAGGCGTGTGCCACCACCGCCCAGTTAAAATAAACATTTTTTAAAGAATTCTGCCTTGCGGTTTTCACCTTTTTTTCTTCCTAGGTTTAGAATGTTCTCGGGCCCCTGTGAGCTGTGGAATAATCTTTGTACACTATAAATATGTATATTTCTCATTGGTTAAGAGATGACTGGTCTATAGCTTGGCAGGAAGAGATTGGGTTGGAGAGCCACACTAGGAGGACTCTGGGAAGAAGAAGGGTAGAGTCTCAGGAGTCACCAGCCAGATGCAGAGGAAGCAGGACATGTGTAAAATGAGGTAACGAGCAATGAGCCTCCAGGAAGCAAGTGAAGGAATAGAAATGGGTTAGTTTACAATGTAATGTCTAGTTAGTAACAAGCCTAAGCATTTATAATTAATAATAAGTCTCTGTATGGCTATTTGGGATCTGGCTGGAGGGACAGAAAAGTCAGCCTACACCTGTGACCATACACCTGAACAGCTCACATCTTAAATGCCTCTTGGGTGTCATATCTCCATAGAGGGAATCTCTGATCACACCCCTTAAATACCCCAACCCTCTGTCACTGTCTTTCCCCCAACCTTGCCTTCCTTTCCTTCACCATATCTTTCCTTACGTCACTGCACAATACTTTATTATCTATATTTGCTTACTCATTATATTTTGCTAACTAATTTCTCTCAGTCACCTCCTAGATGCTGTGCCGCTAAGGAAAACAGCACCTGTAAGCCGACTGCTCTACCCCAAGGCTGACGACAGAGCCTGGCACATGCCAGGGGCTCGTGAGTTCCTGTGGGCGGGTAATCATCCACGGAAGTTTCCAGAGAGCCAGAAGTCGGGAGCCAAGCTACAGTTGAACATGCTGCTCAATTCGGAAAGTGGCGTGTTGGGGTGAAAACAGGGAAGGACAATCGCTCTTTAAAGGACCTGAGTTTGGTTCCCAGCATCCATATCAGGTGGCTCAAAACTGCCTTTAACTCCAGCTCCAGGAGATCCAGTGCCCTCTTCTGGCCTCTGCAGCAAATATACTCACATAATTCATGTATGTGCACGCGCGCATGTGCGCACGCACACCCACCCACCCACCACATTTACTTAGAAATAATAAAATAGATCTTTTGTTTTGTTTTCTGAGACAGGGTTTCTCTGTGTATCTTTGGCTGTCCTGGAACTCAATCTGTAGACCAGGCTGTCCTTGAACTCACAGAGATTTGTCTGCCTCTGCTTCCTGAGTGCTGGGATTAAAGGTGTGCACCACCACATCTAGTTTAATAAAAATAAATCTTTAAAAGTGAGATATTATTACATAAATATATACAAATATATATATAAATGTCATATATAAATTACCCCACCATGCACTCATTTCCCTGGCAAAACAGATCAGTGGAAGATGAACAGAAATGGGACCTAGTGTCCAAAAAAAAAAAAGGGGGGGTTTAGTTTTGACAAAATGAAAACTCATCTGCATATGGTGATATAATCAGGCAGGGAAGAGAAACCTCAAAGTCCTGCTGAGCATCGAGAAAGACACACCCGGAAAAACACAGGTGCAGGCTGGGGGCGACAGCTCGGCTGCTAGAGATGCACGTGGCCAAGCTGACAATCTGAGTTTGACCCTGAGAATCCACGTGGTGGAGAACCAACTCCCACGAGTTAGCCTCCAACTCTCACCCGAGCGTCCCACTCATTCACACTGAACAAACGAAGGTGGCGAGAGAGACAGGTGTCCCGTGGGGTCTCTCAGTCTGGACTGGTTTATGGCAACATTAGGAACCCAGACCAACTAGATTTTTAGTAATATTGACTGTGGTTTTTTTATTAAAAGTTTGGTGGGGCTGGAGCAATGACGTGGTGGTTAAGAGCACTTACTGCTCTCGCAGATTTCGTTAGTTCAGGTCTCAGCACCCTCGTGGCTGCTCATAACTGTTCATAACTCCAGTTTCAGGGGATTTGACACCTCCTTCTGACCTCCATGGGCAACAGGCACACATGTGGTGCACATACATATATACATGCAGACAGAACATTCATACACATGAAAAGCAAAATTGTAAAAATTATTTTCTGAGCCTGGCAGCGGTGGGCACATGTCTTTAATCACAGCACTTGGGAGGCAGAGCCAGGTAGATCTTTGAGTTTGAGGCCAGTCTGGTCTACAGCCAAGACTACACAGAGAAAGTGTCTTGAAACCCAAAATACATATAGATTTTTTTTATCTGACTGCTAAAGAAAGGCAAAAATAAGCTACTGTTATCATTACATAAAGCTTGCCTTTCAAGCTTTCCCTATGTGTTATTATATAAAATTATATATAGTAATATCATATATGTATCATTTATATCATTCTGGATGCTCCTTGTAAATTTGCATTGTCCATAACGGCCCAGTCCTTTGTGTGACACTTTAGCACAGGTCCAACCCCTCCTTCTAAGACTGCCTAAGGTCACAGTTTCTTATCATTTAGACCTGTGACACCATTGATTACAAACTTTCTCCATCTAGGACCACGATGCCAAATCAATCCAGTGATATTTTTGTCAGCAAAGTGTGAAGTTCCCAACGTCTGGGTTATTAGACAAAGTGAACAAAAAGCTTTCTGCACCTTCAGGCTATGAAACCAAAACGACCTTTGGTTTTCAGAGCTTGAAGAGTTCAGAATCCGACCCAACATGGTGACCCAGAGAAGGGAATACTCACGAGGCTGAGGGAACAAAAAGGGAGGTGAATTCCTAGAACCGAGAGGGATGCGGGCCTGGGGGTGGGTGGTGGGTCAGCTGTAGCTTCCGGAGCTGTGAGGAAATGCACAGGCTAAGAGGAAGTTCTTGGCAGCCCAGAAGAGCCCTGGCAGTGGGGCAAGGTGCAACTGCCACAGAGGCCCCCCAGCTCAAGTTCACATCTCAGCCTGCTCTCACCAGAAGCCATACACTCCTGGACAGGACCCCACAGAAGAGCCCCTGCGGAGCTCCCTGAGGAGGAAAGCCTGGCACTGCTGCCTGGTGATGGTGGCCCTGGGCAGCACAGTGAGCAGGCTCTTCCTGCTCAAGTGTGGTTTACTGTGGAGTGCTAGCAGATTCTCCCTCAGCCGGGGGAGGTGGAGGCAGAGGCCCAGAGAGAGCACATTGCCCTGTGGTGAACCAGGGGTGATTGACTAAAGCCCCTTTCAGCTGAAGTGCAGGGTGAATGGAAGGAACTGAGACTTCTGAGTGATGCAAGGCATGCTGGGAAATGTGGGTTTTAATTGGCAGTTGGGCAGTTTAGCCACAAGCGGGGAGCTGGGTGGGGTCGGTAGAGGAGAGGGGCCACTGGGGCGGAAACGGGGAAGCTTTTTTCTTTCTCACACCAACAAACCAGAGAAAGATGAACCCCAGAAACATTTACCAGCTTAGCTCTGAGCTCAGAAGCTAAATTCAGACCCCTCAACCACTTTTCCACTCCACACTTCACACAGTGTTTATAAAAGCATGCTGATCAGAGAGATACGATTCCCACTGCCGTCCTGAAGACGGGTGCTCAGATGCCTCTGCCTGCTCCCCGAGGCTCCCCACTCCACCCCACCCGTCCTCCAGATCCTCTCTCCTTCCCAAGCTCCCCTGTTGCTCTCCTGGCCATAGTCTTTTCTGTCAGCCCTTCCCATTGCTTCCTTGAGGATTCCACAAAGGCCTCCTCCCCATACTTGCCCCAAGTGTAGTGACTGTTTCAACTCTACTTGCATAAAACGTCCCCGAATTCTCCCAGAACTCAGATTTCTGACAACCGCAGTTGCCTAAATTCTAGCAGAGAATTCTCAAAACGAGATGCCTCGTGTTTGGGAGAAGCTGAGTGGTCCTTCCCACGTTCAGCTTCTCTAAAGCTGTGGTTCTCAATCTCTGGGTCTTGACCCCTTTGCGAGTTGCATGACTCACAGGAGTCACATATCAGATATCTTGTGTATCAGATATTTATATAACAATCCATAACAGTAGCAAAATACAGTTATGAAGTGGCAACGGAACAATTTTATGGTTCCACAGCATGAGAAACTGTGTTAAAGGGTCATAGCATTAGGAAGGCTGAGAATCACTGCCCTAGAGCCATAACGTCTATTTAGAATTGTGGGGACAAGGGTCAGTAGCAGAGAAAAAGGACAGGCAGAAATGTGATGATGTCGTCTTCTATCTGCTTTTATTATTTTTAATTGTGTACGGGGAGGGATTCTGTGCATTCGATTGCAATGCCTACAGAAGCTGGAAGCATTGGGTCCCAGCTTCTAGGAGGTTGTGGGCTGTTGGACACGGGTACTGGAGTCAGCGCTGACCTTCTGGAAGAATGGGACAGACTCTTTAACCATCGAGCAGTCTCTGCAGCCCATCAGCCTGCTTTCTCGTTCCTGATAGCATCACGTCCCAAAGTCAGTTCTCCCCGAGGGCCTTTGCATCACGATGAACTTCAAGAGATACTCCTCAAAAGACAGTTCCTCAGAAAAGGCAAACAAAAAATTGGAAGACATCAACAAATCTCTTAAAGAAAACCAAGAAAAAACAATCAAACATAGGAAAGAAACTATTCAAGACTTGAAAACTGAAATAGAGACAATAAAGAAAACACAAGCCAAGGGAATTATAGAAATAGAAATCACAAGAAAACGATCAGGAACCACAAATGCAAGCATAAACAGCAGAATACAAGAGATGGAAGAAAGAATCTTAAAAAAAATAATAAAAGACAGTTCCTCTAGATACAACATCATCACCCACATAGGGAATTCCTCGACTGGAGGTCTAGCTCGGTGATTGCCTACCATGTGCACCAGAACCAGACTTCAGTGTTCACAGACAATGGGAAGGAGGGAGGGACAGAGGGACGGAGGGACGAAGGGAGGGAGGGAAGGAAGGAGGTAGGAAGAGAGGGAGGGAGGGAGAGAAAGAGAGGAGAGCAATCATGGGCAAAGGTCTGAACACATATTTTCTCAGAGATCTACCAATGGCCAATACATACGGAAAAGATGTTCACATCCACCAGAGAAACACAAATCAAGGCACGTCTTGATATCTACTGAGGTGGGTAGAATGGAAAACTCACAATATCGACAAGACATGGAGAGATCGGGTCCTGACGCTGCTGGTGGGAATGTGTGAAGGCACAGAAGCTTTAGGAAACAGCCTAAGACTTACCAGTGCTTGCTGATTCCGTTCCTGGGCGACCAAAATATATGCACGTTCACTGCGACATTCATGAAAATGGAAACAAGTGGCCATCGCTGATCAGTGATGGAATATGAGACAATCAGAGGATTGACTCCAAGGCGTCAGCATCCCTGGCAGCTCTGCTTCCTTATATAAAATGGTGCTGCAGTGGGTAGCATAGTAGAAGGAAAGAACTGACTCACACAAGCTGCCCTCTGACCTCTGTACATCCATCATGGCAAGCAGACCCACACAACTCACATAGACAACAAATAAATGTAATTTTGAAATTTTAAATGGTGTCATATTTGCAAATAACCTATGAACATTCTCTCATCTACTTGGGTTTTTTAAATTACATTTATTATTTATGTGTGTATACACATGTGTTTGTGCGTGTTTGTAGGTTGGAAGACAACTTGCAAAGTCAGTTATCTCCTACTGTTTGGGTCCTGGGGATCAGGCTCAGGTTATGTGGCTTGATAGCAAACACCTTTACCCACTGAGCCAACTCACCAACCCCTCCCATGCACTTAAATCATTCCCCTAATACTTCTACCTTACCTAAAATACCGTGAGTGTTTAAATGGTTGTTATACATATGTTACTTATGGATATGATAAGAAAGAATCTAACCTTCCTCAGTAGATCTTTAGTTTATATTTTATTTATTTTTAGGTCAGTATGCAACATGACAGGCATCATAATGGCATTTTCATGCATATGTACCATTATACTTTGTCAGGCATGATTTCTTTCTTATTTTGCTTTGTTTTAGATACTGTGGCCCAGGCTGGCCTCACATGCGTGCAACTGAGCATGACCTCGAGGTTCTTGTCCTTTCACCTGCACCTCCCACGTGCCAGGATGATGGGCATGTGCCCGTGCTGATAAAGACACAGGGAAAGAGGAACATTTACACACGGCTGGTCGGAGTGTAAACTGGTGCAGCCACCATGGAAGTCAGTGTGGAGGTTCCTCAAAAAAGCTAAAAATAGAACTACCAGCCTTCCCACTCCCCAGATGTGCCACTTCTGGGTATACACCCGAAGGAATCTGAGTCTGCATACCCCATCCGTGTTTCCTACTGCTAGTAACATTAGCTAAGATCTCGGATCAGCTCGAGATGAGAAGAGTCTGTAAGTGACATACGCACAATGGAAGTCAGTTGAGCAACAAAGAAAGAAATTATAACATTTACAAGAAATGGATGGAAGGGAAGATCATTATGTTAAGCGAAATAATTCCTACTCAGAAAGACAAATATCACATGTTCACTCATGTGTGGACTCTTTATTTAAGTGTGTGTGTGTGCATGTGTGTCCATGTGTGTGTGTGTGCATGTGTAGCTTAAAATCATAAAAGGGACTTTGGTGGGGGATGAACTCTAAAGGAGGGGCGGGGACAAGAAAGTGCGATAGAAAAAGTGATGTGAAAGCAGAAGGGACATTGGGGAGGAGGACAGAGACTTGCAGGAGGGGGTGAATAAGAACAAAGTACAATTACACACACACACATGTCATAGTGACACCCGTTACTTTGTATAGTATCTAAAATTTTTAATCAGTTTTTTTGGCTGTGTGTTTGTGCTTTTATTTTATTTGTGTGTGTGTGTGTGTGTGTGTGTGTGTGTGTGAGAGAGAGAGAGAGAGAGAGAGAGAGAGAGAGAGAAAGAGAGAGAGAGAGAGATAGTATGTATGCCGTAGTGTGAGTGTGGAGGTCAGAGGACTACTATGTGACATTTGTTCTCTCCTTCCAAGTTTACATGGGTTCCAGGGATCAAACTCAGGTCATCAGGATTGTACAGTCACTGTTTTGGCCCAGTGAGCCATCTCCTTGGCTTTGTAACTGTTTGTAAAAACAATAAAAATAGTATTTTCTATCCATGAGTGGTTGAAACAGTGGATGTGGACTCTAAACACACAGGGCCAATTGTGTGTCCATTTAATGGGATAACAGCTTACCATTAAAAGGATACAGTGAAAGTTGATGAGGTGGTTCAGTGGGTAAGAATGCTTGCTATGCGGGCATGAGGTATCCCTGGCACCCAGGTAAAAGCCGGGCACTATGAAGCACAGCAGTCATTCCAATGCTAGAGGGGTGGATATAGAAGGTGCCTGGCTCACTGGCCCGTCTGGCTAAATTGGTGAGCTCCAGGTTTAAGGAGAGACCATTTGGTCATCTCAGAACATAAAGTGGAGAGCCTCTGAGGAAGACACTAACCCTCAACTCCCACCCTCTACACACATGCACGTGCGCCATGCACACAAACACATAGAAGGCGTGCCATGCTGGCTACACACTGCAAATGGGCAAATTTAAACCCTTTAGGAAAAGGAGGCAATGACAAAGGATTGCTTATTTTCTCATTCCGTTTTGTGTATGAAAAGTCCAGACGCAGTGAACAGAAACAGAAAGCTCTGTGCGCAACTAGATTTAGCTTGGCGAACACAGGAGTAACTGCTGCTGGTCACGGGGTTTCCTCGTGGGTTGGTGGAAATGCTCTCGAGTAGTGATGGTTTCACCACTCAGTGATTATGCTAAGAAGAACGTTGCCTCAGATGTCTTAAATCTGACTTCTGTTATATGTGAGTTACAGTTCATTAAAACATTAAAAGTCACCAAACATATCTAAGCAGGAATCAAGAAGAGAATCCCCACCTACCCCGTCTTGATTATAAGACATGTAAAAAAAATTTTTGTCTAAAGATTTTAAAGATTATTTATTTTTATTTCACGTATGTTTGTGTTTTACCTGCATGGATGTCTGTGTAAAAGTGTCAGGTCCGCTGGAACTAGAATTGCAGACATTTGTTAGTGGCCATGTGGATGCTGAGAATTGAACCCAGGTTTTTTTGAAAGAGTATTAGTGATGAGGGCTTCCAACCAGCTGCTCCGTGGGCGGGATGACTAGGTTGTGCTCAGAGCTGCCCGCCTCTTCCTGAAGCTGCCTGTTTCCTCATCTGCATCCCTAGCCTTCGCCCCGGTGTCTACCATGGTCCTTCCAATAAACTCTGGTCCCGCTGTTGTTGCCGATCGTCTTCCACTGCTTGGGATGAGGAGCCCTGACTCGTAGGGAACAGCTAAATTCACATCCAAAGATGGTTGGTTCAGAAGAGAGATGGGAAAAAGGCAATAGTGGGATCTGGAAGTCAAAATAAACTTCCTCCTCAAGTAACCAGGAGGTAGTGATAGCTACTGGTCTCCCAGGAGCAAACTCCTTTGCCCGTGGTTCTGCAGGTGCCCTGGGACCCCTGAGGAAACCAGGCTGTAGTCTAGTTAGTTTGTCCATGGCTCTGCGGGTGCCCTGGGACCCCTGAGGAAACCAGGCTGTAGTCCATTTAGCAAACATTGAAAATGACAGTCAGCTTGCTCCAGAGGAAACCAAGTCGCTTGAGAGGATGGGAGTGTTCCCCTCTCTTCTGCTATGCTGAGGTGTTTCCTGGGGGATACGTTAGGGCAAGTAAGGCCTGGAAACACCTAGAAGTTCAGTGTTACCCCAGACTGAATAATAGAGGAAGAACTGACATATTCAAAGCATGCCCAACATGTAAGCAGAAATTTCAGTAGACAATCAACGCATTTACAAGGGATGTGGTCTCAGCGCAGACTCAAAAATAATGAACAGAATCAATCCGTAATGGATTATGAGACAGGCGCATTTGTAGTCTGGGTTACAATTACCACTGAAGCCATTTTGAAATTACAATTCTGTATCATTGTAACTCTGAACATGATCATTGGAGTTATTAATAAGAAAACAGTATTGAGTTTATGATGGTTTGCTGATTCAATTTGATAACAGTAAATTTCAGACTACTTTAGTAAATTTTTTTTAACCTAAATGCATCAATTACATGGAGCATTTGGAGATAATTCATGGAAATTTTGTTGGGGGGACCAACAGTTTGCATAGACTGGATGGCTCCCTGCAGAACCGCCTGGCTCTGTCCCTCTGTGTGCCTCTCTGTGCTTCAGTCCACATTTATAAAGCGTTTGATAGTAGAACATACTTCACAGCACTGTTAAGAAAATGAAATGTTGCCCCTGTCAAACCTCATAACTCAGTGGCCATTAGCTGTTTGTATCGTGACGACTGGGGTTTTGGTTGCTTGGCCTGAAGTTCAGTGTACTCTTGAATTGCAACAGAAGCAGAAGCTCACATGTGCACACGAGTGCACGCACGTGCACACACACAAACATAATTTAAAAATAAAGACATTGATGGGTAGTGGAGGCACATGCATTTAATCCCAGCACTCAGGAGGCAAAGGCAGGTGGATCTCTGAGTTCTAGGCTAGCCTGGTCTACAGGGTGAGTTTCAGGACAGCTAGGATACACAAAGAAACAACCTGTCTCTGAAAACCAAAACCAAAAAAACAAAGAAATGTAATGGAGTGGCATTGCACAAACACCTCCATTTGTGGAGGAAAATACTCCACCTTTTAGAGGAGGAGCCACAAGCACAGGCCATTTTCTTTGGAACTCACCACTAATTTAGTCCCCAGAGGTATGTGGAGTATGGGGACCTCCCACGGGGGCCGGGAGGAACTTGGTGTGAACTGTCACGATGAGGATTTCTGGAGGTTGACTGCGGAACTCCTGTGAGAAGCAGTGCGGAGCCCGGGTCACAAGAATTGAAAGCCAAGGGCGCTGAGGAATGGTGATACAGGCCTGTGGTGTCCGCTCTTGGGAGGCAGAGGGACGATTCTGCACTGAAGCTGGGCCACAGTTCTCTGAGCCCAAAACTGGAGCAGTGCAGGCAGTCTGCCCACCACCACGGCAGAGCATCTGTTTGCTGCTCAAGGCTGCCGGCTGCCGGAGCCTTCCTTTCCAGTAGAGAAACTGGCTGGCACGTGAGGGCGCATGGCTCCCGGGTGTTTACAGAGAGAGTATGTTGATTATTTTTTGAGTTATTGTTTAAAAGTTAATTAAAAGCAGTTTCTAAACAACCACACACACACACACAAAAGCTTTGACACTTTGTAAAAGACAAGAAATGTTGGGTCAAAATGAAGCTTGATAAAAGGGAGGAGGAAGAGAAGGAGGAGGATGAAGAAGGGAGAAGAAGAAGGATGATGAGGAAGAAAGAAAGCCAAGAATGGGAGGAGAAATACCAGAAAGGAGGTATCAGAGCTTCCGGGAGGATTAATAGAAACCCCTCCACCTCCCATAGCAAAAGTAGCCAAGGCAGAGAAGTGCCTACGGCTGGCCTTGGCACATTCAAGCTGCTGCGAGTCTACTGTGGAGGCCGCCAGGGCTGTGCTCACAGATAAGCACTAGGGAGACGAGGGATGTTCAACACGCAGGGCTGTCTCTTCGAAGGCGGAGATGTATACTTTCTTCCCAGAAGGCTGGGAACCGATGTAGTCAGTCGCCTGTGCTGTCTGTAGGGCCAGGCCACACCTGACTTCCTCCTCAGATCTTTGAGCACTGTTTCTCAGTCATCAGAACCCATCTGCATGGAAGATGCCACACGGGCTTTGAAAAGAGTTTCAATCCAATGCCATCTTCAGCTTTGTTGTACACATGCGACTGAGTTAATTAAAATCTTTTTCCAAACCGTGCTGTACTACTAAGTAAACTGCCTGGGGTCAGCCTCTGGAAGTCTGAACCAACACCAACTTTTGAGTCGTGTTGAGCCGTATTTCCTTCTTGCCTTGTGAGGATGACACTCTACTGTACCTGGTGTCTGCAGAGAACCTCCTCTCCCCCTCCCCCGATGCCCATAGTCTATCCAGACTCTAACAGGTACTCAACACAGGAGCCTGGGTTTGGTCTCTGGAGTCAGAGCTCCACCGTTCGCCATGGATGAACTAGAGCAAGGTGCTTGGCTTCCGGTTGCCCACACATCCTGTGGGAAAGGATTAATGCTGACTGACAACTTCATCTTCCAGAGAGCCAGAGGAAGTATTAAGGGGAACTGGCACTCTGAACCTAATTTTGGCCAGAAGCAGGAATTGGGCGGCAGAGTGGAAGCGCTGGGGAGCCCTGGGAGAGAGCAGAAAGGGTGTGACAGATGCCTTTGCTTTGACAAAGCAGGCAGAGAAGACCGAAAGTTCAAGCTATCTTTGGCTACATGGTGTGCCCGAACTGCGGTATGAGCTTCTGCCTCAGAAAACAGAGACCATTAAATTAGGAGACAGAGAGAAGACTTAACAGTTGAGAGCATTTTCTGTTCTCGCAGAGAACCTGGGTTCAGTTCCCAGCACCCACATGGTAGCTCACAACATCTGTACCGTCGGGAAATCCATCGCTCTGTTCTGTGTCTGCAGGTACCTGCATGCATGGGGTCCACACATGTGGACTTTGGCACACACAGACACACATAAAATAAATAAATCTCTTTACAAATTAAAGGGATAGAGTACTGCTTGAGAAAACACCACAGTAGGAGAGAGCTGAAGCTTTTCCTAACTTTGCTGGGGTGGGGTGGAGGCAGGTGCCAGACTACTAGCGACCCAACCCAGGGCCCTGCACAGCCTAAGCAGTGGCCCACCGCTGAGCTATACCCGGTCCCTGTGATGGCTAAAGAGAATTCCTGCAACCTGTGAGAGTTCAAGTGCAGTCTCCGTTTCTCTGACTGTGGGAGAAAGTGAAGCCAAGTTGGACAAGGGAGAGCAACCACAGAGGAAGGGGAGGGGAGGGGGCGAACTAGTCCCCTGGGAAAGTGAAAGTCACACAGGAAAGAGGCCTGCGAGGGGCTTTGTCAGGCAAGAAAGGGACCGGCTGCTTGTGGTCGGTGCTGTCCTGTTGGCGCTGACAGAAAGCAGAACTCCGCAAGACGCGTGTTTTGCTTCCATTTTCTCTGTCAAAGGGAAGGAATGTTCTGAGGACTGAGTTTCCCAGAGGAAGACCCAACCCAGGTTTGAAAAAAGAGGCTGTAACACATCGCTGTGGGGTCACTGTATGGAGTCCAGAGAACTGACCAAGAAAATCACTGTTTGGGGTGGGAGGCAGGGGTATGTGATCCTCGGGCATTGTCGAAGGAGCAGACAGGGGTCTGGAGGCAGACACTGTAATTTTCAAAACTGGAGGAAACTCAATTCCAGGAACCATAAGCCTTGTGTTTATGCAGCCCAGAACTAAATGGAAAAATTAATGAAGCCATATCACTGCTTGTCTGACACAGCCTCCTCCTGGTCAGCGGAGGGGACTGGACATTTCGATTCCTGTCACTCTGCCCTCCCTCAAGAAGGGTCTTGATCCCTCTCTGTCTTGGAGACAGAGCCTTGTTGCGTAGCCCAGGCTACCCTTGAGCTCAATCAACATATTACAGCTCCTACCTCCCAAGTACTGTGAGGACAGGCCCCAGTATCACTGACATTTCGGATGAATTATGCCAGCATTAATTATTTATATCAGAACCGTATTTCCTGGAACAAGCTCCCTTTTAAGAAAATTTAATCTCTCATTGTCTTTCAATAACACTCGAGATCTTTCTTTCTTACTTGCTTGCTTTCACAGGGTCTCACTATGTAGCCCTGGCTAGCCTGGAACTTACTATGTAGCTAGATGGAGCTAGCCCCAGCTCACCTCCAGGTGCTGGGGTTAAAGGTCTGCCATCCACCTCCGGCCATTATTCACATCCTCACTCATCTTTTTGTTTTTAGTCCAGTGAAATCTTTTCCATCGGAAACAATTGTTCCTCCCCGACACGGTGGCTCACAGCCATGCGTACCTCCAGTTCCAAGAGATCTGAGGCCCTCTTCTGACCTCCTGGGGCACCAGGCATGCATGTGGCACACATACATACATGCAGGCAAAACACCCGTACAAATAAAATAAATAAAGCTCAAAGTCAGCTTTTTTAGTCTCTACACTGGGCATGGTGATGGTCTACAACTTCTGTGTGGGTGTTCAGGAAGTAAAGCAGAAGGCAGGAACTCAAAATCAGCTGGGGCACCATAGCGAGTTCGAAGCCAACCTGAGCTATATAATGAGGTTTTGTCTTAAAAAGCCAAGGGCCAGAGATGGAGCTTGTCTAGCATGTGCAAAGGCCTGAGATTCACCCGTGAGCACCACTAAAAAAAAATCCAGTGCGTGTCCAGATTCAAGGTGTGATCTCCAGACTAATAGTCTCTCCTGTGGTCAGGTGTGAACGTTATCCTTCTGACGAGGCCTGCGCAGACCCCATGTGTGTCAGGTGTGAACGTTATCCATCTACAAAGCCTGCTCAGGCACATGTGTGTCAGGTGTGAACGTTATCCATCTGAAGAGGCTGCTCAGGCCCCATGTGTGTCAGGTGTGAACGTTATCTATCTGATGAAGGCTGCTCAGGCACCCGTGTCCCACATGACTCTTCCTCCTCAGCCCCCATGTCTCCATCACTTTGTTCTCCTCAGACACTACCTGACGTGCCTATAGTTTTCCTGCAGCTCAGCAACCGCAATCCCCCGCAACTTTCCAATGTGGACACAGAATACGTACTATGGCATATTCTGTTGTTGCATTATAGAGCGCAGTACAGGAAACTGGGCAATCTAAGGGGGGGGGGGTCCTGAAGAAAACTTTGTATCGGTTTCCAAAAGGAACCGATACAAAGATGTCATAGGGGGCTGGAGAGATGGCTCAGTGGTCAAGAGCATTGCCTGCTCTTCCAGAGGTCCTGAGTTCAATTCCCGGCAACCACATGGTGGCTCACAACCATCTGTAATGAGGTCTGGTGCCCCCTTCTGGCCTGCAGGCATACACACAGACAGAATATTGTATACATAATAATTAAATAAATAAATATATTTTTTTTAAAAAAAAAGATGTCATAGGAATTCAGGGAGCCGGGATGAGCCTGAAAGAACTGGCCACGTCCTTAGGTATGAAGGAACACAGTTCTGACTAGAACACAGAAGGCGAGAATCTACAGGTGACTCACAGCTCCTCCAGGTGTCCTGCCAAGTGCTGGTCTAGAGCCTCAGCCACCCTGAGGTGACCTCACGGAAGAAGCCGGGGCAGCAGGTCCTCACCTCTCATCTCTTGCCAGGGCTCCCTGTTCGGGGTCTCAGCAGAAAACCAAAGAACACAGATAATCAAGCAGGTCAGAGAAGCTGCGAGGGGCTTGGTAAGGCAAGAAAGGACCGGCTGCTTGTGGTCAGTACAGGGTGGGTACAGAGGAAAAGCCAGGGGCACGCTGCAGATGTGGCCCCGGCCGCAGGGGTGAGTCACATTCTCTGCTTCATCTCTGCCCTGCTTCCCTGAACTCCGCCTACAATGTCATGGCAACAGTAACATCTTCCTACAGTATATTCTTCTTTATTCCAATTTTTCTGAGTTTGGATGTTTTTCCTGATTGCATGTCTGTGCCTGGTGCCCAAGGAGGCCAGATGTTCTGGATCTGCTGGAACTGGAAATACAGATGGTTGTAAACTACCAAGTGCGTGCTGGGAACTGAACCCAGGTCCTCTGGAAGAACAGCTGTGCTCTTAACTGCCGAGCCATCTCTCCAGCCCCTATACAAAAGATTCTTTTACTCTTTATTTACTTTTTTTTTTTTTCGAGACTGGGTTTCTCTGCATAACCACCTTGGCTTGGCTGTCCTGGAACTCACTCTGTAGACTAGACTGGCCTCAAACTTACAGCTGAGAGCCACCGTGTGGGCACTGGCCCTGAACCTGGGTCCTCTGGGAAAAGATCCAGTGCTCTTAACTGCTGAGTCAGCTCTTGAGTCCACACATGCTGTGTATCTTTTCCCACAATTTAAAAGCAGTTCAAAGCTGAAAGGAACTTGAAGGATCTTTTTGTTCAAATCTGTTTTACTAAGAAAAAAGCTCCGTCCATGAGTGTTACTCCATTCCTAATCCTGAGTAGAGGAGAGACCAGGAGTAGAGGGGGAGCCTCCGTCTCGTCCAGCACTGTTATGATAACTGAGTATGTCACTCTGAAGTGGGCCACGGTGCCAGGTGTGTGGTCAGGCACTATTCTGGATATTTTTGTGAAATGTATATGCATGCGATTAACATTTAAACCTGTGGACTCTGAGCAAAGTGGATTGATATTCACCCCAGGCCTGCACAGGACAGGACTGGCCTCCTAGTAGCGAGAGGAAATGAGCCCCCCCCACTCCTTAACATCCCACACGGAAGACATTCCACACGGAAGACATCCCACATGGGAGACATCCCACACGGAATATATTCCACGCCAGAGACATTCCACATGGGAGACATCCCACACGGAAGACAGATATTCCATACAGAGACAGACATCGTACACGGAAGACATCCTACACAGAAGAGCCCTTAAATGCTAGATCACACTCTGACTTTGGACAAAACAGTAGCAGAGAAGATTTTGAGGACAGCTGTAGACGTTTGAGTATAGATAAAGCATCAGTGATAGAAAATTATCATTAATCTTGTACTTACACTTTTATGTTCGCGTGATACGACAACCCTATGCTTTACACGCATATGCTGGGATATTTAAGAGAGGATTGGTTTATCGCCACGCCTTTACATGGACTTAGAGTTTCAACATAAAGAAAGAAAATGAACGCAGCGTGGTGGCACACACCAGTTACTCCCAGCACTCTGGAGGCTGAGATGGGAGGATCTGATTGGGAGTTCCAGCCCACCTGGGCTACATGGTCGATTCCGGGTCAGCCTGAGCCACACCAGGAGCCGATCATAAACCCACGGCATCAAGGTGAGAGTGAACTTGTTTGTCTCATAGGATGCCTGGCACATGTGAACTCACACGGGCAAGTGGCAGGGCAGTTAGGGTTGTGCCAAGGTTAAACTGCCACTCAGGCCCCGAGGAGGAAGGCCATCACCGCTTTGTTCCCGTTTCCTTCCTGCTTAGCCCCCCTTTCTGACTCCCTTTTGGGTTTGTAAGTTTCTGAGAAACTCCTGCCTTCTAGGGGTGTCCCCAGGGGTGAGCTAGAAACAAAGGTCCCCAGGGCTGTCCACCCATACCGCTAGAGGCAGACTGCCTGGCAGCAGAAGGTCAAATATCGTTGATCTTCTGGGGAAGTGGCAAAATCCCGCCTCTGGGAATGCCAGCTGCAGTGAAGTGTGGTCAGGAGGGAACTGGAGCTAGGAGTAGGTCTTGGATCCCTGGACGCAAAAAGGAAGAGGGCCACTGACCCAGCTGGGCCCAGGGCTAATTCTGTGCTTTCTGGTTTCCCTGAGGGGCCCTGGCTTCTTGACCGGTTTCCTTCAGTGTTTGATTTCACTTGATAAGGATGTGGGGGCAGGGAGGAAGCCCCCACCAGGCACCGCAGGGAACAGCAATGGCCCTGATACAGAAGCAGGTGCTCCATGTTAATGCTTCCTCTCCCTGCCCACGCCACTGACAGCAGGGAGATTTAACAGGAGAGAAATTACAAGCCTAATTAAAGCAAGGGTTGTTTTGGACTCTGCACATGCTGCCTGTAAATCGGACAAAGAACCCTGGCCAGCATATTTCCGAGTTCCAGAGAGGAAAGAACAATGCAGTCAGGTCAACAAATGGGACCCTAGGGCCACTTGGTGCCAGACAGGATATAAAGATGAATAGCCTTTCTTCTTACCCTCACAACACTCCCAGGCATCAATTGCATCAGAAAGCTAAACATCAAATAATAAAGAACAGCTCACTAAAATGTGCTTCATCCTGCGCTGCCAGGGACAACGTGGAATTTACCTGGCAAGTGCAAGCAGAGAGACTCTATCCCATATCCGTCTTAGCCACCATGGGTGTTTTAGATGCAGCCTCAGAAATTCTCTAAAGCCTATGTCCCTTTTGGTCCAGTCAAGCCAGATCCAGTTTTAAAGGTAGGTCTCCCTATTAGTCTGCCGTGGCCCCAATAAAACAAAGAGCTAGAAGTGGATAAATCCCTACAAACAATCCTACCCTGTCTGCCCCGTCTTGTCTTTTAGTAGGACCCTCCAACAAGCAAGGATCCAATTTTCCTAACATCTCATTTCATGGCTTAGTTCAGTGTACCTGTGAATCAAGAGCCAGGGTGCTCTTAAAGAGACCCAGAGTAAAGGAGTATTTTAAAGATCCAGAGAGACGACTCTGTGCTTAAAAGCACTTGGTTGGAAATCATAAGGATGGGAGTTCAGACTTCATAAGGATGGGAGTTCAGACCTCAGGACCCACGTCACACACCTGGTGACCATCTCCCAAATGCCTGTGACTCTGGCTCCTAGGGCCCAACACACTCTCTGGCGTTTGTACCTCACATACATGCAGGGACTCTAGCTGGTCCGAGCATGGGAAACATGGCTGTGTCATGCCTTGCCCTTCTCCCTCATTCCCTCTTCCTTGCTAAAAACCATTAGATTACATTCCTATAGTTGGCCACCAAGGGCTATTCTCTTATTTGGCCATTTCTGCCTCCTGAGGCTGACTATCGTGGTCCAGCTACCAGAGTATTGAAGTCCAGCAATCAAAAGCCCCCCTTTGACTGCTCTAATTAACATGCCCAGTTAAAATCAAACACCTCATCCTAACACAGGGTTTCCCCACATATCATATAAAGCGTCATTTTCCAGCTGGGTGGTGGTGGCACATGACTTTAATCCCAGCGCTCAGGAAGCAGAGGCAGGTGGATCTCTGAGTTCAAGGTCAGCCTGGTCTACAGGACAGGCTCCAAAGCTACAGAGAAACCCTGTCTCAGGAAAAAAAAAAATGCCATTTTCCTATTGTCCATGTCTACATCTGTCTCCTTTCTATCCAGAAGTAGTTCTTTATCGCTGCCTGTCCCCACCCCCACACCCTCCACCCTGAGATAAATACTCCTTCCCCTCTCCTTTGTTCCCTTCTCTTCTCCCTCATCCTCCATCTCCTGTCCCTGCCCTCTGTCCCTCTGGGACAGATAAATCTCCTTTGTGCTGAGAACTTGGTCTTGGAGTGTCCAGCTCTGATACCATTCCCTTTCAATATGCATGTGTACATACATTCATGAAGACACGCACAATATGTGACCCTTTTAGAAAATGCTTTGAGGCCCTCCATTATATGGGACACCTTCTCCCATCACTGCCTTCCTCTAGCACGTCAATCAGGTGGTTGTGGAATGTGTCATTACCACCCAGTCACAGACCAGACAGTGGAGCTTCAGAAAGGACAAGCGACCTGCCTGAAGTCCTGCGGGTAAAGTCAGGCGTGTGACTGATGACTTAGGCAGGCGAGAGACAATGCTCTCCACGCTGCCTCCACTGTGCCGTCGCGGTGGAGAGGTTATTTAGGTTGTGCCAGCGGGTTTTGGAGAAAGACAGAAGGGCCTGGGCTCAGATTGTCTGGGAATCTTCTCAGAACTCTTCATGATCACTATATTTTGATCCCCAGACATGTATGTCCTGATCCCAGGCACCTTCCTTGTGGCATCCATGTGTGTGCAAAGGTGCAGGCCTGACTGCAGGCAGAGCCCAGGCCCTGCCCTGTCAACAGAAGAGCCAGCAAATGAGGAAGGAGCACAGACTTGAGAAACTGAGGAGCCCTTGCCTTCCGGGTGATCGTAATCTTGGAGGTGAATGCAATGGGTCAGGGCAATCAGTCTTCTAGTTTCATGCTGTGTCCCTGAGTTCCACAGGTACTGGAAGGTCACACGGATGAACCCACAGTCCTGACAGTGAGAGGAAAATGGGGGAAATGTCAGGAACGCAAGATGTCATGGTTAGTCTTGTCAACTTGACAGAACCTAGAATTCTCCTGGGAAATGGGCCTCTGGGCATGACTCTGAGGAACTGTCTTGATTGAGTTCATGGAAATAGGAGTCCTGCCCCCCTCCCCCCACCCCGGGGGGCAGCATCATTCCCCAGAAAGGGAATCCTGGGCTGTATCTATTGGAGAAAGAGAGTGGTGGATCCCCAGCAAGTGCGCCATCCCTGTTTCTTCCTCCTGACTGTGGATAGAAGTGACCACTGCTTCCTGACTCTTGAGGGTTGGAAATCTGTGCTGTGAACCCCTCTCCCTGAAGAGGCTTTGCCAGGTCATCTTATCTCAGGAGGAAAAGAAACTACTAGAGAAGGGAAGAGGAGCAGCCAGGGAGAAACTAGAACTTTTCCTGCTGAAGCAGATGATGATGTATTAGGTAAAAACCAAGGAACAAAAAGCCGGGTCTTAAAAGGTTTGATCCAGGGCTCCTCCTTCCAGAAGACTCCTCAGCTTTGCAGAAAGCATGTGGGCAGGACCCGCCACAGGGTGTGGGTTTGACTGGGAAGTGGAATTGAGGAACATTTGCCTCCAGCAAGCTCCTCCCTGCGGGTTAGCCCCGGCACCCCAACCTACCCCATCGCCAGGTGTGTTGCTGCTGCCCCCTGCTGGATGAACCCTGTCGGACCCCCTTTGGGGGGCTGCCGCCTTCCACATTCAGGCAGGAACTGTGGGAGGCAGGCAGTAAAATAGTCTTTAAATGTAGCCAGAGACCAACGTTAATCTGTACTGGCAAAGTCTAGAACCTCTGGCTAGTAGTCAAGATACAAGCTTATGAAGGGGACAGTAAATGAGAATTGGAGGCAGGGAGCAACCTGAGGTGGAAGGCTTAAGGCTTAAAGGCCTCAACTGCCTGCCTGTCTCTTGCCTTGGGTACGTCGTCGCAAGGATACTCCGCTCCCCAAATGCAGTGTTATGCTTCGCCAGGAAGGTTTGCAAAGACTACATGGCTAAGAAAATGGCGTCCAGGTCCTTCAGCAATGCTTTCTTTTCTCCTATTCTAGAGACTCCAGACAGTCCCCACCTCCTGTGCTAGCCTTGCTTCCCACGCTTCCTCCTGGCGCAGGCTGTGCTCCTTAATGGAACTCTTTGCAGTGCCCATGCGCTCCCTCCTCTCTTCCCACTGTCGCTCTAGTGACTGTGTTCTCTCCCATCCACACCCCAACACTTGCATTAACAGCATTATGTCTGTATGTATGTAGTATGTCTGTATGTATGTAGTATGTATATGAAACAAAACTAAACAAAAATGAAAAAAGAACAGAAAAATATATAGCAAGATATATGCATTGAGACAGTTTCACTGTGTAGCTCTGGCTGTCCTGGAACTCACTCTAGACCAGACTGGCCTTGAAGTCACAGAGATCCCCCTGCCTCTGCCTCCTGAGTGCGAGGATTAAAAAAGCACACACCACTATTCCTGGTCAGAACAGGTAAATTTTTTGTTGTTTTGTTTGTTTTCATTTTGGAGCGTGTTTGCGTGTTCTTGGATTGGTTGGTTTGGTTTTTCGAGACAGGGTTTCTCTATAGACAGACTGGCCTCCAACTCACAGAGATCCACCTGCTTCTGCCTCCCAAGTGCTGGGTTTAAAGGTGTGCCCCTTCTACCTGGCTTGGTTTTTGTTTGTTTGTTTGTTTTATTATTCTCATGATGGTAATAATTTTTTCCTAGCTAGTTTTTTTCTTTTTCTTTTTTTTATATATTATATCCTGATGTCAGTTTCCCCTTCCTTCCCTCCCCTAGTCTCTCCTCCCAAACTCTCACCCTAGATCCATCCCCCTCTACCTCCCCCAAGAAAGAGCAGGCCTCCCAGGGACATCAGCCAAACATGGTATAACAAACTGCAATAAGACCAGGCACATACCATGGCATTAAGGTTGGACAAGGCAACCCAGTAGGAGGAAAGTGCCCCACAAGCAAACAAGAGTCAGCGACAGCCCCTGCTCACACTGTTAGGAATCCCATAAGAACACCCAGCTACATAACCATAACATATATACAGAGGACCTAGGTCAGACCCATACAGACTCCCTGATCTCTGCAAGCCCTCATGAATTCTGGTCAATTGATTCTGAGCTGTGTTATAATGTTATCGTGGTGTCCCTAACCCCTCTGGTTCCTGCATCCTTTCTTCTCCCGCTCCTCCACAGGGCAAGCTCTGCCTAATGTTTGGCTGTGGGACTCTGCATCTGCTCCCAGCAGTTGCTGGATGGAGTCTCTCTGGTCTCTTTGAGAATGATTCGGCTAGGCTCCGGTCCCAGGACATTCTGCAGGCAGGACAAGCGGTAGGTGGGAGGTTTTGTGGCTGGATGGTGTCCAATCCCTCCACTGGAGGCCTTGCCTGGTTACAGAGATGTTCAGGTTCTGTGCCCCCACCCAATATTAGGAGTCTTTGCTAGGGGTACTCTCGCAGATTCCATAGAGTTTCCATTGCACTGTTTCCACCTCACCCCCGAATTGTCCCCCAATTCCAGTTGTTTCTCACAGTGCTCCCCCCATCTGATCCCTCCTGTTCCAACCCCATCTGCCCCCAGAGTCCCTTCCCAGGGAGATCTGGCACCCTCCCATGAGCCCTCCTTGTTACCTAGTCTCTCTGGGTCTGTGGACTGTAGCATAGTTACCCTTTATTTTACAGCTAATATTCACTTATAAGTAAGTATATTCACTTATAAGTAAGTATGTTTGTCTTTCTGGGTCTGGGTTACCTCACTCAAAAAAAAAGTGGGTTTTTCTGTTACATCCATTTGCATGCAAATTTCACGATATCATTGTTTTAATAATTAAGTAATACCCCATTGTGTAAATGCACATTTTCTTGATCCATTCTTTGGTTGAGGGACATCTAGATTGTTTCCAGGTTCTGGCTATTACGAATAAGGCTGCTATGAACATAGTGGAGCAAGTGTCCTTGTGGTATGGTAGAGCATCCTTTGAGTATATGCCCAAGAGTGGTATAGCTGGGTCTTGAAGTAGATTGATTCCCAATTTTCTGAGAAACCGCCGTATGGATTTCCATAGTGGCTGTACAAGTTTGTCCTCCCACCAGCAGTGGAGGAGTGTTCCCCTTGCTCTACATCCTTGCCAGCAGGAGCTGTCTGTCACTTGTGTTTGTTATCTTAGCCACTGGCAGAATCTCAAAGTCATTTTGATTTGCATTTCCCTGATGACTAAGGATGTTGAACCATTAAATGTCTCTCAGCCATTTTTAATTCTTCTGTTGAGAATTCTCTATTTAGATCTGTACCCCATTTTTTATTGGATTATTTAGTGTGTCGATGTCTAGTTTCTTGAGTTCTTTATATATTTTGGATATTGATCCTCTGTCAGATGTGGAATTGGTGAAAATCTTTTCCCATCTGTACACCGCCACTTGTGTCCTATTGACCGTATCCTTTGCCTTGCTGAAGTTTTTCGATTTCATGAGGTCCCATTTACTAATTGTTGATCTTAGTGCCTGCGCTATGGGTGTTCTGTTCACTTTTCTCCCTTGCCAAAGTGTTCTATGCTAGTTCCCTACTTTCTCATCTAACAGGTTCTGTGTATCTGGTTTTATGTTGAGATCTTTGATCCACTTGAAATTGAGTTTTGTGCAGGGTAATAGATATGGATCTATTTGCATTTTTCTACATGAAGACATCCAGTTAGGCCAGCACCATTTGTTGAAGATGCTTTCTTTTTTCCGTTGTGTATTTCTGGCATCTTTACCAATAATCAGGTATCATAGGTGTGTGGATTTATGTCTGGGCCTTCCGTTTGATTCCATTGGTCAATGTGTCTGCTTTTATCCCAATACTATATGACTTTTATTACTACAGCTCTGCAGCAGAGCTTGAAGTCAGAGCTTTGAAGTCAAAGAAGCTCCAGAAGTTCTTTGATTATGCAGGATTATTTTGACTATCCTGGGGGTTTTGTTTTTTAATATGAAGTCGAGTATTGGTCTTTCTTTAAAGAATTGCTCATGAATACATAGGATCAACATAATAAAAATGACCATTTTACTGAAAACAATCTACAGATTAAACACAATCACCATCAAAATTCCAACACAATTCTTTTTTGTTTGTTTGTTTGTTTTTTGTTTTTAGGTTTTTTCAAGACAGGGTTTCTCTGTAGCTTTGGAGTCTGTCCTGGAACTAGTTCTTTTTTGTTTTTTGTTTGTTTGTTTGTTTTGAGGCTTTGGAGCCCTGTCCTGGAACTACTAACTCTTGTAGACCAGGCTGGCCTCGAACTCACAGAGATCCACCTGCCTCTTCCTCCCAAATGCTGGGATTAAAGGCATGCACCACCACCGTCCAACCCTCCCTGATTTCTTTCTCAGCCTGTTTGTCATTTGTATATAGGAGGGCTACTAATTTTTTTTTTCAGTTAATCTTGTATCCAGCCACTTTGCTGAAGGTGTTTATCAGATATAGAAGTTCCCTGGTAGAACTTTTGTTTCCTACCGTAACATCTGCAAACGTCAATACTTAGACGTCTTCCTTTCCAATTTGTATCCCCTTTATCTCCTTTAGTTGTCTTATTGCTCTAGCTAGAACTATATTGAATAGATTATGGAGAGAATGGACAGCCTTGTCTTATTCCTGATTTTAGCAGAATTGCTTTCTCTCCATTTAATTTGATTTTGGCTACAGGCTTGCTGTAACTTGCCTTTGTTATGTTTAGGTATGTCCCTTGTATCCCTGCTCTCTCCAGGACCTTTATCATGACGGGGTATTAGATTTTGTCAAAAGTTTTTTCAGCATTTAATGAGATGATCACGTGGAGTTATTTTTTCCTTCAGTTTGTTTACATGGTGGATTACATTGACAGATTTCCATAGGTTGAACCATCCCTGCATCTCTGGGATGAAGCCTACTTGATGATGGTGGATGATATTTTTGATGTGTTCTTGGATTTGGTTTGCCAGTATTTTCAGAGTATTTTTGAATCAATGTTCATGAGGGAAATCGGTTTGTAAATCTTTGTCAAATCTTTGTGTGGTTTGGATATCAGGGTGACTGTGACCTCATAATATGAATGTGGCAACGTTCCTTCTGTTTCTTTTTTGTAGAATAATTTGAGGAGTATTGGTATTAGGTCTTCTTTGACAGTCTGGTAGAATTCTACACGAAAACCAAGTTGCCCTAAACTTTTTTTGGTTGGGAGACTTTTAATGACTGCTTCTGTTTGATTATCTGATCTTGATTTAACTTTGGTAAGTGGTATCTGCTGAGAAAATTGTTCATTTCTTTTGGACTTTCCAATTCTGTGGAGTACAGGTTTTTGAAATATTACCTAATGATTCTTTGGATTTCCTTGGTGTCTGTTATGTCCCCTTTTCCATTTCTGATTTTGTTAAGTTGGATATTCTCTCTTTTGGCTGGTTTGAATATGGGTTTGTCTAGCTTGTTGATTTTCTCCAGTTCTTTGTTTCATTGATTCTTTGTATTGTTCTCTTTGTCTATTTTATTTATTTCATCCCTCAGTTTGATTATTTCCTGCCGACTTCTCTTGGGTGTCTTTACTTTGTTCTAGAGCTTTCAGGTGAGCTAAGTTGCTACTATAAGATCTCTCGAGTTTCTTTATGAAGGCACTTAGTGTTTATGAACTTTCCTCTTAGCACTTTTTTTGTTTTGTTTGTTTGTTTTTCGAGACAGGATTTCTCTCTGTAGCTTGAAGCCTGTCCTGGAACTTACTCAGTAGAGCAGGCTAGCCTCAAACTCACAGCGATCTGCTGCCTCTGCCTCCCAAGTATTGGGGTTAAAGGCCTTCACCACTACTACTGGGCTTTTCTTTTTTTTTTTTTTCTTTTTGGTTTTTGTTTGTTTGTTTGTTTTTGGAGGAACCACTTTCATTGTGCCCCATCAAGTTTAAGTATGTTGTGCATTCATTTTCATTGAGTTCTAGGATGGCTGACTTTTGGTTTTTGAAGATAGGGTTTCTCTATGTATGGCTGTCCTAAAACTTAACTCTGTAGACCAGGCTGGCCTGGAACTTGGTGATCCGTCTGCCTCTACCTCCCAGCTTGGAGGTAAATATTTTTAAACCAATAATTTCTTTATTATATTTTGTGTGTTTTAAATCTTGAACCATGTAGCCAGAACTCAAATCCAAAAATAAAATTGTTTTTGTTTGGTTTTTTGAGACAGGGTCTCAGATTTGCTACGTAGCCAATGATAACTAACCTCGAACTCCTGATATCCTGCCTCCACTTCCCCAGTGCTGGAATTACAGGTATCCATCTCCATGCCCAGTTTTATGCAGTACTGGGAGCAAACACAAGGCCTCCTGCACACCAGGCAAGCACCCTTGCAGCTGAAGCACATCTCCAGCCCTTATTGGTTTACCTTTCATCAGAAGCAGATGAGAAATCTTAGAAACATAATACACAGAATAATTTAAAATAATTAATGTACAGAATAAACTCCAGATTAAACATAATTGTGGATTAAAACATCACAAGGTGGGGGGGCTGGAGAGAGGACTCAGCAGTTACAAGCACTTACTGGCTGCTCTTCCAGAGAACGCAGGTTCAATTCTCAGCACTACATGGCAGTTCACACCTATTTGTTACTTCAAGATCTGACACCCTCTCACAGACATACATGCAGGCAAAACACTAATGCGCATAAAATAACAATAAGTAAATTATTTTAAAAAGAACATGACAAAGGAGCTGAGTGGGGTGTCACATACCTTCAGCCCTATCATTTGAAAAGCAGAGGCATCCGGAGCTCCCAGAACTCAGGGCTAACCTGGTCAACATAGGGCATTCAAGGACAGAGAGAGCTACATAGAGACTTTTTCTCAAAAAACAACAAAAAAAAAGTTAGTAAAGTTAGCCACCCTGAGCTACACAGCAAGTCCTGGATACAAACTTGCAAGTGGTGAGAGAGGGATTGCCCATCAAGGGAGCAGGACCTAGTCTATAAATCTGGTTGGGTTAGGGTAGTGGTTTGGCCGAAGCTATCCCCCTACACCGCCACGAGGTTCCTGTATCACCATCTGGTGCTGCTGACTGGGAAGGTTAGGGAACCTTCAGGGCTCCGATCCTGGCTGGGGGTGACCTGGGCTTTGAGAGTTTGTAGCAGAGGTGGTTTAAAAGAGAACCCCGCCCCCAACTGACTCAGCTGTTAGAGTACTTGGTCCCCAGTTGGTGGCACTGTTTGTATTTGTATAGGGCTCAGGTGTGGCCTTACTGGAAGTACTTCTCTGGTGTTTGTGGTTCAAAATGTGAGCTCTCTGCATCCAGTTCCTGACACCACGCCTGCTGTTTGCTACCACAGTTCTTTGCCATGACCGACTCCTCTCCCTTAGGAACAACTGAAAAAGCACACAAACCCTTCCTTTTATAAGGTGGCTTGGTCATAGTATTTTTTTTTTTTACAATAGAAAAACAAAGTAGGCCAAGCGTGGGGGTGCACGCCTTTAACCCCAGCACTCCGGCAGCAGAGGCAGGTGGATCTCTGTGAGTTCAGGGCCAGCCTGGTCTAGAGTGTGTTCCAGGACAGCCAGGGCTACACAGAAAAACTCTGTTTCAAAAAAAACAAAAAAAAGAAAAAAGAAAGAGAGAGAGAGAGAGAGAGAGAGAGAGAGAGAGAGAGAGAGAGAGAGAGAAAGAAAGAAAATTCCAGGTGGTGTGGCACACGTGTTTAATCCCAGCACTTGGGAAACAGAGAGAGGCGGATCTCTGTGAGTTCGCGGCCAACCTGGTCTACAGAGCGAGTTCCAGGACAGAATCCAAAGCCACACAGAGAAACCCTGTCTTGCTCTGGCTTCCTGATATCATGCCTTCCTCACCACTATGGATGCTCACTCTGGAAACTGAAGCAAAAATGAACCTTTTCTCCTGTAAATTGCTTTGGGTCCTGGTGTTTCCATCATAGCAACAAAAAGCAACTAAGAGAGGTAGCAAATTAGAAACCTATATATAAATGTTTAAACACTGTTTCCCCCTTTATTTTATACTTAAGGAAAAGAAAGCCAAGTGTCTTTGACATATTTGGTGACCTGTGGGGTCAATGTGTCACAGTGCTGTCAGCTGAAAACACGCCCAGGGCTTTAAGGTTATTTAATACATGTCCAGGGCCAGAGGTGTGATGCAGACATGTAAACCCGTGTCAGCTGGGTGATGTTTGAGAAAGTCTCTTAGGCAACCCGGCGTCGGGGTGTGGGGAGGGCCTGGCGTGTGTGTGTGTGTGTGTGTGTGTGTGTGTGTGTGTGTGTCTCATACCTGGCTGCAAAATTTCAATATACATAATGCCCTTTGGATCACTGGGCTGTTTCTCAGTTCAGAAAGACAGAATTTTTAGTCACAAAGCCAGATCCCTTCAAACTCCTCTATAAATGTACCAAGTAACAGAACCGAGCTCCCTCTCCCGTACAGAGCAAGGAGCTGGGCTAGCTGTGCCCAGCCCTTGTCTGGATCCTCTTGTGCCTCCAGCCTCCGGTGCATGCCTGTACTGCTGCATTGTCTGTGCTCACGGGGGAGGGGAACTGCTCCAAGGACTCTGATGAACAACCTTATTTTTATTATTTGTGTGTGTGTGAGAGAGAGAGAGAAAGAGAGAGAGAGAGAGAGAGAGACAGAGAGAGAGACAGAGAGAGAGAGACAGAGAGAGAGAGAGAGAGAATGCCATGTGTATGTGGGTTCCCCCTTGGATACCAGAAGAGGGTACTGGAAGCCCTGGAGCTGGAGTTACAGGTCAGTGTGAGCCACCAGACTCAGATGCTGGGAATTTAACTTGGGTGGGTCCTCTGTAACAGCAGCAAGTGTGTGTATCTGCTGAGCCATCTCTCCAGCCATTCCCCCAGTTTTGTTTATAACAGTGGTTCTCAGCCTGTGGGTCAAGACCCTTTTGGGGGTTCAAACAACTCTTTTACAGGGGTCTCCTAAGACCATCAGAAAACACAGATATTCATCGGGCGGTGGTGGCGCATGCCTTTAATCCCAGCACTCGGGAGGCAGAGGCAGGCGGATCTCTATGAGCTTGAGGCCAGCCTGGTCTACAAGAGCTAGTTCCAAGATAGGCTCTAAAGCTACAGAGAAACTCTGTCTCAAAAAAAAACAAAAGAAAAAAAACACAGATATTTACATTATGACTCATAATAGTAGCAAAATTACAATTATGAAGTAGCAACAAAAATAATTTTGTGGCTGGGGGGTCACCACAATATAAGGAACTATATTAAAGGGTTGCAGCGTTAGGAAGGTTGAGAACCACTGGTCTATAATAACAAAAACTTGAAACAACCTAAATGGTGATCAGGGGAGAGACAGATAGATGATCGTGTATTTGTATGATGGGGAAAATGATTTAACAGCCCTATTTGTTCTCTGAAGAAGTCCCAAGGCTGTGTATGTTACAGAATGGCATCAGCAGTATCATGGCACATGCACACACACAGTCATGTCACTGATGGGGACATGCTGAGAAACACATCATTAACTGATTTCACTGTGAGGCTATTGTAAGGTGTAATGGTACAAACCTCAATGGGATCACCTACTACATACCATAGCAATACGTTATAGCCCATTGCTCCTAAGCTACCAACTTGTTCAGCCTGTCACAGTATGGCACTTACCACTGAAGCACAATGGTAAACATTCGTCTATCTAAACACAGTACAGTAAAAATTCTAGTGAAAGGAGTGTCTCAACTGTCCTGTAATCATCGGGGCCACCATTACGTATGTGGTCATTTTGTGGCTCATGGCCTTGTACACGCATGGTGGTTTGGCACAAAACTCTTTCCCTGTGTGGAAAAAGCATAAACCAGACACAACAATGACATGTGTCGCACTCTGGGGGGGAGAGGGAGGACTGGAATTGCAAGTGCAGGGGTAGTGCAGGCTGCAGCTGTATCAGCGATGCTTTGCTTCTGAGCTATCGAAGCTGAGCAGAGAGCAAATGGGCGGTTCCGCCTCTGCCTGTTCCCACTGTCGGGGATTTAGAAGGGCTGGGAAAGCGCTCGCCTGGCTCATGCGTGCCCCTGGATTCAGTCCCAGCAACATACATGCTTAATTCCTTATCTGAATTGCGTGTGTGTGAGAGTGTATGTGTACGTGTGTGTGTGTGTGCATGTGTGCATCTGTGCAGGTGCATGGGTGCCATAACACATGCCTGGAGGTCAGAGGGCAGCTCTCATGAGTCACTCCTACTCCCCTGTGGGATCCAGGGATGAGTGGAGGTTACGAGACCTGAATGCAAGTTCCTCTATCCACTCAGCCATCTTGCAAGCCCCTATCTACTTAAAAGAACAGTCAAAGACTTAAGCATCACACACACACACACACACACACACACACACACACACACATACATCAAGCAAATATTTGCAGTGTGTGTTGTGGGGTGGGGTCCCTGTGGAAACTAAGCCAGGAAGTGGTGGAGGAACCCCAAGGAGGCAACAGAATGGGTTGAAACTTGCCTAGAAGACAGAAAACAACCTGGTGGTATTTTGAACATTTGGGATATAAACATCACCTGCAGTTAGAAAAATAAATGCCAGAGCTGGAGAGACAGACGGCTCAGTACTTAAGAACACTGTTCTTCGGCTTTTCAACACACTTCTGAACTATATTTAATCTCCCGGTTAGCATAGTTATTCTATTATAATGGGTAATGGTATGAGTATTGTATGACCTGATTTTCCTAGTCCTGGATGTTTTTAGAGTCAATTTGTTATACTAAAAGGGATGCTTTAAAAACTCCTAAAAAGTCAATTGTTTACATTAAGAGCTATAAAAGTATAAATCTGTTGAAAAAGAAAGAACAGTGTTCTTGAAGAGACCCCGGGTTTGATTCTGAGCTCACAGCTGCTTCCAGGGGATATTATTCCCTTATCTGAGCTCCCAGGAACGCACACAGTGCACAACATACATGCAGGCAAAACATCCACACATAATACACACACACATATAAATATATACAACACCTATATATGTACAACTCTATATATACATTTCTATATATTTGTATGTAGATATATATTTGGAAGCATGGGTGAGAAAAAATTACTATAAATTCAATATGTTAGGAAGAATAAAACTTCAGTGAGCGAAATTGGTCACTTGCTGTTAAGAAATTCCATTTCCAAATTTACTCTGCATGTTAACACATGTTTAAATGCCATTATCCCTTTGAGGTTTTGCTCAAATGACACCTCCTCCATTGGGTTACTTGGACTCAATCCCTGTCACACAGCATTCCTGGAGTCCCCTGGCCCCTCATTTTCTCTCTTCCCTGTGTTACAACTGCTTAGATAGGCCTTGGCTTACTCAGGGGAAAGTCAGATCCTGCAGTCCCTGGCTCCTTTGCCTGAAGGTGTGGGGCTCGTGGTTCTTGGTAAGGCATGGAAGGAGAGACCACATTGAGGGAACAGATAAATGGAAGCGAATGCCTGCTCCAGCCTGCAGAGTACAGGGCGTTTGTACTAAGCCGTGGTTCCACTGCGCTGCACGTTAATGTGAACACTGCAAACAAAAGCCTCTCTGGGCAGAAAGGGTTTATTTCAGCTTTCAGGTCAAGTCCATCACTGACGGACGTCAGGACAAGGAGCTCGAGGAGGCAGGAACCTGGAGGCAGAAACTGAAGCAGGGACCTGCGGAGTGCTGCTAGCGAGCACTCTTTCCAGATTTCTCAGCCTGACTTCTTATACAGTCGAGAACCACTGGTACAGGGGTGGCCTCGCCCGAAGTGAGCTGGTCCTTCCTGCATCAATGAGCAGTGAAGGAAGTGCTCTAAAGAAGGGCACACAGGCCCATCTCATGGAGGCAATGCTTCACCAGGGTCCCTCTTCCCAGGTCTGTCAAGTTGATAACTGAGGCTAATTCAGACAGCCATGTGCTTTGTCTGGGTGGGCTGTGCAAGGGTGCCGTCTCAGATTCGCCCCTCTCGAGTCACGTGCTCTGTCAGCTTCAGCCGCCAGGCTCAGCCACAGCCCCAAGATGCTGATGCAGTTCCAAGGAGAGGCTTTCCTTTCGGAAACGTGAGAAAACTGCTCAGCAGCTGGATTCATGCTCAGCTCTAGGACCGAAGCATACGGTTGGGTTGCCAAGGGTTGGTCAGGACCAGTAGGAGGTCCGGCTGGAATGTAAGGTTGCTACATCAGCGAGTAAAATCAAATGAGAAGGAAATGCCGTCTCACCTCACCTTCATCAGTGTGGCTGTCACAAACCAAACAATCTAACAGAAAACAGCAAGTGCCCTCCAGGGCGCAGAGAAATTCGACTCCTTTGAGCACTGCCCAGAAGTGTCGAGTTCTACAGTCACTGTAGAAGACAGCATGGCAGTTCTTCAGAAGGTTAAATATAGAATTCCATATAATGCAGCCGCTTCAGTTCTGGGAAACGTTAAGAGTCCAAAGCAGAGTCTTGGAGGGGTGGCTGCACCTCCAGCACAGCAGCCTTGTCCGCAGTAGGCAAAAGGAGGAAGCACCTCCCGTTCAACGGGGTGAATGGGGACGAAATTGTGACGTATGTATAATAGAGTACTACTCGGTCTTAAACAGGAGAAGGGGCTGGGGTGCCTGTCAGTAAAGTGTGAAGGTCTGGGCCTGGCCTCCAGAGCACAGAGATGCATGCCAAGCACTCATGCCTGTGTGGTCCTCAGACCTACACACACGCACACACGCACACACACATTTTTACAGAGAAGGAGACTCTAACACATCCCACAAGAAGATGATAAACCTTGGGGACTTTATGCTATATGAAATAAGCCAGCCAACAAAGGACAGAGGCTTTATGATTCCATTTATATAAAGCATTTTAGAAGAATCAAAAATCATAACGAAAGTAAAATGCCAGGGATCATAGGATGGGGGAGTGAAGAGTTTTCTTTAATTTCTTTAATTTTTCTTTGGTTGATTTTTCTTTCAATTCTGCAAGATGGCAGAGTTCAGGAGATGGAGGGTACTGGTAACTACCATACCTTATCACTGACCTGTATGGCCAAAAGTAATTAAGACACTAAATTGTATGTTTCTTGTATTTTATCACAATGGGGAAAATGGGGAAAAAAAATACAGGATGAGGCTAAAGAGATGGTTCACTCCTTAGGAGCACTGGCTTCTCTTTCTTAGGACCTGTGTTTGATTCCAACCAAGACATGGCAGTTCACCTGTAATTCCAGTTCAGGGGATCCTACGCCCTCTTCTGGTCTTTGAGGGTACCGCACACATTTGGTACACAGACACATGGAGACAAAAATACCAATATACATTTTTAAAAGTAATAAATCATTTTGGTTTTTTGAGACAGGTTTTATATAATATATAATATTTTATTATAAGATATGTAAAATATATTTTAATACATACCATATATGTATATATATGTATATATATATATATATATATATATATATATATATATATATATAGTGCATTGATGTTTTGCCTGCGTGTCTGTGTGAGGGTGTCAGATCTTGGAGTTACAGTTGTGAGCTGCCATGTGGGTGCTGGGAACTGAATCACAATTACTCTCAGGGTAACTGCTACCCCAGTGGTACTATACGTTCCTGGTAGCTTTCCATTGCTTTGTTCAAGCTCATAAGAAGCCCAAAGGCATTCCTGGCATTGGTCTTTGTTTAAGACGTGTCCTAGGCTGGCCTCAAACTTGCTCTATAGCTGAGGACGACTCTGAACTCATGATCCTGCTGCCGCACACCACGTTTTGGGGGGTTTGGGATCGAGCCCGGAATTTCATGAATGATATACAAACATTCTACCCACTGAGCTACGTTCCTACCTTCCATGCCTCAAACTTATCGTGTATTTTTTTCTCAGTTTGCTTCATGGGGTGATAGAATTGCAAGAAAGCCGATTAAAATTAGACCCAGTGCAGTCACAGATGAACACTGGCCTTGGGCAGCATCATGTTAGCCTCTCTGGGGCCCAGCTTCTTCTCCTCTGACGCAGTGGTTTGAGCTCTGACTTCTATGGTCCTTATGGGTAAAACTTTATGACTTTCCTGTTCTATCTCTGTAATGAGCTCCATTTGTTTCCAATACTTCACATTCAGTTGTTTATTAAAAATATTTTTAAAGCCAGGCCAGTGGTGGTAGTAGTGCACACCTTTAATGCCAGCACTTGGGAGGTAGAGGCAGGTGGATCTCTGAGTTCAAGGCCAGCTTGGTCTACTGAGCTGGTTAGTTCCCAGGTTACCCAAGGCTACAGAGAAACCTTGACTTGAAAAAACAAAACAAAAAATACAAAAAGAAACAAAATAAAAATACAACACCACCAATACAAATTCCTATTCTTAATTTTAGAAACAGATAAGTTGCATTTTATATTAAAAAGCAACTACAATCTTTTCACTTCACTCTCATGGGTGCTTCCAGTATTGACTACTTAGAATAGCTCAGAAATAATACAGAGGAGTTCAATAAATGCTCTCTCCACTTCTGACACTATCCTAAAGCCATCAGTGTACATTAACTCGAACATCACCTTTTAAAGTGCTTAGCCAGAGCCAGCCTGATGGCTCAACTGGGAATCATTTGCCACCAAGCCTGATGACCTGAGTTTGATCCCCAGAGCCCACATAGAAGAAAAGTCACAACTGACTCCTAAAAGTTGTCCTCTGATCTCCACGTGTGTGGCACTTGCATGCACTCACACACAACAAACAAACAAACAAATAAATAAATAAATAAAACACCAGCATTACCTCCCACCTCATTGTGGACATCAGGGGAACAGGCACAGAGCCATCAAATATCCTGTCCAAGTGTAACTAGTTTGCACTGGGGTTTGGATACTAATAATAATAGCTTCATTTCAGAGCCCACATCCTTAACCACCATACCCTGTATTTTTCAAACACTGGGCTACAAATACAACCCAGCAAGAGACCTCCCACCGACCCTACATCCCCCCCGAAAACTATCGGTGGCCTTTGTTTTAGTAAATTTCCAGATCTGGCATCAAAGTTCCCTCCAGAGAGAAAATGAAAAGTTGGTTAAAAATCTTACCACTGGGCTGTCACAGCAGTGCCACAGACTGGATGGCAACAATGTCACTACCTCACTATTCTGAAAGCTATCATCCCAGATCCCAGTGCCAGCTGGGTTGGCACCTGCTGAGGGCTAGGAAAAGGAGCCTGCCAGGCTCTCCCCTAGTTCCTGGGGGTGTCTTGGTTTCTGTCAGATCACCCAGCCCACGTCCTCATCTCTGTAAGGCATCCATCAAAGTTAGTGTTTTGCCTAAGAGTCTCCATTTCAAAGGATATTAGCTGTAAGCCCCTAAGGACCTCCAACTGCCGGTTCCATTCACAGAGCACTAAGTGCCCTAACGGCTGGGCCCCGCCCCCACCCTACAGAGTTAAAAGCACACGCTCTGGACTTGAAATCCCACCAATTCCCCACTCGGGAAGCTTCACCCTGAAAAGGTCTACCCCACCCCCAAGAAACTCTGTATAAACTCTGCCTTCTGCTCAGTTCCAAGCTGTTTCTCGCCCAAGCAAGGGCAACCACCTACCTGATTTTTTCACTCCCAATAAATCTCTTGTGTGAGGTTTATTGAGCAGTGTGACTTTGTGGTATTCCTCGGCTCCAGACTACCAGGATACCTTTTCATTTGAGTTCTAACACATTAGTCATAGTAGATTAGGGACCTCTTCTACCCCAGTATGGCCTCATCTAAATCAGTTGCATCAGAAATGATACTATTTTCAAAAGGGTACATTCTGAAGTACTTGAGGGTAAAGAATTTAACACATAGTCTTTGAGTTCGAGGCCAGCCTGGTCTACAGAGTGAATTCCAGGACAGTCAGAGCTACACAGAGAAAATCTGTCTCGCAAAATAAAGAACAAAAGAATATATCATATATCATACATACTGGAGAGACAGCTCAGCAGTTGAGATCACTGGCTGCCCTTGCAGAGGCTTCCCTAGTACCACATAGCAATTCACAAACACCAGTGATAACAGTCCCAGGGCATGCTGCTCTCTTCTGAGCTGTGTGGGCTCCTGCACATGCGGGACACTGACAGACAGATGCACGCACACAAAGGAAGTATTTTAAAATTCTAACACATGACACAATCCAATTTATATTAGGCTTCTTTCTTTCCTTTAGTGATTTTCAATAATTAAATCCTCTTTTTGTCAAACAAGTGGAAGCTTGCTCCTCAGACATGACCAACAACAGCTGTAGTGTCTTAGCTTTGGTTTAGCACCCAAATTTTACTGCCACCTGCTTCAAGAAGGGACCTACTACAAGGTCTCTGGGGGAAAAAAATCCAGGTAAGAATACTGACATCTAGGTTAGTCGAGACGGTGCACGCCACTAATCCCAGCAGTTTGGAAGCAGAGGCAGGCAGAGCTCTGAGTCCCAGGACTATGGAGACTATGGAGTCCGGGCTATGGAGAGAACGTACTGACATCTAAATGATGGCAGAATCCACGAGCTGCTATGGCTGTTCGGGTGGACACATAGTGTCCACTAACCTTCCCATTCCTTTTTTAAGGGGAGGCAGGTGTAGAGGTAGATGTTCAAGTGTGCATACATGTATGTTCAAGTGTGCATACACGTATGTTGTCTTGGCTAGATTTTGTCAACTTGGCATAAGCTAGTCGTTTGGGGAAAGGGACTCATGGTTGAGAAAATGCCTGCATAAAACTGGCCTATAGGTGCCTGTAGTGCATTTTGTTGACTAATGATTGATGTGGGTGGTGCCATCCCTGGACAGATGGTCCTGGAGGATATAAGCAAGCTGGCTGAGCAGCCTACAATGGAGCACGGCAGCCAGCAGATTTCCTCCAAGTCCTCTGCTTCAGTTCTGGCCCCCAAGCTGCTGCCTGGGCTTCTCCTCATGCCAGGACTATATACAGTCAGTGGAAACAAACCTTTTCCTCTCAGCAATAGAAACAGCGAGACAGCAGTGTAAGCCAGAAGTAGATGCTGGCTGTTCTCCACCTTTTCTGAGACAGGAACTTTCACTGAACCTGGACCCCACTGATTCAGCTAAACTGGCTGGCCAGCACAAGGGATTACCCCCTTCCCCGCAGCACTGGGGATAAAGTGCCACCAAGTCCAGCTTGGGGTGCTCAGGACTGCTTCCACAGCAAACACTACCAACTGAGCCGTCTCCCCATCCCCTCAGAATATCACAATACACCTCTCCATATTCTTAGCTGTCTTGGGTAGGTCTCTGCCATTCCCTGACCTGACTGCCTGTTACGTTTTGCAGGTGGAGTACTCAGGATTCTAGCATGGGTCACACAGTGACCCTGCTGCAAACCTTTGAAGGGCTTCCCCATGAGACGGGCTAAACCCAAAGCTCTTGGTCTGACAGCTATGTGGCCTCAGTATGCTGGACCTGTGTTCTCAGCACTTATCCAGCATGTAGTCTCCAGATACTGCTAACCGTCACACTGCAGCAGCCGGCCGTCTGCCTAGAACAGTGATCTCTACTCTCACGTCCTGAGACTCTGTTTAGACGTCATTCCAGGTTTAGAGCATTCATTCTCCTCCGCCACACGGACCTCACGCTTAAGTCCATTAAAGCAATGACTCCTTTGGTATGGTGGCCATCTTCACATCTGCTCAGGAGCAACCACAGAACAGTGTTGCTTCTAGTTTGGTTCTCATCTTTACGTTGATATTCATAGCAGCTAGCAAGAGCCCAGCATGTGGTGGGTGCTACAAAATATTCAATCAATTCCACATTGACTTTTCGATTTTTTTTCTTCCTTCTTTCTAAATCTGAGTAGGTGGCTGACAGCAGGGTGATTGGGAAGACCTTTCATGATGTCAGAAGCTGCAGCTCAACTACAGTCACGTAAAACACGGAAGTGCGGCCGGGGAAGCACCAGCACTTCCATGTGAAGACTGCACAGCGCCTACGCTCACTAGAGTCCGTGCTTCAAAGGGTGGGCAGCACTCAGCTGCTCCTCAACACCTCGCGCAGCCAGCCTGCCACCTTTTGGGGGTGATCACCATCTGGGAACCTCGGCGAGAAATGACTACCACCCTCTGGCTTCTGAAGAGGACTGTCACTAACAATTTTCATTCCAATCCTTCTTTGTTTGTGCTTCTGAGACAGGGCTTCTCTGTGAAGCAGCTTTGGCAGCTCTGGCTGTCCTGAAATTCACTCTGTAAACAGGACGGCCTCTGCCTCCCAAGGCATGCACCGCCACCACCGGGCTTTCACTCCAATCTTAAACCTTTCCTCCCAGAGTGAAGATGCACCACCAAGGGCGGCTCACATCTGCAACCCCAGTCCTCTGGGGGTACAGGGAGAATGACTGATACAATTTCAAGATCAGCGGCTCCACGCCCTCGTGAGACCCTATCTCAAAACACAAAACGGTGACTCAGACAAATGCTGCATTTCCATCATACGCAGAGTCTAGACTTAAACACAAACACACATGACATCAAAGTGGATGGGTTGGAGGACAGAGGGCGTGACCAAAGTGCATGATATACAGATGAAAACAGCATAACCAACACATCATTCTTACGACAAATACATGACAAGAAAGAAGCACGGGAAACAGAATCTCTTTAAATACAGATTGGGAAAGGAAGCGAGTCCACCATGTTAAAATGAAGATGTCTAGCCTACTCTCATAATATGCTCATATTAAACCGGACATTAGCATTCTGTTACTTATTGTACTAGGGACTGAACCCAGGGCCTTGTGTATGCTAGACAAGCACTCTACTATTGCGCTATATCCATAGGCAAACACTAGCTTTTAAAAAAAATATTTTTTACAATTTATTTTGTCTTCACACATACATGCACTTGTATGCCACAGCCTGCATGTGAAGGGTAACTTTTGAGAGTCGGCTCTTTCTTTCCAATTATGTGGGTCCCTGAGATCAATCACAGGCCTTGACCTGCTAAGGCATCTTGACAGGCCTAGTTTTAACTTTTCATTAGGAAGCTAAGGCAAAACAGTCATCCCTGCACCCCAAATTAAAACATGAGATTCTATTTCGTATTCTAAGCAAATATGAAATCTACACTAAGAACTAGAAAGCCATTTTATTGGTATTCTGAATAAAGGAGTGTCCAAAAAACATTGGCAAAAACTGCCTCACTTAGATTTACATCCTGTGCCTTCCTGCTGTACCTGGATTATGACACAGAATTTCTCTCATCTGTTTTTGCTTATACTTTGGTCTGTATATTTACAAGTGTTTTGATCTTTCTTCCCAAATTCTTCTTCTTCTCACAGAAAATACATGAGCTCCTGCTTACTAGGCTTAGAGACTGGGTACACAGGCAATGAGTCCATCTGAGACAGTATCCGTGTGGGGGAGCTAGACACAGCAAATAACCAACCCTGTGAGCAAGCTGCAAAGTCAGGCAGCCCGAGTCAACATGTATTAAAAAATAAAACTAGGCAAACTGCAAGGAAGGAGAGACTCCATTGGAGGGGAGCAAGAAAGATGTTACACTGATGCTTTAAACACCCTGATTTCTGTCTCATCAAACCGTTCATTCCTTAAAATGATTAAAAGATACAAAAGCGATGAACTTAACTGCAATTTCTGTGATTTTTTCAAGCTTCCCAGTCAAATCAGACCCAGGAGGCAGGAGGTACTTTAGCACAGAGCCATTTGAGATGCTCGGCTGGACCAAGCAAACTTGCTTCAGATACTTTGTCAAATCTGTATTTAAGCTTATTTGAGTAAAACTGAGGGGTGAAAGCAATGACTTGACATTCAAAAGTCAACAATGAACAATGGCAATTATGAAATGACATCTACTACCACAGAATTCCTTGTATGAATTTTTAATGAATTATGAGCCAATGAACATTACAGAATTAAGCCTTAATACTTCTTCTTTCCTATGAACAACAAGGTAACTATAACAGCCTATCTCAAGTAGGACAGAAGACCATAGTGAATGCAAGTAATAGTAATTAACTTTCGCTCCACCCGTGCATGCTTCCTCAGAGAACACAAGGGCTCCCGACGGCAACAACAAATTCAATTATCTATGTTTTCCTGATCACAGCTGCAGCTGAGATATAGCAGATGCTCGCCTTTCAGCAGCCTTTCCACCCACAACACAGCCTCGGTGTTTTCTCTTCTACCCTCTGTATCCTTGGAGGTAGTGAGGGGAGCAAGGATCTCCTACTTTGTAGATGAGAACACTCTAGGCGAAATCTTGCACAATTGCTCTCAACCGTTGGCAGCACTGTCAAACCAGCAGGGCATTTTTAAATCCTTACGGTCAGAACATATCCCACCAACACCAGAATCAGAATTACAGGGCCCAAGCTTAGATAGTTTTTAGCCCCTCCAAACGCTAGCCAAGCTGGGGCAGCACTGATTTAGGTGATACACCCTGTCTTCAGATACAACTGTTGTCTTCTCTGTGCTTTCTGAGACCAGTGAAAACATGGCCGCCTTCAATGCTGAGCAATCTACCTTAATGGTCTGACAGCTATACTGGTCTCTAGTAACAAACAGATCCAGCTATAAATGAAGGCTCTCTGTCCTCCGGTGTTCATCCTAACTAGAACAGTCAATTCTATGAGCTAAGAATGGCTTGTTGTTCTGGGAATGGTGGCATACACCTGTATTCTCAGTACTGGGGAGGCTGAGTGAGTTCAAGGATAGCTTGAGCTACAAAGCGAGAACCAGTCTTTAAAAATCAAAAACAAAACACAGAAAGAATGGCTTGGTGTTAAATACAGGAATCACCTGACTTTAGGTTCAATAAGGAATGAATAACCATGTGATTTTGTTTTCCAGTCAGCACCTTCAAAACTTTGTTACAAATGAACATTTATGACAAGACAGAAAGTTACAAGCCAAACTCATGAGAAGCTCCGGAATTGCTCCTGAAGATGCAGCCAGTACATCTACCACATTTTACTATTCAGCCTTCATTCTTAACCAGGTCTTCAATCAAATTTTATACACTACCAAATGGAGTTGTTTGAGACAAGAAAAACAAAAAACAAAACATTTCCTGGGCCAGCTATCTTCCCTAGTGAGTTTAACACATAATTCCACTTTGTACAAGGTTTCTTCTTGATACAAATTATAAAAAAGAATCTTTAACAAATCTCTCTTTTTCAAGCAAATACAAATACCTGTAACCTTTTCAGGAGGCAACTAAAGACCTGTTCTATGGCTGAAGCCGCCTGCTTCAGAGAAGTATTGACAAATTTAACTCTCAAGGACTCCAAAAACCCCAGCAAGCTGCTCACTGTCCCTAATTTTATTAGATTTAAAACAAAATATACATACAGCAATCATGTAAAAAGTACAAAGATTTTACTTGCCTTCATCAATTCTTATGTGTCTGAGCCATATTAACTATACTTTCATACAGAAAGATGTTTCTGTTGTAACAAAAGAAAAAAACAAAACCCTCAGCTCAAGTGTTGAATTATAAATTCCAGAGAGTATTAGTGAGAAGGTTTATGGGTCAAAATAGGAAATAATGTCCAGCTCTTTCCAATGAAACTTTCCAATTGTTACCAACCTAGGTTTTCAGCGTTAAGCCCATGGGGCAATACCTAGGTGATTAAGAACGCTCTTCACCAGGGTTCAGGCTGGCGCTGTTTCAGATGGGTGAGTAAACATTTTGTTGACAGCCCCAGTGGAGACTTTGAGGCTTCTGATTGTTGTATAATGTAAACAATATGAAATTAAAAATTCTTCATAACATCTACAGCATTACAAAGTTAGGAAATAAAAGAACCGTTGACCATGTGTTCTGGGGTTTATACTAACAGCGCTCATACCGAGTGCTCTAAGAGCAGCTGGGACTGCTGTGTGGAGACCAGTTTTCTCAGAAGGCCAAAAACTACAGCCAGATGCCAAGAGACGCACATTCCTATTACGTCTGAACCAGCCTTGCTGGCATATGCATAATTATAAGTAGATCTATTTCCCCAGTCCTTAGCCAACTGAGGAACCTTTACCATAATTCTGTTACAGCCATGGACTATAAGCCCAAAACACAAATGAGCTAGTACATGTCTCCTCTTCTTCTTAGTATTACCCTACTGTCCCCAAATGTCACTCTAATTTTGTACCATGTAGTGATTTTTAAGAAACTGAATTAGAACAAAGCAATCCCTTTGTCCTTTTTCTTTCTTTCTTTCTTTCTTTTTTTTTTTTTTTTACAGTTTTTACACACATTATATATACAACTTTTAAAATAGCTGCACAATTTTATTTCTCATTGCTGGAGAAGTGCAGTCCAGGCAGACCATGCTTCTCGATATATTAAAAATATTAAATAAACCCAGCCAGTTTCACACGTTCTAAGTCAAGCTGGCTAGAAGTAAAGGGACTGGAGGAAGAACAGGCAGTTGTAAGATGGGACTGACCTTCATTCGTACACACTACATAAATCCTGCGGTTTCCTTCTGCAGCGCCTCTACACCTCACCTTTAAGCCGGAAGTAACACACTGCTAACGTAGAGAAGAATCTGTGGCAACATGCATATGTCAACTGCCCACTCAACCAACTGCAACCCTGAGGATTTTTCTGGCCCAGTGGAAAGAGGAAAACACTAAGATCGCCTCTGCTGTCCAGCTGCTGCTTCTCCAGTTCTCAACTCCATGTATTCTCAGGATGTTTCTTGGGCATGCACACGTGATACTATCACTTCGTGGTTCTACTCTCCACAAGTAGATCTCTTCTCCACTGTCCTTCTTCCCCGAAAGCCACTGTCATCCATCCAGAGGTTTTCCAAGATAAACCAAAGTCACTTCTGTGTTGCCATATACAGCAGACACGGCTGGGTACAAGCAGACCTTTGGGAGTCCTCGAAAGGCAACCCCCAGGAACTCATACCCACGCTCAAAGGCTAAAGTCTTATCTTCCATGTCCAAGATGACTCGGATTCTCTCTCCTATCTGTAAACAGACATCACAAGGTTAGCAGGGTATCCACCGAAGGCATGGGTAGGAAAATGATGGTACAAATTAAAAAAAGGAAAAAGTACAAAGGATCTATATGGTCTAAGTTATCTCTGTGAATGAGAGGGGATTTTCTATGGCGGGGAAGGACTCAGAAGAAGGAATACACATCATTCTCAATACAGTGCTTCTTTAGATCATTTTTAAAGATGAGTCACATGGGATCTACATTTAATTACTTTACATTATTCTTTGCTCAAAACCTTTTCTTAATTAACACTACCACCTATAACTTGGTATGTTTTACCAAAAGGATCTTTCTAAATAACCCATTCATGTTGCTGTTATATATATAAATAAAATATTAAATCACCAGAAAAAGAAATAATTTTTGTTTGTCTGTTTTTTCTCTACGTAGCCCTGGTCATCCTGGAACTCACTCTGTAGACCAGGCAAGTCTTGAATTCAGAGAGATCCGCCTGCCTCTGCCTCCTAAATGCTGGGATTAAAGGTATGCACCACCACTGCCTGGGAAGAAATGAATTTTTGATATATGCTAAAGATTAAATGAAGCATGAAAACACAACATTAAATAAAACAAGCCCACCAGAGAAAGATACATTTATAATCCCAGCAAGTATCTAGAACGGTCACACAGAGACAGGCAGAGTGGACGCTAACAAGGCGGGGGGGGGGGGCAGGGAGCGGAACTACTGCTGAGTGACAACAGCTTACACTCAGGATGAAGAAAAACTTCTGGGGCTACAGAAATGGCTCAGCCATTTAGAGTACATGCTGCTCTTGCAAAAATCCCAGATTCGGTTCGCAGTACCCACAAGGTAGCTTACTACCATCTGTTACTGCAGTTCAGGGATCTGACACCCTCCTCTGAACTCTGCAGCATCAGTTACACACATGACGCACATACATATATGCAGGAAAACATACACACATAAAATAAAATTTTAAAAATCTACCCCATGCTCCAGACAGGGCTCCTCTATGTAACCCTGGCTGTCTGGAACCTGGTCTGTAAATCAGACTGGCCTTGAACTGAGAGATCCACCTGCTTCTCCCTCTGGAGTGCTGGGGTTAAGGCATGGGCCTGTGCAACCACGCCTGCTTTGAAAAAGGAACAGCAGCACAGTCTAGCTAAGCTTCCAACTCAATATACTCAGCTGTTCACCCAGTGTCGTCTCTCTAGTCTGCATCCATACAGGAAGGCTGCATTCGGATGCCGAAAGTGGAAAGGAGGACCGGCCTCTGAAGACTGCTTGCCTCGCACACATGAAGGTCTGGGTCCAATCCCCAGCACCACACAACTGCCAGTACTTGGGAGGTGGAAGAAGGAAGACGGGAGTTCAGGGTCATCACTGGCTACACAGTGAGACCAGGGACAGCCTAGGCTACATGAGCTCCTGTCTCTAAACGGGGGTAAAAGATGTAGAAAAGCCTAAGATTTATAACTGAGATTTAATACTTCCTGATTATGGTAACTCTTGCTGTTGTCATTAACTTTGGATCATTTCCTTCCTGTCACAATGACTGCCGATATCTGCTATTATCCACCTGCCCAATTGGACCACGGACATCCCCCATCTTGCAGTCCTCTAAGTCATCTTTACCACGCCTCCCAACCACATACAAGCAGAACAACACTCCTGTCTGCCGAGCAGCACTGCCTGTCGTCCTAGGAGTCCTCTCATCAGTCTCAGGAATTAACCCTATCTTGCAGCAGATTAAGAAAACACAATTAATTCTGCTGAAATTCACAAGTTTGCTTCACCTTGAAACATGCCACATATATGTTTACAGTAAAGGGATTGAAAAGCACAAGACTGACTAGTGTAGGTGGCTACCAGTGGGTGAAATGTGGGTGGCAGGCCGTGTGGTACTGACGCACACCTTTGATCTCAGCACTTGGTAGGCAGAGGCAGGTGGATCTTTGAATTCAAAGGCATTCTGGTCTACAGAGAGAGTTCTAGTACAGCCAGGCTACACAGCACTACACTGTCTCTAAACAAACAAAAATGTGGATGGCAGAACAACTAGACACCAGAAAGGAGCAAAGGACGAGAGCATCCAAATCTGCACATGAGCTCCAGCCACATCCACGTGAGACACAGATGACATGACATGACATGCGCATGAAGAGCTCCCAGGGAAGTGGACTGAGAAGCAGACAGGCCGAGAAGACCAGCGCTGAAACCTGCTGCTGCATACCATAAGGGCATGAAGTCTGCAGTCTTGAGTTCCAGCAAGTTAACTGTCTACCATTACAATAAAACCTGCGCACACAAAAGAATAAAGCAGTTTCTAGAAAAAGAAGACATCCCAGAATTACAAGTACATCTTACCCACACATGCAATTTTCAATTTAAAAAAAAAAAAAATCACTAAGATAAAATAGGAAAAGTATGACTCTCGAAGTGGTGGGAAATCAATAGAAGCCAATCTGCGGGGCAGTGGTGGTGCATGCCTTTAATCCCAGCCCTCATGAGGCAGAGGCAGGCAGATCTCTGAGTTCAAGGCCAGCTTGGTCTAAAAAGTGAGTTTCAGGTCAGCCAGGGCTACACAGAGAAACCCTGTCTTGAAAACAAACAAAAAAAATGACTCTTACCTGGACATAGGTTTTCTAATCTGACAAAGAATTTAAAGTATTTATAGTTATTATGTGTACATATATATTCTGTAAAATGCAGTTAAATAATATATATGCACTAATATATTACAGCCATTCTAAATATGTCCAAAGAATGAAAGAAACATGAAATCTCAACAGACAAATGGATACAGAAAAAAGAAACCAAATGAAATCTAAATCTAAAGCACACAATAACTAGAACTCATTAGCCTGGTTCAACAAGTTGAGATGGTAGAATAAACTGGTAGTAGACATGAAGCTAGGGCCACAGAAATTACACAATCAAAGAAGACAATGAGTGCCAAGAATGGTGACACATGCCTTTAATTGCAGCACCAAGAAGGAGAGGCAGGTGGCTGCCTATCTGTGAGTTTCAGGCCAGATAAGGATATATAGTGAAACATTGTCTCAAAAGCAAATAAAGAGAAGGCTTGTGGATGAAGAATAAAAAAATTATAAATTAAGGGACACAAAGATACTAATAAGTAGTTCAACAGTTATAATGTATGTAAATGGACTAAACTCTTAAAAGACAGGTTGTAAAATGCTTTTAAATAAGAAAGGTTCAACCACATACTATTTAGGGGTTCCAACTTAATAACAAAGTGAATCAAAAGCAAAAGGCTGGAGGGATGCTTTATAATAGTATTCCATAAAAAGTTGGAGCGGCTACATTAAGGTCAGACAATAGACTCAAACAGGAATTTTGAGAGTCAAAGGTCATTTGCAATGATGAACAGGGAACTCTAAAATTAGAGCCCTTAAGTCTATGAAGCAAAAACTGACAGTTCCAAAAGAAAAATAGACAAGTTAGGGAGCACAGTTAGAGACTACTGAGAATACTTTTCTCAGTAAAAGAACAAGTAAAAAGAAAAATCAGGGCTGGAGAGATGGTTTAGCAGTTAAGAGCACTGGCTGTTCTTCCAGAGGTCCTGAGTTCAATTCCCAGCAACCACATGGTGGCTCATAGCCACTTATTAGATCTGGTGCTCTCTTCTGGCCTGCAGGCAAACATGCAAACAGAACACTGTATACATAACAAATAAATTTTTAAAAAAAGAAAGAAAAATCAGTAATAATATAGATAACTTAAATCCTATCAATCCATCTGACCTATGATTTTCAGAATACTCCATCTAAGAACTGGGTTAACCAGTATAAATATATTTCTAAAAAAATGGAAATAAGCCAGGTAGTGGTGGTGCACACCTTTAATCCTAGCACTCAGGAGGCAGAGACAGGTGGAATCTCTGACTTCAAGGTCAGCCTTGTCTACAGAGTGGGTTCCAGGACAGTCAGGACAACACAGAGAAACCCTATTTCAAAAGTAAAACAAGCAAATGAAAACAAATAAACAAAAACAGAAGAAAACACAGAACAATCTCCGAAAGCAAGGCTGTCAGAATTTCCACTGCACCTGAAGTAGTGACAAGACTTCATGTTCAGTGATAAAACTGCACCCTCCTCTCTACAGGACATATATAGAGCCTAAAGAGACAATGAGACATGATTTTACGAAGGAAAATCCTTTCAGCTTTTGCACCTCAAGAAATGTATATACGGCCGGGCGTTGGTGGCGCACACCTTTAACCCCAGCACTAGGAAGGCAGAGGCAGGCGGATCTCTGTGAGTTTGAGGCCAGCCTGGTCTACAAGAGCTAGTTCCAGGACAGGCTCCAAAAAACTGTCTTGAAATGCCTAAATAAATAAATACATACATACATACATACATAAATAAAAATTTAAAAAAACAAATGTGTGTGTGTGTATATATATATATATCCTTTTATATTAGTGTGCCAGAACTGATAATTTTATTGCCATATTTTTATGTATATGGGTCTTTTGCCTGGATGTCTGGGCATCACTTCCCTGGGAACTGGAGACAGTTGTGAGCTGCCATGGATGCTGGGAACTGGACTTGGGTCCTCTGGAAGAGCCAGTGCTCTTAACCGATGAAGCATCTTGCCAGCCCCTCAATGCATTGTTGAAGATAAAGATTTCAAACTACCTGTGGTTCCAAAATGAGAAATCTACAGTCCCTCAAGACTTCTGCTTTGGGAATTTCTTTTTAAAAGCTATTTTTAAACATTGTGTATTTATGTGTGTGTGCAAATGTTTGCAGGTGCTTTTAGAGGTCAGATAAGAGAGTTGAGGCCCCTGGAGCTGGAGTCAAAAGTAGTTGTGAGCTGTCCAAGGTAGGTGATGGGAACCGAACTCTGGAAAAACAGCAAATACTCTTAACTGCTGAGCCAACTCTCCAGCCTACTTCTTGGAATCTAGAATTTAATCTAAATTTAGAACAAATTTAAGATACAGAAAATAAATGTAGCAGTCTGCCTGAATTTGTTTATCGCTACAGAAAACATTAATACCGCCAAGCCAAGGGCTTTGAATCCACACATTAGTAAGAAACAGAAGGTAAATATGCATGTATATGCACATGCATTTGTTGTGATGATGAGGTGACCAGAAAAGGGGATGTTTCATAACACATGGGAGATGACAATCTTGGACGTGAGCCACACTGGCCCTGTCTTCTGAATGAGGTCTTCTGAAGCACAGCCACGTTTCTTTATTCACATTACATGCAGGCGATGGGATGCTAGACCAACTGAGCACAAAGCGTTTTGAGACAACATGGACAGCAAAGCCTAAAATATTTACTCTTTGGCCCTGTACGGAAAGTTTGGCAACCTCTGACCCAGGACAAAGATTGATTACTCAAATATGTATTAAGAAATACTGGCATATAACCTTCAACTATTTATTTTAAAAATTACCAAAACAAAGACAAAAATCTATAGTGGCTATATAAAAATGTTTCTGTTTTAAACAAATTAAGATGTGATTTGAAATGGTCCACACAAGAAAATATAATTTCTCACCTGATATTTCGGTGCGTTGTTGCACTGTGGAAAACTGCCATTGACTTCTCCATTATGTAGCAGATTATTGTCCACCAGATTCCAGCCCCAGCTCTGGTCGTCACTCCCCAGCAAGGCCACGTAACCTTGGCACTGCATAGGGGCCCGTTTCGTAGCAATTCCTATCACTGCCACAGTGCCCAAAGGGCCCTCCCACCATACTTCCCAGGCGTGGCGGCCCTCACTGAAACCAATCTTGGTCCTTGCACCATCGGTGCTCTGAGCGATGGGGTTCCGATGTAATGTAAAGCCATTCTTCTTGATATAGACATTCCTGGAGCAGTCATTTGTGCTGAAGGCATGTTGGAAAGCACGTACCTAAAAACATGAGAAACAGACCAAAAGAATAAACTCGACTTTTTTTTTTCTTAAATACTAAAATGTAGCAAACTAAATGTAGTGGCTCACACCTGTGGTCTTGGCCCTCTGGGAGGCTGAAGCAGAAGTGAAAGTTCAAGGCCAACCTGGGCTACTAAGCGAATTCCATCTCTCTCCCCTGTTCCCAAACCAAAAAACTTGAGGCTTTGTGTTTATAAATAATAAAATTATAAACTTTTAAATAGCACACTATTTCCAAATAATGAATAAAGCTCTGGCTGTGAAACTAACATTAAATATTGTATTCCATTAAAAATAACTTCCAGCTAGAGCTAGGCATAATAATACATGCCGATATTTTTCAAATAAAAAAAACAGAAGAGAATTAAGTCCTCATGATAATGTTAAATTAATATTTTCTCACAGAGTATTCCACAATTTTTTAAAGATTTATTTATTATGTATACAGTGTTCTGCCTCCATGTATGCCTGCAGGCCAGAAGAGGGCACCAGATCTCATTACAGATGGTTGTGAGTTACCATGTGGTTGCTGGGAATTGAACTCAGGACCTCTGGAAGAACAGCCAATGCTCTTAACCTCTGTGCCATCTCTCCAGTCCCCTAGTACACAATTCTTACAAATTCTAGTTAGTTTTCTTCTAATTTTTCCCTCTGTCACAGTGACAGCCTCTTGCTCAACCTCTGATCACAGCTTCCCATTTTGTTGAACTGATTCTACTGCATTCACTTTGAGTGACTCCCTCTCTGCCCCACAGAAGCCTACAAAAGCAGTCCTTAACCTCAAATTCCTTCCAGAGCTATCTTTTTGAAACAGTATGTCCACAGACTCTCAGGTCAGCTAACAACTTTTGACAGCTCCACACAGAGCACCACGTACACTCCAAGGTCCTCCTGGCTCCAAAGCCTCTCAGAGCAGGCTGATGCACTTCCTACCCCACCTGCCTCGCTGGGCTCCTAGTGCCCCATCTGCTGCCCTCTTCCCACGAGTTCTCTAACACCACCTCTGTGAAGGTGTTCTTAGCCAGGGCCACCCAATCCCCATCATTCTCCTTCCTGAATCCCCATTCACTATTGGCTGTACCACGTAAGGCTTAATTATAAGTATCTTGTTTTCTAATGTGCTTCTAAGCACATGATTCTAGTAAACAGTATTTTGCAAAAACAAAAACAACAACAAAAACTAATGTAATCTAAATTGGTCAGTGTAGAACCTGCAAGAAATGGGAAAGACAAAAGAGCACATTAAGCAACACCATAGGAATGAAAATCAGAAACCTAGGATGGTAACAAAAGAATAACAGAGGAGGAGGTGGGAATGGAATCAATCTGCAGTCTAAGATAGCCTAAAAAGACTTAGCAACTCCTTATCATGAGAATGTATACAGATACTGATTAAATAAACTATAATATTCCATGTTTATGAGGCAACACTGCAATTTTCTATTAAGAAATTACTGTCAGTTTCCTTCCTTCCTTCCTTCCTTCCTTCCTTCCTTCCTTCCTTCCTTCCTTCCTTCCTTCCTTCCTTCCATTCATTTTGTTTTCCAAGACAGGGTTTCTCTGTGTAGCTTTGGAGCCTGTCCTGGACTAGTTCTGTAGATCAGACTGGTCTTGAACTCACAGAGATCCACCTGCCTCTGCCTCCTGAGTGCTGGGACTAAAGGCGTGCACCACCATCACCTGGCTTGCCAGTTTCTCTTTAGAGATGACACTAGTATCATAGTATGTATCTTTGTTTTTAGAATACTGAAAAATTCAAATGAAATTAAAAAAATGCCCAATTAATGTTTAAAGTTGAATGTGCCTTTAGTCCCAGCACTTGGGATGCAGACACAGGCGGATCTCTGAGTAGAGGTCAGCCTGGTCTACAGAGTGAGTTCCAGGATGCACAGGGCTACAGAGAAACAAATACTACCTTGAAAAACAAAATTAAAGTCAAGTAGTCTCAGTTTCTGAACAACCTAGATTTCCTATTTCAACATCATCAGTACAGTACAGCTTCGGGCTTTTGAGTAGTTTCCCCTCAGCTCACCAGCCCACCTTCCTTCTCCAATGTACTCTCCACTTCTCAACAAGCTGTCTCTAATTCTGTTCCTACAAATGAAAACAAAGACCTAGCTTAGGATGTAAGTCTGGATATAATTTAGAGACGTACAGACAGACACAAGCATTTGGGATAACCAGTGCTACCTGGAGACATGTAAAACAAGCATTTGGGATAACCAGTGCTACCTAGAGACATGTAAAACATGAGTTATAAAAGTTTCCGGAAATAGGGGTGTAACTCAGCGGGACAGTAAAGGCTGAACACGCATGGGATCCTGGGTTTGAGACATAGCAAAACAGGTAGGGGAAGGGAAGGAGGAAGAAAAAGATGAACCAACCGCACACTTCCTAGTGTCATGCTATCCCCACCGCAGTCCTGCTGCCGGCTCCTTGGGAGTTCTATTTGACCCACCCTCCCTAATCTCACCGCCCTGTCAGCCCTGTCAGCTGCTGCCCGCCCATGTGGAGTTCTCTGCGGCAGTTTTCCCAGTCGTGTTCTCCTCTCCTCTATGTGCTCTCTGTGTCTCATGGCCTGGTCTCATTAAAACACAGCTTTTACTTCATCCTTCATCTGTTCAAACTTGTATGGTTTTTCCATTGCAGAATAAAGCCCAAACAATGTGTCAAAACTTGTGGTTCAAAAGGCCTTCATATATTTAATGCCAGGTTACCTTTATAATCACATTTCCCTTCATTCAACTAAAATTACTTTCTATCTTTAGCCTAGAACTTTCCTGAGCCTTAACTACCAAGTGTTGCCTGACATCTGTTGAATGTCTCAACTCCGTGCATTCTGCTCTTCCACAGATGAACTCTAGCTCAAGCGACACATTATGTACCTCAAATACCTAGGAGTCATTCCCTGCTCTTCCTTCTTCTTCATTTCTATTTCAAAACTACTGCCAAATTCTGTAGATTCTTTAAGGAAAAGATTGTTTGATCCCGCAAATTTCAGAGAAAACATAGATAATCCCAATATCTTAATTTTCTCTGAGTGAAAAAAATCAATTTTAATGTATGATGACCTAAAATCCTAGTGCCATACCTAAAGACAATAGGAGGAACGGTCATCAAATCCTGTAGATTCTATTTCCTAACTGTTCATTTCTCTCCATCTCCTTCACTACCTACTTTCTAATAGATCTAAAGGATTTCTAAAGTCTTCCAACCTCTTCTCCTTACTGAAGGAAAAATAACCTCTTTAAAATACAAACTAGTCCAACCACCAGTCCCCACGTCTGCTTCTCTTGCCCACCTAGAAATGGCTTCACTACCTTGTCCCACTGCTTTCCATCCTATTCACACCAGCAGCGTCTGTGCTAAGGACAATCGCTGACATTCCTGTTGCTCACACCAGCGGATCCCCTTAAGAGGCTCTTCTTGCTCCTGTTGGCCTGTTTATCCTTATCCCTGGGGTCTCACTGAGCCTATGCACCACGTCTGACCTCCCTACCCAGTTAAAGCCCCATTACTGACACTTGGAACACCGCGTAACTCTATTCACTCACAATACTCACCCAGTGCAGTTTACTACTGCAATGACCAGATTAACATTTATTTCCCATGCTGGGGGATGTAGCTAGCATGTATCCAACCCCAGTACTGGAAAAGAGAAACACAGGCAGGCTTGCACACACACACATGTGCAGCCTTCTATAGACTGTAATCCCCATAAGACACATGTTGGTAAGACTTTGCATTTTTGCTTTCCCTTTACTCCTTTTCAGATTCTTCATAAAATATTCAAATCTACCTCATCTTAAAGGTCAGCTTAGTATAATCTTAATATAAAACTTTTTCTAATTCACTCAACTCCTAAGTTTTCTCTTCCAGTGAACTTCTAGCATTCCTACACTACACTGAGGAGCAATGTGTGCCATGTGTTACATACATTTCCCTCCTCTAAGAACTTCTAGACTCCCTGAGTCCTACCTCCAATTACATTAACCCTCCATCTTCAAAAATATTCACCTAAAAGCCAGGATAAGTAAAAGTCCACCTTGTAGCTGCAATACACACAGCAGAAAGTTAAAATATTAGAAACTTAAGAAAACTGTCTGGAAAGATACAAAACTAGAATCAGTTTAGGTTGCTTCCAAGGATGAGAACTGGGTAGCAGTAGGACAGCAGCTAAAGGAAGACATGTTACTTCTACCGATGCTCAAATGGATACATTATCTACTGCATGCTAGGTGAACCTTTTGTGTCTGTGTATGGTGTGTGAGTGTGTGTACAGAGTACTTACCTATGTGCATAAGCCAGATGCAAACACGGATGACTTCCTCTTTTGCTCATCACCTTATTTTTTGAAACAAAGCCTCTCACTAAGCATGAAGCTTGCAATTTTGGCTAATCCAGCTGGCCAGTGACAGCCCGAAATCCACTTGGCTCAGGCCCCGCGTGCTGGGTTGCGATACACGCCAGCCTGGCTTTTCCAGCCGGCCTGGGAATCTGAGGTACTCATGCTCACCCAGCAAGCAACTCACCTACTAAGCTGTTTGTCCCGTCCTTTTACCTCAATCTTGTCTCATGTAAATGTAAATATCAAAAGTAAATACAAAAATGTATTCGTTTATTTTGTTTATTAAAACAAGGTTTCACTTTGTAGTTCAGGCTAGCCTGGAACTCACCAAGCTGGCTTCAAATTCATTTTGATCCTCCTGCTTCAGTCTCCCAAAGCACCACCATACCAAGCTTAGAAGCCTTAAGCTAGACAAAAATAATAAATCTTAAAGGACAATTTTTAATTTTTTTTTCTTGAGAAGGGGTCTTACTGTGTAGCTTTGACTAGCCTTGAACAGAGACCCACAGAGGCCAAATTTTTAAAATTAAAAATACTGACTATAAAGCACAGTAGGACAATATTGAAATCTTCTGCATTCTCCTATAAATTATCATAGAATTAATGCCCACTGACTATCTACGCTACACAAATACAATCCTGGTAAATGATGTTCTTTTACCTAACAAGAAAAACAAGGTCTTAAGAATGCTCTCTAGATAGGTGGTGGTGGCGCACGCCTTTAATCCCAGCACTCAGGAAGCAGAGGCAGGTTGATCTCTGTGAATTTGAAGTCAGCCTGGTCTGCAAACAAGGTTCCAGGACAGCCAGGGCTGTTACCCAGAGAAACTGTATTGAAAAAAAAAAAAGGAAAAGAAAAAAAAAAACCTCAAAACAACAACAAAACAAACAAAAACCTCCCTGATCTTCCAGAGTACCAAAGCTCAGTTACCAGTGCAAGTGAGCGAGCGTGCGTGTTTGGGGGAGCTCGCATCTGTCTGTAACTCCAGCTCCAGGAGATGACACTCTCTTCTAGACTCAGCGGGTACTGGTATTCACATATTTGTGAATTCACATACTCGCATCAAAATATTTTGCCAAGAATGGTCACACCTGCATCTCAGGCATTGGAAGGTAGAGTCAGGTGGGTTTCTGTTAAGGTCTAGGCCAGCCTGGGTTGCTAATGAGAGACCCTGTCTCAGAAACAAAAGAAAGACTATCTGATAATTGACATATTCAACAGCAGTGTTCCTTCTCTTATCACACTAAAACTTGTTTTAATGTAAAATAAACCAGTAGCAGTGATCCATACCATAATTCTAGCACTCTCAAAGAGACAGAAAAGTGGCCAGTTGGAGCTGCCCTGAACTATATAGTGAGACCCTGCCTCCAAAATAGACATAATACATGTGTGTATACATATTTAAAATACACATATATTAAAAGAAACAGTGTATCTATTTCACATGAAAAATTACTTTGACACTCACTAGCAATATAGCATTAAAAAGGGATATGCTTGCCATATTCTATATATGACTTTATCATCTCTCATATATGCTCCTTGTTTTGTTTTGGGACAGAGTCTCTTATTTTGTGTAGCTCTGTCTGTCCTGGAACTCGACATGCAGACCAGGCTAGCCTCAAACTCATAGAGATGCTACCTTTGGCCCTGGAGTGCTGGGATTAAAGGTGTGCAGCACCACACCCGACTTCACATATGTTCTTGATGACTGCTATTCTAAAGAGGTACTATCTGTCTAAATGAATGTGAACCCGAGGACCATTATCTGGGCTGGAGAATCCTTGGTCCTGCCACAATCTGTTACTTAGCATTCTAATTTTGTTATGAAGACACAGGAATGGAAGAAAAAAAATGCCAAAACAAAACCCAGCAAAATAGCAATCAATGTTTAGATGATAAATACAACAGAAGAAACATCAACTGGGTAGAACTATGAAAAAGACATCAAGGAAGTAATCAATAATAGTAGCATGAGGCAGCTTTAGGAGTTATATGGCACCAATGGAAGGATGTTCTATTAACATCTCTTCCTTGCAAATTAGTTAGCAAGATGCTTAACCCCAAACTCACTTGGAAGCGTTAAATATTGCCGCTGTATGAGAACGTCGGCACAAAGAATGAAAATGTGCTTATTAATCAGAGCTTGGAAAAGGTGAGGTGAACGCAAAGATCCCGGCAACTAAACCCATTTTAAAGCAACCAAAATGAACTAATGTCATAAGTCAATCTGGAGGCCGGGAAAACAGAAAATCAAGGATACTGGCTGGTGGTCTGCCTGTAAGACACTCGAAAGTAGAACGAGTGGTGAAGATAAGGGATGGAAAGCCACCCGATATTTTAAAAAGTGAGGTGGGTCACGAAGCAGAACTTCAATGCAAAGAAAAGACCTTTACGGAGAGGAGGGGTAAGGACGGTACTGACTGGCTGAAGCCCTGGAAAGGCGGGATGATGAGGTGAGACACCTGACTCAAGCTTAGAAGGTACACCCCGAGAACGGCGGGCAGGATAGGAGCCGGGCTTCCCTCACCTTGGCCTTGTAGCTGGGCAGGTTGCAGAGGATGTCCGTGCGCAGAGCCTCTTCTGCCAGGCTGCGGGCGCATAGGCTCCGCCACACCTCGCTGTTCTCGTCGCCGTGGAGGCAGCGGTACCAGTGCTTGCACACCAGGGCGCAGCTCCGCAGCTCGGACAGCTCCAGGTAGGAAAACACCAACTCCAGCACCCGGCTGGGCAGTCGGCCGCCGGCCCCGGAGGACCCCGAGCCCGCGCCCGCGCCCCCGCAGCCAGCGCCACCCGAAGCTGCTCCAGCCCCCGGGCCCGGCGCCGCCATCGCCTCACCAGCCGGCCCGAGGGCCGCCGCTGCCGCCGCTTCGCCCCGTCTCGGCACCGGAGGCCAAGCCTCGCCTAGAGATCGGAGCAGCGCGCTCCACCACCCCTTTCAGCTCGGGCCAGCGGCGCCTCCACGGCTCCCGCCCCTGCCCGGGGGCGTCCGCCGCGTGCCCCGCCTCACTGAGGGCAGACGCGCGGGCCACTCGGGTCCCCGCCCCTCGTAGCCGCTCAGCACGGGCGCCGGAACCACCCTCCTCGCCCGGCCTCCCCGCGACGCACCCCAGGATCCGCCATGCGGGTTGAGGGCAAGAAGCAAGGGCGCACGCCCAGCTCGCTCGCCGAGCCTCTCAGTCCGGAAGTGACTGCTCCGCGAAGGCGCCTCGCTCCCTAAGCTTGATGGGATTGGAAGCCGCGTGTGAGGTCATCACTAGGCGCCGACCGGGAACGGGAAGCCCAGGTATGAGGCTGTTGCCAGTGGGTTCGATCTACTCTCTAGTGTTTTTTTCTCTTTTTCGACTAATGGCCTTGAGCCGGCTCTCGTTGGCCTCTCTTCCTACGACGGAGTTCCCTGTTTCATTTGCTTCCTGCTCATTCTCCAATTTGTGCTTGACACTTCCCTTTTTTGCTCGCCAGTTAGTTCGTGCACTTCTATTGGACCCATTTTCTTCGCCTTTGGGCAGTTGAGAACCTCTTGTCTTGGACAGGTTAGATAACATTTTACTTATTTACTTTATTTTTTTTTTGGTGTTTCGATACAAGGTTTCTATGTGTAGCTTTGACTGTTTTGAACGAGCTCTGTAGACCATCCTGGCCTTTAACTCAGAGATCTGCCTGCCTCTGCCTCCCGAGTGCTAGGATTAGGATTAAGGGCGTGCGACACCACAGCCCGACTCCAGTCTTTTGGGGGACAGGACCGTAGAGACTCCCCAGAACATCTGTACCAGTACTCCATTCTAAAAGTAAGGTGACAAAATTTGCTTCGTAAATACGCAGCGAAAAACAAGCTTAGGTAATCCCTAAGTGTCATTTAAATAGTAAATGTCACAATCTTTTTGGACAAAATATAGTGCGCTCAGATCCATCTCTTAGTAAAAAGATTCAGGAAATGTGTTTTGTGTTCTGTTTTAATTTGTTAAACAGTCCCAAGAGGGAGAATAAAGGGGAGGCATAATGATGGTTTTCAGGGAGGAAAAGAAATCCTGCATTATCTAGTTATACTACGTTTCCAAAATTTAAAGAGGACTTAGAAAAAGAATAATAGAGGGTTGAGTGATGGCTAAACAGTCAAGAGCACTTGTTGCCCTTGGAGAGGACCAGGGTTCATTCCCAGAACCCAGGTGGAGGCTCAGGACCACCTGTAACTGCAGTTTGAGGTGAGCCAAGCCCTCTTCTGACTTCGTACATGCCTGGAATATACATGCCATGCACAGAAAGTAAAATAAAAGAACTATAGGGTGAGCATGCATTGTAAGAGGGCGTTTAATCTGGCTTTATAATTCTCAAGACAGCTCTATTAAGTGACTATTATAATAATAGGGCTCACAGGCTCAGTAGTCAACTTCAGTGTCATGCAATCCTTATGTAGTAAGAAGTCTTGTCTGAGGTCCACCTATGTGTAATTCACTTCCTGTTTTTTAGTAAAAAATAAATGGGCAGCAACTACTTCCCTACTCTGGTATAATTACATGCTTATTACTTGCCAATCCCTTCCTCAGAATGTCTTTCACCTAATTAAGTAGCCCAAATTCTTGTCTATTTTGTCAGTGCCAATGCCACAGTCTCCTAGTTTTAGTTTTTTCCAGTCTGTCCACACCAGGACTAGCTTTAGGAAACCCAAATCTTTGAGAAAGTGTTGACCGTCATAGTAATGACCATCTCTCCATAGTTCCTGCATGGTGAGCCAGATTTTGTCTGAATGGCAGTTACATTTCCTTTAACTGGTAGATCTGAAAAGAAGGGAAAGAGCTACACAGAATGATGAGATAGAAAGGCATGGACAAGGCACTGTGGTACAAAGAGTCTATAGCTCTGGCTATAGATTGGGAACCTCAGGTGAGAGACCACACGACCCAGGAATTTGGGACCAAACTGGGTAAAACAGAATCAGTCAGTTTCTGTTTCTTCCTCTCTCTGAGGCTTATACACTTAAATAACAGAAATCCATAAATAAAGGTGTGACTGAAGAAAAGCATTAATAGTAGAGATCATTCATTTATCACATATTGTTATCTTGTCTCCCTTAAGGTAAGTCTTGGAAGGATCTAATGATATCATTCTGTTCTCCATCCCTCAACCCCCAGACAGACTTTGTGTAGCCCTCGCTGTGCTGGAACTCACTCTGTAGACCATGTTAGCCTCTAACTCAGAGATGTACCTGTATCTGCCTCCCGAGTGCTGGGATTAAAGGTATGTGCCACCTTTGCCTGGCTGTTGTCCTTTACCCGTTATTCAGGTGACTTAGTGGCATATTATCTCCCAACTAACATCAGGGTACTCTCAAAGCAGAAAAAGGTTGCCTTTCTCACTCGCTCTCTTGTTTTCTTGTTACCAGTCTTTTCACCTACTGTTTATGAACCACACCTTGTTCCCTTCCCCATGGCATTATGCATTCAACCTGCTCAGAGCTGCCCCTGTGGCATCCCACCCTTTAATAAAATGCTCTTGGCATACCTCACTTTGTTCTTATGCACTCCATGATCTCATCGGGAGTTAGAGGAAGTGACCTATTATCTAATTAAAGTAATCTATAATTGGCTATGAGTAAATTCTGTGCTTTACTGTTTTAAGCAACTGCATAGGACAAGGCCAATGTACTGATGTGGTAAGTGAGTGAGAGAATATTGACCTTAACCTATTGCTACTAGTTGTCCAGTCCAAGTGTAGAAAACCAGGAACAGTGGATTGCAGACAACTCATGTCTAGATTGTTTTGACTTAACTTTTAAGAACATTTTTTCCATAGCCATTTTGCCACAGCATTCTGAGTGTTTGACCCTTTTTTCCCCTCACAGATCTCAATATGTATTCCAGGGCGGCCCAGAACTCAAAATCTTCCAGCCTCAGCCAGATTACAGGTGTTGTGCCACAGTTCTGGCTTGTTTAACCCTTTTGATAATGGTCTTTGGATATGTTTTACAGACCAAGTAAACAAATGATTTTGGAGGGCTGGAGAGATGACTCAGAGGTTAAGAGCACTGACTGCTCTTCCAGAAGTTCTGAGTTTAATTCCCAGCAACCACATGATGGCTCACAACCATCTGTAGCGAGATTGGATGCCCTCTTCTTATGTGGAGGTGTACATGCTGATAGAGCACTTGTATACATAAAATAAATAAATCTTAAAAAAACAATCAAACAAAAAACCGAATGATTTTGAAGGCTCTAGTTGGATCACTGACAAATACGCATGATAATTATTGACTGGCTAGAGTAAAAAGGCTCACTGGGTATTATTCTAACAATTTTTTTTATTTATTTAATATGTATGAGTATGTATTCATGTGTACCGTGTGCATTTCTGGTACTCTCAGAGGTTCAAAGAAAGCACTGAATCCCCTGGGATTAGAGTTACTCTGGTTGTGAGTGGGGTGTTGGTATCCAAAGCCAGTCCTCTGCAAAAGCAACAAATTCTCGGGTTCTCTTAACCACTGGACCACCTCTGTGGCCCCAGATAAATATATACATTTTTGAGGTTTTTCTAACTTTTTTAAGATTTATTTATTATTTATTATGTGTATAGTATTCTGCCTATATGTCTGCTGCAAGCCAGAAAAGGGCACCAGATCTCATTATGGATGGTTGTGAACCACCATGTGGTTGCTAGAAATTGAACTCAGAACCTCTGGAAGATCAGCCAGTGCTCTTAACTGCTGAGCCATCGCTCCAGCCCTGGCTTTCCTAACTTTTTAAACAATCCCATTAATAGTTCTTTATTATTTTTCTGATTATATAAGTGATCAGTGAATACCCATGCAATTTAGAGTCTGGAAATTTAGTGTCCTTGTGTGCCCTCCCCAACCCCCAAGTGCTTAGAGTTGTACTGTTCTTGGGTCTTTAATTAAGGATTAGTTTCATTATGGAGAAAATGATCAGAACTATATTGTTGTCCGTAATAGCCCTTTTAAACATAAAATCTATTCATTGACTAACTTCTGATGCTTTGGGGTAGAAATTAGCGAAAAAGTACCTTTAAAATTGAGTTAATTGGAACTGGAGAGATGACTCAGCAGTTAAGAGCACTGACTGTACTTCCAGATTACCCAGGTTCAGTTCCCAGCATCCATATGGCAGCTCACAACTGTCTGTAACTCAAGTTTGAGGGAATCTGACGCCCTCACACCAGTGCACATAAAATTAAATAAATTATTTTGAAAAATAAATAATATTGAGTTAATGTCTTCCAAAAAATAAAAACGAACAAGAAAGGATAAAATTAGTAAGATTAGGAAACCTGCAAAAGCTTACACCTGCTAGTCAGCATGTATTTGGGTCTCCTGTGGATAGCTTAAGAAATGGCTTATGTTTACCCAGAGTTTTGCAGGTCTGGTCTTCAAATGTCTTTTGAGAGGAGAGGACAAGGGGATAAGTGAGCTTTTAAACTTTCTTTAAAAACTGTTGAAGTGTTTGTTGTATTTGTCTCATCGCTTCAGGTTCTTGTATAAAATCTGATACAGGTTTTCTCCCTCTTCAGAGTTCTGCATCATGGCAGTCAAGTGGACCAGTGGACACTCATCTTCTGTCCTCTGCCTAAATGCAAGTAAAGATGGGCTGGTGGCTTCAGGAGCAGAGGGTGGAGAGCTTGTGGCTTGGGGTGAAGATGGGACTCCATTAGGACACGTACAGTTGGAAGGGGCTGATGATGTTACCAGCATCCTGTTTTCTCCCTCCTGCCCCACCAAGCTCTATGCCTCCCATGGAGAAAGCATCAGTGTACTAGATGTCAGGTCTCTTAAAGGGACCCTGGACCATTTTCATGTGAATGATGAAGAAATCAATTGTCTTTCACTAAATGAAACGGAAAGTTTGCTGGCTTCTGCTGATGACTCTGGAGCAATCAAAATCCTGGACTTGGAAAAGAAGAAAGTCACCAGGTCCCTGAAGAGACATTCTAACATCTGTTCCTCTGTGGCTTTCCGACCTCAGCGGCCTCAGAGCCTGGTGTCATGCGGCCTGGATATGCAGGTGATGTTTTTGCAAAGAGCATTTGGGTAATTTCTGAGCGGGATTTGCTAACAAAATCAAGTATGTATTTGCTTGGTTTCCTTGGCAGTTCTGAGAATTGAACTGAGGGCTATACATGATTAACGTGTACTCTTCCACTGAGCTGTATCCCCAGCCCCTAGGATCAAATTGTTGAACAAGCATTTTCTATTCTATCCTAACATTTCTTACCCATTTATGAACTATAGCCTTAGTTCTACCATGAGTGCTATCCTGACAGAGCCTACTCTATTTTATTCATTAATGCTTTGTCTTCCTTTGTCCATCGTTAGACATTCTAAGACCTTAGGATTCAAATACCTGATTGTAAAAATTGCTTTAAACAAAGAAGGAGTAGTGTTAAGTCAGCAAAACAGACAAAAAAGGGGGATACTGAATGTAGAGTTGATCCACACATGCTCTAGAAACTCTTTTTTGTCAATGTTTTTCAAGACAGTTTCTCTGTGTAACACCCCTGGCTGTCCCGGAACTCTCTGTAGACCAGGCTGGTCTCGAACTCACAGAGACCCACCTGCCTTGGCCTCCTGAGTGCTGGGATTAAAGGTGTGTGCTACCACGCCCAGCTTCTAGAAACTCTTAAATGGTTTGAGTGTGTGTGAGGATAAGAGATGGGGCAGAAAAACTTGAAAACACGTTACTTGAAATGTGTATAAGTGACCAGAAGCAGAGCACTGTGTGCAGTGCTGGACTTCGGAAGCAACATCACAAATTAGCCAGAGTTCAGAGGAGACCGCTAGGAAAGAGATGGAAGTATGAAGCATGTTGTATAGGGAAAGCTGGTGGGGTTCAATTTTTTGTTCTCACAGGAGCAAATATGATTTGCTCTTGGATGAATATGAGAGTTTTTAGATAGCTTGGACTTTCCCAAAGCAACTGTCCTTCCTCCTGCAAGAGAAAGATCTCATCACTGGGGCTGAGTGCTTAGGACTTTTAAGTGCTTTGCACTTTGCAAATACTAGTCTTCATTCTAGTCACGCCCTCCTAATTCTTGTTCCTTCTCAGAATTTCATTTTATGTGTACAGATGTTTTGCCTGCATGTATGTATGTGCACTGCCTTTGGGCCTGGTATCTGTGCAGGTCAGAATTGAGCATTGGGTACTCTGGAGCTACAGTTACAGACAGTTGTGAGCTGTCACATGGATGCTGAAATTTAAACGAGAGTCCTCTTGAAGAGCAGTTTGCTTAACTGCTAAGCCTTATCTCTAGCTACCTGTTGTTCCTTTTTAAAATTATTAGATGAACCACCTGCCTAGAAGCAGCCTTAATTCTCTGCCCTCCAAATTCAATGCTTTTTCTCTATTATAAGAGTTACTTAAAGTATCATTTATGCTTGAAGTAGTGATGTACACCTTTAATCTCAGCTCCTCCCCTGGGAGACAGAAGCAGGCAGATCTCTGTGAATTGGAGGCCAGATAGAGCTACATCATAGCAAGTTTCAGGACAGCCAGAGCTATGTAATAGAGAAACCCTGTCTCAGAAACAACAACAGCAGCAGCAGCAGTTTTGCCAGGTGGTGATGGTGCACATCTTTAATCCCAGCACTCTCGGGAGACAGAGGCTGGTGGGTCTCGGAGTTTGAAGCCAGCCTAGTCTACAGAGCAAGTTTTAGGACAGTCAAGACTACACAGAAAAATCCTGTCTTAAAAAAACCGAAGGAGGGAGAAGTCAGTATCTGTCATAGCGTTGGAGGGCCTGGCAGTGGAATTAGTAGATGTCCTATGTGTGGGGCCACATCCCAAATAGTAAAGAAACCCTGGAAAATATTTGCAGTGCCTCTGTAGAAATTCTATACAGAATCATTCGATATAGAATTATTCTGGGTGTTTTTGTTTTTCAAGACAGGGTTTCTTTGTGCTGCCCTAGATGTCCTGGAACTAGCTTTGTAGACCAGGCTGGCCTCCAACTTAAGAGATCCGCTTGCTTCGCCTCCAACTACTGGGGTTAAAGGTGTGTGTCACCACCAGGATCCATCTGTATTTATAGGACACAGTTTCCCTACAACCTACATCTAGATCTTGACCAAACCCTTCCTAAATCTGCATTCTCTACCCTCAGGTTGGATCTTCCGATTTTTAAGAAGCATCTGTGTAGCCAGGTGACTTGGTTATAAATATTCAGATGTAGTGTGTTTGACTAATCTTTCATCCTTCGGCTATACCAAATTTCCTCACTGACTCACTAGTCATCAGGTGTGGCAGTGAGATATGCAGAAGTGACCTGTAATAGATTGGAAGTAGGCTGAAGAGAGGCTCACTGATAAGAGTTCACTCTACTCTTGCAGAGGACCTGAGTTGGCTTCCCGGCACCCATGTTAGATGGCTTACAACTGCCTGTAACTTCAGCTGCAGAGGATCTAATGGCCTCTTCTGGACACTTGAGGCACTAATATTCACACACACTCACACATGCATACACAGAATAGTAAAATAAATATTTCTGGGGTGGACATGGTTGTACATGCCTTCTCAGCATTTGGAGGCAGAGGCAGACAGATCTCTACGAGTTCAAGATCAGCTTGGTCTATGTAAGTGAGACCTTGCCTCCGAAACAACAACAGAAACCCAACTTTTTTTAAAAAATGGACATCAAGAATTTGGCATTTTGTCTCCAATTCTATGTGAGACATTTTAGGGGCTTGAGAACATTCTTAAATATGCTATAAAAGGCAGGGCTAGATAATTGCTGTTTTGATTTACCTGGTAAAGTTTCTTTGTATAGTAGAGGACGACCTTGAATCCCTACCTTTACCTTCCAAATGCTTGGTTTGCTGGCTTGTACAACAATACGTATCCCAAAATAAGATTTTTCACTCAATTAAAAAAAAGTCTGAGCTAGACATGGTGATACATGCTTGTGATCCTGGCACTGGGCAAACAGGCAAAAGGGTCATCGTGAGGTCACAGCCAGCTGTTCTACATAGTAACGCCTACTTTGAAACAAACCAAGAATTTGGCAAATCAAATAGGAAATATACAAAAAGGGGGTTTTGTTGTTTTTTTTTAAGATTTATTTATTTATTGTGTACAGTGTTCACCCTCCATGTATGCCTGCAGGCCAGAAGAGGTCACCAGATCTCATTACAGATGGTTATAAGCCACCATGTGGGTGCTGGGAATTGAACTCAGGACCTCTGGAAGAACAATCAGTACTCTTAACCACTGAGCCATCTCTCCAGCCCTGTTATTTTGTTTTTTGAGACAAGGTCTCACTGGATGCATTGGCTGGTCTATAACTGGCTCTGTAGACGAGGCTGCCTTGGACTCATAGAAACCCACCTACCTCTGCCTCCTGAGTACTAGGGTTAAAGGCATGTGCCACCATGCTGACTGGCTTGTTTGTTTTCCTCTTTCTTTTTTTTCTTCCTTCTTTCCTTTTTTTCTTCCTTTTTTTCTTTAAATTTGGTGAGTGATGCTGGGGCTTGTGTCCAGGGTTTTGCAGGTGGCAAATAAATGCTTCTGCCACTAAGCTATATCCTCAGCCCAACAAGTATACTTTCATGGAGTCTTTCCAGTAACAGATTTTAGTATCTGGCTTTGTAAATCCTACCTCTGCCTCTGTATTCTCATTTCAGTCTAGTGTCAAGTAGCATTACCCCGGTATGTTTGTAGCAGCTTCTGATCATTTAAAATGGTACAGGAACTTCGTGATATTTTATTAGGAGCTCAGTAAGCACTGTAGTTGACCAACATGGCTAGATCACTGTGTGACTGTGTAACTTTCCCTTGTTTAAAGGTGATGCTGTGGAGTCTTCAAAAAGCCCGACCCGTCTGGATTACAAATTTACAGGAGGATGAAACAGAGGAAACAGAAGGCCCCCAGTCCCCTGGTCGGCTCCTAAACCCCGCTTTAGCCCACTCTGTCTCTGTGGCATCGTGTGGCAATGTTTTCAGCTGTGGTGCAGAGGATGGTAAGGTGCGCATCTTCAGGGTGATGGGAGTCAAGTGTGAGCAAGAATTGGGATTTAAGGGTCATACTTTGGGGGTATCCCAAGTCTGCTTTCTGCCTGCGTCCCATCTGCTGCTTACTGGAGGGAACGATGGAAAGATACGGTTGTGGGATGTGGGCAGTGAAATGGAGAAGAAGCAAAAGAGTCCTGCAAAACACACCCACAGGAAGAAAGCAAAAAGAGCGGCTTGCCCCAAGCAGGGTGGGAACTCCAGTGCCACGGGAGCAGATGAGGAGAAGCATGCAAAGATTCTGCCAAAGCTCGACATTGAACATGGAGAAAAAGTGAACTGGCTCTTGAGTACAAAAATAAAAGGACAGCAAAGTATATTAGTGGCCGATCAGACGAGTTGTATATCCATGTATCCCTTAAGTGAACTTTAGGGCCAATAAAAAACTCTGTAAGAACTCTGATAAAGCCTTTTTGGTTTTTTTGTTTGTTACCTTCTTACTTATTAAGACATCCTCACATTTGTAGCCCAGGCTAGTCTGGAACTCACTACATAGCACAGGCTGGACTCAAACTTGTAGCAATCCTCTTGTCTCAGCCTCTAAATTCTGAGATTACAAGCATGAACCACCTTTCTGCTCTGCTGATAACCTTATTTTTTAGGTTAAAAAAAAATCTTGCTTTAAACTATTTGTCATATGTAGAATCATATTAGTTTGAACAAAAGAAGATCATTGAATAATATTTCATATAGTAAGTGGCATTAGCGTTTGGGTAAAGAGATTGAGTATTAACTATTTACCAACTGTTCACTGACTTAATTGTGCCAGATATTTTACACAAAATTTCATTTTTCCCCATATAAAGTTTGGGGCTTTTACTGTGTTCTTGTCTTGCTTTGATTTATATTCTGATATGCAGGCACACATGTAGACAGAACACTGTATACATAATAAACAAATACATCTTTAAAAAAAAATCTTAGAAGTAATCAAATATCCAGGTAGATGGTGCATGCTTGTAATCCCAGCATTCAGGAATTTGAGCCAGTGACTGCTTTGAACTACTTAGTGAGACCCTGTCACAGAAAGAGAAGTTAAAAAGGAGAGGAGGAAAGGAAGGAGAGATGGAGACAGATAGGAGAGGGAAGGAAAAGAAGGGTTTCTGGTTTGTTCTTTTGAGGCAGGGTCTTTCTGGATGTCTTTTTGCTCACAGAGATCCTCCTGCCTCTGCCCTTCCCCAACCCTCATGTTGGGATTGAAGGGGTTCTCCTCCACACCCAGCCAGAGATATTTTTCTAATGTTTAATAAAATGTAGACTGTTGATGAAGATCCAGTTATTAACAGGCCAATTGCCTGAATGAGGCAGGCCTAGGATTTTTTTAGCAGTCATACATTCAAAAACTACTTTGGTTGTTTGGTAGACATAAGGCACAGACCCCAGAATTAATCATCACTTTACAAAAGAGTAAGTACTCTCCCACTTTGAAAGTCCATCATCTATCTAGTCTTCACTCAGCAGGAGCAATAGAAGTAGCAAGAAATAATGAGAAAGGGGGTTTTTTGTTTGTTTTTGAGACAGGGTTTCTCTGTGTTATAGTCCTGGCTGTCCTGGAACTCACTTTGTAGACCAGGCTGGCCTCAAACTCACTGAGCTCTACCTGCCTCTGCCTCCCAAGTGCTAGGATTAAAGGCATACACCACCACCACGCATAATGAGAAAACTTTTATCTTTCATGCCAAAGTATCTTTCATTTGAAAAAAAATGTAAAATGTTTCGTTTTAATAGCAGATAGAGGCTAAGCAATATTGGTGCATATAAAAGGAGACTGCGCGTTGGTTTCCTGGTCTTCCAGACCCGAATAATCACACAAAAACTATAGTAGTTACAACTAATGGCAAATCAATCCCACACCAGTTAGGTTTTAAAGGGGTATTTATTTTGGGGGGGTAGAACTTACATACACACAAACCGTCAGGAAAGGAGCCTAGTCGCTGAAGCAGGAGCCAGAACCAAGAGAGGCCGAGCCGAGACTTGCAGCTCTTTTTAAGAGAGAAATATACCACGCCCCAGTGGGCTGGTATTTCAGCGACTATTGGCTGAAGGAGCGGAAGGCGCTCCCGCAGCATCTCCCCCTTTTGTTTAAGTAAGAGAGTTCTAAGCCTACTACAAAATTATATACAGTAAGTACAAACCTACAAAATTATATACAATAAGTACAAATATCCTATTCTAACTAGCTTAAGTCTTGTATAATAAATAACTTGGTCAAGTCATGAGAGGAAAGTAGCTACATTTATCTAGTCTTCAACCCCATAGAAGATCCGAGAAGGGAAATAATGTTACCTGAGTAACTAGGAAGTGCAATCAAAGAACTTCCAAAACATGCAACAAATCACAGAGACAACTGGCTACCTGGGCAATTACCAAAGACCTGTTTGCAGCTTTGGAGCAACCAACTTTGACTAAGGCCTAGAATAACTGACAGATTATTTTTAACAGGCAAGAGATTTTTCAAAACCATCTTACCCTGTCTTGGCAAGATTTAACAGTTCTGTCTATCCATTTCCGGATTTTATCCATTTCCAGATTTTAACAGGCAAGAGATTTTTCAAAACCGTCATACCCTGTCTTGGTAAGATTGGACAGTTCTACTTATCCATTTCTGGATACCATGTATTTGTCAGTAGTTGAGGTATGGGCAGTTCCTTTCCTAGAGGCCGGTTTTGTCAAGAAGACAAGCTCCAAGTGGAGTGTCTTTGGTGCTCAACAATCTCTCAGGAATAGGTCGGTGTTGCCAGGAGTGATTGTGTCTCACTACACAGAACTCTAAGATTAAATTAAATGCCATTTTCTACAGCTCTTCGAAGAGGTTGAAGACTATTTATACAGAATATAATCTCTATGTATCTAAAGAACCTGATTAGTCTAACCATAAATATGACAGACATAGATGACTATTGATCTACAATTCTTAAAACATATCTAACATAAAGACTAAGAGAATAAACAACTGTGCAATAAGTGAGGACAATGACTTCCAAGTGTAAACAATAAATATCAATACATAAACAATATGTAAGTATCTTAATCAGAGGTAGAAATGTACACTGCAATATGGTATACATACATCAATACAATATATATCAATACATAAAAAATGTTTTAAACAGGTAGAAACATGCATACATACAATATTCAATATAATTTAACTTTGTATCCATATAAAAAAATCTATGCCGATGTAATTATCTATAAACAATAACTCACAAATACCATTATTATCTATCCAATTATCTCCCTTTTTTTTTTCAAAAAGATCCCTGAGCTTATAAAATTTCTTTCCTAACTCTCAACTGTAAACTAATTATAATCAATCCCTAAATATTGTTCCTAAACCTGAGGACAAACTTTGCTGAGAGAGGGGATATTGTCCTCTAGAATTACTTCCAGCTGTCATGGGGGTGAGGTTCTTTCTGGAGGATCCTGTAAAAGTAAAATGATGGTTAAATTTCAAGATCAATGTCTTTTAAAATTGCCAACGGTCTCTGAGTATTTTGTGGAGATCTGGCCAGAATGTTGTACAAGATGTGCACCATTTCAGCTAACCAAGTTGGAATCATCTGTGCAGCTGATACCCGAAACAGGACTTGTAGCACTATCAGTACCATGACATCATATCAATCGAGTGGAGTTGTTGTTATGGGGGGGGTCCCATCTTCTTCCTGGAAACTTCAAATGTCAGTGCAGGAAAAACTCATTGTTCATTGTGGAAAAATTAAACATTAATTATATAGACATATACAAACATATTCAATGAAAGGTATGATAGACATATTCAATGAAAAGTATGATAGATATGAAGAAAAGCAAAGATGTTTTCTAAACTCGTATTTCTTTCTGTCTCATATCGTGGCTCTTGACATAAGACAGAAACTCCAGAAACTCTGGGTTTTTCTCTTAACAACAGGCTTGGAATTAGAGAGGGACTGAGCCAAAAGTCCAACTCCAAAACGAGCTCTATAAATTCAGAAATATGATTTAGTATATTCTAGAGCTTCGTACTCACAGAACCTATTCAGTTTTCTTGTTAATCCATATTGGGTAGTTATTTTTCCATCTGTCAGTATTCAAACATCCAGGGTCCTTTGAATTTTTCAAAGACAAGTGTTTTCCTGTGGAGACAAGAACAGAACCCTGCCCCCATTCTATGTTTTTCTTACCACCTGTATGGTTATCATCATTGTAGATGCTGTCATTTCTCCTTTCCAAGAGGTTTCTTCTCTTCAAATCTAACCTTTATTAATTTTGATGGTATCCACAATTTTTCTTCTCCTGTGGAAACAAGAGCAAAACCCCTTCCCCAACGTAGCACATCTCCTGGCTTCCATTGAGAGGTCAGCACATCCTTGATATAAACCGGTTGATTTAGTTCAGCAGACTTTTCCATTATCCAATGTCTTTCTGCCACTGTTGTTCCCTTGTCATTAGCATTAAGAAAATTCAAGGTTAATAAGGCATTATGTAATCTATTTCTGGGGGCATTTTCCACCCCTTTCTGTTTATTTAACATATCCTTTATAGTTCGATTTGATCTTTCTATGACTGCTTGACCTGTAGGATTGTATGGTATACCTGTAACATGCTTAATATTATAATAAGCCAAAAAAAAAAGTTTCATTTTCCTAGAGACATAAGCTGGACCATTATCTGTTTTTATTTGTGCAGGTATACCCATAATGGCCATAACTTCTAATAAATGTGTGATTACTGAGTCAGCCTTTTCTGAGTTTAAAGCAGTTGCCCACTGAAAGCCTGAATAAGTGTCAATGGTGTGATGTACATATTTTAATTTGCCAAATTCTGGAAAGTGGAACACATCCATCTGCCAAATTTCATTCCTTTTAATACCCTTTGGATTAGTCCCCTGCAGGCAATGGTGTTTGGTTATAAAAAGAGCAAGTAGACCATTTCTTTACAATCTCCTTAGCTTGTTGCCATGTAATAGAAAACTCTTTTTTCAAGCCTTTGCTATTGACATGATATTTTTTATGAAATTCAGATGTCTGCAGCACACTACCAATCAATAATTGGTCAATATCTGCATTACCTTGTGCTAGAGGACCTGGCAGACCTGTATGGGATCGGATGTGTGTTATATACATAGGGCAAAGCCTGTTCCTGATCATGTCTTGTACCTGGATAAACAATGAGGTCAGTTCTGTATCATCAGGTATAAATTCAGCAGTTTCAATATGCAAGATAACTCTTTCTGCATATTGTGAGCCAGTAATTATATTAAGAGGTTCTTTAAAATCCCTAAGCACCATAAAAGTGGCATATAATTCTGCCTTCTGGACACAATCATAAGGACTTTGTTCCACTTTACTCAATTCTTCTGATTTGTAACCTGCTTTCCCTGAATTATTAGCATCAGTATAAAATGTACGGGCTCCGGTTATTGGAGCATCACGGACAATTCGAGGAAGGATCCAAGAAGTTCTCTTTATAAAGTTAAGTCTCTTGCTTTTTGGGTACTTGTTATTGATTTCTCCCAAAAAATTAACACAAGCTCTTTGCCATGGTTCATTGTCTTCCCACAACTTTTTTATCTCATCAACAGTGAAAGGCACTATAATTTCTGCTGGGTGTATACCTGCTAATTGACGAAGTCTCAATTTTCCTTTTATAATCAATTCAGAGACTTTTTACACATAAGTTTTTAATTTTTTACTTGGTTTGTGTGGTAAAACGATCCATTCCAAGATAATATCATCTCTTTGCATCAAGATTCCTGTAGGAGAAATTCTGGAAGGCAATATGACGAGAATACAACTAAGCTTTGGATTTACCCTGTCCACATGAGCCTCCTGTAATTTTTCTTCAACCATTGTCAGTTTTTTTTCTGCTTCGGCTGTTAATTCTCTGGGACTGTTTAAGTCTTTATCACCATCCGAGGTCTTGTTTAAATGAATTATTAGATCAGGTGTTATCCCAACAGCCGGTCGTAGGCTGGAGATGTCTCCTAATAATCTTTGAAACTCATTAAGAGTTCGTAACTGGTCTCTCCTGATTTGTGCCTTTTGAGTCTTAATTCTTTGTAAGCCTATTTTATAACCTAAATAATCAACAGAATCTCCTCTCTGAATTTTTTCAGGAGCAATTTGCAATCCCTATTTAGGTAATACTATTTTTACTTCTTCAAACAGCCTTTCTAAGGTATCTTTGTTTTGATCAGATATCAGGATATCATCCATATAGTGGTATATTATGGACTTAGGAAATTGTTTGCATATAATTTTCAATGGTTGGCTTACAAAATATTGGCACAGGGTGGGAGAGTTTATCATTCCCTGTGGGAGGACGGTCCACTGGTACCTCCTTGCAGGCTGAGAGTTATTATAAGTAGGCACTGTGAAGGCAAACTTTTCTCTATCTTTTTCTTGTAATGGTATAGTGAAGAAACAATTTTTTAGATCAATAGCTATAAGAGGCCATCCCTTTGGTAACAGGGAGGGCAGAGGAACTCCAGATTGCAGAGGGCCCATAGGTTGAATAACCTTGTTGATAGCTCTAAGATCTGTGACCATTCTCCATTTACCAGATTTTTTCTTAACAACAAATACAGGAGAATTCCAAGGACTGGTAGATTCTTCTATATGTCCAGCATCTAATTGCTCTTGTACCAACTGTTCTAAAGCCTGTAACTTTTCCTCAGCTAAAGGCCATTGTTTAGTCCATATTGGTTTCTCAGTCAACCATTGTAGAGGCATGGCTGTTGGTACCTCTGAAGGGCCATCAATTGTGTTGTGTTCTTGTATAGCTCTAATGGCCAGTTTCCTCCATCTGTAATATCTTGTAATATTGTCCTCAGAAATATAGGCTCTGGAAGCAGCAGGAATGTTAATTTGGGTATTCCATTGCTGCAATAGGTCACGGCCCCATAAATTCACTGCAATATTGGCTACATATGGCCTTAGTTTTCCTATTTGTCCGTCTGGACCTATACAATTGACCCATCTCGTGCCTTGTCTTACTCGAGATAGGGTTCCAATTCCTAGGAACTGAATATCTACCTCCTGAAAGGGCCAATGTGGATGCCAAGATTCTGGAGTAATGATACTTACATTTGCACCTGTGTCCAGTAAGCCAGTAATAAATTTGCCATTTACACATACTCTTAGCTTTGGTCTTTGTACATTTATAGAAGTCTGCCAGAATATATGTTTACTTTGTCCTCTTAAATTTCTTGAGTCATTCACCACATTTAACTTATCCTTCAGGCCGTTATTGCTTTTAACAGCAGGCATGGGGCATCCTAATTTCCCTGAAGAGGCATGTTCTCTGCAGTGACCAGAAATGACTGGACCACATTCACCATGGGGGCCTGCGAGAGGCCCCTCATTGGGTTTCCCGATGGCAACGGGTTGCCCTGTTTATCTCTTGTTGACCTACACTCATTCGTCCAATGCCTGTCCTTATAAAATAGCCGAACACCAGAAAAGCGACAGATCCCAGAAATAACCAAGAGAAATATCAGAGACATTCTTCAGAATATCCTCCATAGCGCAATTTAAAAAGTCATTGAACTTTTGGATAGTAATATTTTCTGACATTTTCAATCAACAGAAATCGTACATATATACATATATATATGTGTGTGTGTGTGTGTGTGTGTGTGTGTGTGTGTGTATGTATGTATGTATGTATGTATTTGCAAAAGAAAAGAAAAATCTTACCTGTAATGACCATTGCCTGCCAGTAGGTGGCGGGGGCGCACCTGAATCCACGTGGCAATGGGGTCAATCCAGGAAGTAAACTCTAAAATATATACACTCAAATCCAGAGGTTAAATTCACAGATCGTGTGCTCCGGCGCAGGTCGAGCCCTGGACTCAGCCGGGCGGCGGGGAAGACAGTGCCCGATAGGGGTAGCAGAAGCCAAAAAGTCCCCTCCCCGATCTGCCCGAGGTCGGGGTCAATCGGGAGCCAGTAGCAGTGTGTGACTCTGGTTGCTTGGCCCACGCCACGAGGGGGGAAAAACCCACAAGTTCGGGTGCCAGATAATGGTGAATCAATCCCACACCAGTTAGGTTTTAAAGGGGTATTTACTTTTGGGGGGTAAAACTTACATACACACAAACCATCAGGAAAGGAGCCTAGTCGCTGGAGCAGGAGCCTGAACCAAGCGCCGGAACCAAGAGAGGCCAAGCCGAGACTTGTGGCTCTTTTTAAGAGAGAAATATACCATGCCCCAGTGAGCTGGTATTTCAGCAGCTATTGGCTGACGGAGCGGAAGGCGCTCCCACAGCACCATGGGCTCATACTTCAGCGACTATTGGCTGAAGGAGTGGAAGGCACTCCTGCAGCATTGTGGGCTCATACTTCAGCGACTATTGGCTGAAGGAGCGGAAGGTACACCCACAGCATGCAACACTGGTCAATGGTTTAGGCGTATTCCTAGCTAGCTTTTATATCTTAAATAAACCCATTTCTATTAATCTATGTATCACCATCAGCCTTTGGCCTACCAGTAAGGTTCTGGCGTCTTTCTCCTTCAGCAGCTACATAGCATCTCCTGGGTCCATCTTCTTCCTCCCTGCATTCAGTTTTGTTTTTCCATCTACCTGTATTTTGCCCTGCCATAAGTAAAAGCAGCTTCTTCATTTATTAACCAATGCTAATAAAACATATTCATAGCATACAGAGGGCAATCCCATAACAGGTACATGCATTTAATTCTGGCACTTGGGGGGCAGAGGCAGGTGGATCTATGTGAGTTTGAGGCCAGCCTGGAATACAGAACAAATTCCAGGACATTAAGGGCTACCCAGAGAAACCCTGTTTGGAAGCCCCTGCCCTCCCCCCCAAAAAAAGGTATTCAGGGCCTTTAAAAAAAACGTAGCCAGGTGGTGGTAGTGCGCAACTTTAATCTCAGCACTTGGGAGGCAGAGACAGGTGGAATCTCTGAGTTCAAGGTCAGCCTTGTCTACAGGGTATTTTGAGACAGGGTTTCTCTGTGACTTTGGAGCCTGTCCTGGAACTAGCTCTTGTAGACCAGGCTGGCCTCAAACTCACAGAGATCCACATGCTTCTGCCTCCTGAGTGCGGGAATTAAAGGCATGTGCCACCACCGCCCAGCTCATTTTTATTCAATTATAGAAAGTCTTTAATTTATTTGTTAATTTCTCTTTTGACCCATTTTTTATTCAGTAGTGAGTTGTTCAGTCTCCATGAGTTTGCAAGTTTTCTGTTGTTCTGTTGTTGTTGAATAAGTGGTAGTCAAATTAAGTTGCAGGAAATTATTTTTTATTGATATTTATTGAGCTCTACATTTTTCTCTGCTCCCCTCCCTGCCTCTCCTGTCCCTGTTTCAATCCTCCTTGAAGGTCCCCATGCTCCCAAGATACTCAGGAGATCTTATCTTTTTCTACTTTCTACTTCCCATGTAGATTAGATCTATGTAAGTCTCTCTTAGTGTCTGCACTGTTGTCTAAGTTCTCTGGGATTGTGGTTTGTAGGCTGGCTTTCTTTGCTTTATGTTTAAACACCACCTATGAGTGAGTACATGTGATAATTGTCTTTCTGTGTCTGGGTTACCTCACTCAAAATAATGTTTTCTAGTTCCATCCATTTTCCTGCAAAATTCAAGCTGTCGTTATTTTTTTTCTGCTGTGTAGTACTCCATTGTGTTTATGTACCACATTTTTCTTATCCATTATTTGGTCGAGGGGCATTTAGGTTGTTTCCAGGTTCTGGCTATGACAAACAAAGCTGCTAAGGACATAGGTGAGCACATGTCCCTGTGGCACAATTGAGCATCCGTTGGATATATACCCAAAAGTGGTATTATTAGGTCTTGAGGAAGGTTGTTTCCTAATTTTCTGAGAAATCGCCACACTGACATCCAAAGGGGTTGTACCAGCTTGCATTCCCACCAGCAATGCAAGAGTGTTCCCTTTTCTCCACAACCTCTCCAACATAAGTTGTCTTCAGTGCTTTAGATCTTGGCCATTCTTACAGGTGTAAAATGGAACCTCAGAGTTGTTTTGATTTGCATTTCTCTGATGATTAAGGATGTTGAACATTTCCTTAAGTGTCTTTCAGCCATTTTAGATTCTTCTGTTGAGAGTTCTCTGTTTAGGTCTGTACTCCATTTTTTTTTTCGATTATGTGATCTTTTGATGTCCAATTTCTTGAGTTCTTTGTATATTTTGGAGATCAGACCTCTGTCTGATGTGGGATTAGTGAAAATCTTTTCCCATTCTGTAGGCTGTTGTTTAGTCTTGTTGACCGTGTCTTTTGCTTTACAGAAGCTTTTCAGTTTCAGGAGGTCCCATTTATTAATTGTTTCTCCCAGTGTCTGTGCTGCTGGGGTTCTATTAGGAAGTGGTCTCTTGTGCCAGTGCATTCAAGTGTACTTCCCACTTTCTCTTCTATAAGGTTCAATGTGGCTGGCTTTATGCTTAGGTCTTTGATCCATTTGGACTTGAGTTTTGTGCTTGGTGATAGATATGGGTCTATTTTCATTTTTCTACATGTTGATATCCAGTTATACCAGCACCACTTATTAAATATGCTTTCTTTTTTCCATTTGACATTTTTTGCTTCTTTAGCAAACATCAGGTATTCGAATATGTGTGGATTGATATCCGGGTCTTCTATTCAGTTCCATTGGTCCTCCTGTCTGTTCTTTTTTTAAAAAAATATTTATTTATTTATTTATTATGTATACAATATTCTGTCTGTGTATATACCTGCAGGCCAGAAGAGGGCACCAGACCACATTACAGATGGTTGTGAGCCACCATGTGGTTGCTGGGATTTGAACTCAGGACCTTTGGAAGAGCAGGCAATGCTCTTAACCTCTGAGCCATCTCTCCAGCCCCTCCTGTCTGTTCTGATGCCAATACCAGGCTGTTTTCAGTACTGCGGCTCTGTAGTAGAATTTGAAGTCAGGGATTGTGATGCCTCCAGAAGTTCTTTTATTGTACAGGATTGTTTTGGCTATTCTGGGTTTTTTGCTTTTCCAGATGAAGTTGAGTACCGTTTTCTCGAGGTCTTTTAAGAATTTTGCTGGGATTTTGATGGGTATTGCGTTGAATCTGTAGATTGCTTTTGATAAGATTGCCATTTTTACTATGTTAATTCTGCCTACCCAAGAGCATGAGAGGTCTTTTTACTTTCTGGTGTCTTCTTCAATTTCTTTCTTCAAATATTTAAAGTTCTTGTCATACAAGTCTTCCACTTGTTTGGTTAGAGTTACTCCGAGATATTTTATGCTATTTGTGGCTATTGTGAAGGATGTTGATTCTCTGATTTCTTTCCCAGCCCTTTTATCATCTGTGTACAGGAGGGCTACTGATTTTTTTTTTTAGTTAATCTTGTATCCTGCTACATTGCTGAAAGTGTTTATAAGTTGTAGAAATTCCTTGGTAGAATTTTTGGGATCACTTATGTAAACTATCATATCATCAGCAAACAGTGAGAGTTTGACTTCTTCTTTTCCAATTTGTATCCCCTTGAAGTCCCTTTGGTGTCTTATTGCTCTAGCTAGGACCTCAAGAACTATATTGAATAGATATGGAGAGAGTGGACAACCTTGTCTTGTTCCTGATTTCAGTGGAATCGCTGGGAGTTTCTCTCCATTTAGTTTGATGTTGGCTGTTGGCTTGCTGTATATGGCCTTTTTTATGTTTAGGTATGTTCCTTGTATCCCTGCTCTCTCCAAGACCTTTATCATGAAGGGATGTTGTATTTTGTCAAATGCTTTTTCGGCATCTAATGAGATGATCATGTGATTTTTTATTTTTCAGCTTGTTTATATGGTGGATTACATTGACAGAATTTCGTATGTTGAATCATCCTGCAGAAAATTATTTCAATTTGCTTGTGTATATTGAGGCTTGCTTTGAGTCTAAGCAAGTGGTTAGTTTTAAAGAGAGTTCCGTGAGCTGCTGAGAAGGTCTGTTCCTTTGGGTGAAATATTCTGTAAATAGCTGTTAGCTTTATGATGTCAGTTAGCTCCAGCATTTCTCTGTTTAGTTTTTATGTAGATGACCTGTCAATTGGTGAGAGTATGGTATTTGAATTCTCCCACTATAAATGTAAAGATCAATATGTGATTTAAGTCTTAGTAGTATTTCTTTTTTTATCATTTTTTTTATGGTTGCTGGGAATTGAACTCAGGACCTTTGGAAGAGCAGGCAATGCTCTTAACCTCTGAGCCATCTCTCCAGCCCCAGTAGTATTTCTTTTATGAACGTGAGTGCCTTTGTGTTTGGTGCATAGATGTTAAGAATTGCAATATCCTCTTGGATTTTTCCTTTTGTCTATATGTAGTGTCCTTCCCCATCTCTTCTGATTAGCTTTGGTTTGAATTATATTTTTTCAGATATTAAAGTGACTACACCAGCTTGTTTCTTAAGTCCTGTGTTAATCACTGTTTTGTTGCTGTGAAGAGACAGTGTGACTAAGGCAACTCTTCTCAAAGAAAACATTTAGTTGGGGGTTTGCTTACAGTATCAGAGGTTTAGTTTGTTACCACTGTGGTGGGAAGAATAGCAGCAGGCATGGCAGGCGTGGTGCTGGAGAAGTAGTTGTGAACTACATCCTGATAGACAGGTAGAGAGACATTAGACTTGGCATGGGCTTTTGAAACCTCAGAGCCCACCCCAGAGATATAATTCCTTAACAAGACCACAACTCCTAACCCTTGCAAATAGTGCCATTCCCTGTGACCAAGTATTCAAATACATGAACCTATGGGGGCCATTCTTATTCAGACCCTCACAGGTTCATTTGCTTTGGAATATCTTTTGCCATCCTTTTACCCTGAGGTGATGATGTCCATCCTTGATGTTAAGGTGTGATTCTTGGATACAACAGGACAGATTCTGTTTTCACAATCACTCTGTTAGTCTGTGTATTTTTATTGGAAAATTGAGATCATTGATGTTGAGAGATATCAATGAGCAGTGTTTGTTGATTCCAGTTATTTTGTTGCTGTTGGTGGTGGTGGTGGGTGAGTGGGTGTGTTTCCCCTCTTTTGATTTGCTGGTCTGGGATTATTCATTCCTTGTGTTTTCTTCAGTGTAGTTAATCTGTTTATGTTGGAGTTTTCTGCTAGTGCCTTCTGTAAAGTGGGTTTATACGTTGATATTGCTTAAATTTGGTTTCTGTCATGGAATGTCTTATTTTCTTCATCCATTATGATGGAAAGTTTTGCTAATTTGAGCCACAAGTATTATAATGTGAATGTACAGCTGACATATTCATAGACAAACCCACAAGTGTACAATTTATGGGGAACCCAACTTACAGGGCTTCAGGAACACCTATCTTTAGAATAGTTGCTGTCAATTCTGTAGAAATCTTGACATTTTCTCCCTTCCATAATGGGATTTATCCCAAATTATCCCAGCAGTTTATAAATCATTCTTTCAACCTGACTTTTCCTATACTGACTGGGGAATCCCTGGTATGAACATATTCACCATATTCACTCAGTCAAACCTTTGTTCTCATAGTCAACTCAACATAAAGCTAGCCCCCCACAATTATCCTTATTGATAGGACTCATTGACAAGAAAGGAGCCCTGAGCAGGAGAGACAGTATGTCTGCTCCTACTGATAAACAGGTCTAGGTGTTCTGAATTCTCTAGTAATAGACTCAATAGCATATAACCTACTGGCCTTTTCTCTACCCTAACAAACTATTAATGTTCTGTACTTATCTTCACCTTTCATTTGATACAAGGTCCTAGTCTAGGAAATTAACTCTTTGTACCTTTACTCCTAAAATATACAGGACAAAAAGCTTGGGTTGCTAACCCAGCCCCAGAGAAAGAAATCCCTTCTCACCTTGAAGCTAATGGATACAGCACTGTGATGCTTAGCCCAGAGGACCAAGCTCCATCCTAATCCTCCCAGTATCTGCCAGGGATCTTCACAGCCATGTCCCTTCTGAGACATAAGGTGCCTACCTTGTCAGTCTTTGATCCATCCTGTTAGCCATAAGAAATGCATACTTGGTATCATTGTTATTTACCAAAAAATTGTTAACTATGTGGGTATATGAACTGGAAACCTTGTGGGAAGGGAAGAAGAGCGAAGAACATCCAAAGAAAGACATCAAGAGAGCATTGGAGAGAGTGTGGGAAGAATAAATGGGACTTGATAGAATGATTTATATGAACTAATTTATTTTATTTACCCTCAGATAGCTTTAGCCAGTTTTTACCTGCTCTAGCAGTCCGTCTGAAAACTGAGAGGTTTAAGGCTATTAACTCCCTAACATAAACCTCAATATTTTTCTAGGTATAGTAGTCTGGGCTGGCATCTGTGGTCTCTTAGTCTGTAGAATATCTGTCCATTACCTTCTGATTTTTAGAGTCTCCATTGAGAAATCAGGAGTTACTTGAATAGATTCTGCCTTTTTATGTTACTTGGTCCTTCCCCCTTGCAGCTTTTAATATTCTTTCTTTGTTTTGTTTACCTAGTGTTTTGATTATTATGTGCCAAGGGGAATTTCTTTTCGGGTCCAGTCTATTTGGTGTTTTTTTTAATTAATTAATCTTTTTGGTTTTTCAAGACAGGATTTCTCTGTGTAACAGCCCTAGCTGACCTGGAACTCAATTTGTAGATTAGGCTGGCCTTGAACTCACAGAGATCCACCTGCCTTTGCCTCTCTAGTGCTGGGGCTAAAGGTGTGCACCACCAACGTCTGGTTTATTTGGTGTTTTGTATGCTTTTTTTTTTCTTTTTGGTTTATTGAGACAGGGTTTCACTTTGTAGCCCTCGCTGTCCTAGAACTCTCTCTGTAGACATGACTGGCCTCAAACTCAGAAATATGCCTGCCTTTGGCCTCCCGAGTGCTGGGGTTAATGGTGTGCACCACCATGCCTGGTCTTTAGTCAGCAAAATTTTCTTCTATGATTTTGTTGAAATTCTTTTCTGTGCCTTCGAACTGAGTTTCTTCTCCTTCCTCTATTTTTCCCCCAAGATTTATTATGTATACAGTGTTCTGTCTGCATGCTAGCCTGCACACCAGAAGAGGGCATCTGATCTCATTATAGATGGCTGTGAACCACCATGTGGTTGCTGGGAATTGAACTCAGGACCTCTGGAAAAGTAGTTAATACTCTTAACCTCTGAGCCATCTCTCCAGTCCCATCCTTCCGCTATTCATAGATTATTAGATTTGGTCTTCTTATAGTGTCCCAGATTTTTTGGATGTTTGTGCCAGAAGTTTTTAGGCTTACCACTGTCCTTGGCCCATGTGTCCGTTTCTCCATGTCTTCAGTGTCTGAGATTCCCTTTCGCATCTCTTGCGTTCTGTTCGTGAGGCTTGCCTCTGACATTGCTGTCCAAGTCTCTAACTTTTTTAGTGTCCGATTTCCCTCTGATTGGTTTTCCTCTTTCAATGATTTATTTTTATGAACACTTGTGTTTCACTAGCATGTATGTCTGTGTGAGGGCGTCAGATCCTCTAGGACTAGAGTTATAGACAGTTGTGAGCTGCCCAGATGTGGGTGCTGGGAATTGAACCTGGGTCCTCTGAATGAGCATCCAGTGCTCATAACCACTGAGCCATCTCTCCAGCCCCTATTTGGGTTTTCTTTATTGATTCTGTTTCCACTTTCAGGTCTTGAACTATTTTATTCACTTCATTCCGCTGGGTTTGCTTTTTCCCATTAAGGGTGTCTCTCATATTTATAAAGGATATTATAAGGTCTGTGTCTTCTGCTTCAGCTCTGTCGCGGTACCCAGAGTCTGCTGAGACAGGGCTTGTGCTCTAGTGGAGACACATTGTCTGGCTGTCATTGATTATGTTTTTATGCTGGCATCTATGTGTCTGCATTTGGAAAGGTTGTAATTCTAGGTGCTGATTTCTGGTCTTGTCTTTGTGGGTATTTTGTTCCTTGGTTTCTGTTTCCCTCTCCGGTTCTTGTGGCGACTGTGTGTTGCCCATAGGGAAATCTGGGATCCGGATGGGTATGAGCACTGTGGGCTCCAGGTAAAATGTGTTTCTAGGTGTTGGGAGCTGACACTTAGGAATTGGGGTGCACTAGGAGGAGAGCAGCCTGAGGGAGTCCACAGCAGGGAGGAAAGCAGGCGGTTCCTCCAGGATCCACTAGGCCCCTGGGAATGGGAATGAGAGTGAAGAGAGCCACAACTGTCTGCCACAGAGCTCATGGCGTTGGGACACTGGATGTGGAGAAGGTAGGGAGTTTTATACTTTAAAATCCATGCGTCCCAGGAGAGCAGCTTGCGATCCACCTGTCCGAGACTGGCTGTGGGTCCCTGCAAGATCCCAGCAAGAGGGCCATGTGGCAGCAGGCAGACACATGGCAGGCAGGCAGGAGACAGAGATGTGGACAGACACAACATGTAGAGTGAGATTGAAATATTTATTCAGGGGGGTATGGAGGGGAAGGGAGAAGGGGACAGGGAGGGGGGGGGGGAGATGCACGCAACCCCAAGAAGACAGGACAGTAAAAGTGTGTTCCAAGTTGGCGGGGAGAGGTCAGGGATCACCAGGAGTGGGCGTGGCTTTCCCCTTAAAGGGCCAAAAGCATAACATTCCCAGGTCTTCCTTATAATAAAAAACAGGAGATTAGACACCACAGTTTGAAGGAATTGGGGTGGCAAATTCTCAAGACTGCTTCCGGCTTATTTGTGGGCGTCATCTTTGCGGGGTGGGGGGGGACCTGAGAGAAGGCTGGCTTCTGGCCACATCCTGGCATAGCTGGTCTCTTTGCTTCTGACTGGTGTCTATGGCATGGAAATGTCTGGTGTCTCTTATCCTGTTTAAGGTTTTGGCAGAACAAAGAACAAAGTTAAATTAAGGGAAAAAAATTTTAGGACCAGGGAATTGAGGGGAATGTATCTGACCTGTTTAAGGTGGGTTCTTTAATTTGGCTCCCTGGAACTCACAAGAACTCCTTGGGTTTGTAAAAACAGAGGTTTTAGACATATAATGATTGTGGCATATTTTTGTACAATGAAAAGTATTTATTTGGTGAGGTAACCTGGCAAAACCTCTCAGCTATCAGATTGTCAGAGATCTTTGAGAAGGATAAGATTTTACTTGAGTTACTGATTAAAAAATGACAGAGAACTTACTTGGTCAGCACCCAGAGCTACTCTTTTTTGGGTCCTCCATGGTCGCTGAAGGTTGCACTTGACCTTTGCTGTTTAGTGCAGGGCCTGTCAGGCTTCAGAAGACCCTGTGGGCTAAGAAATCTGTAGGAAGACAAGCGTACCTTGATCTGAGCAGCTAGGCTGTTGATTCCAGCAATTCTGTCCACGTCTGGAGGTCTTCAGTTTACGTGAAAGGCAGTTTTGCCCAATGGTCATCACTTGGTAGTCAAAGCGAACTGCAGATGGACATTGCTCTGTGACTGCAGATGGACGTTATTCTGTGCCCATTTGTCTTCTGTCTTCTTGGAGGAAACAGAGTGCTGCTGCTAGGAGCCAACCTGTCTCTTTTTGTTATGAAAAGTTTTTTAGTAATTAAATATTTAAATATCACATTTCCCAGATCTCTGAGCAGTTGAGGGCTGTTTATTAGGTACAGCTGCAGTATAGAATCTGTCTGGAAGGTTAGGTCTGAGCTTGACTGTACTGGCTCTTAACGGGTAAGATTTACATTTGTAAAAAGGCAGATGGAAGGAAAAAAACTGTTTGTAATATAAGGTCGATGACAGAACTGACAATAGTTATTAAGCTGTTCTCTACTATTGTCAGTTCTGTCATTTTTGTAAGAGACTTAAAAGTACATACCAGTTTAAAATATGAGAGTTATGATTTTGTAGTCTGAAATGAGATGTAATGAACAATTATTATACATAGAAAGAGTAAACAGGAATTGGGCAATGTTCATGATTTTGATGGACCCTATCAAAAGCATGCCATTGCATAAAAACCAGTAACAGAGTTAACAAGAGGATTTTAGTGAAAACCGGGAGACAAGGCAGGGTATACTTAACACTGAGGAATCCAACAGGTAATACCTCAGTAAAGATGGCAGAATCTGGTCACCTGACCTGGCCCTCAGTAAAGATGGCGATAAAGTCACCTGACCCCAGTCAAAATGGTGGCAGCCACATGTTGTATGAAAAGGTTATAATTTTTGAGCTGTAAGGATTTTAAGCTTAATGAGAGGGACCTAAAGGCATGATCTGCCCTGTTGCTGAGCCGCCATGCCATACCATAAGCCACAGAGGGGAGCAAAAGGCTGGAACCGAAAAAACTGCACCATGCCATGGCTGGAATTGAAAAGCTGGCTGGAATTTTTAAAAGCTGGGAGCCACCCACCATGGGCGGTTGCTATCCAGAGCCAGAATTGTGAAAACCCGCAGAACAGCAGCATCCAAGGCCTATATCGGAACGTCTTCCGGAGAAATATAAGCGAGATGCAAATTGGCCTCTCCGAGCGACATTTACGATGATGGGAGAAGAGTAAAAAGAAAGAGAAGATATGAAAAAAAGATAAAGAAACTGAGGACCCCAGGTTCCCAGTCGAATGCACTGCACGTGGAGTGTGCAGTGCTAATACGCGGGAGGACTGACCCCCGGGACCAGTCCAAACACGATTCTGGTAAAGGAAGGCAACCATAGTCGAACAGGGAGACTCACCAATTGAAGCCTGATTGAAGCCAGTGATGGGAGTGGAAAAAGAACCCGGTTTAGGATCCTGACCCTGGGATGAATTTTGGGCAGGAGCACCTATCCAAGTCACAGCAACAATTTTATACTTTAAAAAATAAAATCTGTGCATCCCGGAAGAGTGGCTTGCGATCCACCCGTCCGAGACTGGCTGTGGGTCCCTGCAAGATCCCAGCAAGAGGGCCATGTGGCGGCAGGCAGACACATGGCAGGCGGGCAGGAGACAGAGACGTGGACAGACACAACATGTAGAGTGAGATTGAAATATTTATTCAGGGGGTTATGGAGGGGAAGGGGAAAGGGGGAGCAGAGACAGGGGGAGAGAGAGAGAGAGAGAAAGAGAGAGAGAGAGAGAGAGAGAGAGAGAGAGAGAGAGAGAGAGAGAGAGAAACGGGGAGATGCGCGCAACCTCAAGAAGACAGGACAGTAAGAGTGTGTTCCAAGATGGCGGGGAGAGGTCAGGTGTCGCGCCGTCTTATCAGCAATGAGGACGCAACACCGGACTCTTCTCACTGTGTTTTTTATTCAGGACCTTAGAATAATCTTCTCACCATCTCACTACTTCTTGCAACCTCTCGCCCCGGGGAAAAGCCAGTCTACAGCTCAAATAACCTCTGGGTAGCCAACCCCAGCAAGCCACGTGGGAGAAGCAGATAGGTCCAGAAAAGCGGAAGCAAGCCAGATCTTTAGCGTTAGCCATATATGGAGTTGTTCACACCTGAGAGCACTCACCGTTGGAAAGGTGGAGGGTGGGAATCAGCGCCACCTGTAAGGCATGGCATCACACGGCTCTCTACAGTCAGGGATGACCAGGAGTGGGCGTGGCTTGCCCCTTAAAGGGCCAAAAGCATAATAGGGAGAAGACATGAAGCTCTTAGCTAACCTACTATGCTGGCCTACTTGTTTCTCTGGCTGGCTTGGCTGGCGGGTTCCCAGGGAATGCCTGCTGACATTGGGGGCTGGGATAAAGCAAAGATCTGTTATAAAGGCATGGACCTTCCTATCTCAAGGATCCAGAGTAGAAGTGAATCAGCCTACTTCAAATTAAGCAAAACTTTATCACAGGTGTGTCCTCCCTTTTTGGATTTCAGTTAATTCCAGATGTAGTCAGGTTGACAAGAATAGCCATCACATTGTCCTTCAGTTTCAAAACCTCAGGTAGGTTTATTGCCCTTTTACAATTGTGCCCTTTGGGGCTCAGCAGTGAAGAGCACTGGCTGCTCTTCCAGGAGACTCTGGTTTGGTTCCCATCCCCCAAGTGGCTGCTAACAGCCATCTGTAACTCCAGTTTCAGGGCATTAGGCACTGCATGCACATGGTACACAGACACACATGTCAAAACACATGAATACATAAAAAATAAACCTCAAATTTTTCAAATAAAATTATGTTGTTAGTAGTAGTAGCAGTTTACTGCTGAGGGTTTGGAGATTTGTGTAATGTGTGGTTTGTGGTTATATCCTTCTGTTTGTGGGCTGTCTCTTCACTCTGTTGACTGTTTGCTTTGCTTTCCCGCAGCAGTTTAGCTTTGTTATTGTAATGACTGTTCTGTCTCTTTAAGAGGCAAGCCACGCCCACTCCCTCCCCCATCTGCTGAGGCAGGCAGGTCTTCCTTCCTGCTTGTAGCCTTAGCCATGTCTTCCCCTCCCTCACTGTGTTCTTCTTCCCTTCTCCCTTCCCTTCCAGAACCACTAAACAAATATCCAACTTCACTCTGCATGGCCTGTCTATCCATCTGTCTCTCACCCGCTACCAACACATGGCTCACCGCCAGGAACCACTCACCTTCAGAGACCAGAGACCTGCCTTGCGGTCTTGTGCACAGTCCCTACCTGGGACTGGCACCAGCTGCCTGCCACCAGCCTGTAGCATCTCTGCTGCCTGACTCAGCCAGGGATCCTCAGCAATTTTTAATAATCCATTACAGTTATCCCTTTGCCTCTCTGATACCATATTTCCTGGAGAGGAGGCTTTTTGCCTTCTCATTATTCTTAGGTGTTATCCATTTAATTAACATTTATGACGTTCAATAAGTATTGATGGGAATAAATTCTTCAGTGAGTGAACAAACACAGCTTAGTTCTTATGAGCATAAATGTTTTCTTGAGCTCACATAAATCTGTTAGGAAAAATCTTAAGAGGGCCTCTCAGCCAAAACAAAAATAACTCCAATTAGACCAAATTAGACCAAATCAAAGATGCCCATGTTTAATGAATGCAGCGCTCCCGGGTGGTTGGGAGCAAGGCAGGGGGAAGACAGAGAGGGAGAGACATGCAAAACCCACAACCATGTGTTCCTTTGCAAGCCTAAATAGCCTGTGTGAGTGGTCCTGACCTTCCCTGGGGAGGGGTCAACCCTTGGTGGGCTCTCCTGGAGGTGGAGTTCAGTCCAAGGCAACTCCCAGGGGGAGGAGCCCAAGATGGAGCTTTCTACTATGTTGGCGCCACAGGGATGAATGCCAGGGGCTGGGGTGATGCCCCCAACTTAATATTACATCCCAGACTCTAGATATAGGGGTGTTAGAGGGCTTTCAATCAAACAGAATCTTTTGATCAAAACATACCTTCTTGAGCTGGGCCTGATACACACCTGTAGCCATAGCACTTGGGAGGCTAGGGCAAAGAGGATTGTGAGGTAGAGTTTGGCTATATAGTTACAGCAAGTTCCTGTCTCAAAAAAGAAACAAACATCTACTCATAGTCCCCTGAACTAAGCAGTTACTTTGCCATCTCTGTGACTTTGCTCATACAAATTGTGCAGTCTATAGAATACTTCACACTTTTCCCCCTTGATCATCCAGGAATAACGCTTTCCTTTAAGGATAAGACCCACCTCCAGTCTGAGCATTCTCCTAATGACCCAGCACATCAGTGACCCACTGTCACCCTCTGTGACTTTTAGAGTCTCTACCTAAGCATGTACCCAAAACATGTTTACTGCATGTTTTAATAATAACAGCAAATACTTAGTTTTTGTTTTGAGAAAGGGTTCTGAGATGTGGCCCAGTTTGGCCTTGAGTTCATAGGCTGGGAAGATCTTCCTGTTTCCTCCTGTGCTGGTCTCCTGATAGGGGGACTACAGACTCAAGCCACTGTATTACAGACATATGTATCTGTTTCATGTGTATTTTTCTATCAATTCCTCATTTTATACTACTAGAAGCTCTCAATTTCTACCATTGGTTAGATTTTTAACTTTAAAACCACCATTATTGCCAGGCAGTGGTGGCGCACACTTTAATCCCAGCACTCACTTGGGAGGCAGAGACAGGAGGATCTCTGTGAGTTCGAAGCCAGCCTGGTCTAGTTCCAGGACAGGCTCCAAAGCTACTGTCTCGAAAAACCAAAAACCAAACAAACAAACAATCCCCCCCCACATAATTATCATCATAAAAAATGTAAAGCATTCTTTAAAAACTTGTATTGATTGTAATTTAGTAAAAAGCTATTAAAATATGAAACCTGGGCCTGAAGAGATGGCTCACAGTTAATTAAGCTCTTGTTAGCTAGGCATAGTGGCACACATCCTTATCTCTGCACTTGGGAGCTGAATTAGGCAGATCTCTGTGAGTTCCAGGATAGCCTGGTCTACACAGAAAGTTCCAGTATAGCCAGGACTACATAGAGAGACCCTGTCAGAAAAAAAGAAAAAACAAACAAAAAAACAAAAAAAAAAGCTATAGGACCTCGGTTGGATCCCCAGCAGCTACGTGAGAGCTCACAACTGTCGATAACTCATTCCAGGGGGCCTGTCGCCCTCTTCTGGCACATGGTGCACAGATTCATGTATACACAAAATACTCATGCACAGCAAATAAACATTTTTTTAAATGAAAGTAGTATCTCCATCAAATTTAATGGTAGAGTAATGTTTGTATGTCCCTATATAAGTTTCCCAGTATAAACAAAGTTGGGTTTGCCTATGGCTGCTTGCTGTTCTACCATGGCTCGCTCTGTTTTCAAAGGCAAACGTCATAGTGCACTCCAGGACACCTGTGTTCACACCATTGGCTCTTTGAAACTATATTTGGATGTTCAAGCTATTAAAAGCTTCATGTACTTAGTGACCTTTCAGGCAGAATTTAGATTGGACATTCCCATTGCTGCTGCCTGTTGCTGAGTGGGAAACAGCGGAAAATCCAGCATCTCAGCCTCTCTAGGGTTTTCATCTTGCTTCCCTTACTTTAAAGAAGATGAACCCTGAAACCACAGCCCTGATATCCTTGAAGGAGGCAATGAAAAGGTGGCTCCGGGTTCCAGGGAGGGACTAAGCCAGGGTCTGCTGTTGTCAGACGGGAGTGAAGAATGGAGGTAGAGATAAGCAAAGAACACAGACACGCTGATTAGAACTGTGTCTGCCAAAGTGCTTCAGAGCAGATTCAAAAATATCTAACTAATAATAAAGAAAACTCTGGGGAGGGGGTTGAGTTTAGCCTGGTAGTAGAATGTTTGTGTGGTTGAAAGATCCTGGTTTTTAAATCCTCTGCATGTGCATTTGTACACACGCACACACGCGCACGTGCACCCCCCCACACACACATCAAGAAAAAATTCTTTAATATGCTAAAACTCCATTCAATTGATGCTAGATTTACAGAAATTAGTAAAATGTGGCTGTTACCCTCAAGGAGCTCATAGCCTATAGGAATAGTAGAATTGTTTTTTTAAAAAAAATACAGTTTCATACACGTGACCTTATACTGGTGATGTTCCAAAAAGACTAAAGAAGGGATCAATCTATTTTGCCTAAGAAAGTGGCTCTTCCCAAAGGGTACTTTAGCTGGGTCAAGGCATCTGAGTGAGTTATGAGGAAATAAATAGTGGAGGGATTTTACAGTGAGGAAACTACATTTTGGCCTCATGACAGGTTGGAATTACAGATTAGCAACTAGGACGTGTGAGGCATTATGCTTGTGGCTGAGGAGATCCATTTGTCCCTAAAGTCAGGTGGTAGAAAAGATACATTTTTAACTGAGTTAGTTACCACAATAGGGTGGAGAGATGGCTCAGCGGTTAACTGAGCCAGCAACTCTGGCTGCTCTTCCCAGCAACAACATGGTGGCTCACATCCATCTTTAGTAGGATCTAATGCCCTCTTCTGGCATGAAGGTATATATGCAGATAGAGCACTTATATACAGAAATAAATCTAAATCACAACAGGGTTTTAGAGAAGTGTGTGAAGGATGAATTGGAGACTGGAGCAAGGACCCAGTAAGATTTCCTGTAGTCCTAGGACCTGTGAAAGGTGATGGACTGGCTTACTGGGGATAACAAACATGAGATGGGTTACATAGACAGCAGTTGTCTGGGGAAGGGCTGAGAATCATTTTTAGATTTCTAATTCAAACAGCTGAGTAAACTGCGGGGCTGTTAGCTGGGCTAGGGAATTGTCATAGGAAAGATTACACTCGGATTTACTTTTTTTTTTTTTTATTTTTCGAGACAAGGTTTCTCTGTAGTTTTGGTGCCTGTCCTGGAACTAGCTCTTGTAGACCAGGCTGGCCTCGAACTCACAGAGATCTGCCTGCCTTTGCCTCCCGAGTGCTGGGATTAAAGGAGTGCGCCACCACTGCCCGGCTTACATTTTTTAATTTAAAAATTGTTTTCAGATTTATTTATTTTGTGTGTACCCATATGTGCCTGGTGCCCTCAGAAGTCAGAAAAGGGTATTGGATCCCTACAACTGGAGGTATTGACAGCTATGAGCTGTCCACCAGGTGGGGGCTGGGAGTTGGAACCCAGGTCTTCTAGAATAAGCACAAGTATTCACTAAGCCATTTCTCCAACACTTTGTTTTTGTTTTTAAACAGGGTTTTGTTTGTTTGTTTGTTTGTTTTTGTGTAGTCGTAACTGTTCTGGAACTAGTTCTGTAGACCAGGCTGGCCTCAAACTCACAGAGATCTACTTGCCTCTGCTTCCCAAGTGTTGGTATTAAAGGCATGCCCCACTACCACCCAACTCTAATATATAATAAATATATTTTTTATGTGATAGGGTGGGGTTGTACATGTCACAGGCATCCATGTGGAAGTCAGCAAGACTTGAAGGAGTTGATTCTCTTCTTCCACCATGTGGGGCTAAGGGATTAAAGTTAGGTCACCAGGCCAGCAGCAAGCAACTTTACCTGCTCAGACGTCTGTACATTCTCTTTAGACATTTATCAGAGTGGTCTGCGTGTCTTTTGGCAGGATATTCCAAAGGATTTCTGCAATTTTAAACTGTTATTGACAAGCTAGAGTTCATCTCTAGAGTTCAAGCCAGAAATGCTCTACAGCATTATAGTTTAAAGTCTAAAAGTTAAAGGCAGTCAAGTGGCATAGTTGACTTGAAAGCAGAGGTTGCTGCATAGAAGCCGCACTGGCTGCATGCTCCTATAAAACACACATTCCATGCCAACTTTTATCTAGGTGTACATTGGAACCAAAACTGAGAGAAAGTTCCTCCATCGTAATTTCTGAAGATGGAGGGGAGAGTTCATAAAGTTAAGCTCAGGACAGTTGGGTATGATGCTCCTGTCGAGGGAGGAAATGCACATAACAGACGAAAGTGTACATCTGAGAGAAACTCGGTCACTGTTGGGAGAAACTGAGGACCAAGGGAAGATGCTCAAGGACATAATCTGGGGCAGCCACAGAGTGTTGAGGTCACTGGAGAGGTAACTGCCTCCTATCCCTTTCTTCATCAGAGACGATGTGGTGCTTTCAGGCCAGCGGGTTGTCACTCCAGCCCTTCCTGGTTCATCTAGGTAGAGTCGCAGTGCTCCAGGGCCCCTGGTGATCATCGCTGCTCCGAGCTGCTACAGTCCCCATGTGATGATGGCTCAACAGCTCCTGCTCATCACAGGGGCCAGGTGTATGAGCCTCCTCTGGTAGGCCTCTGCTAGCTATGAGGGGACAGAAATGATATCTCTAAGAAATGACCATGGATCTCTGTATAGAATTTATACTTTATGCAATGTAAACTAAAACAAATGTTGGGCGATACAGGGAAGGATTGCCCAGAGAGTGGATTTAAGAAGACAGTGGAGGGCTGGACATAGGTCAGTGGTAGAACTCTTGCCTAGAAGGTACAAGGCCTTAAGCTCAATCCCCAGCACTATCAACACACACACACACACACGACAGAATTTGAGCTGATCCTTGAGGTAGAAATGGTTCTGCAAAGTCAACAGGGCCAGCTACTTTATTAATGTTTATCGGTTCTAGCACGATTCATTTAAGTGATAGTCTTTTCCAAACTCAATTTATCTATAAAGTGGAAGAACCAGGACTTGTACAGCTCTAACCAAAAAAGTGAAAATGGGGCTGGTGACATGGTTGAGCTGGTAAAGGCACTTGCTACCCAGGTCTTACTGGCTGAGTTCAAACCCCAAGACCCGCATAGTTGAAGGAGAAAATAACTCCTACAGGTTATCCTCTGGCTTGCACCCATGCACTCCAACCCCTCCCTCCACACAGAAAATAAATCCATCTTTAAAAAGCAACAACCGAAGCTTCACTTACAGTCATGAGAAATAATGCTTGTTGATACTCTGTGAACCACAAAGTATTGCATAAGACATGGAAACAGCTAACTAGATGATCCAGAAGTCGGACAATATGAAGAGCAAGATCAGAGGAGGCCTGGCCAATGGGAACCCTGTTCACATTTAACTCTAAGTCCCCATCTACATTTGGTAGGGCTGTAAGTAATCTATTACAGTCTTAGGTTTACCCTGGCCTGGACTTAACTTTGATTCTTTAATCCTGTAGAGTAGACAACAAGCTCCAAGCTCTAGATGCACAGTTCAAAGAACTAGACATTGCCAAGGACAATCTGATACAGCAATTTGAACACCATAGCCAGACTTTGGCAAGCCAAGCTGACCAGGATGAGATATGGACAGCAGTTCTGGCCCTCAGGTGAGCAATAATTGAATCCTGGCTTTTGTGGCTTTGTGAGAGCTTTCAGCGGCCATTCCAAACTGAATTTAGTATGTCCCAAAGGTATTACTCATGCTTGGGCTCCTTCATTCACAAAAGGTTGATCTGAGCACTGTTTTTATGCCCAGCACCACAGTGCCCACCTTGTGAATCTGTTACCTGCCGGTTTTATTGGCAGGAATGAGTAACAGAATTCCCTCACCATGGGAGGCTCGTTCAATGGGTGGCCTGAGAGCTCAGCTCTGCAGTTTGGTGCGGGCTGTATTTCTGAAATGGATAGCTGGTTTCCTAGTGGGTTTACATTGAGCCAACCTAACCAAATGTAACTTACATTTATACACTAAATATTCAATTTAAGGAGCTTTCCACATTTTTTCATAGGTTCACCTCAATGGAACTGAATATTTTATACAGCTATGTCATTGAAGTCCTTATTTGCTTGCACACTCGAGTGCTTCAGAAGCTTCCAGACCTGGTGAGAAGTCTTCCGACCTTAGCCTCTGTCCTTAGAAGAAAAGTCAAGAACAAGCATGTTAGAACTGTGTGGGAGTCAGTTCTGGAGGAGTATGGGCTGCAAGAGAGAGACGTCACAGCGCTCTGTACCTTCTTCCTTGCGCATGGCGACAAAGCAGAACATTATGCAGCTAATGTACGACAGATGTACATCAAAGATGTTACGTTCATGATCACCAACATGGTAAAGAACCAGGCTCTGCAGGATGGTTTGCTGCGGGCTGTTCAGGTCATTGAGAAGGGGAAAGCAGTGAGGACCCCTGAAAACCAAAGAGCATCCCTAAAAGAGTTGATACCATCAGCCAAGGATTAACCTGTTACCCTATGGCCCAGCAATTTCACTTTCAGTCGTTTGTATCGCAAAAACAAAAACATGAATAATTTAGTGTAAGCTTATTTTATAGCAAAAGTGGGGGGTGCACTAAAGAAATTATGACAAGTTGATACAGTGAATATTTTGTGTGTAGCCATATTAAAAAATAAGCAAACTTTTTATAGTAAAATAGAGTCTGGGGCAACAATGCGGACACTAAGAGAGACTTACATAGATATAATCTACATGGGAAGTAGAAAGTATAAAAAGACAAGATCTCCTGAGTAGATTGGGAGCATGGGGACCTTGGGGAAGGATTGAAGGGGGAGGGGAAAGGCAGGGAGGGGAGCAGAAAAAAATGTAGAGCTCAATAAATATCAATAAAAAATATTTAATAAAAAAAAGAAAAGAGGGGCTGGAGAGATGACTCAGAGGCTAAGAGCACTGGCTGCACTTCAAAAGGTCCTGAGTTCAATTCCCAGCAACCACATGGTGGCTCACAACCATCTGTAATGAGATATGGTGCCCTCTTCTGGCCTGCAGGGACATATACAGGCAGATCACTGTATACTTAATAAATAAATAAATCTTTAAAAAGAAAAGAAAAGAAATAGAATCTGGGGATGTAGCCCAGAGGATATGCTTCGTATATAGAGGTCCTGGGCTCAATCCCTGATACTGCAAACATAAATATGAAAGAAATTTATATGAAATCATCTCTCAGATTTGGTGGTGTTTTGTTTAAATATTTAATGTTAAGTATAAAGGGGGCAAAACCAACTATATATACGTATATATTACCTATGATATTTTTTAAAGATACTGTATATTAGTTTAAATTTACACTTCTGCAGTAATACTTCAGTTATTTTTTTTTTTTTTGCGGTGGTGTGGGGACTAAAAGGCCAAAAGCCAAAGGGAATAAATACTTTTCACTGGATAGTGGAACCTGTCCTCCAGATACAGCATGGCATCACTGTCGTGAATCAGACATTGTGATCAGCCCTAGGACATGTCCATGAGATCAGGCCTATTGCCAGTTCCTCATGGAAGGGAAAGGGCAATGTTACTTTCCCTGAGATTCCAGCCCCAGCCACAAGCCGTACACAATCTTGCTCTGCCTGGTCTTAGGGATGCTGGAGTATACAGGAGGTGGACAGTTGACTGTTGTCCTCTGTTTTTATTCTTTGCTCTTACTCTTCGCTCTTTTCTTTCTGTCTTTGGCTCTTTTTTTTTACTCTTTTGGGGAGCCTGCCATTCAGCTCCCAAATAAATCACACACAGAGGTTTATTATTACTTATAAATGCCTGGTCTTAGCTTGGCTGGTTGCTAGCCAGCTTTCCTTAAATTATTTCATTCACCTTTCCCTTTGGGCCTTTTCCTTTTCTTACTTCTGTAATCTTACTCGGTGACTGACTGGGTGGCTGGTTCCTAGCATCCTCTTCTCCTGGTTCTTTTGTTCCTTCTTTTCCATATTTCTCCTTCTTTTTATCCTCTCTTTGCCTGCCAACCCCACCTATCCTTTCTCCTGCCTCGCTATTGGCCATTCAGCTCTTTATAAGACCACCAGGTGTTTTAGACAGGCAGAGAATCCCAGCTTCACAGAGTTAGACAAACGCAGCATAAACAAAAGCAACCCATCTTTACATCATTGAACAAATGTTCCGGAGCATAAACAAATGTAACACGCCTTAAAATAATATTCCCCAACAGCGAACCATGGTTGGGAGTCTAGAAATGAAGCTGTTGTGGGTCATCCCGTGCTGAGGTGGGAGCTGTAGATGGTATGGCTCGCCTTTGAATCAACCATGCTACAGTAAGAAATCCCACACTCACGTTCCTGTAAGACTAGAGAACTCACAGGTTCAGCAAACAGAACTTGAACGCAGTCTCTTCTTTGGTTTGTCTTTGGTGTCTGGAAGAGGTAGATATGTTTCTCTAGCAGGAGTCAGACTGTTCATTTTGAACATTTTAAATTTTGAATACCCATTAAAATGCAATTAGTCAATCATAAAAATAACATAGAGGAGTGGCTAAGAGTTCCATTCCCAGCACCTGTATCAGGTGTCTCACAGCCACAGCTCCAGGACAGACTATAACAAGTATTTCTTTGGACTAGCAGCTCCTAAATAATAACATGGAGATTTTTTTAATTAATTATGAAAGCTTGGCCTTAGCTTACTCTTGTTTCCAATGGACTCTTAAAATTTAAATGAGCTCATTTATATTAATCTTTTACACTAAATTAACCACATGGTTTGTTACCTTTCCTCAGTACCAGACGTCCTACTTCCTCCAGTTCTCACTGGAGAATCTCCCACACCTCAGATCTTTCCCAGAGTTCCTATCTCTCCCTGGAAATCCCACCTAGCCTCTCCTGCCTGGTCACTCAGCTCTGTGTTAAACCAATGAGAAGGTGCCTTAGGCAGGCAAAGAAGGGCAGAGACACATCTCCACACAGTGTACAAAAAGTCTTTAGAAAGGAAGGCTGCAGACATCAGGGGTCTGTGCCTTAGAAGGACGTGTATATGTCAACTTGTCACAGGGCTAAGGATTCTCTGGCCCAAATGTTCAACTTTCTGGTGAGCTGCCTTCTTACAGATTCACAGGGGAGTTGAACCAGAGTCTGGTAGACCTGGAACTCTCTATGTTACCCAAATTGGACTCCAACTCTAGATTCCCTTGCTTCTGTCTCTGCCTTTACTACCTAAATGCTGGGATTGCATGACATGTGTGACCATGCCTATCGCAGAATACTTTTTTTTTTTTTGAAAAAGGATCTCGCTGGGGCGGTGGTGGTGTACGCCTTTAATCCCAGCACTCAGGAGGCAGAGGCAAGTGGATCTTTGTGAGTTCAAGGCTAACCTGATCTATAAGAACTAGTTCCAGGAGAGGCTCCCAAACTGTTTCAAAAAGCCAAAACAAAATAAAACAAAAAGAAGAAAAAGAAAGAAAGAAAGAAAGAAAGAAAGAAAGAAAGAAAAAGGGTCTCTTTGGGTAGTACTGGAACCCACTGTGTAGACCAGGTTGGCACCTCACTAAAAGAGATCCTCCTGCCTCTGCCTCTAAAATGTTGGGTTCAAAAGTGTACACCACTATGTACTTTTCTAATATTATAAATATAGATATAAATACTTTTATTTATAATAAAATACTTTTCTTATACTTTTCTAATATTAGAAAATATTACTTTTCTAATATTAAATAAAATGTAGGCTATTGATAAGAATCCAGTTATTGACTGACTGACTGACTGAGGTAGGGTCTTGCTCATATAGCCCAGACTGGCTTGGAACCAGGTATGTAGCAAAAGCTAGTTTATAATAATCCTTTTGTGACTAATTTCCAAGGACTGAGATTATAGGCAAGTGTCTCTTTTGCTGAGCTCTTCAGATCCCGACAGCGAACTTAATAGGCATTTACTCATGCTGAAGTTCCAGAGTATAGGGCCCAAACTCAGCATGCAAAAAATCAGGAGTGAGAGATCATTAATAGCCAAATCTCCAAATTGTTGAGTTTTAGTCAGTACCATAACGATACACCCCCCACTTCAATCTTTACAGGAATACTTTGAAACCATCAACTTTTTGTTACTGCTTTCCTTAAACATCTATCTCTTGTCTGTAATGCCAATATTTGCTCGTCGTCCTAAAGCACATTCTATAAAATGTTAGTGTTGCAAATAAAACTCAACAAAAGTCTTTAGTTGAATTTGTTGCAATTTTTTCTTTTGGAACTAAAAACTTTGAAAAGCTTGGTTAGGAGAAACAAAAAGTAGTTTTACGGTGGTGGTGCATGCCTTTAATCACAGCACTCCCTAGGGAGGCAGAGGCAGGAGTCTCTGAGTTCGAGGCCAGTCTAGTCTACAGTGTGAGTTTCATGACAGCCAGGGCTACAAAGAGAAACCCTGTTTCGGGGGGGGGGGGAAGAGTACTAAGAGGATAATTAATTAAAAAAAAAAATACTGCTTGGAGCTTGTTTAGAGTTCACTTTTCAGCCTTGAACCACCAAAGCCTGGAGGAGCAGCAACTGGCAGATAGGACGCTACGGCGCGCGCAGCTCCCGGAAGTTCCGCCTTGGGCAATTGCTATTTTGGCGGGCAGCAGTGACATATGTTGGTCGCGTGTCCCTGCTCCTACCGCCAGTAAACAGTTTGGCTGGCAGGCCCGCGGCTGTGAGCGGCTGCGTCTCGGGACCGTGGGGAACCGCGTGGCGGCCAGAAGCTGGAGCGCGGGCCCTGGAGGGCTGCCTCCACCGCAACGGCGAGACGGAAGTCCAGCGGCGGCCCGCGCCCGGCTTCCGGGCTGTCCCGGGTGCTCCTGGAGCGGCGGTCTCCCGGCTTCCGGCCCTGGCGGGCCCGGCGGCCTCGCGAAAAGCGTCCTCACCTGGTGAGAAGGGGCGCTGGAGCCTACCGGCGGCGGCGCGGGGAGCCGGAACCGCGCTCTGGCCCGAGGCCGCCGCGCTCCCGAAGGAACGTTCGTTCATTCCTTTGCTGCACGCAGGGCATAACTGTTCGCCTGACATCACAGCGCCTGTTTGCCTCGGGCCCGGGGAAGTTCAGCCCGTCTGGGTTCCAGCACGCTGCTGTGTGTCAGGTTAAACCACCAAACCGCTCGCTGACTTTCTCCATCCGGTGGTGAGCTGAAAGACGCCTCTGATTTCTTTCCAGGTGTTGACGTTGAGTAGGCCTCGTTAGCATATGAAGATGACTGCATCCAAAGATGCCATCCCTTCCTTAGCTGAATGTCAATGCGGAATCTGTATGGAAATCCTACTGGAGCCGGTAACCCTTCCTTGCAACCACACGCTCTGTAACCCGTGCTTTCAATTGACTGTTGAAAAGGCCAACCTGTGCTGTCCCTTCTGTCGCCGCCGAGTCTCTTCGTGGACTCGATATCATACCCGAAGAAATTCTCTTGTCAATAAAGACCTGTGGGAGATTATCCAAAAACACTATGCAAAGGAATGCAAGCTTAGAGTCTCTGGGCAAGAATCAAAGGAAATCGGTGAGTAAGGTCAACAAGGTTATTTGGTTTCTTTTCTTTTCTTTTTTCTTATTTAATCCCAAAATCGTTTAGTGAGGAAACCGTCATTTCTCTGTTTTAAGAAAAGAAGGGAAAGTAGGGCGGTGGTGGCGCATGCCTTTAATCCCAGTACTTGGGAGGCAGAGACAGGTGGATCTCTGTGAGTTCGAGGCGAGCCTGATTTACAAGAGCTAGTTCCAGGACAGCTAGGGCTGTGACATAAAGAAACCCTATCTCGGAAAAGAAAAGAGAGGACTATTTAGTTCAGTCATTTTTCGTTGACCTCTTCCATTCTGGGGGTACAAAGGGCTACAAACTGGTCCCTAGTCTTTAGCACTTTGCCTGTGTTACAAAGCCATTTCTATTTGCTTCTGGGCCTTGGATATGGTCTGTGGTGTACTCGTCTATTTGTGTTTTAAAAAATTAATTACAAAACGTGGCCGAGCATGGTGCACGCCTATAATCCCAGCACTGGAGAGGCAGGGGCAGGCGGATCTCTGAGTCCAAAGCTAGCCTCGTTTCCACAGAGAATTCCAGGACAGTGAGGGTTACACAGAGAAACTGTGTCTCAACAACAGCAAAACAAAATTTGCCTTGGTAACCATTTTAAGCAATAAATCTTAAAACATAACAAATGAGAAAACCCATTTCGTAGCATATGCTAATAAGTCACCCATTTAAAGTACTTCTTAAAACAGAGTGTGGTCCTGCATTTTTTTAATCCCTTGCAGTTGTGGGGAGGCAGAGGCTGGACGTCACCTCTGATTTCAAGGTTAGCCTGCTGTGCTTTGTGAGCTCTGGGGCTACGCAACAGCTTTCCACCTTGTCTTAAAGGAAACAGCGGGTGATGGTGCACACCTTTAATCCCAACACTTAGGAGGCAGAGGCAGGCGGAGCTCTGTGAGTTTGAGGTCAGCCTGGTCTACAAGAGCTAGTTCCAGAACAGGCACCAAAGCTACAGAGATATCTTGTCTCAACCCCTCCGCCCCCACAAAACCCCAGAATATTCTTCTGTAGCCTAGAGCCTAGGCTTCCCTTGAATAGGCTGTGCAGCTGGGGATGACCTTAATCCGCCAGTTTGGGATTACAGATGTTTCTTGAGTTAAAAATACTAACCACTTGTTAATGTCTTTGAAAGCCTGTTGGAAATTTGATTGGACTGCATTTAAATTTAGCGGCTTGGGAACGTTGGGATTTTACCAATTATTATAAAGTCCTTGTATCCATGAAACTTATCTTTCCATTTATTTAGATCTTCAGTTTCTTTTGTGGAGACAATCTTAGTCAGTAAAACTTTGAGATAAAGGTCTTAGGGAGTTCCAGGCCAGCCAGAACTACATAGAAATATCCTCTCTCTAAACAACAAAGGCAAAAATAAAAGTATACAGTAGAGAAACTATAAAAGCTGGTATTATACCGTGAGCTGAGATGAAGTATGCTAAGCTCTCATTTCTTGTAGTCACTGAGAGGATCCATTTGAGATGTTATAGTGGGATATACAGGAGAGAAGTAGTCACCTTCAAAGATGGGAGAGGGTAGGATATATATATTTTGATACTTTGGTCACACACACACACACACACACACGATTGCTCGAGGGGAACAGCAGTACGCATTCTTTACTGAGTCATCCCTCCAACTCTCAGAAATCGCTTCTTATTCTTAAAAAAAAGTTCACTTGATAAATAAATAGCCAAGATATCAAGAGAACAAACGACACCCACAAAATAGAAGACTGTATCTGCAAATCATGGATGGCAAGAAAATAATACCTAAATAAAGCAAGAGGGTCACTGTAAATTCTTAGCCACATCGACCTATGTTGGAGACGCTGTTAAAAAATACCTCATCCGGAAAATAAAGAACCCACTTGGAAAAGAAACTCATCAATCAGGGATCAGCAGCAGCTGTCCCAGTGTAGCCAGGACTAGTGAGATCTGTCTCAAAAAGCTTAAAGAATCCAATGAAAAGTGGGCAAAGTAGTCGGGTAAGGTGGCTCATTTCTTTAATCCTCTCACTAAAGAGGCTCAATTCAAGGTCAGCCTGAGCTACATAGTAGTACGTTCCAGGACAGCCTAAGTTATAGTGAGATTGTCTCAAAGAAAAGAAAGGAGGTGGGCAAAGAATTTAGATATTACTCCATTAATGATATTCATGTTACCAGCTCACTAGTAAGACACCTGAATATTGTTAATAGAGTAATTAATGTTTCATAGCATTAGTCATTAGGGAAGTACAAATGAAAACCACAAGAGATAAAGGTGATACTACAATTTCATACTCATTTGGATGACTTGTGGAAAAGAAATCATAGAGGGTCAGCAAGAATCCCTAGACAAAAGAATGTCTGAAGGGAAGGAGACCTTGCCTATCCTGGAGAACCCAAAGGAAGAAAACAGTCCAGGGAAGGGAAGCAAGATCATGGGGTAAGGTGAAAAAAGCAAGAGATGGAAGAACTGAATCAAAACATAAGAGGATGTTGCCAGAGACAGCTAACTTATTAAACTGCAGCGTTTTTATTGTAGTTAAATTTTAGGATGCCTTTTTTTTTTCTTTTGGTTTTTCAAGACAATTTCTCTGTGTAGCCCTGGCTGTCGTGGAACTTACTCTGTAGTCTAGGCTGGCCTCGAACTCAGAGATTCTGCCTGCTTCTGCCTTCCAAGTGCTGAATTTATCCTTTTGTTATCCAAATGAAAGTTTTTTTAATAGAAAGTTTTCAGATATTTTCAAATTTCAGATGGTTTCAAATATGGAAAGGAAGGTTCATCTTAATTGTCTTTGTAATATGAGAACATGTTAGTACAAACTTGTAAAACATATAGCATATAAAAATTAGAAAAAAGTAGAAGTGCCCAAGTGTCATCAAGGGCTGTATAAACTAAATGTGTGTGTGTGTGTGTACAACAGAATATACATACTGTTCACACGTTAGAAGGAATTGTTAAAGTTTTAACGTGTTATGAAGACTGTTCCCAACTGTCTTTACTGAGGTGATTGTATCAAGAGAGCACTAACTTCATCAATAGGCCAGTCCACTGATAAATTCATACCAAATGGGAGGAGGTGAAGCCTGTCTGGAGGAAATACACTGTTCCCCGGGGAGTGCCTTTGAAAGGTGTATGTTGTTCCTGGTTCCTTCTGTTTTCTTTGCTTCTTGGCAGCTGTTGCGGTAAGCAGCTCTCCCTTACCAAGCCTTTTCACCATGTTTCTACCTTTTACAGGGCATAAAACCATGGGTGCAAACCTCTGTATGAGCCAAGATCAATCTTCCTCTCTCAGATTGTTTATGAGACATTTTGTCATAGCAGTAGTGGCTACAGGAACAAAATTGGTGGGTTTTAGAGACGTGGTTTTTTCCTTTTTTTTTTTCTGCACACTATATCAGTAAGTACATGATGCTAGCTTGTCTCATATATCATATTCTGACTCCCTAATAGTGGCGGATTTCTCAACTGTATCTCTTGAAATTAATGTAACTATGAAATGATAACTTGACTGATTCGCCAACAAAATTTCAAAGCAAGCAAAGGATTCCTATTTATCACTCTCTGTGTAGCATGAATTCTAATCGTTCGTCATAAAAAAAAAAACCCGGAGTGAGATATAGAGGTTAATGTTGACGATCAGAGAAACAGAGCAGCCAACCACTAGAGAGTTTTTACCTCTACCAATGATTAGATCAAAGGGACTATCCTGTCTCTACGAATCTTCAGACTGACTACTGTCTCTGTGAACTCTCAGACTGCTTCTTCCCTAGTGCTGTTCTTAAAGTGTGAGCCATCACCACTTGACTGTTTCTTTTAGACTGATTCACTCTAATAACTCAGGATGGCCTTGAACTCACAGAGATCCCCCTGCCTCTGCCACCTGGGTGCTGAGATTAAAAGTGTGTATCATTACCACCCAGCCTGGCTCGTTTTTAAAATCTCATTGTGTGAACCTGTGTGCATGTTTGACTCCAAGGCACTCAGCCACTAACTACATCCCAGGCCTAACCTTGGAAATTTGATGATTTTAAAGTTCAGCAATAAGGGTTAGCTGTGAGGAAAGCCAAGAAAATAGTTAAAATAGTTTAAAGAGTCGTGAGGTTAGCTGGGTGGTGGTGGCACACACCTTTAATCCCAACACTCAGGAGGCAGAGGCAGGTGGATCTCTGTGAGTTCAAGGCCAGACTGGTCTACAAGAACTAGTTCCAGGACAGGCTCCAAAAGCTACAGAGAAATCCTGTCTTGAAAAACCAAAAATAAAAATTAAAAAAAAAAAAAAGAGTCGTGAAATGGAGCCAGGCAATGTAGCACACGTCTCTAGAAGCAGAAGCAGGCAGGAGGTTTTTTTGTTTTTTGTTTTTTGTTTTTTTTAGTTCAGGCCAGCCTGGTCTGCATAGTAGGTTCCAGGATAGCCTGGTCTACATAGTGAGACCATGTCTTTGGGGGGGAAATCCAGACACATTGAAACCAGTAAGGTTCTCCTAGGTCTGACAAGTGAGTATGACCCAAGGGAACCCGACAAGGTAGAAAGAGGGCCACCTTCTGAAGGTTGTCCTCTGGCCTCCACTCAAACTCCATGGTGCATTTCCCCCCCACCCCAGAGTTAATCAATGTAATAAAAATAATAAAAATTGGAACCAGACAGCAAGCATTTGTAGCCCTATGGAACCACATGGAAGTCTGGGGCAAGAGGACTGCTGCAGGTTTGAGACCAGCCTAGGCTGTGTAGCAAGATCATCTGAGAAAAGCAAAATGGGTTAAGAGATGTCTTCTTCCAGAGGATCTGGGTTCAGATTCCAGCATTCTCACCAGGCACCTATAACTCTATAACTCCAGCTGCTGAGGACTGAGGTCCTGCCCTCTTCTGCATGGACGTACTGCACATAAAATCACAGGCATATGCATGTATGGATAAAAATAAATATTCTTTTCAAGGAAAGAAAGCAAGTGTGGGGGTGGTTCGTGGGGTGGCACCTGCTTCTAATCCCAGTGCTTGGAAAGCAGAGGCAGGTGGATCTCTGAGTTTGAGGTCAGCCAGGGCTACAATGAAACCCTGTCTTGGAAAAAAAAAAAGAAAGAAAGAAGACCCTGATATTTATATATTAGTTTCCTAAAGCCAGAATGACAAAGTGCCACAAGCTAGATGACTTTTAAAAATGAAAAATTTCGGGGCTGGAGAAATGGCTCAGTGGTTAAGAGCACTGACTGCTCTTCCAGAGGACCCGGGCTCAATTCCCAGCACCCACATGGCAGCTCACAACTGTCTGAAGATCCAGTTCCAGGGAATCTGACACCTTCACACCAGTGCACATAAAATAAAGATAAATAAATCATAAAAAATTTTTTAAAAAAATGAAAAATTTCCCAAGAGTTTTAGAGGCTAGACATCAAGATGTAACCAGGGTCTTTGCCTTTTGAAATTGTACACAGAACTCTTCCTCACCTCTTTGTGGTCTTTTGAGCTTTGTATTGGTGCTTTGCCGCCATGTATGTATTGTACCATGTGCATGCCTAGTGCCTGCAGACACCAGAAGAGAATGTTGACTCTTGAAGCTGGAGTTATAGTTGGTTGTGAGCTTCCATGTGGGTTCTGAGAATCAAACCCAGATCCTCTACAAGAGCAACAAGTGCTCTTAACCATTGAGCCATCTCTCCAGGCCCCCTCTCTGCATGTCTTGATACCATCTCCCGTCTGTGCATATTTGTCTTTGTGTTCAAGTTTGCCCCGTATTTACAAGGTTAATAGTCATAATTAAGATTCATGCCAGTGACCATATCTTAACTGAGGCACGAGGATCACAAGTTGGAAGCTTGAAATTGTCTCAATTTTTAAAAATTATTTTTTCCTCTCGTGATCCTCGTGCCTCAGATTCCTGTTTTAATTAGAAGCGTGAGCCACAAACCACCATGCCCAGCTGAGCCTTTTCTGAGAGGAGGAATTGGATACTGTGTTGAGCTATATTCCAATTCTAAACTCCAGTGCTTCAGGATAGAGTTTTATTTGGAAATAGAATCATTTTAGAGGCAATAAAGTTGCAGGTGTTTTTGGTTTGGTTTCAAGACAGGATTTCTTTGTGTACCAGCTCTGGCTGTCCTGGAACTCACTTTGTAGACCAGGCTGGCCTTGAACTCAGAAATCTGCCTGCCTCTGCCTCCCCTGAGTGCTGGAATTAAAGGCGTACACCCCTCCCTCCCCCTGGCTTTTTATTTTTATGGAGTGTGTGTGTGAACGTGTGCGCTCACCCTTGCATGTGTGTGCATGCACACGCCTCACAAAGTTGATCATAAAGTTCTGTTGCCCTAATACTGTTTTCCTCCCCATGTGAAACAGTTGATGACTACCAGCCAATTCGTCTGTTAAGTAAACCTGGGGAGCTGAGACGAGAGTATGAAGAGGAGATAAGCAAGGTGAGTATGAAATAGCTTAGTTTTTGATTTTTTTATTTTGTTGAAAATGTCTTTGTTATGCTTTCAATCTCAGAAATCTCAGATTTATATATAGTATGTTTACATAACTATCATGTACTAAAATGCTAGTAATTTTTAAATGTACTTCATAGCCCTCCCTGCCCCTATTAAGATAATATCATGGAACTCTTTGGTGACCCAGGATGACCTTGAACTTATGATTCTCCTGCCTTCATCTCAGTGGTGGGGTCATTTGAATGGTGACATCACACCTGGTTTTAAAAGTGGTTTTGTTGTTTAAAGGCATGGTTTCACAGAGATCCTGCTTCTGCTTCTCGATTACTGGATTAAAAGCATACACCAAAGTGCACCTTGAGGTTCCTTTTTTTGTTTATTTTTATTTAATGTATATGGGTGTCTTGCCTGCTTATGTGTCTGTGCATCACTCGTGTGCCTAATGTCATTAGAGGCCAGAAGAGGGCATACATAAGATTCTCTGGACTACAGTTAGTAAACTGTCATGTCGGTGCTGGGAAGCAAACCCAAGTCCTCTGGAAGAGCAGCCAGTGCTCTTAACCAGTGTGCCATCTGTCTGGCTCAAGATTCCTTTTTAATTTATTCAACAACAATAATAAACTAGCCTCTATTACTTATATGTAATAGGGGTGCTTTTTGTTTTTTGATAGAATCTTGCTGTGTAGATATTAGGTACTTACTATCTGTAGTTAGTGATGCCTAAGCATTTAAGTATAAAAATTTCCTTGATTTCCTTGGAGTTTTTAACCTTTAAAGAATGGTGAAGAAGTGGTAGATTGTGGGTTTAGTGAGGGGCGTTTAAGTATAGAGGGGTGACTGAAGCACACGGTGGGTAAAGGTTCAACTTCCAGTGCAGCATTTGAGCTTCGCTAGTGTGATACTAGGAGGACCCTTATGTTTTTGAGACAGGGTCTTGCTCTGTATCTCAGTCTGTCCTACAGACTGTCTGTCTCTGTGTAACCTAGGCTGCCCTCTAACTGGTGATCCTCTTGCCGTAAGCCTCCTCAGTGCTGATAGTATAGGTGACTAGCTACATTTGCGTTAATAATTGGCTTTTCTCCACAAAGAAAATAAGTGATCCCTGTGTCCTGGTAGTTCCTTTAGGAGCCTGAATTATTACTAACTCAGAAATAAGACTCGATAGGCCAAGTGCTAGAAATAAAATACACCAGTTCAAATTTGTACTTGTGGGACGGCCTGCTGTTGTGGAAGCAAGCCCAGTGCTTCTTTTCGTTAAAGGCCAATTTCCTGATTTTCAAGATAGAGTATCACTGAGGGCTGCTTTTCTAACCCAAAATCTGTGTTGGTGACATACAGACAATTTCATAAATACGAAATTGGGTTGTGTGTTTAGCTCAGCACCAGTATACTACAGAGGAGCACACTGTGTGTGCGCATCCTAAAAGGGGTCTCTCTCTCTCTCTCTTTTTTGGCCAGTGATGGGGAGGGAATAAAACTTCAGAAGCAAACAAGCTCTAATATGGTATTAGTTTTATTATGAAATAAGGCTGATCTAACAAATAAAAGAGCTGTTGACTTACAGGAAGCTCAGTTCTATGCAGATGACAAGTTTGTTATTCATGGAGGGATCATCTAAGACATGAATGAATGGGAAGAGGATTCACAATGAGCTTAGGGTCAAAAGCTGCCAAAGAACAAAGCACAGAGCTGAGGAGTAAATTCTAGAGGAAGAGAACTAGGCCTTACCGACTGCACACTAGCTGTTGTGGTGAGCATTCATTTTGAACTAGCTGCAGCAGCTGCTTCTAAACATTAATAGAATTGGAACATTTTACTCACCCAATATGACTTCCAGAAAGACTCCAGAAGGAGTTGGAGATGGGATCTCATGATCTAACCCAGCTGGCCTTGAATTTGCAGCAGTTCACCTGCCTCAGCCTCTCAAGTGCTAAGATTATAGGTGTGTATTGCCACACCCAGCTAAAGTCAGATGTTTGGATTTTCTTTTTCTTTTTTTTTTTTTTGTTTTTTGTTTTTTGAGACAGGGTTTCTTGGTGTAACATTCCTGACCATTCAGGAACTCACTTTGTAGACTAGGCTGACCTTGAACTCACTGAGATCCACATTCTGCCTCCCAGTGCTAGAACCAAAGGCGTGCACTGCCACCACCTGGCTAGTCTTGACTTTTTTATTATACATCTGTGCCCATGCATGTAGAGTCCAGAAATTGACTTCTGGTATCTTTTCTGACCGTTCTCAACTTAGTTTTTTGAACTGCGATCTCACGTGGAACCTGGAGCCTATCTGGCTAACCTATGAATGAACACCTGGGATTCAGATGGATGCTGACACATTCGCCTTTTGTGTGCTGCTGGGAATCCAAACTCAGTTCTTTATGCTTGAATAGCGTGTACTTTAGCACACTGAGCCAGCCATCTCCGCAGCCACCTAAAGTCAAGGTTTTGTTAGTTAGAAAGGCAGTGGGTGTGCACAGAGGGAGTTGGATGTCCTCTGTCATTTCTCTGCCCACTCCTTTTAGACAAAATGTATCCTGAACCTGAGATTTGCCTTCCTGCACCTCTCCCCCCGCCAGCTTGTTTGGAAGCCAACAAGCCCCACTGATCCTCCTGTTTCCACACACAAATAATATTGATAAATAAATAATAAACAAATGCCAAACATGGTAGTGAATGCCTTTAGTCCATGCCTCAGGAGGAGGCAGAGGCAAGCGGATCTCTGTGAGTTTGAAGCCAGCCTGGTCTACAGAGTGAGTTCCAGGACAGCAAGGGCTACACAGAAAAACCCTATATTTAAAAAACAAAAAAGCATTTATCCCTACTGGCTTTTGGAAACCTATTCTTTTTGGATGGAAACCTTGCTCAGCCTAGATGTAGTAGGAAGGGCCTTGGACCATCCTCAAAGCAATGTGCCTTATCCTCTCTGAGGATTGGATGGGGGTGGGGTGGAAGGGAACGGGAGAAGGGGAGGGAGTGGGAACTTGGATTGGTATGTATAATGAAAAAGATAGTTTGCTTTCTTTTTTTAAAAAAGAATAAAAAACAAAAAAAAAAAGCAACAGCAGCTAGGTCGAGGGTATTCCTCTCTTGGCTCTCCTTCTGTTCAGAAGTTTTCTCTCTTTAGTAAATCTGTCTGCTGTGCTAAAGAGAGCAGCAGCAGAGGCAGTTAGGTCTGCCTTAGCGTGTGACTTTCCATGAGCTGAGGAAATATTGAGTGTCTGTGTGGTACTGTGGTGGGAATTGTTGTAAGAACTGAGAGCAAGAGATTTGAGTCTTTGACCAAACCTTTGTTGGACTGGCTGGGGTGGGCTTCCTGAGGTAGGACCTTTGAACTGCTGTTTGCCTGTGGAGATTTGAAATTTTTGCTTCCATTTTTTTACATTTGTTGTGAAATGAGTGTGTTAAAAATTTTCAGAAAGAATGTCTTTTATTATATTATTTTTAATCTTTTATTTTTATTTTATGCATATGGGTGTTTTGTCTGCATGTATGTCTCTGCAGGGTGTATATGCAGTACCTGTGGAGATCAGAAGGGGGTATCGGATCCCTCTGGGACTGGAGTTACAGCCAGTTTTGAGCTGTTGTGTGGTGCTGGGGATTGAACTCAGATCCTTTGGAAATGCAGCCAGTGCTCTTAACCACTGAGCCATCTCTCCAGTGCTCAAGAATGTCCTTTATTATTTTTAAGGTGGAGGCTGAACGACAAGCCAGCAAGGAAGAAGAAAACAAAGCCAGTGAGGAATACATACAGAAGTTGTTGGCGGAAGAAGAAGAGGAAGAAAAAAGACAGACGGAAAGAAGGAGAAGTGAGATGGAAGAACAGCTGAAGGGGGATGAAGAACTGGCAAGGAGGCTCAGCATCAGTATTGTAAGTTTTGACAGATTCCCCCATCACTTTCGCTTTGGTTTTCCTGAAGAAGCTTCACAACAATTAAAGGGTTTTGTTTTGTTTTGATATCTTTGTTCTACTTAAGGAGAAAAAAAAGTATTTTATTTTTAAAGATTTGGGGGGAGTATATGTCACATGTGTTTGGATGTCCCCAGAGGCCAGAAGAGGACATCAGCTCCTCTAGAGCTGGGGATTCTGGGCCATGGGTGCTAGGAAGTGACCGGGTCCTCTAGAAGAGCAGTGAGCGGCTTTAACTTCTGAGTCAGCTCTCTAACCACAAGACAAAACAAAAAAATTAATAGCAAACAAACTTTTATGACTAATACATTTTTGTGTATTGTTACTTGATACTTCAGTTGGGGAAATATTTATAATTGGTACAGATTAAATCCCATACCTTGGGTATGCTAAACAAGTAAGCTATACCCTCAGCCTGATTTTATTTTGACATTTAATTTATTTAATGTGTGGGCACTATGTGAGTGGCAGTCAAAGGACAACTTACAAGAGTTAGTCCTTCTTCTGTGTGGGTTCTGGGGATCAATCTCAGGTATCCAGACATGGTAGCAAGTACATTTAATTTTGAGTCATCTCACTGGTCCTCCTAGCCTAATTCTTAAATAATATATTGAACCTGGATTTCCTTATCTTACTGTTATTGTTTATAAAGAACAATGAAAGACAAGATGGCAAAACATACATACACTAAAATCTAAGGGTTCCTGAACCTACTGGCTCAAAAGAGCCTGGTAGATTGAAGCCAAAGCCTTAGCACAGGCTATGGCACTGAGCTATATATACCTTGAGCCCTCCTAGGCTTCTTTTAAAATACAAACTCTTGGGGGCTAGACTGACGTTTCAGCATTAACAGTACTGGCTGCTCTTTCAGAGGACTTTGGTTTGATCCCCAGCACCTTACATACATGTTGCACACAGACAAAACACCATACATAGGGCTGGAGAGATTGCTCAGAGGTTAAGAGCATTGCCTGCTCTTCCAAAGGTCCTGAGTTCAATTCCCAGCAACCACATGGTGGCTCACAACCGTCTGTAATGGAGTCTGGTGCCCTCTTTTGGCCTGCAGGCAAACACACAGACAGAATATTGTATACATAATAAATATTTTTTAAAAACACCATACATGAAGAAATCAATAAATAATTTTAAATATTTTACAAATAAGGTACAAGTTCTCATACCTACTCTAAACCAAACTGACTTGGATTCTCTGGGAATGAGCCATAGTGAGTACTGTCTCCAATGAGACCTAGGGTATCTGAAATACTGAGGTTACAGAGCCCCTGAGTTAACTCCCCTACTCTTGAAAAATGTCTGAGAATATATTTCACCAAAATGAGGTATATCTAGAATTTTTCTTTTTTTAATGCATCTTACCATTAAGGATATACTCTTAAGCTCTGTGATATCCTTTTTATTGTATCCTTTCTCAGTTTGAGTAGCAATTTAGGAAGATACACAATCAGGAATTTTTAAAAAATTAACCAGCTGAGGGTTAATCCTTGCACTTTGGGAGACCGAGGCAAGGCCAGCCTGAGCTACATACTTGAAGCCCTGTCTATAAACAAACCATAGAGAGATGGGAGGAAAGAGACTGCCCAGTATATTAAGTGGATAATGAGCAGAATCAAGATGGAAACATTTGAAGAGAGGAATTTGACTTTCAGTCTAATTCTAGTTTCACGAGGGCTGAGTAGATTTATTGAACTTTTAGGGTAATTTTTTGTTTAATGTAAATTTTAGAGATGGTGAGCAATTATGGCTTATTTCTGCATAACTTTTGCTCTAGATATATCCTTGGATCTTTAAGTCCACTAGAATAAGGTAGCTACAATTACATGAAACTGTTGGGTTGGCGAGATTGCTCAGTGGTTAAGCATACTTTCAATACTTACAGAGAACCCAGGTTTGATTCTCAGCACCTACATGACAGCTTACAACCATCTGTTCCAGGGTGTCCAGTACCCTCTTCTGAACTCCTAGGGCACCAGGAATGCATGTGGTGCACAGACTTATGTGCTGGTAAAATAAATAAATCTTTATTAACAACCAAAACAATGAGATTATCAGCTAGATTAATTAGTATCATCATTTCTTTGAGGGACAGTGTATTTGTGTGTGTCATGCACATATATATATATATATATATATATATATATATATATATATATATATATATAGTATTATTTTGTGTATATAATAGCAAATGTATTTAATTTAGGCAAACTTGAATTACTTAATTTTGTTTATATAGGCATCCCTCAGTATATAAATTAGTTTTGGGATCTTCCTTGTATATAAAAATCTAAAGGTAGAGGGTGGAAAGATGGCTCAATGGTTAAGAGTACTGACTGCTCTACCAGAGGACCCGAGTTCAATTCCCAGCACCCACATGGCAGTTCACAGCTATCTGTAACTCCAGTGACAGGGGATCCAACACCCTCACCTGACAAACATGCTAGCAAACCACCAATGCGTATTAAAAAAAAAAATCTAGGACTGGAGAGATGGCTCAGTGGTTAAGAGCACTGGCTGCTCTTCCAGAGGTCCTGAGTTCAATTCCCAGCACCCACATGGTGGCTCACAACCATCTATAATGAGATCTTGTGACCTCTTCTGGAATGCAGGCATACATGGAGGCAGAATGTTGTATATATAATAAATAAATAATATTTTAAAAAAATCTAAAGGTGGTCAGATATTACATAAAATGGCACAGCTTTGTGTATAACCCAAATGTATCCTCCTGTGTATTTATGTTTATTACATTTATGTATTTGATGAGTGAGTGTGTGTGTGTGTGTGTGTGTACACATATGTACCACAGCATCTTTTGGTTCTGTTTCTGTCCTATGGGTCCCGAGATGGAACTCAGGTTGTCAGGCTTAGCGTGAACACCTTAGCCACTGAACCATATTGCCTCCTTCCATGGACTTTAAATCATGTCTTATCATCTGGAATATGATGTAAATGCTATGCGAATGCCTATTGCAAAATAAAGTCTAGGTAAGGAGAATGAAGTTTGTACATGCTCAGTATTCTTCAAAGAACTTAAAAAATTCAGTGTTTGAAAAATGTTAAGAATTTTGAGTTTATAGAATTGAAAGCTTTTTTTCATAAAGTTCTCGTTAATAATGGCTTTGTATTGTTTTCTTGTGACTGAAGAACAATAACTACGAGAAAAATGTCTTGACTTCTCCTTCGAGTTCCAGAAAATCAGATGCAGTCACAAACAAGTCACAAAAGAAAAATACAAACAAACAAAAAAATTTTGGAGATATTCAGAAGTAAGTGAGTATGATTGCCATTTATCCATTGATAGCTACTGTATGCCTTTGGGTTTTGTTCATACTGATCACCAATTCATCAAGTTTTGTTAATGAACTTTTGTTTTTTAAAGATTTTTTTTATGTGTTTGAGTGTTTTGTCTGTATGTGTGTAAGTGCACTAAATGTGTACCTGGTGTCCTAGGGTGCATTGTATGTAAGTGCACTAAATATGTACCTGGTGTCCTAGGATGCATTGTATGTAAGTGCACTAAATGTGTACCTGGTGTCCTAGAGGGCATTAGATCCCAGGATCTGGAACTGGACTTGTGGATGGGTATGAGCCACAGTTAAAGGCCAAACTGGGAGCTGATCTAAGATTGTAGGTGGAGTTTTCCTGTCCCCACAGCCATTGGAGACTTAATATTAATTATAAATGTTTGGCTAGTAGCTCAGGCTTATTACTAACTAGCTCTTACAATTTAAGTATTTCTATTAATCTATGTGCCGCCCTGAAACTCGTGGTTTTATCTGTCCTCTAAGCATGTCTTGCTCCCTCTCCGTCTCTTGTGACTCATCTGACTCCAGTATTTTCTCTGCCTAACTGTCAGTCAATCAGCTCTTTAATCAGTAATGAAAGCAACACATTTTCACAATGTACAGAAGGATTATTCCACAGCACTGGGTCTCCAAACAAGGTATGTAGTGAGTTCAAGGTCAGCCTGGTCTACAAAGCTAGTTTCAGGACAGCTAGGGCTGTTAACACAGAGAAACCCTGTCTTGATGTCCATTGTGCGCCACGAGGAAGGAGAGACTTATGAGTTCAAAAGTCTTTAATAAATTACCACATAAGCGGGACATGGATGGATCAGGGCTGCAAGACAAGGATTTGGCCTTGTTTCTCCTGGCAACCCCAAGCAGAAGCGGTGGTGGGGTCCATAAGTGCAAAACCATAAAACACACCTGTGCCAAGTTACAGATAGTTTTACTGGTCAGGAGTCAAAGATTGGGATCTGTCCTTGTATGTTCCATCACTGGCAACCAACACAGAATATAAGCCTTTCCTTTGTTCTTTCTGTTGTTAAGAACAGCCATAATATCATGCCACAAGGACATGTGCTCAACTATGTTCATAGCAGCTTTGTTTGTCACAGTCAGAACCTGGAAACAACCTAAATGCCCCTCGACCAAAGAATGGATAAGGAAATGTGGTACATTTACACAATGGAGTACTACACAGCAGGAAAAAAGGACATCTTGAATTTTTAGGAAAATGGGTGGAGCTAGAAAATATCATTTTGAATGAGGTAACCCAGACCCAGAAAGATAATTATCATATGTACTCACTCATAAGTAGTTTTTAAACATAAAGCAATGAAAGCCAGCCTACAAATCACAATCCCAGAGAACCTAGACAACAATGAGGACCCTAAGAGAGATATGCAAGGATCTAATCTACATGGGAAGTAGAAAAAGACAAGATCTCCTGAGTAAATTGGGAGCATGGGGACCTTAGGGAAGAGGAGCAGAGAAAAATGTAGAGCTCAGTAAAAATCAATAAAAAGACAAAACAAAAAAAGAGAGAAAAAATGTCTTAGAGAAATTAGGGGCATAGCAGATTGTTCCTCTTCCCTTCAATGATATTTTCTTTCTTTTTTTTTTTTCTTTTTTCTTTTTTTTGAGACAGGATTTCTTGCTGTAGCTCTGGCTGATCTGGAACTCACTCTGTAGACCAGGCTGGGCTCAGATTGAGAGATCTGCCTGCCTCTGCCTCCTGAGTGCTGAGATTAAAGCTGTGTGCTACCTCACCTGGCAAGAAATCTTTTAATGTAAAAGATGAGGACTGGCAAGATAGTTCAATAGATAAAAGTACTTGGCGTACGAACCTGGCAATCTGTGTTAGAGCCCTAGAACCCATGTAAAGGTGGAGAGAGAACTGACTCCACAAAGTAGTCCTTGGTGTATACACACATAATAATAAGTAATAAGAGATGAGAAACTGAAATCTAGTTTAAGGAGAGATGAAGAAGAGGCTCCATAGGGAGGGAACTTTATAAAACCAGACACCCCCCCCCCAACACCATAGAACCATGCAGTATGTATATATGTGTTAAGCTTTTTTGAAGGAATTTTTTTATTCCTTCAATAAAAAAGGAATTTTTTATTCCCCCCCCCTTTTTTTTCTTTCTTTTTTGAGACAAGTTCCTCTTGTATAGCTCTGGAACTTGCTCTGTCAGGCTCAGGCTAGCCTTGAACTCACAGAGGTCTGCCTTTCTCTGCTTCCCAAGTTTTGGGATTGAAGACCTGTACCGCCATGCTCGGCACATGTATACTTTAAATTGCACCAATCTTTAGTATTTCCTATGGAATTTCTGCATGTCAGAATAACCCTCTGGATTACGATATAAAATATTTACACAAATTCCAGGCATGTTGGCACATGCCCTTATTCCTCACATTTTTAAGACAGAGACAGTTGGGGTTCTGAATTCAAGGCTGGTTTATATAAGGATCTCCAGGTTAACCAAGGCTGTGTATGTATATTATGTGACCTAGTCTCAACAATAAAAAAGAAAACCTCCCTCCAAACATTCTCATGTACTTCTCCATGCTTCCTTTGAAATTCATGGCCTCTTTTTTCATTAATTGTATTAATTAAATGTTTCATTGATGTGCATTTATTTATATACATATATATTCCTAAATCCAACCTGCTCAGTCTGTATATTACTTGAATGCATCTTTTCAGGGTTGACCATTTGGTACTAGGTAACCAATTATTGGTCTCTTCCCTGGTAAAGACTATTTTTCCCATTCTTGGCAGTCCTTGATTGCGCGCGCGCGCGTGTGTGTGTGTGTGTGTGTGTGTGTGTGTGTGTGTGTGTGTTCTTTGTTTAGGATTGGGGCCTTGTGGGCTTTCCCCCACCTACTTTGGCATGTCAAAATTAAGTAATTATAACCTCAAAAATAAAAGAAAAAATATTGTACATACACACAGAAAAAAATTGTATGTGATTCACCTTAGTCCTTTCTAGTGATATTCCTTTCCTGTTACTGATTCATATGGTTCTTACATGTGTATGTTATTATTCGTCCATAAACTCCCCCCTACTCCTAGAAAGGGTTTCTCTGTGTAGCCCTGGCTATCTCTAGAACAGACTGCCCTTGAACTCAGAGGTCTGCCTGCTGCTTCCCGAACACTGGGATTAAAAGAATGCACCACCACTGCCCAGCTGTAAACTGTTTGTTTTTTTGTTTGTTTTTGTTTTTAGAGATAGGGTTTCTCTGTGGCTTTGGAGCCTGTCCTGGAACTCTCTTTATAGGTGAGGCTGGCCTTGAACTCACTGAGATCTTCCCGTCTCTGCCTCCCAAGTGCTGGCATTAAAAGCATGCATCACCACTCCCAGCCTAAAATGATACTTTCATTAATTTTGAGAAACTTTGTGGTCTCTATTATTTGATCCTATCAGCCTTTTAAATCCTATCCAAGAATTATGAGATATTAATATGACCTTTTCTTCCTATTCTATTTTTACACCAAAATACTGTACTGAAACCACCACTACCCCCATTTTACCCTCTGCATTGCTAGGCAGGAAGCAGGAATCTCCAGTTGCTCACCAGGCACTCTGACTGTCCTGGAGTACTCACGGTTTCAGGTTTCAGTTGACCTGAGGCCTGGAGATGTAATCTGCTCCAGTAAGTTAAATAGCCAGCAAACATGCAACCTTTAGACATAAGTGGTTCAATCTACCTTTAGCATTGAATTTTTTCAAAGCTTTCAAGTTTTAGTAAACTTTTAACTTTTTTTTTTTAAAAGATATTTGTCACCTAAATTGAAGTCTGGGTCTGCAGCCGTACGTGAAGAAGACAGAAGCTGCATATCTAAGGTATGCTGGTTACAAGGAAGCTCATCAGTGGATGCCTTCAAGACAGGGTTTCTTTGTGTGCTGGCTGTCCTGGAACGTGATCTGTAGGTCAGGCTGGCCTCAAACTCATAAGGGATATGCCTGCCTCTGCCTCCTGAGAGCTGGGATTAAATGTATACACCACCGTACCAACGCTAATGATTTATTTATTTATTTTTATTTTATGTGCATTGTGTTTCGCCTGCATGTATATCTGTGTGAGGGTATAGGATCTCCTGGAACTGGAGTTAAAAAAAAAGACAATTGTGAGCTGCCATGTGGGGACTGGAAATTGAACCCAGGTCCTCTGAAAAATAATTCAGTGCTCTTAATTACTAAGCCTCATATAAATGTTTTGCTTGTATGTGTGTGTGTACAACATGTGAATGTCTAGTGCCCAAGAAGGTCATAAGAGAGCATTGCCCTGGAACTGGAGTTACAGGTGGTTGAAAGCTGCCACGTAGGTGCTAGGAATCAAATCTGAGTCCTCTGCAAGAGCAACAGGTGCTCTGAGCCAGCCCTCCAGCTCAGCTCTGTTTCTAAATATAGGCAGCAGGCTGGAATTGGCTCTGGGCCAGGGTTTCTAATCTCTGCTAACGTGACAGCATTTCCACAGCTGAGTAGACACCGCTGCACCAGTTTAGCTAGAAGACTTTAAGGTGGACAGCAGTACACTTTAGAAGGGCGATGTTAAAGGAGATCCTAAGCACTGGTCTAAAAAGTAACACCAAACAAGAATGTGGCATGCAAACCCCATGTCAGAGTGCCTTGTGGGCAGGTTGGTGTGGATCTATAATCCTATCACATAGGATGCTGGAGGCTGTGGCCAAATGACTGCATATTTAACTATATAGCAAGTTTCATGCCACTCTGGACTACATAGTAAGACTCTGTTTCCAGAAAAGTCAGTTATTTCTGGGAACATCACTAGTGTACAGCTCCCAGGGGTCTTGGAAGGAACAAACCTAGTCAGAGTTATATAAGTCACTTACTTCAGGCTTTGGCCTTTTTTTTTTTTTTTTAATGTGTGTATTTTGTCGGGTGGTGGTGGTGCACACCTTTAATCCCTGCACTCGGGGAGGCAGAGGCAGGTGAATCTCTGGGTTTGAGGCCAGCCTGGTCTACAGGGCAAGTTCCAGGACAGCCAGGGATACACAGAGTAAAAAAACTCAGCCTCAAAAAACCAAAATAAATAATTTTTAAAGGGATTGATGGTGTGTTTTGCCTCCAAGTATGTCTGTGTCCATGGTGCCTGGGGAGGCCAGAAGAGGGCGACGGATCCCCCTGAAACTGGAGTTAGAGATGGCTGTGAATTCTTATGTGGATATTGGAAGTTGAATTTGTCCTCTGGCTGTGCAGCCAGTGTTCTTAACCACTGACTCATCTCTCCAGCCTTGCAAATTAAGTTCTTTACCTAAGGGCTAAGTAAAAAGAAAGTGTATATTGTTAATCTCAAATTTAGTGTGTCTTTTCATGTCTAATGTAGACAACAAACCTCAGTGCTAGTAATAGTACTTACCTTGAACTACTGATCTTTTGGCTTGCACCTCCTATGTGTTGGAGGTTTGAGTGTATACCACCATCTTGGTGTTATGTGGTGCTTGGGTTTGAATCCAGGATTTCTAGGTAAGCATTTTGCCAATTGAACTATACCCCCAACTCTTACACTTTTTTTTTTACTTAGCTACACAGATTATTAGAAATGGGTTAGATCAATATGTAAGAGTTAGCCAATAAGAGTCTACAGATAATGGGCCAGGCAGTGTTTAAATGAATACAGTTTCCGTGTAATTATTTTTGGTAAAGCTAGCCGGGCGGTGAGCAGGAATGCGGCCTGCCACTCCTTCTACACAGTTCCCCTTGTAAGGCCATGTACCTCACGTTTTGCATTTAAAAGTACTTTTTTGCCAGGTGGTGGTGGCACATGTCTTTAATCCCAGTACTTGGGATACAGAAGCAGGTGGGTCTCTTTGAGTTTGAGGGCAGCCTGGTCTACATAGTGAGTTCTAGGACAGCCAGAGCTGTTACACAGAGAAATACCCAAGAAGGGCTGGAGAGATGACTCAGTTAAGATTCCTCATTGTTTTTCCAGAGGACCCAAATTTGGTTCCTAACATTTACATTAACTGACTGTAACTCCAACTCCAGGGGATTCAGTGCCTCCTCTGGACAATTGCACTCATGTTCATATATCTCCTGACACATGCACGCTTAACAATAAAATCTTTAAAATGCCAGAAAAGATCTATAAAGATAAAAAGAAAGATGAAAGAGGCCAAGTCCTTATGCCAGCTATTGGTCATATGTTGAGTATAGTTGTGGAGCTTATTGTAGGTTTTCATGGGAGTGAAATTAATTGTTCTAGCTGGGCGATGGTGGTACACCCCTTTAATCCCAGCACTCAGGAAGCAGAGGCAGGCAGATCTCTGCGTGTTTGAGGCCAGTCTGGTCTGCAGAGTAAGGTCTAGGACAGGCTGCAAAGCTACATATTGAAACTCTGTCTTGAAAAACCAAAAAAAGGAATGAAAAGAAAAAGAGAAGAAGGGGGGAAGGTGGGGGGAGGAAGCAAAGGTGACAAGAACGTACCTTATTAGTAATGTGATAGTGTTCACCTATGGTGTCAATGTAGAAGGTTTATATAGTACGGTTTCCCTTTATGTAATCAGTAATTTTATTTTCTGCAGGAAATTGACAGTAGTGACATGAAGAGCCCTGTGTATCAAGACACAGAAATTGAAAAAGATGATATGCCAACACTTTCTCCACAGGTTTACCTAGAAACTCAAGAACAAGGTTCGGAGTCTTTAGTGGAGTCACCTGTGCCATGGATATGTGCCAGGGGCGTCGAACAGTGCCTTGAAGGAGCAGCTGAAACACTGTCAACCAATCCTGATGATGTATGTCTTGTAAATCATGAGGACTCTAGAGCCAAAGTTTACTCCTCTAACGAAGCTACAGTTAAGCCTTCTGGTAAAGTAGAAAATGAAGAGTGCTCTCTGTCCACTATGACCCCGTTAGCTGATGGTAACAGAGTTCCAGAAAGTAGAGGGTATCATCTAGTAGTTGGAAAAGAGATTTCCGAAAGAGAAAACCAGGAATCTGTGTTTGAAGCAGTCATGGATCCATGCTTTTCTGCAAAAAGAAGGAAAATATTCCTCAAATCCTCAGATCAAGAAGAAACAGAAGTGAATTTTACACAAAAACTGATAGATTTGGAGCGTATGCTTTTTGAGAGACATAAGCAAGAAGAACAGGACCGATTGTTAGCATTACAGCTTCAGAAGGAGGTGGATAAAGAGCAAGTGATGCTCAACCGGCAGAAAGGCTCCCCGAATCAGTACCAGCTGCGCACATCTTCACCCCCAGACAGGCTGCTGCACAGACAGAGGAAGAACTCCAAAGATAGGAACTCCGTAAAGCAGACTGATGCAGAGCATTCCAAATCTCAGAGGGGCACAGAAGATGAGTATAGGCAGCCCTTCAAAAGCACATGGAAGGGGTCAGTCAATGGAAGAAAGATGCCACATTCAGCTAAAGATGATTGTAGTAATGTATCTAAACGCACTTATTCCCAACAGCCTAGTAATTCACAGAAAAGTATTCTTCAGATGTTTCAGAGATAAACCAAACAAAGCACGGGTAAAGAGTATTCTGTAATCTAGTAAAGCTGTATTGTAAAACTCGCACTTTTCCATCATAAGATCTTGAGATGTGTCGTCAATTTCTGCTCAGCAAGCACACTTACTCTTGTTTTAAGGGGTGGTTACAAGGAAGAATTTACAAATACATTTCTGCAAAAATCAGTGATAAGGAAAGGTCCTTAAGAATTGTTTCTGTTATCAATAACTGCTATGCTCTAACTGCGACAGTCTTTACAGGTATAAGAATGCCTAGGCCAGGACATCTTCAGGTGTCATTCCCTTTCCAAAAGTCTTTCGGCCTGCCTTTTGTTATGAAGGGGTGAGGAACCTAACCATTCCCATACCTGCTTTAATCTGAGCGTTCTAGCGTTTCCTGTGATTTAGGGTGGATCAGGATCTATACTGACTAGTTGACAAAAAGGCTGCTCGGTTGCTAACACAAAAGGGTTGAAGAGTGGGATGGGGCTGAGTGGTGGGTCAGCAGTTAGGGTCACCGGAACTATAGCAGAACCTGGGTCCAGACAGGCAGCGGGTTCCCTGTGACAGAAATGCTTGGGTCTACAGCTTTTCACACCATGGTATCTTGGCAAATATTGGGATATTTTTACTGATCTAGAGAAAGGAATTTACTGCAGGAAAAGTGTCCCATAGGCTTCTGTTGGACATCCTGCCCCTCAACGCTTACTGGCCCAGACTTTGTGTTTGTGTGCAGAGATTGGAAATGGTATGTGGGGTTTGTCCAGGCTTGCCCTGAAAGGTAAATCCAAAGGGACCTGACTTTATCTTGTGAAATTTGAACTTCTACTGTTACCTTTCCCTTTGTTAAGACAAATAGCTTTCAGCAGACCATATCCGCTAGCATTTCTTCTGGGTCCTGGCGTCCACTTGCTGTTAACACAGTGAACTCGCTGTCCTGCTGCAGTGTTTGACTTGATCCACATTTTTGTCATTTGAGTTTTTCTTCCAAGTTTTAAGATTGTTTTTATGTTTATCTTGGTATAGTTTTTTAACTTTAAGTGTTGGAACTCCAAATTTAAAGTTATCACATTGAATCTTTGTGGAATAGTTCATGACCAAAGGAACGAAGAAAAACAGTGCTATGGTTAGAATTTATACACTTACCCACCTGCTACTCCGTGGGGAAGTTGTCCTGACTGAAGTTGGTTTTGAGATTTGTAGTTTCTCCTTTAACCTTTCTGTTGTTCCTGTTTATGCCTTTGTGTTAGAAAGTATTATATTTTTATTGGTCATTAGTGAACTGTTTTTTCCTCATGTGGAAAACATTCAGTTTTATCAGAGTATTAACACTGTGCAGATGTTAAATCAAAAAATTAAAAAGAGGGCAGGCATGGTGGTACATGCCTAACTAATCCCAGTACTTGGGAGGCAGAGGCAGGGGTATCTCTGAGTTCTAAAAATAAATATAATTAATTAAAAGAATGATTAATGAAAAATTGACTCATGCTTATTTTACTATACTGTAGTAAAAAAAAAAATGGCGACAAACGAGGTGGTACATGCCAGACCTATTGAGGCTAAGGCATGAGGATTTTTATTTGGTGGCTAAGCTGGGCTGCATATAAGACCCTGTTTGTGGTGCTAGAGGGGAAACCCACAGCCTCATACATGCTAGGTAAGCATTCTTTCACTGAGCTACATTCCCAGCCCACGTGAAACTCTGTCTCAAAAGCCAAAACAAAAATTGGCTACATAAAAATTAGAAGTTACTCATTATAACAAAACTACCATAAAATTTAAGAACATAGTTGCTGGACATCGTGGTGCATGCCTTTAATCTGAGCACTTGAGACAGGCAGGCAGATCTCAGTTTGAGGCCAACCTGGTCTACATAGTTCCAGGACAACCAGAGCTACATAGCTACATAAAAAAAAAATTACATTTATTTATTGTGCAGATAGGAAGCTGTGTGTTGCAGCATGTGGAAGTAGTTCTTAACACTGGACTGCCAAACCGTCTTGTCCTACAAGGCATTTTTTAGTAAAGATTATGAGAATTAAGAGAAAAGGCACAAGCTGGGAGGTGGCAGTGCACACCTTTAATCCTGGCACTCGGGAGGCAGAGGCAGGCAGATCTCTTGAGTTCAAGGCCAGCCTGGTCTACAAGAGCTAGTTCCAGGAAAGGTAGGACTGTAACAGAAACCCTGTCTCAAAAAAAAAAAAAAAAAAAACCAAAAGAGGAAAGGCACAGCAGAGAGTTTCTCAAAAATGCTTCTTTTGAATACTTTGGAATTCTGAATCATGTTGAAAATAACTAGTCAAAGTAATGTTAAATGTTTTAAAAATACTCCATATTGTTTAGAAAGCTCAGCTTGTACTCCATCTGGCTGCTTTTTGCCATGTTTAGCTTTTTAATTTTTTATTAGAACATGCATAATGGGTATAAATTATATGCCATTCTCATACATGAATGGAGTGTACATTGATCTTGTTCATAGACCCTGCTACCCTCTTAACTGTGAGGAATAATCTGGCCTTCCTTGAACTTTTGGGATCCTTGTATTTTCTGCCTTTTTAGCATTTGTGTAGCGGCACAGACGACTACAACTAGCTAGTTAAAAGAATTTTAAATTAGGAATTATTTTCAGCAAAGAAAAATGGAACATTGAAATTTTTGAATTATTTTTATTTTGATATATCTTTAAATCACTTGAAACAAAGTTTAGACTTTCCAGATAGGATAGTGGCAGACCTACAGCCCTGTTGTGAACAAAAAACTGGATCAAAGAAGGTGCGCACACCTTTAATTCCAGTACTCAGGAGGCAGAGGCGGGCAGATCTCTGAGTTCAAAACCAGCCTGATCTACAGCATGAATTTCAGAACAACTGGGGTACACACAGAAACCCTGTTTCATCCCCCCAAAAAAGAGGTGGAGATAGAACTCACTGGTTGAGTACTTGCCTGACAGCCCCAAGGTCTTAGGTTTAACACTTGGTAACATGGTGGGGTGGAGAGAGTGTATTTGAGACTATTATTCCACTAGTTGGAATGGGCAGAAGAATCAGGATCCATCAGGTACACAGGAATTAGAAGCCAACCTGAGATTTACAGCTTCTCTGCCCTGGGGTTCTAAAGACCCTGCCTCAGAAATACAAAGTGAACAACCCCACCAAGGTTATATAAACAGTAGCAGTCACTGACGGAGAGAACATTCTTTGGTGGATCAGCCTGCAGGTTGGACCCGGAGTGCCTTGGATGCAGCTTTGGTGAGTGGTACCCACTCTGGAGAGGGCTTTCAGTGATTGAGCAGCTTCTTTGAGTCACCACGGGCCTGTAAGCAATCCCTCACCCATGCTGTAGGTAGCCTCAAAAACCTCACTGATTCACAAAACAAAACAACCTGCAATAGAGGTCTACAGGAAAAAAACATTTTGGTAAAGTTAATGTACTAGCTCATGCAGGTAGTTCTCCAGGTCAGCCAAGGCTGGAGACAGTGTTACAAAATAAGACCTTGTTTCAAAAAGCAAATAAAAACTAAATAAAGCGGGCTGGCTGGCCGATTGGTGGTGGCGCACACCTTTAATCCCGGCACTGTAGAGGCAGAGGCAGGTGAATCCCTGTAAGTTTGAGGCCTGTCTGGTTTACAAGAGCTAGTTCCAGGACAGCTAGGACTGTTACACAGGGAAACCCTGTCTCGAAAAACAAAAAACAAACAAACAAAAAGCCGGGGCTGGAGATATGGCTGCTCTTCCAGAGGACCCAGGTTCAATTCCCAGTACCCACATGTTGGCATACAGACATCTGTAATTCTGGCTTTCTTGGGCACCAGCCACATGTGATGCACAGAGACACATGCAGGCAAAATACATATGCAAAAGAGGTAAAAGAAAGTGAACCCACAAGGACTGTTTCAACAGTGGGTTTTCAATATGGAGACTGGCTGGCTGGGTAATCTTGGAGTGACAGTGTTACAGCTCTTAGGGGAAAGGTATCTTGACAGTCTGGAGCCAAGGACTATCACAAAGTCACACTGCACAACTGAAGGAATGTCCCCCTCCACTCCCCCTCCACCCCCCGCAGGGCAGAGGTTCCCTCCCGTGCCCCCCCCCCAAGCAGGCACAAACCACAAACACCTGTTTTCACAGAGAGACGCTTTATTAAGCAGGGGAAAAAAATTAAAGTGGTTGCTTTCTGATTCAGAAAACAACAAATGACCTTACAGGTCTAAATTTTAAGAAAGAAAAGGGGGAGGTCTGTGTTAGAATGGGCTAAAACGCTGCGGTATATTTTGATTGGGGATGTTAATTAGGGGAACGAAAGGGGGCTTTTCGATAGCTGGACCTCAGGAGGAGGAAGTGGCCAAATAAGGGACTAGACCTTGATGGCTGGCTTTAGAAATAATTAATGGTTTTTAACAATGCGGAGGAAATGGGGGGGGGGGGGCAAGAAAGGCCTGCTAGAGCCACATGCTCAAGTGGGCCGGTGTCCCTTCAATAACAAACCTTCCGCAAGAGATCTATTGGGAGACACACAAGAGGGTGGCTGCCTCTGCTGAGGCGAGGAGCTGCAGGAGACTGAGCAGGAGACAGGCTTAGATAGAGTTTTGGGGGGTGGGGTTTTCGGTGTTCTGGGGCTTGGGTAAGGATTGATGTGATCTCAAGTCCTGAGCTTGGAGCGAGCCCAGGGATTGGTGAGTTTGAGGGGTTGATGGATTTTTTTTTTTTTTTAGTTCAGGAATTGGTGGGGTTTCAAACCCTGGAAGTGAGCTCAGACTTTTCACCTTACAGGAGAACACTGAAGCAATCCAAGCAGAGGAGCCCAGGGTGTGGGAGAGAATGCACCCTGCAGATTCCTGAGAAGGAAACGCGTCCCAACAGTTGCTTGTATCTTCGAAATAGTTCCATTAGTTTACTCCTGGAAGAGCTGGAGGGCCTGGGAGGCTGCAGTCAGGCTGGCGCTACGGTGACAATGAGAGAGCAAACAAACCGCTAGGAGCTGGAGCCGGCTCTGCTCTTCCACAGCTGTGACTCCAACGCTAGTTCTCGGGGATCCACCGCCCTCTCCTGGTCTCCACAGACACTGCATACATAGTGCGCATCCAGGCAAAGCACCCATACACATAAACATTAATAAAATATAACACCCTTTTCTTTGGGTGGGAGGCAAAACAGGGTCTCGTCTAGTCTAGGCTGGCTCGGAACTTGTTATGTAGCTGAAGATGACCTTAAACTAATTTTCCTCAATGTCTAAAAATCTGTGATTACAGATGTGTGTGCCACCACACCTGGATTCTGTTTTTTGTTTGTTTGGTTTTTGGGGTTTTTTTGTTGTTGTTGGTGGTGGTGGTGGTTGTTTTTTTGTTTTGTTTTGTTTTGTTTTGTTTTGTTTTTACTCTTTTGGCTTTTTGAGGGGGACCACCACTCAGCTCCCAGATAAATCTCACATGGAGTCTTATTCTTTCTTAAGAGTTCTGCCTTAGCTTGGCTTGTTGCTAGGCTAGGCAGCTTCTCTTAAATTATTCTACCTCTTGTTTCTGGGCTTTTTCCTTTTCTTACTTTTGTATTTCTTACTTTCACTCTTACTCCGTGACTTGCTGTGTAGCCAGGTGGCTGTGTGGCTGGGTGGCTGGGTGGCTGGATGGCTGGGTGGCTGGGTGGCTGGGTGGCTGGGTGGCTGGGTGACTGGGTGGCTGGATGGCTGGGTGGCTGGCTGACTGGGTGGCTGGCCTCTAATGTCCTCCCCTCCTTGTTCTCTTGTTCCTCCTCATCATCCCAGATTTCATCTTTTTATTCTCTTTGCCTGCCAGCCCCGCCTATCCTTTCTCTTGCCTCACTATTGGCTGTTCAGCTCTTTATTAGACCATTAGGTGTATTTTAGAGGCTAAGAATCACAGCTTCACAGAGTTAAACAAATGCAACTTAAAAGAATGTGACACATCTTTACATCATTAAAACAAATGTTCCGCAACATAAAGATATGTAACACATCTTAAAATAATATTCTACAACAGGACCCAACCCCTCCCTATTTCTTAGTATTTTGAATTTTAATTCCAGTAATTATTTACTCCTATCGATAGACAATTTTCCCTATTTTTATTTATTTTGCTTTTTCAAGACAGGATTTCTCTGTGTAGCGCAGGCTGTTCTGATACTTGCTTGCTCTCTCTATAGATCAGGATGATCTCAAATTCAGGATTCATCTGTTTCTGCCTCTCTGGTGCTGGGATTAAAGGCATGTGCTACCACCTCCAATTCATAACCTTTTTTTAAATAGGAAGTTAAAGGAGCCTGGGAATTGTTTTAAATCATAGCAGGTTAGATTGGCACCTTGGAGAAAAGGAGGCAGGGAAGCAACTCACAGGCGTTTCCCTCTAACAGATAAGACGAAGATGACCAGAAACCTCGTTTATTATTTCTACTTTTTTATTTTTTATTTTATTTTATTTTATTTTGGAATTTTGAGACAGGGTTTCTCTGTAGCTTTGGAGCCTATCCTGGAACTCACTTTGTGGGCCACGCTGGCCTTGAACTCACAGAGATCCGCCTGCCTCTGTCTCCTGAGTGCTGGGATTAAAGGTGTGCGTCACCACCACCTGGCTATTATTTTTACTTATAAGCAGAGTTCCTTGCATCCCTGGCTGCCCTTGAACTCTCTAGGTAGTTTAGGATGCTCTTCCTGCATCCCAGGCTGCCCTTGAACTCTCTAGGTAGTTTAGGATGCTCTTCCTGCATCCCAGGCTGCCCTTGAACTCTCTAGGTAGTTTAGGATGTTCTTCCTGCATCCCGGGCTGCCCTTGAACTCTCTAGATAGTTTAGGATGCTCTTCCTGCATCCCGGGCTGCCCTTGAACTCTCTAGGTAGCTTAGGATGCTCTTCCTGCATCCCGGGCTGCCCTTGAACTCTCTGGGTAGTTTAGGATGCTCTTCTAATTCTCCTGCTTCCACTGCAAAAGTACTGGGATTCCAGGTGTGTGCCACCACACCTGGTTTAGTCTATGGTTTGAATGCAGGGCTTCATGCACATGCAAGTACCCTACAGTGAGCAACATTGTCAACCCAGATGCCTAGAAATATCTAAACCCAATATGGCACACACCTTTAATCCCAGCACTTGGGAGGCAGAGGCAGGTGGATCTCTTAGTCTACACAGTGTCAGGTACCCCCAAGAAATTCCTTTTCCCAAAGACTGGCAGTTAAACAAAAGTCAGCATTCCTCCCAGCAGCTTGAAGATAGCCTCGACATGCTAAAAGGAGGCGTTCCCCTGGCAAGAGAGACTTGTGGCTCTCCTATGAACATATGACTATGGGGCCTATTAGCTTGTCAAGGTTGATGTCAGCCTGTATCCTCCCTCAGTCCCTACTCACAAGTCCCACCCAAGCTCACAGGTTCCCTTCCTCCCAGGAGATTCCCACCCCACCTGTTTCTCTTCTGCTTTCCCGAGAGACAGCCTTGATAACGTGGAATAAACTTTTCCCTGTTTTGCCCATGGGGAAACTAATTTGGTTTCTTTACTGCATCCATTTCCTTCAGTCTGGCTTTTGAGACAGGGTCTCTCTGTGCGACCCTGGCAGTCCCAGAACTTGCTATATGAATGAAAATGAGGAATTGACTGATCACTTCAAGGTATGATTAAGAAGAAGGGTTTTTATTGCAGATATGGTAGAGAAAACATCCAGAGGCATCTGGAAGGATCCAGACTGAAAAAGGCCAGCAGAGTTGATCAGACCATGAGACAGGAGAGAAAGGGGGCAAGTGAGAGAGGAAGGGAGAAGAGAGGGGCCAAGAGGACCAAGAAAGTGAACAGGAACCAAGAGGACTAGTAGCCAAAATAGACGAGTTATACAGGAATCTGAGGCTGGAGGGAAGGAATCAAAGCCGGGCTGGAAAGGTTTAGGGCCAGGGGTGGGTGATGAACAAGCCTGCCTCCATCTTTGGCTTGAAAGCCATCTTATAGTAAAGACAAACTAGGTTTGTTCCTGCTTATGACTAAACTTCTCAAAGATTGGACTATCCCACCCGTAACCATAACTACAAATTGTTTTGTATGTTCTGTTCCAGGAATAGCAATCATGTCTTTGTTTCAAAAAGTTGTTATGTCCAGGCGGTGGTGGTGCACGCCTTTCATCCCAGCACTGGGGAGGCAGAGGCAGGCAGATCTCTGTGAGTTCAAGGCCGGCATGTCCCACTAAGTGAGTTCCAAGACAGCCAGAGCTACACAGAGAAACCCTGTCTCAAAAAACCAGAAGGAAAAAGGTTGTCATGATTGTTAATAGATTTTCTGCTCCCTGATAAGTCCTCTGCCAACGCAGTGAGCCAGAAAGAGCTGAACCGAGAAAGACTTAACAACATGTGTTCCACCGAGCTTGTTATGCACACGAGGAAGGAGAGAGACACTATGGTTCCCAAGACTTTCGTAAATCACCACGTAAGAGGTCACTGATAGATCAGGTCCGCAGGACAAGGTCTCGGGAGCCTTGTTTCTCCTGACAACCCGGGCAGGAGCAGAAGTGGTGTTTTTAAGCACAAAAGTCACAAACATTCGTTCCAAGTTACAGTCACAGTTTTCACCAATCTGAATTTAGAGAGTAGAGGCTTCCTCAGATGATCCATTATTGTCAACTGTCATACAATACAAGCTTTTCAGTCCAACCAATCAGACTCATTTGTTCCTATTGCTGTTAGGAACAGCTATGATGTTTCTAGAGAACTAAAGATTCACAACTACTCTTTGTATGGTTTAAAGAGGAGGTGAGTCAGCTACTGGAAGGTTCCCAGCTCCCCTAGGGCTTGGGACCTGAGCCTTTATTTCACCCTGCAGGTATTGGAGTCTAAACCAAAATGACAGTAGTTAGGCCAAGGTGCTTTTGCCTGCTCCTTTTACAGATTTATTTGATCAAAGCAACTCCTGGGTGAGTTCTCCAGTCTCAGAGATTGAAGCTGGAGATGCCACACTCCTGAACTAAAAAGCAAGGAGACTTTATAGGTTGTAGGTGAGGGGTGATGATAGGTTTGCCACAAGGTGGGCTTGTGTCCAAGTGTGGTCAAAAGCTGAGTGCTTAGGCAGGGACTTGGATGGCTGGCAATTTCAGGGGGGGAACTGCCATACCCACCAAGAATGGGGAGCTGGGCTTTTTGGTGCCTTTCCTTTGTTGGAAGACGGAGTGGGCAGGGTTCGGAGAGAGAGACAGGAATGGGCTTTTCAGATTGCGAAGCCAATCTGAAGGCTTTGACCAAACAATTGCTTTACAATCCTATCTTTGTTTCAAAAGGTTATTATAACCAGCTGCTGTTTATGACTATCTTGCTATGATCACCTTATTATGTTCTGCTTATATAACCCCGCCGATTTGCTTACCATATCCCCCATTTGGAAACTCCCTACCCCTGAGCTATAAAAACCCCTATCTTCTCCATGTTCCATGCTGATCTCTTGAACCCCAATTTTAGGGAAAGCCCATGTACATGGATTTAAAAGGCTTGTTTTAATTAATTGCTTGCTGGAATTACTTTGACTGTGATGATTTGGGTTGGTGGTCTTCAGAATTAACACTGGGTGAGAAGTGCTGGAGAAGTCAGGGTACTGACTTGTCCCTGGTTCCTGTGGGACCTGACACAAACAAGCAAACAAACATCTGTAAGCTCCCATCCTGACAAGATGGAGCAATGTGTGTCGGGAAGTGAGACTCACCTACACTCTTCCACGAGGGAAAACTTCAATAAGGATCAATTCAGAACAGTACACGCCTTTAATCCCAGCACTTGGGAGACGGGGCAGGTGGGTCTCTGTGAGTTCAAGGACAGACTGACCTATAGATGGAGTTTCAAGACACCCAAGGCTACACAGAGAAAACCTATCTCCAAAAACTAAAAACCAAACCCACCCCCAAGAAAGAGTACTTGTTCCTGCAAAACGACCTAGGTTCAGTTCACAGTGCCCAGAGGGAGGTTCACAGCCACGGGAAATCCTCCGTGAAGTCAGGCACTCATGAGAAACACACACATGACAAGGCAAAATAATAATACATAAAATAAAAAAGTCTTTTTTAGAAAAAAAAGTTAAACAACAACAAGCACACACACAAAAGATCAATTGGAGAAAAGAGAACCTGGAAGGATCCACAAAAGGCCTGAGCGTTCGGGTTGACCATGACAGGCGCTGCTGATTCTAAAGAGTAAGGGGTGTGCCCCACTCCACACACAGGCTGTTACCTAAGCCTATCACTGACAATTTAACTTAGTCCTTACAAGTCCCTCAAGCCTGTGCAATTCCTCCCTCACGAGGGTGCCAAGAATTCCTCTTTGAAATTGCCTCCTTATAAAATTAAGCCCTTAGACATAATCATTACATTCCCGTGCTGCTAGCAGGGTACACCCTAGAAATAACAGAGTCGGGGCTCTTGGCTAAAATCAGATTTATCTCTTGAAAGGAGAGCACATGAGCAGTTGGAAATGAGGCATAATGAAGGAACTCTCCAGAGTAAACCTGAGTTACCAAAAAAAAAAAAAAAAGGCTAAATGAGGAGTAACCATTAGCAAGAGGCACTGGCATCAGTTCAACCAGACAGCTTAGAAGCAGACAGCTTGCTTCCCACCATCGGTGAGTGCTTAGCAGACTTTGTCTTTATACATCTAAAAATTACAGGACCTAGAGCCAGGTGTGGTGGAACATAGAGCCAGGTGTGCAGGTGACTAGAGCCAGATGTGCAGTGACTAGAGCCAGGTGTGCTGGTGACTAGAGTCAGGTGTGCTGGTGCATAGAGCCAGATGTGCTGGTGCATAGAGCCAGGTGTGTTCTGGTACATAGAGCCAGGTGTGTTCTGGTACATTGAGCCAGGTGTGTGCTGGTGCATAGAGTCGGGTGTACTGATGCATAGAGCCAGGTGTGCTGGTGCATAGAGCCAGGTGTGTTCTGGTACATAGAGCCAGGTGTGTGCTGGTGCATAGAGTCGGGTGTGCTGGTGCATAGAGCCAGGTGTGTGTTGGTGCATAGAACCAGGTGTGTGCTGGTGCATAGAGCCAGGTGTGCTGATGCATGCCTATAGTCCAGCTACCCAGGAGACTGAGGATGATCCCGTGGGTTCAAGGTCAGCCTAGCTAAGAGGGAAATCCCAGCTCAAAAAGACAAAGGAAAAACATTCATTTGATTGATTTTTTTTTTTAAAAAAAAGAACTTAACTTTTAAACCTGTTTGGAGATAGGGAATGGGGAGATGTTAATATAGAGTCGTATTGAAATATCAAATAGCTGGACAGTGGTGGCGCACACCTTTAATCCCAGCACTTGGGAGGCAGAGACAGGAGAATCTCTGTGAGTTTGAGGACAGTCTGGTCTACAGAGTGAGATCCAAGACTGCCAGGGCTACACAAAGAAACCCTGTCTTTTAAAAAAAAAAAAAGAAAAGAAATATCAATATGAGTTAATTGAATATTATAAAACTTGTGTTTAGGACAAGGAATTCAAATCTTTTTTTCTTTTGCAAAACTTTTATACACAAATCTCCACACACACATTAATTATTTATTACATAATTAATAATTCTTACATACATATATATTCCTAAATACAACTCTCACACACACACACGTTCTATATAGTCTATATAGTGTTGCAGGCATGTTTTCAGGGCTGACCATTTGGCATTGGATAACCAATTGCTATGCTCTTCTTTGGGGAGACTCTCTGCTCTCAGCATTCCTCAGTTGCCTGTGGTTCTTTGTGAAGAATTGAGGCCTCCTGGGCATAAATAAAATCTTTTGAAAAATTTTGGTGACCTATGCATTAACTTTCCTTTGATATTGTACCTTAATTTTGTGGCTGTGTTTTGTGCTCTTCTGCAGGACCTTGCACATGGTTGTTAAATAACGAATTTATTACAAAAGAAGTTGAGAGCCTTTGAGATGTCTCAGTGGGTAAAGGTGTTTGCCTGATGACTTGAATTTGATCTCTGGGATCCACAAGATGAAAGGAGAGAATCAACTGAAAGCTGTCCTCTTACCTCCACACTTATGCACAATACACACAAGGCACTGCACAATACATGAGACTCGAGACACTGCTCGTAAACATGAGGCACTGCACAATATACACAAGACACTGCACAATATACACAAGACAGTGCATAATATACACAAGACACTGCACAATGCTCACAAGACACTGCACAATACACATAAGACTCTGCACAATATACACAAGACTCTGCACAATATACACAAGACACTGCACAATATAAACGAGATTCGAGACACTGCTCATAAACATGAGACACTGCAAGTATACATAAGACACTGCACAGTATACACAGGACACTGCACAGTATACATGAGACACTGCACAGTATACACAAGACACTGCACAATATACACAAGACACTGCACAATACTCACAAGACACTGCACAATACACATAAGACTCTGCACAATATACACAAGACACTGCACAATATACACAAGACACTGCACAATATACACGAGATTCGAGACACTGCTCATAGACATGAGACACTGCAAGTATACACAAGACACTGCACAGTATACACAGGACACTGCACAGTATACATGAGACACTGTATAATGCACATGAGACACTGCACAATATACATGAGACACTGTATAATGCACACGAGACACTGTACAGTATACACGAGACACTGCACAATATACATGAGACACTGTATAATGCACACGAGACACTGCACAGTATATTTGAGACACTGTATAATGCACACGAGACACTGCACAGTATACATGAGACGCTGCACAGTATACATGAGACACTGTATAATGCACACGAGACACTGCACAGTATACACGAGACACTGTACAGTATACACGAGACACTGCACAGTATACATGAGACACTGCACAAGGTCAATTAATTTCTAAACCACAAAGAGGTTGAGGTGAATCTGTGTTGGTGCTGGGGATAAAGCCAGGACCTTATTCAACTAACACTGAGCTACCTACACTCCAGAATAAAGTTAGTTTTTCTTTCAATGTTATGTACCATTTGTATTTATTTTCTGTTTGAGTTCTTTCTTTTGAGATATCGGTCCTTTTTTTTCTCAATTTCCAGAGAATTCTTTATACACTTGGAAAATTGACTTTTTCCTCTGTAGTGAGTTACAAAAAATTTCCCCAGGAGAATAAGACTCCCCACGCTCCTAGGAAAACATTGATTTTTCAATCTATATCCATGGTAACAAGTAACACCAGAACAGCTTATAAACCTAGCTAATCAATCAGTGACAGCTTGGTTCATTGAATACACCTCTGAAAACTGAATGAAAATGAGGACATGACCGCTCCGAGGTGCGGCTGAAGAGAAAGATTGTACTGTAGATCTGAGGAGAGTACAGCCGGAGGCATCTGGAAGAGTGTGGACTTAACAGCGCCCTGAGAGGAGGGGAGGGGAAGAGGAGACAGAGAGAGAAGGAGGGCGAAGAGGGAAGCAAGAGAGCACATGGCTGAAATAGCAGGTTTATGAAGGAATGAAAAGCTGGGGGGAGGGGAGGAACGCCCCTGGGCTGGAGAGCTGGGGGTGGGGTAGAAGTGCTGGGAGAAGCCACTGGTACCGAGTGAGCCTAGAAGCCAAGCATGCACTTTGGTCTGCTAACACACTGCAGCTAACCCTTTGTCCTGGGTTTCTTTGGGACCTGACAAAAACCCATCCCTAACAGGCTCTTTTGTTTGTTTGTTTGTTTGTTTGTTTAGTTTGTTGTTGTTGCTATTGTTGTTGTTTTGAGACAGGGTTTCCCTGTGTAACTCTGGTTGTCCTGGAACTTGCTGTAGACCAGGCTGTTCTGGAACTCAGAGAGATCCACCTGCCTCTGCCTCCCGAGTGGTAGGATCAAAGACATGTGCTGCTGCCTCCATCACCCTAACAGACTCTTGCTTTGAAAGTCAGCTCACCTGTGGTGGTCCACCCCGGAAAAAGCCTTCTGAAGCTGACTGCAACCTACTCCTGCTTCATAGTCAAACAGACAAGACCATGCTATGCAGCCTGACACCCTGAGTCCTAACTACATGTCTACCACCAGCTTGCTTTGTGTCTAACCACCGTTCTATCTCTCTTTTGCATAAATGTAAATTCAGATTTAGGGTCTTAATTCCCCCCCCTTTTTTTTCCTCTTTAGGGTTTCTCTGTAGCTTTGGAGCCTGTCCTAGAACTAGCTCTTGCAGACCAGGCTGGCCTCGAACTCACAGAGATCCACCTGCCACTGCCTCCCAAATGCTGGGATTAAAGGCATGAGCCACCACTGCCCGGCTAAATAATTTATTTTTATTTTATGTGCATTGGTTGTATGTCTGAGGGTGTCGGGTCCCTTGAAACTGGAATTACAGACAGTTGCAAACTGCCGTGTGGGTGCTGGGAACAGAACCTGGGTCCTCTGGAATAGCTGACAGTGCTCTTAACTGCTGAACCATCTCTCCAGCCACCCAAAGACTTTAAGTTTTTATTATTTTGGGTTTTTTGGGGCGCAGGGAGCAACTGAGACCAGCCTGGTAGCATAGAGTTCTAGGTGGGTCTACTGGTAGTACAGGTTCGAACTGGTTACACCTTTGCAGTCTGCTAGGAAAAAGTGGTGACTGTTGTCCTGGTTGTTGTTTGTATAGTTTTGTTTTGTTGTTTACCAACTTGACGCAAGTTAGAGTTAGCTAGAGAGGGCTACCACAGCTGAGAAAATGCTTCTACTAGATTGGCTCGTGGGCCATTTTCTTAGTTATTGATGTGGGAGGGGCCAGCCCTTTGTGGATAATGCTACCCCTGGGCAGGTGGTACAAGAAAGCAGGCTGAAGAACCCATGAGGACCAAGCCATTAAGTGGTTCTTCCATGGCTTCTGCTTCAGTTCCTGCCTCCAGATTCCTGCCTGGGCTTCCCTAGGTAATGGACTACAAACAGTGAGATGAAATAACCTCTTTCCTCCCCAAGTTGCATGCTATGGCACACATACACCTGCTTCTACACATAAATAAATACATGTCAAAAAATTAAATGTAAACTTTAAGTAAAGGCAGGTGGATGGATCTCTGTGAGTTCTAGGCTAGCTTGGTCTCCATAGTAAGTTCCAAGACAACTAGAGCTACATAGTGAGAGCCTAACCTGCCCATAAAAATAATCTTTAGGGTAAGGCAGACATATCTCTTACTACCATAGTAGTCTCCACAGCAAGTAGATTACAAGTCACCAGTAGTTGTTTAAAACTACAGATGCCCAATAGTCAACACTATATATACTTTTTCCCTATATATACATACTTATGATTAACTTAATAAATTACGCACAGTAAAAACTTAGCAATAATAATAACATACTACACTTTACTAAAACATGTAAACGTGGTCTCAAAAGTTTACTTTGTTGACTTATTTTAGAAACAGAATTTTTCTTTGTGGCTTGGCTTGGCTTGGCCTGGAACATGCTGGTAGCTCAGACTGTTTTCAAAAAAAGAAAAATTTATCTATTTATTATATATACAGTGTTCTGTATGCAAGTGTGCCTACAGGTCAGAAGAGGGCACCAGATCTTGTTGCAGATGGTTGTGAGCCACCATGTGGTTGCAGGGAGTTGAACTCATGACCTCTGAGCAATCTCTCCAGTCCTCAGATTGAAGGATTTTCCTGCTTCAGACTCCCAGGTGCTGGGATTAGAAGCATGTGCCTCTGTCCTCAGTGCAAACTATCTCTTTGCAGCAGGAATCTCACTCCTTCTTACAATGTACCATGGCTGAGTGATGAGATGAAACAAGAAAAATAACATAGCATTGGGCTACTGCTGACCTCCGGAGAAGGTGTCAGGAGCATCGCCTGCTGAAACTGAGCCGGAATCATCCAAGATGCGATGTATCAGTGGCTGGAGGTCAGACTCCAGCTGGATGTGGGAAACTGAAGGTAAAAAGAGGCTGCCATGAATTCTGGCAAAAAATGAGCCACTCCTAAACAAATCTTAGAGTTAAAAATAATTGTTAGCTGCCATGTGGGTGCTGGGTTTAGAATCCGGGTCCTTTGGGAGAGCAGTCAATGCCCTTAACTGAGCCATCTTTCCAGCCCCACAAGAATACAGTTTAATACTTTCCTTTATAGGAGTTGTCTTTGTCATGGTGACTCTTCACAGCAATAAAGCAGTAACTAAGACAGAGAGCCATGAACCTCGGGACACTAGGGGAGCATAAAAGACTGAGCCCGTTGAGACTGTGAGACAAACAATGGCTCCTGTCAGGCGCTCAGGTACTGTGGTCATAGCATTGTAGAAGTGACTGCTATACTAACCTTTATCCAGGTTTCACCATGACAAGAATGAAGGATTTCTCAAAAATGAGCAACTTTCCTTGTAATTATGTCCTCTGACATAATCATAGTGAATGAGAAAAATGTAGAAATCCAGTGAGAATGCTAAGAATATTTTACCTTGCCCTTTCCCACTTTTCTCTGCCTTAAGTCTTTAAAATCATGGAATAGATGCTTGTTGTGATAGCTGGAGCCACGAAAGCTGTCTTGCAAAAGGGTACAGAAGGCTAAGAGATCAGTTCTTACTTCACCGAACAAGCCCATCTCCCTGAGGGGTGCTGGTTCCTGCGGAGATCCAAGTATGAAAACAACTATCTCATCAAGTGGCTGATAGCAAACCTGATTCCAGCTGGAGTCCACGTGTGCTACGCTCTGCTTGGTACCACGGCCAAAGCTCAAGAAACTTCCTGTTGGGACCCTCAAACAGAAGGCCCGTCCTTCAATGGAAATTCAGACACCAACCGGATCGGATAGTGGTGTCATCAGTACCCACACCTAGAAAAGTAGTGACTTCACTCCTGCCCCACTGAAAGTGAACTTGCTAGAACAAGAAACAGCCATCCCTGACATTAGTGCCTGGGGTCTCATATGTCCCCAGGGTCCCACAAAACCATTCTACCTCCCTCACAACTCATCTCTTCTGTCCTTGGCTTCTGGAGGTGGCAACTGGCTTAGGAAAAGAGGACATTTAATTGTTTACTAAGGGCTTTGCAATAAACACCATATCGCTATCTGTGAGAATAAATACTTTTTTAAAAAAATCATTACAGCTGGGCGGTGATGGTACACACCTTTAATCCCAGCACTTGGGAGGCAGAGGCGTGCGGATCTCTGTGAGTTCAAAGCCAGCCTGGTCTACAAGAGCTAGTTCCAGGATAGGCTCCAAAGCTACGGAGAAACCCTGTCTCGAACCCCCCCTCAAAAAAAAATCATTATATTTTATGGTGATTTTAATGAGAATGGCTTCCACAGGCCCATATATTTGAAAGCTGGTCCACAGTTGGTGTAACTGTTTGGGAAGTATTAGGAGGTATAGCCTTGGAGGAGGGATGTCACCATCCATAGTCTCATAACACCTTCCTGAAAAGGAAGTAATAAAAATTAAATTGAATTATAGAAAAGTAAAGTTATACTTATTAGACTATGACTTCGTAGGTTAAGAGTTATACTTCATTTTACAACTTGAACTCATCTTTCGCCTGTCTTAGTCAGGGTTTCCACTGCTGCAATGAAACACCATGACCAAAAAGCAACTTGGGAATGAAAGAGTTTATTTGGTTTATACTTCCATCATTGCAAGAAGTCAGGAAAAGAACTTAAATAGGGCAGGAACTTGAAGGCAGGAGTTTATATAGAGCTCATGGAGGGATGCTGGCTTGTTCCTCATGGCTCACACAATCTGCTTTCTTATACAACCTAGTACCACCAGCCCAGGATGGAACCACCCCTAATGGGCTGGGTCTTCCCCCGTCAATTACTAATTAAGAGAAGGCCTTACAGCCAGATCTTATGGAGGCATCTTCTCAGTTAAAGTTCTCTTCTTTCAGATAACTCTAGTTTGTGTGGCAAGATGACATAAGACCAGTCAGCACATCACCTTTGCTTCTTCCTGGGTGAGAAGCCCTGAGTTGCTTTTGACTTTGACTTCAGCCCCTATGTCCTTCTTCTGCTGTTTCTTGATTTTCTTCCTTCTCTGGAGCCACTTTCTTCCCTATCCTTCCCTTTTCCCTTCCCTCACCCTTCCCTCGCATCCTATGTCCCTCGGTGAGGTATAGACCAGAGGAGACGCTTGAAGAAGAAGAGGGCTACCAGCATTGGAGCTAATGGAATCTTTAGTGCAGTATCGCCTTACCACAAAGCAGCTGCAGCTTCTGCAAAGCTATTCTGTTGGGAGAGTCATTTGGCTAAAGACCAAAACTCACAATCCTCTTGCAATGGTCTCCATGGGCTAGGATTACAAACATGTCACTATACTCAACACAGACTTTTTTGCGTTTTTGCTTGCTTGCTTTTTTTTTTTTTAAATCTGTTTTTGTTTTTGATTTTTCAAGACAGGGTTTCTCTGTGTACCTTAGTTGTTCTTGGCTGTCCTAGAACTTGCTCTGTAGACTAGGCTGGCCTCGAACTCACAGAGGTCTACTTGCCTCTGCCTCCTACAGAGTGAGACTCAGAACATCCAAGGATACACAGAGAAACCCTGTTTTAAAACCCATCCCCTTCCCTCCCCCCAAAAAAAAACCCAACAAAATTTTATCTTAATGAAGGCTTTTTCCAGGGGTGTGCCTAAGCCTCCGGAGCACCTGGAATCATGACTTGCACCACCATGTCAGCCTAAAAGGTCCTAATTTTGGCAATGTTTTTAGTATTGTAATTACGTTTCATCCCTTGGTTAAGATGAAGACTGCCAATTAGCCTCCCCTAATTGAAGTTTAAAAACCATAAGAAAGTTTTCTGGCTTCTTTAAAATAAATTTGAAGACTTTGTTTGATGTGTTTGACTATTTTGCCTGCATGTTTTTTTGTGTATAACAAGTGTGTCTGGTGCCCTCAGAGGTCAGAAGACAGCATTGGAGCCCCTGGGACTGGAGTTATGGATGGTTGTGCCTACCATGTGGGTATAGGGAAATAAACCAGGTCCTCTGCATGGGCAGCATGTACTCTTAAGTGCTGAGTCATATCTCTGGCTCCGCATTTTCTGGCTTCTTATAAAATCAAACTTAAATTCACTATATAGATCAGGAATTCCACATCTCACTATTTTCCTCCAGAGCAATAAGACTTGTGTTCATACAGACACTTGTATGTGTAGTTTTAATTATAATTCTTGAAAGAATAACATATAATTGGAGATAGAAGAGCATTGCAATGTACAAATATACGCCACAGTAAAGTGCAGGTGTATTCAAAAAGGAAGAGACAAGGAGAATTTATTTTTGAATCAGGGTCTTGGTATATAACTTCAGGTTGATATGGAACTAGTAATCCTCCCCCCTTAGCTTCCTGGGATTTCACTTTTGTGACACCGTGCTTGCAACAAGAGGAACATACAGATGTGAAATGCAAAGGATTGCATGAAATATTCTGAGACTATAATCGCTGGCTACAAGAGTCTATTGCATGATGGCTTCAGTTTGAGATTAAACAGACAGGTGCCGGGCAAAGGTCCTTGCTGGGGAATCAGTTGAAGGTATAATAATGACCTTTGTGTAAGGGTGTGCTTCAGAAGTCTCTGAATAGTTGCTCTCCAGCTATGCGAACAGGATTCCCTCCCTCATAACCTCTCAGTTTTGTTTATTCCTTATGAAGAAAGGCTTGACCAAAGTGACTATATTTTAATATATACATTTATCAGAATATATATATATATATATATATATATATATATAGAGAGAGAGAGAGAGAGAGAGAGAGAGTTTGTTTTGTTTTTGTTTTTTGAGACAGGGTTTCTCCATGTCACAGCCCAGCCCTAGTGGAGAGATGGCTTAGTCTTTAAAGGCTAGGCTCACAACCAAAACCACAATGCCATTTTACTGTTGAATTTTCTTTTACTCTAGCCCCACGTTGGAATGCTGAAACTCTTTTGTCTCTTTTGGGGGCCCACCACCCAGCTCCCAAATAAATCACACATGGAGTTTTATTCTTTCTTATAGATGCCCATCTTGGGCTGGAGAGATGGCTCAGAGGTTAAGAGCACTGGCTGCTCTTCCAGAGGTCCTGAGTTCAATTCCCAGCAACCACATGGTTATTCATAACCATCTATAATAAGATTTGATGCCCTCTTCTGACCTGCAGGGATAAATGCAGACAGAACACTGTATACATAATAAAATACTAAATAAATAAATCTTAAAAAAATAAAAATGCCCAGCTTTAGCTTGGCTTGTTTCTAGCCAATTTTCTTATCTTAAATTATCCCATCTACCTTTTGCCTCTGGGCTTTTTACTTTTCTTACTTCTGTATATTTTACTTTCACTCTTATTCCATCACAGGCTGGGTGGCTGGGTGGCTGGGTGGTTGGGTGGCTGGGTAGTTGGCCCTTTCTTTTTCTAGATCCTTGATCGCTCTTGCTCTTTCTCCCAGATTTCTCTTTCTATTTATTCTCTCTGCCTGCCAGCCCTGCCTACCCTTTCTCCTGTCTAGCTATTGGCTGTTCAGCTCTTTATTAGACCATCAGGTATTTTAGACAGGCAAAGAAACACAGTTTCACAGAGTTAAACAAATACAACATGAAAGAACGCAACACGTCTTTGTGTCATTAAAACAAATATTCTACAGCAGAAACAAATGTAACACGTCTTAAAATAATATTCTACGACACCATTTTAAACATTTTAAACCTTTATTTTTATTTTTTATGAGTATGAGTGTTTTGCCTCTACCTATTTCTGTGTACCACCTGTATTCAGTGCTTGAAGAGGCCAGGTTTTGGATCCCTTGGATTGAATCCCAGTCAGTATTACTGACTGCTGTGAGATTCCACATGGGTGCTGGGAATTGAACCTGGCTTCTAAAAGAGCAACTAGTGCTCTTAACCGCACAATATCAATTTTTAAATTTCATACTGAGAGGTAGGAGTTTCTAGTGGTTGTTTTCCTGTTACTCAGAGGGATTCTAGGTAAAGGGAGACCCGGAAGAAAGGGAAGTGGAGGAGCATTTCATCATGTTCACAGGGAAGTTTTATGAATGGAGAAGAGTCTGTTTGTTGCCTAATTAACATCAATTCCTCCTCCTCCTCTCTCTTTTTCAAGTCCCACATTCTGGTGCTTGAGAGCACCTTCCTCCACAAAGCCATATGCTAGCTATACTAAACCAGCTATGTTTCTCTCCCACCCCGGCAGAGGGGCAGGCTTAGGATGGGAACTGTAACTCAGTTCAAACCAATGGATTTTGAAGGAAAGTCTCCAGAGACTTCCAGAAAATGGTTCCTTTCTTAGCAGGTGAGATGGTGCTTCTTCCTCTGCCTGAGGTGCTTCTGTGTGGAGTCCCTGCCATCAGCCAGGGACAACACTCCCGCAGACACAGGCGGGCGTGCCTGCAGATCTAGAGAGAGGTGGAGCTGAAGTCCAGCAGCACTGATATGAACTCTCCCTCACTTTCCCTGCTGTTGGAGCCCTCTGAGATGGGTTTTCCTGATACTACGCATACCACCCTAAACAGCCGAATTCCTTAACTGAATATTTACTCCACATGAAAGTGCTGGGATCAAATCAAATTCACAAGGGTCTTGTGAATGCTTCTCTTCCACTGAGCCCTAGTATTTGTTTCTGATGGTGGTGACACTGGGCTTAGCTAAAAGTCTGGCCAATGGGACTGAACCCAGGTTAGCAGGCTTGGCCACATGCCTTTATACTGAGCCATCTCCCTGGCCCTGGTAACAGAAATCTTTTTTATTTCTTTCTTTTTGCATTTGCTGTATTCCATCCCCCAATCTTTTTAGCTTATTCCTGTCTGGGTTCGAAGCCCAGTTTTCTTCTCTTTTTCCCTTCTTCTCTGCCTACCTTCCCTATACCTTCTTCCCTTTGAGACAGAGTCTCACTATCTAGCCTGTCTGCCTGCCTTTGCCAGTTTTTAAAGGGATATTTCTCTTTTTTGATTTAGACTTTCTCTCTCTCTCTTCTGAGGCAGGGTTTCTCTGTGTAGCCTTGGCTGGCCTGGCACTCACTCTGTAAAGCAGGTTGTCCTCAAACTCAGAGATTTCTGCATTCTGAGCGCTAGGACTAAAGGCAAAGCCACCACTGCACGGCTTTGATCTGAACTTTTGGATCTATAACTTTAGGACCATCCAATTACATCGTGTACTCCCCCCTCCACCTTTAAAAAATAATTTCTCTTTTTTAATTTTATGTGTATGGGAGTTCTGGCCTGCATGGAATACTTGTGTACATGTGTGCTATGCCCAAGAAGGCTGTCAGGTCTCCTGGCACTGGAGTTACAGACAGTTGTGAGCTGCACTGCAGTTGCTGGGAACTGAATCTAGGTTCTCTGAAAAACAGTAAGTGCTCTTAACAGCTGAGTCATCTTTCCATCCCTCAACTCTTTTTGGGGGGTGGGGGGCTGAGACAGGCTTTCTCGGTGTAGCTCTGGCTGTCCTGAAACTTGCTCAATAGAATAGGTTAACCACCAACTCACAGAGATCTGCCTGCCTCTGTCTCCCAAGTGCTGAATAGAAGATAGTCTAAATAACTGAAATAATAAGTATTTAGAATCATGCAAGTTACATACTATTGCTTCTCTTTCTTTTTTAGTTGCAACCATTATTAATGTTTTCAGGGTCATTCTCCAGTGATGTCTCTCTCTCTCTCTCTGTACCTAGAGACACACACAGAGAGAGTTTGTTTGTTGTTTTGTTGTTTTTGAGTCAGGGTTTCTCTGTTGTTTTGGTACCTGTCCTGGAACTAGCTCTTGTAGACCAGGCTGGCCTCGAACTCACAGATATCCACTTGCCTCCACCTCCCAAATGCTGGGATTAAAGGCGTGCCACCACCGCCTGACTATATTTTATTTATTGTATCTACATACATACCTATTGTAGGGAAAAAGAGCCAGCCAAAGAAACCCACCCTGGCCCTGAAATCAGAGCCAGTGAAAGAAACACACCCTAGCTCAGAGACCCAAGTCAGTGAAAGAAATACTTTAGCCCTGAACCCAGAATCAAAGAAATACACCCTGGCCCTGAAACCAGTGCCAAAGAAACACACTTTGGCCCTAGAATAAGAGTCAGTGAAAGAAATATGTCCTGGCCAGTGAAAGGAACACAGTTTGGCTCTAAAACCACAGCCAAATCTGCCCCTGACCAACTAAGCAGAAAACCAACCAATCCCTGTGCATGCAATCTAGCCAATCTGAGCTCAAGGGACTAAAATCTGACCAATTCCCACCCTGAAAATCTTCTCCCTGGATAAATTCGTCCCCTAAGAAGCCCTATATAAGCCCTGCACCTGTTCAGTTTGCTGCTGTCCTTTTTCCACTCTGGCAGAGGTAGCCACTCTCCTGGATTCTTCCCTCCCTATAAATCTCTTAAAGGAGGTTTGAATGAAGACCTTCTTTCGCTGGAATGGAGCAGAGGAGAGAAATAACTTTTCACGGGATCCGGAGCCGAGCAGGGCTGTAACAGTGTCGCTGGGGAAACCTTCCCGACTAGCAGAGCACAGTTGTTAACAGCTTGGGGGACTATAGCCAAATTGTAACAGCTTCACTGGGGAAGCCCTCTCCTGCCTGAGCAGAACTGTTACATTGGGGAAACCTTTCCCTAGAAACCGCTACACTTACTGTGACCCTGACTGCCAGAATTGGCTTCCATCTGAGCTGCAGCACTTAGCATTCCTTAGCGCCCGTCAGGATCCCTTCCCACCCGAGGTCCAACGCTTACACCTATCTTTGTTAAAGAAAGAAAGGAAAGAAAGAAAACGAGAAAAAGACACCTCATTTATATCTGAAGAAAATGAGACTGACTCTGAGAGGAGACATACTGGGACATTTGCTGAAGAAAAACAGAATAACCATTTATTAAAGTGTACTATGAACTAGTTCATTTTTTACTAAGTTTTAAATTTACACGTAAAATTTAAGAAACACAGATTTATTTTATTTTATTGAGCTATACATTTTTCTCTGCTTCCCTCCTTTTCTCTCTCCTCCCCTTCAACTCTCTCCCATGGTCCCCATGCTCCCAATTTACTCAGGAGATCTTGTAAGAAAGCCCGATCTTTCAAAATCAAACAAAATACCTAATATATGTGAAGCCTTGCGTATTGCATGAAGGTTTTGGTATTTCAGTTCTGAAGTTTCTTTCGGACACTGGGCTTCATATACGGTATTTAGGTGGATACCTTCGGAGCTCGAGGAAGCCATCAAAGGTTTCAAAGACTAGGAGCCTAGCAAGGAAGCAACGCGGGAGTCACACCACCACAGTCGGGCACGCGGCGGCAGGCGGAGATCACGCCTGCGCGGGCCGCGCGCAAGCGGGAGGGGGAGGAGCTTTGGGCTTGCCAGTGCGCCTGCGCGCAGCACGCAACGGCGTGGGGGAGGGAGGGCCGTGTGTGTGTCTGTGTTGTTGTTCCGCGGCGGCGGCGGCGGCGGTAAGATGGCTGCCCACGGGGGCTCCGCGGCGTCGTCGGCGCTGAAGGGGTTAATTCAGCAGTTCATGGCCATCACCGGTAAGGGACGTGGCTACGGGAAGGTGAAGCGTTGGGGGGCCGGGAGGCTGTCGGGGCTGGCCCCCGGCTTCCCCTCACCTTCTTGCCTTCCTCCCTCGGGCTTTCCCTTCAGCTCCTGTCCTCTCCCCTGAGGAACAGGCGACGACAGCGTCCGGGGTCTGCGGTTCGGGCGGGAGGCAGCTTCCCCCCACCCCACCCCGCGCGGGGCCCCGAGTCCCTCGATTCAATCTCCTCTCAGTTCCCAGGCAGGCCCCCACGCCCCCTGCCAGCTCGGAGCAGGGGATGGGCCGAGCTCGCGGTCCCCGCCACCGGGGACCTGCGGGCGGGAGGAGTAGGGGGCCGCACCCGGGCCACCGCCCTCTTCCTCCATCACCTTCTCGGGGTACCGTGCGGCCCTCGGACAAGGGGTTGCAATGGGTCCCCTCACGCCGTCCTCTCCTCCTGGCCAGGTCATCGTCCCTCCGCCCCTGCCCGCCCTTCCCCTCGCTGGGCCCCCCGGAGCCTTGGCGGTGGCCCTGGCGTGCGAGGGCCTTCTCGCTTTAACGGCCGGTGGGTTCCGCCGCGCCTTTACACATCCCGGGGGACTTGCCGCCAGGAACAAGGGGTGCGGAGGAGTTAGGGACGGAGGGTGTAGGATAGGAATGAGGGGTACCCCTAAGCTTAATGGGGGGGGGCGGGAGGCCTAGAGTAATTCTGGGTAGCCTTTCCCACATCCTCATAATAAAATCAAAGATCGAGACGATGGCGCCCGAGCCTTTGCTGGTAAAATAGGGATGGCGGCAGAAACTTCTGGCCGAGAAATCTGTTTCTGGATGTCAATATCTGCGAAACCTTAGGCCTAGGTTTTGCTTTCCTTTCGGACCCCGACGAAGGGCAGACGCAGGTTCTCTTGGCCCCGAGGAAAGGCTCTATCTAAGCCATTCTATGAATGCGCCGTGGCTTGTTTCTCTCTGATGGTGCTCAACTTTTTTTGCATGAGTTATTAGAGGGCGGAGCAAATGATGAAGTTCTCCGTGGAGTGATTTGAGAGAGGAGTACTCCATGTGCCCGAGTGTGATTTTGTTGTTCTAGTTTGTCATTTTGAAAAGAGGTTAGAAAGTTAGTTCCCGCTCTCAGCAGGGCTATCTTTTCTTTGGTAATAATGTGTTAGATGTGGGGATTTTTTTTTTCTACTTTGTGTTCTTGAATTTGACGTGTCAGATCGGTAAAGCATGGTATTTTAACCAATACACGTTGTTTGCAGTTTTATAATTGAAGCTAGTTTTATTTTTTGCTCTGCAACGATAATTAGGTGGTTGATACATTGTTTTTTTTTGTCTCATCGGATGAAATATGTCAAAGTTAGTAAAATAAGATTTGTAATAAAATTGAGGTGAATAGTAAAGTAAACCTGAAAATATTGTAAAGTTTTGTGGTCAGATTATTGTGCTTAAAATATGTGGATTTCCCAGTGTCTAACCAAACCAATATTATGGAAAGAAATAGGTCTCTGTATACAAGATAATACTGCTGCATTGTTTGCATAGAAAAATGTAGTGAGTCTCATAGAGAAAACTAACAAGCCCAAAAACAAAGAAAAAGTGAAAATAAATTAGCAATCAAAAAAATAAGGATAAAATGAGCCTGGTGGTAGTGGTGCTTGCCTTTAATACCAGCACTTGAAAGGCAGGGGCAGATCGATCTCTGAGTTCAAGGAGGCCAGCCTGGTCTACAGAGTGAGTTTGAGGACAGCCAGGGCTACACAGAAAAACCCTGTCTTGAACCCCCTAACCTCCCTAAGGAAAAAAAAAGTTCCAGGCTAGCCAGGTCTTTAAGAAAATAAAAATAAAAAAATAAATGTCTCAGTGCCTAAGAGCACTGACTGTGTTCCAGAGGACCTGAGTTTTATTTCCAGCACCCACCTGACCCTTAGGACTATCTGTAACTCCAGTTGACAAGTTACAGAATCGCATTGTAGAAGAGACCTCAGTTTACTATTTCTCTGAAGTTTTTGAATGAATGGATTATTTTTTGGGGTTGTTATTTGAGATGGGGGTCTTACTATGTGTCAAAACCAAAAAGAAAACCAATCAAAAAACTAATGTGAACACATAGGAGGAGATAGACACTTCCTAGAAGAAAGAATTTTCTGTCTGAACCTGGAAGAGACATTTATGACAAGAAAAACGTGTGCAAAAGCTTGGAGATGAGAGGGTGAGCATACGGTGAGAGAAGAGACAATAGGGCTCGGGAGTTGGTGAGAATTCCAAAAGAATATGGCTAGCTTGTGAGAGATGCACTGAGGGCAGCTGAAAGAGCCTTCCTTATAAGCCATTTTAGAGATTCTTGGCTTTATTGTGTGTTTGGGTTGTTTGTTTGTTTGTTTTAGTTTGGTTTCTCTGTACTTTGGAGCCTGTCCTGGAACAAGCTCTTGTAGACCAGGCTGGCCTCGAACTCACAGAGATTTGCCTGCCTCTGTCTCCCAAGTGCTGGGATTAAAGGTGTGCGCCACCACCTCCCAGTCGCGTTTGGGTTTTTTAAAGAAAGAGTTTCTTAGCTACAATGGAGAAGAGAGATTCTTCAGGCACCTGTTGGGTTAATTAATGCAAGAAATTCTGCAGCAAGAAAGCAGAGAAAAGTAAACTTCACAAGATAAAGAAATCTGAGGAGTCAGAATGTGGGTTAAGATTTGGTTTGGACATCAAGATGTATAACAGTACTGTTTATGAGGTAGATTGTAGAAGAGGTTTGGGAAGAGGATAGGTTCAGTTTTGGGTAAGTAGGGGCTGCCATTAGGTATTTCAAATGGAGCTGTTTAGTAAGTCAGTGCATACTTGGGGATATAAAGAAGACAGATCGCCATATTAGTGGCTGATAATGATATAAATAAAACAATAAGAACAACTTTTTAAATTTTTCGAGACAGGGTATTTCTGTATAGCTTTGGAACCTGCTTGTAACTCCTGCTGCAAACCAACTGGTTTATTACCAGCGCTGGTCTCCCAAGTGCTGGTAATAAAAGCGTGGGCCACCACCCCCTGACCAGAATGACTTTTAAAGGAGAGCAGAGTGTGAGGAAATGTAGGCTCTAGGGCATAAAGCTGAAGCAAAAGCACCTGGGGAAATTACAAAGTACACAGAAGACTAAACCAGAGATGTAGGAGTAAAGTCAGCAGCATCAGATAAGCACTGCAGGAAATCAGAACTCATGGGGTTGTACTGGAAATGGGTTGCATGCCTATAATCCAGCATTCTGAAGAGCTGAAATAGGATTGCTGCTAGGTTGTAGCCACTTGGGGCTCAGCACCCAGTACCAGGCCATCGAGGATTATGTAGTGAGACTTTGGCTCAAGTAGAACTAACGGAGGTTGGGAGATAGCTCATTTGTGAAAACCCATGAGGAACTGAGTTTCATTCTCATAATCTAGGACCTAGGTAAAAAAGTGGGCATGCTTGTTATCTCAGAGATGGGGAGACAGAGACAGGCAGATCCCTGGGACTTGCAGGCCATCCAGACAACTCCTCTAAGCTAATTGAGGAGTCCAGTGGAAGTTCCTATTTCAAAACCAAAACAAAACAGGCTCTCATGGAGTATCAAAACCTAAAGTTGACTTCTGCTCTCTTTACACACGAGTGAGCACACACATTCATGTCCTTTCCCCCTTTTCTCCCCTCTCACTAGAAAAGAAAGAAAATCATAAGTTTTTTTTTAGGTTTTTGTTGTTGTATTTATTTATTTATTTTCCGAGGCAGGGTTTCTCAGTGTAGCTTTGGAGCCTATCCTGGAACTAACCCTTATAGACCAGGCTGGCCTCAAACTCAGAGTTCCTAGTGCTGGGTTTAAAGGCATGGGCCACCACCACTTGACTTGTTGTTAACAGTCTGGAAGATCTTAGAAAATCTTGACCCATTTCTACATTACATAAGAAGAAAACTACTCAGAGAAGTGAACTGACTTGGGTTATATATGTCTAGATCAGTTTTGAGACAGGGTTTCACTAATTTGCCCAGATTGGCCTTGAACTTTCTATGTAGTTGAGGCTGGCTTCAAGCTTCTGCTTTAGCCTCCTGAATAGCTAGAGTATAAGCCTGCACTACTATATCCAGCTATTTCTGTTAAGTTTTTTGTTTAAGAGTGAGTGTGTGTACATGCCCAAGCATGTGGAAGTCAGAGGACAGAGGAAGTCAGGTCTCCTTCCACCATATGGGTCCTTAGATTAAACTCAGGTGATCAAGGTTGGTGGCAAGTGCTTTTGTCCATTGAGCCATCTTGCTGGCCTATTCTGTACGTTTTGGTAAATGCATAAATTTTGTAACTGATCCATCAAGATGCAGGACAAACTGGGTATGGCGTTATGCACTCACCTACTAGTACTGTCCTAACTACTCTCAAACCTCAAGGTAGGAAGATTGGTTGAGGCCAAGAGTTCAAAACCAGCCTACACAATAAGGTGAGATTCTTTTTTTTTAATATCTGCTTTTTAAAAAAATTATTTGTGTGCATGTATGTGTGTCTGTAGAGATCAGAGATGAATATTCGATGGATCTCTTGGAACTGGAGCTACAAATGGTTGTGAACTCTGTGTGGGCGCTGGAATTCGAACCTAGGTCCTCGGGAAGAACAACCAGGGCTTGTAACCACTAAGCCATCTCTTCAGTCCCCAAAAATAAGATTCTTAAGGAGAATAGTTCCTTTTGCTCCCTTGTAGTTGCTTCTATACTTGAAGCCTAATGTTTTAATTTTTTGTTTTCCAGAATGTCATGAATGGAATTATGTTATTGAAGTCTTTAGAGTATGGCTTTTTAGTGTATTACATTTGTAATTTATTCACATTTTGTAGTATTAGTGATTAAGAGTACTGACTGCACTTCCAGAGGTCCTAAGTTCAATTCCCAGCAACCACATGGTGGCTCACAACCACTTGTATCTGGTATCTTCTGGCCTGTAGGGATACATGCAGACAGAACAGTGTATATATAGTAAGTAAATAAATCTTAAAAAAACAACAACAACAAAAAAAAAACAAGAGGGGGACACACTTGATCCCATTGAGAAAAATTACAAATAAAGCTTCTAAAAGCAGTGCAGAAGCACAATGCATATTGTCATTGGTCTTGTTTATTCCTTTCCTCGCTGTGCTAGAGTACTTGACAAAAGCCATTTAAAGGAGGGTCTCTTTTGGCTCATAATCTGATGGTATAGTCTGTTGGGATGAGTACAAGTTAGAGATGAATCCTCAGTACTTGCTTTTCTAATTTATTTAGTCCAGGACCCCAGCCCTGGGATGGTACTATCTACATTTAGGCTATGTTTTCCTCCTCAGTTAACTTCTCTGGAGATGCCATCAAAGATAACTAGAGGTGTGTCTCCTAGGTGATTCCGAATCTAGTCAAACTAGCAATGAAGATTAACTATCACACCTTACACAAATTCCTACAGGTTTACTTACTAGATCATATAATACATGAATAAATATAAGATGCTGTCAAATTGTTTCCCAAAAGCTACCATGCCATTTTGCATTCCCCTAAGCAGGTCAGGAGAGTTCCAGTTCTCTGCATTCTTGTCAGCATTTGTTATTTGAGACTTTGTTTAAAGCCTTTTCTGTAAGTGTGTAATAAGAGTAATACAGTTGTGGGTTTAATTTGCATTTCCCTAGTGATTGTTATAGATATTTTTACATACAGTAATTTACCATTCATAAACCTCTCATGCCGTAACTTTTGTTAGATTCAGAAGACAATGCTTTGTCAGACAGCAAAAGCTCTCTTAGCCATTATTTATACATTGGGTATCTCTGGTCAGGGTAATTGCAGAACAGGGAAGAGAGGTTGGGCTCTTTATTCTTTAAGTTCCCATGGAGTTACCTTCTATTCACCTGGAGTTCTGCTACTTGGTGCAGTGAAGGGTTGACTTTTTCTTTTGTTTTGTTTCTTTTCCCTATACTTACTAAGTACAGTTTTAGTACATTTTTTAAACAACAGCAAAAATCCACTTTTATTTATTTATCTTTTATTAGTTCAAAACTGGGAGGGGTACGGCATCACACAGATTATTTGTCCAGTGGCCTTTGCAAGAAGGTTGCTTCAGAATTTGGTGAGAACCATGCCACTGGTTCACAGGCCTGACTTACCTTTCCCCAGGTTACTCTGGTTTTGTTTGGTTTACCTCCAGAATTCACTGTATTATGTTTTTGCTTTATTTACATAAGTGCATCTCTTGCTGAAGTAGCAGTCAGTTTCATCTCGGGCATAAACACCTTCAATTTTAAGAAGAGCTGTGTGCCCTCTTTGGTTCCTAAGACTTCACTTTTAGCCAACAAAAATGGCCTTGGACCATAGCCTTCTAGATATATTTTCCTTTTAGAAATCGTGTTCCCAGCAGACCTCCACAGGCATAAGATGGCAGAAAGAGCTGGTGTATACATTTTTTTAAAAATATTTATTTATTTATTTATTATGTGTACAATATTCTGTCTGTGTATATGCCTGCAGGCCAGAAGAGGGCACCAGGCCCTGTTATAGATGGTTGTGAGCCACCATGTGGTCACTGGGAATTGAACTCAGGATCTTTTGAAGAGCAGGCAATGCTCTTAACCTCTGAGCCATCTCTCCAGCCCTGGTGTATACATTTAAAAAAATGTTTTAACCAGTATAGTGGTGTTATCTGTAATCCAGAACTTGGGAGTCTGCGTTAAAAGCTAGCCTGTACTACATAATAAGACCTTGTCTTAAAACAAAACAATGAACAAAAGCTTTGTAATGCTCCAGGATTGAACACTGGTAAGGTTTGAATTGTTAGGATTCAGTTTCTCACAGCCATCACCCACTTTCATTTTCACTGATTGTCTGTCTGTTTTTTTTTTGTTGTTGTTGTTTTGTTTTTTTGTAAACTTTTGCTGAGGTGAACTTGGAACCAAAAAGTAACCTCTCTAGGCTGGTGGTGGTTTCTCTGTTCAGCCCTGTATGCTGGCCTTGAACTCACAGAGATCTACCTGCCTCTATCTCCTGAGTGCTGGGACTAAAGCGCCTGGGTTTTGTTTTTAAGACAAGGTTTAGGTTTCACTGTTGTAACCCAGGCTCACCTCAAATTCTCTGTCTTCTTTCCTTTGCCTCCTGAAAGCTGGGATTATAGATGTGAGCAACCATGTCCATGTCCCATAGTTTTCTTCAATATTGCTTGTTACACTTTGGTTCCTCAATGGTAGTTAAGTCCTTGTATTAGCACTAAAAGTAATACAGCAAATTGTCATAAGGACTTTTCATTGGAATAATCCTTGATTATACAATCCTATCAGCTGTAGTAGAGACATGAACTAGACTTCATGATAGGTTTGGGGCTGTTTCCTCGTAGATGGAGAAAAGGTGTAAACTAAGAGACAGCAAGCATCAAGGAAATCACTTCTCAAAAACTATGCCCCCCCCCCAGGCGAGGTTAAGTCATGTCCTGTTTTGTTATTAGCAACTTTAAACCATTTAAAGGAGGAAAGGATAAGGGGATAAATAAGAAAAAGTACATATGTACCCTAGATTATAGACTCCTGAGTGAGATTAAGCTATTCTGCTGCTATTTATAATACTAGGATCTCAGTAAGTTTATAGATGTTTTAAGTCTTCAAGTTTATTTAATTAGTCTCATTGGAAAGTATGATTTTTGTTGTTAATAATAAGAGTGAGTTTTTACAGCTGATCTACCAAAAGTTATTATTAGGTCTTGAAACTGAAGACTTCACTAAGTTTGTTGCACTGCCCTTATATCACATAGCTCATCATTTCCTCCATCCTTTTCATCCCCTCCATCCCCTTTCAGCTAATCCTTCCTCCTTCCTACTTTGTTATTTGAGGAGGAGCCTTCTAGTGGCGCTGAACTGTTGAATCTATTACAAAAGACTTAACTAACTGCTTTCCTTTGGGTAACAAACTACTACAAATATTTCAGTAGTTTAAATTGGTTAAACATACCTTTATTTTTATAGTTCTTTTTTATTTGTTTTTTATTTTCTAGACCATTTCTCTTTGTAGCCTTGACTGTCCTGGAACCCATTATGTAGACCATGCTAACCTCAAACTCGCAGAGATCTACCTGCCTCTGCCTCTTGAGTGCTGGGATTAAAAGCAGGTGCCACCACTTGTCCATCTCAGTGGTTCATTTCTATTACTGATAAGTTGTATACCATTTATGATTATTCTTTTGCCTGGCTTTATTTTTATAATTCTTGAGGCTAAAAGCCTGAAATGGAGGTGTGTGTAGGTTTGGGGGCATTTCTTTCAGTCTATCATAACAGCCCAGCTTCTCTCCAATGGATGATATAGTACACTACCTCTTACTTATGACTGCTTCAAAAATGGACTTCCATTAACTAAAACCTTGGAGTATTTCCAGATGTTTGTTGGATATGGTGGTTCTTACCTGTGATCCTAGTGTTTCCCCAGCAACTGGGACCCTTAATTATCTCTCAGAAGTCTTCTGTTTCTAAAAGGCATACTGACAAAAAAGACTAATGTACTAGAAGGGATGGCTATGATTTTTTTTTTTAAAGTAAAGTGCCTTCTTCCTCCTCTTCTTCCTCTTCACCACTCTTGTTTTGAAATGGGGTTTTACCGTGTAGCCCATGCTGCAGTCTTCCGCCTCAGCCTCCTAAGGACTGTATTACAAGTGTGCATCAGGCCAGGCAGTAGTGGTGCATGCCTTTAATCCCAGTACTTGGGAGGCAGAGGTAGTTGGATCGGATCTCTGAGTTCGAGGCCAACCTGGTCTACAAGAGCTAGTTCTAGGACAGACTCCAAAGCTACATAGAAGCCCTGTCTCAAAAAAAAAAAAAAAGCATCATACATCCTCCTCACTTTTTAATAGTTTAACCACCTCAATGCACACTGCCTTTTTCAGTCCTGGTTTTGTTTTGTTTTGTTTTGTTTTGTTTTGAGACAGCTACATTGTCCTGGTGATCTGGAATGAGCTGTGTAGACTAGACTGGCCTTCTGCAGAGGCGTAGGTCAGACTGGTCTTGAACTCAAAGAGACCTACTTGCTTTAAAGGCATCACCACCATGCCCAGCATTCTTGTTGTTATTTTCTTTTTGGTTTTTCAAGACAGTGTTTCTCTGTGTAGCACTAGTTGTCTTGGAACTAGCTCTGTAGACCAGGCTGGCCTTGAAATCACAGTGACCCTCCTGCCTCTGCTCCCGACTGCTGGGATTAATGGCGTGCCAGCTTCCTGTTATTTTCTAAATGAGTATACAACCTAAAAGAAGCACATATTTATAGTATCAGACAAGAGAAAGAAAACTGAGACCTTATTTGGTCTGTATACTATGTGACAAAATGGTTCTCCTTAAGTGGTATATATAAATATATACATTGTATACTCTGTATGTTATTCATTGGTCATTTACATATAGCTTTAGCGCCATACAACCTGGATATTACATTTAGTAACAGCCAGCTGTTTGCTGGTTAAGAGCTGAGCTGGGCTGGGGAGACAGACCAGTCTACAAAGTGTTTTCTACCCAACTAATAGGAACTTATTTGTCCACAGAAGCTCAACTAGAAAAGGGTGTTGTACTCTTAATGGCAGTGCCAGTGCTGAGGAGATAGATGGGGCAGGAGAAGCCTTTGGTTTTGCTCGCCCCCCATGTCCTTTGCTGGAGGTCAAACGTAGGACTTCATACATGCCAGGCCAGTACTCTGCCACTGACCTACACCCCATGTCCTTATATGCATTTTCTTTTCCTTTTCTTTAATTTTAGATATATTTATTTTACTTTTTAATATTTATTTATTATTATACAATATTCTGTGTGTATGCCTGCAGGCCAGAAGAGGGCATCAGACCTCATTATAGATGGTTGTGAGCCACCATGTGGTTGCTGGAAATTGAACTCAGGACCTTTGGAAGAGCAGGCAATGCTCTTAACTACTAAGTCATCTCTCCAGCCCTATTTATTTTACTTTTATTTGTATTAGTGTTTACCTGAATGTACTACTCTGCACTACATGACCTACATGACCTACCTGTGGAGGTCAGAAGAGAGCATTAGAGCCCCTGGGACTAGAGTTATGGATGGTTGTGAGCCACATTGTGGGTGTGGGAAACTGAACCCAGGTCCTCTACAAGAGCAACAAGTGCTCTTAACCAGCTATTTCTCCAGCCACTCATATGCATTTTCCTAATTCACTTAACTTATGATATTGGTAATATTTCCATCTTATAACAGAGAACTAAATCTTAGAGAAATTATGGATGACATGACTAGAATTTAGAACTAAGTTTATCTGAGGAGTTTCCAGGATCCTTTTGCCTACATGAAGAAAGGAATAAGCAGAATGTTTTCTTATTTGAGTATAGAGAGAGGCTAGGCATGCAGTTTTTTTTTTTTTTATAGATCGTAACTTTTTTATTGTTCTTTATTGTTTGTTTGTTTTGAGGCGGTTTCTCTGTGTATTCCTGGCTGTTCTGGAACTTGCCATGCATACCAGACTGGCCTCGAATTCATAGATTTCACCTGTCTACCTCTGCCTCCCAAGTGCTGGCATTAAATGTATCTCTACATCCCCAGGTACTTCAGTTTCTTTTTGTTGCCAGGGCTTAAGTTTTTTTTACACTGGTTAGATTCCATCCCCTTTAAAAAACTTTTTATCTTAGATTTATTTTATGTGCGTGAGTGTTTTGCCTGCTTGCATGCATGTGTATGTGCTATACATGTGTGCCTGGTGCTTTCAGAGGTCTGAAGAAGACACCTGATCTCCTGGAACTGGAGTTCCACAGATGGTTGAGAACTGCCATGTGGATGCAGGGCCTTTGCAAATATCCTTAACCGCCGAACTATCTCTAGCTTCTGGTGACTCCTTTTAGTTTGACGATTTTTTTTACAAGACCCTAGGTACATAAGTATGTAAAGTATGTAAAGTACATAAAACATTTATTGCTAATAAATCAAATTATGTAGTGAGACACAAATTATATAAATCCAGGCTGACTTTGAATCTTACATATAACAGAGTATATCCTTGAATTTCTGATCCTCCTAATCCAACCTTCCAGTGCTGAGATTTGTATTGTTGTCTTAGTTACTTTCCTATTGCTATGATGAGATACCATGACCAAAGCAACTTACTTAAAAAAAAAGAAAAAAAGAAAACATTTTATTGGGACTTGCATTTTCATAGTGTTAGTTTACTTAGTCCATGATTATCAGGGTGCCGAGCTTGTGAGCAAGCAGGCAGGCAGACAGCTTTGGTGCTAGAGCAGAAGCCAAGAGCTAACGCATCTTGAGACAACTGTGAAATAGCTAACTGGGTATGTTGTGGGGTTTTGAAACCTCAAAGCTCATCCCAGTGATGCACCTCCTAATTCTTCTTCCCAAACATTTTTACCCAATTGGAGATCAAACATTGAAATATCTGAGCCAATAGGAGCTATTTTCATTCAAACCATCACAGTTACCATGCCTAGTTTTATGTGGTGCCAGGTATCAAATTCAGGGCTTAGTACCTGCTAGGAAAGTACCCCTATGTCCTCAGCACAAGAATTTTAATTTAATTATTTATTATTACTATTGAGAGACTGTGTAACCCTGACTGATCTAGAATTTACTATGTGGACCAGGCTAGTCTCAAACTCACTGCTGAGGTTAAAGGTGAACAACAATTCAATACAAATATTGAAATAAATTCGATAACAAATTTGTATAATATATGCTTACTTTTTACATAGAGAACTCTTAGATGAATATTGGATACTATAGGATGTAAACCATCTTCAGTGCTTTTCAGAGTTGGTTAGTATTTTGATTTTTGTAATCAGTGCTGACAATGCTGCTGCACAAATATATCATGATGGCAGAAGTGTGTATAGTGCCACTTTAGAAATTGTTGTAAGTCCTGCTAGGCAGTAGTGAACATCCAGGATTGTTACACAGAGAAACCCTGTCTTGTGGCAGGGGGCGGGGGAGCAGAGTAAAGAAAATTGTTGAAGATTTTATCATAATTTCAGGTCAAAGTTTTTGGGGATAGGCAGTCCAAAGTGTTAACAGTTTGCAAGAGGATTGGCCTAACAACTCCCTCATTTTGTTTTTTTATTTATTTTTTGAGACAGGGTATTACTGTCTAGTTCATGCTTGCTTCAATTTATAATCCTACATCTGCCTTCCAAGTGTTGGGATTATAGGTGTATACCACCATGCCTTGCTTATATTATCTCGTTTTATTCACAAAGTGTCTTTGGAGTTCTGGTAGGAAGAGAGTGGTGAGAAGATGGCAGTAAAAATGTGTATGCAGTAGTCATTTGTCACTTGAACTTCCCTTTTCTTTTTCTTCTCTTTTTTGTTCTCTTCCTTTTTGAAGTGGAATTGCATTCTGTCGTGCAGGTTACCTTAATCCGTCTTTAGCCTCCTGGACAACGTCTGTCTTATATATGCAGCTCACGAGAGACTGTGATTTTTTTCAAAAAGAAAATAGAGAATCACAAGTTATTTTGCTGTGTAAAAAGTATATCAAGGATACTGGTGAGATGTCTTGCTGTTAAGCCTGATGATCTGAGTTCAATCTCTGTGACTCACTTGGAGAGAACTGACTCCTGCAGGTTTGTGATAGGCACACACCTCACACAAACCAAGATAAGTTTTAAAATGCGAAAAAAAAAATAGAACTAGGCATAAATAAATACAAAGTTTAAAAAAGCATATCTGTTTTCCCCTGGGAACTCCACTCTCAGGTATTATTTCTCACTTTTCATTAATAAATCTACATTCACTCTCATTTAAATGTCTTTAAAAAAAGAAGCATGACCAAGAGCAGTGTTCTTGAGAACTGTAGTAGAATCTGTAGTAGGACTTTACTCAGCTTAGAAAGATGTGAGGAGGAGTGGCTCTCCTTGGTGAGTACTTGGCTGCTCCATAGTTGCGGGAGGGGAAGATTCTCAGAAAGCTTCCCAGATTTACCAGCTTGCTGTTTCCAAGACTTTCCTGAGTAATTCTTGATCTTGGAGAAATATTTGTTTTCCAGATTATTATGAAGGATATTACAAAGGATAGATGTATAGAATAAGTTATGGGAGAACATGGAACTTCTACACTCCCTTTGTGGATGTGCCACCCTTTAAGAACCTCAGATTGGTTCTTTTTTTATTTTGTTTTGTTTTTGTCTTTTGAGACAGGGTTTTTCTGTGGCTTTGGGGCCTGTCCTGGAACTAGCTCTTGTAGACCAGGCTGGCCTTGAACTCACAGAGATCCGCCTCTGCCTCCTGAGGATTAAAGGCATCCACCGCTGCCACCACCACCTGGCTATCAACATTTGGTTCTTGAGAAGCTCCCTGAAGTCTGTCATTTCTGTTTTTATGGAGATTTCATTGCATATGTATGAGTGATTAGCTTTTAATATTTCTATCCTTACTTAATCTGCCTTGGTTTCAGGTGATCTAGCTTTCATCTTGAAGGCTGCCGTGAGCTTTTCAGCCTTCAGTCAACCCCAGTTGCAATCCTTAAAATGACATTTTGAGGATTCCAAGAATTTTTGAAATTGTAATAGGAAATAGGACCAAAGGCCATTGTATTTCATGTCATACCACATGAAAGATAATTTTATATTTTTCTTGTTTTCTTTTCCCCATAAAAGGTGTTTGTTTTTCAATTAAAATTAACTTCAATAAAAATTAATTACCTCTTTTTTCCTTTTTGGTTTTTCAAGACAAGGTTTCTTTGTGCAACCTTGGATGGCCTGGAACTAGCTCTGTAGACCTGGCTGACCTCGAAGTCACAGAGATCTGCCTGTCTCTCCCTCCTGATTGCTGGGATTAAAGGTGTGCGCCACCACTACCCAGTAGAATGATGCTCCTTTAGGGTCCTGTTGTAGTAATTAAGTAAAAAATGTGAAGGACTTGAACTAAATAAAACTTTTGAGGTAGTAGTAACTAAAATTATAGAGAAAGGCCAGAAATAGTACACACCTTTAATGATAGCACTTAGGAGGCAGGAGACTCTTCGTGAGTTTGAGGCTAACCTGTTTTACATAATGGGTTCTAAATGCACCAGGGCTACATAGTGAGACTGTCTTTAACACACACACACACACACACACACACACACACACGCACGCACACGCACGCACTCTCGCTCACGCGCGCACACATACACAGTATAGGTGCACACATAAAAACTAAGTGTTGTACACACCTTTAATATCAGAGACCAAGACAGGGATCTCTGACTATGTGGTCAACTTGACCTACACTGTGAGTTTCAAGCTATCCAAGGCTACAATAATGAGAGACTGTTTAAAAAATGTGGGGAGTGGGGTATATGGTGTAGTAATTGGTGTGGTAATTATAGCAGTAGTAGTTGTAGTAGTAGTGGTAATAGTAGAGAATGAGAGTATTAGAAGTAGAGGTAGTACTTCCATTTTTTTATCATTTGACTAATGTAGAATGTATGAAAAATTCCTCTTCATAGGAAAAAATGCTGAATAAAATGTGTGATATTGGAAACTGGATCGATGGCATATCAATTAAGAACATTTAACTGTACTTCCAGAATACCTGGAGTTGTTCCCAGCATCTACATGTTGACTTACTACTAACTCTAGTTTTAGAGGATGATTAAAGCCTTCTGACTTTTTTGTGCACAAGGCATACATATGGTGCATATACATATATGCAATCAAAACATTCATACATACGTATAGAATAAAAGTTCTTTTTAAAATCTTATATGATCCATCACTGTGCTGTCAAAAAGCTAAAAATGAAATTACATTGGGAATGCAGATGTTAGCTAGCTTTTTGTTGCTTTTGTTTTTTGAGACAAGGTTTCTTTATGTAGTCTTAGCTGTCTTGGAACTTGCTCTATAGACCAGACTGGCCTCTAGCTCACAGAGATCCACCTGTCTTTGCCTTCGAGTGCTAGAATTATAAAGGTGTGCACCACCAGTGTCTGGCACAGGTGTTAGCTAGCTTTCCTAAACATCTTTCATCCTGTGGAATATGCTCAAATTGTTTTTTGTTTGCTTGTTTTGTTAAACTTATTTTTATAGCATAATGGAGCTCAAGAAACAAAGTCCAGTGTTTGAAGGACTCCAAAAGAACTTCTCTTTATTCAGGAAAGTTAACATTTTGCTTTCAATCTTGGCAAGGGGTCTTATGTATGGAGAAGGATGTCTAACAAGGCCTGTTACAGTTATATTTTCCATGTAGTCTTGGAAAACTTTCTAGCCAACTATCAGATCTTTGGTTTTTCAAGACAGGGTTTTTCTGTAGCTTTGAAGATTGTCTTGGAATTCACTTTGTAGACCGGGCTGGCCTCAAACTCATGGAGATTCTCCTGCCTCTGCTTACCAAGTGCTGGGATTAAAGGCGTGCGCCACCACTGCCCGGCTTCAGCTATCAGCTCTTATTTGGTTATATCTGCTGTGACGTTGCAAAATTCATCAAGCTTTTAGGAGAATGTTCCTTCAATGCCAGGCTCCAAACAGTCTTCAGGTAAAAGTTCCAGGGTATGCTGTACTAGATGATAGTAAACAAATCACAGATGAGCCCTAGACAAGGGGGTGCATGCCATAATTTCAGTACTTGATGGCAAATATGTGCACCCACTGAGCCAGCTTTCTGGTCCCTAATCTCAGCACTTGGAATGTCAAACTAGAAGGACAGTGTGAGACTCCGTTTCAAAAGAACAGAGCCTGGGGGTTGGAGAGATATGGCTCAGTGATTAAAAGCTCTTGCTGTGCGGTCGTAAGGACCAGAGTTTTAGTCTCACCACCATATAACAATCTGGGCTCCCTGCAAATGCCTTGGACTCCAGCTTTAGGAAGTTGGAAGACACTACATAATGGCAGTGGCCTCTGTGCTTTTAGATGTGTGCAACTGCAGTTATACACATTCAGATAAGTAATGAAAAGAATAAAAATTACAAAGCTAGAGAGGTGGCTCAGCAGTTAATAACACAAACTGTTCTTGCAGAGGATTTAAGCACATGCATTGACTCAACACTACCAACTGGAAGGAATCTGCTGACACCCTCTCTGGATTAATGTGCACATAACCCACCTCCTCATACACACACATTGAAGTGTTTGCTTATTTTCTATTTTTAAATAAAATTCGGTAGTCAGATATTGATCAGAGATTTGACCTGTGACCACCTCTCTCCCCTTCTCTGATTCAAAAGGGCCCCACAAATCTTTCCAAGCCCCTCATTACTACTTTCTGTATCTCTCTCTATTTGTATCTTGGGTCTTCCAAAACCTCTATGGTTAATTCTGCTCAGCTAATCACTAACTGTGTCTCTTGGTTCAAGTTTAACTTTATTGACAGTCTCAGAGTGTCAGAGCAAACAAATATCTTCCAAAAATATATACATAATGAAAAGATTAAAATTTAAAAATAACACAGAAAAATTGGATAATGAGTGAGATCAAGGAAAAAATAAGATAGTGATCCCTAGAGATTGCAGAAAGTTTATAGTGTAGTAATATATGTTTCATATTAATAGAGATAATTGAAATTAAAGGTTGAAGTAGGAATGTGAGTTTAGACTTTCTTAAAATATAATCAGATGAAGAACTTGGAAAAAATAGAACTACTTATAAAGGATTAAATGATGTTTAATCAGTTAATATACCTAAAGAGAAAATATGTGAACTAGAAGATAGCAGTGAAGATATCAAAATGAGCTGCCATGCACTTGTAATTCCAGTACTGGGAGACTGAGGAAGGAGGAGGCTAGCCTGGGTTACAGAGCCAAACTCTATCTGAGAAGGAACAAACAATAAGATACTGCTGAGGAAGCAGCATGAAGATTTAAAGAGACAGCATTTAAAAAAAGATTGATTCGGGGCCATGGTGACACATGCCTTTAATCTCAGCACTCAGGAGGCAGAAGCAGGCAGATTTCTGTGAGTGTGAGGCCAGTCTGGTATACAAAAGGAGTTCCAAGACAAGCAGGGCAACACACAGAAACCCTGTTTTGAAAAGAAAGAAAGAAAAAGAAAGAAAGAAAGAAAGAAAGAAAAGAAAAGAAAAGAAAAGAAAAAAGAGAAAGAAATCCAGTTAATCCCAAAGAATAAATAAGATTAGCTTTGACAAGTCACAGTGGAAACTGCAGGCCAGTGACAGAAACCTTAAAAGTTCTAGAACCAACAGACTGCTATAAAAATAATTTTCATTAAGCTGACAACTGATTTCCCAGCTATAGCAACAGAAAGCAGAGGACATTGGAATTCTGCCTTGTTTACTGAGACAAAACAGCTGTCAGCCTGAAATGGCATACTCAGTAAAATGCTTTCACAATAGACATTTCGAGACAAAAATCTTAGTGCATTTGCTACCAACAGAACACGATTTCAAGGGATATAATTCAGATAAAGAAAACTCATCTCAAATAGAAAGTTCAAGGTGATTTGCAGTGGCCACATGATATTTAAATTAAATACATACTATGGTTCACATTGTACTAGTATAGAATGCTTTATGTTTCAAAATTTGCTTCATTAACTGAATCTACTCTGGACATATTTCTGGACATGTGTTGCATGTAATATTTTATGTTGATTTGATTCAACATAAAGTCTGTACAATTGAGTCAAAAAAAGGAATTTCTTAGTACATGTAAAATTATTTTTAAGAGGACTTTACCAATTTACATTTATTCAACAGATTGTGCTGGCTTTATTTACAAATGATTGTTTGGACCAGTTTTAAATAGCGAAGCTTGACGTTTCTTACCAGATATTTATATCTTGACAAAAATGGTCTTCTCTTGGTTTGACATTAAAAATGTGTTCTGGGGCCAGGCCCTGGTGACACTTGCCTTTAATCCCAGCATTTAGGAGGCAGAGGGAGGTGGATCTCTGTGAGTTCAAGGTCAACCTTGTCTACAGAGTGAGTTCCAGGACAGGCTCCAAAGCAGCAGAGAAACCCTGTCTCCCCCCCCTCCCAAAAGTGTTAAAAGTGTTCTGAGTTTGAGCCATAGCCCAGCCCCTCCTCAAAAACTTTCTGAGTAGATGAGAAAATGTTTAGTTGCATTCTTTCTAACAATATTTCTAACTTTCTAGAATATAGTCTTTAATTTTTCTTTATTCCATTTTATTACTAACAAATAACATACTTGATTTTTTTTTTCTTTGTCTGTTTGTTTTTGGTTTTGTTTTTTGAAACAGGGTTTTACAGTATAGTCCCAGGCTGGTCTTAAACTCACAGATATCTCTGAGTCCCAGTGCTTGTATGTACCACTACATTAGTTAATTCAGCCATTTAAAGAAATTGCAAATAGAGCTGAGGAGATGCAAGCATGAGGATTTGAATTCAAATCCCCAAGCCCTATGTAAAGCCAGTTACCGTAGCACACATCTGTAACCCCAGTATTCCTACATTGAGATGAGAGGCTAGAGAATCTCCTGAAAGCTTGTTAGATAGCTAGCCTACATATGTAGTGACAGGTAAGAGATTCTTTCTCTGACAAGACAGAAGCAAGGAACAGTACCAGATATTGTCCTTTGACCACCGTGCATGTGCCGTGGTACACCCACATGCACATACATGCATATGCACACACATAATATATAAACAAATGACAAATAGACAGCCAAATGTAGTAGTGGCTATTCTTGTAAGACTAGTATTTGAGGCTGAGGCAGAGGGTTTCTGAGTTGAGCTACAGTATGAGACCTGTCTTAAACAAAACTACACATGTACTTGTTCTTGTTTGTACTCTTGTCTTACTGCTGTGGTGCTGTTATGTTGTTTTCTAGCTCTGGTATTTATTCCAGCCAGCCAACAGGATAGAAGTGAATAAATGTGTTTTTGTACAAGTCATTTTAAAGGGGGAGAAGACTGTTAATCTTTTTGACGATTCCATGTTTTAACATAAGCTGGAATATAAGATGTCATTTTTAACTTTTTTCTGTTCATTTGCTTTTTCAGGTGCAAGTGAAAGTGTAGGAAAACATATGCTTGAAGCTTGTAACAACAACCTGGAGATGGCGGTCACTATGTTTTTGGATGGTGGAGGAATTGCTGAGGAGCCCAGTACCAGTTCAGCAAGTGTCTCTGCAGTCAGACCACACACAGAGTATGAATTTATTATTTATTGTAGAAGTTACTCTTTGCCTAAATTAACTAGTTGCATTTTTATCAAAGTTCGGTCAAGTTTTGAAAAACATTTAAGGTTGAAAGCCTCTGAAAAATATGTGGAAATTTTTGTGTTTACTATACCTTAAATTCTCTAGAGCATGACATCTTGTCTGTCTGTTTGTTTGTTTGTTTTCATCTTGTCTCTTTAATTCTTATTTTTAGTCCTCAGATGAGTATGTGGGTTAAAGGTGGGCAGGTGACAGAGTACACTGTGCAACTGCTTGATCATAATTGACCTGAGATTGGGATTTATGTACTCCACAGCCACCAGCTATACAACAACAAGAATTTTGTTGGCTTAGGATTTTGCTCAGTTGGTAGAAGTTTTGCCTAACATTCAAGAAGTTCTGGGTTTTAGCCACAACACTGGATAAACCAGACTTGGTGACACATGCATATAGTCCTAGCACTTAGGAAGTGGAGACAGAAGCAATCTTCAGTTTGAAGTCATTTTGGTTTTTTTGTTCTTTTTAAAGACCATTATAGTTTGGTGGTATTATTATTATTATTCTCTGTCTCAGGAAACTAGAGCATGACTGTTTTTTCCTAAGCTACACAGCAGTTAAAAAGCAGGTATCTTTTTCTTCCAGAGGACCTAGGTTCAATTCCCAGCATCCACATGGTAGCTCAAAACTGTAATTTCAGTTCCAGGGGATCTGACACTCACACAGACATGCATGCAGACAAAACACCAATGCACATAAAATAAAAGTAAATACATCATTTTAAAAAGTTCTAATCCTTCATTCTTTTGTTTTGTTGTTGTTGTTGTTCTTTGTTGTTGTTGTTGTTGTTGTTTTGAGACAGGGTTTTGTTTTGTTTTGTTTTATTTTAGTGTAGCCTTGGCTGTCCCAGAACTAATTTGCTCTATAGACCAGTCTGGCCTGGAACTCAGAGAGGTCTGCCTGCCTGCCTCTGCCTCCTAAGTGCTGGGATTAAAGGTGTGTGCCACCACTGCCCGGTTCAGTCCTTTATTCTTTAGTTACCTGCCTAGTCACTAATGGCATCCCCACTATATATAGAACTGTATATGTTTGATTTTTTTCTAGCCCTTTATATTTGATTAGTAAGAGTTTGCAATAAATGCGTAACTTTTGAGCAAAATTTCATCACTCTTTGGAAAGTATTAGACCCGAACCTTGTTGGGACTACTATAGCCACATGTCTCTGCTCTCAAATGGCCATTGAGTTTTTTGTTTGTTTTGAGATACTATTACTGTATAGCCTAGGTTGGCCTTGAATTCATGATCTTCCTATGTATTCCAGGTGTGCCCACAATTCCTGACTAAGCATTAGCTTTAACAACAACCAAAATCAAAACAAAATAAAAACAAAATTTTAAAAGGGGCAAGGCTTAGTAGCCCATGCTTTTAGTTCTATCACTCAGGAGGCAGAGGCTGGCATGGTCTACATAGTCCCTGTCTTGAAAAACAGAACCAAACCAAAAAAACCCTTAATTTAAAAGTCTCTAAGTAAGACTTTAATACTCTTAGTCTAAATTACTCTTTTGTAATTCTCATAATTTATAATATGAGAAACAAAGGAGTCATTTTAAGTACAATAGGCAAAGGGCCAGGCTTTTATTTTTATGAAATCAGATATAATTTAAGAACCAGGTCATATACAAGTATAATTGCTCCTTTGTTGAGTTAGTTTCAGATTAATGGAATATTGTTTTTACATGTGTTATGAACTTTAGAGGTCATATTAATAGCTTACAAAGTTTTTGCTTTTTTGTTTTTTGTTTTCTGTTGACATTTGTCTTAAGTGTGATCCCATTCCCCAACATGGCTCAGAGTTTTAATAGAAATCAATATTGAGCCAGATGATATGTTATGCACCTTTATTACAGCCCACTGGAGGCAGACAAGTGGATCTCTGAATTCTTAGATTATTCTTGCCTGTATAGTACATTCCAGGATAGCCTGCTCCAGGAAATAAACAAACAAACAAATAATATTTAAAAAGTTAGTTGATAGAAACTTCAATAGTAGATGTTTGCAGTTGATTTGTTCGTGTGTGTGTGTGTGTTTAACTGTACCTAAAATAGTAGTTTTTGTTTTGAGACCAGGTCTTTTTCTGACTGACCTGGAACTCACTATGTAGACCAGACTGATCTCAAACTCAGAGATCCGTCTGCATCTACTTCTGGGTGCTGGGATTAAAGGTGTGTGCCACTATGACTGGCAGTTTGGCTTTTAGTTTTGTTTTAATGTCTTTGACAGCATTGTGTGCATGTGCCTGTGTTGAAAGATGAGTGAAACCCAGGGACTCACCATTGCTGGGCAAGTACTTTGCCATCGAGTTAAATCCTAGCTCTAAAGCATTTATTTTTACCTTTTTGAGGTAGCGTTTCATTGCTTTGTCTAACCTATTCTCAAATTCCTTAGCTCCAAGCCAGGCGGTGGTGATGCACGCCTTTAATCCCAGCACTCAGGAGGGAGGCAGAGGCAGGCGGATCTCTGTGAGTTCAAGACCAGCCTGGTCTACAACAGCTAGTTTCCAGGACAGGCTCCAAAAAGCTACATAGAAACCCTGTCTTGAAAAACAAAACAAAACACCAAAACAAAACAAAATAAAACAAAACAAAACAAAACAAAACATTCCTTAGCTCCAGAGATTCTTTTGACTCGGCCTTTTAAGTAACAAATATTTCTCATAAATAAGTTTCTATTCCTACTTAATTGCATCATGATTTGGTTAAATTATGTGCTAACTGATGAGCATTTAATATTAGCTCCTAATTCCTTAACTAGAATTTCCCTTCCGAATCACCTTCTCCTGTTTTTCCACTCATTGTAGTTAACATTGCCAAACATCTTCATATATACAGTAATTGAGTCTTACTTTATAGGTACTTTTTTTAAAAAAAGATGTTCGTGTTCATGCCCATGTGTGCGTGAGTGCCCATGGGGGCCAGTAGAGAATGTGTGATTTCCTAGAACTAGAGTTACAGGTTTTTGTAAATGATAGAATCAAAACTCATGATTGAGCAAGCAACAAGCCCCCTTAACTACTGAGCCATCTCTCCATCCCCAGGACTATTAATTTATTTGAGATATTTCATTGGATTGCAGTTTAGTAGTAAATTGTCTTAGACTGAGGCAATTTTACACATACCATGTGAAGTACAGTATACCAATTTTAAAAAACCCATTTACTTGTATAAAAGATGTTTTTTAAAGCTTGACATAATAGTGCACACCTGTAATCCTAACACTTGGGAGGTGGGGACAGGAATATAAAAAGTTCTAGGGCAGTGATGGCTACATACAAATTCAAGGCCAGCTTGGGTTACATGATACCTTACTATTTCTGATGTGGAATGTCTTCCTCTGTTTGTGTTACTTTTATTGGTTACTGAATGAAACTGCTTTGGCCTATAGCAGGGCAGAATATAGCCAGGCTGGAAGAGATATAGAAAGAGTAGGCAGAGTCAGGGAGATGCCACGTAGCTGTTCCAGAAGTAAGAGGTAACAAACCACGAGCCTTGTGGTATAATACAAAATAATAGAAATGGGTTAATTTAAGATATAAGAGCTAGCAAGAAATATGCCTGAGTTATTGGCTAAACAATGTTGTAATTTATATAGTATCTGTGTGATTATTCAGGTCTGGGTGACCAGGAAACGTAAGAGAAGTCTCCAATTACATATTTCAAAAAAAATTTTATTGTTAATGCTTTTAAAAGTTCTTAAGGGGCCCTTTCTTACTCCCCCTCCTCACCTTCTTACTCTCCCTGAAATGGAGTCTTCCTTTGTTGTCCCCAGCTGGACTCTTGGACTCACATGACTGCCTACTTCAGCCTTCAAAGTAGTTAGTACTATAGACATGGGTCACCAAAACCAACTGGCTTGTTTCTTTTTGATTAAAGTATTTGCTAAACTTCCTTCTACAGATATATTTTTCCTTCAGGTTATTGAAATTCTGCATATGAGCAGTGACCTGTGCTCAGTAGGAAAGAGCAGCTGGGTATGGTGGCACATTTCTATAACCCCAGCACATGGCAGGTGAGACGCCTACCACTGAACCACCAGTGCTTAACCCAGCACTTGGAACGTTGAGATGGGAATCTCAAGTTTGAGGCCAGCCTAGGTTATGTAGTAAAACTTAAAAACAAAAAGTAGGAAAGAATACTGGATATAATCTTGAATTATTTTTCAATCATTTTTCTTATTATAGATTTGTCTAACTGGTGGTTTTTAAATTATAGTATTAGTGTTCACTGACAAATTAATATTCATAGTTTTTTTCTTTAAATATAAAGTATGTCTTTGAATTCCAAGTGTTGGATTTTGAAATTCCAATTGTTAGATATTGAAAAACTAGGGCCTTGTTAGAGTTGATGGCACATTTGTAATTCCCATATCCTTTGAGGTATTTTGTTTTTCTTTTTTGAGTCAGGGTCTTATGTAGGTCAGACTGGCCTCAAACTCATCTGTCTTTGCCTCTGTAGTTCTAGGATTAAAGGCATGCATCAACATGCCCAGTGCAACCCTAGTTCAGTTATGAGAATTGAAGTTTGAAGCCAGCCTAGTTAGAGCCTGGCTCAGAAATGGGCTCCAATAAAGTGTGTGTGTGGTGGGCAAGGGGTTTTGCAGTACATGAGAACACATGATAGAAATCATTAGGACTAATTTAAACTGATCTTCATATGTTTATAATTCTTTGTCTCCCCCTATGTATGTGTTTGGGTATGTGGGTTGCCATATGACTTATGGGCAGGTCAGAGGACAACTTGAGACAGTTAGTTCTCTCCTTCCAAATGTTGTTCTAGGGATCCAATAAGTTGGTCAGGCCTTGGAGACAAGAGCCTTTATCCAGTGAGTCATCTTGCTTGTTTATATGCATAAAATTCTTTAAAGTTACTGCTATTTTCTATGACATTTGAGCCTAAAAATATTAAGCACTTTTAATATTTGGTTATAACTTTAAATAAACTGATTTTAAAGGTAGCATGCTATTTATTTTTTATTTTTTTGGTATTTTGAGACAGGGTCTCTTTTCATATCTTTCACTGTTTTGGAACTTACTCTGTAGACCAAGCTCACCTTGAACTTACAGAGATCCACCTGTCTCTGCCTCTCAAGTGCTGGGACTAAAAGCATGCGACATCATTCTATTGATTTATTGATTTTATTGATTTTTATTGAGCTCTACATTTTTCTCTGCTTTCCTCCCTTTAACCCTCTCCTTTAACCCTCTCCCAAGGTCCCCATGCTCCCAATTTACTCAGGAGATCTTGTCTTTTTCTACCTCTCGTGTAGATTAGATCCTTGTAAATCTCTCTTAGGGTCCTCATTGTTGTCTAGGTTCTCTGGGATTGTGATTTGTAGGCTGGTTTTCTTTATGTTTAAAAACCACTTATGAGTGAGTACATATTATAATTGTCTTTCTGGGTCTGGGGTACCTCAATCAAAATGGTGTTTTCTAGCTCTACCCATTTGCCTGCAAATTTCAAGATGTCATTTTTTTCTGCTGTGTAGTACTCCATTGTGTAAATGTATCACATTTTCCTTATCCATTCTTTGGTCAAAGGGCATTTAGGTTGTTTCCAGGTTCAGGCTTTGAACATAGTTGAGCACATGTCCTTGTGTCACGGTTGAGCATCCTTCGGAGATATACCTAAAAGTGGTATTACTAGGTCTTGAGGAAGGTTGTTTCCTAATTTTCTGAGAAATCACCACACTGATATCCAAAGGGGCTGTACCAGCTTACACTCGCACCAGCAATGCCGGAGTGTTCTCTTTACCCCACAGCCTGGTGCCATGGAGGCCACAATAGGGTGTTGGATCCCTTGGGAATGGAGTTACATGAGCCGCCATATCAGTGCTGGAAATCAAACCTGGGGTTCTCTGGAAGAACAGCTAATGCTCTTAACCACTGAATTATCAGCCCTAGTATAAACCATTTATCAAAATGATTTAGGTTTCAACTTCCTAGAAAAAAAATAAAGTTTATAGAAACGAATATTTTTTTACTGAGTTATTAGTGAGTAATTATGTTGAGTCTATGAAGATAAACTTTGAAAAGAATGTTTTTTGTTTTTTCTTTTATTTCCAGTGCTGGGGATCAAATACAGGACAGGCATGTGTTCTACTGCTGAGCTCTATCTCTTGCTGAAAGCAGACTTTAATTTAATTAATTTATTTAAATTTTATTATGATATTTATCTCTCTATGTATGTGTATGGATATGCACATCTTGGCATGTGTGGAGGTTAGAGTACAAATTTTGAAAATCTACTTTCTCCTTCTATCTTGTGCATTGGAATACAGTTCAGCTCAGCAGACATAAGGGTGGGCATGTTTACCCACTGAGCCATTTCCCTAGCTCCAGAATCGCCTTTTAAAGGATGTGTAATTATTGGTGCTGGAGAGATGGGTTGATGGTAGGAGCACTGGTTGCTTTTGTAGAGGACCAAATGCCTAGCACTCCATGGCAGCTCACAATTGTCTGAATTCCAGTCCCAGGGCATGCATTCACAAGGTGTGAAGACACTGAGGCAAGCATTCATACACATAGAAAATGAAATTTTGCTGGATAGTGGTGCTGGTGGTGGCACATGCCTTTAATCCCAGCACTCAGGAAGCAGAGGAAGGCGGATCTCTTAAGTTCAAGGCCACCCTGGTCTATAGAGCTAGTTCCAGGACAGCCTAGGTTGTTACACAGTGAAACCCTGTCTCGAACAAAAGCCAAAAAAGAAAAAAAAATCATGTTTATTATACATTGTTATATATTTGCTTATATATTTTATATAGAAGATTCCTCTTCTGTATAATAGGATCTGTTGAGTAAATACTTATATTTTAATTATGGTAGAATCTTCCTTCATAGCATAAAAAAATTTAGTGCCTATTTGTTGAAGCTTACTTTAATATATTCTTTTAATTATTATGTGTTACGGCATTAATTATATTGATTGTAGTAAGTCTATATTTTTCCAGTCATTTTTTACTTGACTGTTTTTTTCCTTTTTGATAAATTCCTTATCTCTAAGAATTTTGGGAGGCTGGGTGCTGGAGATGCAGTTTCACAGTTTTAAGAGCCTGTAACTCCAGTTACAGAGGAATCTGACACCTATGGCCTCTGTGGGCTCTACATTCACATGCACATACTCCCACATACATAATTAAGCTAAAAATAAAATCTTTAAAAGAAAAGAATTCAGGGAGGGTTGGGGGTTGGGGATTTAACTCATTGGTAGACAAATTGCCACACAAGTACAAGGGCCTGGGTTCAGATCTTAGTTAGGAGTAGGGGTGGGGCAGAAAGGCCAAAATAATAACTGCAGCTGGATGTAGTCTGGAACAAGCTTTAATCCCAGCACCCAGGAGGCAAGGGCAGGTGGATCTCTGAGTTTCATGCCAACAGGGCTGCATAGTGAGACCTTGTTAGGTTGAGATGGGCAGATGGCTTAGTGGTTATGAGCATATACTGCTCTTAGAGAGGTCTCAAGTTCCCTTTCTAGCATCCATGTTGGGCTGCTTGCAACCACCTGTAATTGCAGCTCAGGGGATTCTGAGGTCTCAACTATGCATGTATCTCCCTTATCCCCCATAATTAAGTAATAGTAATCTTTTTTTGTTTTTGGTTTTTGTTTTTTTCAAGATAGGGTTTCTCTGTAGCTTTGGAGCCTGTCCTGGAACTAGCTCTTGTAGATCAGGCTGGGCTTGAAACTCACAGAGATCCTCCTACCTCTGCCTCCTGAGTGCTGATATTAAAGGTGTGCGTCTCCACCACCCGGCTAAATAATAGTAATCTTAAAAATAAATGTCTAAGGGACCTGAGATGGAAAGAGATCTTTTGTTCTTTCTACATTCTTCTTTGTAAACCCATTTTAGCTTTCTGTGCTAGATATTTTATTCTAGTTAATCTCTGTCTAGAAATCATTTACAACTTCTTTTTCTGATTACTGTAGTTTCTTAAAAAATCATGTTTGTTTCACTTGATAATTTGAATACATTCACAATTTAGAAGGAAAATAGGTGTCACAGTTTTTTATTTTGATATATTCACACTTTATTTTTAACAGAGAAGAAGTTCGTGCCCCAATTCCTCAAAAACAAGAAATATTGGTGGAGCCAGAACCTTTGTTTGGTGGTAAGTTCACTTTATTTGCTTAATTTTATTTGATTTTGTTATTGTCTGGGATTTTAATACACGAACTGAAGATATGAGGGCTTACTCAGAGATTATTTTGTAATTTAGAGAATCAATTCCTATCTTATATTTCTATATTCTTCCCCAGGTAAACTGCATTCCTTAACAGAGAATAATAACAGTAAGGAGGAAATTTACCAAAAAGAATTGCTATCTTTTATTGTAAGGGAGGGTGTAACTATAGCCTTTGCTGGTCTGGATCTCAGAGACTGCCTGCTCTATGCTCTACATTCCAAATTCCAGGATTAAACTTGTGTGCTACCGTGCCTGGCTCTCTCCCCTGACCCCAACATGCACTCCCTTTGGAATTGCTGCATGCCATGGAAATCAGTGTTATTATATTAAAAAGAATTTTTAATTTTATGTTGTGTCTTCTTCTAAATGTATATATTACTGATAGCTCAATATACATTTGACTTATTGTTCTTTATTGTTTTATATCCCTTGCCTGCTCTCATTTTAATATCTTCAAATGCTGCTCTTGTTTTGGATAAAGGAGAAAAATAGTCTTTATTCCATGTCAAAAAGAAAAAAAAAATTGTTAAAAAAATTGGGTGAATTCAGAACATATTAAAGTATGGGATATTTAATACGTTTTAAAGAACAGTAATAGTCTAATGAGTGCCTGCTTCCTTTTATGAGGCAAATATTTTTAGGTATTACTTAAAAAGTAGAAGATGAATCTTATTGTGGTAGGGCAAACAGATGGTGAAATGTATATTGTATTGAGAACACTAGTATAGAGATGGTTTGAAACATGAAAATAAGATACCTGTTTTAAGTTTTGTAGAAAACTAGGGTAGGAAAAAGAAATAATAATTTTTTACATGGTTTCTCTGTAGCTTTGGGGCCTGCCCTGGAACTAGCTCTTGTAGACCAGGCTGGCCTCGAAAAGAAATAATTTTTTAAAATTTTATTTATTTACTTATTTGAGACAGGGTCTCCTGTGTGTCCTTGGCTAGTCTGGAGCCTGTTATACTCTTAAACTCACAGAGATCCTCTTGCCTCTGTCTTTTGAATTCTGGGATTAAAGATGTGTGCCACTATACCAGGCAAGAAGGGGCGTTAATTTTGTTGTTGTTTTGTTTTTTGTTTTTTGAGACAGGATTTCTCTGTGGCTTTGGAGCCTGTACTGGAACTAGCTCTTGTTAACCAGGCTGACCTCAAACTCTCAGAGATCCACCTGCCTCTGCCTCCCAAGTGCTGGGATTAAAGGCATGTGCCAGCACTGCCCGGCCTGCTTTAATTTTTTTAAAGGATTAAAAAGTTATCCATGTGCTGGGGTGATGACTCCAATGTTAAGAACACTGACTGTTCTTCCAGAGGTCCTGAGTTCAATTCTCAGCAACCACAGGGCGGTTCACAAACATCTGTAATAAGATCTGGTGCCCTTTTCTGGCCTGTTGGGATACATATAGGCAGAATGCTATATAATTAACAAATCTTTTTTTTTTTAAAGTTATCCATTAAGTGTCAATACTTCCTTCCTAAGTAGAGCGCTTGCCTAGCATGTGTGAGGCATTAGGTTTAATCCCTAGCATTACAAAAATTCCATCTGTATTGAACATAGACTTTTTTCTTGTCAGTATTCCCTAAACAGCAAAACAATCATTTAGAAAGCATTTATATTACATTAGGTATAGTAAGTAATCTAGAGATGGTGTAAATTATAAAGTACATTGTGTGTACATGTGCATGCATATGAAGGCCAGAGGTTGTAATCATCCTTAGTTGCTCTTCTACCTTATTCATTGAGGCAGGGTTTCTGAGTCAAACCCAGAGCACTCTGATATGGTTGGTTTTTCTGTCCAGCTTGTGCTGGGGATCCCATCTTTGCATTGTGTTGTGTGACAAAACTTTTCCTGGGAGAGGCAACACACTCACATCAACTCACCTCAGATAGGGATCCCATTACAGACCAAGTATCAATGCCATCAAAGTCCAACTTGTTGAACTAATGAGTTTAATTGGGGTTACTTACAGGAATATGGGTGAGGGGTCACAAAGACATCTGTATCACCAAAGCCCACCTAGCGGGAATCTGGAGCACACTGTACAGGTTGGAGAGTGTCCTTTCTAAGTTGATCTAACCCTCTTCCAGGCAGCTCAGCTAGTTTCTGTTTCTTCCAGGCAGTTGGTCTGATCCAAGAGTCTTCTTTGTAGCTTAGCTTTTATTGCTAACTTTTTCAAGAAGCGGCCTATTGAATCTGGTAAGTTTCAGGGACTTCCTGAAGCTGTTTTGAGATGTTTACTTTCCTACTTAAGGAGCTTCCTGCAGGATAGACTGCTTTAATCTCTAAGGAAATTTATACAACATCTTCCAAGGCTGGGATTACAGGTGGGTTGTTGTTTTAGGGTTTCTATTGCTGTGAAGAGACACCATGACCACAGCAACTCTTATAAAGAAAACATTTAATTGGGGCTGGCTTACAGTTCAGAGGTTTAGTCATTATTGTCATGGTATTAAGCATGGTGGTATGAAGGTAGATATGGTGGTAGAGAGGTAGCTGAGAATTCGACATCTTGTGAGGCAGCAGGAAGTGGTTTGCTTCCACAGTGACACACTTCCTCTAACAAGACTGCACCTCCTAATAGTGCTGTTCACTTAGGGGCCATTTTCTTTCAGACCACTATAGTTTCCGAGCCCATTGTGCATTTTACCTTGGTCCTGGGGATCCAGACTTAACTACTCAGGTCTGCATAGTAAGCGCTTTTGCTGGTAAGATGTCATCCTATCCTGGATAGTCACCTACAGGTTGTGCATACTGAGAGATGGCAATGTGTTAGACAGCTTCATGTTATAGTAATAAGATGTTTGAGTTAGTTGTCTTGAAAAGAGGGCACTATTTTAGTTTACTTTTGAAGGTTTCAGTTAGTCCCTTTGCTTGTGGCAAGGTAGTATACATTATAGTGAACACATATGGTAGAAGTTACTCAGTTCTTGGCAGCTGAGAAACAGAAACAGTAATAAAAGAGACCAGGGTCTCATGCTCCCATCAAGAGCACAGCCCAAAGTGACCAAAGCTTCTCTGTTAGGTCCCACTTCTCAAAGGTTCACATAGTGCTCATAGTGCTGTGGTGGGAACCAGGCCATTATCACAAAGAGCTTTGAGATGACACCCAAATCATAGGAAAAAGGATTTCCTTCAAAGCTGTTGAATAGAGATGCTATATCCTCAATACAAAGCAAGTAAAAGAAAGGTCAAAGTCTCTTGAGACTGCCTGCAACTCAGAACAACAAATTTTATTGAGACAGAATGTAGAGTTGATTAGATTTTAGCTTGCACAACCCGTTTTAAAAAGATCTATCATTTTCTTATTTATTTATTCATTTCATTCATTTATTTTTTACTCTGTGAACCATGCTGGTCTTGAACTCAGAGATCCACCTGTCTCTGCCTTTTGAGTGCTAGGATTAAAGATGTGCACTCACTGTCCAGCTCAAGATTTATTTTTTTTTAATTTTTAGTTTGTATATGTGTGTGTACACATATGTGTCAGTGCAGTTACCCATGGAGGCCAGGAGAGAAAATGGGATATCTTGGAGCTGGTATTACAGGCTCTGTCTCTGTCTCTTTCTGTGTGTGTGTCTGTGTGTGTGTGTGCATGCTCACTTTTATCTGGAGCTGGCATTACAGGTAGGAGTGTGTATATGCCTGTCCATGCCTGTCCAAGGAGGCCAGAAGAGGTCATTAGATTCCCTGGATCTGGAGTTAGAAGTAGTTGTGCACCAGTTGATTGGGTGCTGGTAACTAAACTCAGACCCTTTGAAAGAGTAGTGTATTCTTCTTAACTGTTTAACCAACTTTCACAACCCCAGTTTAGCACAAATCTTTAAGGAATCACCGCTACTTAATTTTTGGTGTGGTATCAAAAAATATTCATATTTATCTAAAATACTATTTCTTTACTACTGTATTTCTGTGTGGGGCTGGATTTTAACATTCTTTTTATACTTGAATTTAAATAAAGCAATAGATTTTAAATTATGCAGATGGTATGAAAGTTCCAGTTTTTCTCTTAAGCTAGATATTAGCAGAGATTTATGAAAATATGAAAACAGTGTTGCTCTCCTTACTAAATTGGTTTTATCTGCTAGTCCTTGTATTCCCCTAGGGCTGTCCTGTGTGTATGGATTTCTGTTAACTTTTTGTAGCTTAGTCTTTTTGGCCTTAATGAATAACATGCCTACTGAGTAAACAGAAAGATGATTACAGACAGAAGAATGGTGCTTGCTTGTGGTAGCTAGTTTGCAAGAATGAGAGGGCACTTGGAAAAAAGGTCGCAGGGCGAGAAGTGTTGTAGCTTTAAGAGAGGCTCTTAGTGAAGGTATGATAAATGAGGGGGGAGCAAATACCAGGTGATGAGCCCAAAAAATAATAGGAGGTGGGTAGAGGGCTAGTGATATAAAGTAGTAGTAAAAGCCTCAAGGTGACCTGGTGCCTCCCAAAAGAATGAAAGAGAGGTAAAATATGCTGGCCTATCAGCTGGTTGCTCTTGGTGGATTGGAAATAGAAAATCCCACATTACACTGGTATTCTGTGTCTTGTCGTATAACATACTTGCTTTGTCAATTGTTAGGTTATAAACTGTCAGAAGGGTTGTATAAAAGTGCTTGCTGTGCACCGATGACCTGAGTTCCATCTCTGGAACCCCTGGTTGAAGGAGAGGACCAACTCCTGAAAGTTGTCCTCTGATCTGTACACATGGGCTGTGGCAAGCACACACATTAAAAAATAAAAGTTTAAAAATCCTATCACTTAACTAGTTTTCAGAAGACATTGTGTGGGGGCCAGGTATGGTAGTACACGACTGTAATTCTAGCACTTAGAAGGTCGAGGTAGTAGTAGATTCTGAGCTCCAAGCTATTCTGGGCTAGGTACAAGGGCTATCTTTAAAAAAAAACCAAAGCAACAACAAAGGCACTCACTGAACCTAAAGAATTCCTGCTCCAAACATACATTTTAAATAGACACTATTAATTAAAAATAGTTCGAAGATTGGAAAGAATCACAATTCTTCAATTTTATTTTTTAAATCGGAAAGAAGAGCAGAATGAAAGAGATTAGGTTTAAATTTTTTAAAATTTGGGCTAACTATTTAAAAATTTAATACTAATTATTTTAGAAAGTCTCTTCCTGAAGGTAATTGTGATTCTTTTGTTTATGAGACAGTCTTATGTAGTACAGTCATGAACTTACTTTGTAGCCTTTTATGACCTTCAGTCTCCTATTCCTACTGAGATTCCAGGCATGTAGCACTATTTCTGGCATTATAATTATGATAGTTTAGTATAAATATTGGTGATCTTGTGTGCTTATATGAATGAACTCAACTCATGTAATCAAAGATGACTTTAAATTTCTGCTATGATTACCGGCATATATCACCACTCTAGGTCTATGAGGTACTCAGGATTGAAGCCAGGGCTTCATGCATGCTGGGCAAGCACTACCAACTGAGTTTTATTGTTAGCCCTGAGTTTCTAAGTTTTGGTTTTGAAAATTTTAATTTGTGGTGTGTGTGGTGTTTGTGTGGGTGTTCATGTGCACGCATACATACACGTGTGCCCACACAGTCACGCACACAAACCACCACAAAAGGAAATTGGATTCCCTGGAGCTAGAGTTACAGATAGTTGTGAGCTAACCCATGTGGATACTTCCTGGGAACTGAACAAAACAGCAGTTGCTTTTAACCGCTGAGCTATCTATTTTGTAATTTTAATTGTTTTTCTTTTAACTGAGTGATTCTTTTTGGTTTTTCAAGACAGGGTTTCTCTGTGTAGCTGTGGCTGTCCTGGAACTCTCTATAGACCAGCCTGGCCTTGAACCTACAAGATCTGCTTGTCTCTGCCTCCAGAGTGCTGGGATTAAAGGTGTTCGCCACCACAGCCTGGCATATATACATATATGTCAATTTAAAGTGTTACACTGAAAGAATTTATTTAACATATCCATTTTCAGTTGGCCATGGTGTATATACCTTTACATCCCAGCTCTCAGACAGACTGATCTGGTGGTCAATCTGGTTTATATAGTGAGGTACAGGTCAGCCACAGCTGTATGGACAACAGGCTCCGTCTCAAAAGGCAAAACAACATCAACAGAGCTCCATGAGTATGATATGTATGGGTAATAAAGTTTGAAAACATTTTTCTAAGAAGAAAGTAGCATTTCAATTAGTATTTAATTAGTATCAATTCTAAATCTTATGTAAAATATATAAAAATGGAATATAGGTTCTTTAGAAGGACAGTAGAAGAACTTTGTCCTGTGTAATCATGAGAACACTTTAGAAATTTACAGTGTATTTTTTGGTGTTTATGATTCTACGTGTGCATCCACTAAGACAGAATTCTTAAATCTTGGGGCTTAGGATTTACATAAGGGCTAGGACTGAAGGAAGAGCACTTGCCTAGCATTTTTTCCCTCCTAAGACATGATCTCACTGTGTAGCTCTAGATCATTCTGGCTTTGAACTCACAGAAGTATGCCTGTTTCTGCCTTAGAAATACTGGGATCAAAGGTATGTGATGACGTGAGACCCTCTCTACAAAGAAAAGAATTTGCAGCCAGACAGTGGTGGCTCATACTATTTAATCCCAGCACTCAGAGGCAGGTGGATCTCTGAGTTCAATGTCAACATGGTCCACAGAGCAAGTTCCAGGACAGCCAGAGCTACAGAGAGAAATCCTGTAAAACCCTCTAAAAACCAAACACACACACACACACACACACACACACACACACACACACACACTAAAGGACTTGACTTGTGTTGCGCCAGGTCAAAGAGTGATTAATCCTTTAAACTGAATTAAAAGATTTTTTTATTTTAAATTTTTTTATTGATATTGATTGAACTCTACCTTACTCTTTCACAGAACTGGAAACAAATAAATGATTTTGGCTAATTGTTTGTTGCATACAACATAGTAGATTTCTTTTTCTTTTTTTTTTAAAGATTTATTTATTAATTATGTATACAGAATCTGTCTGCATGTATCCCTGCAGACCAGAAGAGGGTACCAGATCTTATTATAGATGGTTGTGAGCCACCATATGGTTGCTGGGAATTGAACTCAGGAGCTTTGGAAGAACAGTCAGCGCTCTTAACCTCTGAGCCATCTCTCAGCCCCCCCCTTTTTTTATTGATATACAAGATTTTTCTCTGCTCCCCTCCCTGCCTCTCCCCACCTCAACCCTTCCCCAAGGTCCCCATGCTCCCAATTTACTCAGGAGATCTTGTCTTTTCTACTTTCTACTTCCCATGTAGAATAGATCTATGTAAGTCGCTCTTAGTATCTGCATTGTTGTCTAAGTTCTCTGGGATTGTGGTTTGTAGGCTGGCTTTCTTTGCTTTATGTTTAAAAACCACCTATGAGTGAGTACATGTGATAATTGTCTTTCTTTGTCTGGGCTGCCTCACTCAAAATAATGAGCTCCATCCATTTACCTGCAAAATTCAAGATGTCATTATTTTTTTCTGCTGTGTAGTACTCCATTGTGTAAATGTACTACATTTCCTTATCCATTCTTTGGTAGAGGGGCATTTAGGTTGTTTCCAGGTTCTGGCTATGACAAACAAAGCTGCTATGAACATAGTTGAGCACATGTCCTTGTGGCATGATTGAGCATCCTTTGGATATATACACAAAAGTGGTATTATTGGGTCTTGAGGAAGGTTGTTTCCTAATTTTCTGAGAAATCGCCACACTGACATCCAAAGGGGCTGTACCAGCTTGCATTCCCACCAACAATGCAGAAGTGTTCCCTTTTCCCCACAAGCTCTCCAGCATAAGTTGTCATCAGTGTTTTTTTATCTTGGCCATTCTTACAGGTGTAAGATAGAATCTCAGAGTTGTTTTGATTTGCATTTCTTTGATGACTAAGGATGCTGAACATTTCCTTAAGTGCTTTCAGCAATTTTAGATTTTTCTGTTGAGAGTTCTCTATTTAGGTCTGTATTCCATTTTTTTAAAAATTGGATTATGTGATGTTTTGGTGTCCAATTTCTTGAGTTCTTTGTATATTTTGGAGATCAGACCTCATTCTGATGTGGGGTTAGTGAAGATCTTTTCCCATTCTGTAGGCTGTTGATTTGTCTTGTTGACCGTGTCCTTTGCTTTACAGAAGCTTTTCAGTTTCAGGAGGTCTTATTTATTAATTGTTTCTCTCAGTGTCTGTGCTGCTGGTGTTCTATTTAGGAAGTGGTTCCTCGTGCCAATGCGTTCACATGTACTTCTCATTTTCTCTTCTATAAGATTCAGTGTGACTGGCTTTATGTTGAGGTCTTTGATCCATTTGGACTTGAGTTTTGTGCATGGTGATAGATATGGGTCTATTTTCATTCTTTTACATGTTGATATCCAGTTATGCCAGCACCACTTGTTAAATGTGCTTTCTCTTTTCCATTTGATATTTTTTTGCTTCTTTGTCAAAGATCAGGTGTTCGAAAATGTGTGGATTGATGTCCGAGTCTTCTATTTAGTTCCATTGAGCCTCCTGTCTGTTCTTATGCCAATACCAGGCTGTTTTCAGTACTATAGCTCTGTAGTAGAGCTTGAAGCCAGGGATTGTGATGCTATCCTGGGTTTTTTGTTTTTCTAAATGAAGTTGAGTACTGTTCTTTTGAGGTCTTTGAAGAATTTTGCTGGGATTTTGATGGACATTGTGTTAAATCTGTAGATTGCTTTCGGTATGATTGCCATTTTTACTGTATTAATTCTGCCTACCCAAAACCATGGGAGGTCTTTCCACTTTCTGGTGTCTTCTTCAATTTTTTTCTTCAAAGATTTAAAGTTCTTGTCATACAAGTCTTCCACTTGTTTGGTTAGAGTTACTCTGAGATATTTTATGCTATTTGTGGCTATTGTGAAGGGTGTTGATTTTCTGATTTCTTCCCTAGCCCTTTTATCATCTGTGTACAGAAGGGCTACTGATTTTTTTTTTTCGAGACAAGGTTTCATCTGTACCTTTGGAGTGTGTCCTGGCACTAGCTCTTGTAGACCAGGCTGGCCTCAAACTCACAGGGATCCACCTGCTCTGCTTCCCAAGTTCTGGGATTAAAGGCTTGCGCCACTACTGCCCGGCTCCCTTTTTATTTTCTTTTTGGTTTTGTTTTTCAAGACAGGTTTCACTGTGTAACTCTGGCTGTCCTGGAATTTAGTAATTTATTTTTTATTTTTATGCACATTGGTGTTCTTGCTTTCGTGTATGCCTGTGTGAGGATGTCAGATCCCCAGGAACTGGAGTTACACAGTTATGAGCTGCCGTGTGGGTGCTGGGAATTGAACTCAGATTCTCTGGAAGAGCTGTTTGTGCTCTTAATTGCTGAGCCATCTCTCTAGCTCTGATTTTTTCCTTACTTTTAGGCATTATTAAAAATATGAACATTTTAAAAATACATATGGGGCTGTAGAGACGACTCAGTGGTTAAAAACATTGACTGATTCTTTTGAAAGGACAGAGGTTCAGTTCCCAGAACCTATGTAGTGGCTTATAACTGTCTATAACTCAAGCTTTAAGGCATCTGACACTCTCTTCTGGCCACATGCTACACAAACTTACATTGTAGGGAAAAATTACATACACATAAAAATAAAACAAGAATGCTTATATAAATAAGGAGTATTTTTAGAATTTTCAAAATTAATGTTTTAATTTTTTTTTTTACCAATTCTGTTTTTCTTCTACAGCCCCTAAAAGACGAAGGCCTGCACGTTCAATATTTGATGGTTTCCGAGATTTTCAAACTGAAACTAGTAGGTATTTGTGAACTAGTCTCAGCGCTATTTTCCATTCCACTTCCTTTCTGTTAAAAAGAAAAGAATGTTTAGTATTTGTCTTCATTACTTTGAGGATTCACCATGTTTAAGAAGTGAAATAATAATGACATCAAAATGTTGGGTGAAGATACTGGCTAGTTTGATCTCTAGGATCCACATGATAAAAAGAGAGAAACTGACTCCTGCAAGTTGTACTTTGACTCCGCATATGTACCATGACATACATACATGTACATGTATATACAGATACTGTCCTAGTTAGGGTTACTGTTGCTGTAATGAAACACCATGACCATCTTTAACTTAGGGAGGTGTCAAAGACCAGCATCAACAAAACTTGTATGGTTCAGGGTAAGAACATGAATAGAATTATTAAATAAAAGAAACAGAGATATAAGAGAAATAAGAGAGAAACATATAAGGGGAGGGAGGAGGCAACAGACTTGATTAACATGATATAAGGAATAGACTTGAATTCTCTGACCTTTGGTCCAGATGGAGTGGCTCCAGCTCTATACCCAAAATGCTAGTTGACCACACCCTGGGTCAGAATCTCTCATTTGTAGCCACACTTGTTGTCAACAACTTTGAGAGAGCAAAAATAAGCTCAAAGTCTCTGACCTCCAGTCGTGGTGAAGCAGGATCACAACTGTGGGTCCCCACGGGGAGGAAAGGATTTATTTGGCTCGTGTCAGGACAGGAACTCAAACAGGAAAGGAACTTGGAGGAAGGAACTGATGCAGAGGCCATAGAAGGGTGCTGCTCACTGACTTGATTACCCATGGCTTGCTTAGCCTGCTTTCTTGTAGAACCAAGGACTACCAGCCTAGGGGTGGTACCACCCACGATTGGTTGGGCCCTCCCCCATCAATCACTAATTAAGAAAATGTACTACAGCAGTGGGGGAGGGGTCATACATCAGGAATCCTGCATATCAGATATTTGCATTATAATTAGTAACAATAGCAAATACAGTTATGGAGTAGCAATGAAAATAATTTTATGGCTTGGGGGTCACCACAACATGAAGAACTGTGTTAAAGGGTTACAGCATTAGGAAGACTGAGGACCACTGCCCTATAGGCTTGCCTGTAGCCAGCTTAGTGTTACAGAGTCATTTTCTTAATTGAGTCTCCTTCCTCTGATGACTCTACCTTGTTAAGTTGACATAAAACTAGTCAGCACAGTTCATGCCTTTCTGTGGTTCAGCTCAGAAGTATCTTGGAAGTGTCTCAGAAGTATACTTTTAAGAGTCTAAAGAAAGGACAAATTTGTTCGTTTATTTATTTGTTGGGGGTGGTGTGTAGGCCATGATAATGTGTGTGTTCTCTAACAAGAGAATAGCTTATTAGAGTTAATTCCTACCACATGGGTCCTGGGGATTGAACTCAGGCCATCAGGTTTGGCAGCAAGTACCCTGACTTTCTGAACCATCTAGCTGTCCCAGGACAGTTGTTTTTTAGATAATGAGAAATGCTTGGTCTGTATCTGGTGTTGTATCTGTGCCCCTTTAAGGCAAGGATAGGTCCAGTGACTTTGGAAAAAGTTGAAAGAGAAGGCTTAAGTTATCAAAGGAATCTGTGTTTTTCTAGTAAATGGGGACAGCAGTGTCCATAACTTCTACTGCAAGTATTTAAAAACTGGGAGCTAGCTGCAATAGATGTGTTAGGGTCATTATCAAACTAGAGAAATGATTCTGAAAGTTTTCTTCTGTGTTGTTTATAAATATGTGAAAGAGTTTGCTTTGATGGTGTGTGTGTGTGTGTGTGTGTGTGTGTGTGTGTGTGTGTGTGTGTGTATTATTTTGCTGGCAACAAACAGGGTCTTGAATATTCTAGGCAAGCAAGCGTTCCACCCCTCAGGTATATCCTCATATCAAGGTGAATTCAGTTTTGTTTTAAATGGTGGTGGATACTAAATGGGTGCCTGTGTGTACTAGATAAGTACTGAGCTAGATCTCCAGCTGCCTTTCCTTCTTACTGTGAGACAGACAATCTCTTACTAGGTTGTTCAGATTGGACTTGAACTCACTCTGTGGCTCAGGATTTTTTGTTTTTTGAGACAGGGTTTCTCTGTGTAACAACCTTGACTGTCCTGGAACTTACTTTGTAGAACAGGCTAACCTTGAACTCATAGCAATCTGCCTGTGCCCCTTGAGTGCTGGGGTTAAAGCCAAGTGCTACCACACCTGGCTGAACTTCTTGTGTTAGCCTGCACCACCAGGCCTGGCCCAACATGACTATTTGTAACTAATTTAGTATTCTACTTTTATCCTTTGGCTAGGGAACAACACAAAATCCTGGAATATTTTTTTGCCCCCCTTTGTATTTTCTTTTAGTTATTTGCTTTTTGTATTTGAGGCTAAGCATACTGTTCAGTAATTCTTTCAGTCAATATAAGGTCTTTTGTTTATTATGGAATTTAACACTTTCATTTTATGACTAATTAAAACTTTTCCCATCCTTCTGTATTGCAGTTAGGCAAGAACAGGAATTAAGAAATGGAGGAGCAATAGATAAGAAACTAACCACCCTTGCAGATCTGTTCCGACCCCCAATCGACTTGATGCACAAAGGCAGCTTTGAAACAGTAAGTTTTTGGAGATTGTATACTAAAGCTGTGAACTGGTTTACAATTTTAGTGTATTTTTTTTCCTCTTTCCTTTTTCTTGAGACAGGGTCCTACCATGTAACCTGGACATATTATATTGACCATGCTGTCCTCAAAATCAGAGATGGGTCTGCCTCTACTTTCTCTGTGTGCCACCATGCCTTTTAAATTTAATTTTATATTTTTCAGTATATAGAGAATTGGTATCCTAACTATTTCTGCATAATATGCTTAAGGGTTACACTGGGTTATATTTTTACTGGCAATAAATGACTTAACATTTTTAACAACGGTGTATGAGGTTGATTATTTTGAGGGCCTTTGATTAGCTTTGTGTGGCATCATTGTAGAACCTCTACCACTTTGAAAGCTTCTTTTTTAAAAACTTAGTTTTGTAAATGTATGTATCTTTTACTATTGCTAGGTATGCAGTGTAATGTTTATTAACCATTTATAAATTGTTTGTGTTTTTCTTTTGCTTATATTGTAGTCTCCCCCTTATCTGTAGTTTCGATTAGGTTTAATTTACATGAAATCTCAAAATATTAAATGGAAAGTTTCAGAAATAAAAGTTGCTATGGTGTTTTGTTGTTGTTTGTTTGATTTTTTTTTTTGTTTTGTTTTGTTTTTGAGACAGGTTTTCTCTGTTTGCTTTGGAGCCTGTCCTGGAACTCACTCTGTAGACCAGGCTGGCCTCGAACTCAGAGAGATCACCTGCCTCTACCTCCCGGGTGCTAGGATTAAACATGTGCACCACCTGGCTGAAAATTGTTATGCTTTAAGTTATGCATTGTTCTAAGTAGTGTGATGAAATCTTGACATCTACTAAGGACAATGTATCTATATAATATCTGTTACCTACCTGTTTATCATTTAGTTAGCTGATCTGGGTAATATAAATTGATCAGCCTGCTGGGGTGGTAGCGGTGCATGCCTAGCACTAGGGAAACCAAGGCAGGGGTTGTAACGTGAGGGCCAGCTTGTTGGGGTTTCTGTCCTGCCCAGTACCCCAACAAGCCAGCAAGTCCCAAGGAAAATCACATGGAGTCTACATCAGGTTATAAACTGATTGGCTCATTTGGTCACGCTTCTTGTTAACTCTTATAACTTATATTAACCCATTATTCTCATCTATGTTAGCCATAATGGCTCCATACCTTTCTCAGCTGGGCAAGTTACATGCTGCCTCTTCCGTGGTCTGCACAGGAGTGGCTGAGGAACCTTTCTCCTCCCTAGCCTTATCCTATTCTCATTACTCCGCCTCTACTTCCTGTCTGGTTGACCCGCCTATACTTCCTGCCTGGCCAATCAGCGTTTTATTAAAATACATGATTGACAGAATACAGATAATTCTCCCGCATCAAGGGGTATCTCTAAATTCAAGACTAGCCTGATCTTCAGATTGAGTTCTAGGACACCTGTGGCTACCCAGAGAAGAAACCCTGTCTTGGAAAAACAAAAACAAAAAATTGCTCAATTTATAATAGCTTCATTTTATTTATTTGTGTTTTTTTGGTGGGGGGAGTGTTGGGTGGTTTGTTTGTTGTTTGTTTTTTGTTTTGGTGTTTTGTGTAACTTTGGAGCCAAGTTGGCCTTGAACTTACAGAGAATTTGCTTGCCTCTTCCTCCCAAGTACTGGAATTAAAGGCATAGTTCTTTCATTTTTGAGGCAGGGTCTTACTATGTAGCTCTTAGACCAGACTGGCCTTGAACTCAGAGAGCCACCTGTTTATGAGATTAAAGGTGTGCACCACCACACCCAACTCAATTTGTAATATCTTTGTTTGTTTGGTTGGTTGGTTTGTTTTTTCCAGACAGGGTTTCTCTGTAGCTTTGGAGCCTGTTCTGGAACAAACTCTTATAGACCAGGCTGACCTTGAACTCACAGAGATCCACCTGCCTCTGCCTCCCAAGTACTGAGATTAAAGATGTGTGCCATCACCTTCCAGCTTCAGTTTGTAATAACTTAATGCTTGTGCTTAAATAACTTAATTGTAACCCAAAATTTAACTAGTGATGTTGGTAATTGGGTATATCATAGGCAAATTATAAAGTGTTTACTATAATTAAAAGGGTGATAATTCTTGGTTTATAGTAAAAATAAATTATCCATGAAATTGTGAAGAAGGGACTTCTTCAAAAGAATTTTGAACTACTTTTCCTGTCATATTCGACATTGTAAAAGTTTGGTCTCCATGTGCCAGTGCTTAGTTAGAATGGAGAATACATTAAATTTGTGTATATTTTTTGTTATTTGTGGTTTCATGATGACAGAAGTCAGAAAAATAATCCCACACCAGTTCAGAATTATGAATACTAAAAGGGTTATTTATTTAAGGAGAAACTTACAGATTACTGTCCTAGATAACAGTCCTCTGACTGAACACAAACAGAGTCTAGCAGCCAGAAACAAAAGTGTGGGGCACATACTTTACAGCTGCTTTTACAGTATAAGAGACCATGCCCAAGTGGGCTGGTATCTTAAAGGCTATTGGCTGAAGGAATGGAATGTGCTCCCACAGCAGTTTCAGATAAATACTGAATATATATTAGAAGTACTAACATATATTAGAAATATGTCCGGATCTAATTACAAAATATATTCTTTCCCCAGTTCTTCCTAGCTTTATCTTTTCTAAACCTAAAGGAAAACTTCCTGGGGCAGGTTTACTTGATTGTTAACTTTTAAGCAGAGCTAGGGAATATGTTCCCTTCTCACCACAGTGGTAATGACTGTCATTGAGAAAACAGCAGTAGGAACTGGAGAGATGACTTAGATGACTTAGCAGTTAAGAGCATTAGCTGCTCCTGCAGTGGATCCAGATTTATTTTCCAGCACCCACATGGTGACTTACAACTGCAGTTCTAGGGGATCCAATACCTTCTTCTGGTCTCCACAGATAGCAGGCATGTACATAAACTCATAAACATGCATTCAAACACATAAAAATAAACAAACCTTTAAAAACAAACAAGTAAATAAAACAAAACTATCACATTTTCAAGATACTTGGTATTTCCAGAGAGGATTTGCTGGCTGGTAAGACTGTTGAATGTGGGGTTCCAACAGTTAGCTCCATGCCAGTATCTCCCTTTCTCTTTATACTTACTGAAGTTTTCTAAAGGAACAAAATCAAGACTATTGTGCATAGTATTACAGAAAAAAATTTAAAATAAGGAATTTACTAGGTTGACTTAATGATATCCACTGGCAGATAGTTCAACAGTGACTGTCTGTGTACTTGAGCTGCTCAATCCAGGAAGTAGGTTGCTTCAGCCTTTCTATCTGGTGTTGAAGGCCTAGAAACTCCCTGGAGAGCTGAAGTCTGATGATGACAATGGCCAAATGTGTACACTGAGAAAGAAAGGGACTTACAGGGATGTACACACTTACTTCCTCCAATTTTCATTCACTCAGTGGCTGGTGCCAGCCAACTTCTGGGTGGGCCTTTCTTCCCAGTCCTAAAGGTCTGTGTTCTCTAAAGTGCAATTTCACCAGTTCTGATTTCTCCTAATTCACTCAACTTGATAGCTGTCACAGGATTATGTATATGCAAAATAATAATGGTAAATGAAAAAACTATTTGTCATTTAAAGATTTGTTATTTGTCTGCGTATATATGCATGTGCATGAAGTTGTCCCCAGAGACCAGAAGAGGGCATCAGATCCTCTGGAGATGTGACCCACTGGGGATAGGTGCTGGGAACCAAACTCCATTCCTCTGCAAGAGTGTCAAGTACTTTTATCTTCTAGCCCGTATCTCCAGCCTCTAGATATCATTTTACTTATTAATTATTTGATAATTTATTTTTTCTTTCTTATTTTGGCAACAGAGTTTGAGACAGGGTCTCTCTGTATAGCCCTTGCTTTCCTGGAGCTCTGACCCAGAACTTCACCTGCCTCTGTCTACTCAGTGCAGCTACCCAGTTTACAACAAGGTGTGAACCACCCACACCCTGATAGGATTTGTTACAGTGTATTTTAATCATACTCATTCCCTATTCCCCTAACTCCTCCCAGCTTCACATTTCCCACCTGGGTACTCCCTCTCAACTTTGTAGCCTCTGTCCCTGCCTTGTCTAAAACCATCAAGACCAATTTGTGCTACCCTTACATAGAATGGTCCAGGGGTGCATGGAGCATCCACTGGAGCATGGTCACTCTATCAGGAATGACACTTCTAAATTTTCTGCCCTGGCTGTCTTGCAACTGTCTCTGTACACCAGACTGACCTCAAACTCAGTGATCCTCCTGCCTCTGCCGCTCAAGTGCTGGGATTAAAGGTGAGCGCCACCACTGCTTGGCTAGAAACTATTTTTTTTTTAATCAATGTTTAACTTTACTTTTACAGGCCAAAGAGTGTGGCCAGATGCAGAATAAGTGGCTGATGATAAACATTCAAAATGTACAAGACTTTGCATGCCAGTGCCTCAACCGTGATGTGTGGAGCAATGAAGCTGTGAAGAATATTATCCGGGAACATTTTATTTTCTGGCAGGTGAGAAGGATAGTTAATTAGAAATTTTGTAATATTTTTTGTAGTCTAGGATGTTGTGGAGGAGGAATGGTGTTACAAACAGGGAAAAGTGAATTCATTTATGACATAAGTTACCTGTAATGGTTAAATATGTGATGCTCATGCTTAGTAGCATCTTGACGATCAATCTACAGCTGTACAGTTCAGTAGAAGAACAGTAAAAGCCCACACAGTTTACATTTTTCCAGAAATACCAACTGAAAAGGTTCAAAGGAAACAGGTGAAATTAATATTCTTTAAATCAATGGATTATATATATTTATATATAACATTAACATTTTAATGTCATGCTCTGTGGGTGTTAAATTCTCAATATATGGTATGTAATTCATGCTTAGTGCATGGAATTAGTCAATTTCCACTATTTCATATCCATACAAGACAAATGGCCATGTGGAAATATTTTAGAACTTTGGAGAAACATTTAAAAAGTTGTGTTTTAGCTTGAGTTTGTTACTCTTTTACTGTGCTTTCTTAGCTTAATATTCCTCTGTGTTCAGATGTAATATCTTTTTGCATAAATTATCTAGTTAAGTTAAACTAGGTAGCTTACCTCTAACTTCCCTTTTGTTTTACTCTTCTTGTTTGGTTGGAGTTTTTCGTTTGTTTGTTTGTTTGTTTAGAAGAGGCTTACTGCTGGGGATTCAACCTGGGTCCTCTTGCAAGCTAGGCAAGTGCTCCATCATTAAGCTAATCTCCACCCTCCTTTTTAGTTCTTTTGTTGTTTGTTTTTTCAAGATGTGGTTTCTCTATAGTCCTGGCTATCCTGGAACTCACTCTATAGACCAGGCTTACTTTGAACTCAGAGATCAAGCTGCCTTTGCCTCCTGAGTGCTGGGATTAAAGATGTGCGCCACTAGAGTCCACTTCTTTTTAGCTTTTGAAACCACTCCAAGTAGGCCTTAAACTTGTGATCCTCTGACCTCAGTCACCTGAGTAGCTGAGGATTATAGCCTAGGTAGGCCCAGTTTCAATTTCTAGTTTTTAAAAGTTACAGAAAATAACAGAGTAAACATAATATTTTCCTTTTCTAAGATATATTACTACTGATGCTATTAATTTACCTGTTTGTATTTTACAGCCTGATAAAGTGGGATTTCTGGTTTTTTAACTATTGTTATTATAAGTTTGTGTGTGTATACTGTATGGCTGTGTGGTGTGGAGGACTGCGGATAAATTTTGGAAATTGGTTGTCTCCTTCCATTATGGGTTCTGGGGATCAAACTCAGGTTGTCAAACTTGTGCTGAAACCCTTTTACCTGTTGAGTCATCTTGGCCTCTGAGATTGGTGTTTTTTTGAGTTTTTGTTTTGGTTTGTTTTGGTTTGGTTTTTGGTTTTTTCGAGACAGGATTTCTCTGTGTCACCCTGACTGTCCTGGAACTCACTCTATCGACCAGGCTGGCTTTGAATTCACAGAGATCCACCTGCTTCCACCTTCTGAGTGCTGCTGAGGTTAAAGGTGTGTGCCATGATCACCTAGCTCTGTGATTGTTTTTAATGACAGAATTTCTTTTATTTCATTCAAATATTGACTGAACATTTCTGCCTAATAAAATGTTGGGTTTTCAAATTTATAATCTTAATATATTGTGATTTATTTATTTTTAATTTTTATGATTTATTTATCTTTTTATTTTATGTGCATTGGTGTGAAGGTATCAGGTCCTCTGGAACTGGATTTTCAGACAGTTGTGAGCTGCCATGTGGGTGCTGGGAATTGAACCCGGGTCCTCTGGAAGAGCAGTCAGTGCTCTTAACTGCTGAGCCATTTCTCCAGCCCCTATATTGTGATTTATTAAAGTACATTTTCTATGCCAGGCATAATGACGAATGCTTTTCTCTGTAAGTTCAAGGACAACCTGGTCTACATGGTGAACTCCAGGACAGTCAGAGCTGTCCCCAAAATAAACCAAACCAAACAAACAGAAAACTCATAGGTGGACAGATACTTGAAAAGAAAAAGTACCTCTTTTGAAGTGAGGAAGGAGGAGGAATAGGTTTGTTGCTCATAATGAGTTTTTAGAAGGGACTGGGAGTAAGTCTATACCTGATCTTACTTCCCTTTTCACATGGGAATGAAAACCAAGCATGTTTTTCAAAGACTCATATGGGGAATCCATTGCTGTTAGTGGGTAACATTGCTTTTTATACTACTGACTTAACAGGTTTATCATGACAGTGAGGAAGGTCAGAGATACATACAGTTTTATAAACTAGGGGATTTCCCCTATGTTTCCATCTTGGACCCACGGACAGGTAAGTTACATCCAATTACAACCTTTAAACTATCATTTATTTTTCACATACCTAAATAGTTGATTAATATTTGATTGGGTCTGGTTTTAGCAATGTAACAGTTAAGGAAAGTTTTTCTGTTTATTCCATAATTATGTAAATATCCTTGAATGTGTGTATTTTGGGAGTCTATTTCTGGCAACTTGAGGGGAAACAGTATTTTGTGTTTGTACAGTTCTGCTCTTTTTGAGGAAAACTGATAGGATTATCTCTTTATAAGGGTCTCCCTAGGTTTTCTATTATATTAAAATCTTAAGATTTTAAGTTTTGGTTATTTTCCTCTAGAGCACTAGAGGGTGAGCTGGTTTCATTATTAATTATATTTTATTTAAATTTTTCTTTGTTTGAACTTCTTCTTCCTAAATTGCTGTAAGTGGTGCCAGCAAATAAGATAATTTTCCTGTCATGATGGATTCTATCAATGAGTTATAATTGATGTTTGGTAAGTTATGATGATACTCTGTGACTTCAGCAACTAAGGGATGGGGATATGAATTTGTCACAAATGTTCACTATTCATATGGCAATTATTTAATGAGTATGGTTAAAAGAATTATTGATTTTATATTTACATGTCTTGATTTTTTTTTTCAATTTTTAGGTCAGAAGCTAGTAGAGTGGCACCAATTAGATGTATCTTCTTTCTTGGACCAAGTAACAGGGTTTTTGGGTGAACATGGGCAACTGGATGGACTTTCTAGCAGTCCCCCCAAAAAATGTGCCCGATCAGTAAGTATAAGTGATGGACGACTGAATATACCTGTCTGTCAGCATCTTATGTGAAGCATTTGATGTTAACATGGTACTTTTAATAACATAAGTAGTGAACAGTTAGGGTTTCTGACTGTACTACTTAGATACTTCTTTTTTGATAGTTTTCTGCTGAAGAATTTCTTCTACTCAGTGAAGTCATAATAAAGTATACAACCCCCTACATATATACATAATTAAAGAATAAAAAGAAAAGAAAGGAACAATCTAAGTGTATAAAGCAGGAGAACTGGTGGCCAGGCTGCTGGTAGAGGGATCTTCCTAAAGCGACTCTGGGAGGACTTCTCAAGCCAGACTGAAGCAACAGTGGATGTAAAGTTTTCACTTGGGATATTATTTGGCATTATTACTGGTGAGATAGCTTTAGGTCCTGGGTTTCTCTGGCCCTCCCAGAGTTTATTTTTACATTTAATCTCTGTAATAGTTATTATGCAGACATCTTTGCTAATTGACATTATGATTAGTTTCAAGTAAAAGCTCTTCAAAGATAAGGCAGTCTTACTTTGGTTATTATTGCCGTTTGGATTTTGATGGCAATGAGAATAAAATTATGTATCTTTAGAAGTCTATAGTGTATAGTGATAAAAGAAATAGCCCATATCTAAAATAAGTACCTAAATTGAATAAATGAAATTTTTCTGTTTACTTTGGGCATTTCACATTTCTTTACGAATTTAGGACCAGCGTATTATTTAATACAAGGAAACTTGCTATAATTTTAATTGGAATACACTGGTTCTATGGACATCTAATAATTGAATCTTCAGGTCTGGTAGTATGGAAAATATCTCCCTATTTTTGTGTCTTTAATTTCTCCCAGCAGTATTTTCTTGTTTTTTTTTTTTTGTATTGACCTTAGAGTACAACCTCAATAAACAAATTTATTAATTTGAATAGCTCTTATGACGCATCTTGCTGTTAACGGATATGTATGAATGCATGTATGTTTGTATATGTATATATGTATGTAGAGTTTCATATTTTTGTTCATTTACTTATTTTTGTGACCCAAGCTTATTTATAGAAGCTTAGTGAGAAATCATTTACAGGAGCATTGACACCTTACCAGTGGCTACACTCCTGAAGAAAATGTCCTTTCCATTCCCAGCAACCATTAACTGTTTATTTTAGAGAGAGGTTGTGCCTTTGTAAGTTCTTTCCATGGCAGGGTGTTGATGGGTCCATCCTGTATAGGATTTATACAGGTGATCACAGCCATTGCACTTATCCCAGAAAATGTCCCTCCACCCCATCCTTCACATCTTACATTCTCTCTGCCTTCTCTTCCATGGCATTTGCTGAACTATGGAGAGGCTGCAATGAATGCTGTAGTCCCATTTATGGCTGAACATTCAACATTATATTCTCTACATTTTAACCCCTTTTGAGTTTTTGCAGTTACCATTGTCCACTGCAGAAAGAAGTTTCTGTTACTATAGCAACAGCAGCACTAATCTGACTGTTGGAGTCTCTTAGTGCTCCTTTCCTGGCTCCTGGAGACTTTGTCTCACCACTAGAAGTTCCTCTGTCTGGTTATATAACTCCTTTTAAAATTTGTATTTGTGTGATGTGTGTGTGTATGTTCTTGTGTATGGGAGTGCATGTAAGCGTTCCTCCTTATTCACTAAGGCAGGGTGTCAGTTGAACCCAAGATTCATAAATATAACTAATCTGGTTAGACAGTTTGCTATGAGAGCCCCTTTCTCTGCCTACTGAATGTTGGTATTATAGCCAGACTGCTACACCCACCGAGCATTTATAAGGGTTCTAGAGATCTGAGCAATAGTCCTCCCACTTTTGAAGTAAGCTCTTTAACCACTGATTGTCTCTCTAGTCCATATGTTTATTAAGATGTACTTTAAGAAGTTACTGAGGTTTCCTCCTTTTTGTGGAGCAGATTATGATCTTGTCCAGTGGGCTCAGATTCAGGAATCCTTGAATTCCTGATACTTATGCCTCCATCTCCTGCCTGTATTCCTTTTATTCTTAGTTTACAAGGTATCACATGTCTGATCCCAGCACCCAAGAGGCTGAATCGAGAACAAGTGCAAGTTTGGGGACAATCAGAACTATATATTGCTTTCTATTCTAGTTCAGGCTGTAGAGTGAGGCCTGTCTCAAAACAAGTCATAGACAAAACAAGCAAATAAATACTATAGGGCAAGTAGTACATGGACTTTCTTAATTAGACCTTTTTTAGTTAAAAAAAAAAACTTTTTAGTTTTTTATTTTATGTGTGTTTTGCGTGTATGTGTCCTACATGTGTGCACTGCCCTTGAAGTCCACAAGAATGTTGGATCCCCTGGAACTGAAGTTACAAATGGTCGAGAGCCATGATGTGGGTCTTAGGAACTAACCCAGTATTCTCTGCAAGAGTAGAAGGTGGGGCTGGAGGGATAGAGTATAAGGGGGTCTTCAAGAGACCAGCTCTTACGAATCCCTCTCAGGATTCAATTAAAGACACCACAATAAGCAAAAGGAGCTAGAATCCAAGGGTTAAGAAACCTACTCATAACACATTTTTTTCTATCCATGTTTCTTTATTTTTCTTCTTTCTTTCTTATTCCTTAACCCACTTGTTACAAACGTTCCCAGTAATATTTTTATGATTTTTTAAAAATGCTGGGAGGTTCCCGACAGCAGTAGGCAGGCAGCGGACTCAGGGAGCAGCCAGTCACAGACAGAGACAGCTGCCAGTTCCTGAGCGGTGGTTGATCCCTGGCAGGGAGACACATGGCGGGTGTCAGGCAGGAGACAGAGACATGGATAGACACAACATGTAGAGTGAGGTTGAATATTTATTCAGGGGGTTATGGAGGGGAAAGGGAGAAGGGGGGGCAGAGAGAGAGAGAGAAGAGGAGAAAGACAGAGAAGGGGGGAGCAGAGAGACAAGCGCATGCTGAGAGGGGACAGACAGAATCTAAGATGGGAGGAGGAGGGCAGGGGGTCGCTGGGAGTAGGCGTGGCTTGTCTCTTAAAGAGACGAAAACCATAACAAATATAACCAGCAGTGACCCAGCCCTAGCAGGTTTCAGCACTGGAATTCTTTTGCTCCATAAAAATCAGAAAGGAGTTTACACACACACACACACACACACACACACACACACACACACATCTGTGGCTGTCAGCTCAGGGTGGGAGTGGCTTAGTGTACGTCTGGTGAACTCCTTAATGGAAAAAGTAAAGAAATGAATTAAATCATCAGGGAATTCTAGAGGGGAAAGCTAGTAAGCTACACTACCTTTTTAGGTGGTTAAAGGTTTATTTTCAATAAAATTATGAATAGAACAAAGATTATTTATTAAGTCAGCATGCCATTTTTTTTCTCCCAGCATGCATAGAGGATATTGTGTAACCAGGTAACCTATGTAAACAGTCAGGAGGAAGCTAATGGTTCCTGCTCTGATTAGCATATTCATCAGACACTGTAATTTCCATGGGTCTAGGTCTGGCGCTTACACTTACTGGTCTAAGTGGTAGAAACAAAGAGGAGACCCTGGCCTCTAAATTATCAGTTCCAGGGTGTACTGTTATCAGCGAATCTGATCACAGGTGTTATGGGTCGGTGGTGCCAATGGGAAGGAAGTTTTTCTCTGCTGTCCTTGAGAGTAAAATACAAGAAGTAAGTTTCCTGAACTGAAATCATCAGTAAGCTGAGGTTAAGGTGTAAGGAGTTAGGAATTTTTTAAGTGGGGTATAACCAGGGCATGCTTATTCTATGTATCTGAGAAACTATGAATCAACAGCTTTGGGCAAGTAGTAATTCTGTGTCCTTGGATATATGTGAATATCTTAAATGGAATGCTCTTACCTGGACCCTAAACACTGGCAAAATGCCTGTTGATAAAGATAATTGCAGGAAGGCAGATCCCTGTGCTTACCTAGGAGAGGAACCAAGGCCTGGCAGTGTGAAACTTTTCACCTGTAGCTAGGGGAATGTGATCAGTGAGCCCCCAAAGCGTAGGAAACAGTTCTGAACTGTGGGAATTAATTCATAAATTTGTAACAGAAGGGGAGTCAGCCATAGCGAACATCTACAGCAAGAAACAACCACTTTATTCATAAAGCAATAATGCAGAAAACCCTTGCCTTTTGGTTTAAAACCTTCACCAAAAGCCCCGGCTCTTGATGAGTTGCTCTTGAAAAGATGGCTGAGTAATTACTGTAAAATGATGCTGATTGTAGTGGGATTAGTGGGAGCATATACTATTTTTCCAGAGGAACTGAGTTCAGGTCCAGGTACCCACCCACATCAGGTTGCTCATAATCAGCTCCAGGTCTGATGTGTGTGGTCACCTACACTCATGTGAACACATACATACACATACATATTAAAATAATAAAAATAAAATTCTAAAATGAGTAGCAGGTTCTTTTAATCTGAACTAACTCTCTGGCCCCTGGTATTTTTGTTTATAACCATAATTTGGGTTCTGTAAGTAAGGAATCCCAGGGAAGAGTGAGTATTGGATAGGAACGATAGGAACCTGGTGCTATCTGCTGTCTCCCTGCTGTACAGTGTTACTGCAAATTTAGTCACTTAAGCTAGTGCTATCCCATAAATAAGTCTACTTGCTTTATATGGATGATAAATTAGACTTGATTTTATTTTTATTCATTTATTTGTTTTTTAGGAAAGGTTTCTCATTATGTAGTTCTGCCTGTCCAAGAACTCACTCTGTAGACCTGGCTGTACTTGAAATCACATAGATTCACTTGCCTTTGCCTCCAAGTGCTGAGATTAAAGGTGTGCCCCATCATGCCTGGCTTAATTTTTAAAAAAATATTATATGGCAGTAGGAAAAGGATCGAGAGTTCCAAGATCATCCTGAGCCACATAGTGCGTTTTGAGCCGATCTGGACTATAGAAGACTCTTTTTTTTAAAAAAAAAAATCATAATGCTGAGCTGGAGAGACGGCTCCATGAAGAAGAGACTTGCTCTTCTAGAAAACCCTGGCTCAGATCCCTGCACCCACATCAGACAGCTCACCACCACCCGTAGCCCCAGTTCCAGTGATTCAGTGCCTTCTAGGCTCTGTAGGTACCAGGCATGTACATGATATGCATGCATAAATTAGCTCCATTCAGGTGGTCCATATTTTGTGACTTTTAAAAATGAAATCTGTGTGGGCAGTGGACACATGCCCTTAGTCCTAGCTCTTGGGAGGCAGAGGCTGGCCAATCTCTGAACTCTGAGTTTGAGGACAGCCTGGTCTGCATAGTGAGTGCCAGGACAGCCAGAGCTACACAGAGAAACCCTGTCTTGAACCCCCAACCTCCAAGAAAAAAGATAACAATCTGTGATATTCAAAACTTTAACAAGAGAAAATTAGAAATTTGTATTTCTATGGCTGTTAGATGGCTTAGTGGGTTAGACACCTTCTTCCAACCTTGATGACCTGAGTAATCTCTAGAACCCTTGTGGTGCAAGGAGAGAACAATTCCTGCCAGCTAGTCAGAACTTAAATGTGTACACACTAGCTGCATAGCCGTACACATACATACAGGTATAAATAAATAAATATGTTTATATAAATAATAAAAGGAATATGCATTTCTCATTATCATAATGAAAATCTTTATTACTAAGCTTTCAAGAATTTAATCTGTCCATTTATACCCCGAATGTTTCCCTTAGTTGTTTTTGGTTTTTTTTTTTTTTTTTTTTTTTTTTTGAGATGATCTCACTGTATGCTGCGTGCTGAAAGTCAAACTTGCAAACTTACTACCTCAGCCCCGCCAAGTGTTAAATCCTGGGAGGATTGATATGGCATACCACCATGTCATATCTTGATAATGATATTTTCTTGTTTTGAATGCTAAGAATCATTGCATTTAATGATAAGCAAAGGAGACATTTTCTGATGTTTAATTATTTTAATTATATTAAAGAATAGTAGTTTGGCTTTATATTTAAAACTTGAGTTCGGGGGCTGGAGAGATAGCTCAGCGGTTAAGAGCACTGACTGCTCTTCCAGGGGTCCTGAGTTCAATTTCCAGCATCCATATGATGACTCACAACCATTTGCCACGAGAGCTAGTGCTCTCATCTGACCTGCAGGCATACATGCAGACAAGAACACTATATATATAATAAATACATCTTTAAAATAAATAAATTGTTATTTTTCTAAACAAAAAATTATAACCTATTTTCTTGGCTTTGTTCATTTTGATGGCTTAAAATATTAGTGTACTGGGTACTATGAGATATTTGTGCTGCTTATCTGTGTTTCAAACAGTGTCTCACTTTGTAGCACAGGCTAGTCTTAGACTTTGAACAATCTCCCACCTCTGCTTCATGAATGCTGGCATTATAGGTATGTGCCATCATTTCCAGTTTAATGATAGTCTTTTATTTTTGCCTTTAAAGTAGCCATTCTAGTTTTACTTTCTAATAAAAGTCCTTGACCTCATATTGTACAAGAGACAGATTCTGCTTCGGCAGAAAATTACAGTGATGTGTTGACTGTATGTTTTTTATATCCTGTTTGAGTGGTTTTTGGTTTAACTGTTATTCTTTCCACCTGTGTTTTGACTACACCTCATAGGAGAGCCTCATAGATGCCAGTGAAGACAGCCAGCTGGAAGCTGCCATCAGAGCCTCTCTGCAGGAGACACATTTCGACTCAGCACAGGCAAAGCAGGATAACCGCTCAGATGAAGAATCTGAATCAGAACTTTTTTCTGGCAGTGAGGAATTCATATCGGTTTGTGGCTCTGATGAAGAAGAGGAAGTAGAGAATCTTGCTAAGTCTAGAAAGTCTCCTCATAAAGATCTGGGGCATAGAAAAGAGGAGAACAGAAGGCCACTGATTGAGCCCCCAGCCAGAACTGAGCCTGGCACAGCCACAAACCATCAAGGATTGCCAACCATGGATCCTGAGCTCTTGGAGATGTCACCTGAAAAGTCAGACGGAATAGTGGAGGGGATAGATGTAAATGGTGGGTTACTTGCTGAACTTGAATGTACTAAATAACTTGTTCTAGTTAATCTCCCATATTAAACACCCATGTGTGTATAACTCTTCCTTAGGACCAAAAGCACAGCTAATGCTACGGTACCCAGATGGAAAAAGGGAGCAGATCACTCTTCCAGAGCAAGCTAAACTGCTGGTGAGTGTATCTCACTGAAACATTTGATTAAAGCAAAGAAAATGATTGCTAGGGATTAAACCCATAACCTAATGCATGCTAAGCAGACCCTACCACTATTCTATACCCTTACCCTAGCGACCACAGAAAATTGAAGTCAAGTAGATATTGCTCGACTCTCTGACAAAGATGTAGGGTATCTGATATCTAAATCGAAACTTCATTGTCAAGAGTCTTACGGATTTTGGGGGGGGGGGCAGGGTTGTGAGTTTTTTTTTTTTTTTGTACTTGTTTTTTGTTTGTTTTTTTGTTTTTGTTTTGCTGCAGGGTTGGTCTCACTACATAGCCCTGAGTGGCCTGGAGCTCAGAGATTTGCCTATCTTAGCTTCCCAAATGCTAGAATTAAGGATGTGGTGGTATTTGAGGTGGGGGTCTCACTTCACAACCCAGGCTAGCCTAGAACTTAAAATAGTCTTTCTGCTTAGCCTCCCAAGTGTTTCGATTTTAAATATGAGCTGCTGTCTTATTTTTAATTAGTTTATTTTCTTCTCATTTTTTAGGCAAGTCACAGGCCAACCAAGGCTTTTCAGTTCTGTGTTTGTGTAGGTAAACACTGACTTCTAGAAAAGAAGTAGTGGTTTTATCTGAAGACTGTAGTGGGGATCTTGGGTTTCTTGGTAGCATCTGTTACTACAAAGTAGTTAGGAACCAAGGTTCCTAATCTCTTCTGTGGTCTGTTAGAATTTTTTCTTGTGAGTCTCTATTTTATTCCATTCCCCTTTTTGTATACCTGTAAGATTTATTTACTCCTTGGTTTGCATATGACAGCACCTGCCAAGGAGCTTCTAAAGACCTAAGTACTAGAAAAGAAATTTGATCTTACTAGCATAACCTGTGGGTGGTCCCCATTCCTAGCCTATCACTATGCTTGGGGTTAGTCACTTTCCTCATTGCTACAACAAAATACCTGACAGAAACAACTTAAGGCAGGCTAGGTGGTGTTGGCACACGCCTTTAATCCCAGCACTCTGGAGGCAGAGGCAGCGGATCTCTGTGAGTTCAAGGCCAGCCTGGTCTACAAGAGCTAGTTCCAGGACAGGCTCCAAAGCTATACAGAGAAACCATGTCTCAAAAAAACTTAAAAAACAAAAACAGTTTAAGGGAGGAAGGATTTCTTCTGGGTCATAGTTTCCAAGAAATTTCATCCCAGCAGAGCAGGATATGCATGGCAGTGAAAGCATGGCAGAGGCTCCCTCTCTAGTGATGGGAGCCGGGGACTTGTTCATGTGGCTGTGGGTCAGGAAGTAGAGAACTAGACTAGACCCAGAGGGGTGGATAGGACCTTCGAGGCCTGCTTGTGGGTGACCTACTCGGCCAGCCAGGCCCCACATCCTAAAGGCTCAGAACATGTGCCTTTGGGGACTTTGGAATTAACCATAAAGTTGAAGACTGACAAATTGTAGTTGCCGGCCCATGCCAGAATGCTACTACTGTCTAACTGGGACAGAGGCGAGAGGGGAGCCTCCTAGTTCTCTCAGCAAACTGTGGTATAGACATGTTAAATGAAAAATTCCAGAATCAATGCATAAGTTTTAAATTACATTTTATTCTGAATAGCACAATGAAACCTACCATCCCACTCTATCACCTGTGATATGAACCATTCCTTTTATCCAGGGTAGTCTGGTGGTGTATGCTTGAGAGGCAATAATCATCTTAGTAATAATGAATATTATAGTTATCACAGGGTTTCTGGTCAGGTAACTTCAAAAAACTTTTAGAACTTATATTTAAAACAAAACAAAACATTTTTGATGGGTATGGCGGTGCACGCCTTTAATAAACCCAACACTCAGGAGGCAGAGACAGGTGAATCTTTTAGTTTGAGGCCAGCCTGGTCTACAGAGTGACTTCCAGGATGGTCAGGGACACACAGAGAAACCCTGTCTTGGTGATATTCAGACTTACTTACTTACTTACTTACTTACTTACTTGGGGATATACATACATACATACATACATACATACATACATACATAATACATACTTTAAATGTGTGTATGTATTTTTGCAACTGTGCAGTGACTGTTAGTTACTGATGGTCCCAAAGGTTAAAAGAGGTAATGCTAGCATATATAAAATGTGTGTATGTATGTACGTATAAAAATTTATATGTATAGTGTTTTATTATTAGTTTTTGTCAATATACAGAGGTTTGTACTATCTGTGTCAGTTACATATCTACCAGGGGTTATGGTGTGTGTTTCCTAGGGACATGTGTCACTGCTGTGTAACCCACCCTTTTGAGAATTTTAGTTGCAAAACTGCGTAGAAAACTAGACCATATGTAAAGGGAAAAGATAACTGGAAAAGACTGAGCATGTTTATCTGATGAGAAAGCATTTGTAGAGAAGGAAGTGTTGACATTGTAACAGACAGTTGTGTGGTCATGATTGAAAGGACATATTCCCTGATGGAGGAAGAAAAACAGTGCTATATTTTATAAATATTGACTGGGTTTATTTATTGAGGAGTTAGCAGTGACTCTTTTTATATCACATAGTTATATTCATAAGTTACTGGATATGGATTTATCTCTTTTTTAATATTTTTTATGGTTTATTTAACTTTATTTTATGTGCATTGGTGTAAAGGTGTCAGATCCCCTGCAACTGGATCTTCAGACTGTTGTAAGTTGCCATGTGGGTGCTGGGAATTGAACCTGGGTCCTCTGCAAGAGCAGTCAGTGCTCTTAGCCACTGAGCTATCTCTCCAGCCCCTGGATTTATCTTACTTATCCAAAGAGTTTTGTTGAACTTTTTTCCCTCAACTTGGAAAATGTTAGTATTTAATTAGCCTCCCTGGGTGGCTTCAAGTCACCAGAACACAGGCACCTCCAACCCTCCAACACCCTTTATCTTCAGCTCTTCTGCTGAAAAATTCACCAATACGTTTTTATAATGCTGGGATTAAAGCATGCCTTGCCATGTGTGGCCTCAGGTAAGACATGTTTCTGATCTCATCGCTAACAGGGACACCCAAGACCCCTCCCTACCCATGAATTAAGACCAGCAGATTCTCTTCGAAAACTCTAGCACACCAGGACAAAGAATTGTTGACCTTCTATAAATAAGCTTTGATTATCTGAATAACTTACTTTTATCTAATGTGATAAAAATAGAATATTCTTATAAATTAGTCAGCATGGTATTATTTCCAGCTAACAGTTTTGTCTTACTCTTATTTTTCATAGGCTTTGGTGAAGCACGTCCAATCTAAAGGATATCCAAATGAACGTTTTGAACTTCTTACCAATTTCCCTCGGAGGAAGCTCTCTCATCTGGACTATGACATTACCTTACAAGAGGCAGGCCTCTGTCCTCAAGAGACTGTCTTTGTACAGGAAAGAAATTAACACCATGACCTGACCTCTCTCAGCTTACCCCTTCTTCCCTTTTCCTGTGAGGTACCATGTCACTAAGTATGCATTTGGCTCATAGGACTATAGAGCCGAAGCTGGACAAGCAAGTCACCTGCCTTTCCTTTATTTCTTTCTCTCACCTGCTTCTCTCTCTCCCCTCTTCCTCTGTGATTTTCTTCTTTTTCTCTCTTTCTTATCACATGTGACCAAATGGAAGTGTAAAGATAAGGATAAGGTCTCTCCCAGTGCTGGCAGCAGGAAATGTGTGTTTTAATAAGTGGTCTCTTTTGTGGCACCTTTTTGGTATCTAGTGGTGTTAACCATAGACTCTTATGACAAAGAATGGCTAGAATCAGAATTAAAAAACAACCCCCATTTTTGGTAGGTAAAAGAAATTGTCTTAACATACATTTTGTTTTTCATATAAGAAGATCTCCTAATGAAGTATCCAGGCTTTTGTTTATGTGGAGAAGATCCCCTATACTATTGCTCATCATAGTTAAAGTTCCCCCAGGGTTCCCATCTTCCAGTTACAAGAGTTATTTCCATGATGTGTGTTGTTGGCAGAATGAATGCTTAGTGTATTGTGTAGCACAGGGTGGCTTTCAGTGTCCTAGCCTGGGACAGTTTTCTTTATTATTGCTCTATTAGTTGTATTCCTCCGTCCAGTCCTAGGATGAACCTTTAGTGAGCGTCTTGTGTCTGGGCTAGGAAGGTGCTTGCTGTTTTGCCTGCACAGCCAATTAGTTCCTTTGTTTTCATTGTCCGAGTCTGTAGTGTTCTGTAGGAAGGCAGGTGTTCAATAATCATGTAGTACAATGCCTATAATTGTAAACACTATGGTTATTGATTGTCCTATGTGCTTAAGGCGTACTTAGGTATGTCCTGGGGTTGGGGGGTGGGCAGGGCGGGGGAACCTGCAGCTGAGAGTTGCTAGTGATGTTTTTTTGATTAGAAATAGTGATTTTGTTTTTTATCCCCAACTGGAAATACTCTAAAATGCTCTGGTAACTAAATGACTTTAATTCCTCATGCTGTTTTATTCTATAAAATTTTAAAACTGAAAGTCTCTGATAGGAAGACCTTAAAACTCAGTTCATAAGACTACAGTTAGTAAGAAGGACATTACCAGTAACCGTCAGATGTGAGTCTTTTTCTGCCAACAAGTCGACATTCAAGTTGTATTTGGTGAAAGCTTTTTTCAGTATTATTTAGAAGAGGCCACCTGTTTTGTACAGCACTATATTATCATCAGCTTTACTCTGTGCTCAGTTCTTTCCTTGAGCTTTTAGATAGAGTGCTTCAGCAGAACTATAGTGGTTGGTGGGAAATAAAACTTGAAACTGCTTATAAAACCATTTCTATAGAATGACCTGTCTTGTCAATCGGAGATTTCGATTGATTCTTGTACTTGAGGAACCTTTGGGTTCCTGTGCACGTGCAGGTTGCTCTCTTGGTAACTAGGGATTAAAAAGATAAGCTAAAGAGATGTGGTATGTTACTGGTGTGCGATGTAGAATATGGTTGTTAATGATTAGAGTTTGAGGGACCTCCTAACGAATGGTTATGTATCTCCTCAAGGAAATCATGGGAAATTCTGTTATTTTTCAGTGAGTCCTTTTGAATTAATGTTCTTACATTTTTTTCTAAGTCTGTGTAAGTGCTTATGTATAAGTATATAATTGTATAAATATTTATAAATATATTTATATAATTACAATTTCATTTATACTTTGAGTCAAAGTTCTCTCTTTAGATTGGTGACTGAATAATACCACTTTGGTGTTTTTATAGCGCTTGAGGCTTAACCAACAGTTTGGATATATTGAGCAAGCATGTTAATTCCTCAGTTGTAGCTTTGAACTTGAATAAAAACTGTCTGAGGAATGGAACTGTATACTCTCAAATGTGTAAAACTAACAGTCAAGGTAAGCAGCCTAAAGCCTTCAGGAGCCACAGGGTAAAAGTGAGAGCATTCTCAGCTTTGCTGTGCTGGCACCATCTCCACTCGCAGCACAGGCCCAGCTAAAGCCCAAACCAGTCAAGAGTTGTCCCTTCAAGGGCTCTGCTTTGTTCTCTATAGAGTAACCTGTCTTGAGAACCTGAGGCAGGATGTTCAGAGTGAGAGGGTGTATGCAGTTCTTTCTTTCTTTTTTTTAAAAATATACTTAGCATTGGCAAATCCATTTATGAGAAATTAAGATGACTGAGTGTCTATGTGTGTTAACAGGGCATTGCACGTTTATCAAGCTTAGGATGATGAGCTGTGGGAGATTTTACTCCTTTTGACCAGGATTGGCCCATGGAAGGAAGAGTTATGGATATACATGAGAAAAATAAATGGGAATATTGCCTTGCTCACGTATTTAATCTATGTAAGAAGTTTGTCTTTGTTCTTCTGCATGTTATTTTTCTTTCAAGGGAGAGCTTTTACTGGACAGTTATGTGAAAGCTGTGTGAGTTAAGCATAGTGGTTCCCTATAGGAGTAGAAACAGCTCAGAAGTTTTTAAAGGAGGAAAGGGACAAGATAAACTGGAGAGTGACATATAAAGAAAGGGAATGAACTCGTGAGAGAAAAGCTGTCTCAACTTGAGCACGGTTCCTGCTGAGGGCAGAGCAGGACTGGCTGTGAGTAGCTAGCGTGTGCTGTGTGACGCGTGTTTCCTCCTTCCGTCGTCATGCGGTCCCTACATGGTATACTCTTCTCATTTATAAATGAGGAAGAAAACGAATTCATGCAGCTTGTGCAGTGTGTCGTTACTGCTAAGGGCCAAATTAGAATTAGAGCCCAAAGTCTGTTCCTTCCCCTTGTGTGGTATATTATCTACGTCAGTTGGAGTCCCTTTACTCTACGGTCATCTTTTATATGAGGCTTTGTCAGCTGAAGGGTTTTGTTTCCTTAAAGCGGGAAGGGATAGTTGGGGTCGAGATTGTGGGATTTGTACTATCCTTATAAAATCTTAATTATGCCATTTTTAACAGACAGGTATCCGTTGTTTTTTAAAAATAATTCAGTAAGAAAAATAACTGCAACATTATTTGCCAAGAATAGATGGAAAACATAGAAAGATTTTTTTTTTAAAAAAAAAAGAAGATACAATTATCTTTTCTGATAGATTGTTCATGATAGGTTATTGAACAACCTTTGTTTTTCCTTTGTTTTTTTTTTATCTTTTTGCTTTGTTCTGCATACAATTCTACTGTATTAACACTCTATTGAGTCTGTAGTCAAACATCGGAAATATTTTGAAAGCTAAGATCTCTTTGAATTGTTTCATCCAATTAAGGAATCATCTGTATACATGGATAACAGCAGGAAGGTGAGTGTTATCCCTTTCAGGGTTGAACTGTGATAATAGGAACTCAGGAGGGAAGGATAGTGTAGGTTTAATTAGGGGTGTTCTCCCAGAGAAGAAAATGGACAGTAGCAAGCCAGGTGCTGTGACTCGTTCTTGATTCTGCCTCTTTAAAATAGTAGATTTGAAGCATTAAGTTTATCCGTAAGTAAAGACCTTTGTCCAAATAATAAAGAATTTTAAACTCAAGTACTAGAAATTCTTTAATTAGCAGGCATCTCACTTGAACACTAGAGAAAAATACCGGAGGGCTCCTGAAAAATGAAGGCAGGATTTCTCTCCTTGGGTACAGTACATGGTGTTTGATCCTGGTGGGCTTAGTACACTTGGGTAACAACTTTGCTTCTCGTTATATTGGCAAGTTACTTTCCTTCTCTGACTCTAGAATTTCTTGTTTGAAAAACAGAGAAGCGAGAAAAAAGTAAAACAGAATTGGACTAGATTAGTTCTACCTTTTGAAGTCAGAGGACTTTAGATGTTTTTAAGTTTTGACATGAGTGGAGAAGGATAGGGTTAACTACTAGTAGAATTAACCTCATGGAAGAAGTGTGTCTGGAATCATAGCCCTTACAGATAAAAATATCCCCAAAGTATTATGCATTTGGTCTCTCCCTTTATTTTATTCTCAGACTAATTAAAGTGTTAAAAGTGTACTTGTTAATCAGTTTCTTTGATTTTTTTTCTGTGTCCAAGTATCTTTTACCCAGTCTCTTATAGACCTCACTGTGATGATGAAATCACAAAGCAGAGTACAGTATACAGATCTAGTGATCTTTAAACAGCCAGTTATTTTTTAAAAACTTAATGCTGTAAGCCTACTGAGTGTTAAAAATGACTGAAACATGAATGTGAAGCAGATGTCCCCAGCACTGGAGCTGAATTTGTGTGCTTTAAGCTAGGTACTGGCTCAGCAGTTGTGTAATTTGTGAAATTCACACTTGGTTTGGGCAGATGTGACCTTTTAAGATTTCCATTAAGCTGATGTTTAAAAATAGTTCTTGTCCTATAGAGTGGATCTTTGTAGTGTCACACCATTTAGAGATCATTTGTTTACTTACTTAATAGTAAATTACGGAGTACAAATTTATGAGTAATGCCTTGTGTAAAACTAAAACTTGAAAAGTAATAAGGATAGGAAGAATGAGCCTCTCAGGGGCTCACACTTTTCCAGAAGCTTAAGCTGCTACTTTCAGTCTCTACCACTTGAGTGACCACCTCTCCTAAAGGCCATTGGGCGGTGAACGAATATTCAACATTATTGGTTTGCCTTACTTGATATTTCAGTTGTTTACTGTGAAACCTAGAATCCCTAGTTCAGATTTTAGAATGGGGCGGGAATGTTCTTTAGAACTCAAAATAACCAAAGAGTACCATTCTAATATATTGATTTCTCCTGTAATACAGAGATTTAGTATTTCAATGATGATTATTTGTATTTTAGACTCACCTTTGTGTTAGTCCTGGTAATGAGACAGCTTAGAATTAAGAGGTATTCGGTTCATTTATTTTTAAGAGCAGAGATTATTATAGCTTTGGTTAGTTTCTCCATTAAAGAGCTTGGGTGCCTAGGTTATTGGATATGATGAAACCCTGAAGTGAAACAACCTTTTAATCTTTCTTCTCCATTCTCTTTTTTGTCTTAATTTGTTTTGTTTTCAAACATTTATGTAGTTCAAGCTAGCCTCCCCTCTACCCAGGACACAGTTTCTGTAGGTAGTCCTGGCTGTCTGGATCAGGCTGGCTTCTTAAGTAACTGTATAGTTGAACATGACCTTGAACCTCTGGGTCCTCCTTGGATTACAGTTAGCCACCATGCCTATCTTTTAGTTGTATTTCTAAGCTTTAATATATAGTATTTCTCTCTTTCTCTCCCTCTCCCTCTCCTTCTCCCTCTCTCTCTAGCTTTGAAGTCTTTCCTAGAACTCATTCTCTAGGTCAGGCTGGCCTCATACTCACAGAGATCCACCTGCCTCTGCCTCCTGAGTGCTGGGATTAAAGGCATGCACCACCACCACCCGGCTTCTCATTTTTTATAAATTAATATAGAAGGGAATATATTGAGGCAAATATGCTTTTTACAGCTTCTTTCTTCCTAAGGAGAATTCACATTCCAAGTAAGAGGATGGCTGACTCTATAATAAGCCCCCCAAGGCAGTTTGTTTATTTATAGATTTTTGGTTGCCCTACCTAAACCTCACCATTCTCATAAACATTTTGTTTTTTAAAGATACAACTGCTAAACCAGTACTTAGTTTAAAGCACACTCAGTAGCCTAGGCTGGCCTGGAACTCACTAGCCTAGGTTGGCCTTGAGCTCTTCTGGGCTTAAAAGTACAAGCCATATACCTGGCTTAACCTTATTAATTTTGACTGTGTTTTTAATATGGCTCTTATACCATATAACCCCAAAATAAGCTTGAGTTCTCCATATGCACTAATTACTTGATTAAACATAGTGAAGAAGTTCACAGAAATTTGCTTGTGGGCTGGAGAGATGAGAACTTGTTCTTACAGAAGTCCTGGGTTTGAGTCCCAGAAACCACATAGCAGCCCACAACTGTCTGTAAGTCTAATTCTAGGGTATCCAACTCTTCTGAATCAGAGGTCACTAGGCATACACAGGAAACTGAGGCAGGAAGATTTAGTAGTTCCATGTCAGTGTGGAGTTATGTTCCAAGATTTTGACTCAAAAATAAAATTCTCCTTGCCTCATCCTTTATTGAATATACCTGTACTTTACTGTGGCATGCATTTGTACATCACAATGCTCTTCTAGCTCCAACTAAATACAGTCTTTCAAGAATTATAATTAAAACTACTATAATACCACAAACAAGTGTCTGTATGAACACAGGTCTTACTGCTCTTGAGAAAAATAGTGAGATGTGGAATTCCTGATCTATATAGTGAGTTTATGTTTGATTTTATAAGAAGCCAGAAATTACGGAACCAGAGATATGACTCAGCACTTAAGAGTACATGCTATCCTTGCAAAGGACCTGGTTTATTTCCCTATACCCACATGGTAAGCACAACCATCCATAACTCCAGTCCCAGGGAATCCGATGCCCTTGTCTAACCTCTGAGGCCACTAGGTATGTATGTGGTACACAAATATACATTTAGGCAAAACAGTCATACACACAAAGTAAATAAAAATAAAAATTTTTTTGGAGAACCAGTATTAGTATTTTGCCTAAGAACAATCACATTATAAGTACGAGAAGTTACATCATTGCACTTAATTCTTTGGCAGTTATAAAGCAGACCTTTATTGTGTAATGGTACTACTACTAGCAGTTAGATTGCTCTAAGGTTTTATATGCCTTATAAGGTCACTTAGGTTTTCCAGTGGGAAGACGAGCCCAGCTAAACTGGGTCAATAGGTAATGCTGGTGTGTATTCAGAATCCAGGGTTGGATTCCCCAGCATTCCCAAGAACAGTTTTTAATCTAGGATAGCAAGAGTCAGTTATTTATTATTAAAAATTGGGAACTGTTTAAGTAAGATAAGTTCTGGCCTGAAATTTTCCCTTTCTCAGAATCCTTTATTTTTAATTTTATTCATAGGCTCGTTTGGGAATCTTAACTGATAGGGAACCATTCACTCTTGTGCTGGATTCTTTCTTGTGTCAAGATTGCTGATGTTACAGTGTGTGTCCCCAGGATGAATTTCAAGCTAATGACAGAATATTTATATTCAGTTGTATACCATGCTTTCAACAAAATGAGTTTATGGTTTGCTTTTCTCATAGCTGCTGTTTTCTTACCAATAAAATGTCAAATACTAAATGATGTGATTTGAAATGCAAATAGGCTTATGAAGCTAATCATATACTTTTAACTGTGTTGTTGTTCTGCTGCCTCCAGAGAGGCCCCAGCTTGACCAGCTAATTAGAGAAAGTAGCCTGTGACCTCCACTTTTCTTTCATGATAAGCCTATGATGGGAGCTGTGTATCTGCGTTGGCAGACTTGTACCTTATTTTGTAGGTCTACCCCTCCAGTTCATAAAGGCTATTTATAGCACCTGGCAAGCAGATAGGACAGCTGTGAGATAACCTCCAGCCTCAGATGTGGAGAGTTGAGTGCTGTTTGATACTGACATGTGTAGACCTTGGGGTGCTCTAAGTGTTGACATGAATATTGGACATAAGTTTTCCACTCCTGGGAATTCTTTTTTTTTCCAAGCAATTTTTCTGTTGGTTATTAACAAATTCTAAGGATCTAGACTTTTTTTTTCCCTTTCTTAACTGTTAAGAAAGTCCTTTTTCTAGTAAGTGTTGCTTTGTGGAAACTTTCAGAGTATTTGTGATCTTTGCATGTTTTGTAAGAGTTCAGTTTGAACAATGCATTTAGAATCATCTGGGATGCCCAGTTCTGGCACGTCTTCGCTATTTGTGTTTTTAAACATGTCTGTTGTGTCTTTTTCCAAACCTCACTTCCGTAATTGAAGTCAATTTGGGGTATTTACTTTACAAGTGTTTTTCTAGCAGTTCTGAACACAGTGTTTAGATGTTTCCTGGGCTGTTTGTGCGCTCAGTTTGACCTGGACATTGGTGGTCTTACCGAGATTTGAATTCTTATACAGGTTCTAAATTTAATATATAGTTCAGCCTGTTGCTGAATCCAAGAAAATAGTTGACAAAGCTAGTTCCTGTGATGTGTTTCTGACCAGTGCTCCCTACTATGGGTGTTTAGTTTTCAGGTTTCTGGGCATTAATTCCACAGTACTATGAGATCATTTATTGTTAGAATGCTTCCCCAAATTGGAATGAAGACTTTGAGACCAGTGAAAAGGGGAAATTCCACCATCCACTGAAGTTTTTGTCCAGATATTCATGTGATTGTAAAGTGCTAGGGGAAGCCTGAAATCAAAAGGCACACGGAGGCAGGAACTGTAACTCCTGGCTGAGACTCACTGGGCTCCACTTGCTCTGAACAGAGGGCATGTTAGACACTTGGCTGTGATGTATCCATGGACACACATAGGCTATAAGCAAATGCTTTCTGAAGTCAGGATTTCTCTGTTGATGATTTCCTGGTTTGGGCTGTACCAAATTGTGAATATTTGATGTGTTGTACCCAGTTGCTTTATATTAATATTGCAACTTGAGTTGGGGTGGGTGGGTGGGGCAGCAGGATGGGGGAGGGAGGGGAATGGAATGAAGAAGTCTTTTGAAGACATCAGCTCACTGTGCTGAGAGAGGGACCAAACTCAAGGAAACCTCTTATCTATAAATTTAACTGCTGCATTTTTTTTATAAATACATGTAAATGTCCTGTTGTAATATTTGATCTTGGAAATAAAAACAAAAACTTTTCAGTATTAGTTTTTGGTGTCATTGCTTTTGTTGAGTAATGGATAGTTTCATTTATGTAATTCAGATTCCAAAGTTTCTCATGTGTTTTTAGAAACTTGATTTCTTAGTACTTTGAGGCAGAAGGATCAGGTGTTCAAGGTGAGCCTGGGCTATATAGCAAGTTCAAGGTTAGCCAGGGCTATCTAAAATACTCTCAAAAAAAAAGCCAGGCATGGTGGTGTATGCCTTTAGTTCTAACACTGGGGGGCAAGGGGCGTAGAGAGATTCTGTCTTAAACAACCAAACTAAACAAATCAACCAACAAACAAAAAACTAAGACGGTTGGTTTGTATTCATCAGATGGTTTTTGCTCTTGTTTTTCTCCGTCCTTAGTGATATAGTGAACATTTCAGTTAAAGTGTTCTGAAAGCAGTGGTTAGCGATAAGCCTTTAAAGTGCATTTATATATTTAACAAAGTTTACTCTTTCAGACCAATAATGATGATGAAAATCAGCTAAGATGGATATGGTGGGTGTTTCCTTGTAATCCAAGAACTTGGAGGCAGAGACATCAGTAGTCCTAGGTCATCTTTAGCTACATCACAAGTTTGAGGCCTGCCTGGGCTACGTGAGCTCTTACCTCAAAAACAAACAAAAGAACTAAAAACTCCATTTAAACAAATGAAGGGAAGATAATTACTAAATGGGCAGAAAATCAGGAGATATGATTATCTTGTATAATAGACATTGTAGTTTTGCCTAACTCACCAAGGTCAGTTTGTATTTCTTTCTCTCTCTCTCTCTCTCTCTCTCTCTCTCTCTCTCTCTCTCTTTTGGATTCTTAGTGTCCAAAGTACCAGACTACCATTACCATATTCCAAAACCTGCAAGTTTGAAGGCTGAAGCAGGATTTCTGTAAGTTGAAGCTGGGCTCCTGGGCTACAGAATGAAACTTTGTCTCAAAAAGTGAGCAACAGGGCACTGGAGAGATGGCTCAGTGATTAAGAACAGCCAGTGCTCTTAACCAGAGTGCCCAGGTTCAATTCCTAGCACCCACATGGCAGTGCACAACTGTCTGTAACAGCAGTCCCAGGAGATCTGGCATCCTCAGACATATGCAGGCAAAACACCAATACACATAGAAATAAACAAGAAACACCAATACACATAGAAAGAAATAAGTTTAAGTGGACAGAAAAAACAGTGTAAGAAAGTGGTAAAATGACATAGTCCCTGTCCTCAAGGAATGGGTGAAGTCATAGATTTTGCCAAGGTATGAAAAGGAACTGGTGGGGGGCTTTGTTTTCACTAGAATATTGAGGGGATGGGGATAATAAGCATTGGTAAGGTACCCAGGATAGGAAGAGGGCAGCCTGTTGAGTTCATTCTCATGCTGAGACCTGACCTGAAGGCTGACAAACTAATCAAGAGCAGGAGAATAAATGCAAAGACTGGAGAGGGAAAGAGAGTTTCAGATTCTGAGGAAGCCAGTTGGGCATGTGGTGAGTGCAGGGGGTGATTTGGAGACTCCTGTGTATTTCAGAGGCATTGGGAGGTAGAAAATGGAGTTTGCAGTTTCATCCGAGATGATGAGAAAAAAGAAATGAACCATTTCTGACAGGTGAGCACCTTGCTGAATGCATCAGACGTGGTTGGCAAGAGCAAACTTGGCCTGTGTGTTAGCTTCTCTTCACGCACAGTGTGGGAAACTGGACCCAAGAGTCAACTAGAAGGAAAGGTGAACTGGAGTTAGAGCCAAGAAACGCCAGTATAGGTGGAGCTCAGTGCTGAGAGTGAACGAGACTCCCTCGAGGGGAAGTGAAGGTCCAAAGCCTAAGGATCACCCTGCAAAGAGCCGTCCATGAGGTACAGCTAGAGAGGTGGGAGAGATGCCAGGGAGGTGCCAGGGACCAAGGGAGGATGTCCATCTACAGCTAATGCGGCGGGGGTTGAGTAAAGGGGTCAGTAAAGTGTTCACTAGAGTGAAACCAAAAGCAGTTTCAGTGAGCTGGAAATGAAGCTAAGCTTGAGTGGGCTCAAGTTTTCAGTATTTTTATACCAAGGAAGGAAAACACACCCAAGTGACCAGTGGCGTCTCTTTCAACCTCTTGAAACTTCCTTTTTTCCTCCCTCCAATTAAAGGAATGTGCTCTCTTCTGTCAGCTATCAGCGGAGGAGGATTAGTCACTCTGAAGAAGACTGGAAAACAGCTGGCCTGCTAGGCCTGTCTTTTCCTCTTTCCCTTCCTTCCAATCCTGTTGTCTGAACTTCCCCTTCTCCTGTCTCAGGCCCCACCTCAGTACCCTGAGAATGGAACATCTGTCTGTCTTGTTTATTTCCAGGCCTTCCAGCCTGACAAGCCTTGTATGGCATTAACCGTCCTACCCCAGCCCTATTCATAATCTGATGTGCAAATGCTCTGGCTAAGTGAGGTCTAGACCATGCCTCAGAGAGCCAAAGTCTGAGGCTCACACATCTGTGAAAGGATGGTGACCAGCGCTCTGTTGCTTCCCCAAGCTGAGCTGGATGAGGAAACTGACCTAATTCTGGCCTTTGTAAACCTGTTTGTTGCAAGTATGTATGTAGTTTGTTTGTAAAAATTTGAAAGTTGCATTTATTTTGTGGGTGTGCAAGCGTCACAGCACTTGTGTGGGGGTCAGAGGACAACTTGCAGGAATCAATTCTCTTCCACCGCGTGGGCCCCAGAGATCTTTAGTTTTGAAAGCAAGTCCCTTTGCCCATTGAGCCCTCTTGACAGCCTGCAGCATGTAGTTTATTGTGTTGTTTGTAAAATTAATCATTTTCTTGTCACAAATTGACCCAGCTGCCATTACAAGCTCCCCACTCAACTCTGCTCTTTACGATTTAAAGCTAGTGGTAGCCCTTTCCCTTATTCTACAGGTCATGCTTTGTTACTACTCACAAGCCAGGCAGTGGTGGCACACACCTTAATCCCAGCACTTGGGAGGCGAAAGCAGGTAGATCCTTGTGAGTTCGAGGCCAGCTTGGTCTACACAGAGAAACACTGTCTTTGGGGGAAACATGTTCTCATTCTCGCCAGGATGGTTATACTCAGCCTGGTATCTTTATTGAATTTCAAATTTCTGGGAAGATGGGGAATTAGCTTAAGCTCTAAATTATTGCCCCTTATAATGAAGTGGAGACTAAGCTGTACTTAGTTTTGGAGTGGTCACTTCACTGTGTTGCCCAGGCTGATAGTCCTCTCGCCTCAGCCTCTTGTATTCCAGAGACTACGGGCACATACTATCATACCCAGCTTAGGTTCTGTTTTTCTACAGGCATGTACAAGTTTACATATATAAACATACCTACATAATGCATATGGAGGCCACCTTAATCCCAATACAAAGGAGACTAAGGCAGGAAGTTGCCTGACTTCACAACCACCAGGAAAACATAGTGAGTATAAGGACAACGAAGAGAAAAACCCAGCTGGTATACAGTTTAAAAGTCTTAGTTGGAAGTAGATGGGAACATAAAGATCCTTGTGCTCACAGGTTAAACACGCAAAATTGTCTCCTCAACAGGAAAGATAACCTGTTTTTCATCCAAAACCTTGGGAATGGAGGTAGTTAATAGCCTGGTGATTTATGCTATCTGTACAACCAGACCATACCAAGATCCCACAACCAGGACCATTGGGGTGGCTAATAGATTAGGTGACCTTTGTTTATCGTGTGGCCAGGGGCACCCCCAAGCTCCCACAACCAGGACTGGAGGTGGCTAATAGCCCAGATGCTCACTACACTATCTGTATGATGGAGACCACACCAGATTCTCATGGATCATTACTCTGCTGACCATGGTGTTTGTAGAGACCCCCATGGAGTGGTGGTACACACTTCATATTCCAGCACTAGGGTAGCAGAAGCAGGCAGATCTATGTGAGTTTGAGGCCAGTCTAGTCTACAAGGTAAGCACTAGGATAGCCAGATCAACACAGTGAGACTCTGTCTCAAAACAAAACTAATTAAATAAATAAATACAATAATAAAAAAAAACTTAGACTAGGGCTGGAGAGAAGGCTCAACAGTCATGAGCTGTTCTTCTCCAGGGTTTGGTTCCCAGCATCCATAACAGACAGCTCACAACCACCTGTAACCCCAGTTCCAGAGGGATTTGACCCCCCTCTTCTGGCCTCCGCAGGTACTACATGCCTGTGATGCACATACTCAGATCCATACACATAGGTCATTTTGTTTCATCAACAGAAGTAAGGTCTGGCCAGGGACTATGTGTGTTACTTTATTTGGCACATTCATTAGTAAAATGAATCTTGAACTTCTATCATGATGGGTTGTGTATTCAGATCAAGTAAGATACAGCCTTCACCCTGTAGAACAGTGGTTTTGAGCCTTCCTAATGCTGCAACCCTTTAATACCTCATGTTGTGGTGACCCCTGACCATGAAATTATTTCTGTTGCTACCTCATAACTGTAACTTTGCTACTTCTATGAATCATAATGTAAATGTCTGCATTTTTTCATGCAGTCTTTGTGAAAAGGTCATGTATGACCCCCCAGTTGAGAACCACTGTTCTAGGGCCAGTTGCATGAACTGAAGTTCCCAGAAAACATTGCACAAGGCCACTGAGTGATTAAAATGTCTGTGGTTGGGCCTGGGGAGGTAGTTCAAACAGTTAAGAGCACTGGCCGATCTTCCAGAGGGCCTGGGTTTGATTCACAGTGCCTACAAGGTAGCTCATGACCATCTATAACTCCAGTGTCAGGGGATCCCATGTCCTCTAGCTTCACCAGGTACCGGGCACACACAGATGTGCATGCAGACAAAACTCCCATACACATTACATAATAAAAGAGATTTCTATGTCCCTTCCCTTCCTGAATTTGTGAATTTATTTTCTAAAAAATTCTTAAGCTGATCACTATGACCAATAGCCAAATACAGTGCATTCTGCCTCATGTAATTATCTCTGCTAAGTATGAGAAAGAAAATTAAGGGGAAATATTTTACTTGGATAGTTTCTAGAAAAAAATAAAAGAATAATTCTTGGATATTAGTTGTCATCTTTGCCATTAATATGGCATGAAATTATTTTAAACTCTGTTTTATTTTTGCTTTTGAGACAGGGCTCCTGTGTCCACTTCTCTCTTAGGATCACGGGGAGCTTCCACGACTGGCAGGGGAGGGGGCTTGACTAGGACCTTATCTAGGACAGGTCTGCCGCTCCCCTAGCAGTACAGCAGACCACATTTGTTGTGACTGTGATACTAAGGGTGGTGCCTGGTGCTTGAACAGGAAAGGAAGAAGAACGCCCCTGTGAGGCCAAGTACGTGGGGTGAGACGGAAAAGGGGTAGGTTTTGCTCATTGCTGCTCCCACGGAGTCCAGATTCTACAAGCAAGGATGATACAGCAGGATGGTGCAGTGGGTGTGGGGGAGGGGCACTGGTGGTGGTGGAGGCTGAGGTAGTTCTCCAGGGTGCATCTGGTGACACTTTAAAACCATTGCGCTCATGAGGTCACACCCCTTGTTTCCTTCCTTGGGATCACATGAAAATGAGCATGGGTCATGAGCATAGGGCTCGCCTATGTGACAAAATGATCCTTCGGCGGCAGCCTGTGGGCAGCTGTGGGCACACCCCCACTCGCGCACGAATGCCCAGGTGACCTCTCTATATACAGACCCTTCCTGACCCTGCAAGCCTGGCCTTCTAAGAGTCCTGGCTGGGACTGCAGGAGCCAAGGCCCATTTTGAACAGAGCGCCCTCCACTTTCTTGTTCTCCCATCCTGACTTTTGTCTTCGGGCACAGGTAAGTTGAGATGAAAGGGTCGGATGAACCTGCAGGGCGGCAGGGCGGCAGGGCGTAGCAGCTAAGCGCGCCAGTCTTGTAATACAAACCACGTCCCTCTCCTTGCTTTTTGCCTGTTCTGCCTAGCTTTATAGTCCTCAAGGAAAGGGACTGTGTTTTTCCACGTTTGTCTCCCTAGGCTCTAGCACAGCACCAGGCAAAGACGGGGCACTTGCTTAAAATTAACTGAGGATGAAGGGAATGGAAAATGGAAAGGTGGAAGAAACAGACACAGACAGAACTTGTACTCTCTCCGAGACAATGGTCCCTGTGCCCAGACGGTGGCTGATGTTTGATCGGCTCACCCAGCCTTCACCTCAGGTTTAAACACAGGCCTTCTCTACAACCAAATTTTGAGATTTGACCCATGAGGCATGAACATGTGTGCCTGAGACACCAGGCTTGGGAGGTGGAGGCAGGAAGCCAACCTGGACTACAAGAGACCCTGTCAAAAGAAACAAACTCAAAAATGACCTGATCCTGCCTGTCTCTACTCACATGGAACCGAGCCCACCTCTTTACTAGTCTTCTGACTCGAGTATTTGGAAGGATTTCTCAGAATGTTGTGATTTCTAAGGGAAAGGTCATGGAGAGGAAGTGAAAGTCAAACCATGGCTCAGCCCCCTGTCTCTTTAGATAGAGTAGGACCTCCCTGTTCTTGCTGCAGAGTCCGAGGTGCAGGCCAGCCGAGGGTTATTAGTGACTAAGGCTGGCACCCTCAGGGGCAGACTCTTGGGTTAATTCCCCTTCGGGGACCCTTTTTCTGTTTTCACTTAAACTCTTATGCTGCAAGCTAAGCATGCCCAGAGACATTTCTGTCCATTGATTCTACCTATGTGCACCCCCCCAAAAATATGTCTAGATTTCTATTTTAGGTTATGACTTAAGCTTCCTCAGAACGATTTCACTGAGCGTTCATACGTACATAGCACACATGTGTGCTTCTGCATACTATACAGAGGCCACATTTGCTCTCCTGGACTGGATATGTAATAACATGTCTTCCTTCACTCTCTCACATCTTATGTGCTGAATTTGGCTTGGCACTCACGAAGATACTGGGAGCCCACTGTGTTCAGTTAGAAGGGTTCTCTGAATTCCACTCACCCAAAAGATCACAACTCAGGTTTGTAGTTTTTCCTCTAATTTGTCTAAATTTGTTTGCTTTTAAAAAAAAAATCTAGGCTAGCCTCCAATATACTATGTAGCCAAGGCTAGTCTCGAATTCCGGATCTCTTGCTTCCAACAAGGAACTGGGTTAATGTGTACACACCATCATGCCTGACTTCAAGAATTATTCATTTGTTGGTTATCTGAAATTCAAGTTCAGTATTAACAGAGAGTCTTTGTTTGTTTGTTGGGTTTGAGAGTTTTTGAGACATGGTCTCTTGTAGCCACAGCTGACCTCAAACTCACTTTGTGGAGGACAGCCTTGAACCTCTGTTTCCCAATTCTGGGGTTATAGGTTTGTGCCACCATGTTTGACTCAGCCTCGACAATTTTCAACCCTTTCCTGAGAAGAAACAGTAGAATTTGGCTTTGATCATTGGGGGATCTCAATACACTTCACTTACGGGTGATTATGAGCAGGTGCTAAAGGGCCAGGTCCAAAATGCATTCCTGAATGCTTAGTAACATAGCAGTCCTTACAGGGCCATGACAAAATCGGCCCTCTGAGGGACAGTGGGTGAATGTCGAAAGCAGAGCACTGCCCTTAAATAGCAAGATAATCTGAGGAGGGAAGACTGCCTAAATCACAAGATAATGAGGAACTGAGTACAAGGGGGAAAAAAAAAAAAGCAAACCCCAGCATGGCGGGAAGGAGTGTTTTCCTTTTCTCTCTTTTTTTTCTTTTTCTTTCTTTCTTTCTTTTTTTTTTCCCAAGACAGGTTTTCTCTGTAGCTGTGGAGCCTGTCCTGGAACTTGCTCTTGTAGGCCAGGCTAGCCTCGAACTCACAGAGATCTGCCTGCCTCTGCCTCCCGAGTGCTGGGATTAAAGGCATGCGCTACCACTGCCCAGCAGGAAGGAGTGTTTTCTAGAGGACCTTGTCTCTGGACACCGGTCACATCCTGACAGGAACTGGGAGGCTGAATCTGGTGCAAGGAGGTAGGCTTCAAAAGGAGGCCACCATCGTCTTTCCTAGCTACTCACCACTCCTTTCCCTTCAGGTCCCTGGTATCCTGCTGTGAGCCACAACCATTATACAGTAAAATACAGCTGACAGATCACTAGACAAACTTAGGGGGGTAGTAAGGAACCCAATTTTCAGCGCTTCAGAAACATCTGTCCTTTGAATAGTCACTGTACTCTGTAGAAATCTTGTGAAGCCATGGCTCTTCTCCCTTCTGTAATGGGATTCATCCCAAAATATCCCAACAGTGTATAAATCATTCATTGAGATAATTTCTCAATGCCTGTACAGGCAACTGGATGACCTCTTCCATATCATGGGGCCCTGTTATGAAAGCATTCACTCAGCCAAACCTTTTCTCTCATAGTCAAATCTACATAAAGCTAGACCCCCACAGTTATCCTTATTGACAGGACTCATTGACAAGAAAGGAGCCCTGAGCAGGAGGCACTGAGCAGAGAGACAGTATGTCCACTCTTACTGATAAACAGGTCTGGGTGACCGTGAATTCTCTTGCAACAGACTCAGGAAGGTGTAATCCACTGGCCTTTGCTCTACCCTAGCAAGCTATTAATATTTTGTACTTACCTTCATCTTTCATTTGACACGAGGTCTTAGTCCCGGAAATTTAACTGTTTGTACCTTTACCCTAAAATATGCAGGAAAAAAAAGCTTGGGTTGCTAAACCAGCCCCAGAGAAAGAAATTCCTTCTCACCTGGATGACAGTGGATATATCACCCTGATGCTTAGTCGGGGATTGGGGGGAAGCTCCATCCTAATTCTCCCAGAATCTGAAGGGGAGCTTCACAGCCATGCTCTTCTGAGACATAAGATGCCTGCCTTGTCAGTCTCTTATCCATCCTGTTAGCCATTAAGAAATGCATGCATGGTATCATTGATATTTACCAGAGAATTGCTAACTCTGTCTATGTGGGTATTATAAATCGGAAACCTTGTGGGATGGGAGGAATATCAGAAGAGAAACCCTGAGGAGGAACATCAAAAGAACATTAGAGAGAACATAGAAAGAATAAATGGGATGTGATAAAAAGACTTAGGTGAGCTAATTTATTTTGTTTAATCAGACCATATTAGTTAGGTTTTTGCCTGCTATAGTGATCCTTCTGAATCCTGAGAGGTTTAGTGGGGCTTAATCCCAACATAAATCTCGTTAGTATCCCTGGGTAAGGGCTGCTCTTCACAGCCACCCCAGCTCCTCTAACACGCCCCTCTCCTCCAGACAGCCTTTCCCTTGGAACAGTGTGAAAGGGTTTGGTAAAGGCCGCTCACCACACAGAACAGAACTGCAGCAGGAAGGTAGGTGTGTGTGTGTGAGGGGGGGATCACAGCCACCAAGGGTTGTGGGGTGGGGCCCTGCTGAGGAGAGAGCCTGCCTCTTCGGTGCTGTCTCTGGAAACCATCTCCTTACCGTAAGCTGTAGTTTACACTAGTAGAAATCAGGCTAACTCACAGTCTTTGGTTTAAGACTTTTTTCTTTGTGTTTAGTTGCTGCTACTGAGACAGGGTCTCTCTTTGTAGTTCTGGCTGTCCTGAAACTCACTGTGTAGCCCAGGCAGCCCTCACTCTTACATTCTTTTTGGTTCAACCTCCTAATTACTGCGATTACAGGTGTGAGCCACCTATAGCATGGATCAGGACTTTCTCTTTATGGCTGAATATTTCCCTATATGCATATAAAAAAGTATTTGGTTGACAGATATTTGGGTTATTGACATCTGTCTAGTTTTAGCTGTTATGAGTAAAGCTACTATGGACATTCAGACATCAGGGTTTGTGTGGGAAAGCATTTTCCCTGCACTTTCATAAAGCATAGGAATTGCTGGTTGATTTGGTAAGTGAATGTTTAGGCACACAACAGTGTAAAAGGAGCAGCGGGCTGTGTTCCCACCCGCCACCCAGCTAGCTTTACCCAAAATAACTACACGGAAACTGTATTTTTTTAAACACTGCCTGGCTCATTAGTTCTAGCCTCTTATTGGCTAATTCTCACATCTTGACTCAACCCATTTCTAATAATCTGTGTTCACCACGAGGTCATGGCTTACCAGAAAAGATTCAGCATGTCTGACCTGGCAGCTTCATGGCGGGCGGCTCTCTGACTCTGCTTCTTTCTCCCAGCATTCTGTTCTGTCTACTCCGCCTATCTAAGCTGCTGTCCTATCAAAGGCCAAGGCAGTCTCTTTATTAACCAATGAAAGTAACACATAGACAGATGACCCTCCTACATCACAACAGTACCACATTATTCCCCAGAATGGTTCAGTGGTTATGTTCTTACCAGCAATGCCGGACCATTCCAGTTGCTCCTCATCCTCGCATATACACATATACATATATACATACACACATTTGTAAATGCTAACAAGCTGGGGCTGTCATTGGTGGTGCATTCCCAAGGGCAGAAGCAGGCTGATCTCTGTGAGTTTGAAGCTAGCTTGGTCTACACAGTAAGGTCTAGGTCAGCCAGGGCTACCTTGTGAGACCCTGTCTCAAATTAAAAAAAAAACAAAAAACAAACTTCTAACAATGACGGAATGCATAGTCAGTGTGTCACTCAGTCAGTCAGTCTCTCCTTCTGTCTCCCCCAGGCTAGCATTAAACTCCTGGGATCATGTGATCTTTCTCCTCCTGCCTAACCTTCCCACATAGCTGAACTACAGGGATGCACGGTCACACTGATGTGGGTCATTGAGGTCTTCCTTTTCTTCACAATGCTCTGTAATTGTTATATACACATTCTGCGCACACTACTAAACACAACCATAGGTGGTTTTGCTTTGTGCTATTACAAATACTTTTTAAATTAAAATTTTCAACTTACCGTTGCCTCTGTAAAGGGATGGAATACAGAATAAATATTTTATTCTATGTCCTTGCTAAACTCACCTGTTAATAACCTAAAATTAGTTCAAGTAATTTTCAATAGATTGCTTAGGATTCTCTACCTATATAGCCAGATTATCTTTGAATAATGTTACTTGCTGTTTATGGCTTTTTTTTTCTTATTACACTGGACAAGCGATAAGAACATCACTGGCAGACAGGTGTGGGGACACATGCCTTTCTTTGATCCTAGCACTTGGGAAGAAGAAGCAGATATATCTCTCAGAGTTTGAGAATTTGGTCTATATACTGAGTTTCAGAACAGCCAAGGGTACACAGTGAGACCCCAACACAAAAAAACAAGCAACATCATCAAAAGAATACCGCTGGCTTTGAGCATGGAGAATGGGCATTTTGATGGTCCCTTTAAAAGCTTTATTGAATAGAAAGTCTATTGAGATAACCCAGTAAGTAGGTAAAGGTGCTTGCCAACAAGCCTTACAGGTTGAGTTCAATCCCTGGGACCCACATGATGGAAGGAGAGAACAGACTCTTGAAAGTTGTCCTTTGGGCTGAGCGGTAGTGGCACACACCTTTAATCCCAGCACTAGGGAGGCAGAGGCAGGTGGATCTCTGTGATTATGCAGTTAGTCTGGTCTACAGGGTGTTCCAGGATAGTCAGAGGTAGACAGAGAAACCTTGTCTTGAAAAACAAAAAAGAAAAGAAAAAGAAAATTATCCTCTAGAAGGATGGCTCAGTGGTTAAGAGCACTGGCTATTCTTTCAGAGGTTCAAGTCCCAGCACCCACTTAGTGGCTCCAAACCATCTATAACTGTAGTCTTAGAGGATCAGACGGCCTCTTCTGGTGTGCAGACAGATGTACATACAGATAAAACATCCATATACATAAAATAGGTAAATCATAAAAGAAAGAAAATTGTTATATTTTTCTCTGACTTACACACATGTGATGTGTCACATGAATGCCCCTACACACACATACATATGCACACGCATGTGCAAGCACACACACATACACACACTGAAGAAAGTGTAAAAATTTTAAAAGAAAAATGAGAAATAATCACTGGCTATAATAAGGCACAGACAAAATGAACTGTGGAAATATGTGTGGTTGAAGCTTGGCAGAAAATGGAGGCTGTAACTCCAATTATTATGGAAGACTTAGCAAGGCAGTGTGTTTGAAAAGTGCCTCAGCTGTCCTTAACACGACCTGTTCTCAGAAGCCATCTCCAGCCATCTCCTGTTGGGTACTCCCACCCTGGCTCTGTTGTGACTCACTCCCATTGTTCCAGGATGTTGTCCTTTCCCCGCGTGGTGGCCTGCTCCCGGACCTGCTCCCGCTTCCTTGGGCTGAGCCTCGGAACTGCATCGCTGTTTGCCGCTGGGGCCAACATCACACTCCTCTTTCCTAACTGGGATACGACCTACCTAACGAGGGGCCTCATTGGCAAGCATGCCATGCTGGGCGCTGGGCTCTGGGGAGGAGGTTTCATGGTACGTGTCCAGGGTTTCATGAGTGGGAATTCTTTGGGAATTTCCATCTCTTTCAGGGATGGAACTGGGAGGCGGTGGTGGTCAGGGTGTTCCAACAAATTGGTATTGGGTTCATAAACAGCCCAAGGAAAGGGGGATTTATCATGAGTTGCTGGGTTTTAGCTCAGAACCAGGAAGGCTAGATGGATGTTAGCACCAGCAGAGTCAAAACAGGCTAAGTTCAACCTGGGCCCTAAGTTTATTTCAATAGCTGTGTGTGGCAGCTAGAAACGCAAATCCCCTGGTCTCTTCTTTCATATTTATTTATTTTTATGTGTATGGATGTTTTGACCGCACATATGTAAGGATGCGGACCATGTGGGTGCCGGGACCTTCAGAGGCCAGAAGGGGCTGTTCCATTCCCTGGAACTGGAGTAACAGGTTGTGAGCTTCCCTGTGTGCTGGGAACCAAACCTGAGCTATCCTACAGAGCAGCCAGTGCTCTTAACCACTGAGCCATCTCTCCAGGCCCACTTTGTCTCCTCCTAACACTCTCCTCTGCTTTCCAGGTACTCGTGGCAGCAACTCTCATCTCCCTGACGGGCTACTTCAGCAACAGTGCGCCCTGTCGGCATGTAAGCACCAAGCCCCACCCTTTAACACGGCTCTCATGTTCTCTGCTCTGGAGGAAGAAGGCTCAGTTTAGTTTTCAGGCTTGAAATCAGCGCCTAGCTATGTCCTTTAACAACTCCATCCTTTTGGCAAGTGACTTAATTTTTCCAGACTCATCTGTAAGAAGGGAGGTGGTCACTACGAGGTGGTGGCGCACAACTTTAATCCCAGCACTCAAGCAGATCTCTGTGAGTTTGAGGCCAGCCTGGTCTACAGAACGAGTTCCAGGACAGGCTCCAAATCTACATAGAGAAACCTTCTCTTGAAAAATCAAAAAAAGGGGCTGGAGAGATGGCTCAGAGGTTAGGAGCGCTGCCTGCTCTTCCAGAGGTCTTGAGTTCAATTCCCAGCAACCACATGGTGGCTCACAACCATCTATAATGAGATCTGGTGCCCTCTTCTGGTCTGGTGGCATACATGCAGACAGAACACTGTATACATAATAAATAAATATAAATAAATAAATTTTTAAAAAAAAAGAAAAATCAAAAAAAAAAAGAAGAAGAAGAGGGGAGGTGGTCAAGGCAAAGAAGGAAGTGCCTAACTGAACCACAGATGTCTACACAAATGTGATAAGCTGTTTATTCTCTCATACTAAAATAATATGAATAGAATTTAAGTATACTATAACCATATATCATTGATAGAAATCTTCCTGGCTATTTTTTATGTATTTACTTAGTTATTTCGGGTTTTCTTTTATTTTTATTTGTATTATTTGACTTCATGTGTGTATGGTGTTTTGACTGCTTGTATGTTTGTGTGCCACATGTGTGCCTGGTGTCTGTGGAGGCCAGAAGAGGGTGTCAGACCCCCTGGAACGGGAGTTACACTGGGTCGTGAGCAATCAGGCGGGTGTTGTGAACAAAACCTGGGTCCTCTGAAGATCAGGCAGTGCTCTCCGCCATGAGACATCTTTCTCCAACCCCTGTCTGGGCTTTCCTGAGACAGGTTTTCGCTGTGTAACTTGGAGCTATCTTTGAACTTGTCATCCTCCTGCCTCATCTCCCCAGTGCTGGCAATGTAGGTGTGAAGCACTCTGCTGGTGCTTGGATAGTTGAACCTTTTCTTAGAGGCCTGGGATGTAGCTCAGTGATGGAGCATTTGCCTGGTGTACATGAGGTACTGGAGTGAATTCTCAGTGCTAAAACAACCAACCAAGGAACCCAAACAAACCACATACATATACCCCTCCACACCCCTCCACACACAATCAGACACCTGTTCACATGTGTGCCCGCACACACAGACTTTTTTTCTTTTTTCTTTTTAAAGATTTATTTATTTATTTTGTTTACAGTGTTCTGTCTGCTTGTATTCCTGCAGGCCAGAAGAGGGCACCATATTTCATGGTGTGAAATATGTAATAAACCATATTACAGATGGTTGTGAGCCACCATGTGGTTGCTGAGAATTGAACTCAGGACCTCTGGAAGAACAATCAGTGCTCTTAACCTCTGAGCCATCTCTCCAGCCCCCTCAGACTTTTTTCTTACCATTAGAAATTACCACTACCTTGGTGTAGACTTTCTTTTTATTTTTTTAGACTTTCAAATACCCCAAGCTGGCTATGGTGGCTTACCCCTTTTAACACCAACTTTTGGAAGATGGATACAGGAGGATCACGAGTTCAAGGTCATCCTGGGCCACATAGTTGTGATCAGCCTGGATTCCTTGTTATGTGTGTGCACATATCTATGCATGTCATACATATGCATATATATTGTTCTAGTTTGCTTTCTGATTCTGCGGTAAACACCATGAACAAAAGAACTTAGGATTGAAAGGGTTTATTTCCTCTCACATCTTCCAGGTCACAATCCACCACTTGGGGTGACCAGGGCAGAAACTCAAGGCAGGCACCTGGACGCAGGAACTGAAGAAGAGGCCGTGGAGGGGTGCTGCTTATTGGCTTGCTTCCAGGCTAATGATCAGCTACCTTTCTAATACCTCTCAGGACCACCTGCTCAGGGATAGCACCTCCCACAGTGGGCCGGGCCCCATGGGCTCGGTCATCAATCAGGAAAATTCCATACAGACATGCCTAAAGGCCAACCTGATAGAGGCAAACCCTCAGTTGGTGGTCCCTCCTCCCGGGTTGTTGTGGTTTGTGTCAAGCTAACAGAAGTACTCAGCACATATGTATTTAGTGCTTATTTGATCTCAGACATGAACGCTGTCACCCCATATGAGACCTGCTCTGGTTCCCACCGCCACATACATACTGGGAAGCCCTCCAACTGCATTCCATGCTAAAACATTAACTATAAACACACAGGTGCTTCGTTTACTACTCTCTGTTCTCTTTGGCCTGAGCGAGCGAGTGGCTCTTTTTTTGCCCCCCTGAAACAGGGTTTCTCTATGCAGCTCTGGGCTGGGCTGTCCTTGAACTCACTCCTCTGACCAGACTGACCTCTGCCTGCCTGCCTCTGCCTTCCAAGTGCTGGTATTAAAGGCATGTGCCACCATTGCCTGGCTAAGCAAGTGACTCTTGGGTGAGCATCAGACTTTTCTTATTTATTTGTTTGTTTGTTTTGTATTTGGTGTTCTGCCCGCATGTATCCCTGCAGGCCAGAAGAGAGCACCAGATCAGATGGTTGTGAGCACATGTGGTTGCTGGGAATTGAACTCAGGACTTCTGGAAGAACAGCCAGTGCTCTTAACCTCTGAGCCATCTCTCCAGCCCCAGCATCTAAAGCATTTAAAACACAAATTGCTCTGTCTTACCTGGAGTTTCTAACCCAGAGCATCTGGGATGGGTTGTAGAGAGTCCACATTCAATTATGCATTCCCAGGTGATTGTGTTGACACTCAGTTAGGAGAAGCATGGCTTTGGGCTTCTGATAAACTAACAGAATTTGTGTCCTCTAATGACCCAGCCAACTCCTTATCTGCTTCCTTCTCGTCTTTTTTTGCTTGATTTGAAAGAGAACAAGAGTGGGACTTTGGTGGCTTTAAAACCGATAGCTTGTCAGTAGAGGAGAAAAGTGGGCATGCAAAAACCACTTTGTTAGTCCAGAGCTCAGAGACTGCAGTGGAGTAACAAGGGGGTCTCAACCTGCTGGAGGGGCCAAAGACCCTGTGCAGGGAGGAGATCCATATGTCTGTCTGTCCGTTTCTTCTTGGCTTTACCCAGGGACAGACACCCTTGGACACGTTCTAAATGAATCTGTCACCCCCACCCCTATGATAGAATGCCGGCCACCAGAGAAGCTAGTCTTGGCCGTGTCACCTCACTAGTCCAGTGACCACAGTTCCATGTAAGCCGTGTCTCCTGCCTCCTCTACAGATGCTCATTGCTTTGTTGTCAAGCAGCCTGGCTCTGCTGGGGGCCTTGGTTTGCTTTGTCACTTCTGGAGTAGCCTTGAAAGATGGTCCCTTTTGTATGTTCGACACCTCATCCTTCAATCAGACACAAGCTTGGAAATTTGGCTATCCCTTCAAAGATCTTCCCAACAGGTAACGGTCACCCTCACAAGCACAGTCCTGCGGCCTGGGCCGGGGGAGCCCCAACCCTGTGCTTTTCTATTGGAGTTCCTTGATGGGCTATTTTTGTTTATTCCGGTCTAGGAATTATTTGTATGACCATTCACTCTGGACCTCCGTCTGCCTGGAGCCCTCTAAGGCTGTGGTTTGGCACGTGGCCTTCTTCTCCACCCTCGTGTGTATCAGCCTCCTCCAGCTTCTCCTGGTGGCCATCCATCTTGTCAATAGCATCCTTGGCCTGCTCTGCAGCTTCTGTGAGAAGAGTTAGGTAACAGATGTCCTCTCCTGAACTGGTGTTCTCACTGCAAGCTTCCTCCAACCCTTTCTGCAAGAATAGGGTGGGAATCCCCGTTAGGCCTTCCTGTAAGCTGCCAGCATTTTCTTGCACACAGGGGGAATGGTAGGATAAAATGAAAGTCACGCTGCATACATTGAAGATGACACCGTACTAGAAAGAGCGATGAAGTCATTGCTGGTGTATAGAGAGGAATTTTTAACCCGTAAAATAATTTCATTTCAGCCTCTTGACAACCCCATGAAAGTTGATCACATGTTAGGACAGAGAAGCTAAGACTCCCAAAGGGGGCTCTCCAATCTCAAACACACAGCTAGGTGACCCCCTCAAATTCTAAAATCAGGTTTACTATTGTAATAGACATAACTGCATTTCCTCCAAAGCATAGACAGGAACCCTTAGCACCAATGAGACTGTATTAGAGAAAGAGCCTTCCTTACATGTAATCAAGGATACATGGGGTCATAAATGTGAGGTCCTGATCCAGTAGGATTGACATCCTTACAAGACGAGCAAGAGGCTGGGCACGGTGCTGCACACCTGTGATCTTAAGCTGGAGTCAGGAGGATCATCACTTCTAGACCAGCCTGGGCTACATATTGAGATCCTGTCTCAAACAAACAAAAAAGACTCAGGAAGGTGAGGCAGGAGGATGAGCAGTTCTGGGCAAATTAGAGAGACCCTGTCTCGAAATAATAGGGCCAAGGATGTAGCTTACTGTTACAACATAAGCAGAATTCTGGTATCAGTCTCCAATACCAGAAAAGGACAGAAGGAGCGGAGGGAGAGGGGGAGGGAGGAAGGGAGGAAGGGAAATAAATACTCCATGAGAGAAAGTTGTAGATCACCATGCTTATTAAGCCAATGAAGAGTATTAAGAATATACTGGGCATTTTCTTAGCAGGCAGTGCCTCCAAAAAACTCTTGGTAGAGAAGGGAGGATAAGGTCCTTAAGATAAGGTGCAGGCTGAGGGCTGGTTTTTAAATAATAATGGACCCTTTTCCAGAAGGGAGGGAGGAGTCCTTTGATCTGACAAACATCATCCAGGTGTCAATTCTCAGAGAAACTATTCCATTTCATCTGCCCCTCTCCCAGCAGGGAAGAAGGAATCTTTGACCTATAAAACACCTGGAGAGCATCCTTTATCAGAAGAAAGGAGAACCCTTTGTTTAAGGCAAGATGAGGCTCCAGAGAGGAGGTGTGGGTTTAGGGTAAGCTGGCCTTTCCTAAACCTTTCAAAGGAGGGACCCATGAAGGTGACTCATGGGTAAAGAAGCCTGCTGCTAAGCCTGAAGACGGGAGGTTTAATCTCCAAAACCCACTTGGTGGAAAGAAAGAACTGACTCTTGTAAATTGTCCTACCTCTACACACACAGACACATATATACACACACACACAGATGTGTACACACCATGGCAATGCACAGACTCCTACTCCTATATATAAAGAAATAAATAAATAAATGTAATTTTTAATTTAAAATTTGTCTTATTTTACTCGTATATATGGATGTTTTGCCTGTATGTATGTCTGTGTACCTTCATACAAGAAGAAAGCCTTTTCTTTTTCTTTTTTTTTTAAGATTTATTTATTATGTATACAACATTCTGCCTCCTTGTATGCCCGCACTCCAGAAGAGGGCGCCAGATCTCATCACAGATGGTTGTGAGCCACCATGTGGTTGCTGGGAATTGAACTCAGGACCTCTGGAAAAGCAGGCAGTGCTTTTAACCACTGAGCCATCTCTCCAGCCCGAAAGCCTTTTCTTGCAGGCCAGAAGAGGGTGTGAGATTCCTTGAGATTGGACTTACAGATGGTTGTAAACTACCGTGAGGGTGCTGGGAATTAAAACCTGGGCTCTCTGGAAGAGTAGGTTGTGTTCTTAATCACTGATCCATCTCTCCAGGCCCACCCCCATTTTTTTAAAGGTTGAGGAGAAGACGGAAGATGGTGTGTGTACATGTGAGAACAAAGAAAAGGCCACATAAAGACAGAGCAAGGAGTTACCCATCTGCAACCTGAAGAGACACACCTCCCTAGAAATCAAATCTGTTGTTACCTTGATCTTCAATTTCCAGCTTACTGAACTGTGGGAAAAATATGGTTATTATAGTTCATGCTTATAATACCATCACTCAGAAACCTGAGGCAGGAAAATCATGATTTCAAGGCCAGTCTTGGCTGAATAGAGAGACCTTGTTTCAACAACAGCAACAACCACAGACTTCTGTTGACTAGTCCTCCAGACTGAGGAAGTCTGTTAGAGTGGCCCTAGCAGACTAACAGACCATGGTTCTTTCCAGCACTCTACAGTAGAGTTCAACAAGTAGTGTGTTCTGAGTACCTGCTGTATGCCTGCATTGTTGTATATGTTATAAATCCAATCCAGAAGTGCCCAAGACAAGCCGCTTGCCCTTGGTCCCTGCCCTGTCCTTCAGACTTACCATAATTTGGACATCATATGGGTAAGAACTATGTTAGCATTCAACACAGGTACCAAAGAGCTCAGAGGAACAGTGATCTCCAGAGAAAGCCTCAGGAAGGCTTTGGATGTGCCTGAGCTGATGCTGCTTGGCAGAGTTAAGTTAGTCCAGCAAAGAGGTGTGAGAGGTGGCTTAGCTATTTCACTACTGTTGTGAAGACATGCCATGACCAAGGTCATTTATAAAGTAATAGTTTACTGAGGTTTACGGTTACAGAGAGTGAGCCCGTGATCACCATGGCAGAGAGCTTGGCAGCAGGCAGGCAGGCATGGTGCTGGGACAGTAGCTAAGAGCTTTGTATCATCTGGAAGTTTGGAGACAAAGAGAAAGAGACTGGGCTAGGCATGGACTTTTGACACCTCAAATTCCACCTCCTGTGACATGCTTCCTCCAACAGTGGTATGCCTCCTAATCCTTCAGAAATAGTTTACCAATTTTAGGCCAAATGTTCAAATATATGACCCTATGGGGACCATTCTCATTCAAACCACCGCAGTGCCAGACAGATTTCAAGCTTGTCTATGGATGCAAGGCTCATGCCAGAAACAGGGCTGGTGCTGTTGAGCCAAGGGGCAGCCACAGAGACTGTGAGCACTGAGCTGGTGTGGGCTGTGTACCCTGCCCTGTGGTCTTTCTCCACAGACCTCAGTTTGCAGGCCAGTTCCAAGAGGAAGTCATAACAAGTCAGTCAGAGCATGAAGAATCTTACCGACAGGCAAGAGGCAGGTGGATCTACGAGTTTAAGGCCAGCCTGGTCTACGAGTGAGTTCTAGGACAGCCAGGGCTACATAGAGAAACCCTCTCTTGAAAAACCCAAACCAACGCCCCTCCCTATTAAAGTGCTTTCAATTCCTGTAATCTTCACTTGTCGTGAAGTCCCATCTCTTCTTTCTGCTTTGTTTTGAAATGGTCTCTCTCTTAGCCTGGCTGGCCTCCTACCTCTGCTCCTGACACTGGAATTACAAGAGTGTGCCACCACGCCATCTTCTGGTTTTTGTTTTTGTTTTGACTTTACAGTTATTACAAAAATATAAATTTGGGATAGTAGGGATGCCTATAATGTCAGCACTCTGGTGGCTAAGGTCAAATTGCAGGCTACCTCCCAAAACCGTGCCTCAACCAATGGGAAGGCCCTATTGCTGAAGATAACACAGTTTTCACTGAACATGGAGGTGTCGAGCTGGTGCCTAACAAGAAGCATCACCCTATTTTCTGGTGACCTGACTGGAAGATATGGTGGGAAAATAGTGGCACAAATGTTATGACAGTTATCAACAACTCTCTGATTAGATTTAAGGCTTACTCCATGAGATAGAACCCCTGCTTGATACTAGGATGGCCAAGAACCTGAAACTGGATAGGCTATGGGTCTAGGGGAAAATAAAATATTCTTGTTAAGGAACATTGCAATAAAAAAAAAAAACTAATGACGTTTATACACATATGTAGTAAGGGGACGTTTGTTCGTTTTCCAGCTGCCCAGACTCCCGAAATAACCATACAGAAACTATTAATTAAATCACTGCTTGGCCCATTAGCTCTAGCTTCTTATTAGCTAGCTCTTATGTATTAATTTAACCCATCTCCATTAATCTGTGTATCGCCATGTGGAAGTGGCTCACCGGCAAAGTTTCGGCATGTCTGTCTCTGGCAATGGCTCCATGGCTTCTCCCTGACTCTGCCCTTCTTTCTCCCAGCATTCAGTTTAGTTTTCCCCGCCTTGCTCTGTTCTGTCCTATCAGGCCAAGCCAGTTTATTAATTAACCAATGGTATTCGCAGCATACAGATGGGAATCTCACATCACCCTTATATCAGCATCTTTCTCGGCCACCATCTGAGAAGCTTCTTCTTGTAGTCGAAGGGGACTAACACAGAGACCCACAATTGGACAGTGTGCAGAGTGAGACTTTTAAAGACTCAGTCCTAAATGGGATGACTTCATCAAACTGCTCCCTTCAGGGCTTGGGGGTCTGTTCTGAAGAGGAGGTGGAAAGACTCTCGAGCCAGAGGTAATGGATGACTCCAAGGAAACAGTGTCTTCCAGACACAACAGGACCGAGATACATATAAACTCACAGAGACTGTGGCAGTATGCCCCAAACCTGCAAAGGTTCAAGCCAGAAAGGGGGCCAACGCTGAAAGGTAAAAGTGAAACAGGCTCCTACCCCCAACCGAGAGGCTATGTACAACTGATGCCCTTTGGCAAAGGAAAATTACTTTCCTCCAGTGAGACTCACTGGGAATATTAAACACACTTCAGGGTAGACTTCCTGCCCAGGAACAGTTGATCAACACAAAATGAACGTGTCAGGTCCAAAGGAAACTCCAATTCTCCAAACTCCAAAAGTCAGTCCAAATATCCAGAAATGACCTTAACTGGGACTATAGGAAGAGTTCTGAAAGTTAGGTAAAAGCCAGCATTCCTCAGGAGCTTGTGAAACTGGTTCCCAGCCTGTTGAAGAAGTCATTCCCTTTATCTCTACCAGAACGGGCAGAGGTAGCAGCTGCTACAAGCCCAGCACGTGGCTGTTTGCTCCCCTCCCCCAACAGCCTCCAGGACCCACAGTTTAAGCTCCAGTCAGTTGTACGTGGATGTGGCTCTAGCTCTTGCCGCTGCAAACCCTCATCTTCGGCTCCTCCCTGGCTGTCTCTCTCCTTGCTCTCAGACTGTAGACCCACTGTGCTATCTCTCAGTCTCCACCTATGGTCCTGCAGCTCGTTTTCACACTCAACTTCCTCACCCCTAAAAAAAAAAAAAATTATTCCTATGGTATCTTATACTGCAAACTTTTGTTTCAGGATTTTTAAGTTGGTTATCTGACATGGTTTCCTGCAAAAAGTTGTTTGTCTTTCTGTGAAAAAGTCCCATCTATTTTGTTTGTATGGATAGAAATGTGTAAAGGTGTGTGGCCACGTGCTTGTTTCTGACTGATCTCGGATAGCTGAGTTTATGTGTTCTGTATGTCTTGGAAACAGCTAGCTGCCTGGACTCAGAATTTGCTTCTGGAATTTTTCTAGCCCTGAATCTAATGTAATGACAGAGAAAGTTATTTATGCTGCTCTACTTTATAAAAAAAAAAAAGTTAAGGAATTGGGTATGGTTAAAATCTGTAACAAATACTGGTAACTCCAAATTATAACACTCTGAAAACCAGCACCTGGGCAGCCCCCATGCTGACTAAGATTAAAAGGGTGAGGTCATGTGACTCCACCGCTATGTTACAACAGGTCTCCAAGATGCTTTAGATTAGGATGGGTGTTTGTATAATTCCTGCCCTGTCCTAAGAACAGGTTTATGCAAGATGAGGTTTAAAACAATGCTGGTTTACAGAAATATCAAAGCTGCACCTCCATTGCTGGCAACCAGATTTTGTAATGTCAGAGTAATTTTAAAAATGCTAAATGGTTTACATTGTGAAAACTGGGATTACCTTTTAGATACACTAAACTGCTTATGTTTAACAGATAATGACCCCCTGATCCTCAAACGCTTCAGAGGTCTGAGAATATGGCATTTTAATAAAAAAGCTTCTCATGGTAGAGACATGCCAGCTCCTGGCAGCATCCTGTATGGATGGCCACAGAAGAACTTCCATCTGGAGCTTGCTTTAAATGTAGCAAAGCTAGTCACAGGAAAAATTGCCTTGCATCTGAACTGCTGCTAAGACCCTGTCCAGACTGTGGACAAGCAAGACATCAGGGAATAGATTGCCCTGCTTTGTCAAGACAAGCAAGGTAGGTGGTCTCCCCCAAATTCCTACTACACAGGAAAGTCTGTCAGATCTTTTGACTTGGCAGTTGAAAACTGATACTGTCTTGGAACCTCGGAGAAACTTGGGGTAGCTGTCTAGGTAAATGGAAGGCTGTCTCATTTCTGCTTACTCAGGTAAAATTTATCCTTCTCAGATCTGATGGTGTTTGATGACTAGGGTACTGATAGATTTACCAGTTTAACAGCTCTCCCCTGATCCCCAAGGTTACAACCACCTCAGGATCTCATTAGTTCATTAGTTAAGTTGCCTGTTAAAATTACAGACAGGCGCTGGGGTATAGTGGTGGCGCACACCTCTAATCCCAGCCTGATCTACAAAGTGAGTTCCAGGACTGTTACAAAGAGAAACACTGTTTGAAAAAAGCAGAAAACAAACAAACAAAACAACAGCAAAAACAAAAGATCCTTCTCACCTGTACCTAGGCGCGCAGTCCTGTCCTCATTTTCATCTAAGTTCCAGGACAGTCAGGGCTACACAGAGAAACCCTGTCTCAAAACCCAAGAGAAAGTCTTTATTGTACATGAGGGAGAAACCAGCCAGTGGCATCTGGAAGAGTCCAGACTGACCATGGTCTGTAGAATAGACTGGGCTGTAGGGTGGGGGCAGGAAGAGGAAGAGGACGAGGAAGAAGAGAGGAGAGGGAGATCAAGAGGACCAAGAAGACCAAGCGAATGCATGGGAACCAAGAGGCTGTGTAGCTAAAATGGCTGTTGCATAGGGGTCAGAATCTGGGGGAAGGCAAATGAGGCTCAGACCCTAAGTTGGAGAGGTTTAGGCTGTGGGCCTGGGTGAGAAGTGCTGGGAGGAGCTACAGGTACTGAGTGAGACTTGTCCCATGTTTCTTTGGGAGCTAACAGAACTCCCTGTAAGTATTGCAGCTTGGATGGAAAGGAATTCTGACCGTCGGGAGCCAAAGAATGTCAGAGTCACTCTACGAGTGGCAGCTTACAGCTCTGCTCTAGGGAAAGATTTTCCCAATACAAGTGGACCAACTCTGTTCTGACAGGGGAGGGTTTCCCCAGTGAAGTTGTTATAGCTCTGCTCTGGCTCTGGCAAAAAAATCGTTACAGCTGGGCTCCACTCCAAGGAAAATGATACACACTGCACAACAAACCTCACTCAGGAGATTTATTGGGAAGGAAAAATCCAGGAGGGTGGTTGCCTCTAGGGTGAGAAGCAGGAGCAAACTGAACAGGGCACAGAGCTTACACAGGGTTTCTTGGGGAATGAGACTTCCCTGGGTGGTTTGGGATTGGTGGCTTTTGTGGCCCGATTCTAGGGCAAGATCAGGGGATTGGTGGGATTTTTGTGCTCAGGGATCTCAGGGATCGGTGGGATTCTGTGTTCAGGGATTGGTGGGATTCTGTGCACAGGGGCCTCAGTGGTTGGTGGGATTCTATGCTCAGGGATTGGTGGGAATTCTGTAGCCTGACTCTGGGGCAAGCTCAGGGATTGGTGCAATTTCAAGCTCTGGTTCTGGGGTCAAGTCAGGGGCAAGTTGTTTTCATTGACCCTTTCACCCTACACTCCCTCTGTAAAACAGGCTGGCCACAAACTCCAAGATCTGCTGCCTATGCCTCCAGACTGCTGAAATTAAAGCCACTAGACCTGGCTTTTTTGTTTTTGTTTTTTTCAGAGAGAGAGAGAGAGAGAGAGAGAGAGAGAGAGAGAGAGAGAGAGAGAGAGAGCAGTCTTAAGTTGGGGTTGGGGTAGGAAGTGTATTCAAGGGGACACAGTAAAGAAATTGCCAACATGACAGAGTTAAGGTTTTTATTATAGATATGAGAGAACAGCCAGAGACATCTGAAAAAGTCCAGATCAGAGTTCAGAAAGAAGTTGACTGAACAGGGCCAGAGGACTGGACATGGCCAGAGTTATCTGCGAGGGAGCCTGGAGGCCAGCATACACTTTGATAAACTGAGAAGAGCTTGGGTAGACCAACGTTCTTTCTGCAGAAGGTAAGGTGTAACCCGTTTCACAGGTTCTTGATTAATGCTGGCTTTTATCTCACAGCCAGAATTCCTATAGTCCAGCAGGAGTTAATTTCTGGATATTTAGGCTGCCCTTTGGAGTTTAGCGAATTAGAGTTTCCTTTGGATCTGACAGGGAGGTGAGGGGAATCTGGTGGAATTGGCATAGGGAGAAAGCGTGATAAGAATGTAGTGTATAAAATAAATTTCAACTAAAATAAAAAAAATCTTGCCTCAAAAATTAAAACAAAAAATTATACATAAATTCTACTGTTGACTCTTTCTTTTAATTCACAAGTTGTCCAAAACCAGAAGGAACAGTGTGCATAGATGTGGCTCAGTAGAGTTCTAGCTCCGGCACCCATAAAACAGCACGGTGGTGCATGCCCGTTATCCCAAACCTGGGGAGGTCGAGGCCGGAGTTCAGCGGTACCTTCGGCTACCTAGCGAATTCGAGGCCACCTGTCTCAAAAACAGGAAGAGAAGAAACAGAAGGAAGTTAGCCTGGGCTGGTCCCGAGGCTTGCTGGCAGCCTGCAACCGGTAGCTTCCCTAACTATTCCCAGACTCCTAGGCAACATTAGCTGAAGTCAGTGCGCAGGCGCCAAAAGGGGGCATGGCTATGCATGTCACGTGAGCGACCCGTTGCCCTGGGGATGCGCTCCGGGACTTCTGGGCTGCAGCAACCGGCCGGGCCGCTCTAGAGGTCCGCTGGTACAGACGCGGGACTATGGCCGTGTCCACCAAAGGCCGGGTTATATCAGTCGGCGCCTCCGAGGGCTTGTTCGAGGCCGACAAGAACTCAGGGGAGCCGGAGAACACCTATATTCTGAGGCCCATTTTTCAGCAAAGGCGCGTAGCGGTCGGGGCACTGCGGGCGATGTGGGTCGGGAGTGGGGCCTGGGCGCTTCAGTGTCACCAAGGAGACGCGGAGAGGGGCGGAGCTGGGCGGGCTTTGGCATTCTGATGTGGCGATTTTTCCAACGCCGAGCTCTGCTGCGGGATTGGTCGGTCTTCCCGGAACCCTAGACTGGCGCACGGGAGTGGTTGACCTCTTGGAGGCTTTAGGGGGTGCACACCCGGGACAGAAAAAAACAGAGGCTGGAAACAAGCAACTTGCTGGCGGTACTCTGAGAGTTACCGCGTGCTCACCTGTACTGTGCACTTGTGGTCAGGGGATAACTTGTGGGAATTGGTTCTGTTCAGTTCTCCCATTATGTGGTTCCTGAGATTGAATTTAGGTCATCAGGCTTGACTGCAATACCAGCTAAGCCATCTCACTGGAACCGAGAGAGGATTTTTTTTTTTTTTAATTTGAGGGGAAGGGGGCGTAGATTGTGTGTGTGTGTGGGGGAACTGTAGAGAGTTCTGTCTGTCATGTGCTTGCTCTGAAAGCTGAAGTCCTGAGTTCAATTCCTGCACCCATTAAAGTCGTTGCATGTTGTGATCCTAGTGATGGTATTGGAGAAACAGGCTCTGGAACTCTGGCCAGCCCAGCCTCACGTTCAAGACCTAGTGAGAGACCCTGCCTCAAAAAACAAGGTGAAGGGCTGAAGACATGACTCAGTGGTTTAGAGCATTGGCTCCTCCTCCAGAGGACTGGAGTACAGCACCCACATGGCGGCTTTCAACCATCTGTAACTGTAGTTCCATAGGGTCAGATGCTATCTTCTGGCCTCTACAGACATACATGCAAACAAAACACCAAAAACATAAAATATAAGTAAATCTTTAAAAAGGTAGAGATAGTCCTATATGATAGCAACTTCATGCAGCAGATTCCCCATAGATATAGAAAAAGGTATGTTCAGTTACCGCAGCAAATGTTCTAATGTATAGAATGTCCCTGGGCTGTGTTTCCTTTGTAAATGGTGCAGAAGGGGCTAGTAACAGATGTGTACCAATGAGCCCAAGCGTTCACGTGAGACTTGTTTAAGAGAAGCTTAGCATTTTATGAATGGTGGAAAGAGCGTAAGCAGGGGCTGGAGAACAATTAAGAGCATCTGCTGTCCCTGCAGAGTACCCAGGTTTGGTTCCCAGCACCCACACGGCAGCTTACTGTTTGTAACTCCAGGGGCACCAGGCTTCAGCCTCCATAGTGCTGGGACCTAAAGGCATGCACCACTACATCCCAGCTATTTCACAACTAGGTACAGTTTTTAGGGCTGCTGAAGTGTGAAGGATGTTGGGGTGCTGAACTGACATTTAGATGTTCTCAAATTGTTTGACTTAGGTTTAGACCCTCTGTGGTTAAAGACTGCATCCATGCCGTGCTCAAGGAGGAACTGGCAGTCGCTGAATATCTTCCAGATGAAATGCCTCATCTCACAAAACGTCTATCAGAAATCATTAAAGATAAACTGAAAGGTAACCTGGGCTGTCGCTGGAAATGAAGTTCCCTTCAAACACCCAGTTCTGACCATTTGTTTCTGCCACCCCCCCCCCAGACAGTTTCTCTGTGTGTCCGTGGCTGTCCTTGAAGTCACTCTGTGGAGCAGGCTGACCTTAAACTACAGAGATCTGCCTCCTGAGTGGCAGGATAAAGACATGGGTCACCACTGCCCACCTGGCACTCTGCCCCATCTTTGATACCAGGACATGATCTATGCATTCTATAAATGACAATTTTTCTTCAGTGTCTAGAATTCTGTGATTCTTTGGTAACTTTTTCTCAGGTAGGATCTCGCAGACTGGAGGAAAGAATATAGATTTGTGCGAAAGCATCACAGGGAAGCCATGTCCGAGAAATTCAAGTATTCACAAAGCTTCCTTCCTTTCCCTTGTTATTATTGCTTCTTTTCTCCCCCACCAACCTGTAGATTATTTAGTCCAGCATTCAGTACCCTCCCAGACTGTCCTGGGCCCCACTTCTTCACTGCTTTTCTTATTCAGCCCTCCACTCTTGCCAAATTCAACATATGCATAATACATTTTGTGCTTTTGTCTCTTGCTAACAGAAACTGTTTTGTATTTTGAGACAGGGTCTTACTATGTAGCTTGCTATGTAGACCAGACTGGCCTAGAATTCATAGAGATCCATCTGCCTCTGTCTCCTGAGTGCTGGGATTAAAGGCGTGCGCCACCACCGCCTGGCACCATGCCCTATTTTTAATGATATACCATCAGAGAAGCTCTTTACTTCTGTCTGTGCCATCCTGCTCTTGTACTGTTGGAGATGGAGCTCAAGGCCTCCCGCATGCCAGGCAGATGTTCTACCACAAAGTCATGGTCACATGGATGTCACAATTTCTGTTCCCTTGAGGCCACTGTGTAAGACTCCAGTTTCAATGGATCCAAGTACTCTCTTCTGGCCTTCATGGGTACCAGGCATGCACATGGTGCATATATATACTTTCCAGCAAGGCACTAACCTACATAAAAATAAATCTTTAAAAGGCCTTTTATTTCTCCTTCAGAATGATGATGTCATGGCTAGATGTAGAGTGCCCTACATACATTTCTATGCCATTAGGGGTTCAGGAAGAAGGGAGAAATCTCAGGTGAGGATGAAGTGTTCTTAAAATAATGATTTGGAGGGCAAGGTGGTGGTGCCCACATGTAGTCACAGTACTCAGGAGGCAGAAGCAGGAAGACTAATGAGGGTGAGATCATGGCTCTAACAAAACAAACCAACAACAAAAGCGCACCAGCAAACTGGGCTCTTCCCCAAGGATTTTGTTCAGGCTGCCTCTGGACAGTGTCTGTAGTCCTCAGGTTGTTTGTCCAGTTTACTGTGCTGCCCTGCATCCTGACCTTGAACAACTCCTCCTGCAGCCTCCAGAGTGCTGAGTTTCATGTGCAACCGTGCCAGGTTATGTTTCTTTTCTTCCTCTCCACCTTAATGAATAGCTTACAGTTTCCTGAAGATCCCATGTTCTCACCATCTACCTAGTTTTAGTCTTCAATTTATGTGATGCGCTGTGTGGGTGCCCATGGAATGGGGCTAGGGATTCTCTGGGGTTGAAGATAGAGGTGGTTTAGAGTTGCTGATGTGGGCGCTGTGGACTAAACTCTGGTCCTCTGCACGAGCAGCAAGCACTCTGTACCTCTGAACCCCCCCGCCCCACCTCTCCAGTCCTGTTCTCATGCCTCTGTTATTCCCGCTCCATGAAGGGAATAACACGGAAGAGCTCTCTTCCTGGTAAGCTCTCACTCTCCAGCACACTCTGTGTGCAGTCTTTGCTGATCCTGTGCCCCACCCCCAACACAGTGACGAACTCCCAGCTCTGATACACCTTGTACATGCCACTTCTAAAACAATTATTTTTGTCTACTTTTGAGTTCTGTTATGAGCTCTTTGGTCCCAAGGCAAGAAGAATGTTTTCTTATTTCTGTAAATTGAAGGGCAATCTCAGGAAGGGGCCAAGGCTCACTGGGACCCTCCCTGTGTGCCAGCACTGGGCAGAGAGCTGTGTCTTCACACCTTTGCAGGCGAGAACATTCCCTTTTAACAGAGAAATTAAAGGGAAAGTTAGGCTCCAAGGATTTACCTCAGGGCAACATTGTAGTCAGGGCTTATCTCCAGGCCTCAGCCCTGTAATCTTACTCTGTACTCCTTAAGTACCCAGGGACTGTGTGCTTCCTCTATTCTGGAAGAGTCTGTGACCAGCAGGTCATGTTACCACGGACTCAAATAGAGCTAACTTTCTGTTATTCTCCTTTCTAGAATTGGGATATGACCGGTATAAAATGGTGGTGCAAGTGGTGATTGGCGAGCAGAGGGGTGAAGGCGTCTTGTGAGTAAGGGGGGGGGGTGTGTTCCTGTCCTGTCTGTGCTCCTTGGGAGCTGTCCATTGTGTGCATAGATAACTCAGTACGCCTTTGTCTCTGCAAGACTCAGGAGGACTGTTTAACAGATGCAGCCGTGAGCAGAAGAGGTTCTGGCTGCTGACTCTTAAGACTAACATCTGGGTGGTTCTCAGGTGGATGTCCGTAGAATCACCTCTGGTCACTATAGTCTCGGCCCCCACGAATCTAGCGCTGTCTTCAGAACAGAAGCGTCTACTGGTTTGGGTTGGCACTGTGAAATGTAGTCAGGCCGAGCTCCAAGGAGCACTGAAGGCTGAAGAGACGGCTCATCAGCTAACGGCACCTGCCGTCAGGCCTGATAACCCAAGTTTTATCTCTGGACTCAACTTAGTGAAAAGACAGAACCAACTCTCAGTAGTTGCCCTTTGACCTCTATTTTATGTCATGGTGCACAAAAACTCTTTCTCCATCCTTTCAGTTTGAGGCCTGCCTGGTCTACATAGTGAGCTTTAGGATAGCCAGAACTGTAGAGAGACTCTGTCTTTAAAAAAGGAAAGAAGCCATTATCTAAAATTTCAGTACATGCAGAGTTCAGGGACTAAAGAACTACTCTATGATTTAACTTTATAGTTATAAATATAGTCTGATGCTATAATTATATTCCTACTGCCCCTAAAGGTATTTTCAAATTCTAGTTTTGTTTTCTGAGACAGGGTCTCATTGTAGCCCAGGCTGGCCTCAAGTTTATTTTGTGGTTGAGAATAACCTTGAATTCTAGATCTTCTGCCTTTAATTCCCAGGTGTTGAAATTACAGGCTTGCAGGACTGTACTTGGTTTTTGTTTGTTTTTGAAACAGGGTGTCCCTCTGATGCCCTGGTCTTTTTAGTAACTACCTTCACAGCTTCCCAAATGTTGGTTTTACAGGTTTGGGCCTCCTAATGCTGGTCTAGTTAGAAGATTGAATTATAGCTCAGAGTTGTCCCTTTCTTATATAGGTCTCTACAAATGACCAGGTTGGATGAAGTATTATATTGGGCCTTTCCCAAGACCTCTTTTCCTATTATTCTGCAGGAATTGAGCCCACTGAAATTCACCCACAAGTGTCGTAGCCAAATTAACCTGATCCGTGTAATTGTCAGGAAGCCAGTTGGGATGCTAGGTGGCTTAGAGACTCTGGCCCTCACCTCTAGCTGCAAGCAGCCTCACCTGTGACTCCTGTCCTTCCTGGTGGTCCAGCACATTTTGCCTTTATGTGCCATGGAAAGGTTGAAGCATGGACGTGCGAGATTGTAGGGAATGAACTTGCTTGTGGCAGATCATAGTTCAGATATACAGTGTCTACTGCTGACCAGTCTTCATTGGCATTCCAGCATGGCTGCTCGATGCTTCTGGGATGCAGACACTGACAACTACACTCATGATGTCTTCATGAACGTAAGTCTTTGGGAAACTCCTTTCTCCTTTCTGGGGACTCATGGCCATTGTGTAGCAGATTACTGCTAAAATGGGAGGACATGATAGTATTTTTTTTTCCTCAAAGTTTATTAAGTACAAAAGTCTCCATTTCCGCCCCTCCTCCCAACACCCTCCCACTCCCCCCACTCCCTCCCCTCCTCCCTCTCCATCCCCAATAGCAGTCAGGGTCTCCTGCCATGCGGGCAGTCCAAGCTCCTCCCCCCTCCCTCCAGGTCCAGGAACATGATAGTATTTTTGAGACATATCTCTTGGATCACTTAGATTTCTGGATAAGGAGTTTTTGTTGATTTTTTTTTTTTTTTGAGACAGGGATTCTCTGTGTAGCTGGCTGTCCAGGAACTATAGACCAAGCTGGTCTTGAACTTTGGGATCCACCTGCCTCTGCCTCCCTAGTGCTGGGATCAACAGTGTGTGCCATCAATGCCCAGCATCAGTAGTTTTATTTTAAATTTTACTGTTTTATTTGCTTCAGGCAGTAGAGCCCACTTTTGTGAGGAAGGCCTGGCAGCAAGAGCAGTTGGTAGCTGTGGCAGAAGGAACTTGCCCATGTTGAAGGCAGGTCTTTCCTTTCCTCCTCATGTAAACCTGTCTAGTGATGCTCCCACAGACTTCCCCCAGTGTCTCTGAGGTGACTCTACACCTAGTCAGGTTTACAATGGAGATTAACCATCTTACGCTCTTGTCTTAGTTAAGGTTTCTACTGCTGACACCATGACCACAGAAACTCTTATAAGGGTGTAGTGAGGAGTTGCGGGCAGGCCTGCTTTTCGTCCCACCCAGCTCCCACACAGCTAGCTTAGCCCCGGAAATAACAACACACAAATTGTATTCATTTAAACACTGCCTGGCCCATTATCTCTAGAGAGTTAGTTACTGGCTAACTCTCACATCTTGATTAACCCATTTCTAATAATCTGTGTAGCACCACGGGGTGGTGGCTTACGGGGAAAGATTCAGCATGTCTGACCTGGTGGCTGGCTCCATGTCGTCTGCCTCATTGCCCTCTTCCCAGCATTCTGTTCTGTTTACTCCGCCTACCTAATTTTCTGTCCTATCAGAGGGCCAAGGCAGTCTCTTTATTAACCAATGAAAATAACACATAACAGAAGGCCCACCTACATCATAAGGGAAACAACTGGGGTGTCTGGCTTACAGTTCAGAGGTTCAGTCCATTATCATCATGGAAGGAACATGGTGGTGTGCAGGCAGACGAGGTCCTGGCTACATCCTGATTGGAAAGCAACAGTAGACTGTGACACTGGGAGCAACCTGAGTAAGGAGACCTTGAAGACCATCCCTGCTCCCTCCAACAAGGCCGCACCTCCTTACAGTGTCACTCTCTTGGGGGCTTTTTCTTTCAAACCACACCTGCTCTCCCATAAATCACTGTGTTATAAAAACCCGTCCTGATAATCCTTCAGAGTAATAATTAATTTAAGACTATCTGTTCATTTGAACATACACTTCACTGAGCTACAAAGGAATTTGGATGAAGATTCTATAACCAAAGATGACCTTTTTTTTCAATAATAAAATTAGCTACTTTATCCTAAAACCATTTTGCAAAGCTAAAAAGAAATAAAAGGAACTGTTAAAAAAAAAAAAAAGACGTAACTGGAGAACCAGAGCTCTTTCTGCCTGGCTGCTCACAGTGCCAATGCACAGACAGAAACTGCATCTCTGTGCTTTACTCAGAGAGCTGACAATCTGAGACAGGCGATTAACACCCTCAAAAGTGTGTCTTGCATCTCTTCTTCAGGCAGCAGATAATGAAGAGAAGTGGGGATGGGTAGGAGACAAAGACTCATTCTGGAGCTCAGTCTCACCCCTCTAGTTAGGCACTCAGCCATATTTTGGAGGCTGTGATGTCTACATGTCTCTCATTAACATCCCTTCCATACATCCTTCATTTAGCTGATATATGGGCTCAGGAACTTCAAATGCTGAGTAAAGATAGTTTCTGTTGGTACTAACCTCTAGTCCTCCAGGGGCATCTGGGATGTGGGTAGGGTTAACTCAGAACAAACAGTTAGAGGCAGGAGATATGGTTCATCAGTTAAGAGCATTGGTTGCTCTTCTAAAGGACCCAAGTTCAATTCCTAGGCTTCACATAGCAGCTCTGGACTGTCTGTAACACTAGTCCCAGGGGATCCACCACCCTCTTCTGGCTTCAACAGGCACTGCACACATGTTGTGCACAGACATAAATGCAGGCAAAACACCCAAACATGTAAGATAAGAGACATTTAAAAAACAAAACAAAACAAGAACAATTAACTGGGCATGGTAGTGCATGCCTTTAATCCCAGCATTCAGAAGGCAGATGAAGGCATATGTTTGTGAGTTCAATTGTACTACAGTCTATAATATAGTTCCAGGATAGCCTGGGATACATAGAGAGACCCTGTCTCAAAGATACAAACAAACAAAAAACAACTGATGGTGCATTCTGCTACCACATGCAGACTCCTGTCTACAACAGGAGGACAATAGGAAAGTACCCCATCTAAACTTCCTTTCCCCTGTCACTTTCACTGGCTGGACATAGTGGTCAGTGTCCCAGCACTTGGGGGGTACAGGCAGAAGGATCAGGAGTTCAAAGTCATCCTTGACTAGCCATGAGAATCCTATCTCAAAAAACAAAAACTCATTGAACACACACACACACACACACACACACACACACACAGCCAAAACAAGGAAGCACATAAACATTGGTGAGTTATGGTACATGTGTTCCAGGTAACTAACTTTGATACTTCCTTTCAGAAATCGCCCCGTACTAAAGCCCCCAGTTGTAATTATTGGAGCTGCAGTTGGTAGAGCAGAACAGAAACTGAACTGAGGGAACTGGGAAGGCTTCTACTTCCAGCTGAGTCACTTTGATTGACTTTAAAAGTATAAACGCCAGGGCCTTTTGCAAGTAGATTCTGATCACTATGCCAACGTTTGGATCAGTGAACCCCAGTCTGTAGAAAGTTTCCCACATGCTACTGCCTGTTGCCAGGATTTACAAAAGCGTCATTCTAAAGTAGATGTGGTGGTACATGCCTTTGATCCTAGCACTTGACAATTGGAGGCAGGAGGATTAGAAGTCTAAAGCTGTGACTACATGAGACCCTATCTCAAAGTCCCCCAAAACCACCCCTGCAAATCCTCACAAACAAAACCAGAGTGTCACTCTGTGAACCCATGCAAACTAAAGCCAAACCACCAAGTCCTCCACCACAGATCTGCCGTTGTTAGAACAGACATACCCAGCCGTGAAGCTGGAGTGCTGCCCACCAAGGGGTGCTTCTGGCTGATAATTAGGTACTCAAGTTCAGCTCATTTTCCTCCCTGCTACCAGGCTGGAGTAGGACAACCATTGATTGCTAAGGCAGGGAGAACTCCTGTAGTAAGTTCTTAAAAATATCTTAAGTTTAATTGAGCTCTGAAAAGCATGTGATTTTAAGCTAAAAGATGAACAAAGAAAGCTGGGCCTGGTGATGCAGGCCTCTAACTCCAGGTGCTCAAGAGGCCGGCACAAGAGGGTTGAAGATCCTCTTGGCATAGTGAATTTGGGATTAGCCTGGGCAATTTCGTGAGATCCTGCTGCAAAGTTAAAAGAGTTTGCCTAGCTTGTGTGAAGCTGTCTCCCCTATCCAGAGTGTATATAATATAATGTTACTGCCAATGATAATATCCTATATTACTTGCTCTGGGTAATACACTTACTCCAAGACATTCGAAGCATTTGATAACTATTTCTGTCTTAAGTAAGGCAATATAGAATAATTATTTTGTGAGTATGCATTACCTAAAATTTCATTCACATATTTAATTTAAAAATCTGATTATTTTACCTCATTGTTTTTTAAAAAATATATATATAATATATACTTATAAGTATATATAAATATATGTGTATGTGTTGTGTGTGTGTTGATGTGAGTGCAGGTGCCCCGGAGGTCAGAGAGAGTATCAGATTGATTCCCCGTGAGTCACCTGATGTGGGTGCAGGGACCACGCAGGTCCCCTGCAAGAGTGTATGTGTTCTTCACCACTGATCCCTCTCTCCAGCCCCGGTTCTTGTTTTCTTAAAATAAGAGTCTCAGCCGGGCAGTGGTGGCCATGCCTTTAATCCCAGCACTGGGAGGCAGAGGCAGATGGATTTCTGTAAATTCAAGGCCAGCCTGGTCTACAGGGTAAGTTCCAGAACTGGCTCGAAAGCTACAAAGAAACCCTGTCTCGAAAAACAAAAAAACAACATAAAGACAAGAGTCTCACTATAGAACCTGTTAAGAGAAATCCACATGCATCTGTTTAAGTGGTATCAAGGATTTATTAAGATATGAAAGGGGGAGGGAAATGCACTCACGATTACAGGACACAGTAAATCTGGTTGCAGAGTTCTTGAAAAGCTGGGGACCAGTCACACTGCTTCATGCAGCCTGACCACCTGACCCGGTCTTCACCACCTAAGAGAGAGCGACCACCCTCCCTCCTTCCTTATAAGAGGTCTCATAGGCAGATAAGAAGCACTGCCTCTTAAAGGGCCAGATAGCCCAAGGTTATTGGCAGAGTGAATACCCACCACAATAATCCTGGCTGGCCTGGAACTTTCTATGTAGACCAATCCTGCCTCTGTATACTGAGAGCTGGCATTAAAGGCATGCACCGCCACACCATATAATTAATTATGCAATTAATTATATATATGTAATTAAAGAGGCTGACCTCCCACTCTCTATCTTCCTTTTGCAACCTCAGATTAATGCATGTTAATTATACATAATGGGTTTCACTGGCTTTTCCCCACACGCAAATAGACTGCTTCGATTATCCTCTCCCCCATCTCCCCTCCTACCTTACTCAGCACCTTTTAGGGAGCAGTCTTGTAGATGTCCTCAGGAAAACAACTTTATAGCGGCTCCTTGGAAACCTTCTGTTTCTCAAAGGAAGAAATCTCCATAATTGAAAATTGATGAAAAGGAGAGTATGGAGGGTCACACCTGTAACCCCTATACTTGGGAGGCTGAGACAGGAAGATCAGTTCAAGTTTGATTGTCTATGTTGAAGTCTCTGAAAACAAAAGAAAAAGTTAACAATGGTCTAGTATATCTACACTAGTACATAACACTGGTCTAGCATTGATGTCAGTAGCCTGTGTGACCTACTGTCTCATTAGCACTAACACACTGGGTTTTTGTTTTCTGTATTTATTTTTTAGGACAGCTTATTCTGTGTTGTAGCAGTGTTTGGTTGTTTCTACTACTGAATCTTTGGAAAGGGTGACTGTGAGCATGAAGAAACCTCGACTTCTGTATAATATCCTGACCAAATAAAAATAAGTTGGACCTTGGCACCTAAAATCTGTTGTTTTAGGTTTTATATATCTAATGGTTTGACTTTATCATGCTACCTGAGCTCTTACTACATCTGTCTAGTGTCAGGGTCTGAGAAGTTTCCAAGGTGTATATAAAGTAGAACCCCTTCAGATTTGGAGACTTGTGTGTTGGCTACAATCTGTACTGTTTCTGTGATGACCATCTTCCCCAGAGAGGCCCTTGGTGCCTCCTCCAGCTAGCTGTCCTTATTTGGGCCATTTTATCTGCCATGTCTAAATACTACTTGCACTTCAAGGGGTGTTTGTGTGTCAGACTTTAATCATTTCTTGAAGCACCTCAGCAGGTGCAGTTACCTATCTTTCTTTTTTTTAATTTATTTTATTTTATGTATGAATATTCTATCTGCATGTATACCTTTATGCCAGAAGAGGGCATCAGATCCTACTGTAGGTGGTTGTGAGCCACCCCATGTGGTTGCTGGGAATTGAACTCAGGACCTCTGGAAGAGCAGCCAGTGCTCTTAACCACTGAGCCAGCTCTCCAGCCCAGTTACCTATCTTTCTTCCTTCCCGGTTATCTTCAAGCAAAAAGTGCAAGCAAACAAATGTATTAAAGTTTGTGGGTCCCCCCATATTTTGTCTGTAACTTTATGTACCCACTTGTCTTACACCTACAAAATCGCACTGGGTGTGGCGGCTAATGCCTGCATTCAGGAGGCTGAGGCCAGAGGCCCACTGCAAGTTCAAGGCCAGCATGGGACACGCAGTTTCCATGCCAATCTGGGAAATAGTGTAAGACCCTGTCTGATAAAGTTATTTTTAATTTCCAAGCAAAAACCCACCACCACCATCCCGTCCCATAAAGGGGATGGAGCAATGGCTCAACTACTTTCTCAGTCGATTCGTAGGGATCATTTTCTGTGGGTCACCCTAGGTCAAAATAACCGGAGGCGGTGAGGTTCGCCGGACGTGGCTAGAGGGCTTGAATTCTTTGCTGAGGTTAGGTGTCGGGGCCGCACGCGTGAACACGTGCGGGGGTCGGCGGGTGCAAGGGGCGTCGGGAGAGCACAGGCCGAGGGAGCCCCCGCCGACAGGAGGCGCCACACATCCGGTACTCCGGGGCTGCTGACCCAGCGCCCGTCTCCGGTGCTTCTGCTCAGTCCCTCCACCCGCCAGGCCCGGCTGGAAGCGGAACTACTCTGTCAGGTAGTGGTTTTCAGAGACGTGGTGGTGGGATTGACAAGAGGGCGGGCAGTAGGCGGGACTTCCGGCCCGCTGTCCGGTCAGATGTTTCCCGGGCGTCTCCCCGCAACCTATTTGACTTGGATAGTCGGTGACGCGGCGCCAGGAAGGAATCGGACCGGACCCGAGCCCGGGAGAGCTGCGGTAAGGATCCCCGGGGTAGTGTTTGCTTGCGTGGACAAGCGCCGGCTGGGCCAGTGAGAGGGTTGTGACAGCCAGGGAAATGAGGAGCAGTGACTGCGGGGCTACTGTGACCGAGGTACAATGACAGCCAGGGGAACTGTGACCCAGGGGCGACTGCTTGTGAGGGGTCTGCGACCCCGGAGCAGTAAACGCGAGGGACTCTGACCTCGGAGAGCGCGAGGCAGAGGCTGCGACGGGACCATGACCGAGTAAGTATGCCGCAGTGACTCCCAGGGGACTGAGTGGTCGATGGATGGTGGCTGAGGGGACTGACCCGTGGGAACATGAAGCTCGGCGAGGGCTCGCTCATCAGCAAGCGGTGACTTGGAGGAGAACGTAAGATCAGGAGTTGGGGTTGGTGCTCTGAAGTTGTGTTTGTGTACGGAGTGCGAGTGAGTGAGTGACCGGGAAGAGTTCTGTCTTTAGTAAAAACCACACGAGCGTGACACTCATCAGACAAGAGTTTGAATTTTAGGGGCAAAGTTCTGTGGGTGAGAAACGCATTTCACCACTAAAATGCAGTTTCTTCATTTGTGAATGGGAAGTTCGGGTTCAGATTAGTGTCTCCCAACTATGAGTCTCAGAGTATCTATGTACTGTTGGGTTGTGAAGATAGTTAGCGCATGACAACGGAATAAAAACGGAAAACTGGACTAGAATAGAAATTTCCACTGTGTTTTCATAGTAAGGATTTATGAAAAGGGTTTCAGGTATGTGTGCTTGCAATGATGTAAAGTTAGTTACATACATCTTTACGATGTATACAGTAAAGTACAGCTGAATTTGTAAACTGGGTGTGGTGATACACAGCTAAAATCCTGACACACAGAAGGCTGAGGCAGAAGTATTTTGAGTTGTCCTACCGCCTGCTGGGTTCAAGGTGAGCCTGGGCTACCAGGCTGGCCTTGAACTCACAGAGATACACCTGCCTCTGCTTCCCAAATGATGTGTGGGTCACCACCACTAGCTCTGGTTTTTGTTTTTGTTTTTTTCTTTTTGAGACTACCTTGCTTGGGCTGTCCTGGAAGTCACTATGTAGACCAGGGTGGCCTTGAGCACACAGAGATCTATATCTGGCTTCTGCCTCCCTAGTGCTGGGGTTAAATGCACGTGCCACCATGTCCAGTTTTTGCTGTTGGTTTAGTTTGAGAAGCAGTGGATTGGATTATTTCTGAGCTTTTCTTTCTGTAATGATTCTGTGATTAAGGAACTGCAGGGAAGGAAGTGTGAAGCTGAAGTAGGAACTGGGACCTGTTCTGTTCACAGGCTCCAGCAAATGGGCTTAACTAGAGAACCCTTTTTGGACATAATTGAAGTGACTAGCTATGATTGAGGAATAAAACTCAGGGCCTTTTTTGGGAGAGCCTAAAGCTGTATTGAAATAGGGATACTGAGTCTCTTTAATCCCAGTACTTGGGAGGCAGAGGCAAGTGGATCTCTTTGAATTCGATTCCAACCTGGTCTACAGAGCTAGTTCCAGGACAGCTAGGACAGTTACACAGAGAAACCCTGTCTCAAAAAACCAAAAAAAGAAAAGAAAAGAAAAGAAAGACAGAGGCCATGAGGAATAGGAGTTTGTAGTAGGAGAAACTGCTAGGAATAGCTATTGAGGAAGAAGAAACTGAGGATAGGAAAGGAACAGAGCTGGAGAAGGGAACTGAACATAGAAAACAGTCTATGACAAATTAAGTAGAGGTGGGGAGATATATGATCTTCACAGTCTATTCAATTTAGAGAATCTGCAATTAATAGAATTACTAATAAAAATGTTACTGGGCTAAGTGTGATCTCAAATGACCTTAATTCCAGTGCTTGAGGGGTACAGGCTAAACTATATATATATATATATCAAGGACCAGAATTACACAGAAAGACTTTGTCTTAAAAAAACAAAAACAAACAAACAAAACTATTGGGACCGGGCATGTTGGCACACCTGTAATTCCAGCACCTGTGGGCTAGTTTTTTTAAAAAATTAGGATTACTTAGCCATTAAATGTGTTTACCTGATGCAGGCCTGCCTTCCTGAATTTAACCTCTGGAACCCACATAAAGATGGAAGCAGAGGCCGGGTGGTGGTGGTGCATGCCTTTAATCCCAGCATTTTGGAGGCAGAGGCAGGCGGATCTCTGTGAGTTTGAGGTCAACCTGGTCTACAAGAGTTAGTTCCAGGATAGGTTCCAAAGATCCAGAGAAACCCTGTCTCAAAAAACCAAAAAAAAAAAAAAGATGAAAGTAGAAAGCCAGGTGCACCTCTGAACATGCACCATGACATTCATGCACCTCCATGTCTAAACCATAAAATGCATGCATGAGCAAGCACCCACATAGGGAATCATATTAATAAATGAAAAATAAAAAGAATGATATTTTGTCCTGGTATGGGAGGTCCTTCTGCCTGTGTGTTGCTTTTCTTGTTTAAGAATAAAGAAACTGCTTTGGTCTGTTGGTAGAACTTAGGTAGGTGGGGAAGACAGAACTGAATGCTGGGAAGAAGAAGGCAGAGTCAGGGATCTGTGGCCGGAGGTAAACATGCTGAAACTTTGCTGGTAGGCCACAACCTCGTGGTGATATACAGATTAATAGAAATGGGTTAAATTAAGATGTAGGAGTTAGCCAATAAGAAGCTAGAGCTAATGGGCCAATCAGTGTTTTAATTAATATAGTTTCTGTGTGGTTATTTTGATTCTGGGCAGTCAGGATGAACAAGCGGCCTCTTCCTGTTGCAACAAATTGGCGCCCAACAAATTGGCGCCCAATGTGGGGCTCGAACCCATGACCCTGAGATTATGAGTCTCATGTTCTACCACACCACTGTCCTGTACAATGGTAAACAATATGATAATAATAAATGACAACCATCATGGGGAGAAAAGGAGGACAGAACAATGCTAGGAGTGGCAACAGTCATGATAATCTGGCATGGAAAGACTTTGATGTATTCGTCTCTCTAACTTGATGGTTTTTGCACTGTAGGCTAAGCCTGACACCTGGGAATGATGCTACATTCTGGCTCATTCAATTAAAGCTTTAGCTTCTAGTTTTATTTCTCACTCATTCTCTTTCATGAGGGCCATTAGTAATACAATTTAAATTGATTAAAATGAGTATGGTCTCCCCTAGTCTATTTTGAGATAGGATCTCTTTGTAGCACTGACAGGCATTAAATTTTTGGCAGTCAGAGGTGTGGTGGCCCATGTCTTTAATCACAACACTTGGTAGGCAGAGGCAGCTGGACCTCCGTGAGTTCAAGACCAGCCTGGTCTACATTATCAAGTTTCAGGTCAGGTGGGCTACAAAGTGAGACCCTAACAAACAAACAGATAATATGTATAGCAGTTCTCCTGCCTTACCTCCCAAGTGCTGGGATTAAAGGCATGCACCACCACTGCTGTTTGACATGGGGACCTCCTCTTAAGAAGAATGGTGTCATTAGGTGATGTCTTGGATTCTGAAGTCCCAAGTTACTTTACCTGATGTTAACACCAACTCACTCTAATTATGGGAAGATTACACTTATATTAGATTCAGATTTCTTAAATAATTGAATTATTTGTATAGTATGTTTTGGAAAGCAGTTTGTAGGTAGGTATATAGCAGGGCATGTCTCTCTCTGGTTAATTCTGTTGTAGCCACAGTTGGAAGTCATGTTAGTTGGGGCTTTCTGCTTGAACTAGGATGAGTGCCAGTGAGCTAAGGGAGCCTAGGTCTACAGGACTGTTACATCACACTCTCAGCTGTTTACAGATAGGGCCGCTAAAAATAGTGACATGGTCTTTGCTCTGTACTTGAGAACATGAATGTATGACTTTTAAGAAGGGTGAGTTTGGTTTGGTTTTGAGATCTACCTTGTGACTGTGTTTACTTCCCTTTTGGTTTCAGAACAAGGATCTTTTTATGGTATGATGAAACTTTATGAAGTCCATTTTCACAGTAATTTTTCCTTTTTTGAGGAAGGATTTCCTATAGCCTAGGCAGATCCAACCTTTGTAACTGAAGATGACCTTGGACTCCTAATCCTCCCATCTCTACCTCCCAAATGCTGATACCACAAATGTAACACCAAGCTTAGAGTAATTTTTCTTTTTGTTTTCTTGAAACTGAGTCTCAGCATGTAGCCCTGGCTGTCCTGGAACTCACTATGTAGGCCAGGCTGACCTCGAACTCATGGAGCTCCACCTGTCTCGGTCTCCTAAATGCTGGCATTAAAAGCCTGCACCACATCAGCAGAATAATTTTCTTTTTTAAACATTTTAAAAGAAATTTTTAATGATTTATTTAACTTTATTTTATGTGCAATGGTGTGATGGTGTCAGATTGCTAGGAACTGGATTTACAGACACTTATGAGCTGCATGTGGGTGCTGGGAATTGAACCCAGGTCCTCTGGAAGAGCAGTGGAGCAGTCAGTGCTCTTAACTGCTGAGCCATATCTCCAGTCCCCAGAATAATTTTCTTATACAGAATTAAAATACATACAATTATAAAAGAATTGTTATATTGCAATACATTTAACAAAATATTTTAAAGTATGTACTATAGCAGTTTATATTTTTAAAGGATTTATTTATATTTATTTTTTTAAAAATTTTACTGTACGTGTATGGGTACTTTTCCTGCATATGTGTTTGGCCACCAGATATGTGTCTGATGTCCTAGAAGGCCAGGAAGGAGCAGTGGCTCTCCTGGAATGAGAATTGCAGACAGTTCTGAGCTGCCATGTGGGCACTAGAATTGAACCCAAGCCCTCTGAAAGAGAAGCCAGTGCTCTTAACTGCGGAGCCATCTCTCAAACTGCTATTTTTATTTTTAAAAATTAGCCAGGCAGTGGTGACGTATGCCTTTAATCCCAGTACTTGGGAGACAGAGGCAGGCGGATCTCTGTGAGTTCAAGGCCAGCCTGGACTACAAAGTGAATTCCAGAACAGCCAGGGGTGTTGCACGGAGAAATCTGCCTCGAAAAACAAAACAAAACAAAACAAAATGTTTATATGTGTATTGTGTGTGTGTGTGGGGGGGGTATGTGCACATGAGTGCGTGTGAGTGCAGTGCCCATAATGTCTGTTGGTGGCAAAGTCTATTTTTCTGCTCCTTGTGCCATTACTGTTGTGGCTCCTGTTCCTAACACTCAAGGATGGTGACTCTGTTAGAAGCTAGTGAGAACACATGTGTACAATGTTATATCCAGATTCAGAATTCTCTAACACACCTGCCTTAGAGGAGTCTTACATCTCACTTTAGGAAGAGCGTAAGTTCAACAGCGGCTACTCCTTAAATCTTCATGGGCTCTTTTTGTTTGTTTGGCTATTTTGAGGGGAGGTTGGGGAGACAGTGCTTCACTTGGCAGTCCAGACTGGTCTGGAACTCATGGAAATTCTCCTGTCTCAGCCTCCCAAACGTTGAAGTTACAAATATGAGCCGCCCACCAGACATGGCTTCTCTTGAATAGTACAAAATAAAATTATCTGGATCTGGGTTATGCAGTATTAATGTGCATGCCTATTGTGCTTTAAGTCTCAACTTTGATGTCTCACACTGTCACCTCCCAAAAAGTTCAGATGTAAGAATTAGTGGGGGCTAGAGAGCTATCTCAGTGGTCAAGAGTGCTGGCTGCTCCTTCAGCAAACCTAGGTTCCACGGTGGCTTACGACCGTCCCCCTCCAGGGGCTATCACAAGTCCTCACGTCTTCAGGCACTGGACACACACGGTGCATAAACATATAACACAGGCAAAAGAACAGAAAGAAAGAGGAAAGAACTGATGTTAGTGTCCATTGGGAGTTTCAGGGGAGTCCTTTTTTTGTAATACCTTACTCTGTTTCTAGGCCCAAGAAGACACTCTGTTTTGCTCCAGCGGCTAACTCAGGCTTTCCACAGAACTCGTACCCACTCAGTGTCGAGCATGGGTGCCTTTGAATAAATTAGAAGGAGGGGAGCAAATTCAAAGTCAGTATTGTAGACAGGGCAACGTTCAGACCTCAAATATTGGAGTGTGGAGCATTGAACTCCAGCCTGAAACCAATGTGAGTTTGCAAGTTATGTTACAAAATTCGCCTTTACTTTTAGAAGTTCAAGATCAGATGTTCTCTTTGATTTGTTTGTTTAGTTTTTCGAGACAGGGTTTTTCTGTGTAGCCCTAGCTGTCCTGAAACTCACTCTGTAGACCAGCCTCGCCTTGAACTTACAGAGATCCGCCTACCTACGCCTTTCAGGTGCCTACCAGTTCTTCCTTTTTTTTTTTTTAAGTTAGATTTATTAGTGTGTGTGTATGTGTGTGTGTATATATACCTTTGTCACAGTAAAGGTGTGGGGTTCAGAGGACAACTTTGTGCTCTATGTCAGAGGATGAAGGCAACCCACCCTTGTGTGGATTCCAGGATAAACTCAGACTGTCACGTTTGCATGGTGGTGTCTGCCCACTTAGCCATCTACAATTTACTGAAATAATCCTATTCCTAATGCTGTCCTCTACCTTAGAGTGTATAGTTCTAGGCAAAGTTTGTCAACAGAAGATTTGTTAAAACTGAGTCTGAAGATGGGCATCATGGTGCATACCTTTAATCCTAGCAGTTGGAGGCTGAGGCAGAAGGATCACTGTGAGTTCCAGTTCAACCTGCTTTTACATCAATTTTCAGGACAGCCAGGCTACATGGATAGACCCTGTCTCAAAACAAAATGAAAACCAGTTCTGTCTTTATCTGTAAATCTAAGTTGTCAGGCTTGTATAATGTGTCAGTAAACGTTTTGGATTTGCAGGTCACGCGGTCTCTTTTGCAAGATTTGCCTCTGCTGTTGAGGCACAGAGCAGCCATGAACAATAATCAGTAGATAAGTTTGGCTGTGCTGCATTAAACCCTAGCAAAGCAGGCAGTAGGACATCTTGTGCCTGCTAAGAAGTGTGTTTCTTCCCAGTCTGGGAGATCTGTTTCTCGCATACAGCCCTTCTTCCTCATTTAGGTTAGCCCTATCTTCTTTTGAATTTCAAGAGACTTTGCGGAAGCAGTGCCACTGCTGAATGACCCGAGCGCAGGGTAGATGACACGGTTGCCATGCCCAGAGCATTGGAGTCACTCCTGGGGATTTACAGAGCTCTCCTATGGTCCAGCAGGGTGGACACAGAGTAAGTTTGCTCACTCAGAAGGCAGAAGTCTGAACACTGCAAAGCAACAGTTCACCTCTCCGTCATTGCAGATTTAGCCCCTGTATAGTAGTCAGCTAGGCTTGAACTTGTTGAAATTTGGAAATAGTTAATGTGGTACCATTTAGGTTGTCACACTTTTGGAACCACTTCCTCTTTTGCCCTGAGTGCTTGCTAGATGTAATAGCAGTACGTGTAATAGAAGGGTTTGGGTGAGAGTCCCTAAAACTGCTCCCAGGGTCCTGTCATCTTTAAGACACAGGCATGTGCATGCCTGAACCAAGGTTTCTTTCCTTCGGGTCATTCATATTGAAAAAGTACTAGATAGGGTAAGTTCAGTGGAGAAAGGCATTGTCCCCAAGCCTGATGACCTGATTTCTATCTGTGGAACCCACAAGTAGAGGAGAGAACCAACTCGTGCAAATTGTCCTTTGTCTTCCACACATATGCTGTGGCGCATGCACACCAACAACATGCTCCCATGCATTCATATGCATGCACACATGCAATGTTAAAAAAAAGTTCTAAAAATATAATTTTTTAATTAAAGAAAAAACGCTTGACTGGTTCCATCCTTATTATCTCCTCCCTGCTGCCCCACCCCCACGTACACATCTCCAACTAAGTCGGTGTGTCCAAGCAGGGAGGCGTGTATTGGAACACTGAAGAACAAGGCGGTCAGTGTGTGCTGGGAGGTGAGTCAGCAGAAGCACTGGGAGCCTGTGAGCGAGTCGAGATAGCAGGCAGAGACGGCACTGTGTGTCCTGAGAGCTCTTGGGAGCCGCTGATGTGCTGGCAGGCTGGGCGGTGCTGGGAAGGTGGGACACTGACCACATTTGGATGGTGTGCTGGAAAGGAGAGTTTGTGATTAAGGCAGTCACAGGCCGAGCAGGCAGAGGTATTAAAAGTGGGGCCTTATGTATGCTCCATTCCACTGTTGGCCCCTTTGACTTTTTGTTACAACTGTTCAGAAGAACTTTACTGAAGGGTAAGGTGTTAAGAGGGAAAGAGGAAATGTTTTATCTGCAATGTCTTTCCTTCCTGACTCTTCTATGTTGGAATATCTAGTATTGGATGCCTCTTGAGGACTAGAGGCCATTACTAGCATTGCATTATAGTTATGATTCAGGTTTTTATTCTTATAATTTTTTTTTATCCCAAGTGGTAAACAAAAGAACTGTTCTTAGCTGACTTGGGCAAAAGGAGAATGTATTAGTTGGTATGACTAAATAGTTTGGGTCTGGCTTCTCACCACCAGGTCTGCCTTACCTATGCTGACTCCCCAGTCTTTTCTCCTAGTGACAAGATGGGCACTGAGCTGGTCCCAGAGTGGTTCCTAAAGTCACACCCCCAGGTCCAAATACAGAAAATAATAATTGATCATTTTTGTCCAAGTGTTTTCATCTGTACGGTCCCAAGATTTCTTCTGTGTGGACTGGTTTGTCATGTACCACTGCTCCCGCCCCCCAACAAGTTGTAGCTGAGCCGGACTGATCACTGATTGGTTTAGGTTTGCCACATGGGGTCAGGTCCTAGGGGAGGGAGAAGGCACACTGAGCGCGTGAACCTCTGAATGAAAAGGAGGTCCTTTTAGGTCAAGGAGCGTGAGCGTTTGGAAAGGGAACAACAAATACCCAGGATAATCGGGATTTATAGTCTGATTTCTTACTTGATCTTTACCACAACTCTGGAATTTCTGCATTTTATTGCAGCCTTTCTTCATCACAGAAGAAACTCCCTGTCTCCTGGAGTTAAGAAGCTGGGAGGACCTAGAATTAAATCTCAGTTTAATTGGGATCCTGAGTACTCTTCTAATGATCTGCTTAGTGGGAAGGAAGCCCAGTGCTTATGAAAAGTGCAGTTAAATCCTGCCTGGCACTGTAGTCTGCAACACGGTGTGTTTTTGTGAGAGAGAACACAGACTGTAGGGAGAGAATTCCTGAGTTCAGATCATTTTGGGGATCCAACAAGCTATATCCTATGTACTGTCCACCTGTGCCTTTAAATATAAGAAGTTATCTTGGAACACAGATAAAAATGCTAGGGGCTGGAGAGATGGTTCAGTGGTTCAGAGCACTTAATGGCTCTTCCAGAGGTCCTGAGTTCAGTTCCCAGCACCCACATGGTGGCTCACAGCCGTCTGTAGAGGGATCAGATTTCTTCTCCTGGTGGGCATGAAGACAGCACTCATACATAAAATACATGAATGAATAAATCTTTTAAAAAAGAAAAGAAAATGCTGCTTCTTTCCTGTGTTAAGTGGGTGAGCTCAGTGGAATCATTTAACCGTGTGCTTCAGTTTTCTCATGTGTGAAATGAGGGCACGAATGAGCAGCTTTGTAGGACTGCGGTGAGGGTTCCATTAGTTAATATGCACAGGAGGCTTGTAACTTCCTGACACATAGGAAGTGCTCCAAGTGTGATCATTGTAATCACTGGTTTAGCATCGTAATATTTAGGACTGCCATATAGGAATGAGGATTGTTAGCACAATGAATTAGACTTATATCTGTTTGGATATACTTATAGGAATTCTAATATATTCTATATTTTGTTTTATAAAGATAAAATTATTTTATTGTATTTTACCTAAGAAATATTAGGGTACTTATTGGAAAGGAGAGGTTCTGGTAATATGTTACATATATTTATTTATTTTTGGTTTTTCTTCCCCCCCCCCCCATTTTTGGTTTTTCAAGACAAGTTTTCTCTGTGTAGCCTTGGCTGTCTTGGAACTCGTTCTGTAAACCAGGTTGTCCTCAAACTCAGAGATCCTCTTGCCTCTGCCTCCCAAATTCTGGGATTAAAGGTCTGAGCCACTACCTGGCAAAACAAAGGTTTTTGACAGATATGATAGCTTGCTCCTATAATCTCTGCACCTAAAACGCTGAGACAGGAGGATTGCTATGAGTTTAAGGCTATCCTGGGCAACATAGTGAGTTCCAGGCCAATGTGAGACTTTGTCTCAAAAAAGAAGTGAAAGTTGCTTTTCAAATTTATAAATTATGTAAAATTGTGGTAAGGAGCTAGCGCGGTAGATAACATTCAAGGTTAAGTTATCTGAATAGAATAGAACAAAGAGCTGCATGAACCTTTTCAGAATTTTGATAAAAAAATGAGCTTTAAAAGGATTAAGTATTTTATAATCTTTTGGTAGAAAGGTCAGTTGGCATCTCTGTATCACCACAAATGTTGGCTTGTGAGTCTCTGGACTAGGCAGAAAGTGTTTCTCCATGCACATAGATCTTCCTTTGTACTACAGTACTATCTCTATTGAAAATCTACTCTGGAATGCCTTTTATTACCAAGATACAGTGGTTCCTGAGCTGCCCAGTTCCTTTGCAGATAATTCCTAAAAAGAGTTTATTATATTCAGCTAGAACCTGTATCTCTACATTTTCCAGTAAGTAATCATTTTTGATGCCTGGACTTTCACAAAATAAGTCTCTGCCCTATCCACTGTGACACATTCATGTATTTAAAGATAATTACTAGGTACCTTTTTTTGTGTGTGTTTCTTTTAAGGTATGGTTTCTCTGTGTATCCTTGGCTGTCCTGGAACTTACTCTGTAGCCCAGGGTGGCCTCAAACTCACAGAGGTCCACCTGCCTCTGCCTCCCGAGTGATGGGGTTAAACCTCTCCAAAAAGAATTCATCATTTCTTTTTTGAAAATTATTTTCAGATTTGCCGATTTTATTCTTATGTGTATAGGTATTTGCCTACTACTAGTGTTTTCTGGTGCTCTCTGGCTGATTTTTTTCCCTTTGTTTTTTTTTTTTTTATTATTTCTTTTGTTCATGAGACAAGATTTCTGGCTATCCTGGAACTCACTGTATACACCAAGCTTGGCTTAAACTCAGAGATCCAGCTGCCTCTGCCTCCCAAGCTAGGATTAAAGGTGTGCATAGGTCAAAGGGTTGTGAACACTAAGAGTATTAATAATTTTAAAGTGCTCTTGGTGTGCAGGTGCTATATGAATGCTTACTATTAGTAAGATGGTTTTTTTTTTTCATAACAGCACCAACCTCCAAGAGTTCTTGCCAGAGCAGTGGCTTTGAAATGGGATATACCCTACCCCTCAATCACCTCAGGGCTCTACTAGTAAGACAGCCATCCTCAGGTCCTGGAGAAAGGACTCAGTGACTGAAACACTTGCTATGCAATCTGTAACTGCTGCTTTGAGAGTTTCAGCAACCCCTGCTAGCTTCCATATGAGCGCACCCCCCACAACACGTAAATATTAACAAGAAGAAGAAGAAAAGAAGAAGAAGAAGAAGAAGAAGAAGAAGAAGAAGAAGAAGAAGAAGAAGAAAAGAAGAAGAAGAAGAAGAAAAGAAGAAAGTAGTAACTAAGACAACCATTGAGCTATCTCTCCAACTCCTGGTAGAAGGGATTTTAGAACAGCAAAGTATCCAGGCTGAGAAGCAGGTATTATGGGTTATTTTTTTTATTCAGATTTACAAGGAGACTGAGGAGCAAAGGAATCAAGGTTGAGATTTGGAAGATTAGCAGCCAGAGGAGCTGAGAAAGGTCATAGAAGGTGTTTGGGTGGAAGCCTCACCCCAGCCCCTGGCATTTATATACCCAAAGAGTCTGGATTGTTTGGGTTAAAGCCTCATCCCAGCCCCTGGCATTCATATATCCAAGGAGTTTGGAATGTTTGGGTGGAAGTTCCACCCCAAGCTTCCTCCCATGGGAGTTGCCTCAGTTCAGACTCCACCTCCAGAAAGCCCACCAAACGATGACCCCACTCCAGAGATAGTCAAGATCACTCCCAAAGGGTATTTAAACTGGGTATTTTCCAGTCTTCCTTTCCCTTCTCCTCTCTGGGGGGCTGGAAAGCCATCTGGGAGCGTTGGTATCCACTAAACCTGGGTCTTTTCTTATTCAGTTTTATTTGGTCTGATTTGGATTATTGCATCAGCAGAGAGGCTTATTGGGGTACAGAAACTTTTCAGAAGGATGCATCCAGGAAGCTGTATGCCAGAGAGTGGTATTGGCTTAGCATTGGGATGGTTGGAAAAGGCGTGTAGTGTAGCTCAGAAATCAGCTTATTCTCCCCTCACAGGCGCAGAGGACTTGCAGAACAGAATTATTTCAGCATGTGCCTTGGGAAGGAGGTACCTTAGGCTCATTTCCCTGTTTCAGACTGGCCAAGCACTTTGTGGCTGCAACGTGAGTCACATGGGTCTAGGTACAGCTTGTACTTTGATGTCCATGTACTGAGTATGAAGACTTGCAGAATGCAAGAGTTAAGGAGTCATGGTGGCTTCTACCCAGCTTTCAAAGGAAAACCTAGGAAGCAAGGCAGAGTTTCTCACAGGGTAGGAACTTCTTCAGAGAGCCCAGATAGACTGTTTCTGTGTTGTCAGGCATGTTGAGACTCCAGAAAGGTACAGCTATCAGCAGTGTGAAGTGTGTGTCAGGCAGAGCTTCGGGCAGTGTGGAAAAGCAGCCCCAGGTAATAAGCAGAAGTCTTGGGGACTCACTTCTCAGCAAATGTATAAAAGAAGCTAGGCTTGCATTTCTTCAGTTAGAGTCTTTGCTGGGTTTCAGACTTTGCTTTGGACTGGGTGATCCTTTCTGTTTGTCTCTAGCCTTATATTAGATAAGGAATATCTATTCTAGTCCTCACCCACCATTTTATCTTGGAGGTATGTAACTCACTTACTGTTTTACAAGGAATCAGAAATAGAGGTGGTTGCCTTGAGTGTCAGATGAGACTTTGGCCTCTTGAGTGGCACTGGAACCTGTTATGCCCTGGGCTGTGGGATGGACTGAAAGCATTTTTGCACTGTGAGATGACAGGGCTATGGACTGATGTGACTACAGTCTCGAATTGTAGCCACCATGATTGTTACTAAGTAATCATAGCTAATTTTTTGGCTTATTTCTCCAGCAAACCATAAATGGATAAAATCACTACATGTAGCGATTTACCATAGGACCCTGATCCAGGATTGCTCTTGACTCCTTAGTATTATCTTAAGATAAAGCAGGTACATTCCAGCCACGATAGTCATTTTTGTCCTGACCCATAAATAAACACCTCCCTTTGACCCAAATTGCAGGCTCTAACTGGACTTGATACTGTTTATGACCAAACTTCTGTCAGTAAGTCCTCCAGTAAGCTGTGTTCTGTATAGCTTAGGTCTGTTCTGTCCTTATTGTACGAGTGTAATAGTGGGACTTTTAAGAGATGGAGCTTAATAGGATGTTTCTGGGGTTCCACCCCTCAGTAGGTGTTAAGGTAGGTTTATGGGACCCAGAGTCTGTCTGTCTGTCTGTCTGTCTATCATGTTAGTTATTTGAGACAAAGTCTCTCTATGTAGTCCTGGCTGTCCTGGAACTCAAACTTGAAATTGCCTATCACTGGGATTAAAGGCATACACCACCACCCCCAGCCTTACAGTTATATATATATCTTTTTATTTTTTGATATATTTTATTGGCATTATCAAAAGTTATCCTTGAAGATATGAAATTATTCAGAAATCATGTTCTCGGCTTGCCTATATGTTGGCACTATGCAATAATTAAAATATCAACTGTGTCATAAAATGTATCGGAAGTTAGTATGTTAACACTATTTTATTTCAAACTGTAGAACTGTTCATTCCATTTATTTTTTTTATTCTACTTTTCTTTAATATTGAAGAAGATAGCCTTGCAGAAAAAAAACAGCAGCAGCAACAACAACCAATTTCTAATAGGCAGGCCATCAGTACTACTGACTAACTACATTTCTTTTTTTATTACTTTATTAATACTTCCTCCCCTCCACCTGCTTCCCTCTCACTCCCCCACTCACCCTCCTACCCTCCCCCTCCAGTCCTAAGAGGGGGCAGGGTATCCTGTCCTGTGGGAAGTCCAAGGCCCTCCCACTTCCATTCAGGCCTAGTAAGGTGAGCATCCAAATAGACTAGGATCCAAAAAAGCCAGTACATGCCATAGAGATAAATCTCAGTGCCTCAGTTATATTTTTTTAAGTTGCATTTTAATTTTTAAATTTATTTTTATTATTTTAATTATATTATTTTAATTGTTTATATGTATGTGTGTGGTAGGTGTGTACATGTGAGTGTAGTGTGAAAGAGGCCAGAAGCACAACATTCCTCTGGAGCTGGAGTTCCCAACAGTTATTAGCTGCCTGTGTGGATCCTGGGCACTGAACTGGGGTCCTCTGGAAGAGCACCTTCTCAATTACAGAGCCATCTTCCATCCCCTTGTGCAGTTTAACGTATGTCAATTATACCTCAAGAGTTGTAAAAATATGGCATGCATTATATAGCAGTGCTATGTACATACGTCATGTAGCACGTGAGCATGCATTATGCAGCTCATGTTAGGAGTCAACAAATTGGGATTAAGAAGGAACTCTAGAGATGATCTCATTTGAGGGCTGATCTGTTCAGGAAACGGTAGAGATATTTGTTTTTTAAATAAAACATTTTATTTTGGAAAGAAAAGCTTCTGGAAAAGTTGCAGGAACACTAAGATGAACTTCCTCGTGCTAAATCTAGGGTCATACTTTGCTGTTTTCCTCAGTGTGGGATCCAACATAGGGCCTTGTGACTGGTGGGCAAGTGCTCTACTGAGTTATACTTAAGCTCTGCTTCTTAAGTATATATTATGACATTTTCCTTGTTTTCCCTTCCTCTATTTGTGTTGGGGAAAAATCATAAAAAGGAAAGCCTATCACAAAGTTCCTGAATATTAAGATAAGTCCCATATTCCTCACCTAGATTCATGTGTTGCAAATATTTTGCCATTGTCAAAAAATAATAATTTCTTTTTTCCCCTTCCTCTTTCTTGTCGTACCTAGAGTAAGTTGTAGATATGACTTTGTTTCAGGAAACTTCAATGTATGGCACCTAAAAACAAGCACTGCATGACAGCACAATCACCAGTTTCTTTGTTTCTCGTGACCAACAGTTTTTGAGGATTAGGCTCCTGTGGGATGTCCTTCAGTGGGAGTTTGTTAGCTTTTTTCCTCCTGACCTCATGGTAGACTAGTGATTATGGGTGGTTTTGTGGCATGACACCCCCCCCCCCCCGCTATCAAGGTAACCCCTTTCCCTTTGTAATTAATAATTAATCTATGGAGAGATGTTTTGACATTGTGGAAATATCTTGTTCCTCAGCAAACTGTCCCATGATAGGTTTGGAATTCTTTATCAAACATTCTGAAGGTGGAACCTAGAAGTGATAGTATTAACAGGTAGATTGTTGACTTTACTTTTATTTATTTATTTATTTATTTATTCTTAAATATTTATTTATTTATTATGTATACAATATTCTGTGTGCGTCTGAAGGCCAGAAGAGGGCACCAGACCTCATTACAGATGGTTGTGAGCCATCATGTGGTTGCTGGGAATTGAACTCAGGACCTTTGGAAGAGCAGGCAATGCTCTTAACTGCTGAGCCATCTCTCCAGCCCCCCTTGACTTTACTTTTAAGCCAAAAAAGCAACAACTAGTCTTAAATATTTTACATTGGTATGGATTTTTGAATATTGATACAAATCTGAAGTTGTTTTTGTTAGAACATATTGTATATATGTTTCTACTCTTTTTAAAAGTATTATACCTATGCAGCTCCTCTAACAATGTAATGTAAATTTCTAGTCCTTGAAAGTTATTATTACAAACCATTTAGGATAATAAAGAAATATAGGTTCCCTTTTAAGCTCGGCGGCTGGGAGGTGGGGCCCACGTGGAGTCAACATGAGGATCGAGAAGTGTTATTTCTGTTCCGGGCTGATCTACCCTGGCCACGGCATGATGTTCGTCCGCAACGACTGCAAGGTGGTGTTCCGATTTTGCAAATCCAAGTGTCATAGGAACTTCAAGAAGAAGCGGAATCCACGTAAGGTCAGGTGGACTAAAGCCTTCCGGAAGGCAGCTGGCAAGGAGCTCACGGTGGACAACTCATTTGAATTTGAAAAGCGTAGAAATGAACCCGTGAAATACCAGCGAGAGCTATGGAATAAAACTATTGATGCAATGAAGAGGGTTGAAGAGATCAAACAGAAACGGCAGGCCAAGTTTATAATGAACAGGTTGAAGAAAAACAAAGAGCTCCAGAAGGTTCAGGATATCAAAGAAGTCAAACAGAATATCCATCTTATCCGGGCTCCTCTTGCAGGCAAAGGAAAGCAGCTGGAAGAAAAAATGGTACAGCAGTTACAGGAGGATGTGGACATGGAGGGTGCTTCCTAATGGTGCCGCCTGCAGCCAGCCCTGCGCACACTGGAAACCAGTGGAGACTGTCGGTCCCTAAGTTATTGATTGGTTACATAATGTCCCCCAGGCAAAGGTGACTCATGTGCTTCTCTCTACAGTGCAGCCTGTAAAAGCATCCATTGCGGGTGATAGGTCTCAACTCAATGTGCTGCTTCACTGTGTTATGCTCACAGAAACACGAAAGTTTGTGTGTAGATGAAGGTGTGAACCGTGGGCATCATATGGTTGAGTCGTTGCTTAATGGCACCAGGCAACATTTCTGCACTGACTATCATGCTAGTGTGAAATTCGTAATAAAGTAATACTTTCCTTGCACTAGGATAGTTTATTTATTAGGGTTATTGATGCAGAGGTCACAGCAAGGAACTAACCATTCTCATGACAACCTCAGTCTCTTGTTTTGCTTTAGTTTGTTTAGGATCTCCTTAGACTTGCATAATGGCCTCATACAGTGCCACAGTGCAGCTGAATTATGCTGGGCTGTCTGCCCTGTCGGCAGCTTGTGGATGGTGGGGGTGGGGTGGGGTTTAATAAACTGCCTGAATGGCCTCTCATTACTGCTTTGGAGAATGCTCAGTTCCCAGCTGTGACTTCTGCTCCCTCCACTCCAGTTCTCTCCAGCCCAGCAGTAGTCTAGAAACAGAAGAATCTTGGTGCCTTTTAAAATTTATTTTGTGGTTTTCTTTTACTTTTTTTTTTGAGATAAGCTTTCTCTATTGTGTAGCTTTAGCTGTCCTGGAACTCACGGAGATCTACCTGCCGCCTCCTGTATGCTGGGATTAAAGGTGTGTACCACCACACCAAGCATTTTTGATTTTCTTAATTAAAAAAAAAAAACGCAAACAACCCAGCCAAACAAAAACTCATTGTTTTTTGAAAACAGAATGGAAAGAATGTTGCCTATTAATTTGTACATAAATAAAACCATTTCTAAAGTGCTAAAAAAGAAAGAAATATAGGTTGGTAATCACCTATTCCAATCAAACCTATAGTCTTGTTAAATATGTTTTCAAGGCCATACAGAGATATTTAAATAGGCAAGTCATCTTCAAACACTTCATAGATCTACAGGATATGGCATTTAAGATGTTTTAATATCATAGATTCTTTTTTTTTATGACAATGAGACATGTCTGCTCCTGGTAACCCAAATCTACTTCAGAGAAGATCATGGACATCAAAGAATCTCCATATGGAGTTTGCCTTTTTCATGGCAAAAGTTAGTCACTGGACAAGAAACTGCCCTTGCCTGGACTGCTGACAGTATGCTCTCCAAACTGGACAAGTAGGACATAAAAGATAGTGACTGCCGAACTTTGCCAAGACAAGGTAGGACAGTCCTTCAAAATCCCTGCTTCTCCAGAAAGTCTGTCAGATATGCTAGGCCTGTAGGCCAAAGATGGATGCCCCATTGTTACATAAGTACTTTGGGTGACTGTCAAGGCAGCCAGATATCTATGTTGTTGGTAACATTTCACCCTTCTGGAGTCCTTAAAGAAGTTGAAGACTAGATAGTCATAAAGTTTTTCCTAGTTATAATAAAAGGTAAATTAGGTATAAAACTTTAGACTCATAGGGATAAATAATAGAGTATTTTCTTTAAATTTGCCAAATACAAATGGATTGGGTATTGTTAAATATAATTCTTACTTAAGAACTGTTTTATTGTATATAATTTTACTATCTAATTAAACAAAAGGAGGAAATGTGGAGTATTCTTCTTTACACTGTGTGAATATATGTTGCTCTGATTGATTTAATAAAGCTAACTGGCCAATAGCTGGACAGGATAAGGTTGAAGGGAGAACCAGACTAAGGACACTGAGAAGAAGGGCAGAGTTAGAGGAGTTGCAAGCCAGACATGGAGAAGAAGCAGGAAGTGCAAGAAAAAAAAAAGAGGTAACGCCATGTGGCAGAATATAGATTAATATAAATGAGTTAATTAAAGTTGTGCGAGTTAGCTAGTAACCAGTCTGAGCTACTGGCCTAGCATTTATAACTAATAATAAGTCCCTGAGTGCTTATTTGGGAATGTCTGCCAAGACAGAAAAACTGCCTTCAGGAACCCTGCATGTGGCTTCCATGTATCAATTGATAAAATAGTGGCTACCTGCATTTAATTTTGCTACACTTACTTATTTCTTTGCTTCCTCATTTTTTATGGGAGGTTTGTGCATATGTGGCGGTCAAAGGACAACTTACAGTAATCAGTTGTCTCCTTCCGTGGTGTAGATCCTTGATATTGAACTTAGGTCATCAGACTTGGCAGTGGGAGCTTTTTCTCACTAATCCATCTCACCAGCCTGTATTATATTTTAATTGGCAAATAATAATTATGTATAGATATGGATACTGTAATTGTGTGTTTGTGGTGCTGGAAATTGAACCAAGTGCTTTTGCATGGTAGACAAGACTACCACTGGGCTACATTTCCAGCCTTTCCTTTTGTGCGACAAGATCTTGCTGTATAACTCAGACCGACAGGGAACTTGCCGTGCAGGCTAGGAGGCTGGCCTTGAACTCGTCATTCGCCAGCCTTTGGCACTCAAGTACTGAGATCACAGGCCTGTGTCCCTGTGTATGCACACTGTGGTGCTGTATGTGTGCTAGTTGGGAAACCTCAGCTGAGGAACTGAACAGCAGCTTCTAGAAGAGCCCTGTGATGGGAAGGTCTTAGCAAGCCTGTCAGATCAGTGCATAGTTAGAGGTTAATTGTTAACTAAGTTCTCAGTGTTGGTGGCACTTCACCCTCTTCCAGGCCTGTTTGTGTTTGTGATGAAAGGCAGTTTCTGGGCGGTGCTCCTGTCAGTCACGACTGCTATCTCCCTGTGTCAGGCTCCTGCTTAGCCATGACTCACAGGGCGTCGTCACTTCAGCCTCTTGAGAACCAGGCCAGGTTTCTTGTAGATCTTGACACATTTCCACATGGGCCTGAGCTGGAGGGAGGAAAGGGAAGCACAGCTGCAGGACATCTGGTCAGGACAGCTCTCAGGAGGCTGACAGGAGTCGTCCAGGCAAAGAGGGATGCCTCGTCCTCTGTCTTCTTCTATCCAGCGATCTTCCACTGTGCCATCCTTTATCATAGAGCTTCCTCTAGCCCCAGTTTCTGGCTGGTGCCTAATAATTCATCATTCAAAAGAAATTTGTTGCTTCATGCAGACTGTATTACCCAAGAAAATGCAAATTTGGGGCTAACAGGGTGGTTCGTCAGATAAAGCCACTCATCACCAGACTTCACAACTTTAGCCCAATCCCCAGAGCTTGTGTGGTAAAAAGAGGGAGCTAGTGCTCACAAGTTGTCCTCCTCCACATATATGTACTCGTGTATACGCGTGCGCGCGCGCGCGCGCACACGCGCGCGCACACACACAACTGTAGTAAAATTTTGTAGTGCAGCTATTTCCACTGGGACTGGAGAGGTAGACAAGCCCACATCTAAACAAGACATCAGTTGTTCTGACTCTCAGGATAGGGAGATGTTAGATACTTCCTGCTAAACTAGACAGAAAAGTGGGTTTTCTTTTAGAGAAAGAGATTCTGTGTATTTATTAGCTGGGAATTCTGAACCAGCTTTAGGTGGTGACCCTGAAAGAAGAAGAGATGGCATGGTGACTCACAACTGTAATCCTGTGCCAGAAGGCTGAGGCAAGAGCACTTTACCGAAGACAGCTTTCCCATTGCACCTGCTATGTTTCTGGGATGGATGCAGAGCGCGACAAGCTGGGGGTGGTAATGCCTGCCTGTAACTCCAGCATTTGGAAGGTAGAGGCAGCAGGTGCCTCACAAGTAGGAGGCCACCCTGTGTTCTAGGCCAGCCAGTGCTACATGAGACCCTGTCCTAACTTCCCAATCCCCTGATACACTTCAGAATTAAATAAAATAAAAAAGTTACCCATTACCAGTGTGCTAAAATACTTTAGATTTTACAGTGTTTGTATTTCAGGTTAGGAATTTGTAATCAGTGAAGTCTAAGTGTGTATTCCCAAATCCCAAATCTGACAGATCGGAATCTGACAGCCCTGGTCACAAGCACTTCAACTAACTTGATTTGGACAGGAGTCATCCTCAGCCAAGTCTCTGAAGTCCTCTGCACACAGTCAAGATAGGGAATGGGCAGTGTGTGGGCTGCAGTGCTGGGGAGTAAGTTTCGGGGCAGGAGATGAACTGTGGCCATTGTTCACAGTAGTGCCTTCTGCATTTCTTTATTACCATTGGCTCATCTTGGTGAAAGGTATGCTCTGTAATTACTGTTTTGCTGAGTGCATTTGCATCTCTCAAATACTGGTTCAGACATTTTTTTTCTACAATTTTCTTTTTTGAGCAGTTAAAAGAAAATGGATGCACAGAGTTCAGCTAAAGTCAATTCGAGGAAGAGGAGAAAAGAGGCACCTGGCCCTAATGGAGCAACAGAGGAAGATGGCATTCCTTCAAAAGTGCAGCACTGCTCAGTCGTAAGTGCAGAGCTGTGGCTGGGACGCCCTGGTGATGGAGGTAGAAGGTGGTGGAACGTTGACAAAGGTGTTAGTGTTCTTAGATAGCGTGAATGGTCAAGGATGGTGTGCTTTCTTGCCTTCCTATGAATTGCAGCTCAGTTGTAGAAGCTTTACATGGAAATTGAAAAAATTGACTAGGATAATTTGGAAGATATAAAATATCAAGCCAAAAATCAAATTTTAGTAACAAAATAGAGACATTTCAGTTTCTGCTAGTAATTGGGTATGGGTATCATCTCATGGTGTCAGTGTTCTGTGTGTTCTGTCCTCTCTGTATCTTTCTATACTTCACTGTCTCCTTTGTACACCTTCGTCTCTTCTTCCTAGACTATTTCCAAGCCTTAGATGAATTAGACCCCATTTCAAATTTCTTGTCTTGTCTCAACTTGGTACCTTCTTTTTTTTTAAAGTTTTTTTTTAAATTTATTATGTATACAATATTCTGTGTGTATGTCTGCAGGCCAGAAGAGGGCACCAGACCTCATTACAGATGGTTGTGAGCCACCATGTGGTTGCCAGGAATTGAACTCAGGACCTTTGGAAGAGCAGGCAATGCTCTTAACCACTGAGCCATCTCTCCAGCCCAACTTGATACCTTCTTAATGTGTCCCCTAAAACATGTCAGAAGACTTGGAGATGATTGAAGTTACTACTGAACCACAATATTATTTTGAAACCCGTGTTTCTGTGTTTCATTTCCTCTATTGACCATAGCCATTTATCAAATTAACAACCTTTGCTAATTCCTTCTGAGCTCTCTGGCCACCTTGAGACAAACCAATACTTCATCTACCTCTTGTCTGTTCATTTTGAGATAGGGTCTCCCACGCTGACTTTAAACTCAGGACAGTTCTCTTGCCTCTGAGTTCTGAGGTTCCAGTTTGGATTACATCACAGCCAACTTGAATACTTTCTCTTAAACAATAAAATCAGCTGATCTCCATATGTAGGAGCCTTGTGTCCTGGCCTGGTTCAGGTGGGGCAGCCCGACTCCTTTCCCATTGTTGCTGTGACAACCACAAGTGGAGAAGGAGGACTGTTCTGGAGAGGAGAAGTCTGAAGTGGTGTTGGAGAATTGGAAGCAGTATTGGCAAAGATGGGGATACTAGGGGAAAGTCCATTTTTCCCCCTCTAGTTTCTAGAGGCTGTTCACATTGCCTCTAATTTTCCGTTTTCCTTCCTTTTCTTCCTATTTATAAGGATTTTTTGTGGTTGCTTTTGCCATATCTGTATTATCCAGATTAATTTTCCTGTCCTGATAGCCTAAATTTAGCCATGTCGGCAGAGGCCCTTTTGCTGAATAAGGTAGCATTGTCAGAGGTTCCATAGAATCACAAAGATGTGGACATTCTTAGGGAGTATGATTCTGCATGCCATAGGAAACTCAGAAGATGGCTTAGTAATCAATGGAATAGTGCATTGTGCCAGCTGTGTTTATTCCCAGAATCTAGTACTCGGCAGGCAGGCAGAGGTCGAGACCATCCTGGTCTACATCTAGAGAGGAGCCCAGCAAACACTACATAATGGGATCCTGTCTCAAGAAACAAAACAACACAAAAAATTAGGGCATTATTCATTTCTGAAAGTCTCTCAGAGAATTCAGATTAAAGAGATGATGATGGCCTCAGTTCAGCTGTGTCACTTAGAGTAGGGACAGCTCAGCCACATAGCTCCAGTCCTGTGCTGAGGAGCAGAGCAGAGGCCAGTCTGTGCAGTGAAAGGAGCTTCAGGAAGACTTGAGGGGGTCTCGCTGCTTTAAATGACTTTGCTTCACAGATCCCTGGAAAATGATTTACATGGATTCAGTTACTTGCTGCCCCCATCTCCTGGGTATACGCCAGCCCTGGCTAATGGCCCAAACCCTGCTCACCCAGCATGCTGACTGACCCTAGCAGGAGAGCATTTGCTAAAGGAAACTGTTGACCATCACTAAGAATTAAGGAATAACATTGTTCAATTTTCTCTATATTTTTAGAGTATTTGCTGATAGGGATATTTCTAAAGGCAAAAATCAAAAGGATCATGATGGCTAGGGATATACCTCAGTGGTAGAGTGCCGGCCTAGTAGTTACCGTCCTGAATTTGATTTAACCCCCGCCCTCTCCTCAATATCGCTCTCTCTTTCTCTCTCTCTCTCTCTCTCTCTCTCTCTCTCTCTCTCTCTTAAAAAATCAAATGATTCACTGGGCATGGTGTTTGCATACTGGAGGCAGAGGCAGGCAGATCCACAGAGCAAGTTCCAGGACAGCCAGGCTACACAGAGAAACCCTGTCTCTTATAACTAAAAATAAGGAAATAAATAATCACAAAATTATTTGTAAAAATTAAAATTTAGCATATCTGAATATGTTTCACTCATAAGTATATGTGGTATGTATGTATGTATGATTAAGTAAAGCACCTAAACTGAGGAAAAGCCAGGGTTATCCTTATGACTAAGGTTCCACAGTCCCTTTTCAGCAAACACATATTGAGAACGCCTGGGTACCAGTTGCTGCTATTGAGATTGCAAAGATGAGGCTATGACCCAGTTGTAGTAAATACCTATAATCTGAACAGTTGAGGCTAAGCCAGGAGGATTTAAGAAACTGGGCTGTATAGTTCATGGCCAGCCTTTGTTTCAAAAACAAAACCAGCAATGATAACAACAACAAAGACAAGAAAAGGAGACAGTCACAAATCATATGTAGGTGAAAAGTACCAGCTAGAAGGAAACTGAAGATACCGAGAAGTTGACATTAACTGAGGGGTGGAGGAAGTAATTTGTTCTGACCCATGGCCCACAGACCATGTGTGGCCAAGGAGAGCTATGGAGCAGCCCAGCACAGAAGTGTAAGCTTACTTAACCTGGGGCTGGAAAGATGGTCAGTGGTTACAGGCACTGGCTTAACTCCCAGCATCCATGTGGTGACTCACAACCATCTGTAACTCCAGTTCCAGGGCATCTGATGCCCTCCTGACCTCTGCCAACACCAGGCATATAAGCTGCACACAGACTTGTGTGCAAGCAAAACACTCACACGCGAAATAAAAAATAAAAAGCCTTGAGGGGCTGGAGACACGGCTTAGTGGTTGAGAGCACTGACTGCTCTTCCAGAGGACCAAGGTTCAATTCCCAGCACCTACCTGGCAGCTCACACCTGTCTGTAGCTCCAGTCCCAGGGCTGCTGACATCCTCATGCAGATACACCAATGAACACAAAATTTAATATATATATATAATAAGCCTCATCAAAATAGTGAATTAATTTTTTTTTTATTTGAGACATTTTCTCCCTCCCTCCCTTGCTTCCTTGTTGCACAGCCCTTGATCACGAACTTTGTAAATGATAACTTGTCATTTCACAGTGTCAAAAGATTGGACATCCCTGCTAGGGGATAGAAACTCCCCGCTCCATTGTTCTCATCTCTTTCTCTAGAGCCTTTCCCCTGGCATTATGAAAATAATGATTATTCTACAAGGACCTGGTTTTATTATGTAGACTGTTTGGGCAAAAGAGAATTGCTCTGTGGCCATCAGAAACCTGTGCTAAGGAATACTCAGAGACAGGACAAGGAAGAGCAGCAGTAGGAAGCTGCTGAAGTTAAGGTTCATGCTGATGTTGCCACAGGACAAACCCAGGGCACAATTAAACATGTGTGTGTGTCCAGCCCATTTGAAGTGTTCCTTCATGCTCCCTGCCATTCAGTTTCCTCAGCCAAATTTTAATAAAGCATTTATATGAAACAAGTAGAAAGCTTGTGTTTATTAAAACATAGTGCACTCAGATAAAAGACCAGATCTTGTGAACACTGAAAGGCTGTATCAGTGGGGTGCTGGAGACAGTTACTAAATAATCAGAAAATTTGTCAGCTGATAAAATCATTGATTACTTGGAATGCTACATGTCAAAGCCAGACAAAACACAACTAAGGAGATTGCGACTTAAAGTCTCTCACAAACTGAGATGCAAAAAACCCTTAACAATATTTTAGCAGATTGAATCCATGAACAAAGCCTAGGCAAGCACTATGCTGTCCCCACAGGACTGCAAGATGGATTAATAGAACACACTATAATTAATCAATGAAGGAAAGAATAAGCATGATTATTTCAGTAGTCCCATTTTCTTGGATCTGAGCTTAGGTTCCCATCAGATTGCTCAGTTTTATCCTGAAACCACCGGAAAAGACATTTGCTCTCCATGCCGTGGTTTATTCAGTCCGAAGGTTTTCACTTTGGAGCACTCTCCTCCTTCTCGGTGTTATAGAGTCTCCATCACATTGTGGAATAACTGTCTATTCTTTAAAGCTGTGTTATTTTGAGCGCTTCAGTGTACACCATTGTGTCTGACTTAATTTTCTGTCATGTTCTTGTTCAGGGCTTACGGCAGCCAGCTCCTTTTTCTGATGAAATTGAAGTTGACTTTAGTAAGCCCTATGTCAGGGTAACGATGGAAGAAGCCTGCAGAGGAACTCCTTGTAAGTAACTGCTTAACTATTCTGTTTGCTACAGTCTTTAGCGTGCTAGTCTGCCGCAGTGTTCTGTCGCAGAGGATAGCCTCGTTCTATAAAATTGTACACGTTTTTCCTTGTTACACATTTATTTCCTGGGTTGTTGGCATTGCTGTCATGAAACAAAAGACAAAACAAAATAAAAAAACCAAACCGCAACAAAACCCCTCACAACTGTTTAGTCTGACGTCTAAGAATGTCACTCATTGGTCGGGTTTGATCCCCATTGTGGCAGGACAGAAAAGATAGATGTTAGCTCTAGCTGGATTGTGATCTTGTTTGTTTTGTGGTACAGGGAAGTCAAATCTAGAACCTTGCTCATGGTTGGCAAGGATTCTATCTACTCAGCTTTACTTCTTGCCCTATAATGTTGTCTATTTATATAAATACCGAAATAATTAATATATCAAACTGTCATATATTTTTCCTAGCCTCAGAATTTCCTCCGTAATTTTTTCTCAAAGTGTCAGTCAACTATGATGTTCCTGATTGATGGAAAACAAAAACATCTCATTGGGAAAGAGTCATCTCTTAATTTTATCTTTAATGATATAATTGTATTCTTTTTAAAATGCTTGCTTTATTATTTTTAATGCCCATTTTCTTTATAGGTTTAATATATATCATTAGTTAACAATTTTGGCCAAGTAATTTTTTTAGTGAGCACTCATGTGCATGCATGTGTGTACATGTGTGTGCATATGCATATTGATTGTGTGTGTGCATTCTGTGTATATGTGGGCATGAGTGCCACAGTACATGTGAGGAAGTCAGGAAACAAGTGAGTTCTTTCCTTCTGCCTCCTCATGGGTTCTGGAGATCAAATGCCTGTCACCAGACTTGTGTGACAAGTGCTTTCACTCGTTGAACTGTGTCATTGGCCCCTGATAATTATTAATATATGTTCTGGGGATTCTTCTGCTTTGAACAGTTGGCTTTGGGGATCACCATACATAGAAGCACTCAGGTGTGTGGTGGCACACCTGTAACCTCAGCTGGGGGTGGAGGCACGAAGATCATTTCGGATTGTCTTTGGCTACCACTAGAAAATTTGAGGCCAGCTTGAAGTTGAGACCCTGTCTCAAAATACCACCCACCTTGGGCTTAGATGACTTACCCATTAACTCCAGCCTCAAGGACCTGACACCCTTTCTGGCCTCTGTGGGTATTGCATGAACAAGATACACAGACATATATGAAGGCAAAATACCCCCCCACACACACACACACCAAAAAACCAAAAGCAGAAAAACCCAATACAACAACCCAAAACCAAAATAAACCACCTATCCTCACAAATAAATGAAACCCCTCATAAGCATGTACTGTAAATACTACCATGCAGGCAGATATTCTTTCCTTCTTGTCTATAAATCCTCCATTCTCTTCCCTTTTCTACTCCTTTGTCAGTTCTGATAAGTATTCTGTCTACTCTGCAAATATAGGGCTGCACTTAGCTCTAGGCAAACACAGAGTAAGAGGCCATTACAACCACAGCACATTCTCATACAGACACAATGTGTTTATGAATCTTACCCCTCATCCTTCTTCCCGGTTGGCCTGGAACTCACAAAGACCATTTGCTTCTACCCCTCCACCCCTACTCCAGCACTGGGATAAAGGCTCCACCTCTGCTGGATGTGACTGCTTTTGGTTTTTTGTTTGTTTCTTTGTTTGTTTTGGGCAGGGTCTCTTGATGTAGCCCTGGCTGTCTTGGAACTGTCTGGCTGTCTGGCTGTCCAGAGTCCCTCTGGATCAGATTGGACTCAAACTCACAGAGATCCACCTGCTTCTGCCTCCCAAGTGCTGAGATTAAATTTGTGCACTGTGATTACTTCTTAATTGTGTTTGTTTGTTTCCTTCTAAGTGAAGACTAGTAACATACAACTATACCTGCTGCTGGGCAATGTCGATGACCAGGAATCCCAAGACCCTTTGACTATGTTTTGGTTGTGTAAATTATTATGATCCCTAGATTCCTAAGACAACAAAAATCTAGTTCCTGAGGGCTTGATTTCTGCAAAATATTTAGGTATGACTCATGTTGATCACAGCCTTTCTATTCATGAAGTGAATTTAATTTATTTAGTTATTAGGACAGATTTTCACTATGTAGCCTCTTAAATTTTTAAAATTACATTTATGTACTTATTTTGTGTGTGTGTGTGTGTGTGTGTGTGTGTGTGTGTGTGTATGTGTGACACAGTATACATGTTGAGGTCAGGGACAACTTTCAGTAGTTGGTTTTCTTCTACCATAAGTCTTGGGACTTGAACTCAAATAGGCAGGCCTGGAGGTCAAATTTCAAAATGCCGACAGACAGTTCATGTTTCACAGTCAGCTGTAGTAGTAGAACTTGTTGTAGTCAACAACTTTATGCATTGTGTATGACACACATTCAGAATTTACCCTCTGCTCAGGTCTGTTCACAGTTATCCGGGTTGTTATTAGCATCCGCGCGTCATCGTGGTGCATCAGAAAAGTAGTGGTGTGCTGAGGGAGAGCTCAGAGGGAGAGCCTGGGCTTAGCGTGCCTGAGACCTGAGGTCCGTGTTTAGAAAGAAAAGAAAAGGTGCTGCAGTATTCCCAGGTTTTGAATCTTTTAATAGATAAACACTGATGATTTTAATTATTTAAAAATTTTAGAAAAAATACTTTTTTGGGGGACAGGGTTTCTCTGCATAGCCCTGACTGTCCTGGAACGCATTCTGCAGATGAGGCTAGCCTCAAACTAATAGAGATCCTCCTGTCTCCATCTCCTGAGTGCTGGGATTAAAGGCGTGAGCCAGCACCACCCAGTGTAGAATATAATTTCTAAATAATGCTTGAGATTATCTTCATTATATATGTGAAAAAATTAAGAAAGCAGGTAAAGTCAACAGAAAATAAGAAGTAAAGCTAGCTCTACAGTGAGAGACAGTGAGTGCTATCAGTGGAGGCTAAGGCCTAGATCCTTCATCTTGGTCTTCTCCACAGCTGAGAGGCATTGCTCTTTGTAGGCATTATGCTAAGCAATGAGGGGGAGCTTTTGATGAAATTACTGCATCTTATTTTTTATTAGTTTATTTTTGTCTTTTTATGTGTGAGTGTTTTGCCTGCATGTGTGTATGCCCACCATGTATATGCCTGGTGTCAGAGAAGACCAGAAGAGGGCATTGGATCCCTGAGACCTGAAGTTACAGGTGGTAGCAAGCTGCCACATAGATTCTGGGAACCGAACTTCAGTCCTCAGAGAGAGCCACAAATTTGGGGGTTTTAGCGAGCTCTCCGGTAAAGTTGGCCAACTGGTTTGACCTCTTGTTTTTTCTCGAATCTTCCTCTTGCTGTATCTTTTCTTATGTTAGATAAGAATATATTTGTGTCGATGTAGGACAAGGAATAAAACAAGAAAGGTTCTTGTGCCAGTCAGGGAATTCTAATAACTGACACAGAAATATTTCCTTCCTGTTCATCTCCCCAAGGTTTTCACTAGGAAACTTCAGGGAGCTTAAGAGGGAGGCTGTACACTAGAACAGAAGTCTTTAGTCAGAGGTAGAGCTATGATAGAGCAGGTGAGCTCACCTTCAGGCATCTATTGGAAGATGACGAAACAGCAGTGTGTCTAACTCAGAGAAAGGAAGGAAACATGGATCAAAGGCAGGGGTTCCATGACTGATGTGAGAGGGTGTCTCAGCAGACAGTGAACTGAGCCTGGCTTAGCTTACTTAGCCAGAGTAATGCAACTACCTTATTTATAACCCAGAGGGCGACAGGAGGTTGCTCTTAGTAAGCTGAGATGGTTGTCAATCGGGGTGTGTTTTATTTGGTTAAAGAATTTCTGGTGCTTGCTTTTCCCAAGACCTGTGCAACAGTGGCTCCTGCTGACCGCTTGGCTAATATAGCACCTGTGTTACCGAACACTGGAGGTGAGGTCTCAGCACACTGAGCTGTCAATGGTCGGGAAGGGCGCTCTAGAGGTAATAGGACACATGGAGGTGTAGGTTGGCTGGAGAAAGGTTCGTGATGGTTTACTGTGCTGGCAAGCAACTTCCCTCTGTAACGTTAGCTCTTCCACTCTCTGGACAGTGTGATTCCTCAGCCAGGCTGCCCTTGTTTTCCCTTGTTTGGCTAGACTGTAATATGTTCATAGCTTTTACAGTCTTCTAGCCTTTACCTTCTGGGATCAAGTGATATCATATAATAGCCCCCTTAGCCTTGCTTGGGAAAATCCAGTGTTAGTTTCTTCATTAGTTCAAGGATTAAGATTGTATATGTTTGATTTTTTTTTTTTTATTTTTGCTTGTTGGTTTTGTGACAGAGTTTCTCTATATAAACCTGACTGTCCTGGAACTCACTCTGTAGACCAGGCTGGCCTTGAACTCATATCCTCCTGCCTTTGTCTCCCAAGTGCTGGGATTAAAGATGAGTGCCATCACTTCCTGGCTGATTGTATGACTCATGTTTTATTTTACTTTGTCCTATAGATGAATAAACTTAGGCTTAAAGAGGAAGGTAGCTGGTTGACAACTTGAGCTAACCCTTGTATTATAGAACAGTATTAATATATGTCTTATAATATTAAATATATTATAGGATAAAGGTGTAACTCAATGATAAAGCAGGCACAGGAATTCCTGGGTTTAATTTTTAGCACCAAAAGAAAAATGCCCATTCTATTATTTTTCATTATATTAATGTTTTACTTTATTCAAAAATTTTGGGCTAGCAAATGGCTCAGTGGGTAAAGGAGCTTGCTTCCAAGACTGACAACCTGAGTTCACTCCCCAGAACCTTCGTAGTGGCTCCTGCTCATTGTCCTCTGTTCTCTACATGTCACATGGCATTCTTGTATGTGTTCACTCTCTGTTTCTGTGTCATACACATGCATACATACTAGATAAAAGTTTAAATAATACAAACAAAAGTGTGTTTCCTGTTTTGTAAAATGAATGAGTCTTGATGATATGACTTCCACAGAGTACTGGAAGAACATAACGGGAGCCATCTTCCTCTTCCTGCTCTGTCTCCCAGCCACATGTGTCCCTCTTACAGCAGCCAGCGTGGCTCTTAGTTTACATCCCCTCCCACCTTGTCCTGGACTCAGTTTTCCAATGCAATGTTGTCTTCACACCTTTGCTATTGCAAATATAAGTATTTGCAATGAAAGTATATCTGAAAGATAGTTTTCCAGAATGAGAATGGCCAGGTCAAAAGAGCCAGACATTTGCCATTTGTCTTTGGTAAATATTGCTGAATTTCCTTTCTAAGAAATTATGAGCTGGGAGGTGGTGGCACATGCCTTTAATCATAGCACTCGAGAGACCGAGACAGATGGATCTCTGTGAGTTTGAGGCCAGCCTGATTTACAAAAGGAGTCCCAGGACAGGCTCCAAAGCTACAGAGAAACCCTGTCTTGAAAAAAAAAAAATTATGTGTTTGTGGAAAAAAAAACTATTCTAAAAACCCAAACCTCTTAATAACCATTTCCTCTTCTCTGATCCACATCCCTTAAGAGTTTTTAATTAGCAATAATCATGCCCTGAATAAGCCTCATTGGCTGTGATACCACTGTGCAAAGCTTACAGCCCTTGGGACAGGAGGGAGAAGTAAATTCTCCAGGCTCAGTTCTATCTATTAGAACCCTCTGGCCCTTCTTCCCTAAAAAGGTGCCAGTGTTCCTACTGCTGGCTTCTACGCCTACAGTGAAACAGCTGCTCTTCAGTGTCATAGTGACCGAGTTCTTAGGCTGCTGGGAGTTCTCATTTGGAGCACAGCAAGCATTATGCCAGTGCTTGTTTGTCTGTTTGTTGTTTTACTTTTTACCTTGGGATTAGTCTTATACACTGGGAGATAATTTTCTGACTTCATATAGGCCATTGCCACTAAAAATAACTCAATAGACAGTTCTTTTTTATTCTAAGTAATGGAAAAATGAAAAGCTATAATGAAAAGTCCTAAAATATTTATATTTTATTTTCAAGCACTTCATTTATCTGAGAAGTGTCCTGTCATGCTTACTAGGAGGGAGAAATGCTTCCAGGATGTTCTGCTCTGATTATATATCCATCCTCCCTCTATTTCAGCCAAAACCTCCAGATCATTTATTACTTCCAGGCAGCAGTAGGCTTTGGTTGTTTTTTTGAGACAGGGTCTCACTGCATAGCCCCGGCTGACCTAGAATTTGCTATGTAGACCAGGCTGACTTTGAACTCAGATGGCTCTGCCTTCCGGGTCCTGGGATTAAATACATGCCCCACTGTGCCTACTAGCATTAATTTTCAAATCTAAGCATTAGTTATTAACAAGCACGGCAAATTGAAAACGAGAGTCAGAACAGTTTCATTATGTTCCGTTTAAACACAGAGTATAATAAACACAGAGGAAGATGGCTCCCGCTGTGTTCTTCCAGTACTCTGTGGATGTCACACCATCAAGACGTAGTCATTTTATAATACAGGAAACACATTTTTATTTCTGACTTGAAATGTCATCTCAGATGAGAGCTTGGAGCTTAGTGGCTAAGAGTGGGGGCTGCTCCTGCAGAACCCCACAGCTCCGTTCCCAGCCCCATATGGGCAGTTCATGGTCGCTTGTCCCAGACGTCTCTGGGGCAGGTACTTGTACTTACATGCACATACCCCCTCCATACACATAATTCAAAGTTAATCTTTTTTGTAAGGTGAGGATTTTGAACTTCAGAATGTATATGTATTGCCAGGCAATGTGTCCACATGCCTTTAATCCCAGCACTCAGGAGGCAGAGGCAGAGGGATCTCTGTGAGTTTGAGGCCAGCCTGGGCTACAGAGCAAATTCCAGGACAGGCTCCAAATCTACTCAGAAACCCTGTCTCGAAAAACAAACAAAAAAATGTGTTTATTGACTATATATTTAACATCACTTCTAAGGTAGTATTAAGGGGAAAATACTTAATCCATATAAAAACATGGACTGCAGTCTAATTCCAGAGGCCAGAGAGAAATTGCTGCTCTCACTAAGGGAAATCCTGTGTTCAGGAAATCTTCTGTACTCATTTGCTGAGACTGTGTAATAGTAAAATCGCTTATGTTTGCTTTTATTTTATTTTATGGTAGTGGCAGCTGACCTTAGGGCCGTATGCAAGATCTCTACTATTGGGTTATTTTCATTGTGAGACAGGGTCTCACTGCATTGTTCAGACTGGCCTTGATGTCACTGTGTAGCCCAAGCTGCCTCAGCTTTCAGAGTGGCCAGGATTATAGGTCTGTGTCACCAGGCCTGGCCCTAGAGAACTGACGAGAATGAAATGAATGAGAGTTCCACAGTGCTTCTGTCACAGTGCTCAGGTGTGAGGGGTTGAGTAAATGTATTTTTGTGATGAGCTCTTTTATTTGGATTCAGGTGAGCGGCCTGTGAGAGTTTATGCGGATGGAATATTTGACTTATTTCACTCCGGTCATGCCCGGGCTCTGATGCAAGCGAAGAACCTTTTCCCTAATACCTACCTCATTGTGGGAGGTAAGAGGGCATCGGATGGTTCTGGGTGTTGTTCTCTCTTTGTGGGAGGTAAGAGGGCATCGGATGGTTCTGGGTGTTGTTCAGAAAGAACAGTCTCCCTCCTGCTTGTGTGACTTGAGTGCAGTCATCGGCCCTGGTTACATTTATGAAAGGAAGGGTATGGCACAAGCTGCCCCAGATACAATCTATAGGGTAGATCAGCAGCAAGCGCACTGAGAGGGCCTGGATTATCTCACAGTCCATAGCTGAGGTTCCACAATTATAGAGGGGCTCTGATCTCTACTTAAAAACACCTCATCAGGGGGCTGGAGAAGTGGCTCAGCGGTTAAGAGCACTGACTGCTCTTCCAGAGAACCCAGGTTCAATTCCCAGCCCCCACATGGCAACTGTCTGAAAATCCAGTTCCAGGGGATCTGATACCTTCACACCAATGCACATAAAATAAAAGATAAATAAATCATAAAATAATAATAATAACAATAATAAAAGACTTATAAAAAAACACCTCATCAGCTTTGACTTCACAGAGGTAGAAAAGTCTGCCAAGCAAACGTTATGGTCAAGTCTAATCTTAGAAAAATAAGAAAGCGTTTTTAAAATTTATGTGTATGGGTAGGTTGGTTTGTTTGTTTTTGTTTTGTTTGGTAAGTTGGTTGGTCTTTATGTGTGTTTCTGTACCATATGTGTGCCTGGTGCCTGAGGAATTCAGAAGAGGACATTAGATCTGTGGGTCTAAAAGACAGGTGTGAGTGCTGGGACTCAAACTTGGGTATTTTATAAGAGCAGCCAGTGCTTAGCTGCTGAGCCGTCTCTTCAGCTTGAAAAGCTCCGCTGGTGTTTATTTCAAAGTCAAAATCTGAGTTCCGTTTTACCTTCTTTTCAAAAGTGTGAGCCTTAGTGTAGTTAGTTATGAAAACCATCGGTACCCAGGCTGAACTATATCAAAAGGTTCGTCTCCTGATTGGGTGGGGATGGGATCAGCACTGTTACTGGCCTAGAAAGTAGAAGATGGGGAAGGTTGGTGACTGGGGAAGGGTAGACAGAGGGGCCTTGACTTACGACTTTGGTGCTGTGAACCCAGTCTGCAGTGATGAGCTAACGCACAACTTCAAGGGCTTCACTGTGATGAACGAAAACGAGCGTTACGACGCCGTGCAGCACTGCCGCTACGTGGACGAGGTGGTGAGGAACGCCCCCTGGACACTGACACCTGAGTTCCTGGCCGAGCACCGGGTAAGAAACTGGCCATGTGCACTCATTCCTAGTTCCAGCATCCCCTCGGTGCCTGAGACAGAAGGCTAGTCTATCCGTCATGTATTTTTATAGTCGCTGTGTTCTAGTTGTTCCTCACAGCCATCTTGTGGGGATTATTCTTTCCTTTACATATGGAGAACAAGGCCCAGAGAAACTAATGAATGTGCTCCAGGTACACTGTTAGCAGGACGTCAATGAACTGTCTGGCTACATGGCGTGTTCCCCCACACAATAGGTGTGACCTACCCTTATAGCGTGCTAATCTCTTTAGAATAGCCATAGTTTTAGCCATATATTGGCGGGGTTTATCTATCTGGGTTAAGAGACAGTTCAGCAGGTAGAGACACTTGCTGCCCAGTCGGATGACCTGAATTTGAACCCTGGAACCACATGCTAGAAGGGAGAGCTGACTCCTGCAAGTTACCCTCTGCCTACATGCACACATTCATGAACAAGTTGTACACATACAAAATAAATAGATTTAATTTTTTAAATGTACAAAAAGTGTTTATATTCCAAAGCCAAGAGACTGAAGCAGGAGGACCACAGGTTTGAGGCCAGCTTGAGCGACATAATAAAGACTTTGTCTCAAAAACAATCAAACATATGCTGGAGAGAAGACTCCGTAGTTTTAAAAATGTGTTTGTGTTCTTTCAAAAGACCAGAGTTTATTCCCAGTACCCACATGGAGTGGCTTGTAATTCCAGCTGCAGAGGATCCAGTGTCCTCTTCTGGGTTCCATAGAGCTTCATAGACAACTGTACACACACACACACACACACACACACACACACACACACACACACACACTACTAATAAAATCTTTTTCAAAGTGGCTGGAGAGATGACTGTGTGGGTAAGAGCACTTATTGTTTTGTACAGAAGCTGAGTCTGGTTCCCAGCACCACATGGTAGCTCACACTGTCTGTAACTCCAGTTCTGAAGGATCCAACACTTTATGGCCTCCATGGGCACCAGGCACACACAAAATATAAAAATAATACTTTTCAAAAAGACAAACAAACAAAAACTGAATTCAAGAAGAAAAGCTTTGCATTTAGGAAATAGCACATGTTTTCTTCTGTTAATATTTTTTATTTATTTTTTATTGATTTTATTGAGCTATACATTTTTCTCTGCTTCCCTCCTTTCCTCTCCTCTTCTGTTGATTTAAGTTTACTTTCAGCTTTGGTTTGGGGCTAGAAATTGTGAGGGAACAAAAACCAGGGGTGTTTTTCACTCTTGTTTTAAGAAGTAATTATTATTTAAAACCCCCCTGCCTTTGAATTCTCCTGTATTGAAGCATGCTTCCTACAAAGGTGGGCATGAGCCGGGCGGGTGACGCACACCTTTAGCACTCAAGAGGCAGAGGCAGGCGGATCTCTATGAGTTAGAGACCAGCCTGGTCTACAAGAGCTAGTTCCAGGACAGGCTCCAAAGCTACAGAGAAACCCTGTCTCGAAAAGCCAATAAATAAATAAATAAATAAATAAATAAATAAATAAATAAATAAATAAAAAACCCAAAAACCTCAAGGTGGCCATGAAAGGGATGGATTTGTTACAGTGGTTAGAGACCCTCAAGTCTGAGAAACAGTGTACATATTGTTACTTCTCTGCGTGGGGGCGTGGATCATTGCAGGAGGCAGGAAAGAACAAAGCCGCCTTTCTTCTGAGGCAGTACTTGAATAGGCCTGAAGCCAGTGGAGAGTTATTGTAACTGTTTAGGATTAGGACAGACCATTTACTACATTTTATTTACTTTATTTACTCCTCGTGTGTATGTATGGGGGCCATAACACACACATAAAGGTTAGAGAACAGTGTGGGGGCGCCAGTTTTCTCAGGGATGAAACTGGATAACGAGGCTTGGCAGCAGGTGCCTTTACCTGCTTGCCAACTCACCAGCCCAGACCTATTGTGGTTCTCCAGCTTTCCTCCATCAGCTCTTAACAGTGGAACCCAGGGTGGTTTGCAAGGTGTCCTCTGCAACACAGCTGGCCCCAGACAGAGGTGCCAGAGGTGAACTTGCCATGCCCCCTTCCTCCTTGTAAGCAGTAAATCTTCACCATGTGGCCTGCTTGCTGCTGAGCCTTTACTTTGCTATCCTGTCGGCTTGTTCATGGGTGATGGAGAGGTTAGCTTAGGTCCTGAGGAGCTTGCTTCACACTTGTGCAGCGTCTGGGGGTTGGGTTTGCTTGAGTTAGTATTGCATTAACAAAGGTTTACGGGCTGTCCAGAGAGAGTCACTAGATGAGGGTTTGCAATCTTCCTAAACTTGTGAAGTCTGTTTACAGCAATCCTGTGACAAACACTTGTCGCTTTGGGTTTTCTATTTCTTGGTAGAACAAATATATTTGTTCTGGGAAAAGACATTAGTTGCTATTTATAAATACTCCTTTTCTTGGGAACTAAGAGAAGAAGCAGTTAACTAAGCAATAACAAAATCTTTCACCCTTTTAGAAGCCGTTTTGTGGCCTTTTTCTATAGACCTGGAAAGACAGGGAAATTCCCTTCTTTCTAGGCTCTGTCTACTAACTGGCTTACCAGACGCCTCTCCTGCTCCACTGAACATAGCATGCTGGTGGTGTACGGAGGGAGGCAGCATTTCTCTCTTAGACCAGGAGAAGAAATTGGCAAACTTGCTATGTAGAAGCCATAAATAATTAGGTTGCTTTCCCAGCAGATTGTGGGATATATGAAACAGGTAAAAAGGTACAGAGAAAAGGTGGTTTTGAGGTGTGATCCTTGCCAGTTTCCCTTTTTCTGAGCCCAAGAATATTTACAGTGTCTTTCCAAGTGGTAGTTAGCCTGGAGATGAGCTGACATTTTCTTATTTTCAGATTGATTTCGTAGCCCATGACGATATCCCCTATTCTTCTGCGGGGAGCGATGACGTGTATAAGCACATCAAGGAAGCAGGTGAGTGAGCTGAGGTTCAGCTTCACTTTATGGGGTCTTGGGCAACTCCAGAGATCCAGCTACGGCACTGCTTTACAGTAGGGAGCAGGAACTCTGAGAAATCCATATTCTGCTTCTAGTCAAATTGTGGACAGCAGCCTAAGTGAGCACCACCAATACCCGTCAATTCTTGGTCCAAACAGCTCATTTTCATCTCTTAAATTTAGGACAAGTCCCTTATTTTTCTTACTATGACAGTGTTTGCTTCCTTTCTCCTAGGCCTTGATTCCCGTGTGCCAGATTTCTAGAGTTTGCTCACCCTTCCTTCCTTCCTTCCTTCCTTCCTTCCTTCCTTCCTTCCTTCCTTCCCTCCCTCCCTCCCTCCCTCCTTCCTTCTTTCTTTTCTTTTTTCTTTCTTTTTTCCTTTCTTTCTTTCTTTTTTGTGATCTGGAACTGACAGTGTAGACCAGGCAGGCCTTGAGCTTACAGAGATCCACCTGCCTCTACCTCCCAAGTGCTGGATTTAAAGAGGAATCTGTTTTTTGAGAAAAAGAAGTGTATTAGTCCCAAGTTCTGTCTACGACATGACAGTGTTTGTCTGTTTGTTTCAACTCAGGCATGTTTGCTCCAACACAGAGGACAGAAGGTATCTCTACATCAGACATCATCACCCGCATTGTCCGTGACTATGATGTGTATGCGAGACGGAACCTCCAAAGGGGCTATACTGCCAAGGAGCTCAATGTCAGCTTTATCAACGTGAGTTGCAACCTCATCTTGCAGTTCCCTGCTTCTGTAGGGCACACCTTCCTTCTCCATCTGGGCTGCGCACGCTTTTCAGTCTGCTGGGATTATCATTCCCTAGAGCTAATGTACGCCTCTTTTCAGGAAAGACCACATTAATCACTTCACCCAGGTTCTGCCCTCGTGGTCTAAAAGATCAGTGTACTGATACAAGGACAGGCAAACAAAGCCAGACGTGGTGGCGCATGCCTTTAGTCCCAGCACTCAGGAGGCAGAGGAAGGAGAGCTCTGTGTTCCAGGCCAGCTAGGGCTACACAGTGAGATCCTATCTTTAAAAAAATAAAATAAAATAAACAATTCAGCAAAAATATGTGCCTATGGTATATATATATATATATATATATATATATATATATATGTGCAGATATATCTGTTCTAGGGAAAGAACTAGGGGTACGATCAGAATTTTCAGGCTAGAATTAGTAACATGACACTCTGTCTCAAAAAAATAACAAATATCACTATGTCAGTATATTTAGAGAGGCTCTTAACTGTTTGGTTGCTTTTTTTTTTTTTTTTAATCGGGTGTTCTTTTGAGACTGTGTTGAAAACTATGGATCTTTCCCATGTGGCTAATGACACACAGCACTTTATGCACAGTTTCCCCACATGGGCAAGTCCTGTTTCATAAACATGCAAGTACTTTTGCTTAATATTGGCTTTTAGAAATGCTATAAATTTTATATATACATAATACTTCAGTAAAGTTGATTTAAAAAGAAGAAATCGAGTACTGAGCTACCTCCAGGACCAGGAATAACCAGCAGGATGACTAGAACTGCGACACTGACTGTACCACGAGGACAACCATCCGAGCTTTGGATCCACTGGCACCTAGAAGACAGCCCCAGCCACACCTGTTAGAGGAAAAGATGAGTAGAAAAGGTAAGATCACATGCTATACCACAAAGAGCAACACAATACCAGTAAAACCTAAAGACCCTATAAAAACAAGACCTGAGCAACCAAATATGGATGAACCAGAAGAAAATGATGTAAAAAATAACCTCAAGAGAATGTTTCAAATTCTTAAAAATGAAATGAGAAATTACCTTAAAGAAATGGAGGAAAAAACAAACAAAAAATTGGAAGATATCAGCAAATCACTGAAAGAAAACCAAGAGAAAGAACTCAAACATTAAAAGAAGCTATTCAGGACTTGAAAACTGAGATAGAAAAAATAAAGAAAACACAAGCCAAAGGAATGATAGAAACAGAAATCATGAGAAAAAGATCAGGAGCGACAAATGCAAGCATGAACAACAGAATACAAGAAATGAAAGAGAGAATCTCAAGCACTGAAGATAAAATAGAGGAAATAGACTCATCAGTTAAAGAAAACATTAAATTTAACAAAAGTTTAACCCAAAATATCCATGAAATATGGGACACCATAAAAAGACCAAATCTTAGAATAATAGGTATAGAAGAAGGAGAAGAAGTTCAACTCAAAGGCACAGAAAATTTATTTAACAAAATCATAGAAGTAAACTTGCTCTACCTACAGAAAGATATGCCTATGAAGATACAAGCTTATGGAACACCAAATAGACTGGATCCAAAAAAAAAAAAAAAGTCCTCTCACCACATAATAATCAAAACACTAAACATACAGAGCAAAGAAAGAATATTAGGAGCTGCAAAGGAAAAAGGCCAAGTAACATATAAAGGTAGACCTATCAGAATTACACCTGACTTCTCAGTGGAGACAATGAAAGCCAGAAGGTCATGGTCAAGCATTATGCAGACATTAAGAGACCACGGATGCCAGCCCAGACTACTATACCTAGCAAAACTGTCGATCACTATAGAAGGACAAAATAAGATATTCCATAACAAATCTAGATTTCACCAATACGTAACCACAAACCCAGCCCTACACAAAATACTAGAAGGAAAACTCCAACCCAAGGAAGATGGCTACATCAACAAAAATTCACACAATTGATGATCTCATTACAGCAAATATCAAAGAAGAAAAACAATGCACAAATTAACATCACCAACACTGAAAACTAAAATAACAGGAGGTAGCAATCACTGGTCATTAATATCCCTTAATGTAAATGGACTCAACTCACTTATAAAAAGGTACAGGCTAACAGATTAGATACAAAAACAGAATCCATCCCTCTTCTGCATACAAGAAACTCATCTCAACCTCAAAGACACATTGTCTCAGAGTAAAAGGTTGGGAAAAAATATATCAATCAAATGGACCTAAGAAACAAGTGGGTGTAACTATCCTAATATCTAACAAAATAGACTTCAAGCTAAAATCAGTCAAAAGAGACAAAGAAGGTCATTTCATATTAGTCACAGGAAAAATCCATCAAGAGGAAATTTCAGTACTGAACATCTATGCCCCAAATACAAGGGCATCCTCATATGTCAAAGAAACACTTCTAAAGCTTAAATCATATATTAAACCCCACACACTAATAGTGGGAGACTTCAGCACTCCCCTCTCACCACTGGACAGGTCAGTCAGACAAAAAATGAACAGAGAAATAAGAGAACTAACAGATGTTAATACTGTTATTACTCAAATGGATTTAACATCTATAGAATATTTCATCCAAACAGAAAAGAATATACCTTCTTCTCAGCACCTCATGGAACCTTTTCAAAAATTGACCACATACTTGGTAACAAAACAAACAACAAATACAAAAAAATTGGAATAACCCAATGTGCCTTATCAGATCACCATGGTATAAAACTAGAAGTCAACAGTAATACTAATTCCAGAAAACCCACAAACACATGGAAATTAAACAATGCTCTCCTGAATCATCAATGGGTCAAGGAAGAAATAAAGGGAGAAATTAAAGACTTCCTAAAATTCAATGGAAATGACCACACAACATACCCAAATTTATGGGACACAATGAAAGCAGTGTTAAGAGGCAAGTTCATAGCACTAGATGCCTACATAAAGAAGCTAGAAAATCCCACATTAGTGAATTAACAGAACATTTGAAAACAAAAAGAAGCAAACTTACCTAAGAGAACTAGATATCAGGAAATAATCAGATTGAGAACTGAAATCAACACAATAGAAAAAAAAAACAATTCAAAGACTCAATGAGACAAAGAGTTGGTTCTTCCAGAAAAATCAACAAAATAGACAAACCTTTATCCAAACTAACTAAAAGGCAGAGAGAGAATATCCAAATTAACAAAATCAGAAATGAAAAGGGGGACATAACAACAGACACAAAGAAATACAGAGGATCATCAGGTCATATTTTGAAAACCTGTATTCCACAAAATTGGAAAACTTAAAGGAAATGGACAACTTTCTGGATAAATATCACTTACCAAAATTAAATCAAGACCAGATAAGCAAATTAAACACCTATAACTGCTGAAGAAATAGAAACAGTCATCAAAAGTCTCCCAACCAAAAAAAGTCCAGGACCAGATGGTTTCAGCTCAGAATTCTACAAGACTTTCAAAGAAGAACTAATACCAATACTCCAAATTATTCCACACAATAGAAACAGAGGGAACATTGCCAAACTCTTTTTGTGAGGCTACAATTACCCTGATACCCAAACCACAGAAAGACAATACTAAGAAAGATTATTATAGATCAATCTCACTCATGAACATTGATGCAAAAATACTAAATAAAATCCTAGCAAATTGAATCTAAGAACACATCAGAACCATCATCCACCATGATCAAGTCAGCTTCATCCCACAGATGCAGGGATGGTTCAACATACGAAAATCTGTCAGCGTAATCTACCATATAAACAAGTTGAAAAGTAAAAACCACATGATCATCTCATTAGATGCCAAAAAAGCATTTGACAAAATACAACATCCCTTCATGATAAAAATCTTGGAGAGAGCAGGGATACAAGGAACATAACTAAACATAATTAAGGCAATATACAACAAGCCAACAGCCAACATCAAATTAAATGGAAAGAAACTTCCAGCGATTCCATTGAAATCAGGAACAAGACAAGGTTGTCCATTCTCTCCATATCTACCCAATATAGTCCTTGAGGTCCTAGCTAGAGCAATAAGACACCAAAGGGACATCAAGGAAAAGAAGTCAAACTCTCACTGTTTGCTGATGATATGATAGTGATCCCAAAAATTCTACCAAGGAACTTCTACAACTTATAAACACTTTCAGCAATGTAGCAGGATACAAGATTAACTAAAAAAAAAAATCAATAGCCCTCCTGTACATAGATGATAAAAGGGCTGGGGAAGAAATCAGAGAATCAACACCCTTTACAATAGCCACAAATAGCATAAAATATCTCGGAATAACTCTAGCCAAACAAGTGGAAGACTTGTATGACAAAATTTAAAATCTTTGAAGAAAGAAATTGAAGAAGACACCAGAAAGTAGAAAGACCCCCCCCATGCTTTTGGGTAGGCAGAATTAACATAGTAAAAATGACAATCTTACCGAAAGCAATCTACAGATTCAACACAATGCCCATCAAAATCCCAGCAAAATTCTTCAAAGACCTCGAAAGAATGGTACTCAACTTCATTTGGAAAAGCAAAATACTTAGGATAGCCAAAACAATCCTGGGCAATAAAAGAACTTCTGGAGGCATCACAATCCCTGACTTCAAACTCTACTACAGAGCTACAGTACTGAAAACAGCCTGGTATTGGCATAAGAACAGACAGGAGGACCAATGGAACTGAATAGTAGACCTCGATATCAATCCACACATCTTCAAACACCTGGTCTTTGACAAAGAAGCAAAAAATATCAAATGGATAAAAGAAAGCATATTTAACAAGTGGTGCTGGCATAACTAGATATCAACATGTAGAAAAATGAAACTAGACCCATATCTATCACCATGCACAAAACTCAAGTCCAAATGGATCAAAGACCTCAATATAAAGCCAGCCACACTGAACCTTATAGAAGAGAAAGTGGGAAGTACACTTGAACACATTGACACAGGGAACCACTTCCTAAATATAATCCCAGCAGCACAGACACTGAGAGAAACAAATAGTAAATGGGACCTCCTGAAACTGAAAAGCTTCTGGAAAGCAAAGGAAAGACAAAACGACAGCCTACAGAATGGGAAAAGATCTTCACTAACCCCACATCAGAAAGAGGTCTGATCTCTGAAATATACAAAGAACTCAAGAAATTGGACACCAAAAGATCACATAATCCAATTAAAAATGGAGTACAGATCTAAACAGAGAACTCTCAACAGAGGAATCTAAAGTTGCTGAAAGACACTTAAGAAAATGTTCAACATCCTTAATCATCAGAGAAATGCAAATCAAAACAACTCTGAGATTCCATATTACACCTGTAAGAATGGCCAAGATCATAAACACTGATGACAACTTACGCTGGAGTGGTTGTGGAGAAAAGGGAACACTTCTGCATTGCTGGTGGGAATGCAAGCTGGTATAACCCTTTTGGATGTCAGTGTGGCGATTTCTCAGAAAATTAGGAAACAACCTTCCTCAAGACCCAATAATACCACTTTTGTGTATATATCCAAAGGATGCTCAATCATGCCACAGGGACATGTACTCAACTATGTTCATAGCAGCTTTGTTTGTCATAGCCAGAACCTGGACACAACCTAAATGCCCCTCTACCAAAGAATGGATAAGGAAAATGTGGTACATTTACACAATGGAGTACTACACAGCAGAAAAAAATAATGACATCTTGAATTTTGCAGGAAAATGGATAGAACTAGAAAACATTATTTTGAGTGAGGTAACCCAGACACAGAAAGACAATTATCACATATACTCACTCATAGGTGGTGTTTAAACATAAAGCAAAGAAAGCCAGCCTACAAACCACAATCCCAGAGAACTTAGACAACAATGCGGACACTAAGAGAGACTTACATAGCTCTAATCTACATGGGAAGTAGAAAGTAGAAAAAGACAGGATCTCCTGAGTAAATTGGGAGCATGGGGACCTTGGGAGAGGATTAAGGGGGGGAGGGGAACAGAGAAAAATGTATATCAATTAAAAAAAAAGAAAAAAAAATCTACTAACTATATTCTGTGCAACAATTAATTAGCCAAAATCCTTTATTTGTTTCCAGTTCTGTGAAACAGTAAGGTAAATCAGAATAAGCCTTAATGCTACATCCCTTCATCCCAGGATTTGGGAGACAAAGACAGGAGGGTCACTTCAGGTTCAAGGTCAGCTTGCTATATAGTGTGTTTCAGGGCAGCCAGGGCTATATAGGAGATCCTATCTCAAAAAAACAACAACAACAAAAAAAAAAGTAAGTGAGCCAAGTGTGGTGGTGCATACCTATAATCCCCAGCACTTAGGAGGCTGAGACTGGGGGATTGCAAATATGAGGCTCATCTAAGATACATAGCGAGTGTCTCATAAACCAAAAGCAAGAGCTAGAGAGATGGCTCAGAGGTTAGGCACACTGGTTGCTCCTCTGGAGGCCCAGTTCTTTTCCCAACATCATTCAGCTCACAATCATCCGTAACTCAGGTCCCAAGGCATCCAGTGACCTCCCTTTACCTGTGCAGCCAAGCGCAAGCTGGGTTACTAAGCTATACTGTGGCCTCTTCCTTTCTTATGATACAGAAATTCGGAGACTACCTTATCCCCTCCTCCACCCCCACATTGTTTTGTTTTTAACAAAAGGTCTGAAGTCCTAGCCCAGACTGACTTAAAACTTGTGATCCTCCTGCCTTGGCCTCCTGAGTATGGGGTTACTAGCAAGTGCCGCCATGCTTAGATGATACAGTACTTTACATTTGACTAAACACCACTCCTTCTTCATAGAGCAGTGATACCATTTTACACTAATGTTTAAGAACTTTGGTAGAACCAACTTTTTTTTATCATTTTCCAGATGAGCAAGCAGATCTTCAACTTGTATGTATGTATGTATGTATCTGTCTGTCTGTCTGTCTGTCTGTCTATCTATCTATCTATCTATCTATCTATCTATCTATCTTTCTATCTATCTTGGTTTGTTCAGGACAGGGTTTCTCTGTTGCTTTGGAGCCTGTCCTGAAACTCACTTGGTAGACTAGGCTAGCCTCAAACTCACAGAGATCCTCCTATCTCTGCCTTCTGGGATTAAAGGTGTGCACCACCACCTCCGGGCACAGATCTCCAACTTCTAAGAAATAAACCATGAGCTAAGAATAAGAAGATGGCTCGGTTGGTAGAGTGCTTGATATGCAAGCACTATGACCTAAGTGCGACCCCAGTACTCATGTAAAGAGCTAGGGATGGCACATCCTCTAAGACAGCAGGGGCACTGAAAGTCAGCAACCGGCCAGCCTCATAGAATCAGTGTGCTCCAGGATCAGCCAGAGAGCCTGTCTCAGGAAAATAGGTGGAGTGTGGGTAAAGACTCATGATGTTGACCTCTGACCTACACACACATGCATAGACATGTACACACACACACACAGACAGACAATTTATCTAACATCATGGAATGAGCTAGAAATGGGGCATCTAGTATAATGAATTAATTAAGGATCTAGTGTTTCCATGTTGACTCTGGCATAATTGGCTTGTTTTTTGGTAGTGTTGTGTAGTGATCTTGTGGCTATACATTCCCATCTGAAAGAGTCATGTTGGGTATATTTATTTTTATTTCATTATATTAGATTTATCTTAAAACCTTGACTTTGTTTGGCTGCATGCTGATCTGTTTCTGCCCTCACTGTTGTAGTAAGTTTAGTCCAGAGCTTTTACAGTGTTAAAATTATCACACTTTCAGCCAGGTGTGATGGTGTGCACCTTTAATCACAGCACTTGGGAGGCAGAGGCAGATGGATTTCCGAGTTCGATGCCAGCCTGGTCTACAGAGCAAGTTTCAGGACAGCCAGGGTTACACAGAGGAAACCCTATCTAAAACAACCAAAAAAGAAAAAAAATTATCATACTTTCATATAAGATGACTGTCCATAGATTATCTTTCCTATTATTATCCTAAATAAATACAGAACAGGTTAGGCAAAGCAGAATTTTAAAAATTGAAAGTTTAATTTATGATTTTTATTATTATGTATGTCTGTGGGTAGGTGCGTGTGAATGCAGATGCCAGCAGGGCCAGAGAGCTCTCGGGCGCTGGACACAGAGGCAGGTGTGAGCTGTCTTAAGTGGGTGCTGGGAATCAAACCCAGGTCCTCTGGAAGAACAGAACCTGAACCATCTCTTCCAGCCTGGGCACTATGTCTTAAAAAGCATTTACTTTGTCCTAGGAGAAGAAATACCACTTGCAAGAACGGGTTGATAAAGTAAAGAAGAAAGTGAAAGATGTGGAAGAAAAATCAAAAGAATTTGTGCAGAAGGTGGAAGAAAAGAGCATTGACCTCATCCAGAAGTGGGAGGAGAAGTCCCGAGAGTTCATTGGAAGTTTTCTGGAAATGTTCGGTCCAGAAGGAGCACTGGTGAGAGCCCTCCTCCCCAACACTTGAGGGAATATGGTGGGGGGGGGCTTTTCATTTATCTATTCTTTATTTTTGAAACAAGAGCTCACTATGTCGCCTTGGTTAGCTTGAAACTTGCAGTGTAGACAAGGCTGGCCGAGGACGCAGAGTGATCTGCCTATCTCTGTCTCCCAGCTGCTAGGATTAAAGTTGTGTGCCACCAACCAGGCTTATTTAATTATTATTTTGAGGCAGTATCTCCCTAAGGTGCCCAGACTGGTCTTGAACTCTCCATGTGGTCCAAGGCAGGTCATGAACTTGTGATACTAATACTTCAACAGCCAGTCAATGTACAGTGGATTCAAGAATTGCACTGCTGTGGAAAGGAATATAGACTTTTTGAGTAGAAAGGAACATCAAAATTAAGACGTTATTTTATCCAGTCTTACTTTTTCCTACTAATTTTGTCAGCTCTCTGTCAGCCTTGACATCTGGAGTCAAGATAACTAGGTAGTCTTAGCCACTCCTTCTGTGTTTTGCACTAACATGGAAGAGAAAGGAGAAAGAGCACAGATAAGAAGCCTCCTCTCTGTGAGGAGCTGCTGTGGGTCCCCAGTGAGACTAGCAGTGCCCTCAAAACAGAGAGCTCCATTAGTGAGCCTTTGTGTTTGGCTGGCGTGTGGACTGCAGTCTAGCCTCTGAAGAATGTCTCTGGTGGAGGTCAAGAAAGGCTAAGAGGTAAGCAGGTAAAGACACAGAAAAGTGGTCCAGTGTGGAGAGGGAGCTTAGGACAGACACAGTTGTGCCCTCCTGTCTTCTTCAGTCATGCTTGGCTTTAGCAGGGGCAGGGTGTTTCCCTCACGTGCTTGAGACCATAACTTTGATCTTCAGCAATAAAAAGGAAACGTAATTACAGGGGAGATTCAAAATTATTTGCGGTTTCTGAGGCTCTGGTGGTGACCCGTGGGGTCCATAGGTGTCTGCTAACTCTGCCTTTGGTCTCCCTCCCCAGAAACACATGCTGAAAGAGGGAAAAGGTCGGATGCTGCAGGCCATCAGTCCCAGGCAGAGTCCCAGCAGCAGCCCTACTCACGAACGCTCCCCCTCCCCCTCCTTCCGGTGGCCCTTCTCTGGCAAGACCTCCCCGTCTTCCTCCCCAGCAAGTCTCCCTAGGCGCAAGGCTGTGACCTGTGACATCAGCGAGGATGAAGAGGACTAACTTTTCATCTTGTACCCTCTCCCTTCCCCTGCCCATCACCTCCAGAAGCTCTCTGTCGAATTCCATTTTGTGATCCCAACACTAAACCTAAGGACATCTACATAGAAAAGACAAATGGGCAGGAGGACCTGGGAATGGGGGACAAAACAGCCTGTGCCCCGAGCCCTGGTCAGCCACATCGAGAAGCCTGCCATGCATCCATCCTCCCTCCCCAGAACTTCGCTTTGCTGTTTATGCTCATGTAATCTTGACAGGGAAATTGACATTTTTATTAATTTTTTAAAAATTAGTCTTTCAAATATAGTAAGTAGAGCTAATTTTTTGCCCCTGAGGAGTGGGCAGAAGAAGGAAGTGTGTAATACCCAGAGGCCTTTCTTCCTGATGCACTAGTGCTTGCCTTCCATTCTGGAGCAAAGTGACTTTCCAGATCCTTCCAACAGAGAGCCATGCTGATGGGTCATTTGGTGATACTATTGCAATTTCCACTTCCCTTATTTATCTAAAACCTGAATTAGCTCCCAATGCCCCGCGTGTCCTGCCGGCCCGTGCGTCAGCATGGCTGTGGGAAGGAGGAGATCTGAGCCTCACTTTTCTCGCTCCCTGAGGAGTTTCTTGTCGGACCCCATGGGGTCCATGCGGACACTGATGGGGATGCAACCAAACCAGAGAGCGTCAGGTGCAGTTTTTCTGCTGCGTTCATCTCAGAAAATCTGTTGCCCAACTATTTGGGAGCTCTTGTCAATCTCTTTCCTGCAACCTACATGTCAAGGAAGAAGCCCTGAGGGATGCTGGTACTGCAGAGGAGAGTGGGGTGAACGCAGTCTAGTGAAGGGCAGTTGTGGTTGAGTTTCTGTTGGGAATACATCCCTCGCCCTGCAGCTGCCAGTTCAGCACCATGCCTGGCTTTATACAAAGGATGCTCTGTAAATGTTTCACCTTGAACTTGGCCCGTTAATCCATGTTACTTATTGCCATATTTAACACTTTGAGTTTTCACAGGTCATGCAGCAAAAGCACTTTGATCTCTAAAACACTTATCAGGCTCTGTTCCTCTGAAGAATGCTCTTGGGTTGAGTCAGTGTCCCATCGAGACTCTCCCCTAAGAGCTGCACTTGGCAGGGACTTCCCCCACTGTCCCCTCTAAACTACTGATACACAGAGGTCCAAGCCCCTAGCCCCCCCGTGCTGGTACTTATGCCTCCACTGCACCTGTTTGGTTTCCAGAGGAAACAGAGCTTGAATTTCAAATCAAAGAACGATGATTCTCAGCACTTGCTATGGAGTATGAGCTGATGTTTTCAGTCTGCACTACATGGCCCAGCAAGTTCGTCACTGTCAGTTATCCTGTAGCTGGATTTAGGGCACAATTATTTATTCCAAGACCTGCTTGTCATTACTCATAAATACCCCTTGTAGGGGTGGAACTTTAGTGTTTTCAGCAAAGAAAACCACATTTTCTTTTTCCTTGTACCTCTGCTGGGACTGTGAGCACTTCACAGCCCTCCCTAGATACTCTCCGGTGGAAGCTGTGCTAAGCCTCAGAGTCTGAGGCTAGCACCACGCAATGTCTGCATGACAGGACTCCCTAGGCTCCTAAACTGTCTTTCAGGCAGGCAGAGCAGAGGAGAGGGCCGGAGAGCCACATCTGGGTGTCTCAATAGCCTGTGGGAACACCATTCCTAACTTCTCGTGAAGTGCTGTTACCACTCAGATCTGATTCCTATGGCCTTGGCCTGGAACCCTTTCTAGAACCTGTTGAAATTAGTGTTTTCCATGTCATGTAGCGCTGCCCAGCTCCCTTTACCCTTCCTACTCTGGTCTTCTCTTCGGTGATCCGTGTTCCTCTCTGCCTTATTCTCCCAGGTACACACAGGCGATGACATCAGTACCTACTTGCCTGCTTGTTCTCTCAGTGCATATCCCCAAGCTAGCCCTGTGGAAATGGAGAGGGTCTCAAACCTCAGAGCCTGGGCTGAGAAGATGTGTACCATAGCTAGGACTAGCCTACACTCGTGTCCTCGGAATGTCCCTCACCCTTTCCTGTCTTCTAACACTCATATCCTCAGATAACTTAGACATGAAGCAGAAATGCTGAGGGTATGGCAGCATGCTAGGTACCTGAGGGTCAGTGTCCTAGGTGCTAGAAAAAGGTGCTGTTGGGATGCTGAACTGTCGGCCACCTGTACTTAGTTAAATGTGGCCAAGCATTTGGATGTCCTGTCTGACCAATCTGTACCTCTTCCTGTGCAACCTCAGCTGAGGAACCTTTCCCTGAGACCACATACAAATCAGGCAGCATGGAAGGGTGCAGCGGCAAGGGTGGGAGAGCGTAAGTGTTGGGCCTCGCAGCCTCTATGCCGTAGGGAGTGGCTGCTGACCGGAGTCTATCTGGTGCTGGGAAGAGGCCAGTATAGCAGTTAGCCTGGACGTGGGCTGGACAGGAATGTTGCCCTTCTCATATACCAGGCTGAAGACTGGAGAATAGAAGTTGCCACAGAGAGAAAGCAGAAATAGATCGCTAGTGCCCACAGCAGCTGCTCCTGAGAGCTAAGCCAAAGACCCTCTGTAGACTTGAGGGGACTGGGAGTGTACAAAGGCTGAAAATCCTGAGCAGAGAGATGGGGAGCTCTTTTCGGGTCCCTTTCTCAGTAGTACCGCAGTTGTTATCACAAGTGGCCGCACATCTGGCCAGTCATCTGGGAAAACCCTCCACAGTGGCTCGTGCCAGTTCTTCGTCGCGTCCGCAGCGCGTGCTCACTCATGTAGTTCACATCCCGGAGCCTGCCGTCTTTGAGATCTGTTCCTTATCAGCTTTCAGTCCTTTCTCAGATTAGTTCTGTTTCCCTGCTTGGTTTGATCCCCTAAAGCCTTAGCTTCTACATTTCTGTCAGCGTACATGTGCCGAAACTGAACCCACACAGGGTTCAAAGGAAGCTTCCCCAGCGATGTTTTAAAAACTAATGGTATTTTTTTTAAGCTTACCAATATAAGTATTTTTAAAGGTTGTATTTTTCGAAGTCATAACAATGATTGTTTTCTCTCACAAAATAGATTATCATGGGATAAAGAATGGTCCCTAGCTTCTATTTTTCAGAATAAATAAGTACAACATGTTCTTGGACTTTAATATTATTAAAGGTTAATTCTCCTGAAAGAAAAAGAAAAATAGTCTGTCTGCCAGAATGTTTTGTTGGTACGAGATTGGGGTAGAGAACAGGAATGGCAGGATTAACATTCGGGTGGCCCAGGTCGGGTTCTGCTAGGTTGAAGTGGGCACCTCCCACCGTCTTGGGGGAACTGTTTTAAACAGTGAGAGCTGACTGCTTAGGTGTTTAGCATCTAGATTCCTGAACAGGAGACACTGTTGGAAAGACTCACCTGTGCCACGAACACCTGCCCATCACTGTGGGAGTCAAGGGGAGTTTTTGCCTCAGAGTTCAATGTATCGCTTTCCTGTCTAATTTGTTCAGAGTTATTTTGGCTTTTGTCATTTAGCCAAATAAAGGCCATGTGGTTTTGCCTGGTATTTCTATTTCCTGTAGTTTTGGCCAGGTATATGTGTGTTGATGTCTTTTTTTTTTTTTCCTTTTTCTTTTTGGTTTTTCAAAACAGGGCTTCTCTGTAGCTTTGGTGCCTGCCCTGGAACTAGCTCGTATAGACCAGGCTGGCCTCGAACTCAGAGAGCCACCCATTAAAGGCAGACGCCACCACCTCCCAACTTTGGGAGGGGCCTTTTATTTGCATTCTCAATTCCTTTGAGTTTGTGTCCTGATCTCCGCCCTCAAGTTCAAGCTTCATGGCGATATGAATGGCAGCTCCATTTGCAGCTTCTTACAGAAAACTTCAGAAGCTGGCACCAAGGGGCCTCAGCCCTCCCATGGCCAGCTGGGACCCCCAAGGAAGCACGGCTTGTACTGCCGAGCCGGCTTCTTCGGGAAGCTAGGCTGGTGCTGCTGTGCCCAGCTAAGGTCTACTCCCACCAATAAACCATACATAAACCACGTACTCTTCTCCCCTTTATTCTGCTGTGCAAAAGCTCAGGGTGACCCATTGTGGCAGCCACAGAAGCAGTGTGCCCTCTGCAGAGTCTCGGCCCCACCCTGTTCGTTTCAAAACTTTAAATGCCTCCCCTGAGCAAAGCTCCAGTTCAGCACCTTCCCCTCATCCCTATAGTCACATGGAATCTGCCAGCCTGCGCTGCCAGTGGGAGCCTGAACCACTGGTTCAGGTTGAGGGACAGAAGGACTCTCGTGCTCTCCTGAGAAGGACAGTATCTTTTCCATAGTCCCAGCCACTTGCCTCAGGCTTTGAGTTTCAAGTCTGGGTCTGATGCCGAAGAAGCCTCATACCCAACCTTGCCATCTTTCCTTCGGTAGTACATCCGTGCCAGCACCGTCATCAGGAAGGTCTCCACGACAAGCATGTGGCAGTTCATCACTGCAGTGTGGAGCAGAACATGACAGAGGTTACACTGCGCTCCTGGCGAGCAAGCTGAGAGACTTCAGCTTACCTCTGAACCAGGACCCAGGGATACAAACTGCTGTGCGGAGCAAGGCAGATTAGTGGTACCCAGAACTCGGCTTTGACAGCTGTGATCTGAGTCTGCTTCCTAACTGTACCCCATTCCTGTCCCAAGGTGAGGCCTGAACCCCTGGTCTCCTGGTTTGGCCATTAGGACTGGCTTCAAGCTGGGGACATTGCAGTTCTCTCTGATGAGAAAGGGAAGGGGCCTCAGAGCCTCTGCCTGGTTTCTTGGATTCTTCCTGTTCATTCTGAGTTTGCCCAACTTCTGCTCCAAGGGCCTCTCTCCTCTCATCTGTCCCCAGGCTCACCTGCAACACAGGAAAGAGTCCTACGCACTTACCTTGAGACCTGGTTTTAGAAGAAAAGGGAGGTGAGCAAGCAATCTGCCCGGTGCTAGCCAAGATGGAGAAAATGGAGGGCTGCAGGGCGGTCAGGATGACAAGAACCTGTGGGAGAGGAGAGACAGGTGTGGGGGATGAGTGGCACCTGCCAGCCCTGGTCTTGAGGCCAGTGCAGCTTAGGCATGCCTAGCCTCTGCAGTTACGGAGGCTAAAGTTTAGAACTATTGAAAATTTTCTAATAAAATTTCAGATTTCATCTTCAGGCAAATTATAATCCTACTTCCACCTCATTTATTAGGGCCGCTCATAAACAAATTCAGCCTCTCTCTCTCTCTCATGCCTCCCAGTGGCATCTAGCACATAAAATGCAGACAGACAGGTGGACAAGGTCGTGTGATGATGGAAGCAGAGGCTGGAGTGACAGCAGAAGGCCGGGCAAGGACCACCATGGATTGCTGGCCAATTCTAGAGTGGAAGTGGCAAGCCGGGTCCTTCCAGGTTCCAGAGAGATCGCGGCCCTGCCTACATTTTGATTGGGGTTTCCAGGCTCTGGATCTGTGCTACAATACGTTTCTGTTGTTTGAATCCTGGCTGGTGGTATTCTGTGGTTCAGAAAGGCAAATAAAATAAGATGCAAGAAGAGGATGGAGACGATGCCCCATATCTCCCAGGAGACCCAAGGGTTAGGACTAGTGGGTCCACTCCTGCCTCTGTTACCCTAACTTGTCATGTTTTGTCTAACACCATTTCCGGGGTTTAGTTACCTGGAAGACAGCAAACTTGGATCCCATATTCTGTTCACTCAGGTGCAACTTTGCTTGCCGGAAAATGATGGCCAGCGACCAGAGAGCAAACAACGTGGACACGCCGAGGAAAGTGTTGATCCACAGAGCCGTGCTCTTCTCAGAGATCTGGTGGCAGATCGAAAGACAGTCAGAAAGACAAAGCCCCAGAGCCTGGACCATCTCCCCACCGGATTCTCTGGGCTGCCTCTCTTCCTGTGGCCGCCCCGCCCTGTGTGTTTCTGGTGCTCGGATATTAGTTCTAGAACCCAAAGATAACGAGTCTTAAGATTCTACTGCCGTCTCTTGGCTTACATCTGACGGATCGAAGATGCCATCAGGCATGAGAAACAGGCCCACTATGTTCAGCAGTATCTTGAAGAAGGCATACTGGAAAGGGCCCAACATCAGCAGCTGAAGCTTCTTCCTGAAGGAGGGAGAGAGTTAAGAACACGGACCCATACACCACCCACCCTGAGGAAGCCTAGCCCCTCCACTGAGCTCCTGGACTAAGGCTGGGCTGCCATGGAGACACAAAATTGTCTCATGGGTGAAGGCACGGTAGAGGGTAGTCTGAGCCTCTGAGGAAACCTTGTGAGCAGGACCTCCAAGTATTGACTCCAGGTTCATTACTCAGTAGGCAGAGGGGACAAGTGAGCACTCAAACTAAGTATGCAGTGTAAGCTGGGCATGAACTCCAGCACTCGGGAGGATCTCTGTGAGTTCAAGGCCAGTCTGGTCTACAGAGGTCCAGGACAGCCAGAGCTACACAGAGGAACCCTGTCTCAAAAAAAAAGTAACTGAGTAAGGAAGGCAGTGAGCTGAAGCATTCGAATTCTTCCTCTGGGGCTGAAGAGACGGCTCAGAGTGGTTAAAGGCACTGATTGCTCTTCTAGAGGACCCAGGTTCAACTACCAGCACCCACATGGCAGCTCAAAACTGCCATCCAGTTCCAGGAGTCCCGAAACCCAAAGCAAAACACTAATGCACATTTTAAAAATATGAATTATTCCTCCGTTTCCCTCTCTCTGGGGTGCTGCGAGCCCATGTGGGGGTTCCTGGCTGTGGGATGCCTGCTTTGATCATTGGCTTTGTCGGGTACAGCCCCCTAACTTCAAGAGCCTTGAACTAGGATTACAGAGTCACGTGTTCACTTGGCCCTGGCAGATTCGTCTCCCCTGCCTCACCTGGTAAGCATGAGGGGCGGGCAGCAGGGGCAGCAGCAGCAGCAGGGACCCGTGTGCACCCTCATGGGGATGTCCTTCAGTGTCCTTAGAACTGCTTCCTTCCCACCGAAGCCTTCCACCATGACCAGCATCAGCAGGTAGAAGACTATGGCATAGAACCTGGTCGAGAGAAGTAGGATTGCAAGTACGTGGGTGGGGGCGCCACAGCGTGCCCTTTGCTGCTAAAGAGTAACGATTGCTAGGAGGGATGGGGCTCGCTGAGGGAGGAGGCAAAGGGCCTGGCATTTTAGTTGGCTTTTCAAGACAGGGTTTCTCTGTGTAGCCCTGGCTGTCCTGGAACTCCATCTGTAGACCAGCCTGGCCTCGAACTCAGAGATTCACCTGCCTCTGCCTCCCACATGTTGGGATTAATGGTGTGTGCCACCACTGCCCGGCGGAGGCTGGCATTTTAGAGGCGTGACTTGAGGAACAAGAGAGGTGACTGGGTCCAGAGGACTGGGAAGGGGACTGGGAACAAACAGGTGTCCAGGAGTGTGCCCCCAAAAGGCATTCCCTGAGCACAAGCCGAATCTTTCCTTAGCACAGGTTGGCAAGAGCTAGATTAATATCAATGGGGCTTAACAGACTTTGGAGGCTTGGGGGTCAGAAAAGGATCGCAGAGGGGAGCTCATCCCCAGGGGTGAGTGTGGGGTCAGACACTCACGAGGTTATGACCATTTCCACGAGTGTGAGGGCGCGAGGGATCCAGAGACCGAAGCAGCAGATCACAGATACCACCTGCTCGCAGGAGAACATGATGCAGGTTAGGGTGGGACGAGCCAGACATCCCAAGTTTTTGTAGCTAGGGTTCAAAAACGCCAGATCTGTGCGTCTGAGGCGCTAGTCCTTCCACTTGCTGGCTGCTGTGACTGGGTCAGGGTAGAGCCTGCATCAGGCCCTGGGCTCTGTACCCGGAACCAACCAAAATAGAAACAAGGACTGGCGAGATGGCTCAGCCTGTAAAGGTGCTTGTTTCCGATGAAAACCTGGCAACTTGAATTCAATCGCCAGAACCCGTGTAAGAGCAGGACAAGAGAACTGACTGCACAAATTTGTCTTCTGACCGCCACATATGAGCTATGGCATGCATGCTCCCCCATCATTGCATGTGCGCGCGTATTATTATCATTATTATTAATCCATTTTAAAATAAGCAGAACTGCAACTGGGAAATAACTGAATAAATTAAATCCAGGTCCTATGCAATGGCTGCATAGGTAAGTTTAAAAAAGACTTAAGAGTCGCTGGACCTGTGGCTCAGTGGTAGTGTGTTCAGTACACATGAGGGGAAAAAACAAGCCCACAGCAGCAGGGCAACACTGCGTATGACCCTCGGGAAACAAATGCCTGCATATTGGAAGGTGGCTTGCTCTTAACAGCAGTGCCGTAGTGAAGGGAGAAAGAGCGGCACAGCCTGGTGCCTAGTGGGTTGCTGTCTCTGCAGCCCTCTGCAATAGAAGACGTCATCCCACCGGCGGACAGGCAGAAATCAGTTCACATCGCCAGTGCAACATGGCGCTAGCAGGCAGCTCGGTTCTGGAGCAAATGAGTTTAGGAGAACTCTCAGGCCAGCCTGCCCCATCTCCCGGGGCCAGCGCCAGCATCTGAAGGACCAGTGCCAGCATCCTCACCGTTGGCGCAGAGCTACTCCAGATCAGAGTCCTCCTCTTGATGGGGCAAAGGGTGTTCTTGTACAGATAAACAGCATCCTCAATGAAGATGGCGATTGAGCCCATGGTAAGAAAGGTCAAGATGATGGTGAGGGTAATTTCCAATGGGCCCAATTCTAGAGGAGAAGGGGAGTAGATGCCAATGAATTGAAGGTCAGATGCTGCTCCAGTAATGCCTACTGAATAGAGCCCAAGTGTGTGTGTGTGGTGTGTGTGTGTGTGTGTGTGTGTGTGTGTGTGTGTTTTAAGACAGGTTCTAGACTTGAGCTCACAGAAATTCTCCTGCCCTTCACTCTCAAGTGTTTGGTATTAAAGGTGTGTACCATCATGTCTGACCCTACAAAGGGTCTTTAACTTCTCCTCATAATTAAAAACATCTTCCCAAGTCATCTCATCCAACCTCTACGTTGTTTAAGCAGGGTCTCTCATTGAACCTGGAGCACACCAATTTAACTGGACTTGCTAGCCAACGAACTCTAGGGATCCATCCATCTCTGCCTCCCTAGTGCTGGGTGTACATGTGTACCTCCCCATGCTTTTTATGTGGGCACTGGGGATCTGAACTGAGGTCCTTAATGCTTGTGTGGCATTAAGCTATCCCCATTGAGCTATCCTCCTTAGTCCCCAACATTTTTAAATTTTCCATTTTAAAGGTGTGATGGCCATGCATAGTCTTAACACTGGCAATCAGTGTGCAATGGTGATGTGCTCACACAAGCACACCAAAGCTCAAACCCTGTCTGCTCCCTTCTTGGAAATCTCCCAGGAGCCCATTCCTGGCTCTTCCCCTGGCCTCTGAACTGGGATCTTCATACCCTGCATTCTCCAGACTCAAGGGAGTTCTTCTGAATGAGGTAGGACAACACATATTTCACAGCAGAAAGGTGGAGGGGTCTGTAGAGGAAGACTGGGTGGCGGGAGAGCAGCTAGGGCTCCACAGTCTGTTGTTTCCAGGGTAACGATAAGTCACAAAAACTAGTTCACATTTTATGAAAGACTAGAAACAGGAGCTTGAAGGTTCCAAATAGAAAGACAAGGAGCTGGAGAAGTTAGCCAGCCTGGTTTGATCAGAGTTCTTTGTATGCATGTGTTGAAATACTGCCCTGTACCCCATCAATGTGCACAATTACTCCACACTAATTAAAAACGCGTTCACCCCAGCTCTCCCCTGTGTTCCAGACTAAAGAGTTCATTCTTCCAGCCCTCATGATGAGCTGTTTCTGCCCCCGCCCCCAGGGCTTTCTTTTTGGCCTCTGCTTTTCTCCCTGACCTCTGCGTGTCCTGGGCATGTCCTAGACTTTAGCCACATGTCCTGGCAGCCTGCGTGACAACTTTCATGTTACCCCCACCGCTGAGGCAGGGACCCTGTCAGGCTGTTCTCTATTTCTGTTGCCAAGTAACAGTAACTGTTCTTTAAGTATGCTTGCTATTCAATTTGACACAAGGTAGAGTCATGAGAGAGGAGGGAACCTCAGTTGAGAAAAAGCCTCCTTAAGATCGGACTGTGGTCAACCCTTTAGGGTGTTTTCTTAATGAGTGATGGATGGGGGAGGACCCAGCCCATTGTAGTGGTGCCACCCCTAGACTGGAGGTCCTGGCTTCTATAAGAAAGCAGGGTGAGCCGGGCAGTGCTGGCATACACCTTTAATTCCAGTACTCAAGAGGCAGAGGCAGGAGGATATCTGTGAGTTTGAGACCAGCCTAGTCTACATAGAGAGTTCTAGAATAGCCAGAACTACACAACAAGACCCCGTCTCAAGAAACTAATAATAAATAATTACAATAAACAAATACATACAATAAATAGGTTATGAAAATGGAATCTTACAAACTCTAAATGTTTTTTGCCCAACCTTATTTCTGTAACTTTTACTGCTCTCATCATGAGAAGCTGATGTTGCAGTTAGCATCCTTGGGTGTGTCTCCTCGGTGCAGAGAAGCAAGTTTCTCTAGCATATGCCTGGAAATAGAACTGCTGGGCTGGAGGAGAGAGGAGCTCGGGCTTGGCGGGTACTGTATGTTATTTGTAGGTATTATAGATTATGTTGGGTGTGACTGCTGTTTGTTTGTTTGTTGTTGTTAACATGGTCCTGGGTATCAGACTCAGGTCTCAGACTCGCACAGCGTTTTCACCCCCTGAGCCATATCACTGACCCTTTCTTAATTTTAAGAAATTATTTGCTGTTTCTAACCATAAAGACAATTTCTACTTTTTTAATTAAAAAGTTTTAATTTTACATTTATGTCCTTAGTCTTTCTGGATTAAATTTTCTGTGCATTTATTTCCTTGGGAATAGACTCTCCTGTGGGTCATTGCCACCTCAGAATCACTCTCCTGTCTAAATATTTACCAGGGCTCCTGCTTTGTGTCGGCTGCGTGTTCCACTTCTTTCCTTCCTGCTGCCCCGGTTCAACCTCTGTAACCGACTTGACGGGGTCAACAACCTCTTGGCTTTAACCCTGCTCAAGGCTCTTTCCCCCCAAGTCATTCTGACCCCTGATTAAAGGTCCTGAAACGCTCCATCCAGCCCCTCCCAATCTTACAGCCCTCAGTGCTGACTCCATCTTGAGGATAAAGTACAAACTCAGGCTTGACCTTATTCCGCCCCACCTCACCTGCCCAGCCCTTTCAATTGCCCCAAGCTTCTCCACGAGTACCCATCAACCTTGCCAGAGGAACCTTCCCAGTGTGGGGAACCCACCGCTCCCTCTATCACCATATCCACTCTGCACTCCCCAAATCCCTCCTGCTCCTGCCTCAGCAGGCAGCCTACTTGATTATGAGACCCAGAGAGTCAACCTGTTTCCAAATCCTTGTGGGTTCTCCCTGCGCATGCGGTCTGGTAGCAAGGAGGTATGAAAATTAGTGTGTGGTGTGATGCAAGGTTCCAGAGGCCAGGAACTGCTGACACCTCGACTCTGTGGGGAGCATTACTGTGGAGGGCTGTGCTGTGGAGGGCCCGATCGTACAGGACTATATTGTGGGAGATTGTACCACAGAGGGCCGTGCTATAGAGGCTTCTACCATGAAGTACTGTACTGTACCCTGCAGGTGGTCTAGTGACCTCCTTAATATCTACCAGTTAGCTGCTGAGGGCAGGCAACTTCCAGTGTGGCCACTCAAACTGTCCACAGACACGCCAAATACCTTTCTGGGCTGAGGACTTCCGGTTTAAGATGATGTTTGTCCCTCCAGCTCCACTCCCTAATTATGAGGCTCTTAGAGCTGGGTGCAGCCAGCCACCTGCTGGCGCTAACCACAGAGTGCCACCAGGCGTCTGGACACCTGCAGCTGACAACACGCTGGCTCAGAGCATCTGAAGCAAGGCTATCCTTAACCCAAGGACCTGGCCACCTCCGCTTCCCTCAGCACCTGGCAGTGTCCCCTTGCTTAGCAGGCGTCTATGTTGGAAGGAACCACCAAGAGCTCCACATTTCAGAAATGGATACTCATGGAGCAGGCGACGAGATGAAACCAGCCTGGCCATTTCCTTCCTAGAAGCACACGCGCCACTTTGTTCTCGGTGGTTAGGAGGCAGAAAGCGTGATCTCAGCTGCCTCCGGTGTCTGCCACTTTCAAAAGCAGCTGGACACCGGGAGGACAAGTTTGCAGGCTCAGGCCAGCTGAGCCCACCCCTCTGCAGAGCTGTGAGCTCTCAGGGAGTATGCACACACTCCAGGGGAGATGTGGGGTTGGATTATACAGGTACCATTTTGAAAGCCGGAAACACAAATAATGTCCCAGATCCTATTGTCCCTAGTTTGAACACGTCTTGAGACTGGGGTGGGTGGAGGCCCAGCTTCGATTGTCTCCTGAACTAGATTTCATGTCTCATTGTGGACCTCTGGGTCCTTGGGAGAACTGACCTTCTCAAAGGCCTTAGCCATTATGAACATCGGGCCAGCCATCCTCTCACATTGGCCAGATGTGGACCAGCTCCCCTTTGCTCCCCCAGTTGTCCTGACTTCCCTCTGGGGTACACATGTCCTGCTTTCACCTCCTCCAGGGGGCACCCCGACTCACCTCTCAGCAGCTGAGCTGCGGTGGGAGGGTAGGAGAAGCAGGCAGAGGAGGTGCTATAGTTGGTTTTCAGCAGCTCCAAAAGATCTGCCGTGTACCTGGAGAGACACCAGTTTGCTCAGAACCAGGCAGCTGGGGAAGGGGTGTGGCAGACTATGCCGTTTGATACCCCTCAAACCCTCCTGAGTGCTAGGAGCTAGTCTATTTTTCCTCGAGGCTACGGAGAACCGGTTTAGGTTAGAGTATAAAACAAGCTGCCTGTTAGCCATGGGCAGCTCCATCGGGGCGGTAGTTCAGCTGGCCAGGGAGGATGAGCTGGGTCCAAGAGAAAGTGAACCCATAGCCAGGCATGGTAATGCAGGCTTGTAATCTCAGCACTGGGGAGGGAGGCTGAGGCAGGGGGATCTTAGTTTAAGGCCAGCTTCAATTACATGATAGGGCTCTATCAGAAAAAAAGAAAGTAAGGAAAGAAGGAAGGAAAGAAGGGGAGTGATCCCATAGCACCAGGAATGGGCCGGCCTGCCTTTTGATGAGGGGCTCTGTGTGTCTGGGGGGTGCCTTCTGCAGCCTCCACCTCTGTAATCTTTCTCAGCTCCTATAGGGAGGCAATTCACAGCCCTGAAGTGGCCACACACTGATCCAATCCCAGTTTTCCCGAGGCCTGAGGGGATTCCCAGACAGTTTTCAATCTTATCTTGTTCTAAGTGCTGGAAGTCAAAGGGCCCTGTGAAGGAGCCAGGGAAAGATAGGCCAGGGTGATAGGGGCTGCCACTCTTCCTTAGCAACTGGCTCCCAGCCCAAGACCTGCCGCCCTCACTTACCTGGGGTCAAGTCTTATCTGAGTCCTGCCCAGCTCCATTCTTCTGTTCTCTCAGGCAGGCTCTGTGGTGAGGAGAGGTAGAAAGGGTCAGCAGACTGGGACACCAAAGAGCCCTGTGGTTTCTGTCCCGGCACTGTGGCGCTTTCGGCCTTGTTCTGCTGGATGAGTGTGAAGAAGAAAGTGGAAGTCTCCCTTGCAGGCTCTACCTCAGCAAGCCTCCAGTGTGTCAGCCTTTTATCTCTGAGTTCACTCCAGAGGAATTTGATCCTCCTGTGCTGCTGACCAAGTTCCCTGACTCCTTACTCCTCCCTATAGGTTAGACTTGGCCCCTCCCACCTCTCTCGATCTGCCTTTGATCACTCCTTGTCCCTGGGCTACCCAACCCACTTCATACTCCCTTAAGGAGTCTTCTAAGGCTCGCTGGATCCAAGACAGAATGCTCTCCCCCCCCCCCCCATCCCCAGAAGAGGGGGACAAAGCCCTTGCTTGGTCAGTAACTCCCGGTGATCCAGGAGGAAGCATAGGTTCTGGCCCCTTGGAGATGACAGACTCAGGACAGAGGCCTCACTGTGTCTGGGTTTGTGGCTTGGCAGGTGGGTGATGATGGCTGCTTGGAAAGGCAGAGGAGGCCTGCAAGCTTTGCTGCTGCTGCTGCTGCTGCTGCTGCTGCTGCTGCTGCTGCTGCTGCTGCTGCATTTTACACATGGTCTTGTTATATAGAGCTGACCAACCTGGAATTCATTTGTAGACCGTGCACTCATAGAAACCTGCCTCTGCCTCCTGAGTACTGGGATTAAAGGCGTGCACCACCACCGCCAGGCTCAGTGTTTGCATCTTAAAGGTCAGTCCTGGTTGGGGTGAGGACGGACTTGGCCACACTTGGACCTGAAGAGCAGGGCAAGCTGAGACTGCATCGCATCTGAGTGTCAGAGCACACAGTCAGAGCTGAGCACATTGACAGGGCTTCTTTTAAAATGCCAAATTAAGGTTGAGGAGATGGCTGGGTCTGTAAGCACTTACCCTCCAAAGAAAGGATCTGGATTTGATCCCCAATACCCACATAAAAATGATGAATGTGGTGCATGTGCTTGTAATCCTACATCTGGGGAGGTGGCGGTGAGAGGACTCCTGGGGCTTGCTGGCCATTCAATCTAGCTGAACTGGTAATTACAGGTTCAGTGAGCGACCTCACTTTAAAAAGTAAGATGGGGCTAGGCCATGGTGGTGCACACCTGTAATCCTAGCGTTTGGGAGGCAGAGGCAAGTGAATCTCTGAGTTCGAGACCATCCTGCTCTACAGCTCGAGTTCCAAGACAGCCAGAACTGCCACAGGAAAACCCTGTCTCAAAAACAAACAAACAAACAAACAAACCAAAAACATGGAGCGTGATTGAGGAAGATGCTCCATGCTGACCTTGCCTATAGAGGCTTGCACACCCACACTCCGCAAGTTCTTACATGCTTAAGAACTTCTTTATTGGGCTGGAGAAGCAGTACAGGAGCGAAGAGTACTGGCTGCTCCCCCAGAGGTCCTGAGTTTAATTCCCAGCAACCGCATGGCGGCTCACGACCACCTGTAATGGGATCTGATGCCCTCTTCCGTCATTCGGAGCCACATGCGGATAGAGCATTCACACACACACACACACACACACACACACACACACACACACAAAGTAAACAATTTTCTTCTCAAAAGAACAATTTTATTGGTTTCTCCTTCCATATAGACTTAAACTCCTTTGAGGCTGAGCATGGGGTACTGTGAACCGAGATCCCTGGCATGAAGTTTGGCACACACTGTGTGCTCCTTGGAACTGGCTGGTACCATTGACAGAATAAGGAAACCAGGGTAACGGCAGCAGGTACTTCAGGGATGCCAGGCACTGTGAGAAATGGAGAATGTTCCTTATCTAAAACCTTATCACCCTCTTACAAAGTAAGGGCGATCTCTATTCCCAGTTCATAGACATCAAAGCGCAGGGCAAGGGAGGTCAAGAAACCGGGTTAGAGTGTCATGGCTTGAACGGAGGCACCTGGGATAGAGGGGGCCTCACCGTGGAGGCTCAGCGGGAGATTTTCCATAGTGTGGCCAGGAAGTGGGGTCCTTAGGAGGTATGGCAGGAGCCTTTCCGCCGCCTCCCCCGCACGCGTCACCATGTCTCTTGAGTCCTGCCGTACCCTCCGCAGAAAGCACAGTTCTCAGGATAGGGCGATAGACCGCCAGGAGTAGGCGTGTCACGGGCCAGTTACCTCCTGAGGTGGAGGGAAGGGCAGGAAAAGGGGGTAAGGATACCCATCCTGGAAGTCAACGGCCTCGGCCACACCTAACAGGCACGAGCTGACTCAAGCAACTTACACTAGAACACGCCTCAGGTCATTCGTCTGTGACCGCAGGGAGCTTTGAACTTAAACCCCACGCACACAGACCTGAACTTTAGACTTCCCTGGAGACTCAAGACTGAGGTCAGGGTGTAGAAAGGAGGTGGGGGGACCTGAGGCTGGGCTAGAGACCGATAGGCCCCCGGGGGAGATGGCCATTTCTCACTGGGCACAGGTGGAGGGAGGTAGCCTGATGGGTGTTCCTGTCCTAGCTGAAGTCTCTAGGTGGCTGTTTTCTTTACTTGTGCCATTGAGATCAGACCAGCATGCCAGCTCTGCTCCTCAAGGCGAGTCCCCCTCAGTTAGATCTGGGCCAGTCAAATTCTTCTCCTGGGTGCCCAGACTGGCAGCGAGCTAGCTATCAGTCATACTTTCAGAGCTAATAAGAGCCAGCCAGCCTTCGGGTTTTTTCCCCAATAGTTTAAATTAGAATATGTTAATTGCATGAAATAATGACTTCGATATGTTATCTTATTTTTAGCTTGGAGGCCAGCCGAGGCTACAGAATAAAATTCTATCTCTGTATTAATAAACAAACAAAAATTTAACAAAAAAAAAAACTTGCACGTGGAACCGTGGTGGTCTCTTTAGCACTTACCCGCCAGGATGCTATCAAATTGGCCAAGGTCTATGCGACCTATGGCGTGCAGAGCTTTCTTCCCCGGTAAGGCTGAAGGAGGTCTCCTTGTCTGTGTTGCTTGCCCGCTTGTTCATTGATGGACACCGAGTTCTCACTGCTGTGAGCAGTACTGTTGCGAGGACAGTCACACAAACATCTCTGAGACTCTGCTGAGAGCTGCTTTGCTACATACCCTGCACTGGGCAAGTGGTAGTTCTATTTCTTAGGTTTCTGAGGACCACCATACACTTTCCTACAGCAGCCGGACCATAATGTACTCTTGTGTCTAGGATCCCTGGGGAGGGCACGAGGTCGTCACGCTCACACAGATGAGCACTGGAGAAGGCAGGAACGTGAAGCATGCAGTCATGCCTCTTCGATGAAAGGGACGTGTGTACCTGTTTTTCAGAAGGCCGGGAAAGGATATTATTAATAACCTGGTGATCTTTTGTTGTATATAGAGCCAGGCCTCACCTGAACCCCCAGATTCCATTTCCAACACTAGAACCCATTCTTATGGAAGAGCCCCCCCCCTGTACTTTACAAAGGATCCTGTTATTAGGCTTATTCTAGATCCCTCCTCCCTAGACCTGTTGCAGGATATTTGATCACATCTTGAACCCCGAACCCCGAGATTGCATTATTTATGGAAAAACCTGTATCTAGTTGTGGTATGGCTTGGCCCTAGCATGTACCTTAATCCAAGAGCTTTCTGCTTTGGTACTGTAAACACGATTAAATAAAGCCAACCATAGGTCAAGAGGCAGAGCAAGCAACCAGTTGACAGGAAGTGAACATAGGATTCTTAAGAAAAAAAATATAGAGGGTAAGAGAGAGTCAGGAGGATGGATAGAGATGCACAGGAAGTAGAAGGGAGGGACATTCAGTTTGAGTAGAGTTTTTGAGATGGCTGAGGAGAAAGGAGAGGTTACTGGGTCATTGGCTGAGGAGGAAGATCAGCGGGGTGCTTTCTCGGCCTCCCTGAGCTAGCAGGCTTTCACCCCAGCATCTGACTCCCGTGTCTTTATTGGTAAAATCAAACGATTGAAAATTAGTTAAAAACAACATAGACCTTTATCCTGAGCATTGTCAGTCAATAGAATCCATACTTTTGTTTTGTTTGAGACAGGGTTTCACTGTGTAACCCTGACTGTCCTGGAACTCACTCTGCAGACCAAACTGGCCTCAAACTCAGACATCTGCTGCCTGCCTCTGCTTCCTGTGTGCACCATGTCCGGCTGTGATTGCTTCTTTTACACATGAATGTTCAGTTGTTCTAGCCCTATTTATTGAAAAGACTACTCTTGGGCTAGAGACATGACTCAGTGGTTAGGAGCATTGTTCTTACAAAGGACCTGAGTTCAATTCCTAGCCTCCCTAGAGCAGTTCAAAATCATCTACAACTTTAGTTCCTGGATAAATATGATACAGACATACATGCAAAGCAAAACACTCATACATATAAAATAAATCTTTTTTAAAAAAGTTCATGGGGAGATTTTATTTGTTTGTTTTCTTTGGGGTGGAGACTGCAAAGGTTTGAATGTGGAGCAATGGGAAGATGAATGGAATTGGGGTGCATGATGCGAAATTCACAAAGAATCAATAAAAGCTAAAAAATGAAAAGGAAAGTTACTCTTCCCATGGAATAACTGGCAGTCTTCATGAAAACAAATTAACCAGAGATATATGGGTTTATTATTTCACTCCATATTTCTGTTTTGTTTTGAGACAGGATCTCATATAGTTCAAGGCCTTGAACTCATTATGTAGCCAAAATTAATTTTGAGCTCTTGACCCTCCTGTTTCGGGCCCTGGAGGGCTAGGATTCCAGGTGTGAACTACCAGGCTCACTGTACTCCAAACTTGATTCCCCTGACCTGTATTGCTAGGATTAATTGGCAGGAGTACCTTGTGGGTGGGTACTCAGAGATCACAGCATGCAACAGATCTCACCGAGAGATTTAGTGGGGATGTGTGAAAGACCATCTCAGAGCAGGAACACGTGAGAGAAACAGGACAGAGAGACAGAGAAAGACAGACAGAGAAAACAAAAGAGCGATCTGTGATGGCCGGGACCTGTAAAAGGGCTGGGGATTTGGGGTGATGTAGTTGCTTGTGAGGGGTCACTTAAGGCAGGCTGGGGGAGGGCACAAATTCAGCATAAATGTCTGTGTCCACACCAGTGCCATCAATTTGATTGCTGTGGCCTTGTGACTGGAAAGAGGGAGGGAGATTTCCGATTTCCTTCTTTTTCAAGATTGGTTATTTGGGTTCATTCTCATTTCCATATGGGTTTTAGGACCATTTCTCCCTTTCTGGGGAAAAACTCTCAGTTGAAATTCTTCCTTTTCCATTTTTTCAAGTGTGTGTGCATTCTTTCATGTATATGGATACACGTGTATGTGGAAGCTTGATATTAATGTCAGAAATCATCCTCTCTTCCATCTTGTTCTTTGAGAACAGAATTCCTCAACAAAATCCAAAACTTGCCAGTATGTCTGGTCTTGCTAGCCAGCTTGCTTCTGAGGTTGGAATCACAAGTGGATTTCTGGGGATCTGAACTCTGATCCTCACATTTGCTCAGCAAGTGCTTTAACCACTGAGCCATCTCCCCAGCCTGTCAGATGGATTTTTGACAGATGTTACATGGATTGATGGATTGGGGCTCAGGATTATAACAGGGCCCCAGACCTTAACACAATTGACTCCATGATGGAAGTGCCATTCAGTCTGTAACACTCAGCATGTAGACAACACCACCTCTCAAAACCTTGTTTTTAGCTTCTGTAGTTCTCTGTTCTTGTTAACTGAAGTATGTCAACCCAAAACATGGTTTTTGTGCTTAAAAACGCAGGGATGTACTGGGATCCCGAACACCCAGTGTAGCGGCCGGCTGACTAATAAAAACTTTCTACTGACTTAAACGCATGTCCAAACATCAACATCTCTGGTGACTACCCACATCAGGGATGTAGTTCAATTGGTAGAGCACTTGCCTGGTACTCATGAAGCTCCGGGTTTCCATCACATACACCACGTGTGGTGCTGCGTGACTGTAATCCCAGCATTCTCCAGGTCTAAGTGGGAGGGTCAGAAGTTCAACGTCATCCTTGGGTCTAGAGCGACTTGGATGCCAGCTTGGGGTACATGAGATCTTGTCTTGAAAGAAAAGACCAGCCGGGTAGTGGTGGTGCACCCCTTTAATCCCAGCACTCAGGAGGCAGAAGCAGGCAGATCTTTGTGAGTTCAAGGCCAGCCTACTCTACAAGAGCAAGTTCCAGGATAGGCTCCAAAGCTACAGAGAAACCCTGCCTCAAAAAAAAAAAAAAAAAAAAAAAAAAAAGAAAGAAAGAAAGAAAAGAAAAAAGAAAGAAAGAAAAGATGAAAGAAAGAAAAGATGAAAGAAAGAGGGAGATTGGTATAAACTCATTGGGGTCTAGTGCTGTTTTGACAGTGTCAAGCCTTTCAATCATCAACTCAGGGCTGTTAATGATTTAGGGTCTTTTGTCTTTCCCCGCTGTACTTTGTACTTTTCTGCTCATAAGGCTTATACTTCCTTTTGAATTGTTACTAAGATTTTAAAAAGTACAATGAGCTGCCTGTGGCACGACTGTTGGAGATGGTTGTTTCATGAAGCAGGAACCCCGAAGGACTGTCTCACCTTTAAGGAAGTTCAGTAGTCATTTCTCTGTGGGTCCTGCATGTCCACTTCATACAGCATAACATCAAGCAGTCCCGGCAAGAGCAGTTTCTTGCCCAAATGGCTAGCCAACACCGTAAGGAGCCTCTTTGGTGCCCATCTTCCTCTTGAAGTAGATTGGTGCTGCCAGGAGCAGATGAGCCTCATTGTCATGAAAAGTCCTAAGTTCTTAAAACATTTTAAGTGCCATATTCCGTAGGTCTCTGAAAGGTTTGAAGATTATCTATCTAACTAAAATATATCTCCATATCTAGAAAACCCAACTAACATGACTACAAGCCTGACCATTATAGATGACTATCTATTAACCTGTATTTCTCAATTATATATTACTTTTCCAAATGAACTGCACAATCACAATATCTTAATCAAGAGCAGAAACATACATATAACAAGATTAACCTAAAATTTGCATCAATAGACCAACATCCATATTAATGCAAAGTATTGATCTCTACAGCATATTCCCCTTTAAATGTAAACAGACATTTATAAACAATATTTGTGAATTTGGGCATAGTTCTCTCCAAACTGCTTCCTGCTTTTTGTTGGGTGAAGTAATTTTGGGGGAAGTTTACAGCAACCTTTCAGGGGGGGGGTCTTCGTTCATTAAACCACATTAGTCTAGAATTAATCCACAGGTTTTGTTTTCTCTTTTCCAAATTCTGAAGTCAAGATAACTTTATGTTGGTTTAATTTAGCAGTTCATACAATAAAATGTCTCTCATTATGTAGCTCTTTAACAGTTAAAAAATTTAAAGAAAACATAACAATATAAATAATACAGCCTCTCTGTGTATATTCCATTTTTATGTGGCTTATTTTTCTTGCTCTATTACTTTTTCTACAAGTTTAATATTTATTTTATTTTTACTCCTTTAATCTATGACTATCTGTACTCTTTTATAGTATATTTACTCTCTTCATTCTTTTTCTTCTCTCTCCTAAGTCTACATATATATATATATATTTTCCTCAGTCAAACTCGGATACATATATTTTTTTAAACATACTGTGACTCATTTAGTATTCTTTTATGTCTGAATCTGTCCTATTGTATATCTGTCCTTTTCTGTCCTGAAGAGCTTTTAAAACGGTAAGCAACATTACTAAGACTAAGGCTGCTTTGCCTTTTGGCTCTGCCCAGTCCAACATAGCAGAGATCTGTTCCATGTGAGCCATGCTCACAGTCTCGTTTTTAGGCACACAGCTGGTCTGTTACCATTCAGCAAGTTGTACCACTCTACTCACAAACTCCGTTTAAATGCTCGGTCTCCTGAAGGAGCCAGAGTTCATGCTGGCAGCATGGTCCAGGAAGTTGCCATTTCAAAAATGCATTTTTTTTCTTTTGTTACCCCGGAATCAGGAAGAACTCTCTTAAAGGAGCTGCAGCATGCCACCAGCAAGCAGAGCCCATTCTGGAAAAAAAATGCAAATAAACTTTGTGTTTTAGTGTCTAGATTCCTTTCCAAGCCCTCTCAGGTTTTATGTGCATTTGGTGAGCACACATTGGAGCAGCAATCTGTTGTAGGAGACTGCTTGTTCGTTCCTGGCTGTCCAGAACTGAAATAACCACACAGAAACTGTATTACTTAAGTCACTGCTCTGGCTTACTCTTATATCTTAAATTAACCAATTTCTATTAGTTTATATTTTACCATGAGGTTCGTGGCCTACCTGCAAGTTTCCACTAGCAGCTTGCATCTTTCTCCTCTGGCAGCTCCATGGCATCTACTTGACTCTGCCGTCTTTCTCCCAGCATTCAGTTTAGTTTTCCCTGCCTAGCTCTGCTCTGCCCTATCACAGGCCAAGACAGCTTCTTTATTCATTAACCAATAAAAACAACACATATACAGAAGGACTTCCCACATCAGGTTTCAGGACAGGCTCCAAAACAACACAGAGAAACTTTGATTCAAAAAACCAAAAAAAGAAAAAAGAACAGAAAAAAGAAAAGAAAAGAAAAGAAAAGAAAGAAAGAAAGAGTGATGGGGACTTGAATAAATATTTGTAAACACTCATTTATGACAGCAATGCTTATAGAAGCCAGTTTGGGAACAGCCTAGGCAAACACTGACAGATGAATGTATAAAGAAAATATGGCATAAACATAGCATGACTTGTTTTATGACTTTTAAAATAAATGAAGCTCAAGCCAGCCACGGTGGTAGGAGATTGAGACATGAAGATAGGTATGGGTTTGAGACCAGCCTGGGAGGCATTATAAGAGCCTATCTCACAAAGAAACAAAAAGAAAGAAAGAAAAAAAGGAAAAGAAAAAGAAAAGAAAAAATACAAACAAACAAAAAGAAATGGGAACAAGCCTTTGATGCTACCTAGCTGGAAATAGACATTGTTCTCAATGTAGCTGGAAGACACATCGTTCTTGGTAAAATCTTGATAGGGAAGAAGGAAGGGAGGAAAATAAAGAGGTTAAAAAAACCCCATCTTTTTAAAGAGGTGCTTCTGAGCAGGGCATGGTAGCTCTTGGGAGGGAAGCAGAAGCAGGCAGATTTCTGAATTTGAGGCTAGCCTGGTCTATAGAGTGAGTTCCAGTACAACCAGAGCTACACAGAGAAACCCTGTCTTGAAAAACAAAAAAACAAAATAAAGCAAAAAGTGTGTGGGAAGGGGAATACTCTGCTTGGCAGTTGTGAGCTTGGTAACTTTCTAGAAGAAACAATATTCTGGCTAAAATCGATGAGATTTTATCAAGAACTCTAATAACTACCCAGAAGCAGCTAGTTAATTATCATACACAGAAAGTCCCCGACTTTTTCGAACCCCTGTTTCCAGCTGAGCCAATCTTTAAAGTTCTGTCTCAGTTTTTGTAGTTTGCTGATACCAAGTGGCTGTGTTGCCTTGGTGATTACTTTTTGTTAAGACTTACTTTTATTTTTGTGAACGTGTCTGTGTGTGTCTATGCCATATGTGTGTGGTGCCCACAGAGGGCAGATGGGGGACACTGGGTCCTCTGAAGTGGACTTGCAGGTGGTGATTGTGAGTGTTGAGAACTGAAGCTAGAGTCCCCTGGAAGAGCAACCTGTATGTAGTGGCTGTGTGCCCCTCAAGCCCCGTGACCACTTTTCATGTTTCTTGTAGGTGCTGAAAATTAGCTGCAAATGCTCTTTTCACAAGATTTTTTTTTTTTTCGAGACAGGGTTTCTCTGTAGCTTTGGAACCTGTCCTGGAACTAGCTCTTGTAGACCAGGCTGGCCTCAAACTCACAAAGATCCACCCGCCTCTGCCTCCCAAGTCCTGGGTTTAAAGGTATGTGCCACCACATCTGACAAACTCTTTTAAAATGTATTAATTAAGCCAGGCAGTGGTGGTGCATGCCTTTAATCTCAGCACTCGGAAGACAGAGACAGATCTTTATGAGTTCGAGGCCAGCCTGGTCTACAGAGTGAGTTCCAGGACAGTCTCTGAAGCTACATAAAGACCCTGTCTCGAAAAACCAAATATGTATATATAATTTAAAAGTTATTTAGGTGATTCCAAAATTCTAGTTTTTTTTTTTCTGAACCCATCTCCTTGGCCATTCTGAGGCTAGTTTTGTTCATACTATGTATGCAGACACAGCCCTTTCCTCCCACAGCCCCAGCTGTCCAGTGCTCCTAACCTTCTTGAAACAGACAATAAGCAATGCAGAACTTTGTAAGACCACAGCGCAGACGCCAGTTCTCTGCAGGGGTTTTGTTTCCATGTTCTACATGTAAAGTTCAGTTGAGTTCCATAGTTATGGGCTTGTCATATCTAATTAGATGGAAGTTGATTTATTTATATGTGTGTGTGTTCTTTAATCCCAGCACTCAGGAGGCAGAGGCAGGTGGATTTCTCTGAGTTTGAGGTCAGCTTGGTTTACATAGTGAGTCCCGGCTAGTCAACGCTACATAGTGAGACTTTGTCTTTAAAAAAGAAAAAAAGAAAGAAAGGAAGAAAGGAAGGAAGGAAGGAAGAAAAAAAATGAGGAAATGAAAAAAGGAAGAAAAAAGGAGGAAAGAAAGAAAGAAAAATGAAAAAGGAAGAAAAGAAAGATGTGTGCACATATGCCTGTAGGCGAGGGTGCACACACGCCTGCTTGTGCATGTGGATGCCAGACATCGGCATCACATGTCTCCTAAAATTGCCCTCCACCTTATTTTTTTGAGACAGGATCTCTCACTGAACCTTGAAGTCACCAGTTCATCGATGCTGACTGACCAATGAGCTCCAAGGAGCTACCTTACTCTGCACCCTCATCTCTGGGGTTACAGAGTTGCATGCCTGCATGCCTGGTTTTTACATGGATGCTGGGCCGCAAACTCAGGTCCTCGTGTTTGCGCAGCAAGTAATCACTCACTGAATAGATTTATCTCTCCAGGCTCCAGAGGAAATTAATATGTAAAGGTCACATTTCAACACTGAGGACAGCAGGGTATGGTGGCGCATGCCTTTAATCCCAGCACTTGGGAGGCAGAGGACGGTTGATTTCTTCCTCCTCCTCCTCCTCCTCCTCTTCCTCCTCCTCCTCCTTGGTTTTTTGTTTTTGTTTTTGTTTTTGTTTTGTTTTGTTTGTTTTGTTTTTTGAGACAAGGTTTCTCTGTAGCTTTCGTGCCTGTCCTGGAACTAGCTCTTGTAGACCAGGCTGTCTCGAACTCACAGATATCCACTTGCCTCTGTCTCCTGAGTGCTGGGATTAAAGGCGTGCGCCACCACCCGCGGCGAGGCAGGTGGATTTCTATGAGTTTGAAGCCAGCTTGGTTTGCATAGTGAGTCCAGGTCAGTCAAGGCTACATAGTGAGAGTTTGTCTTTAAAAAAAAGAAAGAAAGGAAGAAAAGAAAGAAAAGAGAAAAGAAGAAAGAAGGAAAGAAAGGGGGGGACGGGAGAGATGGCTTCGTGCGGAAATAAAGAGGTGGGGGGACGCGAAAGATGGCTTCGTGCTTAGGAGCACTCTCTTCTCTTCCAGAGGACTCAAGTTCACTTCCTAGCACCCAAACTGAGCAGCTCACAGCCTCCTGTGATGCCAGTGCCAGGGGCTCTGATGCTTTCTTTCAGTTTCTCCTCAGAAGTATGCATGACATATACTCACACAAATACACATAACTATAACTAAAATAAATCTTATTGGGCCCAGAGAGATGGCTCAGGGATTAAAAGCACTTATTGTTCTTGCAAAGGACCAAGGTTTGATTCCCAGCACCTACATGGCAGTTCACCATCCTCTATTTCAGTTCCAGGGGATCCGATGCCCTCTTCTGATCTTTGTGGGCACCAGGCGTGTATATGGTACATGTACATATATTCCAGTAAAACACACACATAAAATAAAACAAGCCTAAAAAATTAAAATTTTAAACACTTGTTTTTGCAAAGATAAAGGGCAATTGAGAAAGATACCTGATATTGCCCTCTGACCTCTATCTACATACACAAACATGTGCGCCCACACTTGCAGGCCCAGGGACTTTCTCATTTAACACGAAGCTCAGGGAGGCAGTTCAGGGCTGGGACAACCACTCAACAACAACACAGGTGAGTGTTGGTAGCAAACTGACTTGTTGCCACAAACATATCTTGTTCAAGATAGACTGAAGGGGACAGAGAGAGTCCTGTTACCTGAACCTTCCTTTCTTTAATTGGGGGGAAGTTTGTCATACCCGTTCAGCACCAAGCCTGTCTCTTTGAGCAAAATTGTGTTATGAAGGTAACTCTGGAAAACCCTTCGGCTGAGATTAATGCAATGTGTGTTGGGTTCAATTAGTGGAGGCCCCCAGCGGAATTGGTAACTAGGGATCCCTGAGAGATAGCCCTCAGTAATGGTGACAGTGCACTGAAGATGGGTATGTGTCTATGCGTTTTTTCATCCCCAGACTCTTGCCTGATAGTGGTTCCGGGTGGTGCAGGCACCACATGAGGCACTGCTGAGATTGGGAACTAGAGCCGCTCTGAGGGATGCCCTCCGCAAGACTGGTCAGCAGGAAAGAAATAAAGAGAAGGTCTCGAAAAGATGGAATGCACACAGAGAATCTGGATTATGTATATTATTGTGTTTTCTTTTAATTTTTTGACTGGAGAGAGACATTTGGTTCTGGGGACTGCTAAGAAAGGTATCTTGACTTTAAAATTTGGGTCTAAGGATCTGTTGCTTTGGAAAGAGGTTCTGCTTTTGTTTCCACAGAAGATGAGGACCTGTGGAATCTTTCTATATTAATGTGATTTGATGGACCAAGACTCCCGGACAGGTCTCCATGAACACCCCCAAAAATTACTTTGCCCAATAAACAGCAGGAAGTAGTTTGGAGAGAATGACTCCCAAATTCCCTAAATGATTGTTTACTGGAGGTTGTGGGGCTGAGTGAGACGCCGGTAGGCAGCAGCGGTGCCAGGAGCCACAGCAAGGAGTGAGGTGCATCCGCAACTGCAGCAAGTGCTGGAGCCGGAGCCGCGCATACCCCGACGGGCTGCCCATCTGTGCCCGGCTTATGGAAGGCGTGGCAGGGCAGGGAGGTGGAGGCGGTCCCTGGGTCTGTGGGAGCATTACACAAGAGTTTGCAGCAAGCGGAGGGCTTTCCTGTAGGACCCAAGGGATCCGCGCAGTATCCGCGGAAGGTCCCAAAGTCTGCCTGCCGCCCTGGGTCCCAGTGAAGGCGGGCCAGTTGATGCCCGGCCTGGTGGAGCAGCCCTGACCAGTTGTGGTGGCACAGGCCGGTAGAATTTGCTGAAGAAGGAAGAAGGCAGGAGGATCTGGAGTTCAAGGATGACTGCCACCCATCCAGGCCAAGACTTCAGGGATCACCATGGCTGTAGTGGCTGCTATTGTCACCGCTGTGGTCTCCTCTGTGGCAGCCGGAATTGCCATCAGCCAGATGTGACTCTCTTGTAGCTGGATTCAGCATTTAATATCATTCATGTGGAAGAAGAGCTGTTGGATTTCTTGTGGGATTTGCATGTGGTTGGTTGCTCTCCTTCCTTCCAACATATTTGTGCTATGCCCATGCCAGTCCAGAACCTTGGTCTAATTATATAGAAAAAGGGAAAATGTTGGGGACTGTGGACCCCCACACACACCCTGAATTTCCTGTGAGCCCCTGCCTGCCAGAGTAAACAACTTGTTTTCCTATGCTTGCAGCTGCTCTGAGCAAACAACTTGTTTTGCAGCTGCTCTGAGCAGGAGACCCTCAGGAGTTCCTGATGGCAGGGGAGTGGTTTCTGGTGGGCTTGCAGCTGAGAGTTAGGGCGTGGCCATTAGTCATGGAGATGCTGTATAGGCTGCCCTGGAACACAATAAAGAGAGCATTCTCAGTTCTCTCTCTCTCTCTCTCTCTCTCTCTCTCTCTCTCTCTCTCTCTCTGTGTGTGTGTGTGTGTGTGTGTGTGTGTTTCAATTTCCAGCCCCTTGTCTGACTTGTGAACTGTACCGTAGTACATGGCACATAGACCAAGCATTGTGCTACAAATTAGCATTGGACCCGAAAAGATAATGCAAACAGTAGCCATCTTATGTACTTTTGAATGCTGTGTGACCTTTGCAATAACCTGGGTTCCATTGCTACAACAAAATACTTGAGAATTGGTACTTTAAAGAAGTTTATTTATTTTGTATTTTTGGAAGTTTAAAGATTACCAGCCATACCCAATGGCCTTTGGTGAAGGTCCCCTTGACAGTATTACACGGCAACGGGCATCATGGCCAGGACAGCTACGGGGGTGGGGTCTGTAAGCTCCATCTTGAAACACTCCTCATGGAGGGAGGATGGGAAAGCAGTGAAACTGACCAGAACAGAGACACTCAGAACTGTACTCTGGTTACAAGGCCTGTCTGCAGTTGTGCAGGGAGCTCCAGGCGTGTGACCTTGTGAGCTTTTCCATGATGAAGCTGTTGCTTACATCAACCATGCTTCTGTAAGTAACCTCAATAACTATTGGTTCACCAAGTTAGATTTGGGAGGGCTCAGTCCTTTGGCCTGTCATCAGGTCTGGCTGGGCTGAAGCAGTGTGGGTCCTCATCACTCCAGGAAGTCACATGACTGGCAGGTTCTGTGAGGAGTCAGGCCTATGCTTTTTATAATGACCTGCTAAACAGGGGTCCCATGACGACTACATCGATCCCTTCGAAAGTCAGTCAGGAGGCTGAAGGTTAACTCAAAGGTTAAGAGCACTGGCTGCTCTTCCGGAGATCCTGAGTTCAATTCCCAGCACCTACACGGTGACTCATAACTATCTTTAGTGAGATCATGGTGCCCTCTTCTGGCCTGCAGACACACATGCAGACAGAACACTGGATACACAATAAACAAGTCTCTAAAAAAAAGAGAAAGTCGGTCAGTGTCCCTGGTAAGCCCTCTCTTGCTCTCTTGAGACCTCCAGCACATCAACAGGGCCTCAGCCTGTGAACCTTTGGGGGACAAACCCCAGCAGCTTCCGAGGCAGGGTCGGGGCACCTTAGTCTCCAGCATGAATGATGGGGAGAATGACCGGTACTGAAAGTGACTGGAAGCAGCCAGAGACTCTGTCCCTCTGCGTCTGTGACATCACACTGACACTTTTTCTGTTCTCCTGGACTGGGGCTTCCGTTGCTATGGCAATGAAATTCTGGGAGTCATCAGGGGAAAGAGTAGCTAGTGGCTCATACTCACCCTGTGAGTGAGTAGCTAGTGGATCATACTTACCCTGTGAGTATGAGAACCACACTCTCCCCTGCCTTCGTGGTGTGTGTGTGTGTGTGTGTGTGTGTGTGTGTGTGTGTGTGTGCCAAAGACTGCTGTCTTCCTGAATTAATCTCACCTTCCTTTCTGAAACAAGGTCTCTCACTGAACCCCTGAGCTTGCCGTTTGGCTGGATTGCCTGGCCAATAAGCCCCAGGGATCTTCTTGTGGCTGCTAAAGGTATGCCCTGATCCACCCTGTTTTTACATGGAACCTGAGGGCTGAACTCAGGCCCTCATTCTTGCAAAGCAAGCATTTGGTCAATTGAGCATCTCCTCTGCCCTAGCCATGCCTTTTAAAGACACCATGACACTTGTGAAGGAGCCGCAGCCGCAGCCTGTGGTCCCTCTGTCATGGTTCCTCCCGAGCCTGTTCGCTGCCTTCAATGTAATGTTGCTGGTCTTTGTGAGCGGCCTTTTCTTCGGGTTCCCGTGAGTGTCCCACATCATCTGTTAGGTTTCTGACAAGGAGACAGGATGGAAACTAAAGATAGTACAGAGGCAGGGGGATGCAGGAAGGAGTTACGGGAGGATGTTACAGATGTCCCGGGGAACATCTGTCTGGTTAGAGGAAAACTTGCCAGAGGTTTGGAGTATTGGCGCCTGGGGTGGGGTGGGGAATAGACACAGCTGGTGATGCTGGAGACATTTGGTGGGACTGCTGTGAGTCTGTCGCTCATCTGGATACTTAGAGCTGGATTTAAGTTCTGGGAATCCTGACTCAGCTGGACAGGGCCTGGGGAGGAACTCCGGGCTGCTCAGCTCGGGACTGAAAACTGCTCTGGTCTCAGTTGCAGGTGGCTGGCTCAGAACGGGGAGTGGGTCTTCCCAGCGGTCACAGGCCCACTCTTCGTCCTCACCTTCTACAGCCTCGTTTCGCTCAACTTCTCAGATCCTGGTATCTTACATCGAGGTGAGTGAGGGCTCAGCTCCAAAGGCTGGGACCCCACCTCCAGTCTCGGGACCTCTATATCCCATCGCAGTACTGTTCTGGCTCTAGTATTTCATTTCCTGAACCACCAAGGAGTGTGTGTATGGAGGGGGGGGCCACAAACAAAACAAAACAAAACCAACAAACACAGATCATGGATGTTTTTCAGTTGCTTCAGAGGAGTGGGCTGCACAGGCTGGAGAAAAGCCAGGAGGCTTGTCCAAACTATGCAGTTCCTACTCCATCTGCGCACGACACACAAAAACTTCACGTGCTCCCTCTGTTTCAAAGGCAGAGTTCTATACACAAGGCTAGCTGGAGCATGCCCCCAACCTCCCTCCCTCTCTCTCTCTCTCTTTCTCTCTCTCTCTCTCTCTGGTGGTCAGCTTGCTCCATTAGGTCAGCGATTCCCTTGTCCACCTCTTCCCACACCTCCTGTGCCCAGGGCTGCTCCAGGGCTGCCCAGAGCAGCAGTGTGAAGGCTACTACCGCCTACCCCTCTTGTATGCCAGGCTCCGCCGCCGAGGACCCCATGACCGTACACGTGGTGAGTGTGAACCAAAGGGCCTTCCGCCTGCAGTGGTGCCGAAAGTGCTGCTTTCATCGCCCACCCCGGACCTGCCACTGCCCCTGGTGCAACATTTGTGTGGAGGTGAGCTCCCCTTGCTACCGACCTGTTTGCTAACCCGTCTCCTTGACCTGGCCAGAACCTAAAGCCTCATCCTATGTTGCCCAGGGGTGGGCATGAGAGTTTTCCATGACTGGTGAGGCCAAGGATGACTGTATGTCCACCTGTTCTTGGTCCCTCACACGGGGCGCAGCCTCAGTGCCCGTATCTGCCCAGAGAGGCTGGCATGTCAGCACAGGCACTTTCATTTGTTCTGGCCCTAGGGAAGGGGACAGTGGTTTGCTGTCACTGGGTATCTGAGCCAATCTGGAGACTTCCCTGTCCTCCTCCGGATGTTTTGGGTTGAAGCTCCCGGTTTGGACAAGCTTGTCTCATGTGCAACGGCACACCAGTTTACAAATGTGGGGAGGACTCTGGCTGGGCAAGGCTGTTTCTCATCTTCACCTATAGATGAGAAAGTAAAGGCCCAGGGATAGCCTATGTCTGACTGAAAGCTATACCAGGACAAGTCTCAAGACACAGAGCCTTAGCCAGGCGGTGACGGCGCACGCCTTTTATCCCAGCACTTGGGAGGCAGAGGCAGGTGAATCCCTGTGAGTTCGAGGCTAGCTTGGTCTACAAGAGCTAGTTCCGGGACTACCAAAGCTACAAAGAAATCCTGTCTTGAAAAACCACCCCCCCCTCAAAAAAAAAGAGGCTAGCCTTAATTGGATTATAACTGGAAATGTCAGCATTAGGAACATTAGTTCACCTGGGTGAAAGTCAGCACGGAGGAGGGAGGCCCAAGAGTAAGTGACCTGGAGGGCTGAGTTGTTTGGGATGACTGGAAGCTGGGCCAGAGGATGGATTCTGGAGGCTGCTCCTTTTCCTGTCCCAGGACTTCGATCACCATTGCAAGTGGGTCAATAACTGCATCGGTCACCGCAACTTCCGTCTCTTCATGCTGCTGATCCTGTCCCTCTGCCTCTACTCCGGCGCCCTGCTGGTCACCTGCCTTATGTTCCTAGTTCGCACAAGACATCTGCCCTTCTCCGTGGACAAGGTTATGGCGTATCTACACAGGTCCAAGGAGCCATATGAGGAGCAGTGGGGAGGGGTGGAGGCAAGGGAGAGATGAGATCTCTCAAAGGGTTGAGTCAGTGATGAATGACGCTAGCCTGCGAAGCCACTCGAGAGGCTCAGTGTAGGCTGATGAATGTAGGGAAATGGACGGAGGAAAAAAAAAAAAGGAACATTAAGAACCTTGTGGGGCCACATAATAAGGCCTAAAAGGGACAAGCAGGGCCACAGTGTAGTGAGATAGGGTGGCGGGAGTAATGATGGAGAGGGGAAGATGAGCTGGACCGGGCATGGTTCCTTAGCTGGTTAGTATCCTGGTGGCTCTGCCGGCTGCGGGCTTCCTGATCCCGCTCGTCCTGCTGCTGCTGATCCATGCCGTATCTGTGAGCGCGGCGGAGCGCTCCTGCGAGAGCAAGGTATGTGGGCGCCGGGATATACGGTTGTGGGAGGTATCATGAGTCTTCTGGATTTGATCCTCCCCTGCCTTTGGCCCTGAGGGTAAGGCCTTTGGGAACGCACGTCCAGAGCAGCAGTTCAGACCACAGTGCCACCTGCTGGAGCCCGGTGGCCTCTCTCCGCCCCGTGCGCCGCAGTGTGCCTGCATCTGAGGATTGAGCATCTCCGCTTTGGACCACACCAAGAGAGGCTAGTCCTGGCCTGTGTAGTTTGGACCGAGAGAAGGAGTTAAGGGTTATCAGGACCGAAACGCCACTCTGGGTTTCCTAGTGTGATCCCGAAGGATCGGTCGTTGCCAGCTTTGCAAAAACTAGGGAGCCAGCAAATAGAATTTTTTTTCCTTCCAGCACTGAGAATTGAACCTAGGGCCTGGAAAATCCTAGGCAAATGCTCTTCCACTCAGCTCTAGCCCAAGCCCACTCTCCCCCAGCTCCTCCCCCCCTTTTTTTTTGAGACAGTCTCAGGCAGGCCTTGAATTTTCGCTCCCCCTGGCTCAACCCCCCTGGCAGCTGGAGCTAACAGCATCAAGTCTGACTGAAAGCAGAATGTTGCTAAGAGAGTTAGGAAACAGCTCTGATTGGAGCAGAGCGTGGCAAGGGCGATTGAGCAGACCCTCAGAGCGGGTCACAGTAAAGCAGCCAGTAAGACCGAGTGTGGGAGTTAGTCTTGATGCAGTCACGGTAAGGAGATCTGAAAACAGTACCAGAAGTACTCCAGAAGAGTCTCTCAAGGTGATTTGCAATCGGTAGCCCCGACAATGGCTGATTTGTTTTCCACCCCTAAGGGTCGTTGTTGTTGTTTTGCTTTATCTTTCAGAATCCCGCATAAATGAATCGTTGTCTTTCGAGACTGCCTTGGCTGGCTTAGCACAATACTTTTGAGATTCCCCCATGTTGTTCTCCCCCGTTTATTCCTAATTCTTAGAAGTGGCACCGCTGTGTTTAGTTTTATAACAAATGACCAGATTGTCTTCCAAAACGCCATTTTGCATTCATGCAATGACTTATGAGAATTCCAGTTGCTCTACCTTCTTGTCAACACTTGACACTGTCGGAGGTTTGTTTAGTTTTTTGCTTTAACCCATCTAGTGAATGTGTGATGGTATCTTATAGCTTTGATTTGTATTTTCCTCATGAGAGTGTTGCCAAGCAGTATATCTTTGACGTAATGTGTGCTCCAATATTTTGCCCATTTAAAAATTGGATTATTTGGCCAGATGGTGTTGGTGCAGGCCTTTAATCCCAGCACTCGGGAGGCAGAGGCAGGCGGATCTCTGTGAGTTCGAGGCCAGCTTACAGAGCAAGTCCCAGGACAGGCTCTAAAAAGCTACAGAGAAACCCTGTCTTGAAAAACAACAACAACCACAACAACAAGAAGGAATATTTTCGTTTTGTGCCCTTTGAGTTCTTTATGTATTCTGGGTTCAGGTATATGGTTTAAAAGTATTTTGTTGAAATCTATAGTTCATGATTTCATTTTCTTTTCAGGTTCCAAATAGCAGAAGTTTTTCACTGTGAAGTACTTGTGTGAAGGTGCACATGTGCACGGTGTGTGTGTGTGTGTGTGTGTGTGAATGTGTGCTTTGTGTGTGTGTGTGTGTGCTTCCCAAAATGAATCACATGCATTTGGCATGGCCATCAAGAAGTCTTTGCCTAGGGCTAGAGAGATGGTTCAGAGGTTAAGAGCACTGATTGTTCTTCCAGAGGTCCTGAGTTCAATTCCAAGCAACCACATGGTGGCTACAACCACCTGTAATGAGGTCTGGTGCCCTCTTCTGGCCAGCAGGCATACACACAGACAGAATATTGTATACATAATAAATGAATAAACAGATATAAAAAAAGAAATCTTTGCCTAATCCAAGATCACACAATCTCATTCACGTGTTTTTCTATGGAAGGTTTGTAGGTTTAGATTCTATGTTTGGATCTAGGATTCCTTTGGGGCTAAATTATGTGGTTAAGGCTCGCTTTTGTTTTCCAAGTTCTTTTTTTTTTTCATGTGTAGGAATGTTTGCCTGAATGTGTATTTCTGTACCATGTACATGCCTGGTGAATGTGGCGTTCAGAAGAGGGTGTCAGATCCCCTGAAGCTGAAGTTAGTTATGAGCCTCCATGTGGCTGCCAGGAACTGACCCTGAGTCCTCTGCCAGAAGAGACCATGGATGCTCTTAACTGTTGTGCTGGGTCTCCAGCTTACAGACTTGCTGCTTACACATCTGCACCATTTGCTGGAAAGGTTTCTTCCCTCCACTGTGGTGGATTTGCATATTTATTTAAAAAAAAAAAAACCAGCCAGGCAGTGATGGTGCACGCCTTTAATCCCAGCACTTGGGAGGCGGAGGCAGGTAGATTTCTGAGTTCGAGGCCAGCCTGGTCTACAAGAGCTAGTTTCAGGACAGGCTCCAAAGCTGCACAGATAAACCCTGTCTCTAAAACAAACAAACAACAACAAAAAACAAAAACAAAACAGAACTGGCTGGATAGACACAGCTTAGTTCTGGGTTCCCCGTGTCGCCTGTCCTGTTCTGTCTTGGTCAGTGTTGCTTTATAGCTTGGAAATCACACAAAATGAGTTCTCCAACTGCTTTTTTTCTGAGGTTCTTGACTGTTTATTTCTTAGAGAGAAATTTAAGAAATCAGATTGTCACTTTCTACAAATACTTTGGGTTTCTCATCAGAATTCTGTCGACCTGTAGAGCAGACTGAGACTAGCTGTCCCTTACAGGAGTCTGCATTTGGGGATTCGCCTTACATTCATTTATTTACTATTTATTTTTGCTATCTTTCATCATTATGTTGTAGCATGTGGACTCTGAACCTGTCTCATTAAATGATATTTGGCAGATGTTTTAGGAAGGCAGGTGGGCAGTGTTGTTGGGTTATTGGGGGGAACTACAGACAAACAGCCGAAACACAGACAGAGCATCCCCCTGCCTCTGCCTCCCTTCCTACTCACCCCTCAATCATTTCATGGCATCCGGTTTCAGACGGTTGGATGGTGGGACTGTCTGTGGAGGGGCTGGGTGGTTAAGGGAGGATCGGAATTTTGTCTGGAAGACAGGCAGAGGAGGGCGTGTGTGGTCACAGAGATACAGGCGATGGGAGCCCTGAGAAGCCAAGAGAGCCGCGGTGGGTACAGTGTCATCAGTCTTGGCAGAGTGCTCAGAACTGGGGTGCTCCCTGCCCTCCTTTGCAGTCTGGTGGCAGCTGGAACTGAGCAGACTGTCTGAGGGGCAGGTTGCTGCCACGAGGGACTGGCCAGTTCTGACGCTGTCTCCTTCTCATCCCCTTCCAGTGCAGGTACCATCCAGAACACAACCCCTTTGACCAGGGCTTTGCCAGGAACTGGTATCTAACGATGTGTGCGCCACTGGGTCCCAAGTGAGTTGGGAACCGAGACGTCTGAGTGGTGGACCCCAGGGCTGTGGATGGATGAAGTGGCCTCCTACACCAGTGCAACTTTCAGACTTTTCCTTTGTGGTCTCATCTCTGCTCCCCCCCACCCCCCGACACACACACAAAACCATTGGACCCTTCTGTGAGTTCTTGTGGGTTGAGGGGATAAGGAAACTGCAGCCAGAAGGGGCTAGCCTAGCTCCAAGCAGGACTGAGATCACCCTGGGAATATGCCCCACCCCACCCCCAACTGAGAGGGAAGATGGAGAGGATGGAGACCTGTCTAAGAAGGGCCTTAAATCCTTGCAACGGCTTTGTTTTTCTTTAGGTACATGTCCGAAGTTGTCTGTCTGCAAAGACCAGTGGGGACAGAATGGATTTATGAGAAGATGCCGCCTTCGCCACCACCATGTCCTCCTGAACACTGTTCCCCAGGTCCTCCTGTGCTGCAGCATCAGCCCCAGGCCCAGCCCCAGCTCCAGCCCCAGCCTCCACTCACGGCCCGGAAAGGGTCTTCAGGAAGTGGTGAGGCTGTCATTGTTCTGCAGGAGGTGAGAAGTCAGGAGGTGGCGATGTCCCCAGGAGGCGGGACTGGCCTGAAGCTGGAGCACTCAGAGCTTGGTGCAGACTGTTAAACCTGGAGGGACCTGGAATGAGGGTGGTTACAGACCTCTAGAACACTCTCAGATGCCCCCCCCCCATAAAAGAGAAAAGAACACATCCCCAATTTACTTTGGACCTGGGCCAGTCAATAGGTCTGAACCGGGTTCCTCAACTGGTAATTGAGGACAGAGATTAGCCTACAGTTTATACCGTGTTTTTTTTTTTGAAGAATATTCTTTTATTTAGACAAAATTTTTCCATACGGTTCAATTCCATTGAAATATATGGAAGCGGAACGTAAGAAATATGAAGGGAGCCAAGTAACCACAGCTTCCTCCAACCTGTAAAACCTCTGAGGTGCTAGTCTCCCCTCGGCTCAGTCAGTGGGGAGTTGGGGAGGAGGATGAAGCACCGGGGTTGGCTGGAATCTGGATTTGGGGAGGCTGGAAGGAGCCTGTATGTGTCCACTCTGTGTTTAGATCGATGCCAGCCCACGGCTGTCTTTGCTGTCCGAGACCCCTAGACGAGGCTCACCCCGGCGCTCACAGAGCCTGGACCCCCTGAACCTACGCCTCCCTGTCTGAATCCCTGTGGTCCACTTGGGCCCAACTCATGTAGCTTCATTAGTGGGAGCATTGGCACCCACCGATCCTCATTAAATTGTTTGTTGGTTTCTGATGAGGGTGTCAGGCCTGTTCAAGGGGCTTGGGGACAAAGACCTCCAGGGATGGGGAAGCCAGGATCCCTGCAGACCCAAGCACAGGGTTTATTACGGTCTGGCTCCGTGGCCTTGGGCAGGACACCGAAGCTTCTCTCATCCTTACAATGGATGGGTACAGTCTTCCTGATGAGAGCCAACGTGAGAGAAAACCACCAAGTCATGTCTGCACTGGGGAAAGACGCGGCCTCCGCCCTGCAGTACCGTCATCTGGCTGCAGAGGGCGCTCACTGCCCGGGAACGCGCAAGTCTCACTCAGGCTCCTTATTGCGGACCTTGTGGGTGGGAAGGCCATCAAACTAGGTGTGGGTACCCTTCCAGCGGCCACTCTAAACTACATGGAGGATCTAAGATGCTAGGCCTGCATCTTTCCTGCAACCGTGTCTCATTTTTGCTGTAACCCTATAGTCCACCCGTCCTTGGTGTAATCCAAGGTCCCGTGGGTCTTCAGGTCCCTGGAGGTACTTGGTGGGGCACATTTAAACTCTGCCTTTACTAGTGACTACGGTGCAGCCTTGTATAGTACAGACCATCTCTCCAACTCTTTAGACAATAAAGTACAGCTTCACTCCCTTGTCACCCCACCACCACCCCTGACACATACCCGTCCCCCACCCAACTCCCCATCCCTCTTCACCTGTCCGTGGAGGCCCCAGACCCCTCCCTGTCATGTCTGTCATGTCTGTCTGTTTCTGACCCCTTCCACCCTCACTCTCCCCCTCACCCCCACCCCCACCCCCGCTGCTGGCTAGCCCATTTTTTCAAAATCAGGAGCTTCTGTGGGACGTGGGGGCCTTTCTCTAGTTTTACCCGTGCACAACTTACAATCCTTTGGGTTCTAGGTGGAATCGGATATATGTCATTGGCATATCAAAACTCAGGCCAGGCGTGGTATCTCATGCTTTTAATCCCAGCACTTGGAAGGCAGAGGCAGGAGGACATCTGTGAGTTTGAGGCCAGCCTGGAATACATAGCAAGTTCCAGGACAGCCAAGGCTACATAGACCTTGTCTATAAAGAAGTAAATAAGTAAATAAAATAAAAATTAAAAAAGAAGCTTGGCCCTTCCAGGTAGTGCCAGGGACCCACATTCGGACTATTACAGGGGATACTTTTTATGTTTTGCTTTGCTTTGTTTTGTTTGTTGTTGTTGTTCGAGAAAATATTTCTCTGTAGCTTTGGAGCCTGTCCTGGAACTACCTCTTGTAGACCAGGCTGGCCTCGAACTCACAGAGATCCGCCTGCCTCTGCCTCCCAAGTGCTGAGATTAAAGGTGTGCACCACCACCGCCTAGCTACAGGGGCACATGTAAATGTAGAGCTAATACAGCTCCACGGTTACATGGCAGCCAAAGACAGACGCAGTCCTTCTGAGTCACTGAGCCCACTTGTGCGTCCACACCTGGGTGTGCAGAGGGGAACGCCCAGCTTCAAGAAAATGGCAAGAATGCAACAAAGGGTTCCTGCTTGCTTCCTCCAAAGAAGAGCTCTCCGGGTAATCTGGGCCTGGGTGAGAGGGATAGAGGGGTCCAGGAGCCTGACCCAAGGCTGAGAGGGTTACCTGCTGAAGTCCCAGCTCCACTAGGGGCTTTTTTTCTGTGTAACAGTCCTAATTGTCTTGAAACTCTCTTTGTAGACCAAGCTGACCTCGAACACACTGAGATCCGCCTGCCTCTGCCTCCTGAGTGCTGGGATTAAAGGTGTGCACTCCCCCCCACCTCCGCTCCACTAGGGGCTTTGGGGATGCTATGTCCCTTTAGCCCTGCCTAGCTTGAGACTGTATTTATTGGTTTCTAGTCTCAAGGATGCTGGAGACTCACCCGCCTCAGGCAACTGGCCTCTAGAGGCTAAGTTCATGTTACCCTCCCTGATTTAGAAGGCCTCAATTTCCCCACTAGGCAAGGATGCAGTTTTCTTCAGATTCACCAGAGGCCCTGACACCTCCAGAGGCAGACACTTCTTGCTCTGAGGTGAGGATTCTGGATCTCTGTCCTTCCCAGTTGGGAATTTCTACAGCTCTGAGAGGGATCTAGCCCACCCCCTGCCCTTGATGGCCCTTTGCCCTTCCCCTAAACGTCAGGCCACACTCGTGTCCTTCCCTGCCAGGCTGGAAGGCTCCGGTTATGCTTCCCCCACCTTTCTGCAGAACTTGCCTTTGGTTCTCAGATGTACCCCCACCCAGTCTTTGGTCCACAGATAAGGTGCGAGCTGTTCTCAGAGCCCTGTTGTGGGGCCTGCTCTCCAAATGCCTGGAAAGCCTTGCCACCCTCAGAGTGAGGGATGGAGTCAAGAATGACCATGTGCCAAGTTGTAGCTGGAGAGCCCTCTGCAGGAGCCCAGCCAATTCCTAGACCCCACAGGAGGTATCCAAAAGCATCTCCAAAGTGGTCCTCGTGGCCTTTGGGGATGTGGAGACTTGTACGACATAACAAAGCTGAGTGACTGACGACTCAGCTCTGTATGCCACGGTAGGTGTCACTTCCCTTGACTCAGCCCAACAGTCCCCACAAGTGTCATTTACCTCATGAAGAGTTATTGGCTTTGACCTCCTAGAGGAGGGCAGGGATCAGAGACTCTTCATCTCACAGCCCACCGCCACCATGGTTTGGGGGCTAGAGAGGAAGTGGTTAGCTAAGAAAACCTGATGGCAGAGACAGTAGCAAGCCTGGTGGCTCTCTGATTCCCAGAAGGCCACTAACAATCCTACTCTGAGAAACTCCAGCAGGAGAGCCTGAGCAGGAGCTGCAGGAGCCTGGCCCCGCCCACCCGAACTTCACTGATAAGTGGGTGCATCCCAGTCTGGGTCACTGGGGAGCCGATAAGGAGGCTGCCGAAGCCCTCTCCATCCTGGGCCCCCTGATAATGGCTCCTGCTGCCTCTGGTTCACCCCCACCCTGCTCTGCCCTAACCACCCCACCCAAGGAGGGCCCTGATGGTGGGGCCAGGCAGGATGATGGGGCCGAGGGACAATGCAGAAGGAGAGTCAGGGCCAGACTCCTCACCTCACAGGGCACAGACACCTTGCTGGTCACCCTCATGGGCTCCTGGGTCAGGTGTCAGGCCCTTAAGAGACCTCCATCTGGGCTTGTGTCTCTTTAGTTCTTAAACAGGCAGATGCAGCCCAGGGATGAAGCCCTGGTTCCAGGTGACACTGTTGTTACGGTCTTATCAGGCCTGGGCTATGTTATTCCTAATAAGTCCTTTGATCTTCTCACCAAGGCTGCGATGTTGCTATTTTTGTTTAAGAGATGAGACACTCTCAACAAACCAGTAGCCTCCCCCTGGTCATGCTAAGGGACCTTTCCAATGACACATTCTTCACTGTGAGGACAGACTGGGGGCTTCTCTGTGACAGGAGATGAGTGGTCCTAAGTCACAGCACGGTCACAGGCATTGCCCCGGCAGAGCCATACTCCAGCGCTCCAAGGGCTGCTTCATCCGTGGTGGTTGCTATCAGAGTGGGACCCAAGGGCTGCAAGAGGCAGAGCTTTTGCGAGACCCGCTTAGGACTTCAAAATGCCAGTTACCATGACAACCAAGTCCAGGGCTGCCCAGTTTAGAGTGGGATCCCTTGGGGCTGGGTGGCAACCCCTTGGGGGAAGAGAGTACTGCTTCATGGGGAAGTTTTACAGAAAGTCAACCCCTGGGGGAGTCTCCAGGCCAAAGGAACTGGAGTGTAGGCTGGGGAGTGGAGGGGTGGGGGTGAGGTAAGAGCCAGGACTCCCCCGCAGAGCATGGGCCATGGCTGTACACTGGTTTTAAGCAAACAGCTTGTGTTCATGGCACCCCAGGCTGAAGGGAGTCAAAAGCCACAGTGGTTCTGGGCGCCTGTTTCTCAGTGTCGGGGCGGGATGGGGTGGGGGGGGCTCCAGCTCCAGCTCCCCCTCCGTCACATCTCCACTCTCCTCTCCAGTCCCTTGTCCCTCCTCTCCCTCCTGTCCTCTTTCCTACCACACATTCTGGGGCTGCCCCCCTGCTCGCCATCCCTTTCGCTCCCCGTCCTGCGCCCTCCCACATCCCCCCACTCTCTCCCCACCCCCCACCCCCTCCCCCCTCCCCCCCCCCCCCCCCCCCCCCCCCGCAACCCTGACTTTTCCTGGATGGTGACTTCCAGGAACACAAAGTCAGTGGAGGACTTTCAAGTAAGGATGTCTAATGGTGATTCTTGGAAGCTGTGGGATCTGGGTACAGGGCATGAGGGCTGGAGGCGGCGTTTGCACAGGGCGCCTTTGTCTGCTGCCGCCCCGGGGTTCTGCAGCCCAGCCAGGCACTCACTCGGAACTGCCTTCTGACTGGAACAGTTTTATTTTGCTATGGAAATCAGAGGTTCCAAACTGGGGGGACCTTATGGGTTATCTGGCCACCCCATTTCTCAGGGAGAAGGAAACAACGGATGTGGGCATCAGGGAGGGCGTCCCCTGGAGTCACCAGCCTCAGCTGTCTCCAGGTGTCTGCTTTGTGTCCTTTCCACACCTTGTGGTAAGAAAGCTGGGCCAGGTCCTGCCTTGTAAACAGGAAGGGCCTAGAGACCTCGCTGCTTGGCATCAGTGAGCAGGGCTGTAAGGATGACGACAGTAACTACAGATGCTTTGAATGCGTTTCTGTGTGCCATGGTTAAATGCTCTGCTTGCATTGGCTCATTTAATCCTCAAGGAAGGCACTGCTAGACCTTTGTGGGCGTGACCATGGACAATCCCCAGACTCCTCCTACTCCGACCTGGCATTTCTTTTAAAAGTTTTTAAGCCCTGGAGCTCAAATGCGGATTTTCACGTACAGGAGGCAAGTGCCCCATCAGTGGGGTACGGTTCTAAATTTTGAGACAAGGTCTTATCAAGTTACACAGAATGGTCTTGAACTCGGTCGGAAGGAAGCCCAGTCAGGCCCAGAACCTGTGATCCTCCTGCCACAGCCTTTCAAGCAATGGGATCACGGGCCTGTACCTCCATTCTCCTATCTACAATCTTGGCTCCATGAACGGGGCTCTCACCTGAGCTCAACACGGCGCTGGCTGGCCCATTAGGACCTTGGCAGAACCTGAGTCATGCTGAACCCTCCTCTGTCCCCTAGCAGCAAAGGAATACAAGAAGTCAGCCAGGAAGGGTACCACGCAGAGAATCGAGCTGGGAATTTCCCCAGCCCACTTGTTTCTAGATCTCTCTTCGAGAGCCATAGCAAAAACAGACAGATGTCCTCCAGCTGGCCCCATCCTGGTCAGGGTGCTAAGGTAACGTGGAGACAGTAGAGTGAGTCTCTGGAGATGTAGGGTGGGACCCAGCTCTGCTGCTTCCTGGAGTATGTCCCACATAACTCCCAGCTTCTCAAAGTCACCCTTCACGTCTGCCAGCAAGAGACTGTACTATGGGATGTCTCTTGACGGTGTGCACCGTCCCTCTCTGGGACAAGAGCTAAGGTGGGATGCTTGCCCAGGGCTCGGTGTGAGGACCACCTCAGTCTAGTTAGTCTAGGGACTCTGCAAAGGATTCCCTCGGCCCACCCCTGAGATCAGTGAGTCCACAGCTTCACGGTAGACTAAAGTACTGTCCTTTCCCGTTTCTGACATCATAGACAGGTACTATCCTTGAACTTGGTCTCTAGCCCAGACTGAGCCAGAATTTGCAATCCTCCTGTCTCAGCCTTTCAAATAGCTGGGATTATAGATCTGGGCCACCAGCCTGGGTGCCCATCCTCTTGTGTTTCTGTCGGTCCTCGTTGGCCCTCCACCTTTTCACACACACTGGATTGAGATGATCCGGACATAGCCAAGGCTGAGGGAAGGCTACCTCATTAACTCCTGGGCATTGAGCCCGAACCACCTTTCCGTGGTGACCTTCATCTCCCTCTCCTTTAGCCAAGTTATCTGTTTCTAAAGGAAGGAGCTAGGCTTGGTCTTCGGGGATCTGGGAGGGGGGGCTTGGCTGCCAGCTGGCAGCACAACCCAAAGCCCCCAAGTCCCTGCTGTGAGGCCCTGGGGTGAAAGCCTCTGTCTGTGCCCAGTCCGCTCTGACTATTCGCAGGGACTTGGGCTGTTGGCATGGCTCAGACACGAGGTTCTGGCTGCCTTGGGCACCATCCAGAGCAAAGAAGAAAGCGTTCTTTTCCAAAGCTGAGGCCAGAAGGAGGCACACAGGGGCTCTTTGCTCTGGACCTGAAGCCTTTCAGGTCTGTTTTCTTTAAATATCCTGCTGCAGGAAAGAGAAGCCCCAATCCAGACGTTCCTAAAACATCCAGGTGGCTTTAAAGGAGCAGTTTGTTTGATTTTCATCCCACCCTGCTTCTGCTCAGTGGGGTCTCCCCCTGGAGTTTGGTTGGAAAGTCCACACTCTTCCAGCTCCACCCACACAGCCGCTGACCATGAGGCCTGAGACCTTAATGGAGCTTGCTTTTTCTACTTTGGTCTGTTTTTGTTTTCTTTTGCTGCACTGGAGATCAAACTCTTGGCCCTGAACATCCGAAGCACCTCTGCCGCTGAGCTGCATCCCCAGGCCAGGGTTTGTTGTTTTGTTCAAGATCACTTTTCTTTGATCCCCAGCTGTAATGGCACCATTGCCCACACCCTTTTCCTGAAAAGTCTTTTCCTTGACCTCTGGGGTCAGGCACCCAGTGACTTCTGACTCGGTGCTCTGTCTGACTGCTTTTCTCAGCACCCACCTCTAATCCTGAGGTCCCATCGATGGCCGTACCTGGCTCCCAGAGTCCTCCCTGGTTCCCTTGCCTTCAGCCTGGGGGCCTCTCCAGTGCGCAGGACTTTACATCTTCCTTTTCCACGTTGGAATGAACCTGGAAAAAACCAGTTCTGGTTGTAATTCCAGTATTCCTGCTGCAAGAAAGGTTGTGTATGTGTGTGTGTGTGTGGGGGGGGGGGTTGATCCAGAAGCTGCCAGGCCAGCTCCAGGGAACAGGCAGCAAAACAAGGCGAAAAGAGAGAACCAACTCCTCAAAGTTGTCTTGTGACCTCCTCATGTGCTCTGTGACGTGCACACCAGTACATACCACCCACCCATTAACACACATGCACATACCACACACCTATCCCATGCACATTAAACAGTAATAAGATAAACATGTTGTTTGGCTCAAGAAGAGCTGTTTTAAAAAAAAAAAAAACCAGCCTGGAGTCTGAACTGGGGGTGGGAGGAGGGTTCACTCACTCATTCATCAAACATCAAGTAACCACATTGTGTCCAGGCCAACAGCAATGTAGCACGAGCTTTTAAAGAAGGCACCTATTCATGGTATAATTAAAAGCCATTTTGAAAGTACATGTGTAGAGACCACAGTGAGAGCTCATTGGTTGAGAGCACTGGCTGCTCTTGCAGAGGACCTGGGTCTGGTTCGCAGCATCCACCTGGCGGCTCACAGCCATCTGTCACTCCAGTTCCAAGAGATCAGATGCCCAATTCTGACCTCCGCAGGCACCAGGCACACCCCTGGTGCACAAATGTACACACAAACACTCATAAAAAAACAAACCCAAGTAAAAATAATCTCATGGGTGTCATTTTTAAAAGACTGGAGGCAAATTAATCAAATATGGTGATTGAGTGGGAGTGCCCTAAGTAGGGGGATTCTAGCCGTGGGTGGGGTGCGGGATGCTTGATTTCCAGGCTAGCTCTCCCACTGCCTTGCTGGGTGACTGTGAAAACCTTCCCCTCTCCATGCATGGAACCAGGCACTCTCCAGCTCAGACACTACTTGAGAATGATCAGGACCAGACACTTGTGGGCAGTTTTATTGGCACAGATGTGCCGCCTACCCCCGTGCAGGCCCAGCCGGCCAAGCCCAGCTGGGGCCTCTCTCCTAACCTGGGAGGAAGCAGCCCTACCATCCCCTCCCCACAGCTGTGGGCTCTGATCTCAAATTAGAATCCCACTTCTTTCCTCTGCCTGGCTATGAATCATGAAAAGCCACCTACACCATCAGTTGGTGCCTCAGGAACAAAGAGGCTTCGGCAGAGTGTTTGCCTGACAGCTAGCCCCGAGGCTTCAGAGGGAAAGGAGGGAACCAAGCAAGAATGTATGCTGGCAGGACACAAGGGCATGTGTGTCACATGTCCCTTCTTACACAGGTCCTCGCAGATCCCTGGGTGGGTGACAATGTTGCCTGTGTCACGGGGAGGAGGTGGCAAGGGAGGCTCAGTCCTCCATGGGATACTAGCTCAGGGTAGGGTGGGTTCTCCCTAGGGCTGAAGATGATTGATTGCCAGCTGCCAATCAATCACAGCTGGGTCGCAGCCCCGTCCCATCCCATCCTGGTCCATAGCACCTTTGCGTACCCTGTGGTAGCGGGAGTTTAAACCCACTTCTGATTGAGCCTATGGGAAACCTGTTCCTCCCCAGAGGAAAATTAGAGCAGAGCTAATTCTCCCTCTTCTTCTCAGGCCTCAGTCCTAGCTGGCCCCACACCCTCTTCCTCAGAAGTCCGCAGATCCAGAACCTTCCCTGGTCTTTCAACGGGGGCTACAACCTCAGTTCTTAGGTAAAGTGGCCTCTTCAACAGTAGGTCATAAACCACACTGGTGTCCCCTGTCCCCTCTTGTCACCTGCTGCTGTTTCCTTTCACGATGTTCCTAACTTGGCCAGCCAGCTTCACCCCTTTCCCTCAGTCTGTACCTCACTTCTGCCCCCTTTATTTATTTACTTTTTTCTTAAATCCTAAAGTAGAATAAATTATGCCCACTCTTCTATCTGACTTTAGCCTGTCAGGCACATAGTTAAGATACACAAATACTTGTGGGATTTTTCAAGACGGTGTTTTTGTATCACTCCGGCTGGCCTGGCACTCGCTCTGTAGACCGTGCTGGTCTCAAACTGAGAGATTTGCCTACCTCTGCCTCTGAGTGCTGGGATTAAAGGCCTGTACCACCACCGGCCGGCCCCAGAAAGAAACTGCTGATCAATGGTGTTGCCTTACTTTTCTCGTTAACAGTGATGCAGTGTTACGTTGTAATATTAAAGGATCCTGTGGCTGGGAATAAAGTTTACTTGTAGAGGGCTTGCCTGGCACAGATGGAGTCCCCAGCACAGAAAGAAGAAGGAAGGGAAATGAGAAAGAATGAAATGAATGAGGGAGAGAAAAACGAAGACAACCAATGTAAGAATCCTGGAGTTTATACGGCCATATGGTCACCCAAGCACCTAAATCCAGCGCATTGTCCTGGGGAAATGTGTTCCAACTGGGTCTTAGAAATTGAAAGTTGTACCCTGTTTTCATCCTTAGAATATTCAAATTTTGTCAGGTATCCATCTTAATTTTTTTTTTAACTCTAAATCAGTGATTCTCAACCTGTGAGTTGAGACATCTTTGGGAGTCAAACAATCCTTTCATGGGGGTTGCATATCAGATATCCTGAATATCAGATGTTTACATTATGATCCATAACAGTAGCAAAATTACAGTTCTAAAGTAGCAATGAGATAATTCTATGGTTGGGGCTCACCACCACATTAAAGGTCACAGCATTAGGAAGGTTGAGAACCACTGGTCTAGATGGTCTGAACTCGCAGAAATCCTCCTGTCTCAGGCCCCATAAGACTTGGCATTACAAACGTGGGCCCCTATACCTGGCTCTCTTAACTTTCTTACCTGCTGTGGAGGATGTGCTGTTGTGTAATAGAAACCAGTAAACACCCCACAGTTACATCCCAGCCTGCCTTCGTCCTAGGCAGCTGTGGGAATCAAGTGTGCCCTGTGCTCGCTCTAGTGAAGGAGCACAAGAGGGGACTGGTACATGTGGGCCTCACTGCATCTCTTACTTAATCTGGTTCTAAACTGATCAAACTCCAGTCCCGAATCTCTCTGGCAGAACAGAGGACTGTCTGCTGGCAAATTCAGGCCTAACTGTGCACACTGCCGCCTGTGCACACTGCCACCAGTTCACACTGCCACCAGTTCACACTGCCACCAGTTCACACTGCCGCCTGTGCACACTGCCTCCTGTGCACACTGCCACCTGTGCACACTGCCGCCTCTGCACACTGCCATCAGTTCACACTGCTGCCTGTGCACGCTGCCACCAATTCACACTGCCGCCTGTGCACACTGCCTCCTGTGCACACACTACCATCAGCTCATGCTGCTGTCTGTGCACACTGCCACCAATTCACACTGCCTCCTGTGCACATTGCCATCAGTTTACACTGCCGCCTGTGTATACTGCCGCCTGTGCACACTGCTGCCTGTGCACACTGCCATCAGTTCACACTGCTGCCTCTGCACACTGCTGCCTCTACACACTAGGTGCCTGAGAAGGAAAGCAAATCTACTCTCACTTTCTTACCTCAGTTTAGCTTTCCCTTTGCTTTGGTCTCAGGTATAGACTGACAGGAGACATGTGCCACCAAGAAGTGACAGACTAACCCTCCAGGATGAGTTAAAGTCTCACTTCACATTAGATCCTTGTCCTTCTGTCTGTCAGGCTCTCAGGACTGGGTTGCCCTGATCCTGGATCTCCAGGGTAGCTTGGAACACTCCCAGGACAGAGGTGTCTCCAAGTCCTACAGGCAGGAAGTCAAGTGTCCCCTCTGTTACCAGAGGGCCTGTCAAAGCACACTGTGACAACCTGGCAGGTCCTTCCCCCGGGGACCTCAGCTTTTCATTGTTGTGTGTTTATTTGAGTGGATGTTGAAAATGATTGTTGACAGTTCAAAAGAAGCTTGACCTGACTTTGAGGTGAAGCATTTGGAGACTTTTTTTTTTTTTAGATTGTGGGCGGGGGGGGGGGGGGGGGCGGACAAGTACATATAAAGGCCAGAGGTGATGATGTTTTTCTACTCCTCTCCAAAATTCACTTCTTTTTGAGACAGCCTCTCACTGACCCCAGTGCTTGCTGTTTGGGTTAGACTGAGCAGCCAGCAGGCCACCTGGAACCTGTCTCGGCTCTCCCCCAGTGCTAGGGTTGTAGACACGTGCCACTGTGCCCAGCTTTTACGTGAGTTCTGGGGATCCAAACTCAGGTCCTCGTACCCATGGAGCAAGCACTTTACCCACTGAGCCATCTCCCCAGCTCAGGTCACAAGCCTGTTTTTGATGAATTGTTTAAAAGTGACGAGACAGGTTGCCTATGTTCATCAGATTGCATATGGACTATCCCCCACCCCCAAACACACAAGACACACAAGACAGGGTTTCTCTGTGTAGCTCTGACTGTCTTGGAACTCACTCTGTAGATCAGGCTAGCCTCAAATTCAGAGATCCACCTGCCTCTGCCTCCTAAGTACTGGAATTAAAGGCATGTGCTACCATCCCCCACCCCCTCACCCCTGCTTTGGACTATGTTCTTCAACAAATTTTTTTTTCTGTAAAGTGAGATGAGTTAAAGTTGTCTTGTCACCAAGCACCAAAGGCGATGGTGTCGCAATAATGCCCTGATGTAAGAACAGCATCAGAAACTGGAGTGGCCATGTTCGGGAGACTGTCCCCCCCCTACTGCTCACAGCAGCCCCTAGGGCAGGACAGGAAAGGGACCCAGAGAGGTGAGGTGAGTTACCAAAAGTCACTGTCTTCACTGCTGACAGTGACCTGGTTGGGGTGATTGACAGGCCCATAGGAATTCTATCTTGACTAAAGGTCAATGAGTTGGAAATTACTTCTGCTCCTTCCCGGTTATTGGCAACAGTTCAAATAACAGAGCAGAGAGTTCTGCTCTCTCAAGGTTATTGCCAACAGGTATGGCTAATATCCAGACCTGGTATTTCAGGTATTAAGAAGCACACATCTGCTTCTCAAACGAAAGGATCTAACTAGGTTCCTATTCCCTTAGAGAGATAACTGTGGATTCTACTCAAGGAGTGACTTGCCTACAGTTTTGGTCTAGGGTGTGAGCGTTACTTGTCTTGTTCTGGCAACAGAATGTTTAACTAAGAATGTAGCCGGCAATGCTTCAACTGGTCTGCTCATTTCCTTGTACCATGTGAATGCAGTTTTTTTTTTTAATCTTACTCCTACCTTTTGGGGTCAAGGTCTTTAAGCAAATGGGAATAAAACGTGGGCAATTCTTTTCAGTATTCACTGGAACTCCCTCCCGATATCCTATGTTTCTGTCTCTTATTTCTCCTACATCTGTATGTTCCTTTTGCCTAACAATTCTAATCTTCACGCTCCTACCCTGGAATGTACAAACCCGCCACGGCTAGGACCACAGCAGATGTCACCCCAAAAAGGTGACTTACGACAGGTGACCTTGGCCCAGCTGTTCAGCCCTCCTCTCTGAGGAGAGCTGTGCAGAGACTAAGGATGTCCTCCAACTTGCTGGCTGACCCGAGTCTAGGGTAGGGCACACAGCAGCCTGGGAATGGGGCAGGGGCATTGCAAAAAGGAGAATCGGAAAGAAGTGGAAAGATAGGCAATGGCCTGCAGGCGATGACAGCTCTAGAACGTCAGAACTAAAATCACCACTCCCACCTACCAGTACGGGTCTCTGAGGCGATGCTGACACCCAGTCTGCAGACAGGTAAGAATGTAAGTCAAGGGAGAGCCATGAACGTGAGCATCACAAAAAGCGTCCAGTAAGGAACGGTGGGAGTTGGGAGCTTAGCTCCCTTTCCTGCTGGAGCCGCGTGCCTCCTACATCCCGGGGAGAGGAGGGACGCGGGTCTTTCTCACCTTTGGAGTGCTTGCCACGGGCCCATTCCTCTGCCTTTGCTCTAATGTCACCTATAAAAGTTAACAGCGGCTTCCAGGCTGGACTTAGGATGTAATCACTGGTTCAAAGAGAACCAACCAACAAGGCGGCTACAAGGGCCTGTAATTCTAGTGCTTAGGATGGGTGGAAGCCGGGGATCAGGGGTTGGAGACCAGACTCTGCCACACAGGAAGTTGGAGGCCAGCCTAAGCTGCGTGAGACCCTGCCTTGCCCTCCCCCGAGAGACAACTAACACACAGCGAGTGAACAAGCTCCGTGTTCAGTGTGGATTACGTATGCGAACACGATCAGGGGTTTCATGGATACCTCAGCGAACCCCAACAGTCTCATTGAGCCAGCTAGGGCAGAGAAAACAGCCCCGCTGGGCAGATGGGAGAGGGGCTCAGGGAAGCGAGGGTGGGCAGTGGGGGGGGATGGGAGTGGGGGGGACACGACAAGAGCAAGGCTGGCAGAGTCTGAGGCCTGCTCTCTAGTCCACCCGAGCGGTCACAGGAGAGGTGGGCGGTCACAGGAGAGGTGATCATGGAGGATCATGGAGGTTAGGGTGTTGCAGGCTGGGGGTGTGGTTGAGCACAGGAGGCTGCTTGCGGTTAGTTGGGGGCGAGAGTCGTTTTCTGATACCTATTAAGAGAAGGACCAAAAAAACGACCAGTTCCAGGAACTGTATTTCAGAGATTAGTCCACTCTTTTTATTACCTTACACACACACACACACACACACACACACACACACACACACACACACACCCGCCACACACACACTTTTTCTGAGACAGGGTTTCTCTGTGTTGCTCTGGCTGTCCTGAAACTCACTTTATAGACCAAGCTGGCCTGGAACTCAGAGATTAAAGTGCTGCGATTAAAGGCATACACCACCATGCCTGACCCGTGTATTTTTTTAATGCCTTGAGGTTAGGCCCTGTGGCACAGCTGTGTGTAATTCCCCTGGCCTCTGCTGTGCTGTGGGGCCCACTAAGAGGCTCCTGGGCCTCTCCTGATCACATACACACCTTATCTCTGAATTATAATTGTGAAAACTTAGGCCCCAAGTAGTTGTTTGACTAGCTCAAGGCCAAGCAAGCAAGTGACAGACTTAAGGTGGGCCTGGTTGCTCTAGGACCTAGCAAGCCAAAACTGCTTCCGATTACTGTAACTCTGCCATGTGGAACAGCCCTTTAATGGCTGCTGTTGCTGATCACAAAAAAATCTCTGAACTTACAAAATTGCTTTTGTTTTGAAATTAATACTTTATATTTCTCCCTTTTTTTCTTTTTTCTTGTTTTTCGTTTTTTAGACAGGGTTTCTCTCTGTAGCCTTGTCTATCCTGGAACTTGCTCTGTAGACCAGGCTGGCCTTGAATTCACAGAACCAGCCTCTGCCTCCTGAGTGCTGGGATCAAAGGCATGCATCCCCACCGCCCAGCCTGCTTTTATATTTCTTATCATAAAGTTGAACGTGTTTTAGATTTTTTTTTTTTAAGCTAAGGTCTTATGGTATTACCCAGACTGGTCAGCCTCAAGCTTCTGGGTTCAAGTGATCCTCCTGCCTCTGCTTCCCTGAGTAGCTGGGACTACAGACATATACTGCTTTGGAAAAACTTTAGAGTGTCAAAAACACAAAGAGAAAGATTAAAATACTTCATAGCCTTGCAATCAGAATTGGGCCCTGTTAGCATTTTAGAAGAAACCACCCCCCCCCACACACTTCTCTTGCCCTTCTCCCTCCATTTAGCTTTATTGAGACAGGATCTCCCTGTGTTGCCTAGGCTGGTCTCAAGGTCACGATCCTCCTGCCTCGGTGGGTGCCAAGTTCTGGCACTGCAAGCGTGTGCCACTATGCTAGGCTGCCTTTTCTTCCCGTAAACATGCACAATTCCTGAAAATTCTCGTCTACTTTCGCAGTGTTTGAGCCGCTTTACTGTGCTTTCTACGTGTCTAAAATACACACATTGGAAGTATGCATGGGACTGGGCTCAGTAGGCAAAGTCTCTTCTGAGTGAGCATGAGGGTGTGGTGGCACGTACCTGTGACCCCAGGGCTGGAGGACGCACAAGTGGAAATGGGTCTCCCTAGCCTGTTCAAGTAAAATTGTGAGCTTAGGTTCAGGATGAGACACGACCTGAAATAGTAAGCAGGAGGGCCAAGTGAAATGCTCAGAGGCAAAGGTATTTGCCTCAAAAACCTGGCAAGTTAGTAGATCATAGTGGCGCACGCCTTTAATCCCAGCACTCAGGAGATAGAGACGGATGGATCTCTGAGTTTGAGGCCTGTGTGGTCTACAGAGAGAGTCCCAGGACAGCCAGGGCTACACAGAGAAAACCTGTCTTGAAAAACAAAAACAAAAACAAAAAACCCAAAAAAATAAAAAGAGAAAAAAAAAGAAAAAGAAAACGCAGCTTGAGTTCAATTCTCAGAACCCACCTAAAAGTGAAATAAGAGAAATGACTCCACAGAAATTGTCCTCTGAGGGGCTGGAAAGATGGCTCAGAGGTTAAGAGCATTGGCTGCTCTTCCTGAGGGCCTGAGTTCAATTCCTGGCAACCACATGGTAGCTCACAACCATCTATGAGGTCTGGTGCCCTCTATGGCGTGGGTATACATGTAGGCAGAATATTGTATATATAATAAATAAATAAATCTATTTTAAAAAAATTGTGCTCTGACCTCCATACATGACAATGGGGTGCCACCCCTCCCCATCTTATATGTCATGCACACACGCACAATATTTTTTAAAAAGAAAAACAAGATGGAGAAGAGGTTGAAGAACACACCTGGCATTTGATATCTATAGACACCCACCACACACATGTGTGCCCACACACTTAAAAAAGGATTGCCCAGTTTGATTGGGGAACAATACCTTATAAATTAATGGTAGAGCAAAACAGAAACAATATTGCAGGTTAAGGTTTCTTTTTTTTTTTTTGCTGTTTTGTTTTTTGTTTGTTTGTTTGTTTTCGAGACAGGATTTCTCTGTAGCTTTGGAGCCTGTCCTGGAGCTAGCTCTTGTAGACCAGGTTGACCTCGAACTCACAGAGATCTGCCTGCCTCTGCCTCCCGAGTGCATGGGATTAAAGGCATGTGCTACCACTGTGCCCGACCCTGCAGGTTAAGGTTTCTGTTTGTAATAAAAGAATAAATTCTTTTTTGTCCTGTATTAAATCCTTGCAAGTTAAGTCTTCTATGTGTAACTATTCATTAGTTTTGTTTGTTTTATTTGTTTTGTTGTTGTTGTTGTTGTTGTTGACACAGGGTTTGTCTGTGCAACAGCCCTAACTCTCCTGGAACTAGCTCTATAGATCAGGCCAGCCTGGAACTCACAGGGATCTGCCTACCTCGGTCTCCTGAGTGCTGGGATTAGAGGTGTGTGCCACCACCGCCCAGCGTTCCTGTTTCTTAGATCTGATGATGTAAAGCATAAAACATCATTTTCAACCTACACTAAACGCGTAACCCCATTTCCATGATGTATACCCTTACCCTTGGTTCCTTCCCATTCACTGCATTTTTCTAACAATACGTAACTGCCGACTCTCTCGCCCTGTGAACACCTATCTCTTCCATAAAAGGGACTTCAGGGCTGGGCTCTGATCTTTAAAGCTGCCTTTAATCGCAGCACTTTGGAGGCAGAGGCAGGCAGCACTCTGTGAGTTCGAGGCTGCTAGGCTGGTCTATAGAGCGAGTTCCAGGACAGGTACTAAAGCTACAGAGAAACCCTGTCTTGAAAAACAAAAAAACCAAACCAAAACAAAAAACTAAAACAAAACAAAAAAGGGACCTTAAGAGGCTGGCAGGGGCTGTTTTCTCAAATCCTGACTTAGAGTGAGACAGTCAGTTGGCTAGTGCTGGGTGTACTGCAAAACACAGCTTGATTTAATCGAACAATTATGGATTTGATCTTTCCTCCTCGCGATTCTCAGGTTTAGCACTCCGACCTCTGTATGCTAACCTCCATGGTACAAATCATGAACACGTGAACAGTACTTTTTTTTTTTAAAGAAAAACAAATAAGATGGAGAAGAGGTTGAAGAAGACACCCCAACTTCATCCACCATACACATGTGCACACATGTATACACCCTGCACATGTGTACACATGTATATACTCTGCACATGTGTGCATTTGCACATACAATAATGAAAAAATGCATTTAAGAAAGATTGTCCAATTTGAGTTTTAAAATGAATTTTGGCATTCCATGCACACACCTGTGAAACCACCTCTACAGTGAAGATCCTGAACAGGTCGGCCACTGCCAAGCATTTCTTTCTTCAAGACCCTTGGCCTGCTTGGCCTCCCCTGAGTCTCTCCCAGTGACTTATGGCCAGGGTTCCAGGTCAGGAGAGCAGGCATGCAGCCAAGGCTTGCCTAAGCGCTGTCCCCTGGCCAGAGAGTGCTTCAGGGAGCATGAAAGATTTCTCCAGAAGGAATCTCAGGCCCCCTGAACCTTCTGCTCAATTTTGCTATGAACCTTTAACTAAAGAAGAGGAGGAGGAAGAAGAAGAGGACGAATGCCCGTTTGAGAGGAAAGAGAAGCTTGTGTTCAGAAAAGAACACCATAAATATAACAGAAAGACATGTATAAGGACAATTGTGATACACGTGCAAAGCCTAAGACCAGTGTAGGAAGTACAGTTCAGAATCCCAGCACTTGGGAGGCAGAGGCAGGTGGGTCTCTGTGAGTTCGAAGACAGCCTGGTCTACAGAGTGAGTTCCAGGACAGGCTCCAAAGCTACAAAGAAACCCTGTCTCAAAAAAACAAAGCAAAGCAAAATATAAAAACAACAACAACAAAAGAAAGTACACATGGATACCACTCCTCAGACTGGCAAAAATAAAAGGAAAGTATAATCTGATGTTCAGGAGAATGCGGGCAGAGAGGACACTCGCCGTCTGCTGCAGCTGTCAGTCCCACACCCTTGGGAGAGTCATCGGGTCCTCCTGCCAGGTTGGTACTGCCCTGGCTGCTCCTCACCATTTACGACTTGTGTTTGTCCGCTTCACCCCAGAGGCTCTTGGACTCCTGCAATGTACTGGGGCAGGAGACTGGACAACACATTCGCCCATGAAAACAAAGAGCTATAAGCAAGTCTGGCAAAGGCAGCAGGCTGGCCTGGAGTACACAGATAGGAATAATTTATAAAGCCTGAAATCAAGCCATGTAACTTTTCAAGGTCAAATGACTAAGTCGTGGCGTATCATAATGAGATCTGGCACAGAGAAAGAGCCGCCTCAGCTCCACTTACAAGCCAGTTTCAAGGGCAGAGCCGTATTGAATGAGGTTAATGTATTGTAACAGCGCGTTACCCATTGACTCTCATCCAACAGTTCTGGAGGCTGAGAGCCAGGACTCGGGTTCACAGGGCCAGCTGAGCCACCTTGAAGGTCCTGGGGGAGGGCATGACTTCTGGCAGCCTCACTCTAGCTTCATGGGCTTCTCCCTGACCTCACTCCCCACTTTGGTAAGGATTTTAGTCATATTGGATTAGGGCCCAACCTAATGACCAGGTTTCAACTGTGGACCTCTGCAAAGACCCTTTTTCCAAATAAGGTCACCTTCTGAAGCACTGGGGTTGGGACTCTTAATACGCCTCTTTGGAGGGACACAGTTCCGTCCATAACAATAACAACAAAATAGCATCCATGAGCAAAATGTTCAAAGATCCATAGATGTGAGTTCCATGAAGCGTGAGGAATGACAAAGACTAAGTTGAGCTGAGGTGGGGAACGTGACTGGGGCTTCACACGCCTTGAGAGACTTTCTCGCTTTTTTTCTTGTTTTTAGTTTGTGATCCAAGCTCAGGGCTAACTAAACACATGTTCTGTCACTGTGCTACACTCCAGCCCTATTATTCTGGGGTTTTTCGGGCAGGCAATGGGTTTATTTAATAGTCTTTATGACATGTGTGTTGGTTGTGGGGTGTGTGTATGTGTTGTGTGTTCATGTAGAGGTACACAGCTATGCATGCAGATGCCTGTGCATGTGTGTGCATGTGTGCAGAGGTCTCTGTCAGGTGTTCATTGTCCTTAGCAGTTCTCCACCTTATTCTTTAATTTAAAAAAACAAACAAACAAACAAAAAAAACCCCAGAATCTCTAACTAAACCTGGAACTCTCCCATTCGCTAGGCTAGTCAGTTAGTGAACCTGAGGAACCCGTGTCTCCCTTCCCCACCAAGCATTGGGGTTACAGTTCCGCTGGACTCAGTTTTTATGTGAGTGCTAGGGATTGGAATTCTGGTCCTCTTGCTTGCACCGCAGGTACCAACTGAGCCACCTTCCCAGTCCTGTGCATATTTTGTTTATTTATTTGTTTGTTTGTTTGTTTTTTGTTTGTTTTTGATTTTTTTTTTTTGAGATAAGGTTTCTCTGTGCAGTCCTTGCAGTCCTGGAACTCACTTTGTCTCTGCCTCTCAAATGCTGGGATTAAAGGTGTGCGGTGTCACCACCTGACTTTATTTATTTTCTTTTGAGATGGAGTCTCACATACCACAGACTGGCCTCCAACTCCCTATATAACCAAAATGACTCCCGCTGAGTGCTGGGATCACAGGCACATGCCTCTATTCTCAGCTGTTGTTTTTGGTTTTGTTTGTTTTTCGAGACAGGGTTTCTCTGTGTAACAGCCCTGGCTGTCCTAGAACTCCCAGAGAACGGCCTGCTGAGTGCTGGGATTAAAGGTGTGGGCTGCCACCACCAGCCTGCTGTTGCTGTTATTTTTATTTAAGAGGCAATTTATAAGTGCGAACTTTCAAAAACAGAAACCTAAAAAGATTGCGGTGAGTGTGGACAGCATGTTAGAGTCTCCTTTCGGGGGCGGGGTGAAGGAGAGAAGCTGGAGGGAGATGAGGGCTGTCTTCTGGTGAAGACTGTTGACTTCCGAGATATCATCAACGGCTCATGTAGGTTCATACAGCTGGTGTGGATCATTTTGGAGTGGCACTTGTGTCCCCAGATAATCACAGTGTTCCCTCCCCACATGACTGCTGCCTCTGTCTTGAAATCATTATCTGGGTCCTTGGGCGCTGGCCATCCATCAGGTTACACACGGTAGTGAAAACCGCTGTCTTCTCTGTCCCCCTTCCCACTTCCATTTCTTTCACACAGCAAGGCTGAGCCTCACCTGGCCCTCTGGCCGAGCGCAGGCCTCCTGAGTACTCACAAGCTGCCAGGCCGAGTCCTGTTTCCGAGTTGACCCTGGGAGAGCCGCCAGAGTCACTGCCCTAGAGAGAATGTTACGGGCTCTCCTGAGTGTGAGGGCCAGTGGGACATGTCCGTTGTCACTGAGTCTGTGTCCAGACATGTCCCCACTGACCCCACAACTGTTCTGGGACCTGGGGTTTGGTACAGTGAACTGGAAAACTTGTGACCTCAGCTTTTCAGTCCCAGTGGGAATGGACAGAGTTCAATTTCTGCAGCACCTGTCCATCAAGATAAAGGAATACTGCCCCGTATTGTGCCCTGAGACTTCATTTTCTGGTTAAGTTTCATGAAGTTCAAGGGTTGCAGGAGACAGCCTATAAGTCTCTTCCCTTAATAGACATTCTCAATGAGTTAGCAAGGTTTCCTCTGAGCGTACAAAACTAACCGGTGAAGACACAAGTTCCTGTTTTACTTCCCTTAAACTGGAGTTAGTTTGCCAGCACCTGCAGCAAGCAATAGACCAAGTCAAGGAAAAGAAAATCCTGGAAGGAACAGAGAGCTGGGTGACATGTGGCTCTGAAGACAGAACTGGGCCGTTGGGGTGGCATGCAGAGGTACCGCTCCAGAGAGTCTGAAACCCCATCTAAGGATAAGGACAGGACTCCAATAATGGCGTGACAGAAGAATGAGTGTGTCGTCAAAAAAAAAAAAAATCAAGACATTTTAATCAACCTAAATGTTCAGAAATTGAAGACTGGCTTGCTATTGAGTTCATATGATCAGCTACCACGCAGGGTGACCATGGCCATGAAGGCCTTCAGTGTGACCATGGCCGTGAATGGCCTTCAGTGTGACCGTGGCCGTGAAGGGCCTACTGGCCTGCCTAGTGAGTGTGGTGGTCACCCAGGTTTAGTTATTCCAGTCTTTTCACATCACCACCAGGAGAATTCTGTCTGACTGTCTGTCTTTCTGGTCTGGCCTCTATGGATAAAATGAGGGTCAAGGCTAGATTTCCCCAAGGCAAATCTGCTTCTAAAGTCTGCCTTGAAGTCCAGGCTCCTCCCCCAAACTGCTACCTGTTCAAGACCACGCCTACAGGGTAGCCGTGGTCACACTGAAGGCCCTGTAGGCATGGCTCCTAAAGTTAATATAATATCAATATACAGAATAGGATTCAGGTCAAAAATGAAGCTCCTTTTATTTGGGACTGTTGGCAAGTACTGGCTCCAATTCCTTTCTCTGACCTCTGAACCGCCCACCGGTGAGAGAAGACGCAGTGAAGGACAGTCCCTTGTCAGCAGCCCCGCCGTTATCCTTGGAGCTCTTTGTCACGCGGAAAATTGTTCACTCTGTCTGGAAACCTAAAGTCATCCTGTCCTGACTCCCCTCGTCTTCTAGGGCGGAGGAAAAGAGTACACGGATGTTCGGCTAGAGTCTCCCCCTCACCCTATTCCAAACAGTAGCTCAAGACCACGCCTACAGGGTGGGGATTTCTCCTGCTCCCCTTCCATCACCTCATCTCTAGGGGCTGGAAAGTCACCCTGGGGTACCTGGCCCAATAAACCTGGTTTTTAAAATTAGGCTTGAACTGACTTACTGTGTCAGCGGAGAAACCTAATATCGGGGCATGGAAACCTACCGGTAACACCCAATAACAGCCTGGAGAAGGCCTGGTGGACTGTCTTCTGAGAGGTCTTCTGTGTTCCCATCTCCCAGAGGGATGTGCCCCGGTTCTTCCCAGGACCTGGGGGCCAGTGTATGACACCATGCTTAGAACTGAGTGCTCTAGTGTCACTGAAATCTTCGATAATTTGGAGGGAAGGCAAGCCGAACTCTCTGTAACCCAGGCAATCCTCTTGCTTCAGCCTCCTGGGTACTATAGGAGTATGCCACCATGCTGGATTCTTAACTAATTTTTTTTTAAAGATTGCATTAATTTTTTTATGTGCATTGGTTTTTTGCCTGTATGTATATCAATATGAGGATACCAAATCCCCTGGAACTGGAGTTACAGGCATCTGCGAGCTGTCCTGTGGGTGCTGGAAACTGAACCTCGGTCCTCTGGAAGAGCAGCACCCACGTGGCAGCTCACAACTGTCTGTTACTCCAGTTCCAGGAAATCTGACACCTTTAACCCAATGCACATAAAATTAAATTAAGAAGAAAGACTAGGGACACTACAGAAGTTAAAGGCATGAGGGTTTCTCTGTATAGCTCTGGCTGTCCTGAAACTTTCTCTGTAGACCAGACTGGCCTCGAACTCACAGAGATCTGCCTGCCTCTGCTTCCGAAGTGCTTGGATTAAAGGCATGTGCCACCACCACCTGGCTATTTTTTTTTATATATATTAAAACAAAAACCAGGACTGGAGAGATGGCTGTGTTTAAGAGCACTGGTTGTTCTTCCAGAGGTCCTGAGTTCAGTTCCCAGCAAGCACATGGTGGCTCACAACCACTTGTAATGAGATCCAGCACACTCTTTTGGCTTGCAGGGATACATGCAGACAAGACACTGCAAATACATAATAATTTTTTTTTTAATGTAAAGGTCTGTTCTTTAAAAAACAAACAAAACCCCCCCAAATAATAAAAACATAACTCTAGTTTTGTTGGGGATGACAAAGTGGGTCACCCAGGCCATGACAGGAATTATGGCAACCCTATTTCACCAGGCATCTTGCTGTTGAAGGTGCCATGTGATCATCCTAGCCGCCGAACTGATATGTAGCGCTTATGGGACCGATTGCCTTCTCCTAGTGTTTTTGAGAGGTTTCAGCTCTCCGGCATGGCAACATTCACAGTCCTACTGGAAAATCTGAAGAATTCAGGAACACAGGACACCAGGCTGTGGCTGAGTACCAGCCCTCCCCACCCCCACCTCTTCAGCCCCGCCCCTCGGCCCCGCCCTCCACCAGCCTTACTGAGTGGAAGGAGGAACCACTGTTGGCTTTAGCATCCTTGTCAGGTTTTCTGTTCCTCACAACCTTCCTCATTACCAGGGACAAGCGCTTCCTTCTGCTTCCACACCACAGGAGGGGTGGGGTGTCCTTAGGTCCTGAGGAGGCTTACCTTCTCTCCTGCCTTCACTCAGGCCTTTTATTTCTCTGAGTTCCACTCCACCCACAAGTTGCCCTATTTTCAGCTTCTTCCTCCATTCTGACCTCAACTTCCCATTTCCTTTCTCAATTCTCTCTAAGAAAAACCACCTTCTATTCACGCACACTAACCCGGTGACTATCCCCCAACCAACAAACAGCACACCCGGCACACACAGAACACCCCACCAAGCACTCATCACACACCTAAAAAACACCTCTGGCGCTGGGTGCAGACGTGACATTCTGATCTGCTCGGCTTGGAAGATTAATACATTCCACACAACGTTCGTTTCTTTCCTTAATAGTTAATCTAGTTGGGCCTGTCAATCACTCAGCTAAAAGACTCAGGAAAGCCAATTCACAGAAACCAAGTCAGGATGGGAGGAATTATTATCTCCTTAATGAGATAATGTGCTTTCCTTCCTAGAAGCCCCACCCTCTGTTGCTTACAGAGCTCCGTTAAGTCTGCCCATTTGGGGCTGGAGAAACAGCTCGGTGGTTAAGAGCACTGACTACTCTTTTATGGAATCCAGGTTTGAGTCTCAGCATCCACAACCACATCTACAAAGCTTTTAACCGTCTGTAACTCCAGTTTAAGATCTGATGTCCTCTTCTGACCTCCTCGGGCACCTCATATGTACGGCACATGTAATGTAATACATTCATGCAAGCAAAACACTCATACACATTAAATAAAATAAATTTTAAAAAAGTCTGTCCACTTTATAAAAATACCAAGAATGGCATAGCCTTTTCTTTTATTCTCTCTCTCTCTCTCTCTCTCTCTCTCTCTCTCTCTCTCTCTCTCTTCAGAACCATGGCTTCCATTATCTGATGCTCTGGGATTTTCCCCTCTTTTTCTCTGTTGCTCCCCTTCATGTCTTGCTGACCCCCATTGTCAAAGACATGACTTTATTTCTTCACCATCTTCCTGTCTGAAGCAACTGGGGAGATTCACAGCCTGGCTGGTCTGTTGCTTTTCTCTTAAATGCTAATAAAATTGTCTGCAAGCTTCCTTTCAAGTTTGCTTCTAAATTTTTTAATCAAGTATTTGTTTATTTCTAGGCATGGTCTCACTGTTGTCATGACTGCTCTCGAACTCAGAGGTCTGCCTGCCTCTGTCTCTCCAGTGCTGGGATTAAAAGTGTGCTTTGCCATGCCCAGCTCTAAATTCTCTGTAGCTTTGGAGCCTGTCCTGGAACCAACTCTTATATACCAGGCTGGCCTCGAACTCACAGAGATCCGCCTGCCTCAGCCTCCTGAATGCTGGGATTAAAGGCGTGAGCCACCACTGCCTGGCCAGTTCTAAATTCTCTTATTGAGATTAAAAAGCCAAAAAGGTTGTCTTGTTTTCACTGATAATAATAGAACACGCATATACCACACACAACACGTATCACACAACATATGCCAAACGCAGTACTTGTCACACAGCACATATATCATACACACATGACACATATATGCTCCCCCTCTCTCCCCCCATTGGTTTTCATGCTTCCCTGCTCAGTGGGTGCAGAGCTAAGGTCCAGAGCCCTGCTGCGCTTCTGCCCACTTCCACTGCCCATGCCAGACAGTGTTCTTACTCTACATATGATCTCAGAGCACACGAGGTTGACACAGGAACCAGGAGCCTATCCTTCTTCCCAGGGTGTCCAGATGACCTGCCTGACAAGCTAGGGAGAGTATGAGAACAGAGTCTCTCAGGAATTCTCAGTTCCGAATCTGACCTCAGTGGCGGGGCTCTCAGGCCACCAGAGGGCTATTTTAGGACACTCGCCCCAGCTCCACCTCCTCCAGTAGAGCAGGGCTGGCCACAGCACTTGGTATTTGTGGGGATACTGTGCCCTCCTTTTCTCAGGCTCATTCCTGAAGCAACACTGCGCTTGGGCTGGCTAAGGAGCTGTTGGCCCATGGAGCATGTCCTCAAACCCTCCTCAGTGAAGGATAGGTGACAAGTGACAGGTGTCACCGTTCGCCGGGTTAGGGGTTCCACTAGCTTTACCACTAAATGATGTGAGCTCTGCAGGAGCCCCCTAAAAACATGTGCTGATCAAATAGAGATGGGGGGGGGGATGGTTTTCACAGTAGGTGAGGCAGTGGCCTCTTCCTCCATAGGGACTAATTCCTGCCTGCTCAGTGCATAGGTTATGTAACCAGGTCACCCTAGTGACACAAGGGGCCCCCGATGTGTACCAGCAGCTGTGATCCTCAGTTACCCCCACGTGACTCCCCAGTCTCCTGACATGGCCCACACTGTTCTAAACGCTGTCCTGGTTTCCTCTGCTTCTGTCCCGGGCAGCCTTGCTGGGCTGGCAGGGCAATGGAGTAATTAAGGCTTTTTGCTGGGGTGTCAAAAACATTCCCTACTCCACGAGGCCACATCCTCTGAGGGGAATCAGTCTGTAGTCTGCCAGGTCAGTACCTGTGAGTCCAGAGAGAGGACAGGGGATGGGTGCCTCACTTGCAAAGGTACCAGAGTCTTTGAAAGGCACGCTGGAAAGAATCTGAGATGCTGGCTGAGGAGTAGCTTAGAGGACACACACACACACTCCAAGCTGAAACCTGGCCTGTGCCCATGGCCAAGGGATTTAAAGTGGGAAGTCCTTTCCTTGCTGTGAATGTGATTCATGAACTGAGGATCCCGCAGACTAGGTTGTCTGTAGTTGGTGGATGCCTTTCTCAGGGGACTCCCCAGAGTGGGGTTTTGGGAGGGGGGCTCTGAAACATCACATTAAACATACTAAAACATTCTTGCAAACCTCATTATAAACACACACACACACACACACACACACACACACACATTTTTTTAAAAGAATTTTGGGGAAGTGGCTTAGGAAACTGCTTAGCAATAAGTAAGGGATTTTTTTTCTTTGTTTTGTTTTGTTTCTCAAGACAGGGGTTTCACTGTAGCTTTGGAGCCTATCCTGAAACTAGCTCTTGTAGACCAGGCTGGCCTTGAACTCAGAGATCTGCCCACTTCGGCCTCCCAAGTGCTGGAATTAAAGGCGTGCGCCACCACTGCCCAGCTAAGTAAGAAAATTTTGATCAGCTCTGACTTTTCAGTGGCCATGCTATATACTGCATATTCTTAGGAAATGAGGAAGGCCACAAAGAATGTCTAAATGTGATGCCCTTTCCTGAATACTGAATGAATTAACTTACAGGCTAGGCAGAAGATCATTGGTCACTTAGTACCAGGGTGAGGTTGGGCTATTCACACCACAGAAGTGCATAGGCACACCAGTGAGGGTGAGGTTGGGATGTTCACACCACAGAAGCGTGCATGCACACCAGTGAGGGTGAGGTTGGGGTGTTCACACCACAGAAGCGCGCAGGGACACCAGCGAGGGTGAGCTTGGGGTGTTCACACCACAGAAGCGCGCAGGGACACCAGTGAGGCGACAACTCCTTTCTCTCCAACTAGTCAAAGTGGTTTTGCTCTCAAGATCCAAATGTATGGCCACAGATCCAGAGTGTAGGCTCTCAAGAGTCCACTGACGGAGCCCCTAACAGGGATTGTGGTTCCGAAAGAGCCCTGGCCACTGAGCAGGAGGAAGGAATCCTGCAGGAAGAGTGCTGGCCTAGGGACTGTCCCTGCCTCCAGCTTCAGACCTTGTTCCGGAAGAGTCCTAATTTTAGATCAAGGCTTAGTCCCAAGGGCTTAATCTCTGTATATATTTGTATCTGTAGCGTGGCCCCTTTGTTCTAACGCAGCTCTTTATTCTGAGTGTTGTGTTTGTTTTGCTTCTCTTTTCATCTTCTGTTACTGATAGGCCCCCTGGCCAGCAGAACTGAGTACAGCTCACCCAGCAGGTGGACCTGTGGTCTCAGCAAGGTACTGGGCTCTGCTGGACCCTTCCTGTCCCTCAGGCTTTAGGGAGGATGGGGGAGGCCTTGATCTTGAATCCAGACTGTAGGGTCTGTGGGTGGCCAGGCTTTAAAGTGAGAACTCCTTACGATTTGCAAATGTGCCAGCCCAGGACTCTTCCGGAAGCTTTCCTGGCCCCTCAGCAGAGCCTCTCTCTGAGGTCTGGGGCATCAGCCAGGGAAGCGTATAGCATGCATGGTGTGTTCAGTGGTGTGAGCTGTGAACAAGCAGTCAAACCAAATGTTTGATGTCTGGTGAGGGGGTGTGGATAAAAAAAGTTACCAAGACACATGCGGTGCCTGGTGCTGTATGGGTAAAGGCACCCGAATAACCCGGTATGTTTCTTGTAGACTTGTGTGTAAATACAGGTTGAGTAAACACATCACATCCATTGTCAAAGGAGACTACGCTCCTGCTCATCTTGATAAAGCAGACTCATAATGAAAATGGAGTCAGTCAGGATACAAAGCTAACCTAAGCAACGCTGTTACCCCACTCTCAGAGAAACCAAGATGAGAGAGACAAAAGCCTCTGTCCTCAAATTAGTCTCTTCCTCCAATTGGAATGAAAATAGAATTCACACCTTCAATCTCAACATTTGGGAAGCAGAGACAGACAGATCTCCAAGTTCTAGGCCTGCCTGGTCTACAGAGTGAATTCTAGGACAGCCAGGGCTACACAGAGAAACCCTGTCTCAAGAAGAAGAAGAAGAAGAAGAAGAAGAAGAAGAAGAAGAAGAAGAAGAAGAAGAAGAAGAAGAAGAAGAAGAAGAAGAAGAAGAAGAAGAAGAAGAAGAAGAGAAAAGAAAAAAGAAAATTCCAATGAAAACCACTGATTGTGCAACTAATATGTTAATAACTGTAGTAAAGGAGAAAAGAAAGGGAAGTTCCCCACTTGAATCTTCTCCAAGCTGATCTCCAGTTCCGCTCTTATTTGAAGCAACTGTTTCTCTGTGCTGCTTTGGAGCCTGTCCTGAAACTCCCTCTGTAGTCTCTTTAGTTCAGGCTGACCTCGAACTCACAGAGATCCTCCTGCCTCTGCCTCCCCAGTGCTAGATTAAAGGCCTGTTCCTTTATTTTATAAAGTCACCCTCATTCACTCCTGACCACGGGAGCTACAATGTCAATGGAACAAAGCATGACTGGACCTAGGACTGAAAGTGAAGCCTACGAATGTCTTTAAAGTCAAATACAGTTTTATTCTTCTTTTCCCTCTTTTTATTTTTAACTTTATTCTTTGGCATCACACATAGTAGTTACCTCTGAGAAAAACAGTCCATAGGGGATAAAATTTAAGCTAAGACTTTTCACACACAAAATAAGAAACTCTAGGATTATCTGTCAGTTCTTTCTTTTTGTTTTTCTTTTCTTTTCTTTTTTTAAGGAAGTTTGTTTGCTGAAGTAAAGCCTTATTGACCTTTTTTTGAGATGAGGTATTACTAAAATATCCAGGCAGGTCTTAAAAATCCTGGGCTGAGCCTAGTATGGTGGCACACATGCCTTTAATCCTAGAACTCTGGAGCTGAGGTAGGTGAAGCTCTGTGAGTTTGAGGTCAGCCTGGTCTACACAGTAAGTTCCAGGACAGCCAAGGATACACAGAGAAATCTTGTCTTGAAAAAAGCAAAACAACAACAAAAAAACAAAAACAAAAAAGAAAGAAAGAAAGAAAGAAAAAAGAGCGAGAAAAAGAAGGAACTAAAGAAAGGAAGAGAATCCTGGCTGGAGGGTCCTTGTTCCAATGGATGTTGACTCATTTTTAATCTGAATAATCCTTGGAGTTTGGAGAAGGGATTGGGGTGTGCTACCACTTAAAGGCAGAGCCACTGTTTAACTTCCTGCTTTTCTGCTACCTCCTGAGTAAATTGAGCACAGTAAAAATAGCGACAGGAGGGACTTTCAAAGAAATAATTGGCCTGATAGGATATATATAGGCTAGTTATAATTAGAGTCTTGCGCTGCCACAGCCAAGGCTGGTCTCAGGCTTGCTGCACAGTCAGGTGCCTTTGAGCTCGGATCCTCTTACTTTCACCCTCCAAGTGCTGGGGTCACCAGCATGTACCTCCATGCCCTGTTTAGTATTTTGTTCTTGAGACAGGGTCTCACTGTAGCCTTGGCTGGCCGGGAACTCAAAAATCTGCCTGCCTCTGCCCCCAAATGCTAGAATTAGAGGTGTGTTCCACTGCACCTAGCAGGATTTTGTCCTTGAAAGCAACTCAGTGTCTATAAAGAGGAGCTCTAAAAGAAATCATTGCCCTTCCCGAAGCCTGTAGGAAAAAGAACAAACAGGACTGCCTTGAGTTTTCCAGGAGTGGATCCCACTGGGCTAACATCCTTGGCTCCCAGGAGAATGGGGAGCGGGAAAGATTTGTGTCTTACATACTCAGGGTCTGTGCTGCATATAATGAGAATTCACCATATTTCCTAAACCAAGTTTCTCATTTTACAGATGCAAGGAACAATGAGATTAGGGAATACTGAGAAACAGGCTGTCAGGGGTCGAGGGTACAGCTCAGCTGGAGAGAAGGATTTACCTTGCACAAGGTCTTGGGTTTGACCCTCACTAGTAAACTTTCCTGAGAATGTCAGGATTCAGCCACCACCGACAAACCCCACCAGTCTGCAACAGGACCGAGAGCAGCCGTGCCGCACAGCGGGATGTTACAGTGTGAGTCAGGATAGCAAGTTCTGTCATCCACATCCTACATCTGAAGCACAAGGTGCAACAGTGGCCAAAGGCCTTGGCACGCACCTGTAATCCGAGCCCTCAGGAGGCAGAGGCAGGCGGATCTCTCTGAGTCAGAGGCCAGCCTGGGCTACAGAGTGAGACTCTAAGAAAGGGAAGGGAAGATGGGGAGAGAAAAGGAAGCAGGGAGCTGAGTGATCTAGTCCAAACTCATGTCGTCTGGCAAACTCTTAACCGCAGTATCCCTGAGTTCCCTTCTGCCCTGTCCTCCTTCGTGTCCCCCTCCCCCCAATAAATAATATCCTTGTTAAAGGAAAAAAAAAAACTGGGCACAGAAAACTTTTTAGTTTGCTTTCGAGTGCTGTGATGCATACTATGACCAAAGCAATTTGAGGCAGGAAGTGTTGATTTGACCTTACAGGTTGTTATAGTTCAGCAGGGAAGGAAGTCAGGGCAGGAACTCAAGGCAGGAACCTGGCGACAGGAGCTGATGCCAAAGCCATGGAGAAACGCTGCTTACGGGCATACTCGTCATTGCTTCTCAGCCTGTTTTCTTACAGCCCCAGGGTGACAGCACCCACAGGGAGCTGGGCCCTCCCACACTCATCGTTAATCAAGAAAATGCCCCATAGACGTGCCTACAGACAATATGATGAAGGCAACCCTTCAGTTAAGGTTCCTGCTCTCCAGATGACCCTAGTTTATGTCAAGCTGACAAAACAAAACAAACAAGCGAACAAACAAAAAGCCCAAAACTACCCTGCACGGGGACTCAAGGGAGACAAGAGTGTTGAGCTGGAGGTAGGGGCTGAGCGATGAGACCCTGAACGGAGAATCGTGGAGGGAGGCCTGAAGCCCGCAGTAGAGGAGGCAAGGGAGGAGTCTTAGCTCTGCTAATGCCTCGGGACTTCTGGCTTCCAACACTATGAGAGAGCGGATTTTTCTTGTCTTAGGCCATGCGTCTTGTGGCAACGCATTTGAAAGCTCAGGAAAGCTAATTTGGCTGAGTTGCTCCATAGGTGCTTAGGCAATCAGAGCCAGGAATAATAATTACTGTCAACGTGTCATGTGCACCCGGTAATGGGCTGAAGGATTTTATCTTTGACCCTGATGTATTTTATGATCCTCTTAGATAATAATGGAGCCTGCCTGTCAAATTAGTGAATTATGTAAAACCCAGAGAGGTTAGTAATGAAGTCGGAATCTATGCCAAAACACCTTGAACTGCAAAAGTGAACTAAGCTTTGAAGGTTGCAGCTGAGCCAGAGCAAAGTCCTTTATTTAGGTTCAGAGAACCAATTGCCTGCTTGCGGGAGGAAGACTTGTAACCCTGGTGACAGCTCACACGACAAAGGCACTCACTGCCTGGATGCTGAGTGGATGTATTGTTGTCATGGAGAAGGCAGAGCTTCGTGGTCCCCGAGACAGAAAATTGGTATCGCGTGGGCCTCTGAGCTGGTCAGGCCACATCTGGAGCTCCCTTCAGCTCTGAATTCCACACATCCAAAACGCCAGGCAAGAAAGTGAGGTGTCCATAATGGTAGTGCAAGGGGCAATCAGGGCACTGAGGTTACTTTCCCTGGAAAGGGGAAGTTGTGGGAAGGTAGGACATAGTTGAACACAGAGTGCCTTTTTGTTTTGTTGTGTTTTGAGACAGTATCTCACTGTGTAGCTCTGGCTATCCTGGAACTCACTATGCAGACCAACCTGGTCTTGAACTCAGAGATCTGCCTGTCTCTGCCTCCCAGGTGCTGGGATTAAAGGTATATGTCATTATGCCCTCCTCTGCATGCTATGAATACCATTGGTTAATAAAGAAGCTGTTTGGGGCCTGATAGGGTAGAGATGAGCTAGGTGGGGAAAACTAAACTAAATGCTTGGAGAAAGAAAGCAGAGTCAGGGAGAAGCCATGTAGCCCTGCCGGAGCCAGACGCCGGAACTTTATCCAGTAAGCCATAGCCTTGTGGGAATACACAGAATAATGGAGATGGGTTGATTTAAGATACAAGTTAGCCAAAAAAATACGCTTAAGCTATTGGCCAAACAGTATTGCAAATAATATGGTTTCTGTGTGATTATTTCGGGGTTGAGCAGCCGGGAACAAACAAACAGCCCTCGTACTACCATGCCCAGCCTGATGGTTTTCGTGAAGCAGTGGGGAAAGACCAATGGTGTAATGCTCAGGAGGGTTCAGTGGGTCCAGGGTGGGCACACAACTCAGAGTTAGTCAGTCAGAGCTACAGCGTTGTGTTCCTTATGGCTGTAGCAGTCTGTTCAAAAATAGTGTATTTGAGATCCAAACTAGATCAACTATTGTCCATTGCAAGCATCTGGATGTACCTAACAGGAAGGCAGTCTTCCACTGCAGGCTTCAGAGGGCAGCTGGCTGCAGTGGAAGGACCTCATCTGAGCTGAGCAGGAATTCACATAGGAGATGGAGACAAGAGATGGAGACAGAAGCATCCTCCTGGCGCTGTGTGCACATCTGGATCAAGCCATGCCTGTGATTTTTGATGTGACACTCATCAATTTCCTTCCCTGCTTTCACCAGTTATGTCTTCACTGCTTGCTCTTAGATGTCCGAGTGCATCACGCCCACCTGCAAAGGAAACAACCTGCCCCATGAGGAGTCACAGTCAATGTTTACGGCACAACTTCTAAGTACGGAAATTATGGTGAATATTAAGTTATTTTTAGTGTGTGTGTGCTGGCAGCTCTGCATGTGCTCCCCGTATGTGCAGTGCTCCCCGTATGTGCAGTGCTCCCCGTATGTACAGTGCTCCCCGTATGCGCAGTGCTCCCCCTATGTGCAGTGCTCCCCCTATGTGCAGTGCTCCCCCTGTGTGCAGTGCTTCCAGAAGCCAGAAGAAGAGCACACTGGGTTCACTGGAGCTGGAGTTACAGGAGGTTTGGAGTTGCCCAATGTGGGTGATGAGAACGAAGCGTTACTGACTTTTTGCTCTGGATGACTGGATCTGGCGTTTGACTTTACCTGTCCCCACTACACAGAACACGTCCTGTCTCTGCTCTATCTTACCTTAGTTATGTTGTAGTTTTGTTGAGATCAGTATTCACTGTTCATGCTTTAGAGCAGTGTTCTCAACCGTTAGGTTGTGGCTCCTTGGGGGTCGTCACAGGTCAGACATCCTGCATGTCTGCTGTAGGGCCCATAGGTCTACCCCTGCTCCTGGGGTTCATCTTGAGGACAGTTTCTGGCCAGCTAGCTAAAGCATCCTGTTTGTTCCTGGGCTCCCTCTTCCTCTCCTGGTGGTTAGCTACAGGACCATTGTTGACTCCACCTTGGGTGTGGTAATTTCCCACCTGCCTGGGGGGTATTCCATTGTGCAGCAGCTAGGTATATAAGGTTTTTCCTAAATTTGAATAAAGGGCATTCGGCTGATCTCCTTTTGAATGACCCGGGTCTCTTGTGTGTTCTTTCAATCTCCAGGTTCTTGCCTGGTTCGTGTACGTTACAGTGCCTCACGAACTGTACCGAGAGTAATGCAGGCGCAGGCGTTACAGTTGGAGGTCCATCAGCGAGATTAGGAGTTACAGTCTGCTATTTAAATTACAACTCATAAAAGTAGTAAAGTTACAGTTATGAAGTAGCAATGAAATAATTTTATGGTTGGGAGTCACCATGAGTAACTGTATTAAAGGGTCTCGACGTTAGGAAGGTTGAGAACCATAGCTTTAGAGCATCCCAGAAAGAATGACTCTCCCACATGATGTTTTCCTATAGTTAATATCTGTCTTACTTTTCTTGCTTATTAGTGTTCTTTAGGGGGTGGGATTTCGAGACAAGGTTTCCCTGTGTAACAGTCCTGGTTGTCCTGGAACTCAGTTTGTAGACCAGGCTGGCCTTGAACTCAGAGCTTCTTCCAATGATGGGCAACAATGTGGACCTGTAAGGGAAATAAACCCTTGCCTTTCCAACTTGCTTTTTGGTCATGGTGTTTCATCATAGCAACAGAAACACCCTAGCGAAGACACCCAGCGCGCACAGGGACCCAGGTTACATCCTCAGCACAGGGACCCAGGTTACATCCTCAGCACAGGGACCCAGGTTACATCCTCAGCACAGCAAGAGAGCAACAAGGAAGCAAGGTGGTTTGTTTTTGTTTTTTTACAGAATGCTTCACACTCACACACAGGCATTGGATGCTGTTTTTCTTTCACAGAGATCCATCAGTCTCTACCTCCCCGGTGCTGGAATTGAAGGCATCTACGCCATGCCCACGCCCTGAGCCTCCCTTTTACAAACTTTCTGAAGCCTTTCAGAGCCTCTCTTTGTCCACACGAGCCACCTCAGTAGATCTGGAGAATAAGCCATGGTATCCAAAGAGCTCCAAGACCCATGGTCGAGTCACGTATATTTGAGGAACTGCTAGTTTAAGACAAGTCCAGGATTTATATATCAAGGCACTGTCTAAATTTTTAAAAAAAGTAAATAAAAAGAACAATGTATTCTCACACATTCATTTTTTTTCTTTTACAGGAAGCTATAATGTACTCTATAAAAATGACATCATTAACCAAGAGAAGAAATGGGACCCAAACACCAAGAGCCAATAAAAGGTTGAGTATTGTGAAGCTGGAGCAGAAGAAAAGGTTCGTCTCACTGCCTCTCAGAGTCGTAGCAGGGCAGACTCTCCCGCTGAATTCCCTGTTGAATCGTCTGTCTCTAATCCTCACTAGTGGTTAGTTAAGTATGTTTGTCCGATGAGCCAGACTACTAGTTCTTAGCTAAAGTCATCTATTTGTTCTGTGAGCTAACCCACACTGAAGTAGAGGGTACAACCCAAGGAGAAAAAGTACCAAGAGGCTTGGACAAGTCAGCCAGGGCACATAGTGAGCTGAGGTGCTTATTAGCATATCAAGGAAGATGCTGGCCTATTACAGAGTCCTGGCTCTTCTCAGGACCTCTTAGCTCCACCCCCTATCCTTCCCTTCCCTTCTGTTTCCCTAACCTCTCTTTCCTGTATAATCCAGCCCTTTCAGCTGTGCGCTCCCTTGGTCTCCTGGTCCTCATTCTCTTGGTTCTTCTCCCTCTCCTGGTCCCCTCTCTTATCCCTCTCTCTTCTTCCCTCGCTGCTCCCAACCCTCTCTCATGGCCCCGTTTATTAAGCTGCCCGTGTTCAGTTTGGACTCTTCCTGATGCCTCTACCTGTTCCCCAGCTTATGTCTACACTAGAAACCATCTCCTCCGCCTTACCTAGGAGCAGTCATGTCCTCATCGTCATTCAGAGACCACAGACAGTAACCCATCTGCCAACAGCAGTTAGATGGGCTGTCCAAGCACATGTGTTGGCGAGAGTTGGGTACTGGCTGTCACAGCTGTACACAAGAAGACATGCCACCCTCTGCCTGAGGAGGGTGACAAGCATCTGTCCCTAGAGGAAGGGACTTTGGAATACCCAGGACTGTAGAAACACTGTTTATAGGAACCGAAAGGTAGAAACAACTCAAAATGTGGTAGAGGATGGAATAGCATTAAGCTATAATAAACACAATTCTGGTGCATACTGCAACACGTATGACCTTTGGAACTGTGCTGAGAGAAGTAACCTAGGTACAAAGAACGAATATTGTTATGATCTCACTAGTGTGGATCACACAGGCAAATCCATAGAGGACGAAAAGAGAATAGAGGTTAGCAGGAATGGGGGAGGATTTCAGAAGTTTGGAAATAGGAATGATTGCCCATTTAACATGAATGGACTGATTGTTATGGAATTGTATACATCATAAAAATGTTAGACTAAGACGGGTGGTGGTGACGCACGCCTTCAATCCCAGCATTCAGGGAGGCAGAGGCAGGAGGATCTCTGTGAGTTTGAGGCCAGCCTGGTCTACGGAGTGAGGTCCAGGACAGTCAGAGATACACAGAGAAACCCTGTCTCAAAAAACCATTAAAAAAAACCATTAGATTATGGTTGGGGGATATAGTTGAGAGGTAGCAAGTTAGTTTAACATGTGCAAAACCCTAACAATAACAAAAAGAAGAAAGAAGATGTCGAAAGATGAGGAGGTTGCAATGTAGAGGCCAGCAAGAGCAATCACAAAAATTAAAAGTTGCCTGTGGGACCCAGTGAGATGGACCAGTGGGTAAAGGCACTTGCTGCTGAGGCTGAAGACCTGAGTTAGATCCTAGGGACCCACATGATGGAAAGAGAGAACCAACTTCTATAAGCTGTCCTCTGACCTCCACACATGCATACACACACGCACACACACAACCAACACATAAGATATAATGGAAAATTTCAATTTATTTATTTTTATTTTTATGTATGTCAGTGTGTTGCTTGCATGTGTGTGTCTTGACCAGGCCTGGTGCCTCAAAGGCTAGAAGAGGGTGTCAAATGCCCTGGAACTAGATTACAGATGGTTGTGAGCCACCATGTTGGTGCTGGGAACTGAACCCTGGTCCTCTGCAAGAGCACTCAGTGCTCTTAGCCACTGAGCCATGTCTCCAGGCCCATTGCCCATTGAAAAACCCTTTTGTTGCTTTGTTTTGTTGTTGGTTTTTTTGAGACAGGGTTTCACTGTGTAGCCCTGGGTATCCTGGAACTTACTCTGTAGAACAGGCTGGTCACCAACTCAGAGATTCGCCTACCTCTGTCTCCTGAGTACTGGGATTGAAGGTGTGTGTCACCACCACCTGGCTTAAAAACGAAAGAAAGAAAGAAAGAAAGAAAGAAAGAAAGAAAGAAAGAAAGAAAGAAAGAAAGGAAGGGAGGGAGGAAGGAAAAGAAAAGAAAGGAAAAGAAAAGAAAAAAAGGAAAAGAAAAGAAAAAAAAGACAATAAGAGTAAATCTTTTTTAAAAAATTTATTTTACACAGGGTTTCTCTGTGTAACAGTCCTAACTGTCCTGTCACTCTGTAGACCAGGCTGGCCTCAAATTCACAGAGATCCACCTGCCTCTGCTTCCAAAGTGCTGGGATCAAAGGCATGTGCCACTACTGCCCAGCCAGCATACAATAGTAAATCTTACGTGTATATTTTACCACAGAGAAAAAGTGTTAATTTTAGAAAATAAAGAAACGGGCAACTACATGAAGAAGCTTTGGGTTAAAATTCATTTTCTTTTCTTTTTGTTTTGAGGCCCTGGTCTTGCTATGTAGTCTAGCCTGGCCTGAGGGCTGAGTAGAGATCGTAATGGACCCACTGGTAGGCTGGCTCTCAACCAAAGCAGAAGCGGTACAGAAGCTAGAATCAGGGAAAACTCGGTAGGCACTGAGAAAGGCAGGCTGGAGCGTGGAGAATGAGGCCGTATGATAGATAAAGGGAAAAGTCAGATCCAGAGGGACTGTCCGACCTTCAGAAGGAGAGGTCACAGGCCAGGGACAGGAAGGGAGAGAGGACGGGGCCAGGCTTGTGTTGCTAAGTGGAAGCAGAGAGGCGGAGAGCACAGTGGGAAGCTGCGGCAGAGGTCCAGGTGAGTTCCGGGGGCCCGATCTGGGGAAAGGGCTGTAAGGGAAGAGACGGATAGGCAATAAGTAACCCCGACCAACAAGGGCATTTGTAAGATGGCTCAGGGTAAATGAGAGGGCAGAAGGACCAATCACGATAGTGAGATAAGCGCTCCATTGACTGATTCCTGTTGGCTGGCGAGTGCTTGGTCAGCAGGCAGAATTGGGCAGTTATCTTGGGAGCCTGGGAGCTAAGGTGACGGGGAGATGCTGACAACCACTTCAGGTCCGAGAGGTTCATCTCTGCACCGTGTGCTATTTCCCCATGCCGCTTTCTCTGTGTCTGCAGCCATGGCTCCGCCTCAGAGTCCTCCAAGGGCATCTCGAATCTTCCCTTGGACTTACTCCAGCGGCCTCTTCCAGAGCCGGGCCTGTCCTTACCCTTCTGAAGTTCACGAAGACCTAAGACCTTGACCTAACCTTGCCACATCCCTGCAGTCTTGGCCCTCTCCTTTCTACGTGGCCACAGGGCAAATGAACCTCTTCTCATTCTTCATTTACACAGAGGAGATGGAATATCTGCTCCCCGCAGTCCCTGCCAGCATCAGCTTGCAGGCATTCTGCCAGGCTCCCTCAGGCTCCCGCAGGCTGCAGGCTGTTTCTGTAGCAAGTATTTCACTTTCCTGGGGGTGGTCCACTTTCCTCCTCTCCTCTGCCTGAGCCTGCCCCCAGGGCCAGCTGCACTTTGATAAGCTCTGGTCTTCATCTTAATTCTGCAAACCCATTGTGAGGTTTGGTCTTGTTCCAAATAAGCACTTAGATGCTGGGGCCACTGGGTCCTAGCCTAAAACCTTCCCGGCATACCGTGAATCATTGACTGGAGGGTCTTCGAGGACTCATGTGGTCTCTGTTCTCCTTGGAGCAGAAGTTCATCTGCTATCACCTTCAAGTGAGGTCCAGGGGGAAGCTTCACACCTTTAGGGGAAGGAGCCCATCCTGCATGATGTACCCCTTTCCCCATCTAGCCCAAATCCTCCAGGGATTCCCAAATGGGAACAGAGATGGATGTCTCCGAGGGTTTCTGGATGGAGGAAGCAAACCTGGCCTGTCTCTTTCACATTCCTCAGAGATACTTCCAGGAGGAATGGCAACTCATTCCCTTTACCTCTGGCCTCCTTGGCGACCCCTTCCCTGCAGCCCACACCTTGGACCAGAGCTGTGGTTGCTCTTGGCATCCAGAGGCCCTGGGGTGTTATGTAACAGGACTTGGCCAGACATTCTGGTTCGGCAGGTACAGCCTACAAGTTAAAAACTGTTCTAAAATGCAGCCCGGCTGCCTAAACACACACGGTGGCGAGGAGGCTTTGGGGCAAAGGCCACAGTCAGCAGAGCTTGAGTCTGCCACAGGGCCTTTGGGCTCAGAGATCTGACTCCGGGAGAGACAGCAAACTCAGTTATTTCTGTTTTCTGCTGCCCTCTTCCCACACACCTGCTGCCCAGAAGTGGGTTTGGCGACCTCCCCGCCTCTCAGCTGTGCTCTCTAGAATCAACTGTGTCCCTCTGTTGATCTTTAGCTGCTGGGTTCCGTCTCTCAGTGTCAGTTGGCTCCACCCTCCGCTCTGCACCCTGTCACCTACGCCTGTGCAGTGTCTCTTTCCTGTTTTGCTGCTGTTTTCTGCTCATGCTTTAGCCACATCCACCCTCCAATTTCATTCCTCTTCCTTCTCCTCTTCCTTCTTTTCCTGCTCGGCCTCTTTACCTTCGCTAAGCAAACCCTGTCTTGCTTCAAGCCTCCAGTGGAGGGAGACAGCCAATAGCCCCTCCATGGGCCCTAAGCTCTGTCTCAAGTGGGACAATAATATCCATGTGCTTCTGCCTCATAACACACTTCCGTCCACAGGAATAGGAGATGGAGACTTCACATGCCCCCTCCCTCACATGCAGGGTCTCTGTGCAGCCAAGGCCAGTCTGGAGCGCCTCAAAAATGATTTAAACTCATTGCTCCTCCTGCCTCACCCTCCCGAGCGCTGGGGTCACAGGATTGGGTTCCCACCTGCACCGTTTTTTTTTCTCTCTCTCTTATTTATAATAACTGCTGGCCATTGTGGTTGGACCTGGGATTTATAAAGAAGAACTAGGAACTGGGTAGGTGGTAAGCCACTTGCTATGTAAATATGTGGACCTGATTTCAGGTCCCCAATACCCATGTAAACGACCGGAGGGGCACAGCTGCCCGCCTGCAATCCCAGTCCTTGGGAGGTGGAGATACGATTCCTGGGGCAAGCTTACAGGCTGGACTCGTAAACCCCTGAGCTCTGAGTTCATGGGAGAGGCCCTGCCTCACTATGTAGGTAGAGAAAGCTGGAAAGACGGGTTAGCCAGTAAAGGCACTTGCTGTCAACCCTGAAGACCTGAATTTGATCCCTGGGACTCAACAGAATGGAAGGAAAGAATCAACCCCTGCAAGACGCCTTTCTCTTCTCTGCGCCCTGAGTCAGGCTTGTGTTTCCCCATCACACACATACATAAGTAAACGCAGTAATCATAATTTAAAAAAGCATAAGACAGAAAGTGATTGCGGATACCTCAACCTCTCTCTCTCACACACACATGCACACACACACACACTTCCACACTCATGCACATGGACGTGCACACAACACACACCTTCCTCCCCCTAAAAAAGAGGGAAAAACAAAACCAGAACAAAGAAGCCTGCAGAGAGGCCCCTACAGAATCTTGTGGGCTCACAACAGAGGAACTGTCAGACCTTCAGAGTGGAACCTGGGGAGGTGGGTGGGAGGTCTGGCTTCTCCGTGGCTGTGGTGCGGTGTGAGGGAGGGAGGGAGGAAGGCGCTGGATGCTGTGGGGAAGGTGAGGATGTAGCAAGGCTCTGGAAAGGCTGGGGTAAGGAGACAGGGAGGCCTTAGCATTCCTCCTGCTTCTTGCCTGGCTCTGCCCACACACAGCTGTTCCCAGCCTGGGCAGTAATAAAAAAGAACCACACAGGAAATACAGTAGCTGTGCCCATGTATGCATCATGGCAGGCTTCCCTCAGACAGGGATTTCATAACAGCTTCCTCACACACCTGCCTTGTTGGCTGTCCGCAGAATCCCCAAAAACAGTCCTGGGTTTTCTGTTTTGTTCATGGTATGTGTGCACACGCACACACACAAATCAATACATACAGGATGGGTATAATTTCTTTAATATTGGTGAGGTGTTCTGACGTTTGGACATCTGGACATTTTGCTCATCAAAAATGACTAGTGGTAACCGGTAGGGTAGTGATGGTGCACGCCTTTAATCCCAGCACTCAGGAGGCAGAGGCAAGCGGATCTTTGTGCGTTCAAAGCCTGTCTGGTCTACAAATTGAGTTCCAGGACAGCCAGGGCTACATAGAAAAACCCTGTCTCAGAAAAGAAGAAAAGAAGGAAGGAAGGAAGGAAGGAAGGAAGGAAGGAAGGAAGGAGAAAGGAAGAAGGAACTAGTTAAAAAACTAAAACAAAACTAATACTTCCAACCCTAAAGATTTTTGCATACATATTTTTTAATTTGGTTGGGCTTTTTTTAGATTTTGAAACTTTTATATGTATGAATGTTTTGTTTACATGTATGCATATGCATCACCTGCAAACCTTGAGCTCCCAGAGGCCAGAAGAGGGGGTTGGATCACCTCCCTCCCTCCGACCTGAAGGAACATGTGGCTGTGAGTCACCATGTGGGTGCTGGGACACTCTGTAAGAGCAGTGAGTGCTTTAAGCCATTGAGACATCTCTCCTGCCTGGTGTACTTAGTTTTAAAATTCAAAGTGTCCTTTAGGGATGACAAGATAGCATGCAGCAATTCTTTCTTCCCACTTCAGTACCTCTTCTACTGACTTCAAAGCTAGAATGAATGTTAGTCATTTTCACCTGTATCTGAACTAGAGGGGTGACTCAGCCAGGCATGGTGGTGCACATCTTTAATCCCAGCACTTGAGAGGCAGACGCAGGCGGATCTCTGTGAGTTCGAGACCAGCCTGCTCTACAGAGTGAGTTTCAGGACAGCCAGGGCTACACAGAGAAATCCTGTCTCAAAAAAAAAAAAAATCAAAACGAAAAGAATCAGAAACTGCTGAGGAGAACAGTGAACACTACATGTGATCTTGAAGCACCCTCCTGTCACGCTCTGAGTCACGCTCCACACCAAGGAAGGATTTGGTCACTAGCAGCAGCAAAATGAACGCATAGGATATAGAATGAGATGAGTGTGAAGGAGGCGGTAAGGTTGCAGGCCAACCGCACCCTGACTGACAGGCCCGCTGCCTTGGGACAAATAATAAAAATGTGCCCCATACAGCCTTCCACCAGCCTCCAGACATCTTAACCATTCAGCACCCTCTCCCCAGTCATCCCCAATTTGTTGGATGTTTTGTTCAAGGCTGGGTTTTTACCAGCAAATTTGAGAGATCAAGTCGAGTTTTCTGTAGACTTTCCAGTCAGCATCCTAACTGGTAAGATTTTAAAGGAACACACGTGGTCGCCTTCTTGCTTTGTTTTTTGAGACAGGGTCTCTCTGTTTTGTACCTCTGCCTGTCCTGGAACTCTGGTTGGCCTGGAACTCACAGAAAACCACCCTCTTCTGCTTCCCTAGTGCTGGCATTAAAATTCTTTTAAAGGAGAAGTCAGGAAGAGGGTTGAAATTATTTGAAGCCATATAGAAAATATACCCTCACACCATTCCCTTCCTCTCCTGAAGGCAGGCGCCCCGGGACCCTTGTTCCTCCTTCCCTGCTCATACCCAGGAGGAACTGGGAAGGAGGTCAACACTATGGTCAGCCACAAGCAGGTCCTGGTGCCAATACTGAAGAAACAGCCAGGCCTAGGACCCCTTTCTTATCCCACCTCCCAGCAAAGCCCTTTGAAACTTTATCTCCTTCTTGCTCTCATCAGGACTCAACCAATTGGAGTTGGCCACATTTTCTGGATTTGAGAGATGGGAAACTCCCCTGGGTGTCACAGTAGACAGATTGTGGGTTTGATGATGTGGGATTCCCTTCTGTATGCTGTGAATATGCTTTATTGCCATTGGTTAATAAAGAAGCTGCTTTCGGCCAATGTCTTAACAGAGTCAAGGCAGGTGGAAAATCCGAACAGAGATGTAGAGAGAGAGTAGGTGGAGCCAAGGAGACGCCATGTAGCTGCCGAAGGAGAAAGACACAAGCTGCCAGCCAGAACCTTACTGGTAGGCTGCAACCTCATGGTGATTCACAGATTAATAGAAATGGGTTAACTTAAGATGTAAGAGTCATCTAGAAATATGTATAAGCTATTGGCCAAACGGTATTGTAATTAATATAGTCTTGTGTTATTCGGGTCTCCAACTACAGTTTGAGAGCTGGCAAACTACCCTGGGTCACACAGTAGGTATTCTTCAAAGCCAGGTCTCTACTCTTTGCCTCTCTGCCCACTGCTGTGCTGGGTTCTCTAGACAACTCTGCCTTGCGCCTTACTGTGCAGAAGAACACACTCCTTAACCTCTCTGGTCTCCTATTCACTCTTAGGGGACAAGGCTGGAGTTCCGTGGAAGAACTCAGCTGTCTGGGTCTGTAGCTAATCCTCATGGTCTAACAATGTAGAGGGTGGTAGAGCATCACCTCTATGGATTTGTCTCTCCCCGTCGGTCTACCATCCCTTCTCTCATCCACTCCAGGATGCTCTGGAGCGCTGATCTTCCTTCAGCCTCCCATGTACTGGAACTACAGGCATGTACCACCACACCCATTGTAGGGACTCGCTGTTTTCTTCAAGGTGGTCTTGAGCTCTTAGATCCTCCTAGCTCAGGCTTCTGAATGCTGGAATTACAAGCATGTGCTGCCATCACACCTAGCTGTGATCACACTTTTTCCTTCTCTCTTTTTGGGACAGGGTTTCTCTGTCTGGAGAAACTGGAGCTGGCCTGAAGTTCTCTTTGTAGATTCAGCTGGCCTCAAATTCAGAGACCGGCCTGCCTCTGCTTCCAGAGTTCTGGGATGAAAGGTGGGCACCACTACACCCAGATGAAGGTTTATTTATCTATGTATTTTACGTATATGAGTGCTTCGCTTGCTTGTTTGTCTGCAAAAACCACAGGAAGGCATCAGAGCCCATCATGGACCAGAAGGTGGTGACCCACGAATTGAAATCTTGATCTTTGGAAGAGAGCAGTGTTCTTAACTGCTGAGGCATCTCTCCAGCTCCTCTTTTTTCTTCTCTTTTCTCTTTCCTTTTTGTTCCAAATGCAGTCTCATAACCCCGTGCTGGGATGACAGGCATGTACCACCATGCCCAGCCCTTTCTTTCACGTCAGTACAAACCTGCTGAGCTGTCTCCATGTGCCAAGTTCTGCACTACCTCTGGGGAGAGGTATAACACAACAAAGCCTTTCGGCAGTTAGCCAAGAAGCTCACAACTGGGTCAAAGTGCTGAGAATAAGTGTCAGTGGAGTGCCCAGCCACAGACGTGACACCTACCACGGCCCCCGGAGTGCTCAGTCACACACGTGACACCTACCACAGCCCGTGGAGTGCTCAGCCACAGACGTGACACCTACAATAGCCCCTTTCCCCAAGGCTCTGAGGCCATTGAGGAAGAGGCGCCAGAAAGACTGTAAGAGTCAGACTTTAGGGAGAACCAGACTGAAGTAGCGTTCTCAGGACACGACCAGATGCTGCACTGGTGAGCTCTCCGTCCACATTCCAGCACAGAGAAGGGAGAGGCTTATGAGCTGAACTTCTACCCCTCGCTGAAAAGCAAATGACAGTGGATGGCTTCTAGGCAGGGAGAATCAGTTTTCTTTAAGGGTGTGGCCCTTGTAGGTCTGTTCCGGTGGCTGGCCCCACGCCCATATGTATATGAACAACATAAAATGGACTTGGGTGAAAGGAGAGGAACAAGGAAGGAAGGAGATAGAGATAGATTAAGCACACAAAGTTGTGGGTGGGGCAATCTGGGAGAAGCTGACGAATATGATCAATACATTGTGTGGAGGTACGACCGACTCAAAGAACTATATATATATATAATATATATATACATATATATATATTATATATATATATTAAAGACACAGTACTTGTCATGCAAAGGGAGAGAGACACATCAACAGACACCGTCCAAAGGACACCCTGGACCATGCTATTTGGAGCCTTTCTCACAGCCATTCACTCCTACTGTCTTGTCGTTACTTGATATAGATGTAATCACTGGGTCTTCGGTTTCACAAGTTCCTCAAGAATGGGCAGTTTTTCCTGTCCAGCTCTGTTTTTCCCAGGGCTTTGCACCAAGTGCACACTTCCTGTTGCCTGAGCTGCCTGCGTGTGCAGCCGTGTGGCAGGTGCTGTGGTAAATCTCTGTATAGCAGCGCACTGCAGGGACCCAGAAGGAAGAGATGGAAGTCTCACCTGGGACACTTTGAGAAAGACGACGTGGTGATGCAGTCTGTCTGTCTGTCTATCTATCTATCTATCATCTATCTATCTATCTAAGAGGGAGAGCGTGGTGATGGAGTTGTCGTGACAGGCTGGTGCCCTGACAGGCTGGTGCCCTGACAGGCTGGAGTCACAGGGCCCGATTGCTGCCCAATAGAGGCCACAAAACTCCTCTAGATGAGATGGCACCTCACAGCTTCAGCTCCTGAGCCTCACAAGACATAAGACAGGTTCGGGGATAATAAGATTAGAAACACAAGTTGCTTTTGGGACGATAGATCTGTTTTAGGAGTGTCACTCTGGGGCAGAGATCAACACCGCTCTGGTTTCTGAGCAACTGCTGGCTCTCCTAGGCCCTGGGAGGTAAACCCACACTGAAGGGTGGCAGCACCTGTCCCCTGGGGACTCTTTTCAATCTCACCCAGGGAGGTCTATCTTATGCCAAGTCAAACTTCCTGCTGTAATACTAACAAATAGGATAATTTTATTGTTTTCCTGTTATTACAGAACACTAGAAAGAAAAATACAGCTAGGTTTCTTTAATTGTAGCACTTGGAGGCAGGGGCAGGAGGTAGCCCAGTTTACAGTGCTAATTCCGGACATCTATGTAAAAAGATCATGTCTCAAAAAAAAAAAAAAAAAAAAGAGGGGGGTGGAGATGGGGTCTCATAAATTGCCCATGGCAGCCTTGACCCAGCCGGTAGCCTAGATAAGCCTTGAATTTGAATCCTGTGTTCTCTGCTTCCTCTGTTTCAGGAACTTCACAAAGTTTAACCTAATGGACTTTCTCTTTTTTTTCTCTACAGTGTCTTAAGTGTAGGTTTGACTGGAGTTCTGTTCCCACCCTTGGGTCCTGCTCTCTCCATCCAAGGCTACGGACCCAGCTCCAGGACCCCTGCAGTCAGGCTCCAGCTCTTGTCCTGGGCCCAACATCTTACTTCTGATTGGAGTAGCTCTCAGACGAGACACGGGTCCCCACCTCCTGGCAGAAAGCCCTGGGGTGTAAGAGCTCTTCATGTGTGGAGCACAGGTTCTCATGGGAGCAGCACTTCCACAGAAAGACAGGGAACCGGGAGGAAGGCTCATACGGAAAGTCCCTGTAGTTTCTCAAACTGTTGATTGGCGTAAACAAAACAGCCTCCTATACCATAGCAACAGCAGCTATGCTGTCGCGCTTCACAGACTGCCGGAGGCTCTGAGACACCTCCATGCAGGTTCACAGGCTCCTCCTCATTTGACTTCCAATGAGTCAGGAAGACTGTTGAAGTTTGTTAGAAAGAGAGCACCACTACCACCAAACTGTCTGGACAAGGCAAACTTCATCCTTTTTTCTTTCTGTCTTCCTTCCTTCCTTCTTTCCTTCCTTTCACAGGATTTCTCTGTAGCTTTGGAGCCTGTCCTGGAACTAGCTCTTGTAGACCAGGCTGGTCTCGAACTCACAGAGATTCATCTGCCTCTGCCTCTCAAGTGCTGGGATTAAAGGCTTGTGCCACACCACCCTGCCATCCTTTCTTTTAAAAAAGAATTTAATTTTTCCTTTTTGTTTGTTTGTTTGTTTGGTTGCTTGCTTGTTTGATTTTCGAGACAGGGTTCCTCTGCTTAGCCCTGGCTGTCCTGGAACTCACTATGTAGACCAGGCTGGCCTCGAACTCAGATATCCGCCTGCCTCTGCCTCCAGAGTGCTGGTATTAAAGGCGTGCACCACTGCTGCCATTATTTTTACTTTTAATTGTGTGCATGCCCATGTCTCTGCGTGTGAGCATGTGCGTGTGAGCACAGTTGTGTGGCAGCCAGAAGAGGCTGTCGAATTCTCAGGTGCTTGACCCATGGGTGGTGGTTGTGAGCCACCTGACAAGGGCGCTGAGAACTGAACTCTGGTCCAGACAAGAATTTGTACTTGCTCTTAACTGCTGAGCCATCTCCCCAACCCTACAGACTTTACTTTTGATCAGGAAGGTGCACTCTAAGAGGCAACACCTCGAGACAGGAAGTGAATTTGGTTTTCATTCTAACTCAGGTGAGGGTTGGTGGCTGTGTCTTTTCCCAGGAGCTGAGGTCTAATCTAACAATGTTATATCAGTTCCCTGTACCAAGAAGAAAAGAGTCACTTCAAATTCTTGGACTAGAGCGCAGGCCTGTGTGTAAAGGAATGGGGAGGATTTGCGCGAAACACATTTGCGTGAAAGTCTTACCACGTCCAGAGATAAAAATATTTCGTTTTCTTGTCCTAAAACTGGGTTTTATGGCATCCTTGGTGTCTGCTACACTTTGCTTAACTTGCGCCTGGCTCTCATTCTGACCCCCAGATAGTCCGGATGCTTGCCTCTCACTAAGCTCTCTCAGTTTGCCAGCAGGATGGATGCCAGATGTTAAGAGGCTTGCTCAGCTTTGGAGACCCTAGGGATGGAGGGTCAGTTCCTGTCCCCACTCTGGGGCTGCCAGGGCACGCTGTCCAGAAACAGGCTCTCTCAGCCCAGCAGTCACCTTCTGATCCTACAGACCTGGTTGGAGGCCAGGGTCAACTTCCTCACTGTATTTGGCCAAGTCTGCATGGCCTAAGACTTTCTCCTTCAGTCCAGCCATTTTGCCATAACCTTTGACCTTCCCAGCTGCCCACTGTACCAGCATTCCAGGAAACCCAAGATCTTTGTACAAGCTGAAATATTGATCCTCAAAATGAGAGCTGGGGGCGTGGCTATTGCTTTCAGTTTTGTGTGTATGGTTTTATTTTTGTTGTTTTGAGACAGGGTTTTTCTATTATGTGGCTCTGCCTGTCCTGGAACTCACCTCTGACTCCCTAGTACTGGGATGAAAGGTGTGAACCAAAATGCTCGGCTTTTTCAAAGTTTTGAAACTTTTTTATTTTTAGTTTTGTGTGTGTGTGTGTGTGTGTACCTCAGTGCAGGCACCCGAAGGGGTCAGAAGAGGCTATTGGATCCCCTAGAGCTGGAGCTACAGGCAGTTGTGAGCAGACTCACACAAATGCTGGGAAGTGAACGTGGGTCCTTGGGAAGAGCACCACTGAGCCATCTCTTCAGCCTCCGTCACTTTCTGCATGAGGTCCACTTTGCCCCTCACATATGACACACAATCTGCATTTTGCCAGCACTTCCAAGTTGCAAACCTGCCGTATACATCAGACCCATTGCCCAGCTAACTTATGCTTCATGCCTATCCGTTACCCTACTCCCCTCCAGCAGAGTGCCGGGCCCAGGAGGTCAGGGATCCATGGTTCTTTGTTCCATGATATATAGCAAGGATTTAGAATGGGACCCCACACAAAGTAGATGTATAGTCAACAGTTGCCGAACGTATGAGCAAGTGAAAGACATTGACTTAGAACTGGCTGGTTGGAGGAAATTCCTTGGGTAGAGAATTAAGTGGTAGTGTACTGGAGGCTAGAGGTAGAAGTTAGATGAATCGCGTGTACTTGACCTGAGCTTCTAGGTTAGGAAGCCTCCTCTCATTCTCTCGTCCTGTCTACTGTGGAAAGGAGAGAAAGTACTGTGTGTGCAAAGTGTGTCTTCCTAGTTTCTAGGATCATCCAGGAGATTTCTAAGACAAATGGGCAGGGATACCCATCCATGTGATGGGGGTCTATAGAACTGCACTGTCTCTCTGGGCTCAGTGGGTTATGCCTGCCATCAACCAACAGCATGATCAAAAAAAAGAAAGAAAGAAAGAAAAAGAAGAAAAGAAAAAAAAAGAAAAGAAAGAAAGAAAGAAAGAAAGAAAGAGTTCCTGAGAAGAGGATATGACAGAAAGAGTACAAGCCTCACTTTGCCTTTAATCCAGCACTCAGGAGGCCGAGGCAGGTGGATCTCTGTGAGTCTGCAGTCAACCTGGGTCTACAGAGCAAGTTCCAGACAGCCAAAGCTATACAGAGAAACCCTGTCATGAAAATCAAGACTATATTCAGACCATATTCAGTTTCCATTTCTCTCACTGGGCAGCAGGTCTGCAGCTGGGCGGTAATACTAGAAAAATGATACCCCAAGATGCCTTTGCCCTCATTCCCAGAACCTGCACTGGTTAGTTTTGTTTTTTTCAATTTGGCATGAGCCAGGGTCATTTGGGAAGAGGGAACTTCGTCAGAGAAAATGTCTCCGTTCCTTTGTCTGCTTCTGGGATGTTCTATTGATTAATTGTTGATGTGGCAGTGCCCAGCCTACTGTGAGCCATGCCACCCCTGGGTGAGTGGTTCTGGGTGGTATAAGAAGGCAGGTTGGGCCAGCCATGAGGGGCAGGTCAGTAAGCCACTCCCCTCCGTGGTTTAGCTTCAGTTCCTGCCTCCAGGCTCCTGCCTCGGCTTCCCTTCTTGGTGATCTATAAGGTAGAAGATGAAATAAACGCCTCCATCCTCAAGTTGCTTTGGGTGATGGTCTTTATCACAGCAACAGAAATCTAAGACATAAGCTATACTGCATGGCAAGGTGGCCTTGCCTGTGTTTTTATTTCGTTTTGTTTTGTGAAACAAGGTCTCTCTCGATCAGTGGTTCTCAAACTTCCTAATGCCGTAACCTTTTAATGTAGTTCTTCAGATTGTGGTGAACCCCAACCATGAAATCATTTTTCCTTAGTACTTCATAACTGTAATTTTACTACCATATTAATCATAATATAAATATCTGATATGCAGGGTATCTGATATTTGACCCCAGTGAAGGGAGTCATGACCCAGAGGTCGAGAAACACTGTTCTATATAGTCCTGACTGTCAGGGAACTCACTATGTAGATCAGGTTAACCCCAAACTCACAGATGCTTGCCTCTGCCTCCCAAGTGCTGGGATTAAAGGCAAATACCACTATGCCTGTGTGTTTTTTGTGTGTTTTTTGAATACTATGTTTATATGTTTGTGTGAATCTCTCTCTCTCTGTTTCTCTCTCTCTCTCTCTGAAACAGGGTCTTACTATATAGCCCTGGCTAGTCTGGAACTCAATATGTAGACCAAACTGGCCTCAGATTCACAGAGATCTTCCTACCTGCGTCCAAAGTGCTGGGATTAGAGGCGTGTGCCACATTACGGCAGCAATGGAAACTGAATGCCTTGAGCCTCTGTTTTCTCAGCTGTGAAATGGGAGGGAGTGAGGGTCCATGTGCTGACTGGTAGCAGCGGGTAAAGACAGTCAGAGTGTTCTCTGCAGTGTGAGGCTGGAAGTTGCTCTGACTGTGAGTTCCACTCCTTAACCAGAAGGACAGGCTTATCTCTCCTCCTAGAGTGAGGCGAAGAAGAGAACCACCAACGGCTTGGTACACACCAGGGTGCTAGGAACATTCGAGAATGGTGGGTCCTTCATTTTCGGTTCTGAGAAGTCACTCAGCAGTTGCCACACTCAAGATGAGAGGAGGGGGCTTCGGGGTGACGACAAATCCTTTATGTTAGATGTCTGTCCCTGTAGCTCAGCAAGCCTGGCCCTCCTAGATGAATTCAAACAGAAAAACATGCCAGGGAAGCCCTGTGACTTTTTCAGGTTGGGGTCTCTTCAGATGCCTCAGGCACTGGAAAGATTTCCACACTGCCAGCACCCCTCTTTCTTTTCTTTTCTTTGAGGGGTATTTCGAAACAGGGTTTTTCTGTGTAACAGCCCTGGCTGTCCTAGAACTAGCTCTGTAGACCAGGCTGGCCTCACACTCACAGCGATCCACCTGCCTCTGCCTCCCAAGGGCTGGGATTAAAGGTGTGCCCCACCACCACCTGGCAGGCACCCCTCTTTCTAACCTCCCTCCTTCTCTTTCTGCTTTATTCTCATTGGCAGGTGAGCAGGGGGCTGGCCACTGAACTCACATGAACATGTAGGGTATGTGCTCTAAATTGAACACAAAAGTGCCAGGGTCTGCCTGTGCCAACCCCAGGGGTGCGGATTCCAGGCTTGGGGTGTAGCTTTGAGGTGCTCAGCATGGGCAAGACCTTGGCTTGATCCCCCAACACTGGAGAAACAATGCTTCAAAGCAGGCAGGTGGTGGCGCAGACTCTACTCCTTAAGGAGGGCCAAGAGCCACACATGTGGTTGACTACAAAAGTGGACAGGAGGCCACCACTTGCGTCCCAGCCCCAGTAGGCGGCTCCACTCCCCTCGGGAAGCACAGTATAAACCCCAAACAGTGGTGGCACATGCCTTTAATCCCAGCACTTGGGAGGCAGAGGCAGGCGAATCTCTTAAATTCGAAGCCAGTCTGGTCTACAGATGGAGTTCCAGGACAGCCAGGGCTACACAGAGAAACCCTGTCTCAAAAAACCAAAACAAACAAATCAACCCCAAAACACACACCAGCCACGGCTGAAGGTCTCTTAGGGGTCATTGAACCCAAATCCCTTGCCATACACTTGGGGGTACTGGGCCACAAACAGAAGAATCTCCCATCAACTTGTCACGATGGCAACAATGAGACCTCAGACCTTCTTCTCGGGGCAGAATATATTCTATGCACCCAAGCTGTGGGAAAAGCAATACTAAGATTCCCAGACTGCCGCTGAGACCCCCGCCCCAATGACTGCAGCTCTATAGCTTGGCTGGCCCAAGCCATCCTGTTTATTGGAAGCCAGAGGGAATTATCGCAGAGGTAATCAAGGTCTCCCAAGATCAAGTACGAACAGCCACACGTCCAGATATTCACTCATTTATTTATTATTTATACCACACCCACTTCCCAAAAAGTGTTTGAGGTGGCTCCCCATAAAAGCCACACAAACGGTGTAACTATTCAAAAGAGAATAAACATCTAGATGGCTCAAGCCGTTCAGGATTTCAGGCTCCGGTGAAGGACCAAAGAGGGGTTTTGCTTTGTTTTGAGACAATATATAACCTAGGCTGATCGCAAACTTGAGATCCTCCTGTCTCAGCCTTTCAAATACTGGGATCTACAGGCTTGTGCCCCCATGACTGGCCCCAAAAGAAACCTTTGATCTCAGGTACTTAAACAGGTCAGCGTTTGAATGTGACCATTGAAGGGAGCCCGATCATTTCAAGGAATTCAAATGAGGGCACTGGCAGAGTGGGAACATGGGCACCGAAGGGAAGAACAAAAAAAAAACAAAAAAACAAAAAACAAGAACAAGTATAGGAATCCATATACACTCGTTTTTTGTCTTAGCCCATCTTCTGTTGCCAGAACAGAGTATACAGAGGTCTAGCACAATATGGTGATTCAGGCCTGAAATCCCAGGGCTTAGGAGGCTACCGCAAGAGAATCAAAAGTTCATCAAAACCATTAAAAACAAAAACAAAAGCCAAAACATAGTGTGGTGGGGGCAGCGCTAGAGAATGGAAAATGTCGCTCATGATTCAGGACAGGAAACCCGTGAGCATGACATTGGGGGAAGGATCATACTACTTCATGGGAGAAAGCAGAGGGATATGGGAAAGAAACAAAACCCAAGGCCAGGCTCACTAATCACCTTCTCTTGTAGTATTGAATTCTACCCGTGGAGTTGAGGAACACACTCCGGGAATTCCTCAAGGCCCAGCCCCAACAATAGCAACCAAGTATCAACATTTCACAGGAGAGGTCCTGATCACATCTGGGAGTCCCTGGATTTGCTTCTCAACAACAAAAAGGAAAGCGAGCCTGTAGTATCACTCCAGCAGCATGACCAAGAGCCTATTATATATAAGCTGGTTTCTCCATGGAGATTGTTAACATCTAAAGCCTGCTTCTTTCTAGGAGCAGGAGCAATGAGGGCTGTGGTGGACACAGCTCCTCCCAGGTTCCCAGGCTGCACACAGCACACTCATGGAGCAGCACACACAACCTCCCGCCTGCCCACCCTGGCCGCGGTTGGCCCAGGTTGAGCCAGTCTCCACAGGGCCTCCTTTATACCTACTGCGGTGGACGCTGCCACATTGCTGCCCGGGGCCTATGGGTTCTGGCTCCCTGATCCTTCAGTCACTGGTGAAGAAGTATCCTACAGCAAGACAGAAGATTTGGGTTCAAACAGGGCACAGAATGACAGGTTAACTTTGATGGATGGGAGATGGCAGGAGATGACAGTAAGAGCCAGCAGCAGGCCAAGTTTTCCTGGTTTTTCTCTGCAGAGATGCCTGGTCCACAGCGCAACCAGCTGTGTCTCTTTATATGCTGCTCTCATGCACCCCCTTTTTTGTTTTTTTGAGACAGGGTTTCTCTGTAGCTTTGGGGCCTGCCCTGGAACTAGCTCTTGTAGTCCAGGCTGGCCTTGAACTCACAGAGATCCACCTGCCTCTGCCTCCCGAGTGCTGGGATTAAAGGCAGGCACCATCACCACCTGGCTCGGTCATGCTTTCCTTTCCCCTCCCTCCCAAACTGTGTTTTAAGTCCCAATAAAAATACTGCTCCCTGAACTTGACTTCAGCTTCTTTCCCCCTGGGTGACCTGGACCTAAAAGTCACTGTGTAGACCAGGCTGCTTCCACACTCACAGAGATACCCAACCCCTGTCTCCCGAGTGCTGGGATTAAAGGTACGCACCTTTTGGGTGTTTGGGCTTCCTTTTTGAGACAGCCCTTGCAGATTTTGACTGCAGATAAACGATTTGGAGGTCTATCTGCTTTCCTGAAGAACAGGGTAAGGCCTGATGCTGCATTCTAGCAAGTTCCCAGCTGATGTCATTGTTACTGGTCCAGCAAAGTAGTAGAGTCCAAGGACAACGGAACCAGGATTCCTTCAGGAAGTTCATTCCCTCTCGTCTCTGGACAGAGCACTGACGGCTGTGCATTTACCTGGCCTCGGGTGGTTCCTCGCATCCGCTAACATTTTCTGAAAAGGAAAAAGAAAGACTTTCCATTTTGAAAAAGAGACTGTCCTGGGTAAAGGCCATGCCCCTCCTCTCATGGGCTGAGTGGAAAGTAAGGAGCCAATGAGGGAGGTGCAGCAAAGGGAGCTGACAGGAAGACCTCAAACAGGTTACAACTTCCCAGGTGAGGGGGTGGGGCTTATTGGTAAAGCACTTGTCTGTCAAGCCCAAGACTGTCAAACAATAAATATTTTAAAAGTAAACCACAAAGATGGGGCTGGGGGATAGATCAGCAGACAAAGTGCTCGCCTGACGAGCAGGACACGCATTAGAGCCCCGGAGCCCACAAAAAGCAGGCAGCACCTGAAGTCCGAGTGCACTCGAGAGAAGGAAACAAATCTGGTGGCTCAGCCTTTGTGAGTTCCAGGGCAGTGAGAACCCTGTCGAAAGAAACAAGGTGTGATTGGGCAGTGGTGCCGCACACCTTTAATCCCAGCACTCGGGAAGCAAAGACAGGCGGACCTCCGTAAATTCAAGGTCAGACTGGTCTACAGAGTAAGTTCCAGGACAGGCGCCAAAGCTACAGAGAAACGCTGTCTCATCCCATTCCTGGTTGGAACTGGCATAGCTGGCTCGACAGCCACAGGCGCACCACCACCACCACCACCACCACCACCACCACCATGAGAAAGTTCCTTAGAAAATTACTTAACCTTGCCCCAGGGACTTGAGGTAAAAAATGCCCCAACTAACTGCTGATTTTTGCTGAATAAAGACTTTCAAATCTCTCTGGTTTTGAGAGGTCCTTGGGCGTCTTTGTCCCATGACAATCTGAAGTTGTTTTCTGATCCTCACACATGTGCACACACGTTTGTACATGTGCACTCACATTCACATGAACATGTCCACATATACAGATATACATGCACACAACCAAAAGATGAACAAATAAGCAAAAACAAATGATTGGGCCACAAGAGGAAAGGTGAGTGTTGAGGGCAAGTGTGTGTGCATGTGTGTGTGTGTGTGTGTGTGTGTGTGTGGTGTGTGTTTGAGGACAGGGACATGGGATGATCCAAATGTAAAAGTAGGAAATCTGAATTAGTAATAAGACTTGCACAACCAGCATACCCTGGCGTGGTTTGGGCCTTCTCTTGCGTACTCCTTGTTTGTCAGGACCTGCTCATCTTTTTCTTCATGGCCAACAGAGAAAGTCACTAGTGGTGAGGAAAATCTAGGCAGAGAGCCTACCCTTCCATGGCACAGATGAGGGAGCTGTGGCCCCCAGAGGGCCTGAAGTCATGCCATAGAGTGAACTGGAGGTCAGTTATGTTGAACCTGGAAGCAGCATTCCCCACCCACAACCACCACAACCTTCATCCCCCATCAACAACCCCCTCCACACACACACACAGCTCTCCTTTCAGAACAACGGATGCCTATAATCAAACAGAGCAAAACAAAAGCCCCTGGGCCTACCTGGTTACAATCTCCAGAGAAAGAACCAACAGTGTTTGAAACTCATCAAGAGGGCCTGTTCCCCACAGTGAGGAAGTTAGAGATAAAATTCCTGAAATACTTAATACCTTGTAACACTCTTCCAGAACTCCCAAGAAACTAAACTTTAGTTTAGAACAAATAAATACAGGCCAGCTTTGAAGTAGTTGGAAGTAAGGGACATTTTGTGGGCCACAGAGGCGAAGGAGCTCTCCACAGTTTGAGAGGATTTGCAAAGTAAGAATTTTATAGACTTGTTACCACTGAGCCAAGATGACACACTCCAGACCCAGTCTCCCAGGATGGCCTGGGTTCAAATCCCAGCTTCATCAATTACCTGCTTGGGAAAGTCTTCAGAGCCAGGACTCTTGTGAAGATTAAATGAGGTTTGCCTAGCAAGGGCAGGGCCTGGCTTCCATCTCCAGCCGTGCACGCACACGCACACACACGCACGTTAGTCATAGAATTAAATGAGTGAGTGTCCCAGGCCCAGAGTGGTGGCAGCTATCACTGTCAGCCCCAGCCATTTGGTGGGGAGAAACAGTCCACGCTCCCCAGCCTGACTGGACCTCCTTGCTTTTAGGGCAGTCTCCGTTGGGTAGATGCATACAGTCTTGCTCATAAATACAGTCCATAAGCCAGCAGTAGCTGTCACGTGGGCGATGGGTAGGAAGCCGAATCGAGGTCCCACCCAAACCTGCTAAAGCAGACTCCTTATTCTACCAAGATACCTGGCATGGATTCTGGCTAGTCTGAAACCCTAGGGAACTCAGGAATAGGCCACTAGGCAGACCACTGTTTGTTTTCTTTGCAGCCAGAATCCCTCTGTCCTGTGGCCTGTCTTTCCATGCCCCTGCTTCCCACGGGACTGTGTGTCATTCCAGTTCTCTGTCTCTTGTTTGATCTGACAGGAGGTGTAGGCACATGGAGACCCTGGCCTGACCCTAGGGAGACCAACAGCAGGGAACTGGTGGGACATCTTCAGTAGGGCCTCAGCTTTGCCTCCATGTGATCCTTTCCAAATCCCTGTGGTTCACTGTTTCCCCCACCCAAGCCGGTCACGGGGCTGGCTGTGGGTGAGTAACCCTCAGCACCCAGTGCTGAAAAGCTGAGATCAGCTAATCCTTCAGTGAACCAGGGAGGGACCATCCATTTGTTCCTGATAATTCTCTCCACTGACAGGTTTTCTAAGTGGCACCAGGGCTTCCCAGCTTCAAGGGGCCGTATGCTCTAGAAGTTCAGGGACATCTCTGTGTTGCCACTTAAACAAGTCTGTTGATGCCTCTGGGCTCTCGTGGAACTAGATGGAAAGTGAGAGAAGCTCTCTTGGGCTTCTCTGCTTAGGATAAGCATGACCAGGTCAGTCGGAAAGAAAGATCTGGAAGGTCAAGCTGGGAAACTCTGACTTGGTGCTCTAAACTTCTGCTAAACTAGAAGCCCTGTGAACCCTTGAAACTTGCCAGCAAAGGTTTGAGCTGTTCTCAGAGTATAAAATGCATAGCCCGTTGTAAAGGCTTCACGTGTGTGAACAACAGTCAGGTGGTGGTGGCACACGCCTTTATTCCCAGCACTTGGAAGGCAGAGGCAGGTGAATCTCAGTGAGCTCGAGGCCAGCCTGGTCTACAAAGCAAGTTCCAGGACACCCAGGACCCACAGCAAAACACTATCTTCAAAACAAAACAAAACAAAACAAGCAAAAAAACAAAAAAAGGAACAAAAATACCACATTAATGTTAGGTTAATTGCCTGTTGTAATATTTAGTAATATTTTAATAATAATTAGTAATATTTTAGACACGTTGAGTGAAATAATCGACTTCATTAAAGTTAATCTCACTGGTTTTTCAAGAAACAGTATTTTTATTATATTTTTATCTGTATTTATGTGTGTTTTGCCTGCATGTATGTCTGTGCACTACATGTGTGTCTTGTGCCCTTGGTGGCCAGAATTGGGTATCAGCCCCATGAAATGGAGTTACAGACAATTATGAGCCACCATGTGGGTGCTAGGAATCAAACCTAGGTCCTCTGGAAGATCAGACTTTTAATCACCATCTCTCTAGATCCTGGCTTATTTTTATTTTATTTATTTGAGACAGGGATTCTTTGTGTAGTCCCGGCTGTCCTAGAACTCGATTTGTAGACCAGGCTGGCCTCGAACTCAGAGGTCTGCCTGCCTCTGTCTCCAAGTGCTGGAATTAAAGGCATGCACCACCACTACCTGGCCCTGGTTTCTTCTAAAAAAAAATTAATGTGTCTCCACACTTAAAATATATTAAAACACACCAACATTGTATCCTACAGATATTGAATACTTCTCAAAGATGGCAAGGGAAGAATTAGAGGGAGATGTAATTTTGTTTGGTTTAGAGACAAGGTCTCATGTAGTACTGGCTGTCCTGGAGCATACTATGTAGACCAGGCTGGCCTCAAACTCAGGAAAATCATCCTGCCTCTGCCTCCAGAGTGCTGGGTTTAGAGGCGTGAACCACCACACTCGAATGAGATATAGTTTAGATTGGGTCTCTGCGGAGATCACAAATTCATCCTTAAGGAAAGAACTCACCAAGGAGCAGGAACACTTTCAGAGTGTTTTCTTCCCCTTCCTTCCCCTATTTCTTTTTAGAGATCTAGAGTTTTCAAGGCTGATCTAAGATCTCTAGACTTGAGAAATCCTCCTGCCTCAGCTCTCAAGCACCTAGAACTAGAGGCATATGTACCACCATCTGAGTCCCAGGTTTTGCCTGTACTTCCCCAACAACCGGCAGCATTTAAGTGTGCCACCTGTTGAACAATAGATATTTGGGGCATGACTTATGGTTTGTTTTAATCCCCTGTTAGTTGAGCCTCAAGCCCAGGTCTCTGTGATGTAAGAATTATTGTTCATGTCCTACTTAAATCACATGGCAGAAAGATAAATAAAGACCCAGAGTAAAGAGACACGCTAATCTGAAAAGATGTTGCAATACGTTTTTCTGACACAGTGGTTTTTTGTGTGGCTTAAAGCCTGGACACAGTGTTAGCAAAGGCAGACAGGAAGAAAGCTAGCAGCCCAGCTTTGGTGAACAGACTTTTCTCTCATGGAAGCCTGCAGCCACTGGCCATGTGGATTTGGGGAATGCTGTGGGTGTTCCTGGTTTGATTGCCAGGCTGGCTTCTGATGAGATGCCAGCCTAATAGACAGTTCTAAGGCTGTCTCCCTTGAACGCATCCAGCCCATGCTCTGACCAGGTGTCTGTTTAGGCAGAGAGCCACGGTGCTGGCCAAAGGGGGAAAACACAAAGCAGGGAGTCACGTGCATGAGCTTGCGTTCTGGGCTTCCCGTGGTCCCAACTGCAGCCCTGCGACCACTCATTGTCCAGCAGCTCCAAGCGGGGCCTCTGCTCTAGGACTTTCTGCCCAGTTCTCTGGCTGTGGGGGGGGGGGTGGTCAATAAGTTCTCATCCCTGGGTATCTGCTCCTTGCCATGTCCCATGGGGCACCAGGACTGCATGGCCTGTGTCCTTTGTGCGGAAGTTGCCTGGGCTATCTAAATAATCTACCCTGTTTAGTGTTTTGGAGAGGGACCAAACTTCCTTCCCCTGCTCTCATGACACAAGCAAATCAATCTCCCCAAAATCCCAGCACTAAAGGTTCATGGAGGGGCTGGTGTAGGAGGTCCTTCTGTTTGTGTGTTGCTTTCATTGGTTAATGAATAAAGAAACTGCCTTGGCCTAGATGATAGGGCGGAACTTAGGTAGGCGAAGAAGACAGAACTGAATGCTGGGAGGAAGAAGGGTGGAGTCAGGGAGAAGCCATGGATCCTCCACCTGAGACAGACGCCATTAGAATCTTTCCCGGTAAGTCACTGCCACGTGGAGATATACAGATTAATAGAAATGGGTTAAATCAAGATGTGAGAGCTAGCCAATAAAAGGCTAGAACTAATCGGCAAAGCAGTGATTTAATTAATACAATTTCTGTGTGGTTATTTTGGAGCTAAGCTAGCCGGGCAGCCGGAACAAACAAGTAGGCCCTCACCTTGCAACAAGGGGCTGGAGAGATGGCCCAGTGGTTAAGAACATCTCTGCTCCATGGCAGCTAACAACCATCTGTACCTTCAGTTCCAGGGCATCCGATGCCCTCTTCTGGCCTTTGTGAGCACTGCACACACATGGTGCATATACATTCAGGAAAAACACCCATCCACATAAAATCATCATCATCATAATAATAATAAGAGATGATAGTGGTGATGGAGACTATACTTTTGGAATAAAATGTTGAGACACTGGGTCAGTTAAGAACAGGCTTATTTGTGGTGTGGCAAGACTCACTGAGCTTTTTTAACAGAGATCTCCTGGTTCTGTACTTCCATTAGGCAGGGAATCAGTGCCATCCCTTCCCTGGGAGGGATCCTCCACCCAGAGTCCTGGGCTTTCTCACCTGGTCTGGACGGATAGGTTCTGGCGTCCTGATGTTAGCTTTCTGCACCACCGCAGTAAACCAGATCAAGTTGAATTCAAAAGACCAAGCAACCCCGGGTGATTTTCCAGCCCCCAGAGGTGAGGCAGTGGAAGGGAACAAGAGAAATCATCTTGCTGGTCTAGAGGAGGGGGGCTTAAATACCCCGCAGGCACAGTCTTGTGCTTTGGGTGAGGAGCCTGGACTTCTGGAGGTTTCTCTGAGTGGGCAGAATCTGGAGAGGGAGAAGTGGGGCCAAGGGGATGTTTCCAGTTGAACATGGACCTGAGTGTTCTGGATTGATTTCAGTCTCCTAACCACCATTCTTCTTGGGGCGTGAGGAGAGTGCGGCATTAATCCCTTATTTTCTGATTTTATTTTGCTTGATAGTAGAGTTACAAAAGAGGAGTCAGTTTAAGAACACACCTGTAAGTTGGGAAAATTTCATGATCCAATCCTCTTTGGATTTAAGTTTTTGGTTTCAGTATAAAAAAGAGTTGGGGACTAGTGAGTTGTGTCTGTTTGTTTGTTTTGAGATGGGGGGTCTCACTTTGCAGCCCTAACTGGCCTGGAGCTCCTGTGTAGGCCAAGCTGGTCTTGAACTCACAGAGATTCACCTGCCTCTGCCTCTGGAGCACTGACTGGGACTAGAGGCCACCCACGCGGTCCCTCCCCATCTCTGGGTAGCTGCCACACCTCCCTCTGCACTGGACAGCCTTTGCTGAAGGCATGATGGCCCAAAGTTAGACAAGTACAAACCACAGCAAAAACTGCTTTCAAAAAAAAAAAAAAAAAAAAAAAAAAAAACCAAACCAAAAACTGCTGCTTTCTTATGTAATGAAGCGACTTGGGAAATAATGTGCATTTCCATGACACTAACGCTGCAGTTTTCGACCACTATGGGCTACACAGAACGACATCTGTGGTTGCTAGGAAACGCCAACATTTCAAGTTGTAATTTCTGTCACGTGGCAAAGGAGATCAAGAAAATCATCAAGCAGAGAGACCCACAGCTTCAGACAAGAAAAACCCCTGCTAGCCCACGAAAACAGCTGCTGTCTCGGTGAGGGACTCCTGGTAAAACCAACGATGAGACTGCCAAGGCATCTGACCCGAGCACCGGAACTAGTGGGGTACCTGCAGGATGCCTTGGGCAACAGCGGCTCTGTCAGCAGCACTGGCCAGAAACTCTCTTTGGATCAGAGGACACAGCGTTCAGGGCTCCATTAAACACAGTAGGGCTCTGTCCGGTGCTAGCCTCTGGTCAAGGTTAGATAGAGAAATTCTCTATATGCCGTGTGATTCAGAATCACATATGCAGGGGGTTTGAGCTTGGTGCTGACAAGCCTCTTTTCCCAGTCCGGTGGTGGTAGATGTGGGTCACGGGCCAGGCTCCTCTCCTGCTTCTTCTTTTCCTGGAGGCTGCTGTGGCGGAGGAGGAAGTAGTAGGGCTGTGTTTCAATCGTGGGTTCTGAGGATCAAACTCAGGTCCTTGTGTCTGCAAAGCAAGCCCGTTACCTACTGGATCACCCCCAACAGACACGCATCCCCTTTTTACTTTTTAATTTGGAAAGGGTCTCACTGAGTTTCCCAAGCTGGCCTTGAACTTGTGACCCTCCTGACTTCGGCTCCAAAGTAACTGGGAACACAAACCTACACCCCCAGACTGAGCAACATGTTCTTTTGTTGTTTCTCTAGGTTTTCCCCCAGCCTTTCACAGTTGTGTCCTTGAATCACCTGTAATTCTGTCCTGCTTGCTTTGGAGGTGACACAGGTGGCACTCCTCTTCTATATTAGTGACAATGTCTGTGCAAGCTAAATACACAAGTCCTAAAAGAAAAACAAAGTGTGCCAGGTGGTCACGCACGTCTTTAATCCCAGCACCTGGGGCAGGTAGATCTCTGTGAGTTCGAGGTCTGCCTGGTCTACAAAGTGAGTTCTAGGACAACCAGAACTGTTACACAGAGAAACCCTGTCTCAAAAAGCAAACAAACAAACCAAACAAAGCTTGCTCCTTTTCCTTTTCTTTTTGTTTTCATCTATCTATCTGTCTGTCTGTCTGTCTGTCTGTCTGTCTATCCAGGGTCTCTATGGTTTTGACTGTCCTGCAATTGAATATATAGAACAGGCCTTGAACTCACAGATATTCTCCTGCCTCTGCCTCCATCTCCATCCAACTTTTTTCTTTCAATTTCAGATTACAAGATTTCATTTACAAGTTTGAGGCCAGCCTGGTCTAAAAGGAGCTAGTTTCAGGACAGGATCCAAAGCTACAGAGAAACCCTGTCTCGAAAAGCCAAAAAAAAATTTTTTTTTCATTTACTAAATTGTGGGTCTATTTAGAAGTAAGGCCTGAATAAGAAATTGGGAAGAAGGGGACAGGAGGATGGTGAGTTTGAGGCCAGCATGGGCTACCTGTAGTTCCAGGTCAGCCTGGACTACATAGAAAGATGTTTCAAAAAAAAAAAAAAAAGGAAGAAAAGAGAGAAAACAATGGGTCACTACCGCTTTGAATCATGATATTCTGTTGAGGAGGCCGCTGCTGATTCTGTAGCTTCCGTATTCACTGTTTTCTCATAGAAGAGAAGTTTACCTGGGTTCTGTGGGCTATAGGGGATTCCCACATTTACTTCCTTAGAACTACGACTAGAGAAGGTTCTCACACTGTGCTGAGCTGGACCTTGGCCCCTTGTTTTCTTCTTATTTTCTTATTTGCCCTTCACCCCAGAGTTTATACGGCCTACAAAAATTTCTCAAGACCTCACAAGATCTGCTTTAGTGCAGATACAAGGAGGTGTCTAAGCACAAGGGCAGAAGCCACATGACTACAGGCTGCTAATCCACAGGCGCGTGTAAACCGTCAGGGCTGCTCTTACCTAAACTCAAGGGCTGGCTTTCAGGAGCCTGCTGCCTTCACGTTCTAGCTCATTCTAGCTCCATGCAGCACCAAAGTTTTTCACACTAGAATCTGGAGGGCCAGTTATGGAATTTTTTTTTTGGTCAATATGAAAACTTCCTTTTATTTCAGAGACACAGGGTACATAAATGTATTCAGAAATTTCTTAAATCCCTTGCTGTTTCATAGCACTAGATTCCTATTGTAATAAAAAAAAATGGTATTTTAGCCAAGCATGGTAGCACGCACCTTTAATTCCAGCACTCAGCAGGAAGAAGCAGGAGGATCTCTGTGAGTCTGAGGCCACCCTGGTCCACACGGTGAACTCCAAGAAAACTAGGAATACATAGAGAGGCCCTACCAACAAAACAAAACAAAACAAAATGATATTTTTGAAAGTGTATAGGACTGGGATGTAACTTGGTTGGGAAAGAGCTTGCCCAGACCCCTGGGTTTAACCTCTAGCAACACACACATTAAATCTTTTTTTTTTAAAAAAAAAAAATATGTCCTTTAAGAATATGCAGCCAAAATTGGGCAGTGGTGGTGCGTGCCTTTAATCCCAGCACTCAGGAGGCAGAGGTAGAGAGATAGGCAGATCACTGAGAGTTCGAGGTCAGCCTGGTCTACAAGTGAGTTCCAGGACAGGGTCTAAAGCTACACAAAGAAACTGTGTCTCAAAAAACCAGAGAGAGAGAGAGAAAGAGAGAGAGAGAGAGAGAGAGAGAGAGAGAGAGAGAGAGAGAGAGCAGCAAGCTTTCTTTTAATTTGTTCCTTAATATTATTTGATTGTTTGTTATGAAAGGCTCTCTCTGTAGCTCTGGCTGTCCTGAAACTTGCTCTGTAGACCAGGATGGCCTTGAACTCAGAGATCCACCTGCCTCTGCCTCTTGTATGCTAGATTAAAGGCATGCACCACCACTCCGAGGCTTTAGACTTTAAATTTTTTAAAGTACATCTATTGGACTGGAGAGATGTCTCAGCAGGTGTGAACACTTGCTGCTCTTCCAGAGGACCTGAGTTAGGTTCCTAACACCCCCATCGGGCAGCTTGCAACCAACCATTGTAATTCCAGCTCCAGCGGACCTGAGACTTCCGGCCTCCAAGGGCACTGGCATTTACGCGTGCATCCATCCCCACCTGTGCACACTTGGATGCGCACACGTGTGGTATGAAAGTGCCTGAGACAGCAGATTCCCTGCAGTGGTTGTGAGGTGACTGATAGGAGCCCTGGGAAAACTGAACTTGGGTCCTGGGCAAGAACAGTGTGCTCACAACTGCTGAGCCATCTTCCCAGCCAGTGGCCAAATAGTTTATAGCAGCGCTTCTCAACTTCCCAATGCTGCGACCCTTTAATACAGCTCCTCATGTTCTGGTGACCCCAAACCATAAGTGTTATTCTTTTTTAAAGATATAAGGGGAGGAAGGCCGGTCCCATGAGGGGCGCCGGTCCTACGAGGGAAAGCCACGCCACGAGTCCGAGACAGAAAGATTCACCACGCAGAGAAAGAGCTTGGGTGTAGAATTTATTTAGTAGGTTATGGAGGGAAAAGGAAACGGGGAAGGGGAGAAGAGGAAAGAAGAGAGAGTGGTATTGAGAGGGGGTGATAGAGAGAGATAGAGGGGGAGAGAGAGCAGAAGTTACTACCGCTTCAGGAGGGAGATAGAAAGAGGAGGTGCTGGGGGGGGGGGCGCGCGGCGATTCACTTGCCTCGGTAAATGGGAGGGTTGGCATGGGCGGGGCTTGTTTTTTAAAGGGACAGGGTACTCAGGTGACAGACCAGGCCAGCAGATCATAACAATAAGATTATTTTTGTTTCTACTTCATAACTGTAATTTTGCTACTTTTATGAACTGTAATGGTGATTTTTTTTTTTTTTTTGAGGTAGAAGTTTGTCAAAAGGGTCGAGGCCCACAGGTTGAGAACTGCTGGTTTATTGAGAACTGCTGGTTTATTGAGAACCGCTGGTTTATAGCTCTTCACTTGGTGTCTGTCTGACACTTTTCTCATTAGCCCGGGTTTGGAGTTGGAGAGAGGAAAACCAAGCTCTATTTGGTCGCATTATCTCATTTTTACCAAGCATTACATAACCTGCTGCAGATAATAAAATATACTGCAAATTCTCCCAGCAGAAGCAGACGACCATAATGGAGGCATATTTTCCATTAGTCCAGAAAATGCTCCTCTTAATGTTCCCCGAGCTCCCAAGCTCCTGGACACAGAGTAATAACTCTCACCGGACACGCCTATCTCATGCCATCAAAGCCCATCCGGATGGCAATCAAGCAAGCCTTTCTTTCTCCATTAGTGAGCTTGCAGTCATAGGCAATAGCCATTCCAGGGATGAGCAAACACACTCCCCTGATGCCCAGGCCAGGGAGAACCTCAAACTGCATCTCTGCACGTGAAAATACTAAAACCCTGTCCTTGGGCTCAAAGATGACTCAGCTTTGGCTCCCATTCTAAGAGGCCCTGCTTGGGAACCTTCTTTACTAAAGACATGTCGAGTCTTCATTTATTTTTTACCAACCATTTATTTATATTAGTAAGATGTCATTTGCTGTCGGTATTGTTAATTTGTTTTCTGGGTCAGGATTTCTCTATGTAGCCCTGACTCGCCTGGAACTGTAAGACAGAAGATAAACCAGCACCCTGGACACTACCGTGTTGCTCGAAGGATGCTTTCCTTTTTGTTTGTTTGTTTGTTTGTTGTTGTTGTTGTTGTTTCTTTCTTTCTTTTTTCTTCTTTCTTTCTTTCTTTTCTTTCTCTCTTACTTTTTTCTTGTGATGGGGTCTGGAACTCTGTAGACCAGGCTGGCCTGAAACTCACAGGTCTGCCTGCCTCCAGGACAGCCAGGGCTATGCAGAGAAACCCTGTCACAAACAAACAAACAAAAATGCTTGTTTCTGGCCATGTGAGTAGTCTTAAACAACCAACAGCAAAGTGTAGCCAAAGCTTGTTTGCTTTTACGAATACAGTGAATAATACTGCCCAGCGTTATGATTAAGTCCATAGGGTGTTATTTATTTCTCATTAATGATTTTCTCCTTGATAAAGAAAGTGCTATCCAGATGCAGAGTCACAACCTTGACTCAGTTTCAACACTGCAGCCAAGAGGAACAGACCCACTAAAAATCAAACGATGGTTAAATCTCTTTTTCCTCCACTGTGTAACCTTGGCTGACCTAGAACTCTGTGTGTAGAGCAGGTTGGCTTTGAATTACAGAGATCCGCCTGCCTCTGCCTCCCTGAGTGCTGGGATTAAAGGCATGCTCCCCCATACCCCAAAATAAACAATTTTAAATTGTCAAGACCAGCTGAGGGCCAGGTCTTTGGGGTCACCTAGGTTTGGTACCAGACCTTGGCTCCCTTAGTTTTCCTTACCAGTTGTTCCATCTTTTGAAATAAGTCACTTCTTCCTGACTTCCTTTGGAAACACTGAAGGTGTCCCCACCCCTCAGACCCCAGTTCTCACCCCACCCCCTCCCCATCTCCTCTTTGCAGAAAACACCTCTCTGATCAAGAGGAGAGGTGACTCAATGTCTTTGTCACATGACCTTTTGAGAAATGCGGCACATTTCCCTGGGGACCTCGCTGACCTTGGAGGACAAGGGGCACAATCTTGTCCCTGTTAGTTCACCTGTCCTCACAGGTATAGGTCTCCAAGTATGGTTTCTGAATATCCAGAAGGCTAATTATACAAGTTTGGTACTTGAAGTATTTTGAAAAACATTGTTTTGCATGTGCATGCGCACCACACCACACCTCTGGTTGTCAGGGCAAGTCCGGCAGCAATCGGTTCTCTCCTTCTACCTTGTGAGATGATCTGGCCTGGAGCTCAAGTGGTCAGTCCTGGAAAATGCCTTTACCTGCTAAGTCATCTCTCCAGCTCCATCTAATTCTGTGTAGCATTTAGAGAAGGAAAAAGCCAAACAAAAACAAAGATGAATAAACAACAACCAAAAAAGAGCACTTTTAAATAAATTTTGATTTTGTTAAGACTCAATTTTTCAATTAGTTACTTTAATTAGAAATACACCTTTTTTTGTTAAACTAATCACTGTAGATTGGCCAGGTGGTGGTGGCGGCGGCAGCAATGTCTGGCTTTAATCCCAGCACTTGGGAGGCAGAGGAAGATGGATCTCTGAGTTTGAAGCCAGGTCTATGGATCAAGTTCTAGGACAGCCAGGGATACATAGAGAAACCTTGTCTCAAAAGAGAGAGAGAGTTCAATTTAGTTAGAGGTTTGATTTGATTGAACTTTGATCTTTGAAATTTTAACATTATATGGGCTGGAGAGATGGCTCAGTGGTTAAAAGTTGCTCTTCCAGGGGTCCTAAGTTCAATTCCCAGCAACTACATGTTGGCTCACAACTATGTAGAATGAGATCTGGTGTCCACTTCTGGAGTGCAGGTCTACATGCAGGCAGAGCACTGTATATATAATAAGTAAATAAACCTTAAAAAAAGAAAAAAAATCTTACCAAAAGCAATCTACAGATTCAACAAAATGTCCATCAAAATCCCAGCAAAATTCTTTAAAGACCTCGAAAGAACGGTACTCAACTTCATTTGGAAAAGCAAAAGACCGAGGATAGCCAAAACAATCCTGGGCAATAAAAGAACTTCTGGAGGCATCACAATCCCTGACTTCAAACTCTACTACAGAGCTACAGTATTGAAAACAGCCTGGTATTGGCATAAGAACAGACAGGAGGATCAATGGAACCGAATAGTAGACCTCGATATCAATCCACACATCTTTGAACACCTGATCTTTGACAAAGAAGCAAAAAATATCAAATGGATAAAAGAAAGCATATTTAACAAGTGGTGCTGGCATAACTGAATATCAACATGTACAAGAATGAAAATAGACCCATGTCTATCACCATGCACAAAACTCAAGTCCAAATGGATCAAAGACCTCAACATAAAGCCAGCCACACAGAACCTTATAGAAGAGAAAGTGGGAAGTACACTTGACCACATTGACACAGGGAACCACTTCCTAAATATAACCCCAGTAGCACAGACAGTGAGAGAAACAATTAATAAATGGGACCTCCTGAAACTGAAAAGCTTCTGTAAAGCAAAGGACATGGTCAACAAGACAAAATGACAGGCTACAGAGTGGGAAAAGATCTTCACTAACCCCACATCAGACAGAGGTCTAATCTTCAAAATACACTCAAGAAATTGGACACCAAAAGAACACATAATCCAATTTAAAAATGTAGTATAGACCTAAACAGAGAACTCTCAACAGAGGAATCTAAAATGGCAGAAAGACACTTAAGGAAATGTTCAATATTTCATCAGAGAAATGCAAATCAAAACAGCTCTGAGATTCCATCTTACACCTGTAAGAATGGCCAAGATCAAAAACACCGATGACAACTTATGCTGGAGAGGTTGTGGGGTAAAGGGAACACTTCCGCATTGCTGGTGGGAGTGCAAGCTGGTACAACCTCTTTGGATGTCAGTGTGGCGATTTCTCAGAAAATTAGGAAACAACCTTTCTCGAGACCCAATAATACCACTTTTGGGTATATATCTAAAGGATGCTCAATCATGTCACAAGGACATGTGCTCAACTATGTTCATAGCAGCTTTGTTTGTCATAGCCAGAACCTGGAAACAACCTAAATGTCCCTTGACCAAAGAAAGAATAAGGAAAAGTTGATGCATTTACACAATGAAGTGCTACACAGCAGTAAAAAATAATGACATCTTGAAATTTGCAGGCAAATGGGTGGATCTAGAAAAAACCATATTGAGTGAGGTAACCCAGACCCCGAAAGACAAATATAATATGTACTCACTCATAAGTGGCTTTTAGACATAAAGCAAAGAAAAACCAGACTATAGCCCACACAACCCTGGAGAAATTAAACAACAAAAAGGACCCTAAGAGAGACATACATGGATCTACATAGGAAGGAGAAAAAGACAAGATCTCCTGAGTAAATCGGAAGAATGGGGGTCACAGGAGAAGGTAGAAGGGGAGAGGGGGGAAGAGAGTGAAGTGGAGAAAAATGTATAGCTCAATAAAAACAATAAAAGAAACCAACTATCTTAACTCAGAAAAAAGTCTCATTCTATAGAAATCCAAAAAATTCTTTGGCCTTATCCTTCTAGCATTTCTTTCTTTCTTTCTTTCTTTCTTTCTTTCTTTCTTTCTTTCTTTCCTTTTTTGTTGGTTTTTCAAGGCAGGGTTCCTCTGTAGCTTTGGAGACTGTCCGGAAACTAGCACTTGTAGACTAGGCTGGCCTTAAACTCACAGATAATGCCTCAAAATCAAAAGCTGATTGTATCAGCCAGGATTCCAAACAGAATCAATAAAGTGTGTGTGTGTGTGTGTGTGTGTGTGTGTGTATGTGTGTGTATGTGTGCGTGTGAGAGAGAGAAGAAGAAGAATTTATTATGTCAGCTTTAATAACAATAACAGTAACAACAGTAAAATACATCTGAGAAGCCAAGAAGCTAGCAGTAGGTCCCTAAGGCTGGATGACGGAACAGTGGGAGTAGTCCCATCACAGCTGTCTCCCATGGGGTGCGTTGACAGTCCTAATCTGGCATTGGAAGCCGAGGGTTCCTGAACAGCGGCTGGTCCCAGTCTAAGAGGGAGACAGGAAATGCTGGTTCTGCTATCGACAAAGGAATCAACAGCAAAGACAGGGCAAATTAACTGAGGGACAACCAAGAAGGCCTTTGGAATTACCCTTGCTATGTGGGCTGCTACCAGAAGATGTGCCTACAGTCAGGAAGGGCTTTCCCACATCAGTCAGCAATCAGAATCCCATTTATTTATTTATTTATTTACTTACTTACTTACTTATTTTTTGAGACGGTGTTTCTCTGCCGCTTTGGAGCCTGTTCTGGAACTTGCTTTGTAGATAGGCTGGCCTCGAACTCACAGAGATCCGCCTATCTCTGCCTCCCAAGTGCTGGGATTAAGGGCATGTGCCACCACCTTCTGGCCCAGAACACTTATTCAGGTAAGGTTCCCTACTCAATGATTCTAATTTGTGGCAATGTGACATTAAGACCAACCCTAATTCTGATATAGGAGATGCATTGACCTTATCACCAGGCAGTGTGAGCGCTTGAACACATCACAAAGCATACCCCTTCTTAAAAAACAACACCTGAGTCAGATTAGCACAGATGTAGCAGAAGACAGCACACATGAGGCAGGAGAAAGTAGTCAGAGGTGTGCAAGAAGGAATTGCATCATCTCAACCCAAGGACAATGCACCCTTACTCCTTACCACAGGATGAAGAGAAAGGAAATCAAGTGTAACTAGAAACACAAAAAGATGTCACTTGGGTCACCTTTAACCATCCCTCACCTTCCAGGATCTTGGTTTTACAAGTTGTGACAGGCTAGGAGCCCAGGAGAGAACTCAATGGGAGGAATGAAGGATGCCCAGGGTGCATCCCCCACTGGGAAAGAGAACATGTCCTACAGTATGGAGAAGGACAGATGGTCATCCTATTGGAAAGGCATTCAGACCACTTCCCATGTTGTTGTAAGACTTCTTTAGGTCTTTATAGCTAAATCTGCTGTCAGGCCAGAGACTGTTGTTTATCAAAGCTACCGTGGCCAAAAGGCATAGAGAAAATAGAGTTTTAAATTTGATCTCACACTTCAAATAGAAAAGATTAAGACTATAAACAAGACACTCAAATAGGGAGGAATCCTTGCATGGGCAAGACTTGGAGGGAGTGTTGTGTTGGCTAAGTGGACCCAGGAGAAGGGACAGATAACAAGCACATGTCTTTGTGAGCCTTGGTTTATCCTTTTAGAAATGGGTAAACTCGGAGATTCCAACGGAGATCCTAACATCTTAAAATCAGTGGCTCAGGGGAACAGACTCAGATCCAAGCTTAGTAGGGAGTCCCCAGCCCAGTGCTGGGAATTTTGGCACATCAACCAGTGGACAGGGGTCCTGAAGAAACCAGGGGCCTACCAGGAAATAGAAAACAGAACCTCTGGTGAGGACAAGAACCCAGAAATGGGGGAGGGTGGAACCCCAGGGGTCAGTCAAGAGCCAACAAAGAGGGGCCACTAGAAATCCAGCAGCTGGCAAAATGTAGGGTCAGAGCAGGGAGGGAAATGGGAACATGTGGGACCTTCAAGGCTGACAAGCTGGTAGGATGGAAGAACTGGGTGGGGTAGAAAGAGAAGCTGAATATGAATAGGAGATGAGGTATCAAAGGGAGGGTCAGGTGAAGGTTTGACAGAGGTGGCGGGTGAGCTGAATGTTAGGGCCAGGCCTGCAGTGGATGGATAGATAGAGGCGTAGGAGGAGGCCGCTTGTCTGTTCTCGCCGCTTAGCCCCAGAATAATCACACAGACACTGTATTATTTAAATCACTGCTTGGCCCATTAACTCTAGCTTCTAATTGGCTAATTCTAACATATTAATTTAACCCATTTCTATTAATCTGTATATCACCACACAGATGTGGCTTACTGGATAATGTTCTGTCTGGCTCCAGCGGGGCTCCCTGGTTTCTCTCTGTCTTCTTCCTCCCAGCATTCAGTTTGATTTTCCCCACCTAGCTCTGTTCTACCCTATCAGGCCAAGACAGTTTTCTTTATTCATTAATGGTAATCACAGCATATAGAGGGGAATCCCATATCAGAGTAGAGGGGGCAGAGGCAGGGAAAGGGACTCCTCATTGTGAGGAGGCAGTAGCAAGAGAGGGTTCTCGGCAGAGGCAGGCAGATTTCTGTGAGTCCAAGACCACCCTGGTCTACAGAATGAGTTCCAGGACAGTCAGGGCTGTTACAGAGAGAAACCCTGTCTCAAAAAAACAAAACAAAACAAAAAAACAAAAAAGAAAGAAAGGAAGGAAGGGAGGGAGGGAGGGAGGGAGAGAGAGAGAGAAGGAGAAGGAAAAGAAAAGAAAAGGAAAGGAAAGGAAAGGAAAGGAAAGGAAAGGAAAGAAAAGAAAAGAAAAGAAAAGAAAAGAAGGGGGCTGATCTGCAGGATCACAAGGGGCAGGGGCAGATTTGAGAGGAGGGGGGTCAGATCTGGGGCCTGACTGGAAGGATATTCATAGAGGACCTGAGGGTCGGAGCAGGATAAACAGAAAGGTAGGGGTAGAGATAAACAAAGGCCTGGATAGAAGGGATCTTGGCCTGATTCCTGGTACACTGGAGAAAGTTTCCAAGGTCCCCACGACCGTGGAAGTCAATGCACCCAGTCACAGGCCAGCAGCGACTGTTGTGGAGGGAGGACCATGGTGGCCAGGCCATGTGACCGCAGAACTGAAGACACTGGGTTTAATAGAGCCTTTCCATCTCTGGGCTGGTGATGTTTGTAAAGAGCCATGGCATGATAGAGGATCGCTGGTCTCTGACTGAGGAGGAATGAGAAAACAGATTCCCCCGCACACACACCCCGAAAGAAAGGCGCACTGGGCACTGAACCAGCTGGCATCATGGAAGGGGACAGGGGTTAAAGGAACTAGGAGGATAGAGAGAGGAAGGAATGGATCGGAGTTCCCATAGGCGGGACCACGCCCTCACCCCGTGACTGCCAAGTGTAAGGTAGGAAGGGGGAAAGCTAGACAAGAAGCAGGTGACTCAGTGTGACACAGGCTAGTAAAAGGGGAAAAGGTCTAACGAGGGTCTCCAGCGTGACAGCCAGCTTGTCATCTGCTTATGGGCTAGGATAGTTATAAGGCAGAGAAGTGGAGAGGTAGGAGCTGATTTTTTTTTTCCTTTTTGTCCAGAGGTCAGCCTCTGTGAGAGGTAGCGCCGAGGTAGGGTGTGTAGTGGGCTGAAGAATGTCAGATGACCAATAAGCATCTCTATGGTGTGGTGGCCATGACTGGGATTGATGGAACAGGGAGACAAGAATCTAGAAAAACAAACCTGGAACCAAGTTATTTTACTTTGGGGAATTATTATTGTTTAACTAAAACAGAGGGGCATTGCGAAACAGCATGGCTGTTAGATTTCTGAGGCATCCTAAAGACACAGAAGGCAGAGACCATAGTCTAACCTCAGCCGGTAAGATGGTGTTTGTTAGCACACACAGCAAAAGGGGTGCCCACTCCCGTGGGAAATGGAGGAGTCTGTACAGAGAAAAGGCTGACTGAGACCTTTTACAGGGGGGCAGCTGAGGGGCTTGGGAATGAGGATATTGTTGCAGCCATAGGGGCTATGTGAGGCGGTCTGCAGTCTCTCCCTCATGAGACTGTTTGCCCAAGGCAAAGGCAAACCATTTCAGGATGCAGATTGTCCCATTGTACAGTTCTTTCTGAGCTGACCATCCTGGTTAAACAAGGTCAGCTCATAGGAATCAGCCAGGCAGTGGTGACGCACGCCTTGAATCCCAGCACTCGGAAGACAGAGAGGCAGGTGGGTCTCTGTGAGTTTGAGTCAGCCTGGTCTACAGAGCTAGTTCCAGGACAGCTAGAACTATTACACACAAAAAAGACTTGAAAAACAAAACAAAAACACCTTATAGGAATCTTATTTTTACAACCAAGGCACTTTATCTTTCCAAACTCTAAAAGTATAGAAAAGAATGAAAGTGAAGGCATCAAAAGGAATGAGGAACAGGGGCGTCAACTCTTTCTTTCTTTTCTTTTCTTTTCTTTCCTTTCCTTTTCTTTCCTTTTTTTCTTTTTCTTTTTCTTTTTTTTTTTTTGAGACAGGGTTTCTCTGTGTAGCCCTGGCTGTCCTGGAATTTGCTCTGTAGACCAGGCTGGCATCAAATTCAGAGATCCACCTGCCTCTACCTTCCTAGTGCTGGGTGAGATTAAAGGCATGTGCCACCACCACCTAGCTTTTTCTCTTTCTTTCTTTCTTCCTTCCTTCCTCCCTCCCTCCCTCCCTCAATTCCTTCCTTTCTTCTTTTTTTCAAATATGTTGCCTACAGAGCAGAATAAGTTCCAGGACAACTGAGAACACACAAACCCTGTCTCAGCAAACCAAAAAAGAAGGCAGATCTCTGTGAGTTTCAACACAGCCTGGACTACATAGTGAGTCCCATGACAGCCAGGATTACACAGAAACCCTGTCTCTAAAAAAATCAAAAAATCAAAAAATGGGGGCTGGAGAGATTGTTTGACAGTTAAGAGCAGTTACTGTTTCTCCAGAGGACCAGAATTGGGTTCCCAGCACCCACATCAGGGGATCCAGTGTCCTCTGTCCTCCTTGGGCACCATCTACACATGGTGCACATAAACTCACATAGGCACATACACATAAATAAAAATAAATTGGAAAACACACAGACACATATAAAATTAAGTCTTGTCAGCAGATGACAGACCACTATCAATAGGATGAAACTGTCCTCTATTTTTCTCAGATCTCCAACAGACAAGTACAAAGCAAGCAAATCAATTTTTAAAACAACCATCAATATCTCCCAACTATACATTGTAACTGATCAGTCTCCTTTTTGGCATCCGAAAGTCTCTCCACCATTGACAAAATAGTTAAAGGATGACTGGGAAAGAAACAAAAGTTGCTGGACTGCGGTGGCGCACGCCTTTAATCCCAGCGTTTGGGAGGCAGAGGCAGGCGGATCTCTGTGAGTTCGAGGTCAGCCTGGTCTTAAAAAACAAAAACAAAAAGAGATAAACATTAAAAGAAATAAGCATAAGAAGAAATAAACTTAAAAAGAAGTGGGGATGGGGAGGTGAGGGTGGTCCTACAAAACTAGTTTCAGGAGGTCGTCTCGAAAAAATGAACAGACAAAACTCTTTCGTTCCTTTGTGTGTGTGTGTGTGTGTGTGTGTGTGTGTGTGTGTGTGTGTGTGTGCCTTTGTATGTGTGTAAGCACTAGAGCAGGATGTTAGGGTCTCCCTTGTAGTGCTCAACCTTACTGTTTTTTGGCAGCATCTTCTCCTGAGCTAGATTTTGGGATGATAGGCACATCCAGTCATGCCAAGGCCTTTACATAGGTGGTGGAGATTCAAACTAGGATCCCCATGTTTGTGCACTCCTATCCACTGAGCCATCCCCCAGTCTTGAAAAATCAAACTCTTTTTTTAAAAAAATTTATTTATTATGTATCCTGCATTCTGCCTGCATGTATCCCTGCAGGTCTGAAGAGGGCACCAGATATCATTTCAGATGGTTGTGAGCCACCATATGGTTGCTGGGAATTGAACTCAGAACCTCTAGGAGAGCAGCCAGTGCTCTTAACCTCTGAGCCACCTCTCCAACCCCGAAAAATCAAACTCTAAAACATGTTTTGGGCATCTCTCACGTACATTTTGAAATTTTAAACACTGAATTACAGTCACTATTTAACCTACAAGAACTTGCTTGTTTGTTTGTTTCGCTGTTGTTTTTAGAGACGGGTTCCTCTGTGTAGCCCTGGCTGCCCTAGAGCTCACTCTGTAGACCAAGCTGGCATTGAACTCAGAGAGCCGCCTACCTCTGCCTCCCTGGCATTGGGATTGAAGGTGTACACCATCACACCTGGCCACTTAACACTACACTTTTAATCTATTAATATTTTACAAGTTATCTTGATTGCCTGAGAGTTCTAAGATGGAATAAACCGGTGGTTTCCCCAAATTATCACAGCATCAGAAAGAATGCAGGTTAGCACAGTTTATCAGCTAACCTCCGAAGCTAAGTTTATGGCTCTAGCTAATCTCACTCTTTCCCGTGCTGATGGATCTAAGGTCATGGGGAACTGTTGGAAAGCAGGGGTGTGGCTGGACAAGAGATAGGGACCCTTTAATTTTATAAACAGCAGCATTGAAATTAAACCCAGGACAATCATTCCATTCTGCCAACAGCAAGGGCTGCTACTGGAGAAAGGAGTCGTCCCTGAATTCATAATAATAACTTTTCCTTTTGTTTTTGTTTTTGTTTTGGGAGACAGGGTTTCTCGATGTGGAACAGCTCTGGCTATCCTAGAACTGGCTTTATAAACCCAGACTGGCCTTGAACTCACAGAGATCCACCTGCTTCTGCCTCTCAAGTGCTGGGATTAAAGGCAGGCGCCACCATTGCCTGGCTTATTTTCATTTTTAAAAATATACTTATACTAGTTTAGCCTGGTGATGGTGGCGCATGCCTTTGATCCCAGCACTTGGGAGGCAGAGGCAGGCGGATCTCTGTGAGTTCCAGCACAGCCTGGTCTACAGAGCGAGTTCCTGGACAGTCAGGGCTGCAAAGAGAAATCCTGCCTCAAAACAAAACAAAACAAAGATACATCTGTGATAGGAGCAAATAAATATGACACCGAGGTTTCTGGCTTTAAGGAGATCCCAATGTCTGACAGGTGTCAAGACAAGCATGAGGAGAGAAGTAAAACAAATCCCACTATTATCTGAGTCAGTGGCCCTGCTCCTTTCAGTTCAAGGGCAGGAGTTAAGCAAGGCTTCAGGGCTATAGTTACGCTCACATCAGCATCTCCAAGGCAATTAGAGAATTTACAGTTGGTTTCCAAACTAAGCTCCTTTGGTCCCCAAACTGCCTTGAAAGCTTTCCGGACTGCAAGGGTGGGAGCTAAAGACCTCGTGGCTGACCTCGGCCTCCTCCTCAGATCATAGTCTGGTGTCCGCAGAGGGAATCCATCCCACAGCACAAGCCAGGCCATGGGAAGCCTGGCCAACCCAGTGTCCTTGTACTTCTCAGGAAGTGGCTTGGGATGACAGGCTGAAGTATTGAAACAGGATGTGCCAATGTTCCGTTTCCTGGTAGAAAGTTGCCACTCGCCCCAAGAGCGTGAAGATATCGGACTCTGCTGGATGCCAGATATCAGCAGCCTCTGACCTCGTGACAGTCTCCCCCTTCAGGGCCTCTGATCTGAAGACACTGCTTCCTAACAGAGCTTGCTTGACTTGAACCCAGGCCCACGGGTGCTCCATTCAAAAACCATTTATTGAAAACCTAGAGATGGCTATGGGCAGAGGCCCCAGGTCTGGAAAGTCTGTCCTTTAAGCCTGCCAAGAACAGAAGCAGACTACACGGGCTGTAGGGGAGCAGGCTGTTGGGCTGTCTTTGGGGCAGGTTGAATTTGAGTGGGTCACCAAGGCACCTGAGGGGAAGGCAGGCTCTGGAACTTAGAGACACAAGGGTCAGAGAAAAATCCCGTGAGCCTCACAGATCTGGGTGGGAGGTGCGGTGTCTGGCCTTCAGCGCACCACATACCTTCCCTTAGGCGAAGCGTGGTGTCTGTGCAACTCAGGGCTAGTTAGTTTCTACAGAAGCTCTTGGAAGCTGGTCATTATGGAAGATTGTAGAAGATTGTCGTGAGCCTTCTCTCCTGGCTATGTTTCTGTGACGTCTGCTCATGGAAGAAGAATGCCTCTCTTAATAATTTAAATGTTCTTGATGCTGCACAAGAATGGCAACCTTGGAAAGACCTCTCCCCTGTAGGCACCTGACGGACACGTCATCAGAGAGAGAGAGCTGAAGGGTTGCTGGGGAGAAACTCTTGATTGTGACGGCTCAACAGAGCCTGCTGCAGCCGCGCAGTAGATAGCTGACAGACATTTTATCAAAGCCCCAGTGAACAAGGGGAGAAGAATGGGTGTGTGGCGATGAAGGTACAGCCATCCTCGGGCATAGAGTCTGTTCTGTGAACAGGTGGAAAATCAGAGGCATCCCTGAGTCAGGAAGTAGGGGCTGCATAGATCATCTCAGAGCAAACACAGGCCTAGGAACAGGGTGAGACAGTACAGTCCCGACAGAGGCAGCGGATGCTGTTCACACCAGCACTGGGTAGGAACCCTCTGCCAGTCAGGCCTCAACACAAGTCTGGATCCAGCCCAGTGACTGTGCCCAGCATCCAGAGAGAAATTGGCCACGGCCAAAGGCTGGACCTTCAGAAGCTAACTGCCCAGAGATATTCAGGTAGACTGGGGTGCTAAAAGTCTGGGTGGGCCAGAAAGATGCTGATTAGAGTCTCGTGAAGGGATAATTGGTGAGCCTGCTCTAGGCAAGAGATGAAGAGATGATTGGTGGGTTCTAAACACCACCCTCTCTGAACTCACAATGTGCATTCTGCCTCCCGAGTGCGGGGATTAAAGGCAAAGGCATGTGTGTACTACTGCTGCCCAGCTGAGTGATCTCACTTGGCATCAGAGACCTGGAAAAGAAGAAGTGGGCCAAGTCTAGTGCCAGACTCAAGGATCTTAGCCAGGCCCTCAATGGAAGTTCTTCAAATATGTCCTCAGGATCTGCTTCCTTCTTATCTTGTGACTATATAAGTGGGTGGGAGCAGGGTGATTTTTGTATTTGTTTCCCAGTAAGATGTTTGTTGTTACTTCTTATTTCTTTGAGATTGGGACACTGATGTTATTTGCTTTAGAAAAATCCTGCCCTAGCTCTAGCCATGGCCTGTTTGCAGGAGCGCTTCCAGCGTGGGGCTATGGAGACCAGCTAGCTAGTCAGTGTAGCCCTTCCCAGGGCACCTGATAGAGTTCGCTGGCTGCTCCTCTGCTTCGTAGTTTCAGAAGCTTCATTTTATTAGCTCATTCAAGGTTATCAAGAAGTCTGTTAGCCAAGGGCATGGGACACGGATTTGGAAGGTCACTCACTTTATTTGTGCAGAGCAAGAGAACCAGAATGTTCTTCAGACTGGTATTTAGTGTCTTCTCAGGAGGGAGAATCCTCCCAAGAATTAGGACAGGCAGATTGCTGAAATCGGTAGAGTCCTGGGTGGTCTCAAGGCTGCTTGATTTAACTTTGGGTGGGACAGCCTCAGGAATTGTCAGCGTCACCAAAAGACATTGTAGAACCATATACCGCACAGCTACGAAAAATATTAACTGCCAGGCAGATACCATACCAGCTGGCACACAGTGCCCTATCTGTGGGGAGGAGAAGGAGCAGCTAATATAATTTCCTTCCCCTGCAGTCCAGCAGCCCAGCTTGTTAGAAATGCAAAGTCATCCCCCACCCCCATAACCTTCTAAATCAGAATCTGCACACACATTAAAGTTTAAGGAGGCGTTCTGAGCTGGAGCCAAGGCTCCCAGGGAAAGGCACTTTCATCCTAACTCCGCAGGGGAATCTGCTGTCTCTTGTGTCAAAGTGAGAGAGCTCCATCTTAGCCCCAGAGGAGACTGACTGGAACGAAGAGGTGGGTGGGGTTCAGCAAGACGGGCTCTTTCCACAGGATTCTCTCTCTCTCTCTCTCTCTCTCTCTCTCTCTCTCTCTCTCTCTCTCAGTTCCTGCTGCTGTTACTGCTCACAGTAACTCCTGGATTTGACTTTATTACTGAAGCAAGGGATATAAATAAAGATCCACATTTCACTGGAACCCAGTTTCAGCAGCAGCAAACTTTTTCTTGTTCTCCTTTTCCTTTTTTTCTTTTCTTTCTTTCTTTCTTTCTTTCTTTCTTTCTGTCTGTCTGTCTGTCTGTCTGTCTGTCTGTCTGTCTGTCTTTCTTTCTTTCTCTTTCTTTCTTTCTTTCTTTCTTTCTTTCTTTCTTTCTTTCTTTCTTTCTTTCTTTCTTTTTTTGAGGAGGGTGTTTTTTTTCCTGAGACAGGGTCTCACCAAGTAGCCCTGGTTGTTCTGGAACTCACTCTATAGACCAGGCTGACCTCGAACTCACAGAAACACACTTACCTCTGTCTCTCAAGTGCTAGAATTAAAGGTTTGTACCTCTTTACCTGACTCAGAAGCAATAAGCTTTATTTTTTAAGATGACTTATTTTTATTTTTTTGTGTATTGTTGTTTTGCCTGCATGTATGTCTGTGTGAGGGTGTCAGATGCCATGGAACTGGAGTTACCTGTGGGGATAATATGTAGGTGCAGGGAACTGGGTCCCGGTTTTCTGGAAGAGCAGTCAGTGGGTTTGTTTGTTTGTTTGTTTGTTTTGTTTTGTTTTTTGAGACATGGTTTTTCTGTAACTTTTGGAGCCTGTCCTAGAACTAGCTCTTGTAGCCAAGGCTGGCCTCAAACTCACAAAGATCCGCCTGCCTCTATACTTGGGTTTTTTTTATTGTTGTTGTTTTGTTTTGCTTTTAGGAGGAGCTTAATCATGACCCTGTCATCAAAATCCCAAGACAGACAGGAGCATATAAATCCTTCTATGGTGAAAACAAAGCTTCAATCCTTTTTTTTAAGGGGGGAGTGGGGGACAGGGTTTCTTGCTGTGACCCTGATGTCCTGGAACTCATTCTGGAGACCAGGCTGAGATCTGCCTGCCTCTGCCTTCGAAGTGTTGGGATTAAAGGAAAGCTTCAATCTTTTGTCTTCCAAATTAGTTTAAATAATTCAGTGCCTGCTGTACAGTGAAAACCAGCTTTAAGACAAAATCTCAAAACTTCAAAGACTCTGGACTCTACTATTAAAAGCTCCATCACACGTAGCCAATGATCTTGTCATCTTCATCTATAAAATGTGTTGGCCTCCCCCACAACTTACAGAATTGTCGGAGGCCAAATAAGAGGACAGAGACAAGCACTAGCGCTGGCCCTGCATAATTTAGGGACTCGGCGGCCTCGGGACCCAGCTATGGAATACTGCTCTTCCCACATTTAGGACTCAGGTGACATGAACCGGAGGGAGCCAGCCCAGCCTTCCCAGATGTGACTACCATAAAGTTGCCTCCTTGACCACATTTCCACGTCTAAGAAATGAAAGTTTGGGCAGAACCATTTTCCAACCAGGAAAATTTTGTCTAATATACATATTAGGTCAAGAAAACCAAAAAAATTCTGATGATTCGGTGATTTGGTATTTTTCCTGCACATTGAATTTGCTGACTTGGGATTTTTATTCCTTGTCTTGTAACTTCATATTTATATATATAAATTTTATCAAACTCAGACAGTCAGGATTGGCAGCAGGTACCTTTAACCACTGAGCCACCCTGCTGAGCCAAATGGCTTCTTTCTTTTCTTCTTCTTTTCTACATTTATTCAATTTTCCCATTATATTAACAGTTACAATGTTCTTTTCAAAGGCCTCTTCTTAATCCAAAGAATTAAGAATTAATTTATGGAATTATATCCATAAATATAAAAAACTCAACTTAGTTAGTGTTTGACCACATGACACAAGTTTATCAAAAGTATTAGGACATCAAATTTGAATTATGGAGGCAGGAAAATTCTTTTTGTTTTGTTTTATTTTTTGATTGTTTGTTTGTTTTTTGGTTTTTCCAGACAGGGTCTCTCTGTAGTTCTTGAGACTGTCCTTGAACTCACTCTGCAGACCAGGCAGGCCTCAAACTCACAGAGTTTCACCTGTCTCTGCCTCCCGAGTGCTGGGATTAAAGGAGGGCACCACCACCGTCCACCTCTGTCTTTGTCTCTTATTTCCTGCCCTCTGTCCCTCTGGGGCAAATAAATCTCCTTTATGCTGAGAACTTGGTCTTGGGGTGTCCTGGGCCTATCCTGATCCCTTCACAAGTGGTCCATGCAGTAACTGGGAAGTCAGGAGGAAAATACATGGTACTGAAGTCTATGTCATGACTGGGTCTGTGAGGAGGTGTTGTGTGGAGTTTGACAATCTGGATGGCTTAGCTTTGAGTTCTGTTATTTCAGTTTAGGCAGACTGTTCAGTTTCTGTATAATGCCAGTTGCCATGCTGAAACAGGTTTCTTCTTCTGGGACACCAACCAGCTCCCAAATCATGACACCGAGACTTCTTATTACTTATGAATGTTTGGCCTTCTCTTAGCTCTTTTAACCTAACCTGTTTCTCTTCATCTATGTTTTGCCTGGGGGCTTTTTACTTTTCTTTCCTTCTGTATGTCTTACTTTCACTGTTTCTCGTGTCTGGCTAACAGCTACCTCGTTTCTGGCCCTGGGCTTGTCCCTCTCTCTCGCTCTTATTCTTACCACCTTCTCTATTGAGCCTAGATTCACCTCTTAGTTATTCTCTCTGCCAGCTCTACCTAATCTTTCCCATCTAGCTAGTCAGCTTTTTATTAGATCAATCAGGCAGGTAACAGCAACAAAATCTTTTCACAATTAAACAAAGGCAGCATAAACAAATGTAACACATTTTTGCCTAGTTAAAATAATATTCCACAATACTGTGCCTGGAAAATGGTCGTAATATCAGTTTTAATTTCTAAGAATTTTGATGAGAGTTATATGAACTGGTGTGTTTAAGACCTTATGCCAGAACAAACTATATGCTTAAGAAATTTTAACTATTATCCTATTTTTGTTTTGTTTTTTTGTTTTATGAGACAGGGTTTCTCTGTGTAGCCCTGGCTGTCTTGGAACTTACTCTGTAAATCAGGCTGGTCTTGAACTCACAGAGATTCACCAAACTATTGTCCTTTACAGAACGGTTGTTTGTTCGGTTGAAATCTCCAGTTTGCCCATGAATGATCTCAGGATGTCCCATTCTTCTTTCTCTCTCTTTCTCTCTCTCTCTCTCTCTCTCTCTCTCTCTCTCTCTCTCTCTCTTCAAATCCTGCCCACTCAGAGAATCTCCACACAAAAGGAAGACACCTTGGACATAAATCCAGCTTGTGGTGGACACATCATAACCCCTTGCCTATAACCTATATAAGCTCCCTGCTTTAATCCAGACATGCAGCTTCTCTGGCCTCAATCTCTGAGACTGGAGAGCTCACCCGGGAGTTGCTTTGCTCCAATAAGACCGATGAGATCAGATGTACATGCCTTTAATTCTAACATTCAACAGGCAGATGCATGTTCATCTCTGTGAGTTCAAGGTCAGCATGATCCACAAACTGAGTTTTAGAACAGCCTGGGTCACATAGTAAGATCCTGTGTCAAACAAGTAAACAAATGTTCTTCCTTTGAACTCTGCTGGTGGCCAACTATGGCTATAGTACTTCCAGTAAAAGAATGATGGCCCCGTTCCTTCTGAAAAGAGCAGTAACACCATGCTTCTAAAAGTGGCCAGAAGGTTGGGTGATACTGAACCACAGCCACTGTGGTTGGTCTTCACTGTCCAAAAAGATTTAGAATCTGCATTTAGAATCGACTAGAAGAAGAGTGTCTGTGAGGCCACTTCAGAGCACTAACCATGGAGGGAGGCCCATCCTGAGCATGGTTGGCGACCCAGGAGGAATGCAAGGGGAGGGAGCTGATGAGATGGCCCAGTGGGAAGGACACTTGCTGCTTCTCCTGATCATCTGAATTTGCTCTTAGAGTCCCACATGGTGGGAGGAGAGAGAACCAACCCTGCAAGTTGTCCTCTGCTGTGGAACATGTGTGCCTTCTGCACCACAGAATAAATGAGTAACGTGTAATAATTTTTCTGCGGGAGACAAAGAGAAAGCTAGTAGAGCCTAGAATTCTCTGTGTCCTGGCTGCCATGATGTGAGGGGGCCACACTGCCGTGCCCTCCTTCCCATGATGCGCTGAAGTCTCTCACACCAGGAGACAATACACGTCTTTCCTCTTGTACGTCCTCCATGTCAGGTCATCTGGTTGCAGCAGCGAGAAAAGCTAAGCAGAAGAGAAGGGGGTCTGAACATTCAGCTTGAGAAGGATTTCTAGGGACAGAGAAGCTGTCTTCAGACACCATCGAATTTACTGAAAGTAGACGAGGGAATGCAGCTCGGGGCAGCTAAGAGCCGTCTCCCGTCTGTGTTGATTAACGTCTCTGCGGTTGTGACAACCTACCTAAGAATGACTAAAAGACGACCTATTTTAGCTCCCACCTTCAGTCTTTCTGGGATTGTGCTGAAGCAGCACAATCATGGCCAAAGGCCACAGTGGGATGAAGCTGGTCACCCTACAGTTGTCAGAAAGCAGAGTCACCCCTAGTGACCTTCCTCTAACTAGCCTCACTTCCTAATAGCTGATTCAGCTGTGAACACTAAGCTTTCCGCCCCGACCCCCATAATAAGTTTCTCAGCTGATGCAGTAAGCTGGGTGAAGTCGAATTGGAAAAGTATAAAACAGGTTGTTTGGGCAAAGCAACTCCCGGATGAGTTCTCATCCATTAATGAACTTAATACAGTCTCCAATTGCCTGGCAATAGTACTGTCAGCCAGAGACCATGCCTCCAACACAAGGCCCACCCCCTCTTGGTGGTGGAGTGCCTCATATTTAAGTTCAAACTACCCAAGTTTCTGGGAGGAATTTTCTCTTCAGCAATTATAGATTTACTCTCATTGGAGATGTAAGAGAGACAAACTCTAGCCACTCGATTGGATGAAGTAGTGGCATGTAAGAAATGTAACCTTCTTTCTTTTTTCTTTTTTCTTTTCTTTTTTTCTTTTCTTTTTCTTTTTTCTTTTTTTTCAAGACAGGGTTTCTCTGTAGCTTTGGAGCCTGTGCTTTATAGACCAGGCTGATCTTGAACTCACAGAGATTCACCTGTCGCTGCCTCCCAAGTGCTAGGATTAAAGGTGTGCACATCATTTCCCAGAGAATTTAGCTTTCGTTGACAGAGGACTTACTAAGGTAAAGGCAGCACATGAGTTAACATTGCTTTCAAACTGAAAATTCTATTATGAAGTTAGTTCTATTTTGCCCAAGTGTAACTAAATCTCGTGCCCTACATCTTCACATCATTATATTAGTTGGTATAAACATCCCTGTAATTAACTAAAAATTAATTACCCTCCTTTCCCCAACTAAATAACCTTGGACTTTGCTGTAAAATGGGGCATCTTTCCTATTAGCGTGGATATTGCTTTTGTTCTATCATCTTGCGTGTGTTTACCTTTTGCCTCAGGGAAACAATACCATAATGTGGTCATTAGTATAAGGACAGGGAAACAAAAGGTTCCAAGTTAGTGTCAGAAGGAGAAAAAAGACGGGAAACAGTACCACCCTCAAGAGCATGGGTTGATGACCACACCCCTTCTTTGGACCTCATCCTGCTCCCAAGCAGCAGAGTTTCATATTTTATGAGTCTGGATCTAAAGTTATTTCCCTGGGCTCTGATTCTGTGGAAACGAAAAAGGAGACAGCATGTTACCTCGGCGCTGTGGTCAGAACTCCCTGACCACGTTATGGTCAGGTGGGTGAGGGTGGTCTAGAGGTCTCTAGGAAGACCTGCTTTGCTGTCACCAGCCAAAGCATGTGTCGCCACTTGAGAGGCTTTCAAAAGGCTTCCCGCAGCTGTGCTTTCTGCCTCAGCCTCCCAACTCAAAAACCTAAGTCAATATTTGTTCAAGTGCAGGGTGCTAGAGAGTAGAAGAAATGGGCAAAGGACCAGGCAGAGACCTTCACTTTGAGTAAGTCCTTTATTCTGCTCAAGGACTTCTGGGAAGGTTTGTTCCTGAGAAAGAAGGCCTTGGACCACCTCCTGAGGTTTTCCTACACAGGCCACACAGCCCACCAGGACATCAACCAAATGGGTTGAAAGCAGCATTTTTAAAATCTTGGTCTTGAAAACCGTAGAAAACTTCAGTATGTATGTACATAGTATGAGTGTTGTCATGAACTTTTATTTCGGTTCCATGGTACACACACAAACACACACACACACACATACACACACACGTTGAGAGAGAAGATGGCCTTGTTCCATGGAGCATAGCTAAAAATGTTTGAGAAACATTGATCATGTTTGAGAAACATTGATCATAAGGAACAATTATTAGGAGGACAGACAAATGATATTTCTGTTTGGTTTGGTTGGGTTTTTTGGAGGGGCAAGAAGGAGTAGAGACAGAGTCTCACTGCGTAGCCCTGGTTGTTCTGGAATTCACTATATAGACCAGCCTGGCCTTGAACTCTCTGGGATGGGCTGGCCTCTGTCTCTCAGCACTGGGACTAAAGTGCACATCACCACACCCAGACTAGTTTTTTTTTAATGTAATAAAATATACACAACATAAACAGATTTGTTTTAAACCTCAAAGGCAGGCCAGGCATGGTACACATGCTTTTAATCCCAGTACTTGGGAGGGAGGCAAGGCTGGTGGATCTCTGTAAACTTCAGGACAGCCAGAGCTGTGAAGAAAGATTTTGTCTCAAAAAAACCAAACCAACCAAATAACCAAACCAAAACAAAAAACCAACAAATCAAACAACAGTGAAACAAATAATATAATAATAATAATAATAATAATAATAATAATAATAATAATAATAAAAAGCTCACAAGCCTCTTCCCATCCGTGTGCCATCACCCGGCAGATCTTTGTTCTCAGTGCCCCCCCACCCAACTTTGTTGCATTCTGGTACCGAGTCTGCAGTTCACATGAGATATGTGTTATGGCTTTGCTCTTGTAGGGAAACAGCAAAGGCTCTATTTTAGAACTGGGACTGAGGAGGAGAAAGTGTTTGGGTGAAAGTGTCATCCCAGGCCCTGGCATCCATCCTCGGAGCAGGAAGCTTCCTTTCAAGCCCCTTCCTCTGGGAGTTGCCTTGGTCAAGACTCCACCTCCCGGAAAGTGTGCCAAGCAGTGACCCCTACCTCCCCAGGGAGGGTCAGGACCACTACCACAGGCTATTTAGGCTGCTGCCCAGAAAAAGAACACATGGTGTCCCGTGCCCCCCCCCCCATGCTTTCCCGGTGCTACCCCGGAGCGCACTGCATTAAACATGGGTATCTTTTGTTCGGTCTAATTTGGTCTGATTGGAACTATTTGTGTCGGTGGAGAGGCTCGTCTTAAGAAATATACCTAACAGAAAATATTTTCATTCAGTTTTACTTTTACATTAAAAACATTGGGACCAGCCAGTTGTGGTGATTCTTGCCATTATTCCATCATTCAGACGCAGAGACAGGAGGATCGCTGAGTTTGAAGCCAGTCCAGTCTACATAGTTAATTACAAGACAGCCGGGGCTAAAAAGACACCGTCTCAAACAAAAATAAAATAAGTAAAAATAAAAGCTTCCTTTCTGCTCCCCCTTTGTACTTCACATATATTGACTAAATCTAAGTCATCATTTGGAACAAAATAGAACTGCAGCTGAGCCTCTGGGAAGACAGCACAAGCCTTTCAGTTGGTGCATTTGGCTGTCACAGACTAAGTCTCACTTTTATTTTTGTTCACACTCAACATTTGCATGCTGTTTTTAAAATTAAATTTATATTTAACCCATACACAAAAACATAAAAAGTGTGCCTTGTGATGCTTTGATATATTTACACAGTGTATAATATTTATTTATTTATTTTGGTTTTTTGGAACATGGTTTCTCTACGTAACAGTCCTGGCTGTCCTGGAACTCACCGGATCAGGCTGCCTCTTTCTACCAAGTCCTGGGATTAAAGGTATGGGCCGCCCGGCCAGTGTGTAATGTTTAAATCAATTTAATCATAATTTTTTTCCTTTCATAAAACATTAAAAATCTTTTCTAGAAGCTTATGTGTCCTTAACTAGCTTTGAATTTCCTGTGTAGCCCAGGCTGGTCTGGAACTTGAAATTATTGTTATTACATGGACCTTACTGTGAGACCACACTAGAACCTTTGCTCCTGTGCTTTCTTAAAACATTTTCTCATATGTATATATGTGTGTGTCTAGATGCACATGCACGTGTGAGTATATGGATGCAAAGGCCAGAGATGAACGGGTTGTCTGACAGGATCTCCCACAGAACCTGGAGCTAGACCCTTCCACGAGTCTAGCTAGCCACTTTGCCTTAGGAATCCATCTCTGCTTCCAAGCGCTGGATTTACAGATAGACCGCGTGCTCACCCAGCTTTTGAGGGGGTTCTAGGAATCTGAACTCCAGTTCTGACATCTGGGTGGCAAGAGCGTCTCCGCAGCCCTCTTGCTTCTGCTTAACTGTATCTCAGTTCTTTTTGATCAACATTTTCCCACACCCTTTTCTCTTCCCAGACGCAGGTAACCACCATTCTACTCCCAATTTCCATATATGTTGCTGGAAATGATAGGATTTCATTTTTGTTGTTTTGTTTTTGTTTCTTGGTTTTGTTTTTGTTTTTGTTTTTTTTTTGAGACAGGGTTTCTCTGTAGCTTTGATGCCTGTCCTGGAACTAGCTCTTATAGACTAGGCTGACCTCAGACTCACCGAGATCTGCCGGCCTCTGCCTCCCAAGTACTGGAATTAAGGGCATGTGCCGCTACTGCCCGGCTCCCCACCCCGCTCTTTACATCTCTTTTCCCTCCGTGCAGCATTACTCAATACATAATAATGCTGTTACCTTGGCCAACACAAAACACAGCTGTCTTCAAAGGGAAAAGAGTGATTCTTGAACCAAATATGAATAAACACGGTCCAAGGAGCACAGATTCTATTGTTCCGAATAACACAATTCCTCTGAGAACAATTCCATGTTTTATAGTTACCAAACAACAAAGGAATAAATGAAAGTATTTTTCTCCAAACACATTGGTGGTAACAGTGGATTTTTAAAAATTCATTTATTTTAAAAATTCTTTTTTGAGATTTTTGAGTATTTACTTTGTTTTTATGTGTGGGTGTTTCTGTTTGTATGCTGTGTGTACCACCCGAGTGTCTGGTGCCAGAGGAATGTAGAAGATTAGATCTTCTAAATGTCGTGTCATTTGACTGGAGATAGGGACATCACACCGTGTGGGTGCCAAGAACTGAACAAGGGTCCTCTGCAGGAGCAACAATTGCTCTCAACCACTGAGTCATATTTCCAGTCCCATTTAAAAAGTATTTAATGTTTCTGGTGTTTTGCCCGCATGTATGTCTGTACACCTGTAGAGGAGGTCAGAAGAGGGCATTGGCTCCTCCAGAACTGAAGGCACGGATGGGTGTGGACCTCTGTGGAGACAAACGCTGAGAATCAAACAAGGATCCTCTGGAGGAGGAGAGGCCAGTGCTCTCAGCAGCTGAACCAACTCTCACCCATGAGTTCAAGGCCAGCCTGGTCTACAGCGTGAGTTCCAGGATAGCCAGGGCTACACATGGAAACCCTGCCTCTAGAAAACCACAAAACAAAACCAAACAACCACTACCACCATCAACAACAAAAACCCTTAAAAAAAAACAAACAACAACAACAAAAAAAAACATTAATTGCAATTTCATAGAAATAAATGGCAATTAACATTTCCTAGGCCATTCTTGTGACAAGGGTAGAAATTTCACCTCCAGACTGGGTGCAGTTCAGTTGGTAGAGTGCTTGCCCACCAACCAGGAGGTTCTGGTTCCCATCTTCAGTACCCTGGGTGTGGTAATGTCTACTTGCAACCCCAGCACCTGAGACATGGAGCCTGGAGGGTCAGAAGTTCAAGACCAGCCTGGGTTCTATGAGACCTAGGCTTTTTGTTTTGTTTTGTTTTGTTTTTTGAGACAGGGTTTTGCTGGCTTTGGAGCCTGTCCTGGAACTCGCTCTGTAACCAGGCTAGCCTCGAACTCACAGAAATCCACCTGTTTCTGCCTCCTGAGTGCTGGGATTAGAGGTGTGTGCTACCACCGTCCAATGAATCCTTGTCTTTAAGAAAAAAAAAATGATTTTCCATGAGGATAGCTTAGTGGGATAAATTACCTAAATTTGATTCTCAGGCACCACAAGATGGAAGGAAAGAACCAATTCCCAAATATAGCACCAAGGTTCATACAAAACACACTAACATCTATAATATATAAATACAATATATAATAATATTCATTTAAGCATATATATTTAAATGAAACAGAAAAAAGATTTTCTTTTTTCTTTTCTTTCTTTCTTTCCTTTTTTTTTTTTTTTTTTTTTTTTTTGAGACAGGGTTTCTCTATAGCTTTGGAGCCTGTCCTGGACCTGGAAGTAGCTCTTGTAGACCAGGCTAGCCTCGAACTCAGAGATCCATCTATCTCTGCCTCCCGAGTGCTGGGATTAAAGGCCTGCGCTGCCTGGCTCAGAAAAAAAAAAAAAAAAAAGATTTTCATCTCAAAATGTTATTATATTTTTTGTTTTGTTTTTTTTTTTTGAGACAGGGTTTTTCTGTGTAGCCCTGGCTGTTCCTGAATTCTCTAAGTAGACCAGGCTAGCCTAGAATTCAGAGATTCCCTTGCCTCTGCCCCTGGAGTGCTGGTATGAAAGGCTTTTAAAGTCTTGCAACCCCATGCCTGATTAATAAATTTCAAAGAGATCCCCCAAAGACTAGCCCAAGAATTCAAGCTTCTACCAATTTGCAGTGGTGCTCCAGATTATAAAATTATTATCTACTTCAGGAGTAGTACAGTTTGGACATGAATAGGGTGTAAAGGGACCAGCAGTTAGCAAATCTGCACTTTAGGGCAGATAAACCAAAGGCTAAAGCAGAGGCTGGGAAGTAGCACTTTTTTTTTTTTAAAGACATTTCTAGGGACCCTAAGGGCTCCACCAGGGAGTCCTTTATCTGTAATCCTTTTGTGGTCTAGAACACCCTCTCTTTGTAGTTCTTTGTATACTTATCTCAGACTGGACAGTAAATTATAGATAGGAGGAAAAGGGTGTGAATGTTTGTAGTTTAACTGAACTCCTTTTATTTGGTATGCATTGCAACAATCCTCTAACACCAATAAAGGTGATAAACAGGTGAGTTAATCTACAATCTTATCTCTGGTTTCTATTTTCCCTCCCGTCTTTAACTTAATTAAGCGTTTCCAGCTCTTTGCTTGGCTCGCGTGCTGCTTGTGAAGATCTTAAAAAAAAATTGCATTTTACACTAAAGTATTTCCTTTTCAAAGCATTTTCGAGTATGCAAAACGTTTTCACGGTATGGTCTGCCTCCTTCACCGCCAACAGGACCGTTTCAGTGTAAAGGCTACCACTTCTGACCTTGCACCACGTGGCTGGCTCGGCGGTCAAGGTTAGGGGCAGGGCGCCCCGCCAGCTCGGGCTCCCCCGCGGAGGAGGGGTGCGGCGGAGAACAGCCTAGCCAATCGCGGGCGCCCTCCCGACACCTGCCGCCTTGGCGCCTTTTCTCTTGAACGCCGCGCAAGCCCTAGCTGCGCGCGCACCGCGCCTCCAGCGGTCTCGGAAAGGAGCACCTCTGTAGGTGTACGTGCGGCAGGAAGTGACGTAACTCCAGAGTGCCGGTAGGGGGCGGGGCCGGGTTATAAGCTTCGGCGAGGAACCCGCGGTTGCTGCAGAAGGCGTGCGGAGCGTGACCGGCGGTCTCTGCTATTGCGGAGGAGCCTCAGAGTGAGTGACGCGCCTGTCAGCGCCACGGAGCCTCGTGCTCCTCGCGCGGCGGGCAGACTGGAGCGAGAGGTCGGGGCCGGCGGGCTGGGAGGCTGCGGGGAGCTGCGGAGCCGGGGCTTGCAGGTGCAGCGTGGTGGGTGCGGAGCCGCCGTAGCTTGCGCTCTCCGCTCTCCGGCTCGGCGCTGCAGGCCGGTTGTAGGCCGCGGGTTCGAGAGTGAAAGGGCCACCGCGCTGCAGCGCAGCCTCGTTCCGCTGGGAACACGTGGTGGCTGCTCCAGGAAGTCGCCCCAGGGAACGGCTGTCGGGGTACGTGGGTGACCTTGGGGCTCCTCGCAGGCGGGCATCGACAGCTGCAAAGGACAAAGCTGTTCTCTATTCGGTCGCTAGTGTCCCGGGCATTTAGAGAGGTTCCAAGAACCGCACATTGGAGCTGCGGCACCACCAGGGGCTTTTTCTTGCCAGGCTTTCCGCCTCTTGGCCGTGCGTGTGGAATCTCATTTTCTAGGGCAGAATAGATATGAATATTGCAGGTAATACCAAGAATGTCGCTAGCAGTCCTAAAGCTAGGGGAATAAGATATTTTTGTAAGAGCTATATAGAAATAACTGTAGAAAAGTCAGCGTGCTCACAGTGTTGGACAGCTCTAAAATAGTGAATGAGGGTAAGAAAATTGTTTTTGCAGAGTCGTCGGTTAATATACTTTGCCCTGTGCTTAAAATAAAATGATCTTGCAACATTATTTATCCAGTGGACTGGATTTCTTTGCTTTTTTTTTTTTTTAAGTATGAGAATTTAAATGGGAAGCAATCGTGTTACAGAAATTCTCGGCTAGCTGATATCTTTAGGATTAGATGAGTTTAGAATACTAAATGGCTAATGCAGTTGGCTCAGAACTGTGAAATATGACCTCTTTGACAAAAGACATTTAAGCTGATTCGGGGTTTTATCTACAAAGAAAATGGAATTTCACCAGTGTGGGTCCTCCTGAAGGTTTTGTTTTGTTTGGGGGGGGTTATGTTAAAACTGCTTTATGCAGGAATCCGATATCATATTTTATATTTTTTTTCAAAGGGTATATGCTTTAAGGGAATGGTGGGTTGAACCTAGTCTGTTGATTACGGGTAGAGTTCAAGTCTAGCTAACTCCTCCCTAAGGCTAGGCAATGTGCTTATCTATAATGGAGCAAGGTTAACCTTGAATTAAACAAGTTTCTTGAACGTGAACCTCTGGCTTTGTGGGACTGTAGTGTGTGGGGTTCCTTCTCTCCCAGAGTGCAACACAAAATGAACTTGATTGACCCCCCAAATGGTTCTGACCTTTGAGTTGCTAGCTTTATTTCCTCGATTGTTTTTTCATTTCAAGCCCATAGAGACTTCTCTAGTGAAAGTCACACTTGAACTCAAGGGTAGGTAGCCTGGAGCTCGGAGATACACCTACTCTGGCTGTAGAGTGTTTAAAAGTGATTAAAGGCCTATGCCACCACACCCAGGAAAGTTGGGCTCCTAACCAAGACCTTAACATGTGGACATGGTGGCACACACCTTTGATCCCAGCATTTGGGCAAGGCAGGTGGATTATTGAGTTTGAGGTCAGCTAGGCTGAAGAGTAAGAACCTGCTTAAAGACAAATAAAAAGCCGAAAGGAACCATCTCTTGACAAGTTATTTTTAAGTATTTACAACTTTGACTAGTGTTTTTTAAATATCAAAGAACAGAAAAGACTGGGTAAAGTCAGCGACTGGTGCTGTCTAATTTTGAAGAAAGTGGATACTGAACTTAAAGGGAAAGGGACGAAAGATCTGGATCAGGTCCTTAGAAGAACTTCCTTTTATGTGAGCACAAAGATTTTGAAAGGGATTTATCTAATGGAGTGTGCTTGTGAGAACCCTAACCTTGAGTTCCTACCTATGGATACGTGAAATAATATTTTGGTATCTCACTCTGCCTTTGCCCCACCCTCCCTGTATTAAATGTTATAAAATGGCTGAAAGTAGATTTCAAGGTAATCATGTGTTGGTTTGGTTTATGATTAGTCTGGCTAATATCTTCGCTTATCTACCATCTCACAGCACAAAGTTAAGGTCATGAATTAAAATATGTGAAACCTTATTTTTTAAATCATTAGAATTAAATGGTTTTCCTAATCTTTGTGAGAAAAGATGTCTAACTAATGTGAGAAAATTAAGATTAACTTTCTTTTGCCAAAGATTGCTGGCATTGGTGACATCTTGGAATAATAAACCAAATGAGAATTTGCTGATTTAAGCGTGGCCCTTCCACAGCTATCAGCTTAGAGTAGCAATGTTGTTTTCACTGGTATATGTCTCTGCCGTGCTTGCAGAATGTAGATTCAGTGCTTTAACTTGGAAGAAAATTCAAGAGGTTCTTAGAAAGCAGTTTCTGGGCACCGGTGCTCTGCTCTCAGGAGGCAGAGGCAGGTGAGTCTACAGAGTGAGTCCTGGACAGCCAGGGCTCTTCACAGAGAAACACTGCCTCCAAAAACAAATATAAATAAAGCAGGCTATGCTGGTGTGAGATTTTAAGTGACTGAAGTTTTACGTATGAAACTTATGAACTAACTGACGTCTGTACTTTATGGCTGTTTTGGAACTACTCTGGTGTTCACAAATGGAAGTTTAGTGATGAGGGTAAATGGGAATTTCCCAAGGTAATTTTTTTCTGGCTTTTTTTTAGGCAGGGTTTCTATCTAGTGTTGGGATTAAAGGCTATGATTTTTTGTTGTTGTTAAATTTTGGTTCTGGCCGGGTGGTGGTGGTGGTACATGCCTTTAATCCCAGCACTTGGGAGGCAGAGGCAGATGGATCTCTGAGTTCGAGGCCAGCCTGATCTACAAGAGCTAGTTCCAGGACAGCCAAAGCTACAGAGAAAGCTTGTCTCAAAAACAAACAAAAAAATTGGTTCTGTAGATTAAATAAAAATAACACATTTCTTGGGAAAGATATGTACTTGGGTTATAATACAAAGACAGATTTAGTCGTTGATACCACCAGCCTGTCTTCCTCAAACTCAAGATGCTCTGTCTTATTTAGGTCATTTATTTAATTAAATGTGTTATCACATTAATAGTGAAGCAGTAGAGGACTTAGCATGGATAAAGTGTCCTTTCTTGGCTGGATCTTCAGAATTTCAAAGCTAAATAAAAGCCAACTCAAGACTAGAGTAATTTAGGGTAGCTATTTCACACAAGCGTTAAAGTGTAAGCTGTTTTTCCTAGAAAAAGATGTTTGAAATTGACTCAGGGTGGGGCCTTCTTGTTCTGGCTCCAGCAATTGGGTTTGTTGGTGCAGTGTAGTGATAAACTTAGTCACAGAAGGGACAAGAGATTGTGCTTCTGAGAACTTGTATGAGATCACTTGCACATGGTCTGATCATCAAAGCGTGGGGATTCAAGAATCCTCATGAAGTCCTCCCCCGCCCAAGACAGGGTTTCTCTGTAAAAGACCTGACTGTCCTGGAACTCCCTTTAGATTAGGCTGGACTCAAACTCAGGAGATCCAAGTGCTGGGATTAAAGACAGGCACCACCACCAACCTTCCAATACACAGCAGTGTGGTTTTTTGTTCTTTTGATACAGGGTCTTACTTTATAGCCCAGGTTGGTCTTGAACTTGCCATCCTCCATCCTTCCAAGTACTGTGATTATAGCCTGTGTTACCAGACCTGACTGTTAGAGAATGAAAGTCTTAATTCTCCTAGTTTTTGTGTTTGTTTGTTTGTTTTCGTTTTTTAATTTTTTTGTCAGGTGATAGTTTGTCTTTGAATTAGTCCCTTTGGATACCAAGTTTTTAAGTATTTATCTGGGCATGGCACGCACCTGCAGTCCCAGCGTGTGGGAGGCAGACAGGCAGAATGGTCATGAGTTCAAGGACAGTTTGGGTGACTTGGTAAAATTGAAAGGGATTGCCACCTCTGTTTTTCTTTTGATCACTTAAACATCACTTAATAGTGATGGTATTCTAACTAACTTTTTTTTCTATATTTTTGGGATTTTGTTTGTTTGGTCGGTGTTTCTGTGTGTGTGTTTCAGGACAGGGTTTCTCTGTGTAGCCCTGGCTGGCTGCTCAAACTCAAAATTGCCGCTGCCTCTCCTGAGTGCTGAAATTGAATGTGTGCATATTACCTGGTTGATATGACTCTTAATTCTTAAGTTCTTCAATTTTTAATCTAAGAACAGTGATCTGATACATTATCTAATTATAATTATAGATAATGTATTATCTAATACATTATCACACTCCCTGAATCTAATAACATTATTCATAAGATAATGATGATATATCTAGGATCAAGTTGGATATATTATAATTAACATAGAATGGAAGGCTTTCATTTAATCTGACACAATGAGCTCTATCTCATGTTTCTCTGTTCTAATGTTAGGTGCTTCCTTGTGGCGGCTTGGAATGATGGATCAAGCCAGATCAGCAATCTCTAACTTGGTAAGATTTCCATCCATCTGTAAAAATGCAGTAGAGGAACCTGACTTCACTCATTGTGCAGAAAAGAACACCCCAAATTCTCAACAGGCATTCTTTTACCTGACTAGTAGTCTTGAGGCATAACAGATCCCACAAAAGAAAGGCATGCTCTGGTTTCACGTGTTTGAGACAGGGTCTTGCTGTGTAGTCTCAGGTTGTCCTTGAACTCAGTCTTCCTTTGTTTCCCAAGTGCTGAGAATAGAGACAGGTATCACAAAACCCATATATGAAGATGTTCAGTTTCGATTAAGATTGATTGGGGAAATACCATAAGAAAATACGTAAGGAAATACCAAGGGTAGCCTTGGCTGTGTGGGAGTTCTGTAGCTAGGTGGAACTAAAATGTGTGCCCATAGTTCCAGCTGCACTGGAGGTTGGGTCGAGGATTGCTTGGCCTCCACGGTCTGGGCCAGTCTGAGTAACGTGTTGAGAACCCCATCTCTTTTTTTAAAAATTAATTTTAAAAGGTTATAGCAAACTTACAAACTAGAAACCCTGGGAAAGTCTGTTGACTGGTCTTCACCTGCCGATGACAGAACTGGGCAGAGAGAGGACTGTGTAGGAAAGCTTCCCTTATGTATGTCATACATCGTATATTATGACCAAACCTTGTAATTCATTCATACTTTTTGTATTGCTTCCTTTTCTTTTCAAAAATACCAGTTTGGTGGAGAACCGTTGTCATACACCCGGTTTAGCCTGGCTCGGCAGGTGGACGGAGACAACAGTCATGTGGAGATGAAATTGGCTGTAGATGAAGAAGAGAATGCTGACAATAACATGAAGGCTGGCGTCAGAAAACCCAGAAGGTTTAATGGAAGACTCTGCTTTGGGACAGTTGCAGTACTCATCTTTTTCTTGATGGGTAAGAATATATTTTAAGAAATTCAAAAAGGTCTTATTTCAGGCCAGGAGATACTTTGTACATCTTTTTAGTTACGGATGTTGTATTAGGAATATACACAGGATACTTCGAACAGTTCCAGGGATAGCCTCTAGTACATCAAGGTGTTCACCCAGGTCTTCAACAGGTCACTGTAAAAAATAATAACTATTGTGGTAATTTAAAATTCTATAAAACCGAGACCGGGGTTTTTTTTAGACCCTTAGAATTTAATTAGAAGGTGATGTTTTTGGTGATAAGTTAGAATCGAAGTCTGAATTTAGCTCTACAACTTCTGTCTTTAGGATTTATGATTGGCTACCTGGGCTATTGTAAACGAGTAGAACAGAAAGACTGTGTGAAACTGGCAGAAACGGAGACTGGCTATTCAGAAAACTCTGAAATAGAACAAGACATTCCTAAATCTGCTCGCTTGTATTGGGCAGACGTCAAAAAACTGTTGTCAGAGAAACTGGACACCATAGAGTTCACTGATACCATCAGGTAAACAAAACAAAAAAAAAGAGCAAGAAGTGATATAACCACAGCCATCTCTGTAGCCCTCTTTAAAAATGTTCTTGATTTGTGTCTGTGTGTGTGCGGGCTCAGTACAGCACTTCGTGTGTTCTTTGTTACTGCAAGCTGTTTCACTTCTCCAGGTCTGCAAGAAAAGTTAGGCTGGGCTTTTAAGGGAATCTTTGTGGTAATTTTTGCTTTTAAAACAAGCTTGAAGGAATGTGTTCCTTGAGGCATTGGTCCATTTTATTTCTCTCTATAACAGTTTAATCCCGCAGTTTTGAGTCATAGTTCATTTATCTTGAATATGAAGAATAATGTTTTTAAAACAATTTGCTTGATCCTTATTTATTTAAAATAGATATTTTAATGCAGACATTTTTTAGTTGGCTGGTGGTGGTGTGTGCTTTTAGTCTCAGCACTTGCAAGGCAGAAGCAGGCTGATCTCTGAATTCCAGGACAGCTACATAGAAACCCCGTCTGAAAAACAAAACTAAGACTTTTTCTTACAGGCAGCTGAGCCAGACTCCATACATCCCTCGGGAGGCTGGATCTCAAAAAGATGAAGATCTCGGCTATTACATTGAAAATCAGTTCCGTGACTTTAAACTCAGCAAAGTCTGGCGAGATGAACATTATGTGAAGATTCAGGTGAAAGGCAGGTATGTTGAAATACAGTAGCTTATTATAACTGCTTTCAGATATGTTCAGTAGATCAGACTTCCAGAATGAAAGACAGGGTTAAGATTTAGAGATCAATTTCCTTAAGCCAATCAATGCAAATCAAATACTAAGTGTACTAAAGCTCTTGAATTTTTCTTCAAGAATGGCTAAAACTTTTTTTTTTTTTCTTCTTGCAAGCAGTTTACTCAGGACCTTGTTACAATAAAACTTTTTTATTATATTTTAGTGTTGCTCAAAACTCAGTGACCATAATAAATACAAGTGGTGGCGGGTACCTACTGGAGAATCCTGAGGGTTATGTGGCATACAGTAAGGCTGCAGAAGTTACTGTAAGTACATGTGACTGTTTGTTGATCTCCACTAAGGAAACTCCATTACCATAGAATAAATCCCAAGGTCCTGGTTTTGTTTTGTGAGACCTTAAATCTGATGCTGTGTCCCTTTAATACAGTTCCTCACTTTGTGGCATCCCCCATTCGTACAATTATTTTGCTACTTCATAACTGTAATTTTGCTACCGTTATGAAGTGTAATGTAAATACCTGTTTGTAATGGGTCGCCTCTGCCACAGGGAGAACCACTCTCCTAACTCCTGCTCAGACTGTTCCCATTGCACGCTGCTTATTCATGTGCACACACATTCAAGCCAGCTCCCATCTAACTAAAGACCTTTGTTCAATCTTTTCCATATCAGTCATAAATCAAGGAAATGGTCCACAGACATGCCTGCAAGGAAGATTTCCCCAGTTCAGTCTCTTCTTTCAGATGACTCTGACTTCTGTCAAGCTGAAAGGCTGAAGAGCTTAGTTACCCTGGATCTGTGTGTTTTCAACTGGAAGGAAGGAAGGAAGGAAGGAAGACCTGTTAGTGGGGGATTTGATTTCTGTCCACTTTTTGTTTTCAATTTCTTTCTCTTTTTTGTACTCTTTTGTTTGTTTTCGTTTGGTGTTTTTGAAGCGGGGCTCCTGTAGCCCTGACGGCCCTGGAACTCTACACAGGCTGACCTCAGGTTTCGAGCTCCGCTTGCGTTTGCCTCCTGGGTGCTGAGATTAATGCACACCCTTCCTTGATTTCCTGTCTTACGATTTGTCTGTCAGATTATAGTGGTATTGATACATTGATTCTCATTAAACCTAATGTCTTTATTTTAGGGTAAACTGGTCCATGCTAATTTTGGCACTAAAAAAGACTTTGAAGGTTTAAGTTATGCTGTGAATGGATCTTTAGTGATTGTTAGAGCAGGGGAAATCACTTTTGCAGAAAAGGTAAGTGTGGGTTTTAAATATAAATATATTAGTTTTATTATTTTTGTGGATTATTTCCCCCCTTCCATTTCATCCCTTCAAACCTACCTATGCCTTTCCTTGTTCATTATTCATGGCCTCTTGTATAAATTTTTGGGTGAGTGGGTGAGTGTGTACCTAAATACAGAAATACAGCTTGCTCAGTCAGTATAATTGCTGTGTGTACATTTTCAGCTGACCGTTCAGCATTGTATTACTAATTGTTGTGCTCTTCCCTGGTGAAGATTCCTCTCTAATAGCTTGCCTTTTAGCATAAATTCCAGTATGTGTTATTTACATTTTGTATGAACAGACTTTCATGTCCCGCTTTTCTGTGTTTCTTAGGTTGCAAATGCCCAGAGCTTTAATGCAATTGGTGTCCTGATCTACATGGACCAGACTAAATTCCCCGTTGTGGAGGCAGACCTTTCACTGTTTGGACATGTGAGTTGTCCCTGCGTTGCATATGCTGTGCTTTCTTAGATCCTCTCTGGTGACTTTTAGCAGGAAGAAGATAATTACTGAATATGTTATTAATAGTTCCTTAAATTGGAATTTTTGGATGCAGTATTATTTAAGCTACATTTTATAAAAAATCAGACTTTGAGGCTTTTGGTCGATAAATAGTTTGGGCTATAACCTCAGACCATATCTGAGCCTTACAGGCAACTTGAGTAAGTGGATAGAACTAATTATTCTCTGTCACTAGGCTCATCTAGGAACTGGTGACCCATACACACCTGGCTTTCCATCCTTCAACCATACTCAGTTTCCACCATCTCAGTCATCAGGATTGCCTAGTATCCCTGTTCAGACAATCTCAAGAGAAGCTGCAGAAAAGCTATTTCAGTAAGTGTATCTGAAAACTCACTATGGTAAGGTTCTAATTATGCAAGAATGCTAATAGCCTACTTTGGTTAAATAAACCTAAAAAGAGTTGGCTATAAAAAGTTTACATTTGGGGGCTGGAGAGATGGCTCAGCGGTTAAGAGCACTGTATACTCTTCCAGAGGTCCTGAGTTCAATTCCCAGCAACCACATGGTGGCTCACAGCCATCTATAATGAGATCTGGTGCCCTCTTCTGGCATGCAGGTGTACATGGAAGGAATGTTGTATACATAATAAATAAATAACTCTTTAAAAAAAAGTTTACATTTGGAAGTTTGGGGATAGTTAACTGTTTTGTGTATAGATGAAAAACAATTTCCTTGGTAAAGTGATCTTGAAAAGGGACTCAGTTACTGTAGAAAATATGTTGGATCCTGTGGGACCTGACATCTAAATTCATGTGTAACCATTCTGAATGTTCATTTGCTGCACAGAATTATTCTAGTGAGTTTCCAGCTGCTTTATGGTAATACTTCTGGTTGTCCTCTCTAAAAATAGGTGTACCTGGTGGTACACACCTTTAATCACACCACTCAGGGTGCAGAAGCAAGGGGATCGCTGAGGTCAAGGCTAGCCAAATTTATATAGCATGTTCCAGGCCAACCAGGACTTGACAAGATCCTTTCCCCCAAAATCATTGCGCTTTATCTTGACTTGGTAGACTTGTTGTTACTTAAACCCATTTTCAAAGTCTTGCTTATTGTATAACAAGTTATACCAACCCCTCTGTTCTTGTTTCTTCAATTTAGTTGGAAAACTAAAATATATTTTAGTGAATAGAGTGGTCATAGATAAGGAACATTTTTATTTATGTGAGGGCTTCGTGAAGCACTAGGTGTCTCAGAATCAATCCTAAGATGTCTCAGTGTTTGGTGATTCTCAGTAACTTATTCTACCCAACACCTGTCTCTTTGGAGTCCTCCCCACTGTCTTACTCTATTGTACTGAGGAACTTATTTCTGTAAGTCAGACATGTTCAGAACCTGTAATAAATGACATTGGCTAGGTAAAGAGTCTTAAAATCAGCATCTGAGAATGCAAAATACCCTTGTTAGTGGAAGGGTTGGGAAACATGGAAATACACTAACAAATTGCTGAGACTTTCGTTATGGATCTATCTTTGCATTTATTTTTAATGCAAGTAGCCATAGCTGTGTCCTTTAATGTAGAACCTTTCTGGACAGATTACAAATTTGTAAGTCAGAGAAAAAATTATTGGCTCAAAATGCTAATAGCTTTTTTCTATTTCTAGAAACATGGAAGGAAACTGTCCTACTAATTGGAACATAGATTCTTCGTGTAAGCTGAAATTGTCACAGGATAAAAATGTGAAACTCGTTGTAAACAACGTACTGAAAGAAACAAGAATACTTAACATCTTTGGAGTTATTAAAGGTTTTGAGGAACCAGGTACAAACCCTGCCTTGATCTTAGTGTTTTACTCACTCTGGGTACCTAGTGAAGGAAAAGCTTCACTTGCTCTTATGAGGTACTGACTCTTATGTGTTTGTGTGTTTAAATACCTATGTGACCATGTATGCATGTGCAGAGGCCCAGGGCTCAGCATCAGGTATCTTCCTCTGATGTGTGTGGATGTATGATGTATGAGTTCCACACCATGTGGACGTCAGTGTCTATGTGGGTCCTGGGGACTGAGCTCATAGGGACTGAACTCAGGCTTGGCAGCAAACAGTTTTCTACTGTGCTGTCTTTCCCACTAGAGCTAATTATTTAGAATTAAAAGCATTGGAAGATAACAAAGCCTTGTGATATCATTTTATTAAAACTAATAATTAATGGATAGGAGTTCTGCTTCATAAGTAAGCAATGTTTCCCTTTTTTCAGAAGAGTAATTTTTTAAAGGGGTCATGTACATAATCTATATCATGTATTTTGAACCTTGGTCTGAAACTATCCAGTTCTGCCCATGTAGCATAAAAGCAGCGTAACTAGATTAGTGAACAGGGTGTAGACTCTGGGATAGACTACATTAAATACAGTCACTTATTGAATGAGGGAAGTTCTTGGATTTGGTTATTAAATGGCTGATGTGATTGAAGAGTAGTAGTGATTGTCCTGTATATTTTTATCCCCGGAATCCTCAGTCATGTGACATTAGGCTTTATCCTTTGTACATAACATGCTTATTTTAGATTTTATTAATAGAACCAGTTTGAAATTAAACAAAAACCACACACACCAAAGCCGGACATGGTAGCACACCTATAATCCCAGTGCTAGAGTGCAGGGGTGGGAGAATCATCAAAATTGGATGCCAGTCTGTGCTACTGGGTGAGGCCTTGTCTTGGAATAAAAACAGTATAATTGTTTCCTTTTTCTGTCTTCTTAGACCGCTACGTTGTAGTAGGCGCCCAGAGAGATGCCTGGGGTCCTGGTGCTGCAAAGTCCAGTGTGGGAACAGGTCTTCTGTTGAAACTTGCCCAAGCATTCTCAGATATGGTTTCAAGAGGTACAGTAGAAAAGTTTTGACCTTAAAATATTGTGAGCTCCCCTGGGCGGTGGTGGTGCACACCTTTAATGCCAGAACTTGGGAGGCAGGGGCAGGAGTATCTCAGTTCAAGGCCAGCCTGGTCTACAAGAGCTAGTTCCAGCATAGGCTCCAAAGACAGAGAAACCCTACCCAATAAATAAATAAAATGCGAGTTTCGTGTCATCCTAGCAGTTACATTCTGCATTTAATTGCTGAATTTAACCTGTGATTCAGGCATGTTCAGGGTTGCGTTACGTTTAGGGTGGTACATATGGCTGTAGACATCTTACGTTCTCCTATGGCAGTTTTCACTGACTCATTATTTTAAATGTTTCTCCATAAAGTATCTTCATTGAACTAGCAATCATCTAGTTCTTTGAAATTGAAAAGTATTTAGTATAAGCTATATTTAATATTTATATTAGTATTTAGTATAAGCCATAATTCTTAGTCCAACATGTGCAGAAAAATAAACTAAATCTAACATGGCTCATAAGGCATTTACTTGAAAATAACCCATACCTTTTGTGCTAAGGTTAACATCTTCACAATTCTACTTGTGATAGGCATTCTCTTGTGGTGTCTTGCTACACTGGCTTACAAGCAAGTATCTAACATTCTTAATTGAGGTCTAAAGTGGCGCTTTTATAGAGACTATGCTAATATAGGGTAGTTGGTAGACTGTGAAACATGGACTGCCTAAGGAGTTGTCACTTTTGAAACTTAGAGGTATAGTCTGGTGTGATGCCTTCACAGTTCCAGTTAATTGGGAGCCTAAAGCAGGGGTTCGCTTGTGAATTTAAACTGAACAAGGTAGATAGTCTCAGAATAAGGTAAATAATTCATATTTTAAGTGATTTGCTTCTAAGCAGATTGTCCTCAAAGAGGATACACACACATAACTCAACCCTGCAATTCAGAAACTTTTCAGAGGTTAAGGGACTAAAGACAAAGTTGTAAGGAGTAACCACTAATAATTTGCCATGCCATGTACTCAAAATGGTATAAAGTTGCTATCCTACGAAGATTATTTTTTAAGATTTTGGCCTTAATTGGGTTTTTAAATCTTGAATTTATCTTTAGTTACCCACCTGCCTGTAACCACTCAAAAGGTGAACCTAAGTTTTTGTCCATTTCCAGGTGGGTTTAAACCCAGCAGAAGCATTATCTTCGCCAGCTGGAGTGCAGGAGACTTCGGAGCTGTTGGTGCCACCGAGTGGCTGGAGGTATTCCATAAGTAGTAGATCCTTAACAGTAGCTGTCTGATGGGTTAATGCTTATTAATGTAGACAGAATAGGTATGAGTATATTAATATTGCCACTTCTCTTTTAGGGATACCTTTCTTCTCTGCATTTAAAAGCTTTCACTTATATTAATCTGGATAAAGTTGTCCTTGGTAAGCATCCGTTCCTATTTTGTTTTTTTTCTTGTTTGTTTTTTGTTTTTTATTGTGTATACCATATTCTGCCCACATGCGTGCCTGCAGGCCAGAAGAGGGCACCTGATCTCATTATAGATGGTTGTGAGCCTTTAGATGAGCAGGCGGTGCTCTTAACCACTGAGCCATCTCCCCCCTTTCTAGTTTTTAATTGGGTAAACCTGCCTAGGGAGCAGCCGACATGAGACAGTTTCTCTGTTTGTCCTGGAACTCAATTCTGTAGACCAGGCTGGGCTCGAACTCAGAGCTCCTCCTGCCTCTACCTCCTGAATGCTGGGATTAAAGGCTTGTACCACCTGGGTTTTTGTTTTAAATTTAGTTTTGGAGAGAGTGTGGATTCATTTTGTATTTGTGTGTGTATGTGGGCATCTAAGGTGACCTCTCCTTTCCACCATGTGGGTCTCTGAGATTGGACTCAGGTTTTCAGGCTTGGCCACAAATATCTTTATCCAGTGAGCTATCTCTTAGGCCGTACTGTCTCAGAAATTGGATGGGGATTCAATAAAAGTGTTAAGATTAAGGCTATTTCAAATGCAGATGTAAGTCAGGCATGGTGGTTCTTGCCTTTAATTCCAGCACTCAGAAGGCAGAGGCAGGTGGATCTTTGAGTTTGAGGCCAACTGGGTCTACAGAGCGAGTTCCAGCAGCTCAAACTACAGAGAAACCCTGTCTCAAAAACAAAAATTACATATTGAGACTATCCTGAGATACAACTTCGTAGTACAGCATAAAGTACTGGGGTCAGAGCCCAGTGCTGCCAAACAGAAAAATCTCTTAACTTTACTTGACTCATAAGTTTGTTTTGTTTTTGAGACAGAGTTTCTTTGTGTAGCCCTGGCTGTCCTGAAACTCACTCTGTAGACCAGGCTGGCCTCAAAGATCCTCCTGCCTCTGCCTCCTGAGTGTGCTGGGATTGGTATATGCTACTACACTGACTCCTAACCTAAATTTCCACTTTACTAATAGTTATTGTATAGGTCCTGTCTTTTAGAATTCTATCTGAAAATTGCTGTGTAGACAGAGGAAAATATTAAAGTAATTTCTTTATAGGCACTAGCAACTTCAAGGTTTCTGCCAGCCCTCTATTATATACACTTATTGGGAAGACAATGCAGGACGTGAGTATACCTCGTTACAAAATTTTGTGACTTTTTATTGTTAATTTAAAAAATAAACCAAAAATATGATCAGTAGCCAGTGATAGGAATTGGAAGTAAATTCTAAAGCACTATTAGTCATGTTCTTGGCTTATTGATCCTCAAGTCTACTGAATTGAGAGATGGAGTATATGAAAGATTCTCTGAATACATCTTTAGGATTATTGCCTTCAGGCCTGAACTGTTGTAGGCACTCACAAGAGATTGTAAGTCAGAATTGTAAGGAAGGCTTAGAAGTACTTGAGAAATACCAGAGGCGGCACCTCCTGGGGAAAGGCGGTCATGCCGGTTCTGAGTGAGGAAAGAATACACTGAAGAGAGTATTTGCAGAGAGTAGTGGGTCTCTCCAGTGCAATGGAAGAGAACGTTGGAGTGATTAAAGATGGAGGGAAGCAACTAATAGAGATTGGGAAACCCTATGAGGTCGATTTAGGCTCCCAAACAAGATAGTATGCGTGCTGGTTAGTCTGGCAGTCTAACATGTGCTACAGAGAAGTGAGCAGGAAGAGGACAGGCATGTTTATGTAGGGTAGAGAGGGTTTAAAAAGTAATTTATGCAGCCTATAAGATGTAGTTAAGGACTATCACAAGAAAACAGGAAGTCAGGTGTTCAGGAGAGAATCTACCCTTCCTAAGGGACTGAAAATGTAGCCCGGCAGGAGAACGGATTTTAAGTGTTTGTGGAGGAAAGAAATGTGTAGAAAAATTAGGTTTTAATGGACTATTTCTCATTTTACAGGTAAAGAATCCAATTGATGGGAGACCTCTATATCGAGACACCAATTGGATCAGCAAAGTGTAAGTTGAGAGAAGTAGGTGGAGCTCTAAGCCTACCTACCCTGTACCGAGCTCCGCCTGCAGGGACTTGGTTATCAGGGAAGTGGGTGTTGCCTGGTAGGTCTCCATTTGGGGATACTAAAGATGGCTCTTGTTCTCCTTGCAGTGAGAAATTTTCCCTTGACAATGCTGCTTTCCCTTTCCTTGCATATTCTGGAATTCCAGCAGTTTCTTTCTGGTTTTGTGAGGTAAGACTGAAGAACTCAGCATTTTCATTAGATCTTATAATAACTGAAGCCAAATTTTTCATTATTTAAGATATTAATGTTATTCAGCCTTGTAATTATTTTAGATACCTATTGAAAGTATTCTAAGTATTGAGAAATGTTCTTTTAGCAACAACCAAACAAATATAGGACAGTGTTGAACTGATCACATTGTCTTCATAAGAGCCAGTGAGAAGGCACTAACGGCGAATCAATCCCACACCAGGTGCTTCAGCGACTATTGGCTGAAGCAGCGGAAGATACTCCCGCAGCAAGGCACTGAAGGCCAACCAAGCAGAACAAACAGGATTATTAGTGGAGGCCAGAACCCAAGTGGACTTGAATTCATTTTGGAAAGTCTAGGGACTAATGAAACACCTGATCTGGAGATTGACGTGACTGGGGTTTCTTTTACTCTTTTAAGAAACACAATTATTTTGTTGCCTGTTTGACCTGGTGTATATGGGGTCAGGACAACTGAGTTCTTGTTACCACTGGGTTCTGAGAATAGAACCTGAGTCTCCATGCTCTTACTGATGATGGTAAACCTAGACGGTAAGGCCTCCACTCTTTGCCCTCATCAGTACCTTTCTTCCTCTTCTAGAATGAGGACTATCCTTACTTGGGCACTCCTTTGGATACTTATGAAAAATTGATTGCGAAAATTCCTCAACTGAACAAAATGGTTCGTGCAGCAGCAGAAGTGGCTGGTCAGTTCATTATTAAACTTACCCATGAAATTGAACTGAACCTGGATTATGATATGTATAACAGCAAAATACTGTCATTTGTGAAGGATCTGAACCAGTTCAGAGCAGATATCAAGGTAAGCTACTGTTATTTTTTTATTTTTCAGCAAATTTTTTATTCAGACTACACTGAGCCGCCCTGTGGGTGCTGGGAATGGAAGCCAGGTCTGCTGGAACGGCAGCAGTGCTCTTAGCCTCCAAGTCAGCTCTCCAGCCCCCATTCAGCTTTTTATTCAACAAATCATGGCAGCACATCTTCACGGTGTACAAAGATTACTCCACAACAGTAGATTCCATTATAGTACTTGGCTAGATAAACTTTTTGGTTTTATAGACAGTGTCTCTTTGACACAGCTTTTGGCTGGCCTGGTACTCACTATTGACTAGACTGGCCTCATGGTCTGCCTGCTTCTGCCCCTGCCAGGACTGGGAGTCAGACCCTTCAAAATAATGACTGAATCTTTTTTTTTTTTTTTTGACTGAATCTTAATTTTGATGGCTTTCTTGAAATAAACTATTCCGAAAATGGAATTTACCAAATAGATCAAAGTGTTAGAAGTTTCCCTCATAGGGAAATGAATCTGAAAACTTTTTCTTAATTATTTTGAATTTCTTATTACTTTCTTTATGAGGCTAGGAATATATAATTGAAACCGGGCTGTGGTGGTGCTCACCTTTAATCCTAGCAGAGGCAGGCGGATCTCTGAGTTTGAGGCCAGCCTGGTCTACAGAGCAAGTTCCAGGACAGGCTCCAAAGCTATACAGAGAAACCCTGTCTCGAAACCCACCCCACTCCACCCCCCAAAAAATAGATAATTGGATTAGCTTGTCTGGCTCAAAGATTAATTTATTACTATAGTTTATAGGGCCTCAGATTTCAAGGTGCTGAAGTGTAGTGTTTGGGATCTTGAATTTACATGAGTCGCTTCTTTTATAATTAATAATTGTCAAGTCTAAATTGGGAAGATACATACAGTAACGTCTTTAGAAATACAATTTCTACAGTGGGTGAGATGGCTCATGTCTAATTCCAGTACTCATGAAGCTGAGGTAGGAAGATTGCCTAGGGCTGTAGGGCCCGCCAGAGCAGCCCTAGTGAGAGGTTGCTATTGAATGTGTGATCCTTGCCTTTAAAGAAGTATAGCATCTAATGAACGATATAACTTGTCTTTGACAGGCGATGGGTCTGAGCCTACAGTGGCTCTATTCTGCTCGTGGAGACTTCTTCCGTGCTACATCTAGACTAACAACTGATTTCCATAATGCTGAGAAAACAAACAGATTTTTCATGAGGGAGATCAATGACCGTCTTATGAAAGTAAGTGTTCTTAGGAAAGAAGGAACTAAATTAGGTAGTTTAAGTTAGCAGTGCTCTAAAAGTGGGGAGCACTGGGGCGTAGCATCCTTAGTTGCTTTAGAATTGAACACAAATTTTAAGTTATAAGATGATCAAAATCGAACCTAGAAATACAAGAGATATTTATCTTGTGTTTTTATGCTTCAGAAACATCTAGGAACAGCAAAGCTCAGTGGTGATGAGTTTTATGTGTGCGTGTTTTGCTTACTTGTACATATATGTACACCTGCATGGGCCTGGTTTTGGAGAAGGCTAGAAGATGTTGCTGATCACCATGGAACTGGAGTTAGAGAGTTTGAAGCTACCATGTGGACTGAGGGCCTGCAAGAGCAGCAAGTGCTCTTAACCCTCTAACCACTGAGCCATCTCTCCAGTCCAACCCTATCTTTAATGAGTGTTGGCCATGAGTAGAGCCTTACTAAGTATCCTAGTCAATTTCAGAGAATGGATGTGTTACAAGACTTCCATGAATTCGGAATTAGGCTGGGCGTAGTGGTGTACTGTTACAGTCTTAGCACCGAGGCAAGTAGTCTGAGCTGGAGGCATACATAGTAAAGTCCAGGTCAAGTATAACTAACTATAATGTGAAACATTGTTTCGAACAACCTCACCAAAAGCAAAGGAGAACTCAGCAGGTAAAAGCCATTACTGTGCAAATTTAGTTACCTAAGCTAGATCCTGAGAACTGTAAAGATGACAGAAGTGACCCCACTGTGTGGCATGCATACTCAGGCGTACAACACACACAGGATCCCACTGTCATTCTAGCTGTCAGGAAACTCACGCTAGACCATACCTTCCTTTGCCTCCCAGGCAGGTGGCTAGTGTGCCCTGCGTGGCTACGTTCAATTTTTTAATTAAAAAAAAAATCTCCATTCAAAATTGGCCTCGACTTAGAAGGCAGTGATGTAGCTGAGTTCCCGGTAGTCTCGTCCAGAGGGAGTTAGCATTTGAAAAGAAAGTGAGTCACAAGTCGCTGTTTTGTCTCTCTTCTAGGTGGAATATCACTTCCTGTCACCCTACGTCTCTCCCAGAGAGTCTCCTTTCCGACACATCTTCTGGGGCTCCGGCTCTCACACTCTCTCAGCTTTAGTGGAGAACTTGAAGCTTCGTCAGAGAAATGTTAGTGCTTTTAATGAAACGCTCTTCAGAAACCAGTTGGCCCTGGCTACTTGGACTATTCAGGGAGCTGCAAATGCCCTCTCTGGTGACATTTGGGATATTGACAATGAGTTTTAAATGTAGCATAAGTAAGAACAGGGTAGTCTGTGTTCTAGACATGTACTGGTTGTGCTAAATTTTCATTAGAGCTCAAATCTAATGTTACAATTCTACCCAATCATCTTGATACTAAATATCTTTAGGCAGCAGCTTTTAGTGCAGGGTTGGACCTACACTTGAAGTTACTACAATGGGTAACACTTGATGTTGGTGATGTCGCCTCAGATTATCTTTAGAATTTTGAGTCCTTTGTGATAACTTCCAGTTTGCGTCATGGCCATGAACATGGGAACCAGTTGTGAGAACATTGCTTTCTTCAGTCTCTGGAGGTGGGAGGGCGATGGATGTTGAGGGTCGGTGTGGTAGCTGGGAGTGTTTGTTCCCCGCCTTCATCTGATCCTTATTGGAATTCTCCAGATAAGCTATGTGCTCTTAGGATTAGCTGGTTTCTGTTCCCTAAGCTAGACAGTTACTTTCAGAAGAAGTAGGACTGTTTCTGCCAGCAAGGTTGACATAGGTCCTGCTGATGAAAGGAAGTTTGTCCGCTTACTGCAGAAATAGGCCTTACTGGTTAACCTTATTTTGTGATGGGGAAACCAGGAGCCGAGATGTCATGTTCTCCACTGATATCTGCCCAATAGTCTTTAGTTCTTTGTTTCTCGACATTTTCTAAAAAAGAACAAGTTTTAGACTCAGTTTGTCAGACTTTAAAGAACACACTGCCAGATTTTGGCCAAAGTGTTAGTCTTTGGGGGAAACTCTATCATTTTGGCACTGAGATATTTATTTATTTATTTATCAGTGACAGAGTTCACTATAAATAGTGTTTTTTTTTTATAGAAGATAATTATCGGAAGCAGTGCCTTCCATAATTATGACAGTTATACTGTCGTTTTCTGTTAATAAAGCAGCATCTGCTAATAAGACCCAACAGATACTGGAAGTTTTGCACTTAACGGTCAGCACTTGGAGTTTAGGAGAAAGTTACAAGCCAACAGGTTAAGACCTAGAAGAGAATTGAAAGTAACAAGGGTTTTATCATAATCCAGTTAGGCTTTTATTGTCCAGAAAAAGATAGTTCTCCTCGGTGCAGTGAGTTGTGGCCAAGTTAAAAGATAAATGCCATTTAAAGGACTTACATCTGCAAAATTTTACAGCTCAATTTATTCAAGATATAACTCAAATTCAATTTTGCAAAATTTCCAGTACCTTTGTCACAAACTTATCTCACATTATCGGGAGCAGTGTCTTCCATAATGTATAAAGAACAAGGTAGTTTTTGCCTACCACAGTGTTTATATCGGAGACAGTGATCTCCATATGTTACACTAAGGGTGTACGTAATTATCGGGAACAGTGTTTCCCATAATTTTCTTCATGCAATGACATCTTCAAAGCTTGAAGATCGTTAGTATCTAACAGGAATTCTCAACTTGTAACTCCTTAGTTTTAGTTGCAGAAACATTTGTGGTCATTAAACATTTGGTGGGGAAATTCAACTGCTATACAATAAAATCACTATTTCAAGATTTTTTTTCCAATTTAATGTGGGGGTTTTGTTATCTCTGGTTTCTCAAGGTTTTCTGTTTTATGGAATAGAAGCATACATTTGTAATGTCTGCTGGTGATATGGATATAACTATCTCCCTTTATCTGCATGTTAATTCCTAAACATTGTTGAAGCAGATTTGAGTCCACTTTTGGTTTAAAGTAAAGGAATTTTGGAAGGTAGGGAGAAGGAAATAAAGGGTGTTGGGAAACAAAGCTTGCAGAAGGATCTTGATGGACCTGTCTATCACTATGGCGACTAAATTGTGTAGATGAGAACAAGATTTAAGGTCACATTGACAAGGACTAGTTAGCCATCTGCATCTGATCAGATCAGCTTTGCAGAGCTGCCGCTTGAGTCGCTAGGGCCTCGGGATTCTTGGCCCCACTCACCCAAGTTACATCACAGGTTTTATACAGCCTCATCAATCTCCTTCAATCTTCACAGTGTTTCTCTTGTACTGATATTTGAGAATCATCCTTAGTAACCATAATGGGATTTCAAGGCACATGAAGGGCATGGGCTTTGCTATAGTCTCTTTAATAAAAATAGCATTTACCATGATAAAGGTTGTTTCTAACCAAAGCAGTAGTTGGTGAGAGGTGTAAGATTCTTGGGTAAATGTTATCTGATGAGTAATAGCCTGTTACTCATCACGTTCTTTCTGGTTAAAACAGTAGGTTTTGATAGGAATAGAGTGAGCTTCATCATGATTCACTGCTTTAGGATTTGCATGACCTTTACTGTGTTAGCTTCTGAATGTCCTTTGAAGTGTGGGCTTGCCAACCTACACTCAGCTGTTTTTGTAGACACCCTTATAAATGTGTGCAGCCGGTGTGTAACAATGTGAAGATTCCTTACCTGACTTAATAAAGTGCTTGGATATACTGAGTTGTCAGACTCCTTCATAACTGGGCATAAAGTTCCCGTGGACCCTTTCAAGTCTTTGCTCTATCCCTCTCCCACTGTCAGCCTCACATCAGGATGGTAGTTACACAGCATTATCACCCAAAGACCAGTTACATTATTACTCTCTTGGCAGACATTCTGATTTAGTTCCTTGTCTTTAGTGTGTTAGGAAGATTCCAGAGCAACAAAGATTAGTTACAAGTGCCTATGACTCCAGCCTTAGAGATCTGTTGCTCTCATGGCCTCCATAGATACTGAGTACCTATGGTGCATAAGCATATATGCAGGTAATATACATAAAATAGAAAAGTATTCCAAGTCCATTCCATTAAAAACTTCAACTGCATTCCTAAAGTGCTAAATTTTTGCCACATACTTAACTGCCATTGAGGCAAATCTCATAACAGAGGCGTGGTAGGAACGGTGATCATAATACTTTCGATCAAGTGGAAGCCATTTAGGAGATGGTAGTGCATGCCTTTAATCTCAGTACTTGAGAGTCAGAGGCAGACAGACTTCCGAGTTTGTGGCCAGCCTGGTCTACAGAGTGAGTTCCAGAACGGCCATGGCTACACAGAGAAACACTGTCTCAAAAATAAAAGTTGAAGTGAATGTTGGTGCTTGGTTGGTAGCATATAGGAGTATCCTTCAGGACAACTGCCATCTTGTAACATTAAACTGTGCTCACTTGGAAAAGATCAGCCCAGCTTGGGATCCTCTCAAGGAGGGGTGGGAAGAGTCATTGGAGTATCCAACAGCTCCCAACAACCTTTGCAACTGTGCCTTAACTACAGGTGGCCTTGGGGTGAGACTACCATAGATCTGTGGATCTATAGGAAAGTCATCTCTGCTGGATAAAGACTCCTGGTGTGGCATTTGGGGGTCATCCCCCACTCCAGTAACTTCTCACCTATGATCTGTAACCAAACCAAATAAACTCATTGGTCTCCAGAGTGAACTTTGATGAAATGGTATCACAGTTTGTGGTCTGGACCTTAGGAGGGATTGTTGTTTCTGTGGAATACTAAAGAGACCACGAGGTACAAACAGACCCACGTGTAACTTTAATACAGGGAAGGGGGTTAAGGGGGGGGGCGCGGCTCTGCCTTTTAAAGACCAACCCAGCGTACGCGCGCATCAGACGCTGCGTTCCGTGTTGGATTGTAGGTGCATGTGTTTTTGGGAAATAGTCTTTTGAGTCAGGCGGACCACGCTTCACTCTGTGCCTGCGCATAGGGGCCTCCTGGGAAATGCAGTTCCCCAGGAGAATAACAGGAATAGACGCTTGCATCTCCCCTAGCGAAGGAATTGTAGCAACAGCTGGCTTTATCCTTTATCCTTTTTTTAAAAAGATTTATTTATTTATTATGCATACAACATCCTCCATGTATGCTTGTATGCCAGAAGAGGGCACCAGATCTCATTTTAAATGGCTGTGAGCCACCATGTGGTTGCTGGGAATTGAACTCAGGACCTGTGGAAGAGCAGTCAGTGCTCTTAACCTCTGAGCCATCTCTCCAGCCCCCTTTATCCTTTATCCTTATAAATCCATTTCCAACAATGTCTGTAGGATAATGCTATCCACATTCATGATAGATCTTCCCTCCAGGTAACCTCAGGAAATTGTTTCATGGATAACATCCAGGTGTGACTCCAGTCCTGTCAAGGTGACAGTTGAGATTAGCCCCTATTCAGTTACGTTGCTGCCTCTGGTTCCATTAGTGACGTAGAAGAAAGAATGTGTGGACATGTTCACATGAAGGTCAGGGGACAGAGTTCGGAAGTTCTACCTTGTTGGGGCAGGGTCTTTGTGTTTCTGTCAGTCGGTACTGGCAAGCTTCCAGAAGGCTGGCACCTGCAGTTACTGAAGCCTCTCCTAGAAGCGTCGAGAACAAACTTACTGAGACAATTGCATTTGATTATCCTGATTCACCTATTGTGAGAAGCAAGGAATTGGGTGGCTGCATGCATAGCATTTGACAATTTGTGGGAAAATAGATGCTGGCTGATTTCTTCTAGCATCTCCAGATAAAATGATTAAGGACAAGCATGAGCTTCGGGATAAAGTCAGCCAGCTTCTAGCGTCTCAGGGTATGCAGAAAACACAGCAGTGAGCTCTGGTAACATTGACCAGGTTCCAGATACACAGAAACAATCTAAAGGCTTCTAAATGTGCCCTGAAAGAGAATCTCTACAGAAGCCACAATAGCTCATTCAGAAAATCAAACCAAAACCCTCAATAAGATGGGCTGAACTAAAACAAAATTTCAAGTGTCAGCCTGGGAGGGTGTCGGCCGTTAAAGTGAGCGCACTGATTGGTAAGGATCGGGATGCTGTAATGGGATAGAGACCTGTGGAAGACCCTCCTGAGGCTGGAGACTGAATTCCCGGATTCTCAAGGCTTTAGCTCACCTGCGGAAGAAGTCACCACCCTCTGCAGAGGATACATGCCCAACTTCTGAAGTATTGCCTTCCCAGCCTTTGCCTGAGGAAATTAATCCTTCATTGAGATGTCAGACTAGACAATACTGGTGTCCCTGAGGACTCACCAATAGTTGCCTCTAGACCTATAACCAGACTCACGGCTACGCAGGCTCCTAGGGGGAGGTAGAAAGTGTAGTCCATGAAGAGGAATGTCTAGAGAAAACGTGGAGAGATGACGCAGCGCTTAGGAGCACTGGTTGTTCTTCCAACCAGCACCCACATGGCAGCTCAAAACTGTCTGGAACTCCAGGTCCAGGGGATCCGACTGCACAGACAAACATACAGGTAAAACACCAATGTATGTAAAATAAAAAATAAATGTAAAAAATGCCATAACCACGGCAACTGACAGAGTTTATTTGGACTTTTAGCTTCAGAGGGTAAGTCTATTACTCAGGGTTTTCTAGAGGAAAAGAACTTATAGAACGAATCTATATGTAAAAAGAACGGGGTTTATTCGAATGGCTTACAGGTGGTGGTTCAGTTATTGTAGCAATGGAAGGTCCAAGAATCCAGTAGTTCAGTCCACAAGGCTGGATCTCTCTGCTGGTCTTCACTGGGCTCCCAAAGAAGTCAGTTCTGACAGGAGGGAAGAGATGTACTAGCCAGAGTGAGAACAAGCAGGCAGAGACGGCGAGCTTCCTTCCACCATGTCCTTCATATGGGCAGCCAGCAGAAGGCCTGTCCAGATTAAAGGTGGATATTCCCACTTCAAATGATTTAATTAAGAAAAAACTCCCTCACAAGTGTGCCTAGCCCTTGGGTTTCAGTTAATCCCAGATGTAGTCAAGGTGACAACCAAGAAGAGCCACCACGGTAAGTCCACCATGACACGACACGGTAGCAGGTGGCAGGGCGGCGGAAGCAGGAAGCTGAGAGAGAGAGCGCGTCCTGTGAGCCCAAAGAGAGCAAAGTAAAGGTGGGTGAGGCCATAGAACCTCAGAGCCTGACCCCCGTGACACAGTGACACATATTTCCTCCAGCAACACTGCACCTCCTAGGACTTCCCAAACAGTGCCACCAATTGGCGACCAAATATCCAAATGCCTGAGCCTAGGAAGGCCAGTTCAAATACAAACCACCACAGTGCGTATGTGTACATGGTACTCATGTGTGTACATGTGTGTGTATGCATATGTGTGTATGTGGAGGTCAAAGAACAACGTCGGGTGTTCCACAAGCTTGTCCATCTTGCTATTTATTTATTTGTAAGATTTATTTATTTATTATAGTGTTCTGTCTGCATGTATGCCTGTACACCAGTAGAGGGCGCCAGATCTCATTATAGATGATTGTAAGCCCCTATGTGGTTGCTGAGAATTGAACTCAGGTCCTCTGCAAGAGCAGTCAGTGTTCTTAACTTCTGAGCCATCTCTCCAGTTCACACCTTGTAATCGTCAAGTAGGCTGGGCTAATAGTTAACCAATGAGTCCCAGAGAGCTACCTGCCTCCACCTCCCCATTCCCTGAGACTACAGTTTAATGCCTCTGTGGCTGACTTCAAGGACCATGTGCCTCAAATTGAGATCCTCCTAGCACTGCCGGCTGACCTTTCTCCGTAGTGCCTCACTCTGTATATTTTTTGTAGTTTAGTTTTGGCTTGCAGATGAGTGTGTGCGTGCGTGCGTGCGTGCGTGTGTGTGTGTGTGTGTGTTAGAGGAAGTAGAGTTAAGAAAGGTGGGCTGGTAGTTCCTCTGGAAGAGTGTTGCCCTAGCGTATGGGAAAGCTGAGGTTCAATCCCAACCACCACAGACAACAGAGACAGAGGCAGAGAGAAGGGGTCCTGGGTTTGTATCTGATTTGTGGAGACTGTAGTCCAAGTTTGATAACTACTTTTAATTTCTGAGCATCTTTCTACCAGGCTCAGAACCTCCATTTCCTTATTGCTGTAGGAAGTGGGCTGGGCTAATGCTCTCTTAGATCATTTCTAGTTTGAATGTAAAACTCCTCTCCTGGACTAGGGGCATAGTTCAGTAGTAGAATGGACAAGGTCTTGGGTTCTAGTCCCATCACCTCTACAGAGAGGGTTTGTGTGGAAGAGAAACTAAAACAAACCTCTCCCATTGTCTTAGCCAATGTTCTACTGCTGTGAAGAGACCAGGATCACAGCAGTTCTTATAAAGGAGAACATTTGCTGGGTGGTGGTGGCAGGCAGATCTCTGTGAGTTCAAGGCCAGCCTGGTCTACAAGAGCTAGTTCCAGGACAGCCTCCAACGCTACAGAGAAACCTTGTCTCGGGGGGGGGGGGGAACAACACAAAAAAACCCCAACATTTAATTGTAGGTGGCTTACAAGTCCAGAGGTTGATTTTTGTTATGACAGAAAGCATGGTGGCATGCAGGCAGACATGGTGCTGAAGGGGTATCTGAGGGTTCAACGTCTGGATCAGCAGGCAGCAGGAAGAGACTGAGACCCTGGTGCCATCTTGAGCATTTGTGTCCTCAAAGCCCACTCCTAATGACACACTTCCTCCCAAAAAGTTCACAACTACTCCAACAAGGCCACACCTCCTAATAGTGCCACTTCCTATGAGCCCATTGGGGGGGGCATTTCCATTCAAACAACCACACCCACTAAGAGTGTATATTTTCCCAGGAAATAGTGGTTCATGCCTTTATTCCCAGTACTCAGGAGGCAGAGGCAGGTGGATTTCTGTGAGTTTGTGGTCAGTCTGGTTTATAGAGCTAGTTCCAGGACAACTAAGGCTTCACAAAGAAACCCTGCCTCAGAAAAACAAAACAAAAGCGTTTCAGAATATATATATACTCTGTGACACACTGCAGTTTCTAATGTCACTCTGATGAGCAAATACTCAGTAGAGGGTGGAAAAGATGGAGGAATGGAGCGGTGAACGCTTGGTGGAGAGAGGTTGAACAGGGGACTCAACCGTGGTGTCAGGTGTGAGAAGTGGTGGATGGGGGAACATGTCCTTGCTGAGAGGGGCCAACAGTGTTGTCTTCAGCAGCCTGGATCTTGCGCAGACTCAGTCCCCAGTACATTGCCAATTTGCACAATTGCCCTGTCCGAGATGAAGAAGGGTCCATTTTCTGGACTGGACCTCCTCAAAAGACCTTTGTGGTCGGGCTGCACCTGAGACCACGTTGGCATCTGTGGTCCGTTGCCCCAGTCTATGCTGAAGCCTGAGGTTCATGTGGTGTCTGTGGTCCCCCAGCAGCCAGGGGCCATGTTGATATAAGTGGCCAAAGCCACCACCTGAGGGCCATGTTGGTGTCTGTGGTCTGTGCTGCCACCGGAGACCATGCTGTGGTCCATGGCACATGCTGATGCTGGAGAGCATGTAGCAGTCCGCGATTCATGCTCCTGCTGAATGGAAAGGACAAGGAAGCTGCTTTTGCAGTGGTATTGATGACTGCAGACTCGCAGTTGAGAAAGAGGGACATAGAAGGCTTCTGCGTCAACCCCTACAACAAGCACTTGTTGCTCTTGCAAAGGACCTGGGCTTGATTCCCAGCACCTACATGGTTGTTTGTTGAACCAAACTCTGTGCATTTTAAGACATAATAAAAAATATAAGACAACCAGGGGCTGAAGAGATGGCTCAGTGGTCAAGAGTGCTCATTGCTCCTAACAGCCATGTCAGGCAGCTTACAGCTGCCTGTTAACTCCAGCTCCAAAGGGATGCCCAATTCTTTTCTTCTTCTCCTTCTTCTCCTCCTCCTTCTCCTTCTTCTCCTCCTCTTTCAACTCCTCCTGTTTTTGAGACAGGGTTTTTCTATGTAACAGCCCTAGCCATTTTCTTCCAAAGCACCACACAAACCAAAGACGACCTCTACTTTCTTCGTTTGTGTCTGCTAAGCACTGAAGAAGCTGGAGCTGTAACATCTATCATCTGGGAAACTGTAGGCAGGCTTTTCTGTTACACCAGCATGTTCCCAAATAATCACACAGAGACTTATTGTTAATTATAAATACATGACCCCTAGCTTAGGCTTATTACTAACTAGCTCTTACAACTTGACCCATATTTCTTATCTATGCTCTACCACAAGGTGACACCTTTTGTCAGCACAGCATGTCCACCTCTTGCTTCCTGTGCATCTCCTGGGAACTCCATTGTTGCCAGGAGTCTTTCTGCCCTCTTTTTATCTGGGAAGACCTGCCTAACCTCTACCTGCCTAGCTATTGGTCATTTAGCCATTTATTAAACCAATTTGAGTGACAAATCTTCACTGTGTACAAAGTGATTATTCCACAGCAGGAAACTTCGGGACCGGTTTACTTGGGCATCCTGGATCCTCCCACTGCTTTAAATAAATAATTAGTGATCAACCAGTAAGCAGACAAAACACAGGACACCTTTGTAATCTTCTCACCATTCAGTAACCTAGAGGTGCCTCTGGGAACCTGTGTTCATCTGTTTACCTTGCAGACAGCCATCCAAACCTGAGCATCTGTCCTGACTACCCCAGCTAGTGTTCCTCTTGGTCTTACCATTCGATCTCTTGAAGCCAACAACACTAAGTCGTCTTGGATAGCTAAGGTGACATTTCCAGGAACTGGCAGTCTTGTTAGGGACATGCCCGATAGGTCAGCACCCTCACTTTTGCTGTTCACTGCCCTGATTTCTGACACATTGATCCTGTCTTCTGGAAGCACGATTTCCTAGAATGGTAACTCACAGACCTGAGTTGGTTTCTGTTTTCACACTGCTGACCCCTGGGTACCTAACTTCCCACTGTGTTGCTGTGATGAATCAATCCCCATAGGCCTTACCCTGCTGTGATTTACCAGACACATAGGGATTACCAGGGAGCAGCCATAAAGTCGTTAAGTAAGAGGGGGAGTGATGAAATCTTTAGGAAGATTAACCAGCAGTTAATGAGGAGGCTCAGAGTCTGAAGTCAGCAAGGTCATCTAGAGAACACTCGAGGTGGTAATGACACCCTTCAGGGGTGTAGATGTTGCTGTATTATCTCTTGTAATCCTGACATCCCTCTAAGAGAGGCTCTGAGAAGCAGCGAGAAAGCAAGCGTCTTCTCTACATCATGTCTGGCATGTCAAAGGTGTGTGGCTACCACTTGAATAAAAACTGCCCAAGAGAAAGCCAGGGCTTGGGACCCAGGTTCTCTCCAGGTGTACTGAAGTGGAGTAAGGGGGGAAGCCTGTGGAACTGAGGCACTGCTATGGCTCTGAAGGAAGAAATGCCTAAAAGAAGCTGCTGAAAACCAGAGTCTGAACCAGGCAGTGGTGCCTTTGATCCCAGCACTGGGGAGGCAGAGGCAGGCGGATCTCTGTGAGTTAGATGCCAGTCTGGACTACAGAATGTGACCCTGTCTCACAAGCACACAGACAGAAACAAAGTCTGTTTTCTGGGTCAGTGAGAGAGCCTGGGGTGGGGTGGAACACTGGACTTGTATTTGGGATGTTGCCAACTCCTCAGATCCACGTGACCAGCTAGAAATGCTTGGCAGTCAGCTGAACATTGGTAACAGGAGGGCGCCAAGGATGCCAGGAGAGCTACATGTGTGAGCCTAATTACCTCAGATGTAGCAGGGTAGCGTGGTGGAAACGGGAAAAACACAGCAAAGGACTCTGTAGTTTCTTCATTTTAATCAAGGAAAGCTGAGCAAAGAGGAGATGCAGAAGGGCACCCTGGTGAAAATTCCTCACCACTGCCACGCAGAGCAGTGGGGCCTGACTAGTCTGACTTTCCAGAAGAATTTTTGTTGTCTGTTCTGTTCTCCATTGTGTACTTTGGTTTGAAATAGTGTTTCATGTAGTCCAGGTTGGCCTCAGACTCTCTGTGCAGCAGAAGATGATCTTAAATTTATCCTCCTGCCTCTACCTTCCAAGCGCTAGGATTACAGCCAGGACTCACCACACCACGGCGGGAGTGGTGGGGGGCGCTATATGTTAGGCAAGCAACTAAAGCTACATCCCCAACCTCTAGATCATCATCAATGCCTGACACTGCTGGACCACAACAGGACAGTTGGTGCAGCCCCATCCTAACTCTAGATGGCCACCAGGGGGCGTCAGAACCCAGGACGCCATGCTATTTCCTATAGGAATATAGCCCATGATGACCTCAGGGTTTAAGATCTTTTGACTCTTTAACCCCAGCTGGGCAGAGGAGGCAGGCTTGTGGGAGAAGCTGGCGGCAAACCTCTCCTCCCTATGCCCTAGTAAGGTTTTGAAAACTGAATTCCCCGGGGGCGTGTGAACAGGGCCTGTTGAACAGCTCCCAGGAGCTCTGACCTACTGATAGGTGGGGGCACGGTCTGTTCTTGGTTCTCGGAGGATATGGCCGGGCTTCGCAGAAACTCCCGCGCCCATGGAATCGTCAGAATTCCTCCCTTTGCCTTCTTCTCATGGCCCCTTCCTGACTCTAATCCCCCCTTCTTTTATTGTCGAATCCAATCATTGACTCTGATACCAGCATCTCACTGCCCAGGGATTTCCGTTCAGACTTGTTTCAGGCACAGTGTACAAAGACCAAAATATCTGGTCTCTCTACCTCCTTACCCAGTTTCAGCAAGCATTGTCCCTTTCGGGTCACATTCTGGGATCACCAGGGGAGCTCCTAAAAGCTATAGAGATGGGTAGTGAGATGACTCTGGGAATAGAAGCATAGGTTATAAAGTTTGAGGAACCCATACACCTGAATCCACATGGGAAAGGGAAAGAACCAACTCCACATGTTGTCTTTTGACCCCCATATATATAAATTTACACACACATATGAGTAAAAAAAAAAAAAAGGAGCCAGAGACGCTAAATCCTATGCCAGAGACCACAGTTTAATTATGCTAAAGTATACAATATTGTTTACATTTTTTCGTGGGCTGCAGAGAAGGCTCAGCAGTTAAGGGTATTTGTTGATCCCAGCACTAAAATGGCAGTTCACAAACATCTATGACTTCAGTTTCAGGGGATCCAAAGCCCATTTTTTACCTCCTTAGACATTAGGCACACAGGTGGTGCGTATTTACATACAGAGGCAAAACACTGCTCCCCCTAAAACAAATAAATCTAAAACAATTAAAAATAAAAACGCACTTTCCCCCATGAACCATGGTACCATGAAGTACCTGAAAGTTTGATGATTGAAATGTCAGGCCTCAGATTCTCTTTCCAACCTGCTGAACTCAAATCTGCATCTCTCAACAAGATGCCTAGGTGACTGGGAATCGCTGTTCTAGTTAATACACCACGTCCTCCATTCATAGCTACCAGATTTTCATGCCATAGCAGCAGCCGCCCAGAGTTTTTCACTGGGACCTATAGAAAGACTCAGATTTTTACATCAAGATGCAGAACACATACACGTATGCATAATGAATCAAAAATGTCTTAAAAACAATATGCCCACTACCTATGATATATGCTCATCCATTCCACAAACATTCTTGGCATCCGTGTTGTGTTAGGCCTTATTCCAACAGTGTGTACATAGAACAAAAATTCATGTTGTGGTAGGGTTTATAGTCTGCTCAGGCGGGAAAAAGAGACCGTCAGGAAGTCACAAATAACCCACGAGTATGAAAGGCACGCTGAAAGCGCAGTAAATCTCTTTATTAAGAAACATCTTGAGTAAGGCTGCCTCGGGAGCTGGCTATGTTCCAGGACCCTGATGTGAATGCCCTTTAGAAAGACACAAGCTTTTGAATTTCTCTGGGTTCATTTTTGCATGATTTATATTTTAAATAAAAAGTCAAAACAGCTCTGTTTTGGTATTTTCTATTTTAAAAAATGATTTGTGTGTGTGTGCGCGTGTGTGTGTGCATTGATGTTTGCTAGTCACCGTGTGCATGCTGGGAATCAAACCCTGGTCCTCTGGAAGAGCAGTCAGCGCTCTTAACCACTAGACCATCTCTTCAACCCTGGTATTTTCTATCTTTTTGTCCTTTGATTAAAAGAAAAAGCCAACCAATATTCACTGGATTTAATTCACCTCCTGCTGGTGGTTTTACAACCTTGCTCTAGTCAGAAAAGAAAGGGGGTGGGGTGGGGTGGGGTGGCAAAACCCAAAATCTTGGTGCAATGATTCTGCAGCATCTTCCAAGCCTTGGCTGAGTGTCTGCCTGCAGGTTTGAGCCAGGGTGCCCGCCACCCCTGCTTTGCCTTCTTGTTCACCCCGCAGGGCAACTGTCTCACAGTAGAGATTCTTCAGGGAACCACCAACACGGCCCTGGAGCAGGCTGGCACACTGTTTGGAACTAGACCCGACAAGTCCTTCTCCCCACAGAGCCACTACGCCATAGGCAGCTCTCTCAAAGTTCCAGGTCTGGGAAGAGTCTGGGTCAGGCACCTCCCAGATCTCCTGAGCCTTTGGCTTCTAATCTGAAGCTCATTCCTCCATTATGCCATCAGCTACCCTGGTGACACAGCAGTCTCCAATCACTTGTACTGCCAGGCTAGGGTGATAGGGAGGCTGCAAGGGCCTCAGAGCAATCTCCCAGAGCAGCTCCAGCCCTAGATCCCCTGGTGAAGACAGGGCAGGATGGAGGAAGCAGGAGACTTCCAGTACCCTCAGATCCGAAGCCATGCACTAGGGATATGTGAGGGGCACAGATCTTGCGGGTGATTGGAGGAGAGACAGGAGAAGGGAACTTGAGCAGCCTTCTGATGGCGCTGCACTGACCCCTTGCTCTGTTTGATTTGGAGCTGGGCTTACTGGCAGGAGCATTTTGGCCAAATCAGTTGTTTGCATCTATCGACCACGAAAATCCAGTTAGAGCCCGGATGTTTTGCTGCAGCACAGCTCCTGAGCTGACATTGTTTTACTGTGCTTGAGTGGTTCAGAGAACAGGCTATGAAGTCAGATGGCTGGATTGGATTTCTGGCTTTACCACTGTGGATCAAACGAGTCAGAAAAGAGTCACTTTTCACACAAGGCTTTGGTTCTATCACTATAAACTGAGAGTGGTAATTCGTTCTCATTGCTGGGGGGTGAGAGAGGGATGATGCGGAGGGCAAGACTATGCCCATGGGCTCTGTAAATCAGCCGCTCTCGTGACTGAGGCAGAAAGTGTGAGAGAGGTTGGGGACAGAAACACCCCCCCCCCCCCAGCTTTCTTCTACCAAACACATTGAATTCTTTTTCTCCCTGAGGCCAGGCATCTAGAGGGAAGACCCTAGCTGAGATACAGAATATTCACCCCTCGGTTTCTGGGTAAGAGTCTCTACCAAATGAGCTGCGATGAAATGATTCAGCATGTTTCTTTGTCCACCTCATGGAGCAAGCCACCGTGACCCAAATCCACGCAGATTAGTTCTTGTCTAGCTTACTGGAACTCATCTCCTTTCTGGTTGTCCTAACTGTCCACCTCCTTGGCCACAGCCTTTGATCTCAATGCCAGACAAAAAAGTCCGGAGCAGGACCAAGCCCACCTGCCCACTTCCCAAAAGCAAAGCCCTTAGGAGTCAAGGGCTGATGGGAAGGAAAATCCATCTTATTAAATTGCTTGCACTCTGATCAGATGAGTAGAACTATTGTACCCCTCAAACAATTAAGTGCACAAAAGAGCTATTATTATTATTTTACTTTTTATTTTTTGGAGCTAGGGTTTATCTGTATAGCTCTGGCTGTCCTGGAACTCTCTCTGTAGACCAGGCTGGTCTCAAACTCAAAGATCCACCTGTCTCTGTCTCTGGAGTGCTGGGATTAAAGGTGTGCGCCACAGGACATAAAAGCTTTTATAAGGAAAGAAAAAAGGGGCAGGTCCTGGTCTGGTAAGGAGCAAGAAAAATTTGTCTTCATCCCGGGTCTGCGTATTCTCTCTCTCTCTCTGACCTTGACTGTTGACTGCCTGGGGTTAGTTCCTATAATCCTTTAGACATATTACTTTTCTGCAAGTTAAAACTCACAGCATTTTGCACACCTTTTGTTAGGTGAAATACAGGACTAGAATAAAGAGTGGCCTTACACATACTAACTTTATCAGAGGTCACCAAATGTGGAATTTGTAAACCTAAAGTATGGTTATCTGTCAACATGTTAATCATTTAGGGTCAGCTTTCCTTGAGAATTTAGAATATTGTAAAAGGAATGAAAGGTCAAAGACGGACCCTTACTCAGATGGCTTACCCTTCATTCTTATTTTCTTATTATGCCTGCTTTATAGATGAGGTGGTTCAGTGGTACTGAGCCTGTGGGTTCTAGGTCTTACTGTACAGACCTGCTTCCATTTGGGTTAGGATCACATTGCACTGGCTTTTAGAATCCCAGTCTGCTTTTTCTTTCTTGGGAGAGGAGGGCTACCTGCACACAAGGAGAAGAGGACCTAAGAGACGTCGGGAGGGAGGATGCTTAGGGGCAGTTTCTACCCAAGGCTCCAAAAGGAAAACAAACTCCCTGGTTCTGGAATCCCTCCTTTGATTCCAGGGAAAGAACACAGGTAATGGTCCAGTTTGTTCCTGTCTGGCTGCTAGATTAAAGCAGGAGCAATTGAGAACAGGTAGAAGTGAGTTTTCACTCCCACAAGGTTAAACTCGCAGCAGCTGAAACGCCACTTAGAATTGCAAACACTCAGGAGGCAACGGCAAGGAGTTCGCAGCCGGCTTGGGTTGTAGCCTGAGACTATCTTTTCCCCTTCCCACCCACTTTTATTTTAGGACTTCTCCGCACTTGACTTTGCTAATCGATGGAACGTCCTCATTTTGAACTTCACCTTTCTTTCAGTCGTGTGTGCGTGTGTGTGTGTGTGTCTGTGCACGCCCGCGCGCGCAATAAAGACCTGGAGCCTTTAAGAGGGCGGAGCGACCCTAGTGGGCCCCACCCCCCGGGGCGGCGCAGGCGCGCGCGGGCTCTGGGAACCCGGCTGGAGGGCCGCCGGCTCGCGGGGCCGCAGCACCTGCGGCGCGGCGCCCGGGTGGCCGAGGTTGACTGCCGGAGGTGGGGGCCGGACGCCGGGCCCCCACTGCCCTCTCGGGGCCGAGGCGGAAGCCGCGGGGCGGGGGCGCGCAGGGCAGCACCATCTGGAGGGGCGGGAGCGCGCGGCCTCTGGGGGGCAGGCGCGTGCGCGGCGCGGCGGGTTCTGGGGGTCGCCGGCGGGGGGTGCAGGAGGAGCGCGGCGGAGTGAGCCCCGCATTGCCGGAGCAGCAGCCGGCGCGCGTCGGGCGGCTCAGCTGGGGCCCGCAGCTTCTCCGCGGGCTGAAGCTCGGCGTGGAGGAGCAGGGCGGGGTGGGTCCGGCCGTGCAGGAGGAGGGAGGAGTGGGGCTGGGGGTGCAGGAGCGGGGCGGCCGCGCTCACGAGCCCAGCCTGGGGGTGGTGTGGGAGCCGCCCGCCGCCGCGGACTGGAGGCGCCCGGCACTCTGGACGGCCTCGGCCGGCGGGCCCGTGGCGCAGGAGGAGGGCCTGGGGCCCCGCAGGCAGCAGCAGGAGAAGGGGGGAGGCGGACCCGCAGTGCAGGAGCGCGGCGAGGCCCGTGCCGGGGTGCAGGAGCGCGGGGAGGGCAGCCCACGCAGGCTTCTACGGCAGCCCGAGGAGCTGCCCGAGTTGACGGACGGTTCCTTCCTGCACACGGAGGAGCTCGAAAGTTCGGACGAGCGCAGCTGGGAGATCTGCGGGCACCTGAGCAGGGAGGCGGTGGTCCTGGGAGCATCCCCCACGAGTGGGGACAGACTCGAGCTACTGGGGAGGGCCAGGCCTGTGGGACCCCAGGGGCCTGAAGGAGAGGGGCGTCTGGGGGTGCAGGAGGCAAATTGGTTGCCCGGGGTACAGGAGGGTCAGGTCGCGTGGGCCGTTCAGGAAACGTATCTGAACGGTAAAGGGTCCCCAGGAGGTGAGGAATTCCAAGGGGGACACAGGACCCGCAGGCGCAGGCGGCGGAGGAGGTGGTAATCTGCAAGCCACTTCGCTGCCGTCAGGAGTCCTCCAGTGCCAAAAGTAATGCAGGAGGGTGTAGGGGCTTGGGGAGCAGAAGAGCGCTGTGAGCCTGACCTTTGGAAACCGTTGCCGGAGGGCAGGCACTGGCCTGCAGGACCTTCTCTGCTACCTCGAGTTTGAGCATCCTCGAAGCTGTGTCTGCCTCCGGGCAGCTGAAAACTCAGGTAAGAAAGGTCACTTTTGTACTCATCTGGAGTTGATGTGTTTAGAAGAATGGGTTCCAAACAGCCCTCAGGTTGACTAACCCCAGAGCATCCCCCGCCCCGATTGTATCTAGCAGCTGCTCTAGTGGAGTAGTCACTTTCAAGTCTAGACTGGACGTGAAGTGCTTTGAGTGGCAGAAGGAAGGGAGGGTAAGGTAGCCCCAGGGCTAAAGTTGTGGGGAAGAAGTCAATCCTTCCACCCGTCTGCTGGTGGAGGTAGTAGGTGTGCCTCCGTGTGACGGCTGGCACGTTGTGCAATTCGCCTCGGTGGCCTCCAGAAAAGGGAAGTGGGTAGTGTTGCTTTATCAGTGCCTTATCTTGTTGTCCTGTGGGTCACGTGAGGGTGCCAGTCAGTAGTGACTGGGGCACGAGCCCGACTTGCGCCTGCCACACGGTTTTGTCACGGTTGATTATGCTGTGGGCCCAAAGCCAAGGATGGGTAGAAGAGCAGAGAGCACCTGGTGAGGTCTTCATCTCTGAATGGAGTGCCAGAGGAGAGAGGAGGGTGTCACCGCGGCTGCTACCTCCTCTTTGTCCCAGGCCTTGACCTCACTCTGTGGAAGGTGGCAGATAGTATCCTATTGAGGTCTCTTCACACCCCCACCCAATGCTGGGGCTTGTTCTTGGCACAGCCTAGAGGTGGAGTGTACTGGGGCCAGGGCCAGTGGCTACATTTGGTTTCTTGTTGACACAAGGCCCCACCTTCTTTCTGATCCAGGTGGGCTTACAGCCTTTCCCTAGCCCTGTCAAGAGTTTGTATCTCTGCCCCACCAGTGGGGATGGATCCAGAGTTGCTCTCAGGGCCTTAGCAGGGAATATCTCTGCCCCAGCCCACCATGTGTCTGTGGTTCAGATAACCCCCATACCCCGGTTCTGAACCAGCCTGGGTGGAGGTAGGGTTCTCCTGTGGGGGCAGAAGAAGGGGTGGTGGTGGCTAGGACTGGCGGAGGAGCCGGTTTGCCGGCTCTGGCAAGCCCAACCTGTCTGTCTGCTTCAACCCGTGCCTGTCACGCTGTCTCTCAAACATTCTGACACCGGAAGTTTAGCTGCTGTGTCCATGGTGCCACGCTTTCCTGGAATGAGCAGAGTGGTTCTGGCTCACTGACTTCAGTGGGGAGAGTTCTGCCCTCAGCGTATGTATAAGCATACCTCTTCACATTTACTTATAGGGTGACTTTCCTGACTTTTCAGTGAACAGGAGGAGAGCAACTGTTTTTTGGCACCTCCCGAGCTTGCATTTTGTGTAAGTGGAAATAGTGACCTTTTAGACTCTGGCTTCTTTGGTTCAGTGTCATTATTTCAAACTTGCTCATGTTGTTACATGTATCATTAGTTCATTCCCTGTCATTGCTCAGTAGTCTTTACAGCCATGCACGTGGTGATGGGTACGTTTGAGACTGAGTATTACAGATTTAGCCTCTTCGGATGCTTGTGTTAGCCTTTGTGTGGCTGTGTGCTTTCATTCTCCCAGGTAAATTCTTAGGACTGGAATGCTTGCTCGCATCATATTGTAGGTGAACATTTAACCGGTTTTTAATGAACTTCTAGACTTACCACATGACCCCAATTAATAGCTACCATGTTTGCATTTTCATAAACCAGTTAAAAATAAATTTAATCTAAAATGTTTTTTTTTAAACAAACGAGAAAATAATATTAAAAATAAGTAGCTGGCCGTGGCTGCGTGTACCTGTAGCCCCAGCTACTTGGGATTTTGAGGCAGGGGACTTACTTGAGCCCAGGAACTAAAAGCCAGCTTGAGCAACATAGCAGGACCCTAGCTCAGCAAACAAACAATATCCCCCCAAAAAGACCCCAAAGTCCCAAACCTACCAGACAGGCTGTTTTTCAAAGTGGTTGAACAATTTTTATAACCCTACCATACATTGTACGGCGATGTGTTTAGACACCTAGGAAGTGTATAGTGTATCTGATAGGCTTTAATTAGCGTTCCCTTAGTTACTAATGTTGGCGTCCCTTCCTGCACTCGTTTGACGGGGAATCTATTCACGTTGTTTACCCATTGTACGGTTGCTGTTTTTCTCATTGTTTTAAAGAATTTAAAAATATATTCAGAATATAAGTGTTTTATCAGGTGCATAATTTGCAGATTTTTCTTGTAGTTTGTGGCCTGAATTTTAATGATTCTTTCTCCCCTTTTCTCATCCTTTCTCTTTGCTGTTGTTTTAACGTAGTCTTATTTACATATATTTACTTAATATGTGTATGTTCATATGTGTGAAAGCCAGGAAAAAAACTTTTGGGAGTCAGTATTTTCTTTCTGCCGTATGGTTCCAGGAATTCTGCTCAAGTGGTAAGTTTGGCAACAAGTGCCTTTTCTCGTTGAGCGATCTTGCTAGCCTTTCTTTTCTTCTTCTTCTTCTTCTTTTTTTTAATCTTTAGACAGGATCTTCTGTATCCTTGGCTGACTTCAGACTCCCTATGTAGCTGAGGATGACCTTGAACCAGCCTGGTACACTGGGTTACATCACCTCTTGCCACCGTGGGATCCAGAAATGGAATTCAGATTGGCTTTCGGGTGTCGGGCCTGCCTCAGTGCTGAAACTGCAGGCAGGTCCCACACATGGTGACTGCTGATATGAGCCTGAATCTTCCCGAGGCTTACTTGGTCTCGCAGCTTTTAGCTTTCTTGGAGGTTCCCCTGTGTTTTCTTGGTGGTGCCCATGTCATTGGCTAGCAAAGAAAGTTTTATTTTCCCTTTCTGTGCCTCTAATCTATTTTCTTTTTATTTGCCTGGTCATAACGGCTGTATCATGTGGTATGGAAGAGTAGATATCCCAGTGCCAATCCCTGAGGAAAACGTTACATCTTTCACTGTTGAGCGTGCTATTAATTGTAGGGGTCTTTCATGTACAAAATGCATCAGTTTGAAAACTGTCCTTCTGGTCCTGTTGGTGAGAGTCTTTTTGTTTTGTTTTTTTGAGACAAAAAACAGCTTTGGAGCTTATCCTGGAGCTTTCTCTGTAGACCAGGCTGGCCTTAACTCACAGAGATCTGCCTGCCTCTTGTCTCCCTAGTACTGGAATTAAAGGCGTGCTCCGCCACCGTCCAGCAAGTGTTTTAATCAGAATGATTGTTGGGCATTGTCAGATGCTCTGAGTCAGTCAATGATTATTGAATTTTCTGTTTTGATTTATTAACATGTCTTTTTTGTATGACTGTAGAATTCATAGTATAGTCTTTTACTTACTGTAGTCTCTTTCAAATGATACTAGTGTAAGAACCTAAAGGATATGCTTTCACTTCTCCCTCTTAGGAAACAATTGTTACAAACTCCACACTGCCTTGATACATTCACCTTACCTTTTAAACTATTTTGAATAATAAGCAAGTGCTTTCCTGGTAAGCGCCCAGCACTGTTCCCTTCATTCTTTGGGTGGTCCTTTCCCCTGGTCTCCGTCAGTGCCTGCCTTTACATGCATGAGAGCAGTGCTCAGCAGACCGTTGCGGGGACCTTTGGCATAGATCTCTGGGACGGCCTCCTTTCTGGCGCTCTGAATTGTGAGCGCATGAATCTTCCTGGGGCCTAAGCTCCAGCTTCTCAACTTAGTTTTATCTCTTGTTTTGATCAGGCTAGATGCCCATTATTTTCTTTCTTTTTATATCATTATTTATATGTGCGTTTCATGAGTGTTTTGACTACATGTATGTATGTGTACCACGTGTGTGTCTGGTGGCCATCAGAAGTCGATGGGAAGCATCTGACCCCCTGGAACTGGAATTACAGACAGTTGTGAGCTTCCATGTAGATGCTGGGAACCTGATCCAGGTCCTCTGTAAGTGCACTAAGTGCTCTTTACGGCTAAGCCATCTCTCTAGCCCCAACCCCCTCCCCTTTACAAAAGGATTTTATTTTCATGTCTCCCCCCTCCACCTTGAGACAGGATCTTGCTATATATTCCTGGTTGGTCTGATAGTCACTCTGTAGACCAGGCTGACCTTGAACTCACAGAGATCGATGAGATCCATTTGCTTCTGCCTGCCAAGTGCTGGGATTAAAGGTGGACATCACCATGCCCGACTCTTGTCTGTCTGTCTATCTATATGCTCATTTGACACATTCAGTTATGCAAAGAAAAATGTATGCAACTGCATAAAAAGAATCATGTTCTCACATTACTAAACACAATAGTGGTTAAAGTAGAGAACTGTCGAGTAGACAGGAGAGAAATCTGTGTAGGCCTGGCTGTGCTGGAACTCACTCTCCAGACCAGGCTGGCCTCGAACTGGGAGATCCACCTGCTTCTGCCTCCATAGTGCTGGGATTCAAGGCGTGCACCACCATCGCCCATCGCCCGGCTGCCTGTGGTCTCACTATGCTGCAGTTGTTCAGGAGATCCAGCTCATCGTGGGGGTGGGGAAGGCATGGTGGCAGGAAGCTCCTTCCATGGCAGCAGGAAGTTACGATCTGACTTGCTCTAGGAAGTTGAGAACACTTGGACTAGAGCTGGAACTGTGAGCGTCCCATCTCCTCTAGCTAGGCCCTGTCTCCTAAAGGCCCCACAGCTCACCAGAACAGCCTCACTGTCTGGGGACTGTGTGCTAGAACTCTTGCTATTTCTGTTCAGATCATACTCCCTCCCCTTGTTGGTTTTGGTAGCATGTCCTCCGTAGTGCCCTGAAGAGGAATGCGTACAAGCCATCCATTGGGACCACACCGGCCTGTACTTAGTTGGTGGTTACATGATCATGGAGATCTAGGTCGGAAATGTTTCCCTTCCCTGTCTTGAGGGTGTGAAGTTATTGTATTTTAGGCTTCATAGTTGGCACTTACGTTAGTCGCTATCATGATAAATACCTAAGGAAATCAGCTGAAGGGAGAAACACTTTTAGTGATGGCTCCAGTCTGGGCTTGGCTGGCTCCATGGCTTTTTGGCATGACAAAGCAATGTTAACAACTTCATGAAGGTAGGAAGATAGGCAGAAGGGGCCAATGTCAAAAGCACACCCTCAGTGACCTAATTCCTCCGGCCAGGCCCATCTCTAACTAATGTCCTCAAATTATGGCGCATCAAGTGATTAATGCATTGACTAGGTCAGACACCCCATGGTCCAGTGACCTCTCCGTAGCTCCACAAATGGTGACCAAGCCTTGAACACAGGAGCCTTTCTGGGAACACTTCACATCCAAACCATAAGAGTGTTTGAAGTTTAAGGTCATTCTGGTCCTTTGGGCAACTTGAAGAGTGGTTGAAATGATACTGCCCCACTAGCTGATCCGTGGCTCCCTGAAGGATGTCTTCTTCCCAGAATACTGTCCCACTAGCTGATCCGTGGCTCCCTGGAGGATGTCTTCTTCCCAGAATACTGTCCCACTAGCTGATCCGTGGCTCCCTGAAGGATGTCTTCTTCCCAGAATACTGTCTCACTAGCTGATCCATGGCTCCCTGAAGGATGTCTTCTTCCCAGAAAGCTGTGACTCGCTGAGACTTGGAGGTCTGCATTTTAAAAAAAAGTGTTTGTTTTTTTAAATTCAGGACAAATGTGAGAATCAATCACAATAAATTTTTCTTGCGTGTTACGAGTCCTCCACTGATGTTAATGAGGCTTAACATTTAGAATTATCCGAATAATGAGTAGGTCTGTAAGTTTATGCTTATTTTCATGATGTGAAGAGTAGTTTTAAAAAGTGTGCCATATTGGGGCTGGAGAGATGGCTCAGCGGTTAAGAGCACTGGCTGCTCTTCCAGAGGACCCAGGTTCAATTCCAGCACCTACATGGCAGCTCACAACTGTCTGGAATTCCAGTTCTAGGGGATTTGGCATCTCCATACAGATAAACGTGCAGGCAGAACACGACTGCGCATCTTTTTAAAGTGTGCCATGTCAGCAGTGGGTGCAGTATTTGAAAACGGATTGGTTCGGCCAGGACAAACGATCTGGCACAGTTGTAGGTTTTGTCTAGAGCTGTGGGTCTCAACTCAAGTACGGATCCTTCTGAAGAGTCTTCAAGACTACTTGGACAAATCTGATTAGAATCATGGGGGATGGAGCCCCCCAGTGTTGACATTTTCATAGCACCCAGGTGATTTTAATGCATAGACAAAGACCTCCCCCCTACTCCAGAGCTTAGAGATCCTTTCTTTCACATGGTAGTTAATGGACCAGTGGCAACAGCATCTTTCAAGAGCTTGTTAGAAATTCAGACACAGCCAAATGGTAGTGGTTGCGGCGGCGGCGGCACATGCCTTTAATGCCAGCACTCAGGAGGCAGAGGCCGGCAGGTCTCTGAGTTGGAGGCCGACCTAGTTTCGGGACAGCCAGGGCTACACAGAGAAACCGTCTTGAAAAAAGATTCAATGCAGAAAACTTTTTGGTGTCAACCTTGTATCTGTGAAGTTAGGACCTATATTTGTGACCTAGGTGTACCGTAGATTAAAAAACAGTGACCTGTACTTAGGAATGCCTGCTGTGAGCCTGCCTGCTAGTAGGGAGTGGATCTGTTTACTCTTGTCTGCTGTATTTTTCTTCTTCTTCTTCTTGTGTGTGTGTGTGTGTGTGTGTGTGTGTGTGTGTGAAAGAGGAGAGGGATTAAAAACAACCTAGTCTTCTACCACATTCTGAGACTGTTGTCTTTTGGTGTGATGCCTTGTGCTAGTCTCACCAGCCCACGGTGACCAGGGATTCTCCTGTCTCCTCCCACCATGCCATAGGAACACTGGGAATTTGCTACCTTGATTGGTTTTAGGTGGGTTTTTCAGAGATTCAGACGCCTTATACAGGTTTAGGCCCTTGCACTTTTGCAACCATCTCCCCAGCCCACTGCTTTCTTATCTGTGGACGGGCTCACGAGGCCGTGACCCACGTGTGGAGGTCAGTGATTTGTTTTCATGAGACCATGGCCCACGTGTGGAGGTCAGTGCAGGTCAGTGCATAGCTTGTTTCCACGAGACCGTGGCCCAAGTGTGAAAGTCAGTGCATAGCTTGTTTAAGTTCTTTTGCTATGTGTTTGCTGGGGTCAAGCTGAGGGTTGACCTTAAAGTGACCAGTCTGGGAAGCAGGCATTCATCTTAACAGCTGAGCCATCTCCACAGCCCAGTTGTTTTTGATACTTTGTTCCCCTGGTTTAAAAACAAAAAATCTTGTCCTTATTTTATGGATACACTTTATCAGTTTGAGCATATTACTGAGAATTATCTGTCTGAAATTTTTTTCTGGCGAGTTTGTTTTTTTTTCTTTTTGCCTTTATTCCCTTCTCATTTGCTTTTTTGTGTGCATTTTTTTCTCCCAAGCCAGAGGCTTTCCTTTGTTACTTGGTATATTTTTGTTGTCTGTTTCTAATCTAGGAAGAAGCTTGTGGGGACCGTGGTACTGGGTAGCTTGTCGTTGACAGTTTCATGGGGACTTGGCAGGCTATTTATTGGAAGCCCCTAGGTTGTGTGTCTTTACATCTTGGCCTGGTTGAAGCCCAGAACTTGTCTTTTGCCAGCCTCCAGCCCCAGGTTTCTGGAGCAGGTAGAGAAGGGAGCTGTCATCTTGACATTAATTAACGTATGCTCTCCTTTGAGATGTGGCTCTCTCTGTTGTTAGTAATGCCTCTGGGATACTGTACAGAGACCTAGTGTGTTTCTCTATGGAGAGAGAAGAGCCTCTGCAGGTGCTGGAGGGCCACTCACCTGGTGGCTTGTGTTGGGAAGGTAGACGAGGTATTATTAGCTCTTACACAGAGGTAAGTAGTTACACCTTGTCCTTGGACATCTTAGCTTTTCCTTCCAACACAGCACCTCTTCTGTTCTCCCTCATCTCTTTGTATCCACTCCTTATGACTCCTTTCATGCTTTGGACCAGGTGCATCCCTTACCCATCCAGAATCTTAGTTTGCTTGTGATCAATCAGGCAGGATGCTGTGGCATTTGAAGTACCCTGACATTTCTCCTACTCCCAGACTCTCAGGCCTCAAGCCTGGCTCCCCTGTTCTGGTGACTGGGACTTTGATCAGAAGGGTGATGGTGGCACATGTTGCATGGTGAATGTTGTACAGTGCACCGCTCTGGTGTGTCTGCACTGTTGTTCCTCTCCTCACCCACTACAGGGCCCAACAATAGGCCTCTTCAGCCCGGGGCTGCTGCCGAAGGAATGGGGGTGGGCAAAGTGAGAGCCAGAAGTAGACCGGGTGGCCAGCCCTGGAAGAGCCCTGGCAGTGGCTAGCTGCAGTAGCTGGCTGCATTGTCCTCCGGCCTCTCTTTTCCCTGGAGCCGGTGATGAGTCTTGGTGCCATGAGGGTGCCTGGACAGGACGGTGGGCGAGAGGTCTGGTGTCCAAGTCCTGGTGCAGCAGTGTGTCGTACACGGACAGGAAACCTGGATAGCTAGAGGAATTTGTCCAGGGTCACACACTGCAAGCGTATTGACAGGAAACTAGCAGAGATCCAGGAGCATGGCAGGGTTGACGTGCTTCTCTCTAGCTGGTGGAGCACAAATCCCTTTACTTCAAAATCAAGACCAGCAGGTGGGGCATTCAGTGCAGGCTGAGATGCAGATTCCTCTCTTTCTCTGAAGTTGGAGGGGTTCACTATGGGAGGGTGGCCTTGTCTGAAGCTTCTGTTCCTGCTCTGTACCTTACTGTCCCCCTCCCCCACACTCTGTTCTTCCCCTCCCAGTCCACCAATAAGGCTGAGATGTCTCAGATACAGGCTTCTGTCTGGTCGACACATGTGGCATTCTGAACCCAAATCTGTTGTTGGGGTTTTCTGTCCTGCCTGGTTACCACAATTGTTAAGTTCCAAAGAAATCACACAGAGGTCTACAGTAACTATAAACTGATTGGCCCATTAGCTCAGGCTTTTTATTAATTCTTATAACTTATATTAGCCCATTATTCTCGTCTATGTTAGCCACATGGCTCGGTACCTTTTTCAGCAAGGCTGTCACACCTTGCTTCTTCTGTGGCTGGGGAAGGACTGCATTCTCTTCCCAGAATTCTCCTGTTCTCCTTGACCCACCTCTACTTCCTGCCTGGCTGTCCCGTCTATACTTCCTGCCTGGCTACTGGTCAGTTAGCATTTACTTAAACTATAATTGACAGAATACAGACCATGGTCCCACACCACAAATCTGCTTCCCTCAGTCCAGTAGGAAAGCTCTTTTATGAGGGCTTGTTCAGACTCTCCACTGGCTGAGTTGTCCTTAGGTCTGAAATGGCTGTACTATATAGCAACAGGGTAGTTTAGCGGGGCTGGAACAAAAGTATTGACATGATTGACAGCCCCTCTTTCCGTGAAGGAGTTGTCTTCTCTGGGTTGAAAATAGGAGGAATAGGACCTGGTGGTACTCCCAGCATGTAGAAGGTCGAGACAGGCAGAGTTCCAGGCTAGCCAGGGCTACAGCGCGCAGACGGGAGGACAGGGAAAGCCAAGGCCGGGAGAGAGCAGACTTTTCCCTGGTGTCCACTGGGCAGCTGGGTGACAGCCGCTCCTGGGTAAAGAGGCCACCTTTCTCCATTGTCTGCCACAAAGGCCGAAGTCCTTTTTAGCTCTCTTGCTAGGTTCTGGCCATTTTGCCGGGTACTAACCACATTTGAAGGCTGTGCAAATGCCTATCTCAGTAGAATTATATACTAACCCAAAGAATTACACAAATAGTAACTCTTTTAAGGACTGAAATGTGGCAGATAATTTTTTTTATGTGCATGGTGTTTTGCCTGACGTGTGCGTTACAGGAGTGCAGTGCCACTGCAGTGCCAGAAGAGGGCGTCAGATCCCCTGGAACTGGAGTTACAGGAAATTGTGAGCATCATGTAGGTGCTGGGAATTGACAACGGTCCTTTGGAAGAGCAGCCAGTACATTTAAGCACCAAGTCATCCATCTATCCAGCCCCATGGTGGATAATTTTTAAAAATATTTTTGGCTCTTCTACATGCTTCTGTTATCTTATTTATATGCATTCCTTCAAAACAATAAGGGGGCTTGGTAGAAGCAGCCATTTGGGGATAGAAAATGGGAACTTAGAGAAATGATGGCATTTGATTAGGGCCTTAAAGATAATATAGGAGTTCATCTTGAAGTTCACAGAGGAGAGCTTTGCAATGGGTAATCTCTTTGGTATAGGTGAGAGGAGGATTGTGTGATTGGGCGGTGGCCTGGGAGAAGGAGGAGCCATGGCTGCTGCTGGGGGTGTGGTTTCTGGCCTGGGGTGGTTGGTGCTGTTTGCCATTAGAATGCTGGGCAGATGCTGGAGTAGCTGCCATCAGGAGTTAGGGGAGGAGCGCTCTGTTGGGACGTGCAGATTGTGGCGCCAGCGCAGCCTCCTGCTGGAGCTCCTGTGTTCATTCTGACACAGGCGTCGAGAACTCAGGAGCTTCCAAGTGAAGACGGTGCAGGTGGCTGTAGGACCGAGGTAGCGAGGAAGCGGCCTCCAGAGAATTAACTCTTCTTAGAAAAGAAGGAAGGGTGAGGTCTGAAGTCTTTAGAAATACCAGTTAAGGAGAATAATAGTAACTGGTAAGGAGGGAGAGCCGTTTTCCTCTGGGGTGTGACCACTGGTAGATTGTCCACATCCTGTGAGTGACCTCAGACCCGTGAGCATATGGGCGGCACTAATTGGATTCAGTGGGTTATAAAAAACATAAAACGAGAAATAAAAGAAATAAAACGACTGGCTCAGAGAGTGAATGGTGCTCAGAGAGGATGTAGTACTTATAAAGACAGTCTGTCTTAAGAGGCTGGGCCGCTGTTTGCAGTCTAATACTTTGTGCGCTTTAAAATACTCCGTAATTCTCCTCTAGACGTTATTTCATTAATTAGATTTCAAGTAAAATATTTTTTTAAAATGTAAGGAAGACAAGCTGGGCAGTGGTGGCGCACACCTTTAATTCCAGTCCCTGGGAGATAGAGACGGGCAGAGCTGTAAGGTTCAGGACAGGGGGTCAGGGTCGGGGGAAGATGGGGTTTTAGGCTAGCCTTGGTCTGTAGGCCCAGTATCCCTAGGGAAAATAGCTCAGCCTGGCCCAAGCATAGGACCTCAGTTAGCCAGCTCCTTAGGAGTGAGTGGGCCCCTTGTCCTGGAGATGGAGAGGGTGTGGACAGCCATGGTGTGTGTCTGAATCACTCCCTTCTCGTCCTTGGCCTCTGGCCAGGTGCCTCCTCAGACCAGTGATGTCATGCCACGCTGACCTGAAGGTGTGGGGTTGTCTGGTACAGTCCCCTCTGGAATAAGGTCTTGAGGGGAACCAGCCTGGCCTTGGTCCAGAAACCTGGGCCCCGCATACATAGAGGTGAGTTGAGCAGATCTGACTTGGCGGAGTTCTTTTGGGCGTCCGGAGAATTCTGTGGCTGTGGCTAGGGGAGGAGCTATGGGCCTCCATTTCTTTCCCAATATGTTATTCATCCCGTGTTCACCAGAGAGGAAGAGGGGGCGAGGGACAGTTTGGTTGTTGGGTTGGCATACAGTCCCAAGAACATGGTAGATTATTTTTTGGAAAAAAACAAAATCCTCTTGGCAGGAAGTTGCTTGTCACGTTCACTTCGCAGTGTGAATTTGTGGTTCCCCTGGAACTGTGGCAGAGGCCAGAAAGGTGGGCTGTCTCTGTTTGGTTATATGGTATGGAGAACTAAAGGAGAGTGAGGAAGGTGGGCTGGCTCTGTTTGGTTATATGGTATGGAGAACTAAAGGAGAGTGAGGAAGGTGGGCTGGCTCCGTTTGGTTATACGGTATGGAGAACTAAAGGAGAGTGAGGCCCGGTGAGGGTGTCTGTGTGGACTGGATTCCCGGATGTCACGGTAGTGTGGCTTCTGTGGATTTCGTGACAGTACAGGCTTGGGAGATGAGATGGAGAACGCAGGAAGGAGGGATGCTTTTGAATCAGACCTTATTCAGCCTACCAGGCAAAAGGGGATGATGGGCAAGGTGTATTCAGCCTTGCTTTCTCTTCATCCTGCTCACTCTGGGCTCATGTAACTTCCTGAGACTAGTTTCTGCCATCGCTGTGGTAAGATAGCAAGGAGTGTCCACGTAGGCTAGAACCTGGGGCCTGGCAGAGTCCTCTCCCTTATAGCTGCTCCAAGATGGGCAGTGAGGAGGAAATGAAGCCTGTTGGGAACTCACAGAGTGCCCTCCTAGGCTCTCTTTCTTTTGCCTTGGGGCTGAGTGCAGGAGTATCTAAACATTTCTTTTCTCTGCCTGGCGTCCCAGGAAGGAGGGGAGTGCCCTGAGCTCAGGTGAGCTCTAAATACCTGCTTGGAAGGAGTCAGGATGCCTCAGATGCCATAGGAGTGAGGGTGTGTGTGTGTGTGTGTGTGTGTGTGTGTGTGTGTCTGTCTGTCTGTCTGTCTGTCTGTCTGTCTGTGTCTGTCTGTGCTCGCACTTTTCCCAGCATGTGTTGGAGCCACTTCTCCAGCAGTCTGGGCTCCTCAGCTCTGAAGTTACAAGTGTCTGGCCCCAGTGCACTGATCTGCTGAGCATGCCCAGACCCAGTGCTGTCTGAGAGGAAGGAGGGGTGGAGGTCTGGAGAGCTAAGGGCAATAGATTTGCCCTGGGTTTGGGGCAGACGGTCTGGGTCTGTCAGTCTGCCTATGGGGAGTGGGGGATGGACAGAGGGACAGCGATGTGGCTTCCATGACTGGGTGAGGAGTGGGTTAGGGAGCTTAGAATTTGTATGTGTTCTCAGCAGGTGGGTGCCAAGTATTCTTGGAGTGGAGTAGACTTGGGTGTTGACGGGGTTGGAAGAAGATATTCAATCCCCAGGATTGCTGGGAGGGGCTCGGTGAAGTAGGAGACAGGCTTCTGTGGCTTCTTAGGTGACCCCGGTATTATTGTGTATCAGGGTGTTTGGATCCCTGAGGTACTAATTGGTGACTCCGGAACTTGGATTCTTGGAGGCTCCTGAAGTTCAGAGCGGTGGCTCTGAAGTCAGAGAAGGTGGAGCCTCTGCTCTGGTGTCCTCAGGGTCGCGGCTGCCACTGCTTGCTGGATAGCTGCACAGGGGCAGCGCTACACAGAGACACAGAGACGAATAGAAACTGGGAAGGAGGTTGTGGGGACGGGGTGCCCACAGGCCGGGCCCAGCCGGAGCAGAGGCTGTGATAACCTGCTGGTTGTGTACCTGAGCCCTTGGAATTCATGCAGGTGCCTTCATGCAGGGTTTGGAGCCTTTCCAGCCAAGGCGCTTTAGCAGCCCCTCCCCTCCTGAAGGATGCTCGAGGCCCGCCCCCGCCCCCCTGGACGCAGGGGAGTGACGCTGCGGGTGCTGCTGCTGCCGGTGCCGCTGGAGGGGTGGGGGCTGCGGGTAGCACCGCTTCCCTCTGCCCCAACGGTGGTACTTTGGGTACAATGGGGGAGAGATCTGCTTACCAGCGCCTGGCTGGGGGCGAGGAGGGACAGCAGGTAATGGGGATAGCGAGAAACCTGGAAGTCAGGCCTCATTTGCTGGTGCTCTGTGGGCCCAGCTCTGCTCTCTGCCGCGGAGCTTCATAAGAGTCTAGGGTGCCTGTGTTTTTTTCCTCCTTGTTCCACCCTTCCCAGAGCTGTAGGGCTAGGAGGCTGGGTGCAGAGCGGTGTCTGTGTGTTCGTGTGTGGTTGATAAGTCTGAGGTGATGGTGGTGGTGAATTATTGATGCTGGTATCTGACTCAGTGTGGATCCCTAGGGGCCCAAATAAGCTACCCTTTGGGCTTTCTGCATTGCGGGTTAGGAGCCTAGCAAACACATCTAGTATTCAGGTACACCCTTTTATAGGAAGAAACTGTGTCTTGGGCGTTCCCATTTATTGAGTTGAGTATGTGTATCAATCCAAATATCCCTGTGTGCTTTGGAAAATGGCACGGGTCCTCTTCCCCTTGGAGATAAGCACTTTCTTTCCTAGCCGGGAGAGGGCAGTAGCTGGCAGGAAAAGGGGAGTGTGCCTGGGAGTTGAGAGGCAGAAAGGTCAGGTCTGCTTTCCCAGGCAAGGAAGAGGTCCAGGAACTGATCTGGCTTCTGACCCCCCCATATACGTCTGTTGCCCTCTTCAGGTCTCCCGTAGCTGGAGTCTGGGTAAGCTGCCAGGTGTTCTTACGCAGACACCCGAGGGAATGATCAGGCATGGTTTTCTGGTGAATTTGGGGCATTCCTTTCTGGGGTGGCTGGAGTTTTTATGCTGACCACTCTAATCAGCCTCAGCTTAGCGGTAGAAAAACCCTGTTTAATTTACTGACAGACACAGGTCAGCTTCAGGTGGTGCCTTCCGGAGAAGGATAGTCTGTAGCCTGCTGCAGTCTGAGGGTGTGGTCAGCCAACCTGTGCAGAAAGGCCACATCCACGCAGCCTCGGCCTGACCTTGCCTTGCACATTTGACCTCAGTCGTCACACTGATTGTCTGCTAAGCCTGAAGAGAGGCTGTTCTTGGCAGTCCACCGTCTTTGTATGACTGATGGCAGTGGGGACGGGCTGTTGCTGGGGGCGCCCCTCATCAGAATGGAAAATGGCTGTCCTTCTGGCTAGGAGTGCAAATGCTGGAAGAGATCCTGGAAAGAGTCTGTTGAGATGCTGACTCCCCAAAAACTCCCCCGTGAGCCAGCTGTGGCTCCCTGAGCTGGCAGCCAGCTGGGTATGGACAAGAGAGCAGTGTCCAAGAAACAGGGGCTCCTTCCACTGGGGGGTGGTGCTGGGATCTGGGGCGCAGAAGAGGACCTTCCTGCAGCTGTCAGGTGTGAGGGGGTGTAGCGCAGCTGGCGTCCTTGAGGGGCAGAGGGATCATTTGTCAGCTGTAGGAATATGGGGGGCCCCTGGGGGCTTGGTGGAGCGCCTCCTTAAGCTGAGGCTGCTCTGTGTGTGCGGTGCTGTACGAGATGCTATCCTGCGGCCTGAGCCGCAGCTTTGAGGTGGGAGCATCCCGGCAGAGGGCTTGGACATGTTTGTTTATTTGGAGGGAGTCTTGGGTCTTTGCCCTATAATCTGGGGAGAAGGCACCCTGGTTGTTGTGGGCAGTACACAAGGCAATCCCGGGGGAGGGGTGGAGATTCTCACCGCCCCCCTTGGCTGGACTGTCCCACTCTGGCAGGCTGCCAGCCTCCTATTTCCGTCGGGCACCAGGGTAACAGGGCCACATTAGGGTCTGAGCCAGGAGACACCCAGCCAAGGTTGGGACGTGTGTGGGGGAGGGTCTTTGAAGGATCTGTCTGCAGGATCCAGGAAAGACTCAGAATCCAAGCCCCCAATTCAGGCTGCAGTCAAGTCCCCATAGACCCAGAAAAGCCCCAAAGGGGCTTGTAACCCCTTTTTATATGTGCCGTTTGGTTCACAGCCCCCACACTGAAATCCCAGGAGTTGTCTGCAACCGTGAGGGCTGCAGTGGAGGCTAGAGACAGGGAGCCTTGTGTATGGGGAGTCAGTGGGGCCGGTGCTAGGAGGAAGAGTGCCCCCCCCCCCATTCCTGCTGTCCTCTGGCAGTGATTCAGAAAGGTCTTTTTTCAGCCAGTGTCAGAGCCGCTCAGCTGGGGAGGGAGGGAGGGAAGAAGGAGGACAGGCGGGTGAGCAGGCAGTGGTGGGAAGCCTGGGGTAGGACTAGAGCTCTGAGCACTGCCCTGGAGAGGAGACAGGAGAGGACACAGCCTGCGGCCAGCTGTGGAGCAAAGCCGTCACTCCGTTCTTCTTCCCCGTTCCCTACTTCTGGTGGGACTTGGGGGATTTCTAGGACAAGTTTCCCACCCCCTGGCCAGTTTCCTTGCTGGGCAGAGCATAAAACTCAGAAGCTGCAGCCCTTGCCTGCCCTCTTTAGATCGCGGCCGTAGCTCCTTTGACTTCTCAGGGGCTTCAGTTTGTGGAGATGCCGGCAGCCCGTCGGTTCCCTGGCCTTGAGCTCTCCTTTCCTCTCCTGGCCAGACTGCGGCGACGTCTGTACACAGTGAGTGGTGGTGTGGGGGTGCTGGGATGGGAAGCGCACTGGCTGCGGACATGGTTAGCCCCTCAGTAGCAGCACTTTACAGAGGGGCAGGGTAGGCATGACCGAGGGGCCCCTTCCTGAGGCTCATGGAGTGTAAGCCGGAGTGTCTTCCTTCCTAGTCTTTCTTCCTAGCTGCCGCATTCGTTCTTGGGCGCCTGTGTGCATGTCTACATGTATGAGTGTGTGGTCAGTCTAGTGTGTGCTTACATGCAGGCCATGCGGCTGCATGTGCCATACACAGGTAGTGTAGATTTCCTACCATGTTGTGGGCCAGACTGTCCGAGCTGGGAGTCGCTGCTCTAGTGCCCTGTGTGTCACAGGGCTGGAGGGAGTCTTCGGGGCTGTCACTATGGGCTTAGCAGTAGCAACGGGACTAGAACCCCACCTGACTCCTCTGTCTTCACCAGGATGTCTTCTAGGCTTCATATCTCTCCCTCATGGTTGCCCTGTCCCTAGGTTGGGGACCGGAGAGGGGAGTGTCCAGCTGACCAGGGAGGTGTGTTGGCTAGTCTGTGAAGGAAGGGGGACAGGCTGGGCTGGGCTTTCTAAGTAGCTTCAGTAGGGCCTCTGGGTTTCACTGAGAGTTTAGAGATGGGAATGGAGAGTTTGGAGTCCTAGGGCTTGAGGAAGGAGAGGAAGACCCGTGACTGCTTCTCCTGATGAGACCAGTCGCCCTCCTCTTGAAGCCCTGACACATAGCTAATGGGGCCACTTCGCTCCAGGCCCAAGGCCCAATGATGGAGCCCGGTCCAGTGATTTTTCACCCTGTACCTTTGGGCTTTACTCTGGAAGACAGTGGTACACATCTGCTTAACCACCACACACTGCAAACAGTTCATTTTGTTGAGGTTGAATGAGCCAGTACAACTAAGCTTTAGAACTGACGTAGAAACTGTAGTTTTCTCAAGTTTTTTTCTCTTATTATTTTATGTATATGAGTGTTTTACCTGCATGTATGTTTATGTATCATGTGTGTACAGTGCCTGAGGAGGCCAGAAAAGGGAGTCAGATAACCTGGAACAGGAGTTACAGATGATTTTGAGCTACCATGTAGATGTTGGAATTGAACCCTGGTCCTCTGGAGAACAGTGTGTGCTCTTAACCTCTGAACCATCTTTCCAGTCCCATAACTATGGTTTTGAAGTATTAATATATTATTTTTTGCTTCCCTTCACAAATACAATTAATAGGAATGTTACATATTAAGTATATGTAGGGTCAGTAAACATGGTGCCAACTATAATATGTGGAGAAATAAGAGGAAAATAGTTTGTAACCCTTGATATATTCTGTCATGTACTAGCTGTATTGGGAGGGACCAAAGAGGCTCAAACCCCAAAAGAGTCACTGGGAGGAGTTTTGTGATAATAGGGTATATTCTTCCCTAATGTTTTTTTTTAATCTGATAGTGAACTTTTGCTATATTCCAAATAGTAGCATTTTCCTCAGTTTGCACAGTAAACGGTTAACACGGTTCAGGAAAATCAGGCTACAGTAAAACTACAAAAGCTTTTTCTTGTTTAATGTACAATAGAATCTAAGTCTAGGCTTGGATCATTCTAATGGTTTTCACTTGCATGAACATGGAATCCGTGTGTTCAAATCTATCCTGTGTATTGCAGAATAACTCATGTTCTTACCCCTTACTACCCACTAAATGTCACCCCCCCACACACACACACTATGACAGACAAAAATATCTTCTATCTGGAGGGTTGTACAGCCCTTAGAGAACCATCCAAATAAGGGGTTACAGCTTAAAGTTTGGAAGCCACCCACCAGCCCAGTCTCCTTGGTGGAAGAGCCAGGGTTTGAACCAAGGGCTTGTCCTTCCCATCTGTTACTCTTTGTGGAGCCCTGAGGTGCAGGGAAAATCTGAGCTCCTAGCACTGTATTGGCAGGACCACTGGAAACTGTGGGGGCAGGAGGCTCAGGCTGGGCGGCCCATTCCTCTTACTGCATCTGTATTGAGAGTGCACTATGTTCAGGAGCGGGTCACCTGGCCCCTAATAGACAGCTGGCCTTTTCACCTCACCTGTCTTCTTCCTCAGGAACTGAGGTGAGGCCAGAGTCTGGTCTGCGAAGGTGCTTATTGTCAGGTGTGTTTACTCAAACAGGGATGGGTGGGTTTGACTTTAGCTTTGAAGGTGGTCTTGGCCTTTTCCTCTGGACCTTGGACAGGTCTCTCAGCATTGGCTGGTTGTAGCCTGCAGGTACATTTTGTTTTGCCAGTACGTATCGACTGTGTGTGCACTCACACATATTTCAGAGTTGCACTGTTTAGAGTCTTTTACAAGTCGGGACAGAGAAAATGTTAAGTAAAAAAGGAGAAACAGCAGTATGGTAATGTGTGACTTAAAGGGCACTGAGAAGACATTGACAGCTGGCTTTGGGGACTGGGAGCGAGGTGGCTGCACAGTAGGAGAGAGAATGAGGTTCCCTGTGCCTTTCGAGTCTTTACCGTGCATGCGTTGCCATTCCAAAGATATTTTTGAAGGTAAGATTTCATACAAACTGAGACATCTGGTACTGCAGAACTGACAAGTTTTAGTTAAAGTACTGGGCCTTAGTTTCTTGTGGCAGCTGTTTAGGGAAGCGAGTGCCCGTTTACTGGGGTGTCTGAAAACCCTCCCTGGTCCACACCTCCCACTCTCGTCTTCATCTTACGGTGCTTTAGGCACCTGGGTGTTGCCCACGGGTCAGTGGGAAAGGCCTGGTGGTGTCAGGAGTCAGAACTGGACAGAGATCTTCCTGTGGGGTCTGTCTGATGAGGCGGTGGATGTATCTCACAGGGCCACTGTACCCCACCCTGACTTTTCAATGAGGTTGTAGGAGTAAGATGACTGGTACTGTTAGTCTGTGCTTCAGGGGCCTGTGATTCCCGGAGGTCCCTGAGCGCCGAAGTTGATCTCAGTTCACTCAGACAGAGAGCACAGATTTGGGAGTAAGACTTGATTCCTGACTGCTCTTGTCGGGACTCATCTCTGCTCATCGAGGACACGAGAAAGTGCTTTGGGTTCTGTCGAACGTGGGTGAACCAAGGTCACTGATGGCCAGGTCTCCTGCCACTCGCTTCCATGACCCTCAGCTATACTTCCCTTTCCGCAGAGGCTGGGGAGCAGCAGCATGCAGCCGGAGGAGGGGACGGGCTGGCTGTTGGAGCTACTGTCCGAGGTGCAGCTGCAGCAGTATTTCCTGAGGCTTCGCGATGATCTCAACGTTACCCGCCTGTCCCACTTCGAGTATGTTAAGAACGAGGACCTGGAAAAGATTGGCATGGGCCGGCCTGGTACGTAGCCCGTGGGCCTTGCTTGATCCTCTTGACCATTTACCTGGTGCCTTTAGTATGGCCTAGCACACGAAGAATCTCTTTGTCATGGCAGCTGAGAACTTTGTCAGCCTGCGACCCAGAGCCCCTGAGACAATTGGAGGCATCAGTAGAGGTGATGGTCACAGGGTTCCCTGGGAATGGTTTCTGGTTGTAAATGTGAGTTGGAATTTGAGGAGAGTGGCCACTCAGGGTTAATGGCATATGCCTTTTCTGACTTTCCCCCAGCGCTGGGTATTGAATTTAGCGCCTTGCGGCGCTCTGCCTGTGAGCTTGTCTCCAGACTCCCTCCTTCCCACCCCCCTTTTTAAAAGAGGTCCTGGGAGTTGAATGCAGGCCTTTTACATGCTAGGCAAGCACTCCTCACTGAACTTTTGCTCTAGTCCTTTCTGTACTTGGTGTTTTTGAGATAGAGTCTCAGTGAGTTACCCAATAGCCTTGAACCTGTCTGTAGCCCAAGTGGACTTAAGTTCCTCCTGGTGGCCGGGATTTTGCCTTTGCTCCCAGGCCTGCTTCCCAGCCTGTCCCATTTGTGTTTGAGCAGATCTTTGTGGGATGTATTTCCGGTGTCCCTTTCATAGGTGTGTAATTGAGTCTCTTCTGCTTGATTCTGAACACCAGTGGGGTCAGTGCCGAGAGATCTCCAATGAGAAGGGAAGACAAAAACTCTTAGACGGGGCCGAAGAGATGGCTCTGTCAGTCAGGTCGCACCTCCCAACATAAGGCATGCGCATGTACACTGACACACACAATACATAAATAAAAATGTAAAAAGTCTTTTAAAGTACATATCTTAAATGGTTTGCTAACACACAGAAACTTGATCTTTCGTTTCTTTCTAAACTGAAACTAGCAGTTGCCGGCTAGAAGTTATGGCGTTCTCTGGATCAACAGGAATCGTTGGGTCACAGTAGAATGCACTTGTTAAAGAATAAAGTGCTAATTCCGGCACCACAGACGGGTGTAGCGGCAAACACCAGTAAGTCTAGCGCTCAGGAGGTGAAGGCAGAGGAGCAGTAGACCAGTCTTCAGCTGCCTAGCCAATTCAGCCATCCTGGGCTACTGCAGACTGTCTCAAAAAACACAATCAGAAACCTTAATACGTTCACCTCAGAAGAGCCAAGTGTGTGTAAGATTCCAAATGGCACTGCTGCTGCTTTAGGCCTGGGTGGTTGGTCTGTCCTAGTGTCACTGCTGAGTGCTGAGACATCATGATCAAAGCAGCCTGTGGAGGGAGGGGTTCATTTGGTTCACACCTCCACACCACTGTTCACCCTTGAAGGAAGTCAGGACGGGAGCTCTCAACAGGACACGATCTTGGAGGAGCTGATGCAGAGGCCAAGACGGGGAGCCACCTACTGCCTTGTTCCTCATGACTTGCTCAGCCTGCCCAGGGTTGCCCCTCCCCGTCGGTCGCTAATTAAGAGGGTAGCTTACAGCCTGGTCTTCTGGAGGCACCTTCTCAACTGAGGGTCCATCTCCTCTGATGACTCCAGCTTGTGTCATGTTGGTGTGAAGCCAGCCAGCATGGTGCCTGGTGTCAGCAGTGTAAGGAGTTTTTATGGGAAACAAACCTTAGAATGGAGGGAATTCTGTATATATCTTTACCTGATTTGTCTGGAGAGTTGGAAAGTCAGTTGCCCGCCATGACTGTTCAGTTTTGGTGAAAAGACACCTCCACCCAGCTTGAGAATCATGCAGAGATTGAGTGAATGAAATTCCTAGTTGGCTGAGCATCTAATTCAACTGGTGTCCGTGTGCTGAGCAGTAGCTACTGGTGGGCCCACCCAAGGAACCGAGGAAGCCTGCCAGGTGGACAGCAGTCTCCCTGACAGCCCCGGGCTCCTTTTCCCTCCTCGCAGGTCAGAGGCGTCTGTGGGAGGCTGTGAAGAGGAGGAAGGTCATGTGCAAACGCAAGTCGTGGATGAGCAAGGTGTGTGAGTAGACTGTGTGGGGGCAGAGGGGACACCCCAAGGGCCTCACACTGCCGGCGGGCCTAGGAACCGTCTCCTGTTCCCAGCAGGTGTAATCTCACCAGCTCCTGCACACTTTGTACAGACCCCCTCCTCCAGGCTCTTATCTGGCAGGGCACTTGGGAAGCTGCCTGGCTAAGTGTCTGTCTCCGCCACAGACGGACACGTGAATGGCCTGTGTGCAGTGAGGGTTTCACAGCCTCTCTGTGTGCAGGGGCAGGGACTTGTTGACAACTGTCCCTTTGAGTCAGGCCAGTGTCCATCATAGGGTAGTGAGGACTGTCTGGATGTGTTGGCTTTGACATGCCGCCCCGTGTCCCCCATGTTCTCTGGTCATCTGGCTCTGCTGACGGCTTCCTTCCCCACAGCTCCCCGCACCCATCCTTATTTGGGTCTGTGGTGTTGTGAGTCCCTGATGTGACTCAGTGGAACTTTGCCCATTGTCTGGAAGACAATGAGAGAGGAAGTGAGCCAGCCAGGGCCTCCCTCCCCACTCCTGGCCTCAGAACTGGAGTGGGGGGTGAGCAGGACACAACAGCCGGTCAGGGATTGGGCAGTAGAGATTTCCTGGCTGCACTTTGGCAAAGGGGCTGTCTCTTGAGAGCCTGTGGCCTTTTCTGGGGACACAGTCCTGGTCCTTTGCCCAGGTTTAGTGAAGGATGAGTGTGTCGGGCTGATTGACGGTGGGAGAGGGAAGCAGTGTAGCAGTTTTGGATCTGTGCCTGACTCATAGTAGGTCTTTGGGTGATCAGTGACCTCCAAACGGTCATGTCTCCAGGAAACCAGTGTTAGCCTTGTTACCTTGCACGACTGTGGGAAGGGTCCCTCCTGGCAGTGGCTGAGGGAGACCTAGTAAGCTGACTGTTCTTGGCAGATATTAGTAATTCTTGTTGCTGGGAGGAAGGAACAGGGTCTACACTGGACCTCAGATTTGAGTTACCCTTAGCACATGCAGTAAGGCTGGCCAACCTTGGGGTGGTGAGGCGAGTCCGGAGCCTGGAGCTAGAGCTCTGGAGGCCCTCACAGCGTCAAGTCAGACTGCCATGCCCAGGCCTGCTCATGGCCCTTTTCCCGTCTCTTGACTTTTGGCACTTCCTTCTCAAAAATAGGCCTCAGAGACCCCTCTAGTCTTCCTTCCTTCTCAACCTCTGACTCTAGGCTCCTCTCCAGAACCCCAGCTGTCTTCCCAGGCCCTTCTCCAGAAAAGACTAACTTCATCTGCACCACACACACACACACACACACACACACACACACACAGAGCACACACTCATGGTTCAACCTCAGACTAAAATTATCTTCTCCCCTGGGCAGGATGAAGGGCAGGCGACTCCCCAGGGAGGGTAGAGACAGACAGCGCCAAATGGTTAACCCAGAGAAGGGGCCAGGGCTAAAAATGGACAGGGAGGTGTTTGGAGGGCCCCTCAGCTCCTACCCTCTTTGTGTGCTAGGGGAAAAAGTGTGTGGTGGATAAGAGGTTCAGGAAGGGAAGGGTAGGATGGGGAGGGGCTGAAGACCAGGGATGGGGGTGGGGGTGTACCTAGAGGGCTTTGTGCTGTCCATTCACAGACCAGTTGGGGTCACTCTAGCCATAAACTGTCCTTTTACTTGTTGTTGACACCTACCCCGAGGCTTCAACTGTGGATTCTCAGTTAGGGTATACTCGGGAGGAAGTATGAACCTTTAAGGGTCTGCCCCTGGGCAGCTTGGCAAAGCCAGGAGCTGTGTGAGGCTTACCAGTGGGATGGAACTAGGGTTCTGGGGCTCTGGGTTCCATCTGGCTCCTGGCTGCCTCCAAACAGGTGTTCAGTGGAAAGCGGCTGGAGGCTGAGTTCCCTCCCCATCACTCTCAGAGCTCCTTCCGGAAGCCCTCACCCACCCCAGGGAGCCTGGCAGGGGAGGGGACCCTGCAGAGCCTCACCTGCCTCATCGGGGAGAAGGACCTGCGCCTCCTGGAGAAGCTGGGAGATGGCTCCTTTGGCGTGGTGCGCAGGGGTGAATGGGACTCCCCTGCGGGAAAGACGGTGAGCTCTCTGTGGGCGACCCACCAGGGACAGACTGTAAAAGGACTCACCTTCAGGCTTAGCTAATCACAGTGGCTTCTTTTCTCAACTCTAAAAATATTTTAGTTTGCTTACTATGAAAGATTGACCGCTGAAAAGCGAAAGACCAGTGGTCTGCAGTTCCGTTGCTTGACTGAAGCAGAGTCTTCTCCCCAGCCCCCACCCCACAGGTGTTAGGCTCACTTCAGATACATCCCCTTTCCCAGGGGAGGCTGCGGCTGCAACCTGCAGTTCTACAGCCTGCAGAAACAGCTAAACAGATTACTGTCTCCGTACTGCTCATCTCTTAATTGACTGTCACTGTTAACTTGAGAATTTTCCTAGAAAGAGCAGGCCCGCATTTAATGACCTTCAGAGGTCGGTCAGCCCTGTCCCCATGCCAGGGACATAGTATGTAAACTGGTGACATGCTCACCCACTCAGGTGAACAGATCTGAGACAAGGATCTCTGCCCCGAGTTGGAAGGAGCAGTTAGCTCAGTGTTGGCGACCAGCCATGAAAGGTCTAACTCCGTGCTAATCCTGACAGGTGAGTGTGGCCGTGAAGTGCCTGAAGCCAGATGTGCTGAGCCAGCCAGAGGCCATGGACGACTTCATCCGGGAGGTCAATGCCATGCATTCGCTTGACCACCGAAACCTCATTCGCTTGTATGGTGTGGTGCTCACACCGCCCATGAAGATGGTGAGTGCTTGGGTCGGAGGGAGGGTCAGAGAGCAGCTTGCAGGTTCGGGGGCCCCGGATGCACTCTTCCTCTTGTCTGCTTTAGTCTCCCACCACGCATGGCCAAGGGGTTACCAGGGTCCTGCCTAGCACTGCCATCTTTAGATTTTCTGGTACTCATTGACAAGAAGCTGTGCCCGTAGGAAGGGCTGGCCCTTAACTAGAGTTGGTCTTTGGAATTTCTAGTCTGAACCTCTTTGGGGTGCTGCTGTCTAGGTCTCAGGATTCTGGGGTGGCTGGAGGGACAGGGCTGGGAAGCTGTGAAACTCGTGGTAACTCTGAGCAGACAGGTCAGGAAGGAGCATTAAGCATGGCTGTGGCAGATGTCCAGAACAGGACCGGAAACCTTGCCTCTCAGAGAGGAGTTGAGATCTGCTTATCCTCTGTCTCATGTCTCTCCTCAGGTGACGGAACTGGCACCTCTGGGGTCTCTGTTGGACCGACTGCGTAAACACCAAGGTCATTTCCTCTTGGGGACTCTGAGCCGCTACGCTGTGCAGGTGGCTGAGGGCATGGGATACCTGGAGTCCAAGCGCTTCATCCACCGTGACCTGGCTGCTAGGAACCTGCTGTTGGCTACCCGTGACCTGGTCAAGATTGGGGACTTTGGACTGATGCGAGCTCTACCCCAGAATGATGACCACTATGTCATGCAAGAACATCGCAAGGTGCCCTTTGCCTGGTGAGGGGCAGGTGCCGCCGGCCTATAGTGCCTCAGTTCCATCACAGTCTCAGAAGACCCACAAGCTTCTGTCTCTGCCCTGGCCTGTCCTTATCTGTTCTGGGCCTGGGGTACCTTTCTTATCTACTGACATGTTTGCACGTCCATCCAAGGACTTCTCCAGGGGGATACTGGAAGACACAAGGGTAGCTGCTCTTGAGATCCAAGGGCATGGTACTTAGTAAGGTGCTAAGGCTCCCTGGAGGACTTGCTGTTAAAGTTAAAATGTATGGAGAATAGCCAGGCAAGAACGGTCAGTGGGCGTGTTTAGGTCAAGCTGGTAGCAGGTAGGACTAGATTGTGCTGTGTCTTGAAGGCTGAGACTAGTGCTATTCACCTGTGTGATGTGGTACCTACCTGCCGTGGGCCCTGGTTGGACTGATGTTTTGCTTAGATGATAGGATCTTCTGGTTCCAGAGGTAGGGTCAACAAGAAGCCTTCCCTTTGACCCTTTTCTATTAGGTGTGCTCCCGAGAGCCTGAAGACGAGGACCTTCTCTCATGCCAGTGACACCTGGATGTTTGGGGTCACCCTGTGGGAGATGTTCACATATGGCCAGGAGCCCTGGATTGGCCTCAATGGCAGCCAGGTGAGGGGACTAGGGGTGGGCTCCATAGGGTGGGTGGGAGTCATCCTCCCCTGTTTCCAGCCTGACCTTGTTGGAACTGATTCTTTTCTGACCGACTCTCAGTACTGTGTTTCATGGCTTCTCTGACAGCTTAGTCAGGAGAGTGGCTACCGAGAATGTCACAGGACAGGGATGGGGTGGGACATAGATGAGAGATGAGTCCTAGGCCTGGCTAAGGCTGGAAATAAAGGTCTTGGGTTCTGGGGACAGGGCCTCCCCAGAACGTGTGCCGTGGTGGCCAGGCGTGTCATCTTCAGCTGTGGGTCAGATCAGGGAAAGGTAGATGGTGAGGAGATGAGAGCCCTGCTGCCCCTGACCTGTGCACCCTCCTGCCCGGCAGATCCTGCATAAGATCGACAAGGAAGGGGAGCGCCTGCCCCGGCCTGAGGACTGTCCCCAAGACATCTACAATGTCATGGTCCAGTGCTGGGCCCACAAACCAGAGGACAGACCCACTTTTGTGGCCCTTCGGGACTTCCTGCTGGAGGTGAGGGCAGATCTGCCCACAGTGGCTGGGGAGTGCAAGGGGGGCATCGGACGCTTAGCCTGGACCGGACAATGATCTGTTTCTGCCCCCAGGCTCAGCCTACCGACATGCGGGCCCTTCAGGACTTTGAGGAGCCAGATAAGCTGCACATCCAGATGAATGATGTCATCACTGTCATCGAGGGAAGGTAGGGTCATCCCTTCAAGGACACAGGCTTGAGAGGTACATAAACAGGCCTCCTCTGCCTCTGAGAGGTCCGTGGCAGCACAGAGGCCGGGGTGGCAGCGTTGGTGACAGGTCTCACACTACTGAGAACCACCTGCCTCAGAGCTGGGGGTCAGCACCAGAGTTCCCAAGTGTTTCCTGTTCTTCACTTCTGGTGTCTCCAGCAAAGGGTTCTGTTCTTGAGAGGTCTCCTGTAGCTCAGGCTGGCCTCAAATGCATTATCCTCCTGCCTCCACCTCCCAAGGACTGGGTTGTGAGTGTGAACAGCCATGCCTGGCTGCTCACCTCGAGCCTTTCGGGCCCCCAAGCAGCCTCCCCCTGCTCTGCCTCGCCCTTTTGGCAACTTTCCATCCTTCCTGTGAACCCCCCCCCGGGGGGGTCTCCCAGTCATGGTCTCCCTCCATCTACTGCCTGGACCTCTGTCCCATTCCATTCCCAGGCTTTCCCCATAAGGACTGCTGTGTGTCTGACCTACTTGAAACTCAGGTCACAGCCTACCTGCAGTATCCCTTAATCGGCCTCCTACGTGCATCCCCCCCCCCACGTTTCTAGTTCCAGCCCCTGCTCTGGCCCTACCCTCTGCTGGTCCTGCCTCCAGTCATCTGATCCCAGACTGTCTGAGGAACTGGTTGTGGGTAGGGTGTCTTTGCATTAGCACTGTGGGTGAGTGTTGAGGACCAGGAAGGAAAGCGAGGCAAAAGGGAGATTCCCTGTGCCCCCTCCGCTGACTCAGAACTGGGTAAGGTGCCTGAGGGGGCCTTCAGGTATAACTTGTGCCTTACTAGGGTTGGTAAGTGAGGTGAGTCCCAGCCTGAGTCAGTGGAATGGGCCCTGGAGCTGGGTGTGTTAGATTTACCTGTATCCATTGTGACCCCTGTCCCACTGCCTCAGGCCAGGGCTCTCATGTTGTTCCATTCTTGGAACAAGAATGACGTCCTATCTGGTTACAGAGGATGGGAGAGGGCGGTGGTAGAAGTGAAAAAAAAAAAACCGGTCAGGGAGACGTGGAGGCAGGAAGGAACTGTGTGCGGGTAGGGCAGGTCAGAGGCCTAGGAGTCACTAGTCTGGAAATAGGCTGAAGATAGGAAGACTTGAGGGTGGGTAGGGAACCTCCTTGGAGGTACCCGGGGCAGAAGTTGGTCTGTAACCGTTTCCACTTCCAGGAGCCAGAAAGCCCTGGACCCAACTCCTGCTTGTGCTCCTCTGGCCTCAAGTCTTTACTAGTCTCTCTCTTGCTCCACTTGGAGCCTGTGTTCCCTGGGGGTAACGCTGGAGTTTCCCGGGTGTCTCTGGAAGTGGTGCCCTTGGTCATGGAGAGCAAAGCAGGCTGAAGGAGGGGCCAGGGGAGTGTCTCTTCCTGGGAGGTTGTCCCAGGTGCACCCTGTCCTGCCCTTCTGCCCAGGCTCCCATTGCCTTCAGCTGCTGGGGTTCAGCTCCTAGAACGCGTCTCTCCGAGTTGCCAACTCTTACTTGGTCCCTGAAACTGCTCAGGAGGTGGGAGGTGAGGGACACGAGGCCACAGCAGCCGGCAAGCCTCGGGAGTGGGCCTGTGTATCTGTGGTTACCGGGGCTTTCCTCCTCCTTTTCACCCCCAGATTGCTCTGTTTGTTTGCCTGAGTTGTCTCCATGTCTCCGGTGCATGAGCTTTGAGAGTCTCTGGGTCGGGTTTGTTCCTGTGGCTCTTCTGGCTCTTGCCTGTCTTCCTTGTATTTCTCCTTTCTGGAGCTGTCTTCAGTCTGATTCCTAGTTCCAGCTCTAGGATGCAGCTTGTCCCGGCGCTCACCTCTTCTCAGGGTACGGGGCAGGTAGAGGGTACCTAGATATCTGTGAGCTGAGCCCAGGGACTCTGTCTAGGTTTGGAGGTATGCAGAGCATGGTGGCATATTCCTTTAATACCAGAACTTGGGAGACAGAGACGGGGGGATCTCTGTGAGCTCAAGGCCAGCCTGGTCTACAAAGTGAGTTCTAGGGTTACATAGAGAGACCTTGTCCAAAAACAAACAAACAAAAAACCCTAAAACTAAAAACAGACTTGGGGATACAAGTGATGATGGGCCTTTCTCAAGGGTCTTACTTGGAGGGTGGAATGGCTGGCAGCCCTGTTTTTTTCAGAAGTGGTATTGAGTTGGGGCAGATGTTTTGGAATCCATTTGCAGGTTCTTGGCCTGGCCTGGCCTGTAGTAGGAGGGGTGGAAGGCACTCGTCTTTGCCCTGAGAAGGGACAAGGTAGGGTTGTGTGTGTTGTGAGCAGAATGTTTGGGTAACATTTCTACCTCTGCTGCGGCTCTTTGAGTTAGAGAACACCGTAGGAGCTGGGCAGAGTAGAGTTTGGGGCTAGCGGCCAGGGGAAGGAGGGGCTGCTTCATGGAGGAGCCGCTGGTGTTGGGAGGTGCTGGGCAGGCCTTGCTGCCCTGTGCTTTTCATGGGCAGTTCTGTGTGTGCGTTAAGGATCCTTTCTCTCCTTGGAATGGCTCTGCTATTTTGAGATGAGATTGTTCCTTCTCAGGGTGTTGTCCTTTCTTCTTCCTTCCTTCCCTGCCCTTCCTACCCTAAAGGCAGGGAGTAATCACAGGGTTGCTGTGGCTGGTGGTGGGCCAGCAGGCAGCCTTAGTGACCAGAAGGCAGCTGTGGCAGTGCACAGCTGCTCCCCAGCCCTCTGCTATGGCTGTGTTCACGGGAGGCTGTTCTGACTGGGACAGATGCTGTGAAGGTGAGGGGACAGGGCAGGCAGGCAGTGATGGTACGGACAGGTCCCTGCAGCACGATTGTCACCACTGATACCTTAACCCAGACTCTGTCCACACCTTCAGGTATGTGCAGCAGATGCAGGGCCTCAGCAGCCAGCTCTGGGGCGTTTGGAGTGTCCAGAGAGAGCTCTATTCTCTTCTACTTGTTCACTTGCTGTGTGGGCTCCGCCTGGGCTTAGACTGGGTCAGACACGGGTTTGCTTTATCTGCAGAATGAGGGACTAAGGTCTTCATGATTTGCCATACTGGGAAATCTAGACCACCCATATTGTAAGGCAAGAGAGTAGGCCTCATCCCGAGAAGGGAGGATGGCAAGGCTGGATCCCCACAGTCCTGCCCACAGGTGGTGCCAAGCCCCAGGGAAGAGGAGACCTGGGTCTCCATGTGCTCCTTCATCTTGAAGGTCTGCATGGAAGGGCTGAATAGTAACTGGAAGGCATGGTCCTAAACTCATGGGACTCCTTGTGGCTGATGTATCAACTAAAATTCCTAGGACCCTGCTGAAGAGTGAATCTAGGGACCCCCAAGACCAAGGTAGGCCCCCGTTGTAGGCAGGAAACGGGTGTATTGTGAGAGTGAATTGGTTTTGCAGACTCATTCAGTTGATTTGAATCCTGGGTAAATAGACCAGTCATGGAGGACAGTTGTTGGAGCCGGTCTCCTTGTTTGTAGACTGTAGACAAAGCTACCTGACCTAGCCAGAGGAGCTTAGGTAAGGCTGAGCAAATAGCCAGGCCCTCTTCAAGGAGTGGCAGGTTATGGGGTTGCCGTTGGACAAAGTGGACCGTTGGGTGGACTGATCTTCAATGCTCACCCTTTGCCAAGGGTCCCATGAGTAGGGACCTTAGTATAAGAAGGTCCCTTTGCCTGGGGTCACTTCCACCCCCACCTCATATTCACTGTGTTATCTTTGTCACACAGGGCTGAGAACTACTGGTGGCGTGGTCAGAACACCCGGACACTGTGTGTAGGACCCTTCCCTCGGAATGTGGTGACTTCCGTGGCTGGCCTGTCAGCCCAGGACATCAGCCAACCTCTACAGAATAGCTTCATTCACACGGGGCATGGTGACAGCGACCCCCGCCACTGCTGGGGATTCCCTGACAGGATTGATGAGTAAGTACCTGGACAGAGACTCTGACCAGATATGGTCCTGGGCTCCTGAGAGTAGAAGCCCTTCACCACACCACACACAAGCCCTCATAGGTTCCAAAGATGGTGCTGTCTGTTACTGATGAGATAAAGGCTGTCAGCAGGCTCTGAACTTAGTGCTGCTCAAAGCAAGCAGTACCAGGAGCCAGCAAGGAGCATCCCCAGTCATTTTCCAAGGCCAGGAGTGGTTAAGGTCTTAACCTTGTTGGCCTTTCCAGCCAAGGGGGGTTTGTTGTGAAAGCTCCGGTTCCAGTGTTTCCTACAGTGGATCGCTGCTGGGCAGCGAGGCAGCCTTTGCCCTAGGCTGTGGGTTGCCTGTACAGATGCTGGCCCTCGAGCCGTGCGTGTGCACATGATTTTCTTGTGGTCAGTTGCTTTTCTCTCTCGTGACAGGCTGCCAGCCTCAGGGACACAGATGCAAACTTTTCCCATCTCTGTGGCTTGTTTATCATTTTTCCTCAGGGATCCCTCCTTTGGTGTGGCACTTGAACCACATCCCTTTCTGTTGTGCATCATTTCTTCTCTGCCACTCTGTATGACATATGCTCTTTCCCTTGCGATGACCCCTTTGGTGCTCTGGGTCAGAGGACAGTGGGGCAAGCCCAGCACTGCATGCTGATGACAGAGGGGAGCTGCAGGCAGTAGGCCTCACAGCCCTGCAGGGTGCATTGCAGCTTTACCTTAGAATAGGTGTGTAGGTGTCTGAGCCATGAGTAAGTAGGGATCCTTTCTGAATTCTCTCTGCCCTCACTCCCCGCTGCAGGTCCTTAGCTACCATCCTTCTGTGGCTCTTACTCATTTCTGTTTTCTTTTATCTTCTTTTGTTCCGGAAGCCCATCTACCAGAAGAGAGTAGGCTGTGGAGGTGGGGTGGGACGAGGTGTGGGTGACAGAGAAGGGCCCAAAATGTCTGTGAGTGCTGAGGGTGCTCTGGGGGTGGTGGGCCAGGGAGCTCTTTGCTGGGCCCCCAGCATTCTCGTCTCCCCAGCACCACCTGTCATCTGTGGGGCAGAGCTCCTCTGTCTGCGTAGTTTTCCTCTGTAAGTAAAACCAAGGTCAGAAAATCCCAGGGATGGACTCGTTTCTACTTGCTAAAAAGTCCCCTGTCACCCAGCAGGCGAGGCACCACCTTCTGACACACGGGAAGACACTTGGGAAGCAGTTCTCTAAGACACCTGCCTCTGAGCAACACTTTTTTCCTTCAGGGGTTTCCTGAGTTCTGGAGCCCTGAACCTATGAGGTCAGGTGTCATGTGTCTGCAGGTCCAGGCAGGAGGGAGTTTGTTTTCCAGAAGTGGGCACAGTCCTAGAGGGAGCTAGGGAGCACTGTTCCTCTAGTCTGCACCAGCCCACTCTGTTTTGGGGAGGAGGGGCAGGATGGCAATTCACAGTCTTTAGGTAAAGAGTGAGATCCCTGGATCTGAGAAAGATACAGAATTAGAATTATAGTACCCTGCCCACCCCAGGGAGGCTCTGTCAGCCCTCCTGCTGAGGTCTCTGTAACCATTTCCCAGCTGCCTCCTCCTGAGAGTATGGTAAAATAGGCCTTCGCTTTTCCATTCCCCACACTCCAGAACGGCAGGCCCTTAGAGAGGCTCTCCACGGGTCTTCTGCCTCACAGGAACCAGGTAAAGGCCTGTGAAGAAAGGGGAGTGGAGGCCCTTGCAGGAGACCTGCGCCCTGTGTCCCACTCCTGTTGTGCCTTAGCCAGCCTAGCCTCATTCTTCAGGCTTTAATCGGCTTTGGTGACTAAGTCCCAGATCCCAGATACTGACAGTTAGCGTAGGGCTGGGGTGAGTGGGGAGCCTACCCAGCAGTTCCACCTCCTCCCCATTTCCTGTGGTTCAGCAGGAAGCCGCTTCCTGCCCACCCTTCTAGGGGCTAGCAGCAGGTGCTTCTCTTCAGTCTCCCAGGAGGGTCTGAAGAACAAGAGCATGCCAGCAGGTAGAAGCCTGGCATGGGTTTGGGTGCTGTCAGGGTTATCAAGGGCCAGTTCTGCCCTTGTCAGGTATTGAAGTCCATGAAAGCACAGGCTTCTCAGCCTGGGTCAGGTGTGCTAACCCCATGGGAGCCGCCTCCCAAGGGGTTGATCAGTACAGAGTCTGGGAGCCTTGTGACTCAGCTCCTGCAGTGTGTCTTAGTCTTTGCCTTGCTCACTGAACACTCAGGAAGATTTTGTGTGGTTGTGGTTTTGGCCTCCATCTGCCAGAGGTGTCTCTCCCACTGCTCTGCCTTCTGACGTGGTTCTCTCCCAACAGACTGTATCTGGGCAACCCCATGGACCCCCCTGACCTGCTGAGTGTGGAGCTGAGCACCTCCCGACCCACCCAGCATCTAGGAAGGGTGAAAAGTAAGAGCCCTCCCGTTCCTTGGTGTTCCCACTTCACTGGCTACCTAGAAAAGGTCACTGCCTTAAGCCACCCCGAGCCTGCTCTTCTACTCTGAGGACAGTTGGGCCAGAGCAGCAGGTGGGACAGCTGGATTCCTGGCTCTGGCCAGGCGTGGGGTGGGGTAGGAGAAGAGAGGCAGCTGTATCCGCCGAGGTGGGTATCCTTGGGTTGGTCTACATTGGCCCTGCAGCCTCAGCTCCCTCCTCCCTCCTTCACCAGGCTGTTCAGATCCTGGCTCCCTTACTTGCCTTAATCATGTTCTTCTCTCCCGAACCAACACCCCACTCTGGGCTCCACCTCCCAGATCCTGTGCCTGTCATTCTGGAACACAACTGTTCCATCCTGCCTCCCCGTTCCCTCCCACCTCCCATCTTCAGTTGGGTTTGCATTTGCTCACTTCTGTTCACCTCTCTCTTTCTCCCTCCCTCCCTCCCTCCCTCCCTCCCTCTCCCTTTCTTACCTGAACTCTTCCCTCTGTCTGACTCCGCCTCCCCCATCATCCCTGTCCTGCTTGGTCACTCTTTTCTGCTTCCCCTGTCCGCATGGCCTTTCGTACAGGGGAGCCTCCACCTCGCCCACCTCAGCCTGCCATCTTCACTCAGAGTAAGTGGGGCTGCTCAGGATGCCTTGGCCCCTGCCCCCGCCCTCTCTCTCCTCTCACCTCTCCTCTCCTGGAAGGTACAGAGCCCCCCGCGGTTGGCTGTGTGGAAGGGGAAGCGGGTGTGTGCTGTGAGCTTTTGCTGCTGAACTGGCCCGGCATGCCTGCCTCCCCCATCTGTACCCTCAAAGATGATGTGGTCCTGCCGTGACTCGGCCGGCTCATGCTTTTTCAGACCTGCAGAGGTTGTATCTAGGATGACGGGGTGGCGTCAGGAGTTCTGTCTTCTGAGGGAAGCTCTTGTTGGCCTGTGCCTGCTCTAACGGTGTGCCCCAGTAGAGGTGGAGCGAGGGGTTACTAACCAGGCCGAGAGCAAGGAGTTCAGGGCTCTTTGAGAGTCAGGGTGAGTGGGATGTTGGCCCGCTTTCGCTTGGTAGAGCTGGGGGGCCTACATTGAGGCCTGAAGGCAGACAGCTGGCTCTGCCCTGTTTGAGCAGGGTCAGGTATGGTCTTGGTGCAGACTCCTTGGGGAGTTGGTAGTGATTGGCCGGGGGGGGGGCTACTTGGTTGCTTTTACACATCCTACCTTCCCTTGTTCCCCATTCACACCTGACACCATCTCCCTGTTGGGGTCTCCCTTTTTGTCACAGAGCCAACGTACGACCCTGTGAGTGAGGACCAAGACCCCTTGTCCAGTGACTTCAAGAAGCTGGGCCTGAGGAAGCCATCCCTGCCCCGAGGGCTGTGGCTTGCAAAGCCCTCGGCCCGAGTGCCAGGCACCAAGGCAGGCCGCAGCAGTGGGAGCGAGGTCACGCTCATCGACTTTGGCGAGGAGCCTGTGGTTCCAACCCCACGGCCCTGTGCACCCTCCTTGGCACAGTTGGCTATGGATGCCTGCTCCTTACTGGACAAGACACCACCACAGAGCCCCACACGGGCACTACCACGACCTTTACATCCCACACCTGTAGTGGACTGGGACGCTCGCCCGCTGCCCCCGCCCCCTGCCTATGATGATGTGGCCCAGGATGAGGATGACTTTGAGGTCTGCTCTATCAACAGCACCCTAGTGGGTGCAGGCCTCCCTGCTGGGCCGAGCCAGGGCGAGACCAATTATGCCTTTGTGCCTGAGCAGGCGCAGCTGCCTCCTGCCCTGGAGGACAACCTGTTTCTTCCACCCCAGGGTGGCGGCAAGCCACCCAGCTCGGCCCAGACTGCAGAGATTTTCCAGGCACTGCAGCAGGAGTGTATGCGGCAGCTACAGGTTCCCACTGGCCAGCTGACCCCCTCCCCCACCCCAGGAGGTGATGACAAGCCCCAGGTGCCACCCCGGGTACCCATCCCCCCTCGGCCCACACGTCCACGTGTGGAGCTATCTCCAGCTCCCTCAGGTGAGGAAGAGACGAGCCGGTGGCCTGGACCTGCCTCCCCTCCCCGTGTGCCTCCCCGGGAACCCCTGTCCCCTCAAGGGTCAAGAACCCCCAGCCCCCTGGTGCCACCTGGCAGCTCTCCATTACCACACCGGCTCTCTAGCTCACCTGGAAAGACCATGCCCACCACCCAAAGCTTTGCCTCAGACCCTAAATATGCCACGCCACAAGTGATCCAGGCTCCTGGCCCGCGGGCTGGCCCCTGTATCCTGCCCATTGTCCGCGATGGCAGGAAGGTCAGCAGTACTCATTACTACCTGCTGCCTGAGCGCCCTCCTTATCTGGAGCGCTATCAGCGCTTCCTCCGGGAGGCCCAGAGTCCTGAAGAGACAGCCTCCATGCCTGTGCCCCTGCTGCTGCCCCCACCCAGTACCCCAGCCCCTGCTGCCCCCACTGCCACTGTTCGACCTATGCCTCAGGCTGCCCCAGACCCAAAGGCCAACTTCTCCACCAATAACAGCAACCCAGGGGCTCGGCCACCAGCCCTGAGGGCCACTGCTCGGCTGCCACAGAGGGGCTGCCCCGGGGATGGGCAAGAGGCTGCCCGGCCAGCAGACAAGATCCAGATGGTGAGTGCCAGGCCCACTTCGAGGTGAAGGGCAGGGGTCTGAGGGACCCAGAGGAATGGGCCCAAGTGGTGCTGATGGGTGGGTATGCCCAGCTGCAGGCCATGGTGCATGGGGTGACCACAGAGGAGTGCCAGGCGGCCCTGCAGAACCACAGCTGGAGTGTGCAGAGGGCTGCCCAGTATCTGAAGGTACCATCCTGCCTGCTCTGGCGTTCAGGGGCCTTGGAAGCTGGTTCTGCTGTACCTGACCCTCCCCCCTGGCTGAGTCCTGTGCCCCAGCTGGTCTGGTACCCCTTGCCCCAGGGTGTCCCATGGCACCACTACCCTTTGCCCTCAGGTGGAGCAGCTCTTTGGACTGGGTCTTCGGCCACGGGTGGAGTGCCACAAAGTGCTAGAGATGTTTGACTGGAACCTGGAGCAAGCTGGCTGCCACCTTCTGGGTTCCTGTGGCCCTGCCCACCACAAGTGAGTGAGTCACACACCGCCCTAGCTCCCTCTCCTGGGAAGGCTGTCTTTGGGGTGTGCGACTGTAGGAAAGCTGACCTACCCCCTGAAGGGCCACACATGGGTAGGGAGTCCCCAGCTGGTGGGGAGAGGGCAGGTGCAGGGCCCCAGAGGCAGGTGCTTTGCCCGGAAAGGAACAAAATGAATTGACTTGGTCGCTTGGTTTTTGTGATGAATGGATGAGTGGAAGAGGCGCCTTGGGCCCTGGGTGGAGGAGGCTGATTTCCCGACCTCCTCTCCAGCCGCCCAAGTGCTTCACGGTGTAACATTTTAGTCCTGGTTATTAAGCAAATATTTCTTAGCTCTTTTACCATATTTCTGTCTCAAGAAGAGAGGCAAGGATCCACACCTGAGGATGTTCACTGACTTCTACATACCTACCCACTGTGGCACACACACTTGTATTCACACACAAACACACTCCCCTCTCACACCCTTTTCTGTATATGGTAATATTAATGCTTTTTGAAGGAATAAACATTCAAAGAAAATCGCATTGTTTTTGTACTAAAAGCTTATATATATGTAGTCATATAAAACAAAGCACACAGATTAATATTAATTGAAACCTTTATCAAGCCCCAAAGTGGTGAAACAGGCAGAGGTGAAACCAATATCATCCCAGGAACCAGTGCGGCTTGCTGGGCACTGGGAGGCAGGCGCCTCGGGGTCTGCCAGTCTGTGCCCTCTTACACAGTATGACTTTGTACTCTAATCAGAGACAGTCGGAAGCACACACACTGGACAGGCACTCGGCTGTAGTGTCTGCCAGTGGTTGTCCCTAATTTGTGTCCTGAGAAGACTGGGCTTCCTGTTGTCCTTAGATACTCCAGTACACAGTAGTACTCTTTCCTTAATTCAAAAGTTCATCAAGAAAGACACTTCAGAGTAAGTTCTAAAGCTGTTGCCTAAAATTTCCAGGTTATTTTTTGTTGTTTTTATTTTGTTTTGTTTTTCGTGGTGACCCTGAATTTCCCATAAGCTGTTTAGCTCATGTTGACAGATAAACTTTTGCTATTTCCCATCTTTCAGACGCTGATAGTTGTCTGGAGAACAACAGTCTGCCCTAAAGGAACCACTTGAACCTGTCTGTAGGACAAAGGTGGGGAGATGTTCATCCCAGGCCTGGAGGACCCACCGCTTGGACCTACTGCTGCCTGTTGCTCCACGCGGATAGAGCAGGAGGCTGGGACCCCCACCTTGCCCACCTCACTTACTCACCCACCCAGCGCTGTTCTGCACACCTTGGTTCAGCCTTCAGTGCCCCAACCAAGAGGTGGGAAGGAGCTTTGTGAAGGCAGGACAGGAAGCTGCCTGGCAGGCCCTATGTGTGACCTGCCTCTGGCTCAAAATCAGGGCTGGGCTACTGGCTAGAGTGTGTCCCAGGATTTGCCCTGGAGGACTAGACTAAGGAAGCCAGGCTTGACTTGGGCAAGAAGGATGTGTTGGCTGCACAGAAGGGTAGGCCAGCATCCAACAGGCCCTTCCTAGGGCTGGGCCCTTTTCCGGGGAGCCCCTGTAGGCATTTGGAGTGTTGGACAGAATGTGACTTGTGGCTTCACTGTGAACTTGCAGACTTGGATGCTCCTAGGAGCTTGTACCTGGAGACAGTGTGAAGTGGCTCAGAAGCAGAGAAAAGGTGCCAGGTTCTCTGGCAGGGCCTAGGGCCCCGGACTGGAAGGAGACCCCAATACTTTTCCTGTTTGACCCCTGTTCTTCCCCCTGTTGCTGTTCAATGTGTTCCCATCAGCCTCTGTTGCCAAAGTTGCTGTCCCAGCTCTGGATATCTGCTTCTTCCAGTGAAATAAATTCCGTTTCTATTTTATGTTACCCACTCCTGCCTGTCTGTTTCTTGCTTGTGTCCCTCAGTCTCCACAGGCTATGGCTGTCCAGAGCAAGCAGCCTTTTATTACCCCCTATGGCGGAGAGAAGAACTGCAGCCTGGCAGAGCCTTTTCCTGGGCCCTTTCAGAGCTGGCTCACCTTTCCTCTGGCCTGGGAACTTCAGTCTTCTGGGGATCTTGTTCCACTGCTTCTGAAGGGCCGGACGCACTTCAAGAGGCAGTCCGGTAGCTCAGCTAACTGGAGCTAGGTCAGAAATGGATAGCATCCAAGGCTTCACTAGAGCCAAGTAATGTATTTACATGGTTTTGAGTTTAGAAGATACTGGAGCGCACAACAGAGCACCCACCCCAACAGCCCACTTTTCCATCCCACTTGCCCTTCCCGCCTTTATCATGTTTCTTGTGCATTTCCCTCTCTTAAACGAGAGAATTTTTGAAAACTTTTGTAGGAATTTGGCTTGGCTCTTTTCAGTCCTTAGCAGTTACCGCCACTGTGGCCGTCCGCTGGGTATACAGCTGCCTTCCGCTGGGTATACGGCTGCTTTCCGCTGGGTATACGGCTGCCTTCCACTGGGTATACGGCTGCCTTCCCCTGGGTATACTGCTGCCTTCCGCTGGGTATACGGCTGCCTTCCGCTGGGTATACAGCTGCCTTCCGTTGGCAAGACTGGGTGACAGATTATGAGCAGCGGGTGATGGTGGGGCTGCGGAACCGTTGAGTGGTCACACCAGCAGCGAGAATTGGCCATGTGGTATTATAGCTCCCTGCCTTCCCAGGCTGCCTGGTGGCAAATGGGGTAACAGTTCTCATTTACGTGTCTCTCACTCATGAGTAAGGAGAGTTAAGTCAGTTGGATGACTGGAGAGATGGTTCAGCGGTTAAAACTCTACTGCTCAAGCCGTGGTTCAGTTCCCAGCGCTTACAGGGCATCTGACACCTGATCTCTGTGTCAGCACACATGCATGCAGTGCACATACATCTGTACAGGCAAAATACTCATGAACATAAGAAAATACGCATTTTTAAGAAATTTGAGCTCAGTCCTAGCACACACCTTTAGTCCAAGAGCTTCCTGCTTATTGTAAACAGGATTAAGTAAAGTCAACCACTGGCTAAGTTGCTGAGCCAAGCAATCAGTTGACAGGAAGTAAACAAGAAAAAAGCCATAGAGAGCAAGGGGAGTCAGGAGGATGGAGAGAGATGCACAGGTGGTAGAAGGGAGGGGCATTCCGTTTGATGTTTTTTGCTTGAGATATTTGAGAAGAAGAGGTAGTTTGCCCCCCTCGCCCCGCCCCCAGGAGAAGGAAAGTCAGCTGGGTGCTTTCTTGGCCTCCCTGAGCTAGCAACAGGCTTCCACCCCAACATCTGGCTCCCGAGTCTTTACTGGTAAAATCGAACGATTTTAGGAAGGAAGAAAAAAAAAAAAGAATTGGTGGTGGTTTGTGTCATAGACTAACTTGGTTTACAGTTTTGATGCCCTCCCTCCATCCCGCCCCCGATTCTGGCATGGTCTGCCCCTGCCACCACAGAATGCTGAGAAAGTGCTCCTGTTTGGACTATCAATGCGTAGCTGAGTCAGCTGTGAGCAATCTTTGGCGCGTCTTATCGCAATTGCCGGTGAGTATCAATCAGGTGGTTTAAGTTTGACCTGGATGAACTGGTTTGACCTGGATGAACTGGGTGCCCTTTCCACCGTGAGGTGGGCGGGTCACTCCACATACACAGTAGTGGTCTGGGTATGCTAGAGGAAGGCCAAGGGTCTGCTGAGTGCAGGAAAACAGGGCTGACCTCTGGAGGCCAGGGGCAAGATGTAGCACAATGCCAGTCAGTGCAGGCCTGGGAGAGCTTTGGGCCTGGGCAGGACGTGCTGGGCGCCTTCACAGCACGCTTGTCTCTAAGAAGCTGCTCCTGACACTCAGGCCTCACTAGCCAAGCAGGGCCCTCAAGCAGACCCGCCTGTCAGAATGTTGGAGGGCAATTTTGGTCTGCCATATTCTAGTCCAGGCTCTTAGGCTGAAGGGCGCTGGTGGTCCCTTCTGCAGCTCTCTAGTGCTCTCTGAGCAGTGTAAGTACAATGCCAGGAAGCCCAGAAGCCAACCAATCGATGGTGAGGAAAGCTCCAGAGTTCCCACACAGGAAGGAGCGTCTAGAGACAGGGTGTACAAACGTGCTGTATAGTAAGCAGCAGGCAGAGTCAGCATCACTGGATTAGCGTGGGTTCCAGTGAGGACCTGTGAGGTCCAGTGAGAGTTACCGTGGTGATCCAGGAGGGCCTGTGAGGGTCCTTGATGACCAGTGAGGTGCTGTGGGTTCCCTTGAGGTACCATGAAGTCCTTTGAGGTGGGTTTCATGTCCTCCTTTGATAACACTGACTATTTTTAAAAAATATTTATTTATTATGTGTACAATATTCTGTCTTCATGTATGCCTGCAGGCCAGAAGAAGGCACCAGACCTCACTACAGATGGTTGTGAGCCACCACGTGGTTACTGGGAATTGAACTCAGGACCTTTGGAAGAGCAGGCAATGTTCTCAACCTCAGCCATCTCTCCAGCCCAATACTGACTATTTTAATTGTGTTTTTATTCTTAAGTTTTCTCTAGTACTATCTCTTTACTCTTTCCCAAACAGTACAGTTTTTATTGTAGGTGTATGGGAAGTTTTGAAGTCAGTTGACGTCACCTTGTGTACTGTTCATTCTTTGGTGGGTCATTGGTTTCTCATGGTGACCCTTTGTCATTGTTTTTCTCTTGATGATAGCATTAATAGTTAGACTTTTTAATTGGACTTCTGGTGAATATCTTAAATCTGTACTGATATAGAATTAAGGCTTTTTGTCTGAAATCATGGAATTCTATCCTTTTATCTAGTTCCTTGATTCTCTTAATTAAAAATTTATAGCTTTACTTAAAACAAAAAAAATGAGCTGGGAGGGGGGTGTGGCAGTGATGAGTGTTCCCTGCAGAAGCGTGTGAACCTGGATTCAAATTCTCAGCACTACTATAAAGTAGGTAAAAAGTTAGCTGAAGTCAGGGATGGTGTCACTTCTGCCTGCAGGAGGCCCCAGTTAGCCGAGGCTGGGCTGCATCGTAAGATCCTGTCTCAAAACAGACAGAAAAGGAGCCAGCTAGAGGATTCAGTGGTTGCAAACGTTTGCCATGCAAACTGGAGTTTGATTCCTGGAACCCGCAGTGGAAGGAGAGAACCTGATTCCTGAAAACTGTCCTCTGACCCTCACATGTGTGTGCACAAAAAGCAAGAAAACCATTCCTGTCCCTATCTATGAAGTACCTATTAATATCCTTGGCTCTTCTGTCTCTGTCTGTCTGTCTGTTTATCTATTGGGACAGGATCTCTCTTTGTATAGCGTCCTGTCCTGGAACTCACTCAGTAGACCAGGCTGGCCTTGAACTCACAGAGATTAAAGGTGTGTGCCACCGCCGCCCCACACCTTTTGGCTCTTTTTAAAAGTAAGGTTATCACTCAGTTTCTTGCTGATTTTTAGGAAGGCTTTTTGAATTCCACAGTTTACATAACCTTTGGGAAGAAAGAGAAATCAGGAAAGTAAGCTGGCAGCTGGGATTTGTTAAACACAGCAGGGGCAAGGCATGGGCCGTTGCCCATGAGGTTGCTCAGGAGTTGGAGGCAGAACCAAGCTGAAGGTTGGTTCATGTTACATGACAGGGCCCTGTTTAAAAACAACCACACAGAAACATTCTGGGTGCTGGGTCACCGGGGCTCTACACTGCAGTGGTGGAGACACTGAAGCTCTGAAGGATGGTGCCTTCAGACCCAACCATGCTGTAGTTAAAGGGACTGGTGGCCTGTGCCCAGCGGGCACATCCTGCAGGGTTCTGAAGGAACTAGCTGCACACTTCAGGCAGGTGTCTTCCCAGGCTGACTGTGTTCTTCACCCACTGAAGAGAGGAAATGCTGGCACACGGACAGGGTGTGTGCATGCGATTGTGTGTAGTATGCGTATGTGTGGTATGGTATTTGTGTGATTGTGTGGTATATGTGTGTGTGCTATGTGTATGTGTGGCGTGTTTCTGTGATTGTATTATGTGTATGTGTGGTGTGTTTCTGTGATTGTGTGGTATGTGGTGTGTGTGTGCGTGTGATTGTGTGTATTATGTGTATGTGTGGTGTGTTTCTGTGATTGGTATGTGTGTGTGTGTGTGTATGTGTGTGTGTTGGTGGAGATAGTTTAAGTGCCTTCACCTGAACGAGAAAGCTGTCTCCATCAGACCTCAGATTCCAGGCAGCCCCATGCCATATTATGTAATGTGCACGGTCCTTTTGTCATGCAAATCTTGATTATATTATTTTAGTTAAAATGATGAATAAGGAATTATGGAGAAGATGGATTCTAGGTAAAAAGGCCTAGAATCTAAAGTTAACTCTTTTTCTAGAGCCCTTTCCTGAATTGGGGTGGAGGAGGGTTGTTGCTTATAAAAGAGAATAAAAATTTCAAACTCTAAAAATACTTGTCAGCCATATCATAAATGGAGAAAAGTAAGCAGTGAAAGTTAAGTTCAGAGTTTTCTTTTTGAAATTTCTTTTACTTATACAGGTGCCTTGTCTGCACACATGTATAGCTGCACACATGTATGTCTGCACCACATGTATGTCTGCACACATGTATATCTGCACCACATGCACACCTGGTGCCTGTGGAAGTGATGAGCCCCCGTGTGTATGCTGTGACTTGACCAGTCCTTCACAAGAACAAATGCTCTTAACCCTCTAAGCCAACTCTCTAGACTGGGCCCAGGGTCTTTTATCAGCTCCTCTTCATCTCAAAAAAGTCGTTTAACCACTGGGCAGTGGTGGCACACACCTTTAATCCCAGCACTCAGGAGGCAGAGGCAGGCGGGTCTCTTGAATTTGAAGCCAGCTGGGCATGGTGATAACATACCTTTAATCTCAGCACTCGGGAGGTAGAGGCAGATGAGTTTTGAGGCCATGCTGGTCTACGGATTAAGGTCCAGGCCAGTCAATGCTACCTAGTGAGACTCTTAATAAATAAGCAAAATCTTTCAAAGGGGGAGAGGGCACTGGCTGCTCTTCCAGAAGACCCAGATTCCATCCCAAACACACAAGTGACTCCCAGTCATCTGTAACTCCAGTTTCAGGGCACCTGATCCCCTCTTCTGGCCTCTACAGGCAGGAGGGAGACACACGTGCACGAACAAAGGACGCAGGCAGAACACCTCTACACATAAAATCATAAACACGTTATTTAGCCTTTCTGAGCTTCTGGAGGGAAGAGCTGCTTTACCTGCCAAGGATTCCGTGGAACTAGAGAGCAGGAATGCAGAGTGTTTTGTCTAGCACACCGGCCACAGTAAAGCACCCGATCCTGCCTGTTCCTACGAATCTGTAGCTTAACATCAAACATCAGCATTCTACGCCAATCTGAGTCCAGTTGTTCCCATTTTCTCTTAGCTTCCCACCCTTTTTTTTTTGCAACAGAATGTTCTTTTCTTATATCCAGAGATGTCTTATAGATCTATCAATTTTCAACTCCATTTAAGAAGACCAAAAAAAAGGGGGCTGAAGAGATGGCTCGGTGGTTAAGAGTATTGCCTGCTCTTCCAAAGGTCCTGAGTTCAATTCCCAGCAACCACATGGTGGCTCACAACCATCTGTAATAATGTCTGGTGCCCTCTTCTGGCCTATAGGCATACAAGCAGGCAGAATACTGTATACATAATAAATAAATAAATAAATAAATATTTTAAAAAAAGAAGAAGACAAAAAAAAGAAAAATGCTGTGTGAGTTGCCAGCATGTAAGATTGTCATTGAGAACGTGTTTCAGAGTTGGACGGTGGTGGCGCATGCCTTTAATCCCAGCACTTGGGAGGCAGAGACAGACATATCTTTGTGAGTTCGAGGCCCGCCTGGTCTACAAGAGCTAGTTCCAGAACAGGATCCAAAACTACAGAAAAACCCTGTCTTGAAAAAAGAGAGAGAGAGAATGTGTTTTAGAAAGGCTTTTGCGGGGGTCGGGCGGTGGTGGCACAGGGGGAATCTCTGTGAATTTGAGGGCAGCCTGGTCTACAGAGCGAGTTCCAGGACAGCCAGGGCTACACAGAGAAACCCTTTCTTGGAAAAACAAAACAAGCAAACAACAAACAAAATGTCCAAACTCTGCTTGCTTAAGGCCATGGGTGCTTTAGGGACTCAGCCCAGGTAAATTTGGGTGGGAATGGGTTTGCCCACCATGTGCCAAATGGGGATCAGCTATGGTCTAAGGTAAAGAGAAAGGACGTTAGAATCCCGCCTGTTTCTGTGATGGTTGGGATGCTCTGAACCATGTGGCCTCCCAGCCGCGTGCTAGGATGCTGAGGACTCGGGGAGCATGCAGTCCCTCCCCAGGAAGCCCTGGAACCACTTGGGGTACTTGGGTCTCTGCTGGATTTGTCTCCTTTGTTCTTTTTATGACTGTCATAATGCTCACTGTGGAACTGGCAGAGCACAATGAGAAAAATATGTGGAATTTTATAATTAGTTTTATCTGTATACATATGTAAGTATTATCTTATAAAAATAAGACCATTGGCATGAATCAGTTACATGATGCTGCGTGTGTGTGTGTGTGTGTGTGTGTGTGTGTGTGTGTGTTTCGGGATAGGGTTTCTCTGTGTAGCCCTGGCTGGCCTCGAACTCACAGAGATCCACCTGACTCTGCCTCCTGCTTGTATTAAAGGTATATGCCACCACTCTCGGCTAGCTGCTTATTTTTTAAGATGTATTTATTTTTATTTTAAATGTGTGAGTGTTTGTCTGTATGTCTGTGTACCACATGTCTGTCTGGCACCCTCTGAGATGAGAAGACATGGTGCCTCTGGAACTGGGCTATAGGTCACTGTGAGCCACCAGATGAGTGCTGGGAACTGAACATGGTGCCTGTGCAAGAGTAGCAGGTGCTCGTAATCTCCGAGCCCTCTGTCTCTCCAGCCCTCTAAACTGCTTTTAAGTTGTTCACATTTTCTGCTGCTGACTTTCATCTTTAACGCCCTAAAAGCACTACATACTTTGCATTTTATGGATAAACTCTTGTTGTGTAAGGCATTATTTGTTAGCCTTTCTTTCTTTCTTTCTTTCTTTCTTTCTTTCTTTCTTTCTTTCTTTCTTTCTTTCTATCTTCCTTTTTTTTTTTCCCTAGGCAAGGTTTCTCTGTAGCTTTGGACCTGCCCAGGAACTAGCTCTTGTAGACCAGGCTGGCCTCGAATTCACAGAGATCTCCCTGCCTCTGTCTCCCGAGTGCTGGGATTAAAGGTATGTACCACCACTGCCCGACTAGCATTTTTATTTTTTAATGAATTACTTTTTAAAAATATTTACTTATTATGTATACAGTGTTTTGCCTGCATGTGTGCCTGTAATGCAGGCCAGAGAAGGGCACCAGAACATATTATAGATGGTTGTGAGCCACTGTGTGGGTGCTGGGAATTGAACTCATGACCTCTGGAAGAGCAGCCAGTGCTCATAACCTCTGAGCCATCTCTCCAGCCCCTTAATGAATTATTTTTAACATGTTTGTAAATGTATTTTCAGGAAAATAGATCTTTCCTATAGTCTACATGTTCCTAAGGAAAGGACTTAGATTTTCAAGGCTTATAAAGACTCTTGGGAATGGTAGATTGGATTGTCTAGCTGCCTGGAAGGCTCCTTCCAAGGCCGGAGGGTGGTGGCTGTCAATTGGCAGAGCTCAACTGTCTTCTCTGGAGCTGTCCCTTTGAAGATGTCTCCCTGCTCCTACCGCCACCCTCAGGAAGGCCCCGGAGGATATGTGGCTTCTTTCCATTGGAACATTCTAGTTCTGTCATCTGAAGAAGGGACAAAACCGCCTGTTCCCAGGAATCCTGAAAACCCCTGCAGTGCTCCAGTGGGAGCCCCTCCCCACCCCAGGGGAGCTTTGCTTACCCCATGGCCTATGTCAGTGGTCACATGAGGCCCAGCACCTGAAGCCAGCAGTACCTGGAAGCCCTACCCTGGACTTGCTCGTCTGAAATCTGTGCTACCCAGATCTCCAGATAGAGTAACTGTGCAAAGCTCTGAATGAGGGTGGCTCTGCTCTGACCCCACAGAGCTGGCAGGCCTTGGGGGACCCTGTCTGGCTCCAGGAGGACCCCCACCCCCAGCTCTGCCCATCACCTCCCAGTGCCCTCAGGTCCTGGCGACCACTATTTTGCTTTCTGTTCCTGGAATTTTTGCTACATTAAGCACTTCCTTATAAGTAGAGCTATGCTCTATTGGTCCTCCCATGTCTGGCTCGGTGTCTCCCTAACGGCTTCTCTCAGGGTGTCTAAGGCCATTATAAAGTATGAGAGAATCTGTGCTCCATGTTACCCCAAAGATGCTGCCTTACCCACTCCCGTTTCTTTGAGGAAACACATTTCAGAAGTTGGGGGGGGGTTGTTTTTGTATACAGGTTCTCACTATGTCCCCCTGATGACCCTAAACTGCCAAATCTCCTGCCTCAGTCTCCAAGGGTTGAGATGACAGGCGTGTGACGCTGTGCCGTTTAGGGCTCAACACCACCGTTGTTTCAAAGTGTTCAGTTGCATGCTAAGTTCACTCAGTTTCGTGATCCTCACCTCTGTCCACCAGTGGAACTTCTGCGATCTGCAAGACTCCAGCTCCGCCCATCGGCTCCCGGAGCCCTCTATTCCTAGGGTTTTTACTACACCAAGCTCTTCCTTTTAGATAGAGCCACGCTCTATTGGGCCTCTTGTGTCTGGCTTGCAGTCTTCTCAGGGTTTCTATAGTCGTTATAAAGAACCATGACCAAAAGCAGCATGGGGAGGGAAGGGTTTATTTCAGTTAACCGTCCCAATCACCGCCCATCGCTGAGGGAGAGTCAGAACAGGGTCTCAAGGCAGGAACCTGGAGGCGGAAGTGATGTAGAGACCATGGAGGAACACTGCTTACTGACTTGCTCCTCAAGACTTGCTCAGCTTGCTTTCTTATACACCCAGGACCACCAGCCCAGGGGTGGCAGCCCCCACAGTGAGCTGGACCCACTTACATCAATCACTAAAAAAGGAGCTGCCCCACAGGCTTGCCTCCAGGCCAATGTGATAGGGACATTTTCTCAACTGAGGTTCTCTCTTCCCAGAAGACTCTAACACATGTCAAGTTGACAAAGAAACCAGCCAATACAATACGGGTGCGGTGGGTGACACACACCTTTAATCCCGGCACCTGGAAAGCAGAGGCAGGTGAGTTCGAACTCTGAGTTCGAGGCCAGTCTGGTCTACATAGAGAGTTGCAGACCCTGTCCCAACCCCCTGTTCCCCTCACTCCCAAAAAGGAGCATCAACTTAGCATAAGGTCCAAGCATACTGCCTTCTGTTTGAAGGCTGAATCATATTCCCCTGAATGAATATACTACATTTCTTTGCCAGTTTTCTATGAACTTGGGTTGCCGCTACCTTTCGTCTATTGAACGTAATGCTGCTGTGGGCATTAGTGTGCCCACACGAAGACCCTTCGTTTGCCGGGCAGTGGTGGTGCATGCCTTTAATCCCAGCACTTGGGAGGCAGAGGCAGGCGGATCTCTGTGAGTTCGAGGCCAGCCTGGTCTACAAGAGCTAGTTCCAGGACAGGCTCCAAAGCTAAACACCCTTTTTTCAACTCCTTTTGGTATTTGCCCAGACACAGGATTATTGGGCCACATGAAAACTCCATTTTGAACTCCATTTTTGAATTTATGTCCATACTAACAATGCACAAGGGTTTCTCTTTCTTCATGTCCCTTCCTTCCTGCACTGGTTTCTTCCTGTCGGTGTGGGTGACATCATACTGTGGCTTTGGTCTCCTACGAAACATCCTGTCTTTGCCTGTTCTTTTCCTCAGGTTGTTTGCTATCTTGGTTTTTGTCTTTTCTTTGGACCTCCTAGCCAGGAGTCTCATCTCTCACAGTTGGCGTAATGTCTTTCTGCCCTTCCGTCCAGTACGCGTGACCCAGCTCGCTCCTCCCACACCAACGGGTTCTGTCTCACCTTTCCTCCCTCAAGGTGTTACTAGTCTGTTCCTGAAGCAGCAAGGACATGATGTCTGCTTCCCCCCAGTCCCGTTCTCCCCGCTCCGCTCCCCCTCCCCCACAAGCAAAGGCTCCACAGTGTGTGCTGTCTGTCCATCATCCTACAGAAAAGCCACCCTCCCCACCTCTCCCCTCTAGCCCAGGCTGCCTCTCCCACATGGGACACCATTCTCTTTACGGAGGTCCCTGCCTAGCCGTGAGCAGCCCTGGTGGTGAGGTGGGTGGGGACAGAAACCAGGATGCCTTAACCTCAGGATGAATGGATGATACGGATCTTAGGAACAGTAGAAAAAGCGGTGAGCAGACATCTGGAACCACAGAAGCACCCCTGCGGTGGAGGACAGTGGCAAGACTTGTAGCTGGGAGGTTGGGGAAGTTGAGGAAAAAGCCCAGCAGGTGGCTTGGGATCGCTGTCTCTGTGAAGGGGTTTTGAGTTCTATAGAGCCGACCGGTGTCTCACTCCTAGGTGTTCTCGGCGTTTCATCCCTTCCCAGTTCCCCTGCTCTTCCCCTCCATAACTCCCCCATCCCCTTCCTCTAGGTGGCGTCCAGCCTATGACGGGAAATCTAGGGCTAATGAAATTCCCCACACCAGGTGGCTCCACTGCACATCTCCCTCACCTCGGGGAACCTCAAACCTTAACTGGGCCAAGCCTGTGAAGGCGAGCCAGAGGACTGCTGACGTGCGCCCCCTGCAGGAAGCTCAAAGCATTGTCAAGCAGAAACGCTGCCCACCTGGTGGTAGGAACAGTTTGGGCGGACCTCCTGGATTTCTGAGCATGGGCTGATTGTGTTCTGTTTAACCACAGCCTCGAGCGAGAACGTACGTTCATTTTCCCTTGCCTCAAACACACAGCTCCCATCTGGAGCAGTTCTTATTTCTAACCCCTTCCTCTATGAGAAGTTTTAAAATGCAAATATGTTATCCATGCATGCATTCCTAACCTCAGCAAAAAGGAATCCCACCAGATGAGCTCCCGGCTCCGTCTGTCTCTTGACACTGCGCCAGTAGCTAAGGCTGACACCAGACATGTATAGTAGGACAGAGAGACAGATGCCATCACTTTTGGGTCAGACAGATGAGAAGTCAAGCTGGGACTTGGGTGAAAGACATGTGGAAGCCAGGGGCAATGGAGCTGCCCAAGCTACAGACCTCAGAGCGCTGTGCTGGTCCAGGGCCATGGCTAGTCCATGGCTCTAACCTGCTCATCAGAGGGGCTGAGAGGGGAACCAGCATCCCTAATTGGCCACTGGGTGGCACACGTGTGTGGGACAGATCCAGAGAGATTAAACAGACATTAGAACCACAGTTCCCAGGAGGCAGATATGCACGTGTGGTCAGGACTACAGAGATGGTTCAGTTGATGGGTTGCTTGCCATGCAAGGGTAAAGACCCAAGAAAGGATCCCAGATGTCATGGAAAATCCTGAGTGCGGGCCAGAGTGCGCCAGAGATGCTCAGTAGGTAGCCACACTTGCCTCCATGCCTGACGCTCTGAACTCCACCCCGGGAACACACATGATACAGGGACTGCGCTGACTTCCTTAAGTTGTTTGTCCTTCACACTCATGCCATGGCATGCCCATGCACACACACACTCTCACACACACACACACACACACACACACACTCACAGAGAGAGAGAGAGAGAGAGAGAGAGAGAGAGAGAGAGAGAGAGAAATGTAATTTGAAAAGATTTTTTTAAAGCTAGGCACAGCCGTTTGCAGCTATGACCCCAGCGCTGGGGAGGCAGAGTTAAGTGGGTCCCTGGAGCTGAGTGCCAGTCAGCCTAGCCAAATGGCTGAGCTTCACTCCAGGTTCAGAGACCCTGCGTTTAAAAAGAAAATGTGGAGAGTCACTGAACAAGATATCAGACACTAACCTCTGACATCCACCCACACACGCACACACACCTCCGTGCACACACATGAACACACTCATACAAAGAAATGTGTGCCCTGACTTACAATCATCTGCTGAAACAAATAAACACACAAGGAAAGCCCCCTTCGTGGGCTTTAAACATTACCCGGAGTCTCAGAAGATAATAGGCGTAGTGTCTACGTCCCAACTCAAAACCACTCAGCGCACAGGCTGACATCCCACAAGGACTAATGTTTGACAGAGCACTGCTATAGACAAAGCCATGTCTGTCCCCCAACAGCCGTGATGACCGTGCTCCAACAGAAGAAACACTCTTGGAGTGAAAAGAAAAAAGGACATCACAACAGATAAATTAAATATTAAAAAAGTATCATTAAACAGGAAGGGACTCCATGGCTATGGGATGGGTGTGAACCGAAGACATCCCTTCATTAATGGTTCTCCAAAGTGAGTGTGGGGAGTTGAACTACTGCCAATCTGGAGCCAAATTATCTCAGGCTATCTTGAGTGCGTTTCCAGGCAATCATTGGCTTAACATCTGTGTGACCATGTGGCTATCACGTAAACCTTTTGCTGATGTAGTAATAGACTGCCAGCTTCCACCAACACCAAAGCTAAGAATGTCCGCAGCCAGCATCTGAATGCTACAGCAGAGGGTGACTTGCTTTGCTAAAGGCCACTGGCTTTAAAGTGCCTTGATTTATGGCTTAAAATCTGCAACTATATTTAAGAAAAAACAAACCAACTTTATTAAACTGCTTTTAAAAACAGAACTGAGATCCGGGGCATGGTGGCACAGGCGGATATCTGAGTTCGAGGTCAACTTGGTCTACAAAGCAAGTTCCAGGACAGCCAGGACTACATAATGAAACCCTGTATCAAACCTCCTTCTGACCCCCACCCACAAAAAATTAAAGAATGGAAAATTTAGGGAAAAAAAAGAGTCAAACAGTCAAACAGTTTCAAAAAATAAATAAATAAAACAATTTCACTGATAAAGTTGTCTAGGTTTGAAGGTCGAGGGCGGAGGCTCTGTCCCCAGACCCTGCAGCCTCTGAGCCACTTGCCTGGCTCTGTCTCTTCTTCATGCTGTCGGCTTATAGAAAGGCACAAAAGGTGTCTCACAGACTGAGTCGGGGCTGGGGGCTGAGGGCCTCCCACTGCACGAGGAGGGAGGAGTACAAGTTGGCCCCTGGTAGCCGTGTTCCCACCACTCCAGTCTTCAAGCTGAGGGAACCGATGCTCCCAGAGTTTGCACCCGAAGAACAAAGCTGGGACCCCAAACCATGCTTCTGCCTGTAAGTCAAGGCCTTTGATGGGAGAAGATAAGAGACAGGGAGAAAGTCAGCTGCCCCCACAAGCCGTTGTCTCCTGATTGATTTTAGACACACACACCAGATGGCACACTGGGCACTGAGAGATCCTGGTGAAGAGCAATTGATTTAGCACAATCTTTGGCACTAAAAATAAAACAAGGATTGCCGGACATAGTGGCGCACACCTTTTTTAATCCCAGCACTCGAGAGGAAGTGGCAGGCGGATTTACATAGAGAAACCCTGTCTCAATAAATTAGTTAAATAAAGCAAGGAAACAAGGCACTATCCCTTCAAATGACCAACAGCACACAGACTGTACACACACACAGACACACACATGCACACACACACACATGCATGCACGCATACACATGCGCACGAGAGTAGAAACAGCAATAAAATAAACAGTGGTTTTCAAAAGTCAGAACTAAAAAATGAGATGGAGGTCATATTTTTCTGTTCTTGAAGCTTTATAATGAAGAATTTCCTTTGGCAAAGAAAGGAAATGTTTTACTCGGGGTAAGGAGCCGTCTTTTATTTTGGTGGGGAGACAATAGTCATCTCACTGAGTGGTTTTGAGTTGGGACGTAGACACTACGCCTATTATCTTCTGAGACTCTGGGTCATGTTTAAAGCCCACGAAGGGGGCTTTCCTTGTGTGTTTATTTGTTTCAGCAGATGACTGTAGGTCAGGGCACACATTTCTTTGTATGAGTGTGTTCATGTGTGTGCACGGAGGTGTGTGTGCCTGTGTGGGTGGATGCCAGAGGTTAGTGTCTGATATCTTGTTCAGTGACTCTCCACATTTTCTTTTTAAACACAGGGTCTCTGAACCTGGAATGGAGCTCAGCCATTTGGCTAGGCTGACTGGCACTCAACTCCAGGGACCCACTTAACTCTGCCTCCCCAGCGCTGGTGTCGTAGCTGCAAACGGCTGTGCCTAGCTTTAAAAAAATCTTTTCAAATTACATTTCTCTCTCTCTCTCTCTCTCTCTCTCTCTCTCTCTCTCTCTCTGTGAGTGTGTGTGTGTGTGTGTGTGTGTGTGTGTGTGAGTGTGTGTGTGTGCATGGGCATGCCATGGCATGAGTATGGAGGACAAACAACTTAAGGAAGTCAGCGCTGTCCCTGTATCATGTGTGTTCCTGGGGTGGAGTTCAGGGCATCAGGCATGGAGGCAAGTGTGGCTACCTACTGAGCATCTCTGGCGCACTCTGGCCCGCACTCAGGATTTTCCATGACATCTGGGATCCTTTCTTGGGTCTTTACCCTTGCATGGCAAGCAACCCATCAACTGAACCATCTCTGTAGTCCTGACCGCACGTGCCTATCTGCCTTCTGGGAACTGTGGTTCTAATGTCTGTTTAATCTCTTTGGATCTGTTCCACACACGTATGCCACCCAGTGGCCAGTTAGGGATGCTGGTTCCCCTCTCAGCCCCTCTGATGAGCAGGTTAGAGCCCTGGACCAGCACAGCGCTCTGAGGTCTGTAGCTTGGGCAGCTCCATTGCCCCTGGCTTCCACATGTCTTTCACCCAAGTCCCAGCTTGACTTCTCATCTGTCTGACCCAAAAGTGATGGCATCTGTCTCTCTGTCTTACTGTACATTTCTTCCTCTGGGACCAAGAAAAGGGCAGGCAGAGAGAAAACCAGAGGGGATCCCCATGATTCTGAGCTGTAGACTGGTCAGAGAAAAGCCTTCCTCCTCACTGAACTTTAGGCCTGGTTGGGCCTTTGTGGTGCACCTACCACTAGCTGAACCCCACTGACAGTCCAGCATGGGTCGGTGGTGTGGTTCATTTGGAGGAGTAGCAAACCTCAAATCAAGAACTGGGCTCACGGTCCAAAAAACCCTGTTGATTGAACCACCGGGTGCCTAACCCAGCCCTGAATATGGTGGGCACTGAGGAATACTTGCTGTGTTTAAATATGGTGGGCACCGAGGAATACATGTTGTGTTTTGATATGGTGGGCACCGAGGAATACTTGATGTGTTTGGGTATGGTGGGCACCGAAGAATACTTGTGTTTGGATATGGTGGGCACCGAGGAATACGTGCTGTGTTTGTGTATGATGGGTACTGAGGAATATGTGTTGTGTTTGGATATGGTGGGCACTGAGGAATACGTGTTGTGTTTGGCAAACTCTCACTTCTGTTCCAGGAGCTGTTGCCATTGGTTATACAGAGGTCCTTAGCTTGTTAAGCCCAATGCCAGCTTTCCTTGTCCTCTGTTTTGTAGTCCCCTGACTATGCCACAACGGGCTTTCATAGTTGATTCAGTTTGTCCCCATGCATTATTTTAAAAATTAGTAAATGGCTCTACTGGCTGCCAGGTGTGCCACCCCAGCTCTCATCTGGCTCCTCCCCTTCCTTCATTTTCCTAAGTATTGAATGCTGACAGCTCCCAGCTGAGGCCAAAGAGAGCCAAAGCAGGCACAGGTAAGGAACTTAGAGGGCATGTGCAAACCTAAGGATGGAGGGTGGTGAGTCCCAGCACCCACATATAAAGGGGGGCATGTTCACACACATGTCTGTAACCCCAGTGCTGTGGGGAGCATAGACTGGGTCCTTCCAGGTTTGGTAAGAAACCCTGTTTTAAGCAAATAAGATGAAGGGTGATAGAGCCGCTCCTAATGCCTCCTCTGGCCTCTGTGTGTGCACAGGCACACCAGAACACACCAGCACACACATCACACATACACACACACGCACACACACACACACACACACACACACACACACACACAGAGAGAGAGAGAGAGAGAGAGAGAGAGAGAGAGAGAGAGAGAAAACAGAACTGATATTCCCAGGGTGAGAGAAAAATTAGACATTGATTTTCTTGGGGTTTTATTGCTGTGAAGAGACACCATGACCACAGCAACTCTTATAAAGGAAAACATTTAATTGCAGCTGTCTTGCAGTTTCAGAGGTTTAGTTCATTATCATCATGAATGGTCGTGGCGGCATGCAGGCAGCACAGTACTGGAGAAGGAGCTGAGAGTTCTAAATCTTGATCTGCAGGCAACAGGAAGTGAACTGCATCACTGGGTGTAGCTTGAGCATAGAGACCTCAAAGCCCACCCCCACAGCGACACATTTTCCCCAACAAGGTCATACCTACTCCAATAAAACCACACCTCCTAATAGTGCAGCTTCCTGTGAGCTTATGGGGGCCGACTACATTCAAACTACCACACTAGTAGATGCCTCATCCTCCTGCTTCAACTAGAGAGCTCTCTGAAGGCCAGGCCAGGGCCACCCCAGGGGGAGGATGCCAGTTGAGGCCTAGACTGTGACAATCTCACAGTCCCACCTCCTCCTCTGTGCCTGTATTTCTGAGACCCACCCTCCGTTCTCTCTCAGAGCATGTCTACTGGACTGGGGAACTGAACCCAGGATGGTGCCTGCCACTCAAAAGGAGGAATAGAGGAAGCAGAGTATGTAATGAAACCTGCTCTCTTCCACACCAGCATCTCCCAGGGCCTTGTCCCACCTCTGGCCTATCACAAGGAACTTTGGACTCTAACAAGAACCCCTGGGACACACCGGTGAGAACAGCGAGAAGATCCGACGCATGCGCCTGAGGGACTCCTGCGCTGATGTGGACGCCTGGGACTAACATCATCATCTCCGTCCTACACCCGCAGTAATGCGAGCGGTGAGATTTTCCATGGAGTTAACAACTCTTGGTGACGTGCCAAACAAAACACCCAGCTCTCTGACTTTGCACAATGGTTGAGTTCCTGGAAAATTCAGTTTGTCTAAAAACTGTACAAACCTTCCTTTGTCACGTAGGCTACAGGACATTTCTTCTCAGGCATGACGGTGCCGTGGGGTCCCTGGGCCCTGCCCTTGTCATCTCTGACGTTGTGATACTTAAAATAGCTTTGGAATTTCTCAGTTTGTGCCCTAGGAGTGGCCACTGCCCTCCGCTGGAACAAGTGCTTTCTTCCGACCGCCTGCACTCGGAACTTGGTGTTTATTTATTGGGATTCTCTCATCAGCTTAAGATGTCGGAGCCCTTCTCAAACCTTGGTTAAGAAAACCAAAATTCTGGGCCATCAGACATCTTCAAGAGGTCACATAGTTGGTAAGAGTGAGAGCAATCCAGGTCGGGGTCATGGATGGCCTTCAGCCAGATCCTTGTTTTCTGCTCCAGATTCCTGCTAGCAGTCAAGAGTAAGGACGTCTTGGGCGCATTCACTCTGCAGGCACAAGGGACTGGGGCAACTTGAGGCTGGGAGCAGCTGGGTCTCTGGGAGCCTCATCTGAGATGTTGGTTCCCTTTCTTGGTTCCGTGACAAGTGCGTAGCCAAAGGGCCAGCTTTTAGTGTTAAAGCTCACTCTCCCATCATGATGGGTGATCACGGTGGGCGAGCATGAGGTGGCTGCTCACACAGCATCTACAGTCAAGGACCAGAAAGAGATGGATACTGGCCCTCTGCTCACTTCCTCCTTTGTACTTTATCCAGAACCCCAACCCATGGTGGTGTTACTCATACTCATGAGCGTATGTATCTCAGCTCTCCAGTTGGCCCTCTCTGAAGGCTCCCCATAGACGTTCCATCATTGGAGATCAACCATCATGCTTGTCCAAGGCGGTCTCAGGCCCCCTTCCTCAGACTCACCCTGAGGTGATTGTCCATATACCACAGAGGGACCTGAAGAAGCCAGCAATCAGATAGTAAGGCCTTTGGCTGCTCTCACACTCCACTGTGAGCCCCAGGAAGCAGAAGTATCTGTGTCCAGCTCAGATGGCACACTGCCAGCCAGCTAGCCTCATCCCTTCACTAGCCCTGGGCATCCCTGACTCTTCCGTTGAGTGTGAAGAGAAGTATACAGATCCTTTAAGACCTGGACTTGATGTCTTTGTTATCTGTTGTCCTTGACCTCAAGCATGTGAGCTCCAGTAGCCCCGAGAAGTGCCGCATAGCCCTGCCTGCATGGTTGCTACCCACGCCTTCCCTGGTACAGCCATGTCTGACCTGAAAGAGGGCAACTGAGACCCAGCCACTTGGCCACTGCTGGCTGTTGTCCTCCTCTCTAAGAGCACCTCCAGGGAATGACCATGACAAGCTTCTTTTCACAAGTGGAGAAACTGAGGTTGAAAGAGCTATGACAATATCTTTAATTAGAGCCAATGGAAGCAATAGGATTCACCCTGCTTGCCCCAAATGCTTCCATAAGGTTCCTGACCCTGAGGATAAACAATCCACTTCCCGGGCCCCACATCTCAGAGATACTGGTATTTTTTGGAGACAGACTTATTATTTTTTTTTAAAAAAGATTTATTTATTTTAATGTGTATGCTTGTTTTAGCATGCACGTATGTCTTGTCTGTGCGCCACATGTATGTATGCAGTACCCTTGGAGGTCAGAAGATGGTGCTAGATCTCTTAGAGACTGGAGTTAGCTGTCAGCTGGTTGCTAGGAACTGAAACTATCCTACGCAAGACCAAGAAGTGCTCTTAACCACCGAGTCATCTCTCCAGTCCTGCATTTATTCACTTATTTTTCTGGGGTGGTGCATATGTCTCAGTGCACCTGTGAGGGGTCAGAATTTGTGGGAGTCTGTTCTCTCCTTCTACCAGGGATTGCACGGACTCAGCTCACCAGGCTTGGTGGCAAGTACCACATTGACGGCCTTAGACCAGTTTCAAAAGTGCTCCACGCGGTTCTGATCAGCAGCCAGGATTAGACCACGGCTGTGCTTTGAAGGAACTTGACTTTGAGCCAGGTTTGAAGGATAACCATTTGACTGGTGCACACAAGAAACACCAAGGCATGGGGATGGGGCTGAGCTGTGAGGAGAAGAGATGCACATTCCCTGTGCAGGGGTGAGGGGATGGGGGTGCGGGGGTGGGGGTCTCCCAGACTGAGCTTCCGCCAGAGAGCTGGAGTGCTATGCTAGGAGTATCTTGCTTGGGGTTTCCTGCTGGGGAATGCCTTGCTTGGGGGTGCTCATCTGGGGAGATGCTTGGCGGTGTCCTGCTGGGAGCTTTTCTAATGGGGTGTCCTGTCTGTGTTTCTTCCTATGAATAAACACATGCTTCCCTAGGGTGTTGTGTTGGGCGGGGCTGAGGGTGTGTGTGAAAGTGTTTGGCTGGTTGCGTTGGTCCAGAGTCTTTTAGAAGCAGTCATGACATTGGGGTTCATGCTGAAGATCACCCTGAGGAAGTGAGTGCTTGAGAGGAAACTGGGAGGAAGAGGGGAGAGCCCTGAGACAACCATGCAAGTCTGAACCCGAGGGGAGGAGGCAGAGGAGTGGCTCTGACAGCTAAGGAAGATTGTGCACGCCTCGTCCCTGTTACTGCCTGGGAGGTACTAGGAGGACACCGCTCTGCAAACATTCATAGGGCTGCAGAGGACCTGATAATCTGAAGTCCCGTCCCACGCTGTCTCATCGGTGACATGACTGAGGACATTGGGCCTCTAAGTCGTGACTGCCTGGTACACCCCATGCCTTCACACGCAAGGTATGGAGAAGTTTCTCAGACTTCCCAGGCTGCAGTTTCACGTGGGTATCATAGACCCAGCAAGATAGTTTGCTCAGTGAACCCTTGAACTCTATTAAGAGAAGTACAGTGTTTACCAGGAGGTGGAGACTCAGGACGTGCCAGACCCTGGCTTAGATCCCCACCGCCTCCTCCACCATCTCTAGCTCTTGTCCTTTAAACCATTAGCCATGCCAAGCCATTGGGAAAGCGTAAAGATGTGGACTAATCCAGAAGGAATCTTTCCTTAGAAAGCAATGGACGCCGAGCGGTGGTGGCACACGCCATTAATCCCAGCACTCAGGAGGCAGAGGCAGGCGGATCTCTGTGAATTCGAGGCCAGCCTGGTCTACAAGAGTTAGTTTCAGGACAGGCTCCAAAGCTACAGAGAAACCCTGTCTTAAAAAACCCAAAAAAAAAAAAAAAAAGAAAGAAAGGAAGGAAGGAAGAAAGAAAGAAAGAAAGAAAGAAAGAAAGAAAGAAAGAAAGAAAGAAAGAAAGAAAACTGTGGAAGCCATGTTTGCTGTCCACGGGCCCGTGCAGAGTCCTCACACTGGAGGCACAGTGGTGTCCTCCTAGCACCTACACCGTTTGTTACTTCTTCTTCCTGCACTACAATCCAGACCATCATATATTAAGTTGACACAAACACACGACCCTGATCTCCATCAAAAGGCTGATGCAAGCTGGGGAGTCTCTCTGCTCTGCCCCAGATGTTTCTGTCCTTCCCTACACTCGGTGAGTGTCCTTCTCAGGACAAGCTCGGTGAGGGTCATTCCAGAATGATCTAGAGGCTGCAGGGCCCTGAACTGTGACCTTGCTGTGCTGTCCAGATTTCCTCCTTATCCTCCTGATGACCCCATCATCTCTGCCCCCTGGTGCTCCTTGAGGCCAGTGACTCATACACGGAAACCTCCCCAGGAAGAGGAGGGACCAGGTCAGACTCTGAAATAGAAACTAAACCTAAGTGGGGCAGCCCCTCACCAGGAAAGAGGTGAGGGCAGAAGAGACGGGTGTAGGAGGTATGGGGAGAAGTTCTCGAGACCGAGCACCCTGCGGGGCAGGAACCGGGTTTGCCTCCTCTACCTACTGGGTTTGCCTCCTATACCTAGGGCCTGGCAAACAACTCACATATAGTAAACTTGGAACAAACGCTTGGTTGACCAATTGATTGACTTTGAACAAACTCACATAGAGGGCTGCAGAGACGACAATGAAAATGGCCTGGGCATGAGAGGCGCTTACTCCCCAGGAGACGGCCACTGGATAAAAGTGGTAGAGCCCTTTTGTACCCCAGAAGGGCAGCCCTTTGAGAAGTAAGTTCCAGTGGGACCAAGGGAGGAGCCTCCACTTGATCCTGGGTAGCTGGGGGAACATAGCTAAGAATGCCAATGACGTTCTTAGTTCTCAGGGCGCCTTGTCCTGGTGTTTCAGCGCTCTTCGGCACTGAAAAGGTCCCGCGTCCTGTCTGGCAGTGCTGCTGTCACTTGGATGTGGCTAGACCAGATCGAGTGGTAAAAGAGGGGTAAAATACACTTGAACTCAAAGACACCTTGTGAGAAGAGTGGAAGATGACTCACTCATAATGTTTATATTATGAGTGTTGAAATGACAATGAATGAAATAATACTATGTTGAAAGGATAATATTTTAAATAGACTAAAGAGGAGTTATTAAGATGGATTTTACCTATTGTTTTTCTTTTACAGTTAATGCAGTTAAGAAAAGATTTAAAATTATATTTATGGTTTCCACTATATTACTGCTAGTCAGCACTGCCCTGCACCCGAGTCTACACCTGCCTTTCCCACAGGATCTAACTGTGGGAAACATGGCGGTCAGTCTATCTGTATGGAGAAGTTTCTTTTTCAGTGGCCACGTGGTGTGCAATTGCTTGAAGACGCTGTAATGAGGTCATACCCTTGGTAAGCGCACAGGGACTGCAGAATCCGCAGGAATCCTGAGCCCAGAGTTGTGAGTCTTCTGTCTCAGGACACAAGGGACCTCCAAAGGTTCTCTTTCAGTGATGGGGATATTTGGTCAGACAGAGTGACCCAGCTGTTACAGAGGGGTCTCATTGTGTATTGACGGAGAGAACCCAGACCTGGGAGGAGGAGGAAGAGGGAGAGGAAACAGGAAGCGAACAGGTCAGTTGGAGAGTGACTTAGGAGCCGGAGTGGCTCAGTCCAAAGAGGTCGAAGGGTGAAGAGGACCTACACAAAGAGGAGGACATCCGGTAGCCCAGGGAGCACCTTCAACAGAAGTCGAAGTAATTCGAAGGATTTACTTAAAAGGGAATCCATCCCATATTAGCTTGTGTTGTTTATGTGGTAGCTGGTGAGTCATGCCTGAGTAAGGGTTGAGAGTCCCCCTCTCGGGAGCATCGTAGTGTAGACAGATAGATTATAAACAAACTAATGAACCAATAAGACTTTTGTTTGTTTGTTTGTTTTCATTTTCTCTACAGTTTTTCTCTACATAGCCCTGGTTGTCCTGGAACTCCCTCTGTAGACCAGGCTGGCCTCAAACTCAAATCTGCCTAAAAAGTGTGCGCCACCACTGCCCGGCTAAACCACTAAGACTTTTAAGGTTGGCTGTGAGTGTCAAGAATGAAATGTGATAGTGACTGAGGTGGACAGTGCTGTGACACCCCCTTTCTGTGAGCGACATTAGCATCAGAGTGGAGATTTGAACATGAAGACACCACCATTGAGAGAGGCGGACTTAGGACAGCAGCTGGCCTTGTTGGCTTTAGTCCGGCTAGGTGGACGGGATGAGGTAGGGGGAGCTCTGCAGACTGAGGTGAGCCTCCCTTCATGAGTTCCTCTTCATCAGGGTCGGGGCTAGTGGCTCCGGGGGCTGGATGAGGAACCACGTGAGATGAGACCGAGGGAGACCAGTGCACATGATCTGAAAGGACCTAGCGGCCTCCATGAAAAATTTGGGGGTTGTCCTGTGTGATTCTCCTTCTTCCTCGGGGATTGTTGGCCATGGGCTCACGAGGGTAGAGGGAGAAGAAGAAGCAGAAAATGGGTTCCGATGGCTGCGGATACAATGGAGATAGCTCTCCTGGAGTGACGGCAGCGAGATAGGTCAACTTTATTCCAGAGTATACGGAATATATAGGTTTGGGGATGGTAGCTGGTGACAAATCCTAGCTTGCATTCAGTGGTACACTCCTATCATAGCGGGATCAGCAGAAGCGCAGCTCTATCGGAATGACCAGAGCATATGCCTTAGCTGCGTGGGCAGCAGTGGAAGAGCGTTTGCAGGGAACTATGCCAAGGGTCATCCTTGACACAGATCAGGCATCCAGGCTAGAGACATCCTCCAAATAAGGGCAGGCAGAGAACAGGAAGCCTCGCTGGTGAGGAAGACCTTCATGTTGCCGAGCTTGGAGAAAGCTGCTGGGCCCTGGCAGATTGCAACCTCTGACCAGCAGGACCTCCCAACAGTCCGGAAGGTCATAGGTCACTGAAGAGTTTTGAACAAGAGACTCCATCAGCTATGAAAATGAAGGCTCTCCTACCTCTAGGTACTGAGTAGATGGAAGAGTCAGGGCCATATTTCAGGGGACTGGCAAAGTCGTCCACAGGAGGAAGGGGGGCATCTTGAACTGGGGTGGGTCTCATGACAACAGAGGACAGAAGAAGGGACAGGGAGAGGAATCATAGGGTAGAGACCAGATTTCTGCATCGTCTAAGGGTTCTGACGGTGACTGGGAAGGAAAGCTCGAGGAAGGCGTCCGAAGGGTTGGTTTAGAATACTGGATAAGGGGTGCTTGATGCTCGGTGGACGCAGAAGGAGGAAATAAGAGCGGGCTTGGAACCAGTTGTTCCAAACCCAAATTTAGGAATCTTTTATTCCTTAATAAAAAGTATGCTAAACATGGATAAACCTGGAGTATATTCTAACAGTCCACATTCTATGATGGGGAAGTTTAGCCAATCACATCTGGCTTGGGTGTGGCCACCTGGACCCAGGTAGATAAACGGGGGTAGACAGGTGCGTGGGCTCTCTGCGCGGTGCTCGCCTGACCCGTATGGTCATCGGAACTCTTACTTCGGTCTGTGAGTTTCCCGTTTTCAATTATTAAATTATATCTGTTGTTTTGAGCTGGTCTGGTTATTTTAGCGTACCTATCGAATACGCCTCCACTAACAGTTCTGCTCCCAGGAGCCTTACAGTGTAGACAAATAGACTATAAATGAACAAAGTCTGATCCTGGGTGAGTTTAGGACCCTAAAGGTCTTGCGGGGGGGGGGGGGAATTTCTAGTAAATCGATCCCCAGGATCCCTTCCTGTGGCATGGAGTCAGATTCCCCAGGTTTTCCCTATTTCCCAGAGGTCAGAATAGTTTTTAAGGAAGCCTCAGCTTTATAATCCCAATTTTTGCAATAGAAACGCTCCTGTTTCTGGCAACGAGGGGGCCCAGCCACAAGGCATACATGGAATTGTAAACTCTGTATTCCTAACTCATATCTTTCATTCTTTAACACAACTAGACATTTAAAGTGGGGGCATTGGCGAGCAAGGGTCAATATGAATATGGGTGGCTGGTCTGTAGTCACACTCGCTAATGTCATCACTGTATCTGTCTTCCTCAGTTCCCAAGTTCAGGCCTGAGGATGGAATGGGTTGGATCCCAACTGTTTACTTATACCCAGAGGACAAAGCACAACACTCAGGAGGAGGTAGAGAAACAGGGAATGGAAAGGTCTGGGGCTTGATGAAACCTTAATTTTAATGGGTCCATAGTCTGGGAGACAGTCCATTTGGCAGTGACATCTGTGGCTTCTATTTTCTTGACCTGGGTGTGATGGATCCATCGTGTAATGCCAGCTACTTTTACAGCTGTAGGAGTGGAGAGAATCACCATGTAGGGTCCTTCCCACGTTGGTTTCAGGGTCCCTGTGACTCCCTGTCTGACCCAGAGAATATCGTGGTACTGGATCAAGGGGAAACTGGTGGTGGACTTGGAGGTTGTCTGGGTTTCTCAGATAGTCCGATGAATAAATAGCCTTTATGGACAACTAGAGGGCCAGCAGTGACTTGAGAGAGAGATATTAGAGGGTTCTGCTAACTGCTGGCCTCTGAGCCTAGGAGGCAGTGGGGGAAGTCTTCAGAACATAATCTCATAGGGGGTAAATGCTCCCACCTTTGCTTAGGGTGCAGCGGCCTTAAGCAAAGCAAAGGAAGGAGGTCTATCCATCTGTCTTAGTTAGGGTTTCTATTGCTGTGAAGAGACACCATGACCACGGTAATGCTTATAAAGGAAAAACATTAACTATGGTGGCTTACATTTTCAGAGGTTTAGTTCATTATCATCATGGTGGGACGTGGAGGTCTGCAGGCAGACACACTGCTGGCTCCGTTTTGATCAAAAGGCAACAGGAAGTGGACTGTCTCACTGGGTGTGACTTGAGCATATGAGACCTCAAAGCCTGCCTCCACAGTGACACACTTCCTGCAAGACCACACCTCCTCCAACAAGGCCACACCTCCTAATAGCGCCGCTCCCTTTGGGGGCGATTTTCTTTTTCAAACCACCATACCATCCTTTGCTGGACTCCGATGAGAGTTTTGTTAAAGGTGATTTTTGTTGTTAATGTTTTAACCTGTCCAGAAGTCTGCTGTCTACCCGCACAATGAAGTTTTCAATCTATGTATAAAGCTTTAGCTGTTAATTGTGACGTTTTGACTATGAAGGTCAGGCTGTTGCCAGCCCCTGCTGCTAGGGGGAGTCCAATCAGAGGACCGGTTCCTGAAGGAACTGTTTAAGCTACTAATTAAATAGTTTCAGTCCAGGTGGGGAACACTTCTACTCACCCAGAAAAGGTGTCTATGAAAACCAACAAATATTTGTATTTTCCCCTAACAGTCTGGATCTTGGTGGAGTCAGTTTTCCCAGAGTTCGCTGGGGCATCGGTGTCTCACTGGGACCCCTTCCTGGGTAAGAGCTCTCTGTTTTGGTTTGACTTGAGCACCAACCTGGCATCTGGCTGAGACATCCCGCTCTAGGTTGTCCAGTCTAGATATAACATACCCTGGTCTGAGCAACTCAGAAAGTTTTTGGACCCTAGACGAGTAAGTAGTCTCGTCAAGGTTAGGTACCAGAGCCTGCCGCTTGCTTCTGAAAGAACGATCTTTTCTTCTGGTGTCCTCGTCAGCCTTGAGTTTGAGCTCTGTGTGTGTGTGTGTGTGTGTGTGTGTGTGTGTGTGTGTGTGTGTGTGTGTAACTCTTTTTTCCTATAGCTCATGCCATGGACATGGACATGCACAAGAGTAAAAAGCATAGCCACTGTCCATATACACAGTGGAGGACTTTCCTTTTCCCATCTGAGAGAGCCTGGGTCAGCTCACTCAGTTCTATTGCCTAGACCGATGTGCCTGGCTTAGGCTCCAGTTGTTTTGGTTGAAGTCACTGCTGAAGCTCCCGTGTACCTGGGTTCACGGTTGCTCTTGTAACAGTCATAGATGAGCATCTGTGAGTTGTCATCAGGCAAGAGGATAGCAGAACTGATGACACTGGGTCTCTCACACCAGACTCACGGGTGGACCAGGAGTAGGGCCTGGTGCTGGGCCACACGATCATCAGACAGCCAGATTTCTGGTGTCCCTCAGAGCAGGGCCTCAACCATATCATGGGCGCTGTCAGTGTAAGATCTTAACCCAGGTAACTTGTTTTCTGTTTGTTTAGACTAGACTAGCAGTAGCTACCATGGCTCTTAGAGAGTTGGGCTCTCCTAGGTGGGTAGGTCATTTGTAAAGTCTTTTGTTTTGTGAACAAACAGATGAAAAGATTTGGGGGCTGAAGCTGAAGTCAGAGTTGTTTATAAAGTCACAGATGCCTTTTGTTGAGTCTCAGTGCGGTTTAGGGACTTGGTGCCCCCTTCTGTGTTGGTGTGTGGAGGAGGCTTTGCTATTTCTGCAAATCCTGGGATCCAGCGGCAGCAATACCTAGTTGTAACTCGGATCTCTTTTCTATATATATTTACACACTATATTTACATACTACATATATATATAATATATTATTGATATATTTACATACTAATCCCAGTTCCCCCTCCCTTCCCTCTCCCCGCTCACCCACCTTCCCCTAATCCTACCGCCCATTCTATCTGCTCCTCAGAGAGGGCAAGGCCTCCCTTGGGGAGTCAATGAATTCTGTCGCATCACCATGTTGAGGCAGGACCAAGGGTTTCCCCCTCCCGTCTAGGCTGAGCAAGGTTTCTCTTCCCAGGAAATGGGCTCCAAAAAGCCAGATCATTCATTAGGGATAGCTCCTGGCCTCATTGCCAGTGGCCCCACAAGCTGTGGGAGCCCACAGAAGTGGATCCGCCCCACCTTGACCGAAGTTCAGAGAGTTTAAGCCTATTCCTGCTCCTTCAAGGTTATCGACAGGAGATTTAGCTTCAGGTGTGGCTGCTAACAGAATATCTTGACCTAGGTTGTGGTTACTTGGTGGTTTGGGTGTTAAGAAGATAATTACTTTGTTCCTTGATAAAATCCACTTCTTGGGTCCCCACTGGAACTCTTGTCTCTTAGTCTTTGGGCTTGAGATGTGAGGAACAATGACAGTAATCTTACTCTGAGACAAGCTTCTTTAGCCTCCTCTCAGCTGGTAGGCTCTGATGTGCAAATTTGGGTTTCTTAGCTGGCATTTTGTAGCCTATGGTTTGTAACTCCGGCAGTAGTTCCTCATTGGCCCTTTCTTTAAAACCTATTTCCCCAGGAAACCTCGGATGGAAGGCTAGCATTCAGTGTATCATCAAAAAGGGTCGGAAGATTTTTAAATCCTTCAGGCAACCTGGTCCGTGTAAATTGCCTGTTGTAACCTGGGAGGTTATACTTAAAAGATGGGTTGGCTCACCTCTGTCAATGGGAGGCTGAAGAATGCATCCTTCAGGTGAGCGTACATCTGTTTCTCTGGAAAAATTGGACTCATGAGAATCAGAGGACGCTTCAGAGATCTCTTCACAGGCAGGAGAGGCGTATTCCAGAGTAAATGTCAGGGCACCAGAATGCCTGTCTCTCTAAGTCACACAGTAAGGATTGTAATTTCCTCTTCTGTTTTCAGGGTCATTGCCTGTTGTTTATCTGGATGAGGGTAGCTGACTGGTTAGTGGAACAATTCTAGGAACTTGGTGTTGAGCCAGTCCTGGGGAGCTGGTTTCTGCCCGTACCTGGGAATCTTTGTTGTCAGTCTGAGAGATAGCACACGCGTATCTTTTGATCGGGGGCAGGACTTTCCGCTAGGAGATATTCTTCTGACAGAGGTCAAGATACCAAAATTTTGCTGGGGATCTCTAAATCTAACTGTGTCATCTTCAGAGAAAGAGACAGTGGCTTTTAGTTTATGCAAAGGGTCTTGTCCCGACCAGTTCTCTGCTGCTAAACACCTTCTGAGCCACCTCAAAAGGTAATTCTTATCACCTTTTGTTGTTGTTGTTTCTAGACAGGGTTTCTCTGTGTAGTTCTGGCTGTCCTGGAACTCTCTTTGTTGAATTTTGTAGTCTGAATGGTACTTCCATCATGGAGTCAGTTGTGCTAAGGTCAGAGGGGGGCTACTAAAGTCTTAGATTCTGTTATAGGCTGTGGAAGTTGATGTTTGTGAAACCTCAGTTGATGGTGAATTTGAGAAATAGGTAGCCACTCCCAAAACAGGGACCTCAAGTTCAACATCTAGAATATAGGTGGCGAGGAGAAACGTGGCAAATCGAGAGATGTCTCATGTGCCATGATAAAGTTTGAGGTAATGTCATGTTACTAAAAGAATGTGTCTAAATGGTTGGAGTTCTGGGACAAGAGTGTGAAGATACCCCATAGTACTGTTGGACAAAAAGTGTTTATTAAGGACAGGAAATTAAAGGCCAAATGTACCCTTTCTCACTGCAAGAAGACCCTCAGTACTGTGATATTTCTGCCAAAGTAGCTCCAACTTTGAAAAGCCTCACCTGGAGAGATGGCTCAGTGGTTAAGAGCATTGCCTGCTCTTCCAAAGGTCCTGAGTTCAATTCCCAGCAACCACATGGTGGCTCATAACCATCTGTAATGAGGTCTGGTGACCTCTTCTGGCCTTCAGGCCTACATGCAGACAGAATATTGTGTACATAATAAATAAATATTTAAAAAAGAAAAAGAAAAGCCTCGCCTCCGGGGAGTTCCTTGCCATGCCTTTCCCTTACCCCACCCTGTGGGTCCTGGGTACAGCACAGCACCCGTAATGGAGTGGAGCTGGAGCCTGGTGTCCTGTGTGTCAAACACATGGTGTGGTGCTACCTTATCACCTAGCCAGGCAGGCTGTGTGCTTCCTCTCTGGCGTGCTGATGGAGATAAGCCGGCCTCAGAGTGAATATGGCTGTTAAAAAGTGTCTTTGTTGTGACAGTGTGTCTCCTAGCGACAGCAGAAGCTACACCTCTAAGTCACCAACACGACTGCACAATGTGTGCAGAGCAAGGACACCGACAAACACAGCAGATGGCACTGGGGAAACGCCCCGGAGGCCATAACCCTCCACGAAGAACCACAGACAAGTGAGGAGAGCTGGGAGTGGGAGAGGCGGCTTCCCTAGGGAGGAGCACACCAACTGTTGCCTGTATTCTGAAAACATACATGTTAGTAACATTATACGGACTCAGTCGGTTATATTTAGGAATATATGTGTGTATACAAATACATATATGCATGCAGTAACAACTGATGAGAAAAGAGGCCATGAATTTGAAGGAGAGTATCAACGGGTGTATGTCAGGGTTTGGGGGGAAGGTGAGGGGGAGGAAAATGTTGTAATCAAAATACAATCTCAAAAATAAACAACAACAAAAAGATCACTCTCAAATGCTCATGTGACAGGTTTTATAAGACTGTTCACACACACACACACACACACACACACACACACCACACACATGTGTGTGTGTGACTGATGGACCATCTCCAGGCAGTAGACTGGGTCTTTCCTACATGTGAATAAAGTGAGTTTCTCCCCCAAACAAACACTGGCAGGCCTGGGAGCTGTCTCTCAGCCAGCAAAGCACTGGTGGAAGAAGTCTGATGGCCTCCACTCAGATTCCTGGAACTCAGTAAAAAGATGGAAGCTGTGCCCCACATCTGTGCTTCCAGCAGTCCTGGTGGGTAAGTATAGAAAGAAGAGAATCACCCCAAACCTCACAGCCCAGGGCAGCCTGGCACAGAAATAAGAAACCCTGCCTCAGAATCAAGGGTAGAACTAATTCTGACTTCCACGTGTGCTGTCGCAGGTGTGCACCCGACACACGCACACGCATACCACACACAATAATAATATAACATAACATAATACACACACATATAACACACACAATATACACACATATAACACACACCATATACACATGTATATCATACAATACCCACACATATAACACACACCGCATACATATAACATACAGCACATACATATAACACACATACCAATACACATAATACATACACAACACACATATAACACACATACCACATACAATAATGCCTATAACATAACACAATATACACACAAATGACACACACAACATACACAATATAACATACAACACTCACACATATAACACACACCACATACATATAACACACATATAACATACACACCACACACATATAGCACACACACCACATACAAAACACACATAAACAACACACACCACATACATATAACATATGCATATAACACATATACCACATAGACATAATACACACACACCACACATATATAGCACACACACCACATACACACAATACATACAAAACATATATAACACACACCACATACATAACACACACCACATACATATAACACATACCACATACATATAACACACACACACACCTTACTTTTCTGGGGATAAATGAAAGCACAGCCTTTTGATGCTACCTAGTTTGATTTGGAAGACAGGGCTCTGTAAGAACTGTCCCAGTGGACTCCCCCAGCAAGCAGGTGTCTATGACTTCTAGTTCAGGAACGGACTTCAGACGGATTGATGACACACAGCCAATCGTAAAGACACTTTTCTCTACTGGCCCCCTCCTGGCCTGGTCTCTTTTAAGAGCTCCTGCTGGGTAAACCGGGTCTGTGCCACCCACCAGGCTCACCCACCCCTCTCTGTCAGGCATTAGCTTTCTTTACCCTGGAAGTTTGTGTTTTCAGCTGGACAGGAAGTGACAAGCAGGGTCCAGGTTTCCTCCTCTCCTTGGATGGCTTAGTGTGCTGCAGTGTCTAGAGCTGACCTGTCATCATGACCCTGTCAGCTCTCCAGTGCTGCAGAAGCGACTTTTGTGTGTCAGCACATGGGCTACCGACTGGTTTCAAAGGGTACCCAAAACAGATCTCCCTGGACTCACTGTTAGGAATATGTCTAGGGACTGGAGGGACATCTCAGGGGTTAGGAGCACTTGCTGCTTCCTAGAGGATGGGAGTTCAGTTCCCAGCACCCATGGCAGACAGCTCACAACTTCAGTTCTATGGCATCTGACACGGTTTTGGCATTTGAGGGCACTTGCACATATGTGCACACACACACAAGAATAAACGGTAATACAAATTAATCTTTTTCTGTAAAGGATGTTTTTAGCATATTGTGGTGGCACAGACCTTAATCTCAATACTCCAGAGACTGAGGCAGGGTTATTGCAAGTTCAAGGCCGGCTTTGAACACATAACAAAACCTGCCAAAAAACAAAACAAAACAAAAAACAAACCCCAAACTGGGTTTGGAGGGATGGCTCAGTGGTTTACCCAGGCTCAGTTCCTAGCACCCACAACACCACTTACTGCTGTGAAGCCAGCTCCAGGTGATTTGGTGCCTTCTGCCGGCTTTCTTGGGCACCAGTGCCCTTACACACACGTAGGGAGACCACTCATACATATAAAGTTAAAGCAAAGCAAAACCCCAAAACATTCAAAATGTTTCTGAAGATTCCACTCCACAGCTTCCTTGAAAACATCTGAGAAAATGGTATATTTACTTTTATTACTCTGATAATTATAGACAGAGTACCCCTGTCTTCCTGTTGGAGTGTTATAGCCCAACGGGAGAGCGTGTGCTTAGCACATCTGAGCCCCAGGTTCAATGTCCAACACTGAAGGAGAGGTCGAAACAACCTCTTTCCTTTATCAGACGGGACAAAAGGTTTGCACAATTATTCGGTTAATCACTGACTGTGCGTTTGTAAGCCCCAAAGCAAATATTTGATCTCTTCCCGTGACACTTTGATCTTTTTCAGTTGAGTGAGTAAGAAAACCAGTGGGCCATTTCCTCCCAGCGTTGCCTCTCAATCATCTTTAAAGAATGGATCAATACTGTTCCCGCCTTATGATTTATCAGACAGTGTATTGATAAACACCCTGGCTGGCCAAGACACTCCCCAGGAGAGTGTTCTTCGTGTCCTGTATTGTAGACTCAGGCCCGGGCTTGTCTCTCTCTCTCTCTCTCTCTCTCTCTCTCTCTCTCTCTCTCTCTCCCCCTCCCTCTAAATCCAGCAAATATTTTATAAACCCCCTTCTTCAGAAGGCAAAATTCTTGTGGTAGAAAAGATGTGTGGTTGCAGGAAGGATGGGGAGGAGGGTTAAGTAAGTGTAATACACAAGATTCTTTTTTTTTTTTAATGTGTTGGTGAAATTATGCCCTCATTTGAGCACTACCAGGCCTGACCTTGCCTAACTTCTGAGATCAAAAAAGGTTTGGCCAGATTGCGGTGTCTCATAACTACCTGTATGGCCAGCTCCAGGGGATCTGATACCCTCTGCTGACTTCTTTGGGCCCCTTTGGGCTTCAGGTTCAGGTTCAGGTGAGGGTTAGGGCATGATTATGGTTATGGTTATGGTTATGGTGGGGCCCAAAGAAGCCATATCGCGCGCGCACACACCCACACACCCACACCCCCTCACACACTGTTTTTAATTTTAAAGACATATAATATTGAAGATGCTTAATACAGTAAATCAAACAGCAGAATGTAAATGGTACCTAGCTCATTGATAGAACAGGCTGTTAAAATCCATAAGAATATTAAAAATTGGAAGCAGAAATATCTTAAAGTTATTTGTAGAAAAAGTGGGCTGTATGCAGTCTTCCCTTTACTGTCAGATTTTCTGTAATATTTATGTATTTCATTTATTTTTAATTTCTTAAAAATTTAGTTTAATTTTATGTGCACTGGTATGAAGGTATCAGATCCCCTGGAATTGGAGTTACAGACAGTTGTGAGCTGCCATGTAGGTGCTGGGAATTAAACCTGGGTCGTCTGGAAGGGCAGCCAGTGCTATTAACCGCTGAGCCATCTCTCCAGCCCCTCATTTATTATTATTTCTTTTTAAAGAGAGGAAGAGAGAAAAGAGGAGAAGGAGGGGAGAGAGAGAGACAGAGACAGTGACGGCAGGCAATTCAGACCTGTCTCGGTGGTGAGTTAAGTTCCTTCCTGCATCCCTCCCCAGTTTCTCCCTCCAACGGGCTGAGCAGCTCCTGGGAGGAGAGGAGGCGCCATTTTAAAACACCTCAACTTCACACGTGGTGCTTAGGAAGTAGTTAGGACTAAGTGTAATCACGAGAGTGGGACCTCCATGTCACCAAATGTCAAGTCGACCCTGGACGCTGGGGTCTTGAACTTCGCAGCCTCTAGAACTGTAAGTCAAACAACTTTTGGTTCTTTATAAACGTCCTCATCTCGGGTGTTTTCCTATAGCACCAGGAACCAGACTAAGACAGGGGAGACTCAGGCTCCAGCCCTCCCTCGCTCTCCACCCTTCCCCTCCCGCTGGCTCACTCCTCCATCTATTCCAGACCGCCATCCTCCTGTACTTGCTCACTCTGACAGCGTGACCGGCTATCCAGCTTCTCCCGCTGGGGCCCCCTATGGGAAACCAACAGGGCAGAGAGACACGGCCGGGGCCCGGAAACCTTCCAGAATAACTGGTAGTGACCGACAGCTTGGCTCCTGGTGTTACCTGGATGCCTCCACCTCTCCTCTCAAGAGCCGGGAGGCAGGTGCCTGGGGTATTCTAGGCATCATCCTTTGCCCAGACAGCCTGCCCTACTCTTTGCTTGGCTGACTTCTGCAGGTTTTAAGACCAGCCGAAGAGTCCCATTTTGCTAAGGAAACCTTTCTCCCTCAAGGATACTCAGGCTGGGACTGCTGGGAAGAGACGATTCCTGCTCCCCAGGTCTAGGCTGAGCCTGCGCTAAGAAAGTCCGCACAGATGGAAGAGCAAAGCACCGGCAATCGATTTGCATGACCTTTGACCCTTGTCCTCAGTCTTCTCTACACACATTATCTTTTATTGATTTCTTTTGAGGCAGGATCTTGCGGGCTGGCTTCAAAGTCATAATCCTCCTGCCTCAGCCTTTGGAGAGCTAAGGATTACAGGTGTGTGTCACCATGTCCAGCCCTCCCATTTTAATTTTTTTTAAATTAGTTATTTTATGCGCATGGGCATTTTGTTTGCATTTGTGTCTGTGTGCAGTGCCATGGAGGACAGAGGAGAATATCAGACTCGAGTTCCGGGTGCTTGTGAGCTGCCATGTGGTTGCTGGGAATTGAACCTGGGTCCTTTGGAAAAGCAGCCCATGGTCTTACCCTCTGAGCTATCTCTCCAGTTTCCATGTGTTTTATATTATATTACAATAATAATAATAATTATTATTATTATAGACAGGGTTTCTCTGTAATCTGTCCTGGAGTTGACTCTGTAGACCAGGTTGGCCTCGAACTCACAGAAATCTGCCTGTCTCAGTGTGTTATCTTTTAATAAGCAATACCTTTCCTTAATTTACATGCCATGTGGCTGGGGAGACACTTTGGTGCAGCAGCCATCATCTAACAGCTCCCGCGGCAGGAGCATGACAGGTGACACCCCTTCTCCTCCCCCTTTTCCACCTTCTCCCCAGTGCAGCGCCTCCTGTGGCCGCTCTGAGCCAAGCCTGGGGCACAGTGAGTTTGCTGATGTGCGAGCACCTTCCCGCAAGTCATGTGACACCTCCAGCGGTCTCTATGGGTAACTGCTCAGGTACTGTCCTGATGGAAATGTCCTCACGGAACTGAGTTGAAGTTAGAGTCTGGCTGCCCGCCCCCCCCCCCCGCCCTCTTTTCCCCTTCCCTCACAGAAGCCAGAGACAGCCTGTGGGAGCCTCTGAAGAGCCCCATCTCCTGGATCAAACAAAAAATAACCAATCCTGGGCCAGAGATGGCTCAGTGGGTAAAAAATGCATTCTGTGAAAGCCGGACGAATGGGTTGAGTTCAGTCTCCAGCATCCATGGTGGTGGGGGAGAACCATGTCCTGCAAGTTGCTCTTTGAGCTCCACCTTTTCACTGTGACATGTGTGCACACAATAACGATAAATAATAGATACCCACCCCTACCCTCCACCCACTATCGTACTGACCCCCAGCTGCTGAGGACACCTCAGTCACCTTCCTCCAGTCAGCCCTCACAACAATCCTATGGTGCATTTTACATATGGGAAGCCAGACACAGAGAAGGTAAAATCGTTTTGGGGTGTGCGTGCTCACCATAGAAGGTTCTAGATGTGTCTCTGTGTTGTGACTTTGAGGATCCATTTCACTCCTCTGCACCTCAGTTTTACCGTTTCAATGATGAGGGCACTAAGCAACGACTCTCGTGTTCCTTTATGCTGGTTACAAAGGTAATGCTTGCCTCTGAGGAAAAGCAACATAGGAGAAGATGCAGACCCCTGCATGTGTGGGTGCAGACACGAAGGAGAAGCAGATGTCCCTTAGAGTCATCTTTCCCTTGAGGTCTAGGGAAAAGGCTGGTTAGGTCCCATCTTCTCAGACACTGACACCCTTAGGCTCCAGGGCAATGCTCTAACGCCACTTCAAGTGCCAGCACCCGCCTCAGGGTTTCTCAGGCTCCATGCTACACGGGCCCTTCCGTGACACATGGGCTCTGCCCGTGTGTCAAGCTGAAATGAAAAATGCCCTTTGCCTTCTTGACCACTGTCCCCAGGACTCTCCTCCACAGGGCCCTCAGCCGAGGTGGGACGTGGACTGCGGGCTCCAGGCCGCAGCCACACTGCCCAGCAAGCAGCTGTCTGTCACAGAGTAGCACTGTCACCTGCTCCTGGCTCCTCCGACCCTTGAGTCCCCACAGCTGGAAAAATCTCCCTTCCGCTTGCTGAGGAGGGTGACAGAACACAATCTAGGAGACTTGTGTTGTTCTGAATTTCGTTGGACAGTCTTAGCACACACATGTCTGAGACTGTGAAGAGGCACTTGCTGGAAAATGCTGGCTTTGTTGCTTGCTGTTAAACAGACATGTAACTGCTGGCCTGCTGTTATTAGTCAGCGCTGCCTCGTCACCCCTTGAAAGCCCCCCACCCCCTCTCTCACTTCCCGATTGCCCTGACATTCTAGATTCCAGTTGCTGCCTAGCTGGATCTCACCCCAAAACTTGGCTGCGGCTCACACCTGCACATCTAAATCCCTTCAAGACACCTGCTCTTTTACTAGCTCAGGGCACCTGTAGTTTGTGTTCATCTCTGTAATTCTTTCAGCCTGTTCTGAAGCGCATCCTCTCTCCTTTGTTGCTGGTGTGGAAGCTGCCTGAAACACAGGAAGGCTTATGGCTGACGTCAGGGTGTGGCAGGCTTGTCCCAGCTTAGACGATGCTAATACCAAGCATTAAGAATTTGCCTTTGATGATCTTACCAAAAGCAATCTACAGATACAATGCAATGTCCATCAAAATCCCAGCAAAATTCTACACAGACTTTGAAAGAACAGTACTCAACTTCATATGGAAAAGCAAAAAACCCAGAATAGCCAAAACAATCCTGTACAATAAAGGAACTTCTGAAGGCATCACAATCCCTGATTTTAAACTCTACTACAGAGCTACAGGACTGAAAACAGCCTGGTATTACCATAAAACAGACAGGAGGACCAATGGAACAGAATTGAAGACCCGGATATTTAATCCACATACCTATGAACATCTGGTTTTTGACAAAGAAGCAAAAAAATATAACATGGAAAAAAGAAAGCATATTCAACAAGTGGTGCTGGCATAACTGGATATCAACATGTAGAAGAATGAAAATAGACCCATATCTATCACCATGCACAAAACTCAAGTCCAAATGGATCAAAGATCTCAACATAAAGCCAACCACACTGAATCTCATAGAAGATAAAGTGGGAAGTATACTTAAATACCTTGCCACAGGAGACCACTTCCTAAATATTACTCCAGTAGCACAGACAATTAATAAACAATTAATAAATGAGATCTCTTGAGACTGAAAAGCATCTGTAAAGCAAAGGACATAACATCAACAAGACAAAATGACAGTCTACAGAATGAAAAAAGATCTTCACCAACTCCACATTGGACAGAAGTCTGATCTCCAAAATATACAAAGAACTCAAGAAATTGGTCATCAAAGAACAAATAATCCAATAAAAAATGGAGTACAGACCTAAACAGAGAACTTTCAACAGAGGAATCTAAAATGGCTGAAAGACACTTAAGGAAATGTTCAACATCCTTAGCCATCAGAGAAATGCAAATCAAAACAACTCTGAGATTCCATCTTACACCTGTAAGAATGGCCAAGATCAAAAACACTGATGACAACTTACGCTGGAGAGGTTGTGGGGTAAAGGGAACACTTCTGCATTGCTGGTGGGAATGCAAGCTGGTACAACCCCTTTGGATATCAGTATGGAAATTGCCCAAAAAATTAGGAAACAACCTTCTTCAAGACCCAGCAATGGCACTTTGGGGTATATATCCAAAGGATGCTCAATTGTGCCACAAGGACATGTGCTCAACTATGTTCATAGCAGCTTTGTTTGTCATAGCCAGAACCTGGAAATAACCTAAACGTCCCTTGATTGAAGAATGGATAAGGAAAATGTGGTACATTTACACAATGGAGTACTATACAGCAGAGAAAAATAATGACTGCTTGAATTTTGTAGGGAAATGGATGGAGGTAGAAAACATTATTTTGAGTGAGGTAACCCAAACACAGAAAGACAATTATCACATGTACTCACTCATAGGTGGTTTTTAAACATAACACAAAGAAAGCCAGCCTACAAACCACAATCCCAGTGAACTTAGACAACAATGCAGACCCTAAGAGAGACTTTCATAGATATAATCTACATGGGAAGTAGAAAGTAGAAAAAGGCCATTTTGACTGAGGTCAGGCGACCTTACCACCATCTTTACTGAAGTCAGGTGACTTCACCGCCATCTTAACTGAGAGCCAGGTCAGGTGATTAAATTCTGCCGTCTTTACTGAGGTGTTCCCTGTCTGGTCCCCCAGTGAAGACTCTGTTGCATGTGTTTGCATAGTGGCATGACTTTGGTAGGGCCCACCAAGAGCATCCACTTCACCCAATTCCTGTTCACTCTGTGTGTGTTCACACATGTAACTTAAATGCACCTATGTTTATTGTTAAATGTTATAATTGTCTGTTCATTGCATCTCATTTCAGACTACAAAATCAATAAATCTCATGTTTTAAACTGGTGTGTACTTTTAAGTCTCTTACAAAAATACTTTAGATTTAATCCAACTCTGCTTTACCTATTAAGTTGAGAGCCAGTACAGTCAAGCTTGGACCCAGCTCTCCAGGCAGATTCTATACTGTAGTTCTACCTGATAAAGAGCCCTTAACTGCTCAGAGATCTGGGAAATATGGCATTTAAATATTTAATTATTAAAAAACTTTTCATAACAAAAAGAGACAGGTTGGCTCCTAGCAGCTGCACTCTATTTCCTCCAAAGAAGACAGAAGACAAATGGGCACAGAACAACGTCCATCCACACTTCATTACAACTGCCAAGCGCTGACCACTGGACAAAACTGTCTTTCCTCTAAACTGAAGATCTTCAGATGTGGACAGAATCACTGGAATTGACAGCCTAGCTGCTCAGGTCAAGGTAGGCTTGTCTTCCTACAGACTTCTTAGCCCACAGGATCTTCTGGAGCCTGGCAGGCCCTGCACTAAACAGCAAAAGGCAAATACGACCTTCAGCGACCATGGAGGACCCTGAGGAGTAGCTCTGGGTGCCAACCAAGTAAGTTCTCTGTCATTTTTTAATCAGTAACTCAGGTAAAATTTCATCCTGCTCAAAGATCTCTGATGCAGTTTGACAGCTGAGAGGTTTTGTCAGTTTAAAAGGACAACCTCACCAAACAAATTTCAGTAAAATACAAGTTATTAAGGTGTGTACCTGCAAGTTATAAAGGTGTGAGGACAAATACAAGTTATCAAATTTCTTTTTTCTGCTGCCTTTCATAGTCTTAAAAATACTTTTCATTGTGCAAAAATATCTGTCACAGTCATTCTGACATAAATATGCTACTGCTTATACAATGCATATGTCTAAAACTTCTGTTTTCACAAACCAAAGAATTCTTGTGAGTTCCAGGGAGCCAAACTGAAGGATCCACCTTAAACAGGTGAGATATAGCCCTTCAATTCCCTGGTCCTAAATTTTTTTTTCCTTACTTACTTTGTCCTCTGTTCTGCCAATACCTTAAACAGGTATAAGAGACACCAGACATTTCCATACCACAAACACAGGACAGGAGCAAAGAGACCAGCTATGCTAGGATGTAACCAGCACCCAGCTTTCTCAGGTTCCCCCCACCAAGATGACACCCACAAATAAACAGGAAGCAGTCTTGAGAATCTGCCACCCTAATTCCTTTAACCTGTTGTACCTAAACTCCCACCTTTTTGATATAAAAAATGATGGGAATGCAATGGTCTGCTCTGTCCCTTTAAGAGACAAGTCACATCCACTCCCTCCCCCCTCGCTCCCTCCCTATCCACTTAGGCAAGCTGATCTTCAGCTTCCAGCTTGAGTCCTTCCTTTTCCATCTCCCTCTCTAAGAGGCAGCTTCTTCTCTCCCTTTTCTCCACTTCTTCCCTCCTCTCTTGTTTCTCTCTCTCTCTCTCTCTCTCTCTCTCTCTCTCTCTCTGCTCCTCTCCCCCTTCTCCCCTTTCCCCTCCAAAACCCACTAAATAAATATCCAACTTTATTCTGCAAGACATGTCTCTGTCTCTTGCCCCCTGCATGGCTCCCTGCCTGGGCCTCACTGCCCCTCTTGACCCACTGCAGCCACTTGGGGAACTGCACTGTCCCTGCCTGGGACTGGCTGTTCTCAGGACCCACTGCCCACTGCCGCCACTTGGGAAACCTGCAGCATTTTATTTTTACCATTACTGCAGGCACGGGCAGGAGGGCGGCAGGATGGGTGTGTGGGGTGAGGTGATGAGGGGGTTATGGGCAGCAGAGATGGGGTGATGCAGGCTGCTGGATGCTGCTTGCAGGCAGGAGGAGAGGCAGGGAGGGTTGGGTAGTGGCTTCAACTCTGGGGGTGTCTGTGGGGAATGGATGGAGCAGAGGTTGTCCTTAGGGGAAGCTCACGCACTGAACTCTCACATTTGAGAAGGAGGTTGGGTGCTGGCATGGGCCTTGCTGGAGTCCAGGTAGTAGAAGAAAGGTCTAGAACTCATGACATTTTTCCATATGCACGTTCCTTCAGCCATCGCCCTAGTCATCCTCCTTTGGCCCTTTCTTCCTGGTTGTGTGAGGCCATGAGGGCCTGTTGGACCCTTCCAGAGTGTTCCTCCCACCTCTGACAGCTCATCCTAGGACCTAAGCACACAAGCCTCTGGTGCCCCTCCCAGCAGCCAGGAGCAGGGACATGCTCGCTACTCCTCGCTCTGCCACCCCGCCCCCAAAGCCATCAAGGTTGATTTCTCAGAGCAGGCTAGATAGAAACTTAACTGGAGACAGCTCCTTACTTCCTTGTTCCTTTTGGCAGCTGGGCTGTTTGTTTCAGTCCCAGCCCCAAATCCCCCGCCAGCGCCCTCCAGAATTAGAGACCCACCCAGTCTACCTCAAGGCTTGACAGTTCAGAAGAGGAAGAGACTGGGCAGGCCCCTAAGCCTGGAGGTCAATGGGGGAGCAACTGCCACAGGTGCACAGCTGTGAGATTTTCCAGCTGCGAAGACCTCTATGGTCCCCCACCCCCCAACCAGAGCAGCATCCACAGAGAACTCCGAAGATCAAAGCCAGACTGCTTCTCACTGGCCTCCTCCATTACAATGGGCTGCACGCTCTCTCTGGAGCTAAGCGGCACAAGGTAGACCTGGGCCTCAGGCCGCCATGAGCCAGGCTGACTCCGCTCCCTACTGGGCCTGGTTCTGATTTCATGGTGGCAAAGGGTAAATGGTTTACCTTGCTGAACCTCAGTGTGCTTAGGAGCCCAGAGGGACCCGCCCCAGTAAACCTTTCTTCCTCAGAGTGGTTGTGTGGCGCTCAAGCAGGTTCTGGGAAAAAGCGCTGAAGAGGTGACTCGTTGGGGGGCTAAACCTGTGTGGCAGAGGTTGGCTTGGCCTGTTTGCTTTGCCAACAACGTATTGTTCTCACACGCTTTTGCTTTGCTGACTCTGTTCCCAAGCCTAGAATGTACTTCCTCTTCCTTCATATACCTACCTGACAGAAGTGTGTGAGTGCTATTCCTCCTGCGCGCGCACGTGTGTGCATGTGTGTGTGTGCATGCGTGTGTGTGCGCGCGCACATGTGTACATGTATGTGATGGCCAGGGCCAACCTTGGATGTTCTTCTTCAGGAGCTGCCCACTTTTTAAAAAAGCATTTTATTTTATGTATGTGTTTCTGAAGGTACATATGTATGTGGCATTGTATCCTCTGGCACTGGAGTTACAGGTGGTTGTGAGCCGTCCTGTGGGTGCTGGGAACTGAACCCAGGTCCTCTGGAAGGGCAGTCAGTGCTCTTGGCTGCTGAGGTCTCGCCAGCCCTTCTCTTTGTGTTTTGAAGGCAGGGTCATTCACTAGCATGGGGCTCACCAATTAGGCTAGGCCAGCTGGCTATCAAGCCCACGGGCTGGTTCCTCCAGGCATTTCCTTCCCAGCACTAGGGTTACCACCCCTAGCTTCTTTCTTTCTTTCTTTCTTTCTTTCTTTCTTTCTTTCTTTCTTTCTTTCTTTCTTTCTTTCTTTCTTTCTCTTTCTTTCTTTCTCTCTTTCTCTCTTTCTCCTCTTTCTCTCTTTCTCTCTTTCTCCTTCCTTCCTTCCTTTCTTTCTTTCTTTCTTTCTTTCTTTCTTTCTTTCTTTCTTTCTTTCTTTCTTTCTTTCGTCCTTCCTTCCTTCCTTCCTTCCTTCCTTCCTTTCTGGTTCTTTCTTTCTTTCTTTTTGAGAAAGTCTTTCCCTATGCAGCTCTGGTTATCCTGGACCTTATAGACCAGGTTGGTCTCAAACTCACAGAGAACCACCCCTCTCTGCCTCTTAAGAGCTGGATTTAAAGGCGGGCACCACCACTCGGCCTGACTTTTCTAATGTGGGTCCTAGGCTTGGAACACAGGTCTGAAATGCTGAAGTGACCGGCACGCCACTGCCTGAGCCTCCTCTGTAGCTCTCCATGTTCCTCTGCCCCACACCACCCAATTTCCCTCTTAAACTTTCCTATCCCCAATAGTCTCTGCTTTCATTTTCGCATAGCGTGTCTTCTAGCATGGCCCTTTCCCAAATAAGCTCCTCCCACCTCGTGACTCTTTCCTAGGTCTCTGACCGCTATAGACTTGATATGAAGCTGGAAACCACTTATGAGACAGAAGATGAAGCATTTGTCTGTGTGAGCCTGGGGTCGCCTCACTTAATTATTCTCCAGTTCCACCCATTTTCCTACAAATTTCATTTCTCCTGACAGCTGAACAGAAGTCTATTGCAGCACTCGGGAGGCACAGGCAGGAGGATCTCTGTGAGTTCAAGGCCAGCCTGGTCTACAAAGTTCCGTAAGAGACCAGGGCTACACAGAGAAACCGTCTCAAAAAACCCTTTAAAAATCCATTGTGAGAGAGGGCAGGGTACCCTGCCCTGTGGGAAGTCCAAGGCCTTCCCTGCTCCATCCAGGCCTAGGTGAAAGACTCTAAATGCATTTGTAAGCCCCCTCAACCCCAAGACATTTTTCTAAAACCTTACACTTACTCTCTCTTGGAAATGGGACAGTTGCCCCCCCCCCAACACACACATGCTGGACTGCTCATCCTCCTGTGTCCTTGTGAATAATCTTCAAACATAACTCCATTCTGGGAACTGAGACAAAGACAACCCACAGATGTTGGCTCAGTTCCTGATGTATTGATTTAGTCACTAAAACAAGGTCAGGATGGACCACAGATGCTTCCCTTATCTACCCGATCATGCAGCTATTCTCCTGCCCTGGAATAGACCAATCACTGCTAGTAACCCTTTGAATAAGCCAATCCAATAAGTTGGAAAACAACCTTTGGCCCCCCTTGTGTCTGTGGCTTTTTGCTTTAAAAGATGGACTGTAACAGCTATCGGGGGTCCTTCATATCCCAAACCTGAAGGGCCCTGTTGTGACAGAATAAAATCCTCTTGCTTTTGCATCAGTTGTGGTTATGAGAGTGGTGTCTGGAGCAACTCCTCCCTGATGTTTGGACTTCTAGTCCAACATAGGAAGGTGTGCATCCAAACAGACTAGGATCCCAAAAAGCCAGTATATGCAGTAGAATCAAATCCCAGACTGGAGGGGGAGAGGGGAGGGTGAGTGGGGGAGTGGGAGGGAAATGGGAGGTGGTGGAAATTTTGAATGGTATTATTTATAAAGCAAAAAAATAAAAAATCCATTGTGTATGTGTGTTTGATGGATATGTATACATATATGATATGTATACTGCCACATTCCTATTGTCACCCACCCACCGGTGGGCGTCTGAGTGGTTCCCACTTCCTATCAATAGAACAGCAGTGAACACGGATGTGAGGCTGCTGTGGTAAGACATAGAATTCTTTGGGGGAAATACCAAAGAGTGGTATTATTTTGTTTTATTTTTACTTCTTGAGACATGGTCTCACTGTAGCCCTGGCGGGCCTGGAGCTCACAGAGACCTGCCTGCCTTTGCCTCCCAAGTGCTGAGATTGAAGGTGCCTGCCAGTGTACTCAGCCACATTTTGTTACTGACAAAATTGTGCGTAGACTTATAAGGTGCAACTTAATGGCTTTGTTGTTGTTGTTGTTTTTTTGAGACAGAGTATCTGTGTGTAACCGTCCTGGCATCTTCTCTGTAGACCAGGCTGGCCTTGAACTCACAGAGATCTGTCTGCTTCTGCCTCCCAAGTGCTGGGATTAAAGGCGTGTGTCACCACTGCCCAGCCACAACTTAATGTTCTAATAATGGGTGCACCATGAGATGGCTACATTGAGATGCATATTACTTTGCATATGCATAATCTATATATTATAGATACATGCATATCTATAATTTCTTGTAGAGAGAATACTTACATGTAGTCTCATAGCAATTTCCAAGCATATAGCATGTTACTGCTCACGGGATGATGATATACACACCTTTAACTTATTTCGCCAATTTTGCTGAAATTTCATGTCCTTTGATCAACACCTCCTTAACCTGCCCAACCCCAGCCTTTAGAGACCACCTTTAGACCATGGGCTTTTTTAGAGTCTGCGTAAATGTGATTGTTCAGTGTTTTTCCGTGCTTGACTTTAACACAACATCCTCCAAGTTCCTCCATGTTGCTGCAAAGGACAGGACACCATTGTCTGTGAGGCTGAATAATATATTTTTCTGTTCATACGCACCATATCGTCTGTATCCGTCCCTGTACATATACTCACTCATCCATTGTTAAGGGACACGGGGCTGCTTCCTCTCTTGGTGGTGGCGAGTGATGCTGCGGTAGGCAGCTATCTCTGCAGCATCCTGATTTGACATTCTTTGGACCAATGCCCACTGGCAATGAGATTGCTGAATCAGGTGGTTGTTGTGCTTTTACTTTCTTGAGGAATTTCTGTACTGTTTTTCCCAGGATGGTCATGCTAAACCTCATCCTTCTACCCCCTGAACTTGTGTGAGGGTTCCCTTTTCTCCACATCTTTACCAACACTTACCCTTTTTCTTTTTTTTTTTTTAAGATTTATTTATTTACTTTAAAAAAGATTTATTTTATTTATGATGTATACAGTGGCTCTGGGTATGCCTGCAATGAAGGCCCAAAGAGGGCACCAGAATGTATTACAGATGGTTGTGAGCCACCATGTAGGTGCTAGGAATTGAACTCAGCAGCTCTGGTAGGGCAGTCAGTGCTCTTAATTGCCGAGCCATCTCTCCAGACCAACACTTGCCCTTCTGTTTGCTAACACCATTCTAAAGGGCAGGAGGCTTTAGTTCCTGTGGTTTTAATGTTTATTCTCTGACTAACAGTGGTGTCAACTGGTTTGGTTTTTTTTTTTCCCCAATTGCCCGTTGGCTATTTGTATTCATACTTCTGAGAAATGCCTGTCCTGATACTCTGCCTATTTTTAAATCAGGGATTTGTTTTCTTATGATTGAATTGTTTGACTTCCGCATAGATTTTGCATGTAAGCCCGTATCGGGTGTGCGGCACGCAGCTATCCCCCACCCCCGCCCCATCCAAAGACATCGCTGGCCTGCGCCGTTTGCCTTACTGTGCAGGTGTTTCCTTGTGACTGTACAATCCTACTTGCTATGTTTTGCTTTTGTTGACTTTGCTGTTGGGGTCATCGCCAAAAATCCAGGTTGGTATCACAGAAATACCTTTGTGGCTTCACCTCATAGTTTCAGGTCTAGTAGCTTGGTCTTCCATGCACTCTGAGATGATGTATTTGGTGTGAGGAGAGAGTTCGATTTCATGCTTCTGCCTGTGGCAGCCCAGGCCTCTCAGCACACTATGGAAGAGACTGTCCTTCCAGACGGCTCTTGGCATCTTTGTGCAAGGTCACTTTATTTCTTGGTTCCTTATGCTCTTCCACTGGTCTGTGCCTCTATGTTTGGATCAGTGCCAGACTATTTTCTATTTTCATTACTGAGTTTGTAGAGTTTGGGGAAGACAGTAGATTGGAATGCTAATCACAATAGGTGCTCAATAAATAATGCATGTGTACACATGTGTACTCATACATGTGTGTGCGCGTGTGCATGCATGTGTGTGTGCTTGTATGTGTGTGCCTGTATATGCGAGTCTGTGCATGTCTGTGCATGTGTGTGTGGCTGCTTTCAATAATAACCAACAATGGGGCCAGGGAGAAGGCTTAGCTGGCCAACGAGTCGCTGCTCAAGCCCGAGAACCTGAGGACAGATCCCCAGAACCTGGCAGCAGGTGACTATAATCCTAGCACTCTTACAGCAAGATGGGAGACGGAGACAGGAGGATTCTCTGCCGCTTGAGGGCTGACTAGCCAGGTGCATATGGTAGAAAGACAACAAAAGACTGTCTCCTATAAGGTGGAAGGTAAGGATGCATCCATTTACATGCATGAATGCATGGGTGCCACTCGTGTGCACACATACATGCATACAGAAATTAAATTTTTAAAAGAAAGAGAAAATCAGAAAAACACAAAAGGGTGAGACAATGGGGAGCCTAGTAGGAATGGGGTTGGCCTGGAGTCCGTGGTTGTGAGCCCGCTCCCTCAGCTGGCTATTTTTGATCCATTCTGACAGCCGTGCAGGAGGCGACTTAAACTACTGCCCTTTAGGAGACTTTGGCTGCTTTCAGCTGGGGACCATTAAGGGCACAGAGGTTGTGTGGCCTTCAGCTGCCCTCTGGAGGACCATGAGGAGCTAAACAGCTGGTGGCAGGCAGTGCTCTGAGTACAGAGGTCAGCTCTTCTCTGTTTCAGGATCTGGGGGAAGGAGGAGGCTGTCACTCACCAGCCCTTATGGGCAACATAGATCATCATGAAAGCCACACTCACCCGTTCAACTAGGAGCTGTCTGGGCTGAGGCCGTGGCCTTTCTTTGGGTAAAGGCATATTGCTCGGGGTTCGTTTTTGTGTAAAGTGGTCAGAACAGCAGCCTGAGTTCCAGGATGGGGACTCATGTATTAACAAATGGATTACATAGAACTGTGTCCTGAGAAGAGGTGGGAGAAAGATAGAGTCCCAAAACCTGGTGGCCAATGTTAGTTAGGAACCTGCAGAGGGAAATGGAGGGGCAGTGGAGTTAGGACGTCTGAAGTGTGACAGGGAGTTAGGACATTTGAGTGTGACAGGAAGTTAGGACATCTGAGTGTGACAGGAAGTTAGGACATCTGAGTGTGACAGGCAGTTAGGACATCTGAGTGTGACAGGGAGTTAGGACATCTGAGTGTGACAGGGAGTTAGGACATCTGAGTGTGACAGGGAGTTAGGACATCTGAAGTGTGTGTCAGGGAGGAGGGCAGGGGACTGGCTGGATACGATGAGGACCAGAGTTCGTTAAGTGTAAGAAGAAAAGGTCTTTAGCTGGGTGGTGTCAGCACACACCTTTAGTCCCAGCACTGGGAAGGCAGAGGCAGGCGGATCTCTGTGATTCGAGTCAGTCTGATCTACAGAGTGACTGCCAGGAGAGTCTTGGCTACACAGAGAAACCCCATCTCAAAACAAACAAACAAAACAAAAATAAGAACTGAAAGAAAAGAAAAAAAGGTCTTTTAATGGGCATCAAAACCCAGGAGACACATGTGTGAGTACACATGTGCACACATGCACTATTTATTGAGCACCTACTGTGATTAGCATTCCAATCTACTGTCTTTCCCAAACTCTACAAACTCAGTAATGAAAATAGAAAATAGTCTGGCACTGATCCAAAAGTGGAGGCGCAGACCAGTGGAAGAGCATAAGGAGCCAAGAAATAAAGTGACTTTTGCACAAAGATGTCAACCCATTGATGACTTTCCTTGGTCCCCTTCCTGGAAAGACTCTGCTAGCACTGTACAGCACCTGGAGGGGGCGCTGTAGAGTTGCGCTCCTTAACCACGTATGAGGTCAGCTCTGGTGTTGGTCCTCAGGAGCTGTGCACCTTTTGGGGCTCTTGAGCTGGTTGATTATGATGTGTTGGCGTGTCAGCAAGCCCCAAGGTTCCTCCTGCCGCTGCCCCCGCCCCTCCCCCGCACACCCCCAGTGCCAGGATTGCAGGGGTGCACCTCCATGCCTACATTTGCGTGTGCTTTGAGTCAAAAGAGGGTGTTCATGTTTGTTCAGCAAACACTTCATTGACTCAGCAATCCTCTCAGCCCTTCAAACTTTATTTTTATATTAAAAATGTGTGTGTGTGTGTCTTGCTTGCATGTATATCTGTCTGTGTACCAGGGGCATGTCTGGTGCCTACAGAGACCAGAAGAGGATGTTGAAAGCCTGGAACTGGAGTTCCCAGTGGTTGTGAGGTACCGTATGGGTGCTGGGAATCAGATCAAAGTCCTCTGAGGGAACAGTCAGTGCTCTTAACTATCAAGCCATCTCTAAGCTCTCCAGCCACTTTCTAAAGCTCTGCAGAAATGCACAGGCTTTCAAAGCACTGGGGCCGCAACTCCCTTAGCTCCACTTCCGATCGGTTCCCACTGCGATGCTCAGTGCAGCTCAGGGAGGCTGTGGATGTGCCCGGAGGTCCTGGAGGACTTCTCTCCTTGCCTCTCTGTCACTGCCTGCCTTGTCACCAGTGACTGTCGACATCAGCGACTCACGTAGGCAGATAAATCTTCACTTTTAAAGCCCATAGAACTTGTTAATAAAAAATGATACTACGTTAGAAAAAAAAAAGAACAAAGACAGAAAGAAAGGGGAAGAAAAAAGAAGGAAGGTTAAGTGGGGAAAAGAATTGGTGAGGGGAGGGTAGAGGAGAGGGTAGGAGGAAGGATAGTTAACACCAAGGATGTTTGGAAAAGCCATATGGAAACCTACTGTTTTACAAGCTTCCAATGTGCCCATATAAAAGGGTTTAATTGGAGTGAGTCTATAAAGGGGAAGACACCCCTCCCAGATGCCACAATTGCCAAATAAAAATCTCAGGGCCACGTACGGCACACCTCCCTCAAGTTGAGAAGCAGAGAAATCACGTGGTCCAACTCAAGTTTGGAATTCACCCCATGGAGACCACAGGGTCTGGGGATGAGGGTTGGACACAAGGCAAGGTTTGCTCAAGGATGCAGGTGAACCCGGGAAAGCATCAGGCTGATGTCTCAAGTTCTTTTGGGGGAGCAGGGTGGGAAATATTAATGGGAAAGTCAGGTTAGGTCAGCATTTCCAGGGCCTTGATTTGGGCAGCCTGGTGTTTTGGTGCCTACAGAGGTAGCAAGGCCCTGTGATGTCATTCTTTCACCTTCAGGACAGGATGTCCCAGTTTTGGGTCAGCTTTGCAGCTAACAGCTAGCTTCTGGAATCTTCTCAGAAAAACACTCAATAGTACAGAAATATAGAGTGAAGGGGGCAAATTCTAGGCCTCAGCAAAGGATTAGTCAAAATGAAGTCAGAGACAGGACAGCCTGTCATCCCTGTCTTTCATTTTTAAAACTAATTTATTTTTAAATTTTATTTTATAAACTTTATTATTAAAAAAAAACTCTTGCAAGTAAATAAAAACATCTCACACCAGAATTAACCAGACCCAAAGTCTATTCAGCTCTATGAAGTCTTACCAGTTGGAACAGGCATCAGACTGTCGGCGTGGAGCTTTATATTCAGTTTTACATTTTCAGAATAGGATACATTTTTACGCACTTATCCACCACCCAAAACAAAGAAAGAAAAAAAAATCCCCAAACACGACAGAACTAGAGTTAGAAAAACACTTAGATGTGCATCCACTCTCATAGCTCACGCCCCTCATTCAGTCCCTCCTCATCCTCTTACATTCGGCCTTTTGTTCTCTCTCTCTCTCTCTCTCTCTCTCTCTCTCTCTCTCTCTCTTTCCTTTTGGTTTATCGAGACAGGGTTTCTCTGTAGCTTTGAAGCCTGTCCTGGAACTCGCTCTTGTAGACCAGGCTGGCCTCAAACTCACAGAGATCCGCCTGCCTCTGCCTCCTGAGTGCTGGGATTAAAGGTGTGCACCACTACCGCCCGGCGTGTTCTCTTTTCTTATATGTTATACTGGACCCACATGCAATCTGTTTACATACATGTGTACATTATTGGCTAGATTCCACATATGAGAGAACCTGTAATTTTTTTCCCCCGAGGTTGTGTGACCTTCTTAACGTTATGCATTTTAAGTAACTCCATTGTCTTGCAATTTTTGAAGCTTCATTTTTCTCTAGAACAGAGTACAAAATTTTCATTATCTCTTCATCTGTTGATGGGAAATAAGGCTGGCTCCAATTCTTTGCTATAGTGAATAAAGCAGCAATAAAATGGGGGTGCAGATACCTCCATTAGTGTAGGTGGTAGAGTGTGGAACTCTCTGGGTATAGGCTCAGGACTGAAATAAAGGGGGGCACGCGGTAGTTCTAGCTTTAATCTGAGGACTCTCCAAGCTGATTTTCACAATGGCTGTATTAATTTGCACCCCAGGAGTAGTGAATAGGGGTTCCTTTCCTTCCACATCCCCCCAACACTGCTGTCAGATTTGTTGATGATAGATAGCTATTCTGAGTGGGGTGAGATGCTATCTCAAAGAAGTTTTAACTTGCATTTCTTTGATGGCTAGGGAAATTAAATGCTTTAAAAAATAAGTATTGGCCATTTATGTATACTTTTGAAAAACTATCTGCTCAGCTAATTTTCCCATTTGTTTTTGGTAGTTTTACTGCCTTGGTGTTTAATGGCAACTCTTTGTAAACTCTGGATGTCGGCCCCTTGTCTGCAGCGTAGCTGGTGAAGAATTTTTCCCTCTCTGTGGGTTGTGCTCTGCTTGTTCCTGTGCCGCACAGAAACGTCATTGTCATGTAACCCCATCTGTTGACACTTGGGCTTGGTTCCTGCTCTGTTGTGTAGCCCCGTCTCTTGTCACTTGGGCTTCGTTCCTGCTCTGTGCTGTCCTGCCTGCCTGTGTCTTGAAGGGCATCTCTTGTGTTTGCTTTCAAAAGCTTCAGCACCTCAGGCTATTTATTTATTTATTTTGGGGAGATGGTTTCTCTAGACAGGGTTTCTCTGTGTAACAGAGCCCTTTGACTGTCCTGGAACTCACTTTGTACACCAGGCTGGGCTTGAACTCACAGAGATCCACCTCCCTCTACCTCTCGAACGCCCGGATTAAGGTTGTGCACCACCACATCCGGTGTGGCTCAGGTTTTCAATCAAGACCATTGATCCATTTTTGAGTTGGCTTTTGTATCAGGTGAAACATATACACCAGTTGATCTTCTCCCGGTGGAGGGCCAGTCTTGCTAGCACCATTTTCCAAAGTATGTTTTTACCTCCTTTATCAAAAATCAAGTGGTCATAGCTTGGTCATTTTATATCTGGGTCTTCTATTCCGTCGGTCTGCCTGTCTGTTTTTATACCAGTAGCAGGCTGTCTCTATTGCTACAGGCCTAGAGTAAGACTTCTTTATAGAAGGGCCGAGGTAGCTCAGTGCTAAAGCGCGTGTTTGACTTGCACAGGCGCCAGTTCAATCCCCAACACTACTTAAAAAAAAAAGAGGAAGGGGAGGAGGAGAGAAAAGGAAATTGGGCCTCAAAGTTAAGGTAGCAAAAGGGATGGATGTGACATGAAAGCAGAGAGGCTTTCTTTTTACCTCATTGGGGTCCACTGTGTATCTGCAGGTCCAAGGAAGGAGTCACCATTTTCAATAAAAATGGCTTCCAATGTTGAAAAAGTAACCTAGGCAACCATTATTGTTATAACCCAGACATCGAGTGTTATCTACAGTGTTTCTAGTCAGGCACTATGTACTGCCCTGTGTGTGATGGGCCAGCAGCATGGGAGGAGGGAAAGGTTTATTTAGCTTCCCCACCTTCTAACAGGAAGAGGGAGGAGGAGGAGGAGGAAGGCTTGAACTGCATAATCCAGGAAGCTTCTCAGAGGTGGGTGGGTCTCTGCACGCACTGGGGAAAGAACATCCATCAGACAGCTGTCAATGAACCAAAGCAAAACATAGCATAAAAAGAGAAGAGGCAAAGGCAGTTTGGGAAGAATGTTATGTGTGTTTACAATCTTCTAGCCAGTTGATGGACAAGTGCGTCCTAGACAGGCTGGCTGTGGCCCCTGCCCATTTCAGTGTTAGTCTCTTAGGGATCCTCTGGGAGGCCCAGAGAGTTGAGCCAGGCAGAATGTATGGAATTGCACGGTCCCTTGCCTTAGCCACAATCCCTCACATAGGTGGGTCCCCACCTCTTGCTCTTCAGAATCCCCTAGCAACTACTCCCAGGGTTAGGACTACAGCAGCAGTCTGGTCAATGTTTGTGAACGTTAGACCACTCAGTGCTGCTACAACCTTCATTTCACAGACTTGTTCCAGAGAGACATCACGTGTGTGCGTGCGTGTGTGTGTGCGCGTGCACACGCACGTGCTCATGCATTATTAGAGCACAAGGAGACCACCGTGTGCAGCATGTGTGAGAGAGTTCATCTTAGGGAATCACTAGGTAAAAGAGCATGAAACTGCATCTAGTTGAACTGCTTCCTACATAAATATGAAAGACCAGCTGGGCAGTGGTGGCGCACGCCTTTAATCCCAGCACTCAGGAGGCAGAGGCAGGTGGAGCTCTGAGTTTGAGGCCAGCTTGGTCTACAGAGTGAGTTCCAGGACAATCTTGAAAGCTACACAGAGAAACCCTGTCTTGAAAAACCAAAAAGGAGAAAGAACAAAAGAAAGGAAGGAAGGAAGGAAGGAAGAAAAAAAGAAAGAAAGAAAGGAAAGAAGGAAGGAAGGAAGGAAGGAAGAAAGAAAGACCCACACATCAACATCCACAGATATCATGGGAGGTCCCAACCACTTCGGCCACCTTATGTGTCATAGACAATCTCCTTTCACCCTCCACGGAACCACCTCCACCACCTCCCCAACGCTATAGCCGAAGCCCAGCGGCATCTCTTTCTGGATACAAAGTGTCGTACTGGCGTAGTAGAAATGTTTCATGGCCTTTTAACTAAGTAAGTGTGCTACCGCTTATTAGGTGTATTATTTACTTATTTGTGACAGGGCCCTCTTTGTATTTCTGGCTGTCCTGGAGCTCACTAAATAGATCAGGCTAGCTTCAAACTCACAGAGACCCTCCGGTTTCTGCCTCCAAGCTGGGATTAAAAAGCTGAGTTACCACCCTGCCTGGCTAGGTGTATGCTCATCAAAGATGTGTTGTGGAATATTATCTTAACTATCTGAAGGTGTGTTAGATTTGTTTATGCCATTGTTGTTAATGAGGTAAAGATGTGTTGCATTTGTTTCTGCTGTATTTGTTTAATTATGTAAAGATATATTGCTTTTCTTTCATCTTGTCTTCCTAAGGCACCTGATCAGCCCAATGAAGGCTGAATGGTCACTAGCTAGGCAGAGAGAGGGACAGGTGGAGTGGTGGGCAGAGAGAATAAACAGGAGGAGAGAGGAGAGAGGGAGATTATGAAGGAGAAAGAGAGGAGCACGGCTGGGGCCAGAAGCCAGGCAGCTACCAGCCAGACATGGAGACAGCAGGAAAATACGATATATAAAAAGAAAGAAAGGTAAAAATCCCCAAGGTAAAATGTAGATAAAGAAGAACAGAATAAAACAAGAGCTAAGAGAAGGCCGAGTATTCATAACTAGTAAGAAGTCTCTATATCATGATTTGGGAGCTGGTTGGTGGCCCAAAAGAAAAGCCTGGTACAAAGATGCAGTGTTTTTAGGATGAGCAGTAAGAGAGGGTCTTGCTAGGTAGCCTCAAATTCAAGGCCCCCGACTTTGGCTTCTCAAGTATGGCGATACCCACTAACCAGGTTTTTTGAGTCTTGTGTACCTAACTCGATTTTCCTTCTGAATCCCGGATTTTATCCCATGACTCTGCACAGCATTCTGCTTTTCAGGAGTGTGTATGTAGAGTTACGGCTGGGCCCACTGCATCATTTGTGGAACCATCACAGAACTTCAAACGTCGAGATGTGGAAGGGTATCAGGGGTATCAGCCAAGTGGGAGCTGTGGGAGGCGGGGTACACAAACTCGGGGTTCCCGAGTCTAGCTGTAGCTACAGAACCAACAGCTGCTATGCCATCTCTATTGGTGTTTCTTTCAGTGTGTGTGTGTGTGTGTGTGCGCGCGCGCCTGCGTGCGCACAACATGTAGGAGTCAGCTCTCTCCTTCTACCACATGTGTCCTGGGGATGGAGCTCAGGTCACAAGGATTAACAGCAAGCGCTTTTGTGTTACACTATCTCACTGGCCCGGGCTTCTTTCATATTTAAGTCATGTATCTGTTTACACATGTTTTGGCATGAACGTGACTTGTCTCCCAAAAGTTCACGGGTTAAAGACTTGGTTGTTCCCCAGTGAGAGAGTCATATTCGGATGGCATTATTAGAAAACGGTGGTGACTTAGGAGTGGGGCCTACTTGGAGGAAGCAGGTCACTGGGCATGCGCCTTTCGAGGCTGCATCTTGTCTCCTGACCCTCTTGGCCTCTCTTCTTGTCATTTACAAGATGAAGAGCCTTCTCCACAGACCCTTTCTTCAGGATGTTTCTGTCTTGTGAAACATCAGGGAAGACTGGAGCTAGGCGACTGTGGATTCAACCTTCTGAAGCCGTAAGGTGAAAGCAAGTCTTCCTCCTTCCGGGTGTCTCTCTCAGGTACTTCCCGCTGTCACTAGGACTATGATTGACACAATGAGATTCTATAACTACTCTGCACTCATCCATTTGACAAACATTTGTCTTTTCAGGGTTGGGTACTGGGCAAGGCATGGTGACTTGCGGGAAGGGACTCTGACACCTATATGAGCCACCCAAGGAAACCAAAGACAGGAAAAGGGTCAACGGCCCGTGCCAGTTGGGCCTTGGTTTCCCCTGCCTCCTGAATGTTGGGAGACAATTTTTCGTGGCTCAGTCACATTTCTGTAAGTGTCAAGAACAAACACATCACAATGAATAAATGGGATCTACTGAAACTGGGAAGCTTCTGTAAAGCAAAGGACACTGTCAGTAGGACAAAAAGGCTGCCTTCTGACTGGGAGAAGATCTTCACCAACCCCTCATCAGACAAAGGTCTGATCTCCAAAATATACAAAGAACTCAAGAAACTAGGCACTAAAACTCTAATTAACCCAATTAAAAAATGGGGTACTGAACTTAACAGAGAATTCACAACAGATGAACTTCGAATGGCCAGAAGACACTTAAGGTCATGCTCAACCTCCTTAGCGATCAGGGAAATGCAAATCAAAACCACTTTGAGATACCATCTTACACCTGTCAGAATAGCTAAAGTCAAAAACACCAATGATATCCTATGCTGGAGAGGATGTGGGGTGAGGGGAACACTCATCCATTGTTGGTGGGAATGCAAACTCGTGCAGCCACTGTGGAAATCAGTGTGGCGGTTTCTCAGGAAACTGGGAGTCAACCTCCCTCAGGACCCAGCAATTCCACTCTTGGGAATATACCCTAAAGATTCCCGATCATACTACAAAAGCATTTGTTCTACTATGTTCATAGCAGCACTATTTGTAATAGCCAGAACCTGGAAACAGCCTAGGTGCCCCTCAATAGAAGAATGGTTAAAAAAGGTGTGGAACATATACACATTAGAGTTTTACTCAGCGGTAAAAAACAATGACATCTTGAATTTTGCATGCAAATGGATGGAAATAGAAAACGCTTTACTGAGTGAGGTAAGCCAGACCCAAAAAGAGGAACACGGTATGTATTCACTCATAAGTGGATTCTAACCATAATTAAAGGTCTTTGAGCCTATTATTCGTGATCCTAGAGAAGCTAAATAAGAAGATGAACCTGATGAAGATTATTTAGCTATCCACCAGGAGGTAGGAAATAGACAAGAGTCCCAGGTAACCTCGGGTGCATGGGGGGGAGGGAGGGTCGATGGAAGGGGAGAAGGTTAGAGAGAAGGGAGTAGGGGAAGAAAGGGGAAAGCTTGGTGGCCTGGGATGGGGGGGGAGGGAGGAAGGATGAACAAGGGATCAGGGAAGATTATATTTCAACTAAGGGACCCATTTTAGGGTTTACAGGAGACTTGAGTATATATGGGATCCCAGGTCCAAGGAGAGATCCCCCAGATTGCTCTCTGGACAGAGGAGTGGGTGCCTGAATCGGCCGTGGCCCATGTCCATACTGATGTATATTTTGCTTATCACCATAGATCCTGCATCTGACGAAGGATGGCGATACAGTCGGAAACCCACATTGCAGCACGGGACTGAGCCCCCCGAGGTCCAAATGAGGAGCAGAAGGAGGAAGAACATGAAAAACGAAGTCAGTACTGCGAGGGATGCCATCACCCACTGATACAAGGGAACGGATCTGATGAGAGTTTACCAAGGCCAGTTGGACTGGGACTGAAAGAGGACGTGATCTAACCAGACTCTCCGAATTTGGCCGGATTCTCTGACTGTGGCTGACCCGAAGTCTTTCTGAAAAGCCATTGACTATGACACTGGGACCTGTTTCCTCTACATATAATGGATTTTGGGGATCCAGTCTGTTTGGACACTCACCTTCCTGGACCTGGAGGGAGGGGGAAGGATCTGGAACTTCCCACAGGGCAGGAAACCCTGACCGCCCTGGGGGACGAAGAGGGAGGAGGAGGGGGAGTAGGGGGAGTGGGAGGGTGTTGGGAGGGGGGGTGGAAATGGAAACTTTTATAATTTAATAAAATTTACTAAAAAAAAAAAAAAAAAAAAAAAGAACAAACACATCGACAACCTTTCGTTCTGCACTCTTCCAGAATGCTTATGCAGTGAGATCATTGAATGACAAAGTAGTGTCTCCCTACCTTGTCTGAGAAGGTAGGCAGAAGATCTATTTGTTGTCAAATATCGTAAAGACAGCAATTAACTCTGGGGAAAAGGGTCCAACAGGTTTGTTTTATGACTGTAGACAAGATATTGTGTTTCCTAACCTGAGGCTGGGCAGTTGGGATGCAAGTCTACTTTGGGTCATAGAGCCGATCTGGGCCCGCAGCTGTATTGTCTCAGGGAAAAGAAGGAGGAAAGCCAGTGAAATTATGACGTTGATGCTGCTGATTGTAAAAAAGTTCTTTGTCTCTTAGCTAGGCTCTGGTGTTTTTTGTTAGCATCTGTGAAACTGTGAAGATTGGAAGCTATCAAGATATCAAGACCCTTCACGGTGGTGGACATCCATGGATCTGTATTTTCAGGCCAGTCACTGGAGAGTGAAGCAAATCTAGGAGGTAAGAGGGCAGACCTGGATACTGAGCACCTCTGGGGTCCTCCGAAAAGACCAGGGTGGAATAGGTAAGGGAGCTGAGGGCCGACTGGAGACCAGACTGGCCCCACAGTGCCACGACTACTCTCTATTGGCTAAGTTTTGGTCAAACCCTGAGGTCCTTGTGAGACCAGCCAAGGAGCATGGTGACCATAAGAGGCTGTTGCAAACTTCCTCCTCCGTGCAAGGAGAAGGGAGACCCAGGGGAATCTCTGGGGCATCATGAGCGAGAGAGGACCTGGTCCACACTTCCTGAGGTGTGTGGGAAGGGGCAAGTAGGCCAGCAGCAAAAAGTCCCCTCTTCCTAGATGGTGACATTCACATGGCACGGTCAGTCTTTTCAACTATCCTTCTACGAACGTAAAGGACTCTGCCTCATGAAAAAGCAGAGAACCACAGAGCGTGGATGCCCACCACGAGGAGCCCCTCACCACATCCCAGCATTCCATGTGTTTCTGGAAGGCCCAGCCCCTAGACTCAGTTCCATTATACCCTTCTTTGCTGAGGCTGCTCAGTAGTACCTGGGGTTCAGCCAGGTGTGTGGAGGCCTTCACTCACGTTCTAGGGAACTAGGTGAGCCAGCTTCTGTGTGTATGTCTCATATTCCTCCCTGTGTCACATGGGCCAGCGCATCATACTAAACATCATACAGTACACCATACACTGTACTATACACCATACACCATACACCATACTATACACCATATAATACACCATACACTACACCATACACCATACTATATACCATACATCATACTATACACCATACTATACACCATACACCATACAATACACCATACACTGTACTATACACCATACACCATACTATACACCATATAATACACCATACACTACACCATACACCATACTATACACCATACACTATACAATACACCATACACCATACACTGTACTATACACTATACACCATATACCATACACTGTACTATACACCATACTATATACCATACACCGTACTATACACCATACACCATATGATACACCATACAATACACCATACACTGTACTATACACCATACACCATACAATACACGATACAGCGTACAATACACGATACACCATACTATACACCGTACTATACACTATACACCGTACTATACACCATACACCATACTATACACCATACACTGTACTATACACCATACAATACACCATACACTGTACTATACACCATACACCATACAGTACCCTATACACCATACACCATACTATATACCGCACACTGCACATCATACTATACACCATACACTGTACTATACACCACACACTGTACTATATACCACACACTGTACTATATACCATACACCATTCTATACACCACACACGTACTATACACCATATACCATAGTATATACCATACACCGTACTATACACCACACACCGTACTATATACCACACACTGTACTATATACCATACACCATTCTATACACTACACACTGTACTATACACCATATACCATACTATACACTGCACCAAGCAGCTCTGGACTCACTGCCGTGCTTATTCTTGTTAATACTTCTGTGCCTGAGACAGGATTGTCTTTCCAGGTCTCATGAACTTGGTCCCTTCGGTGGTTCGAGGTCTGAGCCATGGACCAGGGAACCCACAAGTTTGGGTAGTCTTCCCTGTGGACTGCCCCCCTTCCTCTCTGCCTTCCTTGTCTTTACATATTGGATAAAAACACAGACTCAAGGTCCTGAGAAAGACACACCTCTACTGTTTTTAAACACACAGACTTGTAGATAGGTACAAAGTGAGAGAGGTTTGTATTTTATCTTGCCTCTCTTTCTGATCAGCCGTGAGCTGAGTATTAATATTGGAGGCAGAGTGACTGGCTTTCCCTTTGATGCCAAGAGCCCTGAGGTAAACTGTCTTTCCCACCACCAGAGTTCTCAGAAAGCCAGGCCCTCGCAGGCTGGAAGCCAATACTCTTTCTTGGGAGAGCTGCCTTCAGCCCCTGCGGCGGTCAGCTAGGAGGTGGCAGGGCCCAGTCAGTTGAGGGTAGTTGGTTTAATTGCCTCAAGGGAAGCTGGGTTTGGAGTTTCACGGCACTAAGTTAAGGAGGGTCAGATATTCAGGGTCACCCAGGCAATAACATCATCTTTTAAAGCCTTGTTATAGTTAGTTTTTAGTTTCTATTTTTCTCAGGCTGGCCTAGAACTCAAAATCCTTCTACCTCAGCCTTTGGAATGCTAGGATTATAGTTATATCCCTATACCTGACTCTCTTAAAGCATTTAAAAGTCAGTTTTACAGGTGTATTGTGACCTGTTGTATGTTTTATGTACATGTACTGAATGGTGGGGTATCTATCATATACTATATAGACTCTAATGCCACAGTTACACAGCAGCTGATAGTGCATCGTTAAGTTACACATTAGTCGGTCCCTGAAGCATATTGGAGCCTAGATTTGCTCTCTATTCAGGTTGTATCTTTGACCTGGGGCTTGTTTGAATTGCTCTGTGAAACGGTCTGGCGTCAGATGTTTTTTTAAAAACCTCCAATAAGAGGCTGGAGAGATGACTCAGTAGTTAAGAGCCCTGGCTGCTCTTGCGGAGGGCATAGATTCGATTTCCAGCATCCACATAGCATCTTAAACCATCTGTAACTTCAGTTCCAGGGGAATCAGTGTCCTTTTCTGCTTCCTTGGGCACCAGGCATGCGTGAAGTGCATGTACATACATTCAGGCAAAGCACCCATGTATATGCAATGAAAGTTTCAAATTTTTTTTTTTTGGTTTTTTTCGAGACAAGGTTTCTCTGTAGCTTTGATGCCTGTCCTGGAACTAGCTCTTGTAGACCAGGCTGGCCTCAAACTCATAGAGTTCCGCCTGCCTCTGTCTCCCGAGTGCTGGGATTAAAGGCATGCACCACCACCACCCGGCAAAAGTTTCAAACTTTTTAAGCTTTAAAATGTTCTTTTGTTTTCTGTCTGTTTTGATCACATTCTTTCCCCTCTCCCAACACTTCCCAGACCCTACCTTTGCTCACCCAACTTCACTTCTCTCTCTCAACAACAGCAACAAAAATCTTTTCTTTCCTTTCTGAGAAAGGGCCTCATTGTGGAACTTTCATTGGTCCAGAACTCACTATATGGACCAGGCTGACCTTGGAACTCACAGAGATCCATCTACCTCTGCCTTCTGAGCCCTGGGATTAAAGATTTGCACCACAATAATACCTGGTTCCAATAAATAAATACTAAATAAAAACTCTCTGCTCCTCTCTGTTCTAGAGACAGCCACATCTTCTGATGCATTGCCAGTCTTGTCCCCAGACACGATAGTGAAGGTCAGAGTAGACAGATTTGGCCATTTGGGCTCAAGACTGTCTTTAATTCTGGCAGAATGACTATTGCTGCCATCAATGACCTATTCATTGCCATCAACTACCTGCTTTACACATTCCAGTATGGTTCTACCCATGACATGTTCCATGGCACAGTCAAGGCTAAGAAAGGAAACTTTGTCACCAAGGGATGGCCATCTCCATCTTCTAGAAGAGAGATTCTGCCAGAGTCAGATAGGGCAATGCTGGTGCTGAGTATGTCATGGAATCTCCTGGTATCTCTACCGCCGCGGAGAAGGCAAGGGCACTGGAAGAATGGGGCCAAAAGTGTCATCATCTCTGCCCCTTCTGTTGATGCCCCCGTGTCTGTGATGGGTGTGAACCATGAGAAGTTATGACAACTCACTCAAGATTGTCCGTCATGCTTCCTGTACCACCGATTGCTTAGCCCTCCCTGGTCTAGGTCATCCATGGCAACTTTGACATTATGGAAGGACTCATGGTCCTGTACAGTCCACGTCATCCCTGACACTCAGAAGACCGTGGACGGCCCCTCTGGGGAGCTGTGGCATGATGACCGTGGGGCTACCCAGAACATCATCCCTGCACCCATTGGTGCTGCCACGGCTGTGGGCATGGTCATCCCAGAGCTGAACAGGGAGCTCACTGGCATGGCCTTCCGTGTTCCTGCCCCCAGTGTGTCTATTGTGGATCTGACACGCCACCTGGAGAAAGGTGCCAAATACGATGACGTCACGATGGTGAAGCAGGTATCTGAGGGCCCACTAAAGGGCATCCTAGGCTACACTGAGGACCAGGCTGACTCCTGTGACTTTAACAGGGAAGCTCACTTTCACACCTCTGAGGCTTGGGCTGGCATTGTTCTCAGTGAAAAGTTTGTAAAACTTTCCTAGCATGGCAGTGGATATGGCTACAACAACAGGGTGGTGGATCTCATGGCCCCCATGGCCTCCAGGGAGTAAGAAGGCCTGGACCACCCATTCCGGGAAGAAGAAAGAAGAGCGAGGCCCTCAGCTGCTGAGGAGTCTCTGTACCCGCTCAGCCACCAAACACCAAGCATCTCCCCTCAGTTTCCATTCCAGACCCCTAGAATAATGGGAGGAGCTTAGAGAGTCCTTAAATACTAGCAATAAAGTTCATTGCACCACTCAAAACAAACAAACAAAACCCCACAAACCCTTGAAAAACATCAACCCTTGATAAAAATGTCCTTTCAAATCCATCTTCTTGTTCTAATAAGGTTATATTTTCAGTAGTTTGGTTGTATTGTCTCTTTGTTCCCTAGCTCCCGATTTCTCAATCTCTAAGACAGTCTCCGAGACTATTTATGTAGCTGGGCTGGCCTTAGCGCTCTCTTGATGGTTCTGTCTCAGCCTCTAAGCACTGAGATTACAGGTGCTTACCACCACTCTTGCTCAGTGACAGTCTTCCATGTCTGCTGTCCTTGGAGGGCACACATGGATCCCACAATCATGCACTGAGGATCAACTCTGTCCTAGGCTAGCCGGGGTGGTTACTATAGCCCTGCTGTGGAGACCAAGGCCCATCTAGGAAGTCACTTGCCCAGAATGACACCAGAGCCCTTACTCTCCCAGTACCCGCTCTGCCTTACAGGGTGCAGCAGTGGCCACTCTCAGAGAAAAGCAGGCCAGAGGCTCCCCTGGACCTGGGCGGTTTATCCTATATCAAGGAAACCTCTTTCATTATTGCTGTCACATAGGATGTGGGTTTTCATTGTTATCCTCTCTCCCTCCATCTCCCAGGGCTTGTGGGTAGGAAGGAAGACCGGAAAGGAGGATGCTCCAAGTGCTTTTGGGGGTACTCAATTTCGTTACGATTTGTTTTTATTTTGAATTATGTGTATGCATGTATGTGTGTCTGTGCAAGCAAGGGCCAGTACAAGGATCAGAGTCTCTGCAGCTGGAGTTACAAGCAGTTGTGAGCCACCTGACATGAACTGGGAAGTGAATTCAGGTCCTCTGAAAGAATCATAAATGTTCTGAACCATGGAGCCATTTCTCCAGCCCCCAAGAAAAGCAACATCTCCTCCCCTTGCTTCTTCCCTTCCCCTCTTCTCCCCCTTCTCCTCCCTTCCCCTCTCCTCTCTCCTCTCCTCTCTTCTCCTCTCCTCTCCTCTCTTCTCTTCTCTTCCTCTCTTCTCCCTTCTCCTCCCCTCCCTTCTCCTCTCCTCCTATCTTCTCCCCTCTCCTCCCCTCCCCTCTCCTCCCTTCACCTTCCCTCCCCTCTCCTCCCTTCTCCCCTCTCCCCTTCTTCCCCTCTTCTCCCCTCTCTTCTCTTTCTCTCTTCTCCCCTCCTTTCTTCTCCCATTCTCCTCCGTTCCCTTCTCCTCCCCTCTCCTCTCCTCTCCTCTCCTCTCCTCCTCTTTCCTCTCCTCTCCTCCCCTGTTCTCCCTTCTCCTTCCCTCCCTTCTTCTCCCTTCCCCTCGTCTCCCCCCTTCTCCCCTATATCTAGGTCTTCTGGGGATCATTGTGGGCACATGGGAAGTTGACTGACACACCTGGCAGTGGAAAGCTTGAGGCTGGGGTGGGGCTAACTTATTCTTAAACCCACTGTCCTCCTGTCCCCGTGCCCTCTTTCACCCTTAGTCTCTTGGAGTTCTAGAGGAAGCTAGAACATGTGAAACTGGTATCTAACTGTCAGCTAGTCCACCTTTGAGAGAAGACAGCTGAAGCCAGAGGGGATGGGGATGGCCAGCACCACCAGGCTCTGGCCTTTCTGCGTCTACCACTTCTCCTCAGGCCCCTTGGGTAGTGTGTGGGCGCCAGGTTAGGAATTAACCAGCTGTTTCTCTTGGTTACCCAGCCTGGCTTGTGACTCCTTGGTTCCCAGGACCAGGCCAGGATGAAATGGACCGCTTGCTGGCCTGCTGTTACAGAAGCTCACCCATCAGCTAGGGCAGTGACTGTTCCAGGCAAATGCTTTATTTACCCCGGAACGCCCATGTAATGACCCAAACATTTACTCTTCCCCATGTTTACTATAAGGGCTTTGTACTGGACCCCCAGAATGTCAACTGGAACCTCAGAATGTGGATTTATTCGGAAATGTCTTTGAAGCTGTCACTGGGTAAGTCAGACTGAGTCATACTATATTAGGTGAGCCCTTGTCCAGTGACAAGGTAGCTTTAGAAAAGAGGAGATGAACAGGGGAGGGGGAATGGTCATGTGACATATGACAATGAAGAAAGATAATAGAGGAGTTAAGTTCAAGAGCTTCAAGTGGGGCTTGGCACCCCAAAAGCTAGGAGAAGGCAAGGAATAGTCTCTGCCAGAACCCTTGGAGCATGGTCCTGCAATGCCCTGATTTTAGACATCATGTTCTCTTAACTGCGAGAGAATAGCTTTGAGCGACTTGGGGCTGCCGAATATGCTACCCGTGTCTGTACAGCCATCTTCCGGCCTGCCTTTACTGAGTCTTACCCATGCACAACGCACAGCACAGATCGAAGCCACAGACCCAGAGGCCTTTCCTCAAGGCCCTCTTCTTGTCCCTTTCATCAGTCCCTACTCCAGGCTTGGTGTCTGGGACGTGGGGTCGGGCTGCTACTGGCTGCTGGGTTGCCAGGCTCACCTCTGTTTACGCTCTGCTTCCACTGTTCACAGTGTGGGTCAGAGAACTTGCTGGGACTCCCCAACTTTGTTCCCTCTGCCTCCTTGGCCTCTGGGTTCAGCCAGTCCCTCTCCCAGGGTGGGGAAAGAGCAGGCCTCACTCCCCAGCTGTAGAACAGCTTCCACCGCTCCTACTCCAAAAGCCGGGCTGACTCAACCACTCCTCGCTCCCTCTTTAATTCTTCAAATTATTTTTGCATCATTTTCTCTAGAAAATTCACTCGACCAAGACTCAAGGCCAAGGTATTCAGCTGAGATACCTGGTACTTGGTCATGCATTATGGCTGGAAGTTCACCCAGGAAGGAGTCTCGGGGGACTCCACCTGTTTCTCAAACCCCGTGCGAAGTAGTAATTATCCCTTCCTGCTCCTGGCTGTGCCTCTGCCTTTAGGCTGTCAGCATTAGAAGACTTAATCGACCCCCTAGATGTCCGAGAAAACATGTTATATTCTGTAGTAAGCCAATTCATGTCAACTTCCTGCTATAACCTGTAGAACGAAGCTCACCAGGATTGAGCCTAAAGACAGAAGGGGCTGTGGGTACAAAAACTGTCATCTGTACGTGATTTGTGTCAGAGACGACTGTAAACAACCCAAGTGTCCGAGTCAGTTAAACAAGTTATACAGACGCAGGATGCAGATGGTGGCCTTCGGTGACATATGACGTTGTCTTTAAACACGTGTGAGGGCACCAGGCGTGGTGGCACACACCCCAGCGCTCAGGAAGCTGGAGCAGGAGGGTGGTGTGTCATAGGCCACAGGTCTCAAAAGGGAAAAGAAAGTGACGAGATGCTTGTAACAACGGACACAGTTAGGGTTAAAGTTAGTTGTTAAAGTATGGATACAAATTATGTCAAGAATATGCTAAGTTTAGCCAGGTGTGCTGCTGCCTCTCCAACGCTGGGATTAAAAGCATGTGCCACATGTCCAGGCCTTACATAGGCTTTTAATTTATCATATTCTTCTTTGTTTGTTTAAGACAGGGCCTCACTATGCAGCTTTTGTTGTCCTGGAACTCACTATGTGGACCAAATTGACCTCCAATGCACAGAGATCCTCCTGCCTGTCCCTCAAGTGCTGGGCACAAACTTATAGTCCCAATGCCTGCCTCTGCCTCCCGAGTGTTGGGATTGGAGGCATCCACTACCACTGCCCAGCTAATGATGTTCATCTTCTCTTAAATATTTGCATTAGCTCCATAATAAGCATGTGTTATCTTTATAAAACAGAAAGTTTAAATTAACTAATTTTAAGTTGAGACGGGAGTCTAAGTAGCCCAGGCTAGTTTAGGATTCACAATCCCACTACTTCTACCTCCCAAATACTGAGATTTCAGTATTACCACCTGGATTAGAAAAATTACTGAAGAGATTAATGGATAAATTGTGGGGCTGGTAATTAAGCCCAGATCCTTGTATAACTAGACGATCACTCTGTCCATTGGGATATATCTTCCAATTTTATGTGTATGGACAACGTTGGGTTTGGCCCTCCTTATGGACACCATGATACTGATGGGAGAGGGAAGCCCATCATGGATACTCATGTTTCTTCATGTTTCTCATCATAGAGCTTTAGACCGGGGGGGGGGGGCAGAGGTTCTAACCGGTCTATTAAGACGGTACAAACCAGATTAGTAATAACATGGAGGCTAAGCAGAAAGCAAATAGGAAACCTACCTGGTTTCAAGCACCTGAAAGCTGAGTCACACCCCTCCTTGGAAGTATGACTTAGACTCCATGTCTCTCACCACTCTAGGACTCAGCTAGGGCTCTTTAGTTTGGATTTCACAAGAGCGAGCCCAGCTGTGGGGCACAGGGGAGAAAGCCGAGGGCCTTTCTGACCTGCTGTGGTGAACTTCCTGGTCTTGGTTTCCTTCTGACTAAAGTTGGCCTTTAGTCAGGAGAATTTAAGAATCCTGGGCTTTAAGCCAACCCTGGCCTTCTCTGCCTCCTGGGCACCCAGAGCAGCCCCTGATTCGTGGGGAGACTATGTCCAGATGTTGGTAAAGCGAGAAGGGCAATGAGCTAATCGCTCTGAAAATGCTTGGCACTTTCAGAGAAAGACGCTGAGAAACTCAATCCTTGGAGGAGGATGGTGGCCTTTGTGTGGTCCAAATGCCAAATGCCTCCACCCTGGCCTTGGGACTGGGGCTGCGGGCAACGGAACTTTCCTTCCTCACCTTGGCTCTCTCTTTTGCAGAAACATCAGCATCCAGCACGCGGTTGCTGGGTCCAGAGACAACTGAATCCGGCACGCGGTTGCTGGGTCCAGAGACATCAGCATCCGGCACGCGGTTGCTGGATCCAGAGACGTCAGCATCTGGCATGCGGTTGCTGGGTCCAGAGACAACTGAATCCGGCACGCGGTTGCTGGGTCCAGAGACATCAGCATCCGGCACGCGGTTGCTGGATCCAGAGACGTCAGCATCCGACACGCGGTTGCTGGATCCAGAGACATCAGCATCCGGCACGCGGTTGCTGGATCCAGCCATGGGGTCGCGTGTCAGTCCTTCTCCTCACTATCGTTTACAGTGCGAGGATCTTGCCTTTGCCCACAGGTCACAGGCATCACATGGTTACGGAGCATGCAGAGCGGGGTACAAGGGCCAGCAGGCCATATTCCTCCTTGCAGTGTGGCTGTCTATGAACCCGTGAGAGAGGCCAGGCTGTGCGGTAGGACTGACCTAGGTCTGAGTTCCACTTCAGAAGGCCAGTTCCTCTCTGAAATGGTCAACTCCTTCGACTTAGTCTCAAGCTGGGTCCTGTTGGAAACGGAGATAGCATTGGGGTGAAAAGGCGGGCCCCATATTAAGGAGATAGGAGCCGTCAGGAGGACGAAGCAGCAGAGCTGTGACATCACCCACACTGTGGGAACTCTGAGGAAGTCCCAGGATGGACATGGTCTTTACTTTGTTCAGTTGTTGGTCATAGGGCCAGCTGACGAAGGGCATGATGATGACTGCTAAAACAGCTGGGGCTCTCTCCTCACAGCTGGGGCCCTCTCCTCACAGCTGGGGCTCTCTCCTCACAGCTGGGGCTCTCTCCTCACAGCTGGGGCTCTCTCCTCACAGCTGGGGCTCTCTCCTCACAGCTGGGGCCCTCTCCTCACAGCTGGGGCCCTCTCCTCACAGCTGGGGCTCTCTCCTCACAGCTGGGGCTCTCTCCTCACAGCTGGGGCTCTCTCCTCACAGGTAGCAGGCAAGTCAACTCAACGAAGGCCACCTCAGTGTCTGCCATGGGGAAGTAACAGAGAGACAAACATATAATAAGAACTCTCCGTTCAACTCCCTTCTTTCACTTTGGGCCAGGAAGACCTGGCTCAGACTCCAATTCAGTGTGTGACTCAGGGAAAGAACCATGGAGGAAATCGGCAGTCTCTGTGTCGCTTGATCACCCAGCCTGACCGTGACGTAGGAATGAGAGGAGTGCACGCTCACCTCTTGTAACCCCTGTCTTCCCTCAGTGAGACAAGGAAGTAATCAGCAGTGTACAGAGTCGAGGGGCACGCACTGGGGCCCACAGGCTAGCTGGAAGCCTGTTTGCTCAAGACGTAATGAGCTCTAATGAGTGTTCTGCTTCCTGCCATGTCTCACTCCAGTACTTTTGTTTAGTCCAGAGTAGCGTCCTTAATACTCCAAGTTGCATGGAGGTATAGCATATGTGTCAGTGAGTTACTTAGTGCACCCCCCCAAAAAAACTGGGACTAGAATCTGAAGAGAAATGCCCCTTAGGATGGCTAGGGAAAGAACTCAATTAGTAAAATACTTACTTTGCCTGCACAAGGACCCAAGTTCAAGCCCCAGAACCAACATAAAACACACCAGGTGTAAGCGTGTGTTCTTGTAATCCAGCACTTTGAGGATGGAGATAGATGAATCTCTGGGACTCTCTGCCAGCCAACCTAACCTATTTGTCTAGGTAAATGAGGGACTATGATCCCCTACTCCCCTCAAAAAGATAGGCGGTGACTGAGGAATGACACCAACGTTGTTCTCTGACCTCCATACCCATGCATGACCGTGTGCACGTATGTACACATACATGCAGAAAAGTGATCCTGACTTTTCTGTCCTGGGCTCAGCTGTTGGTTTCAGGCAGTTGTTCTACCATGGGGGAAGCTTTTAGCATCACTCCAGTGTCCTAAGTTGTGAGTTCTTTTTGGCCTCCTCCTCCCCTTTTCAGATCCTGCCTGCAGCAAACCCAGTGGCCAGCAGTCACAGGAGGTCTTGACAGGGTACAGCTCAGAGAAGCCAATGGTAGGCTCCTCTACCCTGCCCATAGGATGCATTTGGAGGGCAGAAGAAAAGAAGAAATATTCCTCATGACTCAACCGGCCGAAGAGGGAGGCATCACTACAGACACCTAACACTGGGGAATGAGTAGGACAAGGAGCTGGGCTCAGCAGGAAAGCTGAACAAGGAAACAGAGAGACAGGGAGGGGGATAAGGGGAATATCACAGACCTCCTCTCATGGTCCCAGCACTGAAAAACCCAAAGTGAGGCCGGAGAGACCTTTGTGGGCAGACAAGCTTAGGTCTCAACATCAGACTCTTTCTCTTTCCCCGCTTGCTGCATTTATCTCTGCTAGGATGGTGTCAAAATGAACCACAAGCCAGATGCCCTCCACTGGTGTCTTAACATTGGTAAAGCACTCTCTCCGCTGTAAGTTCACTTCAGCCTCACAGCTTCTCACAGAATGGTCATTATCTCCTTTTTTTTTTTTTTTTCAGATGAGAAAAACAAGACAGGAAGAGATTGTGACTTACTCTGGATAACAAAGTTCCTTCTAAAGCTCAGGAGTCCTGATCAGCTCCTGGAAGATTATCTGTGTTAGGTTGACGTCAACTGTTACTTTGTTGTGACCTGGAGTTTTTATTGACCTTTGTGGATGAGAAGGTGTAATCTAGAGACTGTCACCAAAACAATAAAACAAAAACAAAGAACACCACCACCACCACCACCATCATTACCACCACCACGAGCAGCATCACCATTACTACCTCTACCACCAGCAACATCATCACTACCACTACCACCATCACCACCACCGCCATCACCACCACCACCACCATCATCACCAGTACCCCCACAATCCTCACCACCATCACCACTATCATCACCATCACCACCATCATCACCATCACCATTATTTACCACCAGAAGCAGAAGCACCACCACCACTCCCACCTTCACCACCACCACTACCATCAGCAGCAGCAGCACCACCATCATTAACAATGATGGGCTAGGAATGGTAGCACAGTCCTAATATCTCAACACTCTAGAGGCTGAGGCAGGAGGATCAAAATTTCCAGGCTATATAGCAAGACACTGTTTCAACAAAACTAAAAGAAACAAAAACCCAGGTGACAAATCAACAGGGAGAAACCATGGGCAAGAACTGACACAGAGGCTGGAGAAATGGTTCAGTGGGAGAAACATATGCCGCTCTTGAGAGGACCTGGGTTCGATTCTCAGCACCTACATGGCAACTCGCAATTGCCAGTACCTCTAGTTCCAGGGGATATGATGCCCTCGTCTGGGTCTTCAGGTTTCTGTGGTGTACACACATGCATGCGAATTAGAAATTAATTAATAAATCTTAAAAGAAAACAAGGGCTGATATAGAAGAATGACCCCTAGGGTCAAGGGTACCTATGCAAATTGTTTTCATGACAACTTCCTGCTACCCTGTCAAGGTGCCGGATGCCTCACATCCCTCTCTACCATTCTGGCTTTTGTGCTCCTAAAAAGCAATGGAGTGGTTTGGCGAGGTAAATGAGGGACTTTGATCCCCCACCTCCTCAAAGAAAAGGTAGGTGGTGACTGAGGAACGACAACAGGGCTGTTCTCTGACCTCCATACCCACGCATGTCTGTGAGCAGGTACCTGGGACATCAGGCATGTCTCTGCAGCGTATTATAGTGTCTCCACGATAAGGGTGGCAGCTTGGGCCACACCAGGACGTCTCCCTCCCAGGGGCAGCAGGTGTCAGTCTACCACTGTCTTCTGAGGTGGTCCTGTAAAATGGAACTGCCAGCCACTACTCTGCCGTGGCTAGACTGTCTCTGCCTGAGCATGCTGAAACACTGGCTCCTCATCTTGGGCTCTGTCCTTGCCCTGGGACCAGCCACTCCACAGACACACTCGGAGAATGGCGCCTTGGTGCGCTAGAAGCAGTTTCATGATGTGGCTAAGGAGAAATCTCTCAGTTTCTTTGCCACAGCAATAAAAACTGCCCCCTATCAACCTCAGAGCCCTGCCTGGAATACAGTGGGCTTCATATCCTTTCTCGCTTGAGTTTGAGTACTGAGAGGTGACCCAAAATGGTGAGTTCCAAAATGAGGTGATCCAAGCCCCCAGATCTGTAGGAGCACCCCTCACCACTTCCAGATTATGGATAAACTTTCCATCCAGTTTCTACATCAACCCTGCTAATCCCGGCAGATCCCTCAAGCTGTTTTCCTGGTGGCCTCAGGTAATCCCCATCCTGGACAGAAGACTTCTACCAGGTTTCACATGCTGTTATGAGCAGGTGGTCTCACCACCCCTTCCAAAATACGGATTATACAGTACTTTTATTTCCACCCCTTACTGTATATGGTTGCTCTCACGCTCCCTAAATCTCTCTTTTTTCCTCCTGTTAGCACAGCCCTGAAGTCACTTCCTCTGTGCTGTTCCTTCCTCATTGTCCCCACCTTTTCTTCTGAACCGATCCAGCTGACTCCTGCAGTAGTTGTGGCCATTGCTGACCTAGGAGAGAGAGGAGAGGTCCCAGGGAAGGGAAGGTGCTGTCTCTCGCTTCCTGTCAGTCTTGTTTCACTTTCCCCACATCCCTCTCCTCCCCTCCCTTCCTCCCACTTGGCTCAAGCTGACAAGGAGCAGTTTGGGTGTACAGGTATTATTTTTTTTTCCTGGTGGGGGGAAGGGAGTGAGGATTGAGGAAAGAAAAGCCCGGGCAAGGATGATTGGCATGAGGCCACGCCTTCTTTTGTCCTCCTCCCCCTGGTACTCATTCTGGCCCTTACAGGGAAATGCACCTGTCTGGGGCCAGCAGCCAGTGGGGCAGGCGCTCCTCTGCTCCTCTTGCTGCTGCTTCTGTGCTTTGGAGCTTCCCGGGCGGGCCTACGGGACTCTGTGGAGCCATGAGAGGGCCTCACTGGAGGGTCCCCTGGCTGTGTCTGAGCTGCCTCTGTTTAGCTGGTAAGTGATGTATCTGGAATAGAGTTCTGGGGCAGGGGAGGCTGGCTTCAGGGAGGGGGATGGAAGAGAGGAGTGGAGAAAGAGAAGGAGCAGGGGGAGAGAAAGAAGTGTGAAAGGGTAGGTATGGGCTGAGGTGGAAGACGAAAGATAGAAAGGGACAAACACTAGAAAGACAGAGAGAAGAGGCAGAGCAAAAGGGAGATGTCTTGGGAGCAGGAGTGGTCTGGTTTGGTGAACCCATGGTGGAGGGGATCAGACCTTCATTCATAGAGAGTGAAAGAGGCAGAACCATAGCAAGAGAGTTGAGGGGAGACAGCGAGGGGAAAACAGATAAGCCGGTGACAGGCGCCAAAGAGAAACTCTTAAAAAGATGTCAGAGAACAAGATGGATGAGAAATCAATGATTCAAAGCAAAGCGAACATAAAGGGGAAAACTGGAGAAGAAAGCAGAATTGAAAGAGATGAGGCAGGTCAGCTTGGAGCGTGGTGGGGACAGAAGCCAGGCAGAAGCAGCAGAGATGCTGAGAGCAGCCAGTGTGCTGTCTCCAAAATAAAAAAGCCTCCTGCTATTCTAAAATTTTACGCCAGTCTTGGCCCATCACAGCCTCATCTCCTTACAATCAGATGGGCACAAGGCCTGTTGGGGATGGTCCCCAGGACCCTGAGACCTCTTCCTGTCTCTTCCCTAGCTGCCAGTCTGATTCCAAATTGAAGTTTCATTTTGTGCATCGGGGTGCCTGAGTGTTCTGTGAAGGGCGAGGCTCCAGGAGCCCAGATCAGAATAGAGTTCTTTGCCCATCTCAACAGGTCTGGGAAGCTCTCACTGAAGGCAGTATTTTCCAGGGAACAGGTTAGAGGGGCACGCCATCCAGAGCGTGAGGTGGTTGCTGGAAAAGTGCGGTAGCCCGTCTTTCATCCCTCCTCCACCTTGCTCCCCTCCTCCTCTTAGAGAGCGGCTCTCACTATGTAACTCAGTATGAAGCTTAAATCAATCCTGAATCTGTAATCCTCCTGCCTCAGCCTCCTGAGCACTGAGATTACAAGCGTGCACTAGCTTTCCTTGACATCTTGTCAAAGAGCAAATGCAGCTTCCCGCAACCACCTGCCTTCCAGGCTCCCATGCCTGTGAGGTAAGGAGTGTTACCTTCAGAGGTGGCCCAGGACTGGGAGAGGGTCCTGCCAGCAGATGTGAAGACAGAACCTAGGCTGAAATAGATGTGGCTCCCTGAGTGGGTCCTTCGGGGACCCAGAAGGAACAGTACTGAAGGGCTAGCTTCTCAGGGCTTTCTCCATAGCTGGGAAGAAAGGGTTGCCATGGGAGCCGTGTCGCTTTGACCTTTGCTGCTAACCGTCCTGGTTCTGAGTGCAAGTTTTATCCTAACTCTCCAGACCTCTGTTCTCTATATTCAAAGCAAAGGAGTGAAAGCCACAATACGATTTTCTAAATTCCTACATTTTCTGGTTATGGTGACGTATGCCTTTAATCCCAGCACTGGGGAGACAGAGGCAGGTAAATCTCTGTGAATTTAAGGACAACCAGGGTTACATAGAGAGACTTAAAGCAACAGCAACTACCACAACAAATTCTTAAGTTTGTGTGGTACTGAGGATTGAAAGGGGTTTGCACATGCTCAGAAAGCACTATACTAACCACCACACCCCAGCCCGGCTTTGCTTTTGTTTTTGTGGTGCTGGAGATCGAACCCAGGTCCTTGCTTGTGCTAACCATATATTCTGTACTATTAAACTACGCCTTCTGCCCAGTTCTTAAATTTTTACATTCTGTGGTTTAAATTCAACTCTTGGGGTTGGACATGGTATAACGTATCTGTAATCCTAGTCCTTGGGAGGTAGAGACAAGTGGATTGGGAGTTCAAAGTCATCCTCAGCTATATATACATAGCTGGTTTAAAGTAAGCCTGGCTACATGATCCCAATATCAAAACACAAAATAAAGTAAAATGTCAGCTCTAGCACTTGGGATATAGCTTAGCAATAGATTGCTTGTCTAACAAGCCTAAAGCCCCGAGTTCAATCCTGAGAGAAGTGCTGGAGAAATGGCTCAGAGGTTAAGAGCACTGGCTGCTTTTTTCGAGGATCCAGGTTCAGTTCCTGGCACCCATTTGGCAGCTCGTAGCTGTGTGTAACCTAGGTAACATAGAGATCTGATACCGCCTCCTGGCCTCTGTGAACATCAGACAGGCAAACATATATTTAAGCAAAATACTCATACACATAAAATAAGCATTTTTTAAAAAGCCAGATCTGATGATTCAAGTCTGTTCTAGCACTCAGGAGGCTAAGGCAAGAGCATTACTGTGAGTTTAAGGATAGCCTAAATAGTTTTAGGGCTATTTAGGTAGGTCTGGGCCAGCTTGAGCTATAGCATGAGAACTTTTCATATATATATGGGTGTCGATATGATCAAGATTCGTTGTTTAGTTACATGAAGTTGTCAATGAATAAATAAAAGATATTTCTAAAACTCTTCCCAAAGTCAACACCAAAAGTATTGGTACCAGCTCCCACCTGCCTCGAAGTATTTGGATCATTAAACTCTGTGTTCTGTAGAGAGGATGCAGGGTGCAGGTGACGGAGAGAGTAGGGGGCTGTGACCAGAGAAGGAAGGGAGGGTGACGGAGATGAATGACCCAGGAAAGTATGGCTGGTCCTGGAACTGAGTCCTGTGATGCAGGAGCAGATCTAGGAGGGTGGGGTGGGGGTAGCAGCGGAGCGTAGAGCAGGAGCTGGAGCATTACAAGTGGTTTCCTGGGAAAATCCCGTCACTAACCTGCTTAAGGCAGCTTCTGAGGTTCCTCAGTCCTGTTCCTTCGGACTCCCTGAGGGGTCTACTAAGGTCCCGGCATATGTTTGGGTCTGAGCTGCCTGTTCACACCTGCTGGCAGGACCTTCCCCTGGTCCCGGCCACTTCTGAAGGTGTTGGAGCCATTGGCCCCGGGTCAGGTGGAAAGCACAGAACTCTCACGAAAGAGGAGTAGAGGTGAAGCCATTTCCAGTAAAGCCAGGGCTCTCCAGAGTGAAGGTTGAGGATAGAGGTGGATCGGACCAGGAGCACAACTCTGTGGCTCCTGGCAGGAATGACTCAGAAGGAAGCCCGGCGGCCATGTTTCCTTGTTTCTCCCGTTAGGACTGTCAGTGACCTAGTAACAGAGGTGACATCACCATCTTGAGTAACTGCTGGGAGGTTCTGAGGCCAAAACTAGTGCAGGGATGGAGGAGGAGATCTATGGCCACAGGGTATGGTCCCGTTGGTCTTCTTTCAGAGAACGACCAATCTTGTCGACTGTCTGAAAAAGGCCTCCCCAGCCTACAGTCGAGGCCACCAAAACTTCACAGACTCATCTGACCCTAGGCCTTCACTCCTGCCCAGGGACATCCAAAAAAAGAGGACCTTTGTACAAGAGGTCTTGCCGTGAAAAGCAAGGCGATGCAGGCCAAGGGCTTGGCAACAGGTGTGACAGGGGAGGAACTCAGCTCTAAGGTCTCAGTGTCCTATAATGTGGCATCGTCATCATAAGGATAATGAGACTGCATCAAGAGGAGCCACACAAACTTCCTTGAGAGAGATCCTTTTGATGGGGGTGGAGTGGGCGGGATTAAGAGGCAGGGTGTACATACATTGGAGCCAGGAAATAGACCAGGCACCTCTGTTGGTTCAGGTGGAAGGTTTGAGCACCCCAGGACTTACCAGTAGTTGTGCGTGCTACCCAGTTTTATTCTGAATGTGGCTTATTGCCTGAGCTTACCGGAAGGACCGCGCTGCCACGGCGCCAAAACATGCTCAGCTGACTGCTGTTTCTGGGGGTCTTTTCTCCTGGGCAGTCTTCCCTATGCCCTGACTGCTGTTTCCGGGGGTCTTTTCTCCTGGGCAGTCTTCCCTAGGCCCTGGCTTCTGAGACGGGATGGCCCAGTCCCTGCTTAACGAACGAGTGGCTTGTGTCTTCGTTGCCAGGAGAGGCCAAGAAGCAGTTGGTCTTTTCTGTGCTTAAAGAAATTGCCTTTGCTACTGGGTCTGTGTTCTGGTTTCTTGGTGGGTTAAATGCCTCACAAAGACCCACAAAGCAGCCTGTGGGCCCACTTCCCTCCAGGCCGGGTCAGGATCCTCCTAGTTTCAACCTTCGCCTTCATTATGTATCTTTCTGCTAGGCTGAGCGCATTTACTTTCTGGCATCGACATAGTAGCCGAACCAAAATGAGTGCAACTTGTTGGCACCTCAGGTTTTGCTCTTAACATTTTCCTAGGAATGGGGCGGTTGTGACACATAAAACCCCTAATGAGGGTGGCCGTGCTCACAGCGGGCCTGGTCTGTGTGGTGGGCCTCTCTGGCCTCTCCACGTGCGTGTGTTTAAGGACTCACTGAGCACCTCTGTACTTTGGACTCCAAACAGCGCCATGTGGTGAATTCAGGGCCAAAGCAACTCAGGCTTCCAAGCTGTTCGCTTCGCTTCCTGAAAGCCTACGCACACCAGTGACTTCAGACACGAAGATGGATAAGTCATGGTCATTGCCTCCCAAAGCTCTCTAACTTGGGTGACCTGGTTCAGGCCTATGACCCAGAAGCGAGGCAGCTGGGAGAAGAATCCAGGTTTCCCTTGCCACATGCGGCTGTCCACAAACAAACTTTCCAACGAGCCCGCCCCACCCCTAGAGGGAAGAACAGGAATGTTGACAAGGGAGAGCCATCACTCACTTATTTGCTAATTTAAAGGACCAAGAGAGGTGTGCCTCCTCTGTGCGCCTGGCATTGTTCTCAGGTGCCCCTGGCCCAGCATCCTGGAGCTACAATCTTGCCAAATGCAGACAGGCATGAAAGAGTTGCAGAAGTGTTCCCGGGGAAGGAGGATTGTAAAGGAGATGTTGAGGGGGCTTCGTTTAGACTGAGTCTGGTAAGGCCTCCGAGGAGCTGTTGTGTGTGAGAGCCGAGTCCTCAGGGCTGAAGAGGAAACATGGGACGGGATGCCAGGCATGAGTCATCAGGGCAAGGCCGTGTGGAACATTCCCAAAGAGACTGGCCCCTTGGAGGTCTAAAGAGGTGGCAGGTGCCAGATCCTGCAGGGCCGGCAGGCTGCGGGATGGATTATGGATTTTAAGTCGTTAACATGGGCAGGCAGTGAGTGGTTGTCAGTAAAGGAACAACCTGCGCGGGCTTTCGAAAGTTCTTTCTAACGATTGTCCTGGACACTGTGATTGGAAAGGGACACGGTGGGGTTGCAGTGGAATAAAAAAAGCAGCCAGGAGCCAGTGAGGCTTCAGGCAGATGATGCTGGCTGGGGGTCGGCAAAGGGAGCTGGGGAGGGTGAAGGCAGCAGAGGCAGGCATTGTAGCAACTCTGTAGAGACACAGAAATCAGACCCAGAAATGCCAAATGATACCTGGTGAGCTTGGGTGGAGGGCTAAGTGCTTCACAGACGTGGCCTTGTGGGTGTTACAAGTATCTGTCATTGTCCCGGTTTCCTAGATATGCATCCCGAGTGAGCCCAAGTCATGCAGCAAATGTTGACTAGTCTCACTCTAGATGCTGGCCCTGAGCCACTCCGGCTTCTGCTATTTCTTGTCCTCATCCTTCTCGGAAAGAATCTTGTTAGGGGATGCTAAAGGCACCGTGCTGGGCAGGAGTCTCAACAAGTCACCATTGTTCCTCCATAATCACTCCCCTTCTGTCGCAAGTCAAGTCCCCTTCTGAAGAGAGTTCAAGGGAACCATGCAATAATGTCCCTATCGTTACCCCGACTTCCTCAAGTGATTTCATCTCCTCTCACAGTAGGGAAGTCACACCGCTGTGCTGACCTTAAAACCTTAAGTCTGTGTCACCAAGGAAGACCTTCCAGAAGCCTCTTCCCACAGTGGACTCTAAAAAACGAGGCTCCACCTTTCTTCCTAGCTGCGTCTGTTGGAGCCATCAAACGAGGCCGGTCATTCAGGTGCTTCTTTACCTGTGGTATTGTCTTGAGCAAGGTCACCTCTCCTCATTTCTCCAAGCATGTGGGAGATGATGCATCCAGAAACTCCAAGACGATCTATAAAGTACCAAGACCCACTATAACCTCTGCATTACCAGCCCAGCTTCAGTTCTCAGAAGTGTGGCCGCCAACCACTGCCATCTTGGTTTTAGAGCCTGTTTTTTCTTGGCTCCCATCTGAGTTGGGGATATCCACTAAATCTAAGTTTGTTCTTGGGTCCTTCAGCTACTAATAGCAAGTATGCTATTGGGAGGGGCACATCTCAGGTCATGTAACTGTCTCGTGGGCCTCTTTCTTGTCCTAGGGTTAGCATGACAATTGCAGGAATATTGGGTGCAACCTAACTCTCCATCCAACCTCATTTGAAGGCACTAAAAGGCAGGGCCTAGGGAGTACATTCAAAAGAACTGATGGCATCATCTCGGGAAGCCTGGCCCTGCTCCAGCCTCTCTCAAGTATTCCAGTTAGTCTCTTCTCTTGTCTTGAATTCTAAGACAGATAAAAGAGAAATGCACAGTGGTGGGTAGCTTCTGAGGCTGGTATGCCCACAGATAGCCCTCGACTCCCCACAGCGAAGGCTGGTTCTTCCTCTCTCAACTTCTTCACACTTTCCACAGCATTTGCTGCTCAGGAGGCACCGTTGGGCTCTTCGCTTGGACTCTACTCTCTCCCAGGCAACCCTACAGAGAGCTCACCAGCCAAGAAGGGAAAGTGGGGAAGTGATGCATTGTGGGAGATTTGGTTGTGTGTCTTTCACCTCTAGTTCCAGGAGAAACCCAAGACAAACAGACCAGGTGCTAAGATGCAGCCTCAGCCCACAGAAACTGCAAGGTGAAGGTTTTGTTTTCACTGGGTGTCTCTGGGTATGACACTCCACCCTTCTAGAATGTTCTCTTTTGTCATCTTCACCACTCCTCCTTAATCAACAACACACCCATTACCTTCTCATGACCGTGGAGTCACCAGAGGGCCACTGCAAAGAGTGACACCTGTTTTCACTTTCAAAGCCATCCCTGGAGCCCTGAGAAGTACCACACAGCTGGGAGGCATGACACTGTTGAGGCTAGAGGGATCAGAGAGTGTACGGAGGTGTCCAGGACATAGCTGTAAGGCACAGCCCCACGTCAGAGCTGGTCCACATCAGAGCTGGTCCACGTCAGAATCGGTCCACATCAGAGCTGGTCCACGTCAGAGCTTGTCCACGTCAGAGCCGGTCCACATCAGAGCCGGTCTATGTCAGAGCTGGTTCCAATGGCCTCTCCATCCCTGGATAAAGCTTCTCGTCTCATAGAACTTCACAACTTTTTCACTTTAGGCCGGACCACATGTATCTTCTACAGTGGTTTTGCCACCCGAAAAGGACAGCAGCCACAACTCACATTGATCATCCTAGGAAGAAGAATAGTTGGAAAGGTTCCAGTGTCACGTTCTTTGCCTGACTTGTCCTCAGGACTAGTTCTTCATCAACATGGCAGGCCAAGAACCTGGGACAGGTCAACCTCCACAGCTCAGCCCATTTCGACCCTCCAGATGTGGTGGTCCTGAACCTGAGCAGCAGCTCACATCTTCAAGTTTTTACAGGAGAAGTTGGGCAAGTTTTTTAGCCTTAGTTTTCTCACTGTGCAATAGGGGACACTATTAGTGACATACGGCATAAAGCATGTGCAAAATTAGTATTTTTATTATTCACAGAGTTCAAATGTGCTACCAAGGGCAAACAAAGCAGTTTGGTGTATGGGCTAGTTAGTCCCAAAGGCAGGCTGATGTTCCAGGACTCAACATGGAGACATGCTATCCACAAAACTACCCGGAGTCCAAGAACGCTTTGAGAACGTCCATGCCTTACAGAAGCCAACGTGTCATGCATACCAATGCACCGATAGTATTCTTAGACACTCGTCCATGACCAGAAGAAGGTCAGTCATTAGCAAGTGGCCTCCCTCTGAGAATTGCTTTGGGATCCTAATCTATGCATCGTATCACAGATATGAAGAAATGACCCGTCTCCATGGATTTTATGTGGCAGCTAGAACCATGCCCTCAGCATTCAAGCAATTTCCTTCCAGTGCAGGCAATATAGAGCAGTTTTTCCTGGTCCTTGTCACTAAAATCAATCCAGCAGTAGTGTGTGGGAAGCATGGATTGGGAATGTATTAGCCAACTTTCCGTTACTGGAACAAAAATCCCAGAGGCGCGTTAAGTGGATAAGGAAAAGAATTTCATTTAGCCCACGGTTTGGAATGCAAATATAATATACACATAAGCTCTGGGGAGGACCCCATAGCAGGCCAGTCAGAGTATATATGAGAGTGAGTGGTCACTTGACCAAAACAGGAGGCCAGAGAGATGGGAGTCCCGTAATCCCTCCCTAGGACATGCTTCCAGCTGACCCAACGGCTCCCCTCAAACCTTCCATGTAAAGGTCTCACTGTCATATTAGATGCAAGCTCACACTGTATCCAAAGCAGGGAACAGGAAACTTAGGAAGAGCAATGTGGAGGGGGGAGCAGTGAGAATGACCCAGCAAAGAGAACAAGGGACACGAAGGAGAGTCATTTGGGGGAACAATAGTTGGTGTCAAACTGTAATGCTGGGGACAGGGAAGAGGAAGAAATGGAAGGTGAGTCAGAGGGTACCAGCCGGGACTTCTGGAAACTGCTATTAACAATTAACAAGAGGAGGGAGATGGACGTTTCGGCTTGGGCATACTGCAGAGCAGAAGCTGCGTGGTGGTGCTGAAAAGGGAGCTTGGGATATGGGTGAAAAGCCAAGAGGTGAGTAGTAGATTTGGGGACATAGAAAGAAAGAGGGAAAGACCTGAAGATGTCACCCAGAGGCACTACTGCTCCATCTGGGGCGGAGCAGCAGGCAGCGTGGAGGGAGGGGCCCTGAAACCATACCCCTGATAGGGCGATGCTGGTGAATATTAAGGGGAAGGAAAGAAGGTTGAAGCCTCATTCGGTACATACTAGAGAGCTAACAAATGAACAGATGGGTGGAGGGAGACAGGTGAAACAGAGCCCCTGGGGCTCGAGGGGACAGTTATGTGTGATTCTTCGGAGAGTTTGGTTTTGGTGAAATGACTGTGGTGGAGAGCAGAGGCGTGATGTGGTGAGCATCAACCAATCAAGACAATATGTCAGCCAGAGCTAGAAGATGCAAGACGGATGGTCACAGCTTAAAGCCAATGAGTCCTGAATGTGGTTGTTGGCGGACAAGGGGGGTGCAGAAAGAGACGCTTAGGCGAAGAATGGATGGATAAAGCCAGCTGAGGGAGTAGAGCAGACAGGACACAGGGCAGAGGAGTAGCCTGTGAGTGGCCAGTAAACAGGACACTGGGGAGAGAAAAGCCTGCCAGTGGACCGCGGGCAGGACCCTGGACAGGGACAGCCTGACAGGGGAGATTCTGCCCCTTCTCACTTGAGATGGGGACCAGGAAAGTCAGGAATGTTTCCTGGGGGATGGCCCGATGCAGAGGTTAAGTTGAGTGACTTTTCAGTGACATCTGAACCACCATGAGTCACAGGAAATGAGGAGGGGCAAGGAGGGAGAAACCTGATTTTTTGGAGACTGGCCCTCTGCAGGGAGGTTTCTGAGCTCTCGTTCTGTCCTGTGTGCTGTGTGTCCGGCTACAAGAGAACGCCAGGCCCATTGCGTTTTGGAAAAGATGAGGCCAGCTCACCCCTGCAGCGCTCAAGGGCAAGGACAGAACTGAGACCCAGCTCTAGAGCACAGCTTGGTGAAGATCACGCATTTCTGGGCCTTGTAGCATTAGGAAGACGGTTTTAGCTTATACTGAGTTTTCTTACTTTCTGGTGCTGGATTTGAACTGAGGGCCTGGCTAAGCACACTCTCTACCACTGAGCTATACCCCAACCCTTAACATTTAAAAAACAAACAAACAGATGCTATCAGTGTTAGTTTAAGCATATTAATGAGAAACTCACAGTTACCAAAAATATATCAGGTAGTAGGGGAAAGAAATAAAGAGGTCCCCCCACCCCACCCAAGGTCTTTTTACTGAGACCAAGCCCAGGTTTAAATTCTCCACTCCTCTCTCCTCCCTCACTTCTCTCACTTTGTCTGTTGCGTGAGTCTGAATCTCTGTCTGCCTGAATGTTGTCTGTTCCAGTGTCTGTCTGTCCCTAATCAAAGGCTTTGGCTCTGAACAACGCAGAAAGCACCACATGGGGAATGGATGGGGGACACCTCATAGAAATCTTTAACAATTTCACAAGGAATTAAGCCACTCCAACTAACCCCCGCTGACTCAGATAACAAAAAAACCAAATGAATAAATGCTACCAAGTCATACCCACACGCTGCTGCCAGTGCCCGGAAGACTACTGTTTTATAAGGTTGATTTTCAACCTATTTGTTGCTTTCAACAAAGACAAGGTTGGGTGTTAACCTTGTTCTCTTAAAGGTAGGTTAAACAAACAGGCTGGGTACACAGTGGGCTAGAAGTCTTAAGTCTTAAGGTGTATTATTAATTTTGGCTTTGAGGTTCGTCTCTTCGAGTGTAAGAGATATTCCCATCATATTTCCACATCCATCAGTTTACTTTAGGAATAGTGTTTCCTAAAATGTGGTCCATAGGCAACAGAGACCAGAACCTCTCTGGATACTACTAAAATACAAATTCCCAGATTCCATCTACACCTAGAAAATTAGACTGTCGATGGCCCAAGGGCACTTTGGTCATAAATTAGTTCTCACTACGCATGAATAACAAGAACTTTATACGATGGTATTAACCATTAATTCTAATAGAGACTTATATTTAGGAAATGAGCTGAAATAATGGAAACAAAGCTGACCATGACGTGCAGAGGTAGTCAGTGAACTTATAGCCCTGACACAGCCAAGTTACCCAGCAGTGAGTTAAATATATATATATATATATATATATATATATATATATATATATATATAGTGTTAGCAAGTGAAAAATAGATGCTCGCTTCCTTACTTGCACCAACAACATAATAAAACCCCACAAACCACAACGAAATCCTCTGATGGATATTATTTAATGTTTTTATCCAGTGTTAGAAATGGTACCCACTGTTCTGCAGGGGTATGGATAAACTCTCTCACATTGAGCATCACACATATGTACTGGCAACATATGGGACAAGCTCAAGGTGAGATTTATTAAGAAAAAATTTACCAGGCCTGGGGAGGTAGCTCGGTCTGTAAGATCACGTAAGTGTGGGGGCCCGAGTTTGGTTACCAGCAGCTCGTCTGCGCATAGCTACAATCCCCGCAGAAAGGCAGAGACTCTGGGTTCTTGGAACTCGCTGGCCAGCCAGTCTAGCTGACTCAGTAAGCTCTAGTTTCAGTGAGGAACCCTGTCTAACAAATCAGATGGAGAAGCATCAAGGAAGGAACTTGACATTGACTTTTGACCCTTTCGGCAAGTGCAGGTGCACGTACATAGGCAAGCACACAAAACAAAAAAAATCGTAAACTAAAAACAACGGAGTGCTCCTAACTCCGAGTTCTCACTACTGTAGAGAGGAGGGCAGGCAGCGAATGTTCCCCAGGAAAGGGCAGCCACTATCCCCATTGCTCCATTTGCAGGAACATGAAGGTTCTGGATGCCGGGTAGGGCATTGCTAGGAAGGAGTCTTGAGAGATCAGCAAAGAGTTTTCATGAAGTATCTGAAGCCTTGCTGTTGGTCTGAGTTCACCCACTCCCCTCTGACCCATTCTTGCAGGCTTTGAGGTCAGAGAAGGGAGACAATAATTGCCCAAGACACAAAAGATCAATTTCCCTGTTTATGAAAATAATGATACAGAGAAACACTCAGGGTGTAAGGCAAGGTTAAAATAATGCAGTGGCTAAGTGAGGCTGCACACACACACACACACGCACACACACACACACACACACACACACACGCACACTTGTACACTCACACACTGTCTTATTTAGAGTTTCTTTTTCTCTGTGTAGTCCTGGCTGTCCCAGAACTCTCTCTGTAGACCAGGCTGGGCTTGAACTCACAGTGATCCACCTGCCTCTACCTCCTGAGTGTTGGGAAACATAGAAAAATCTTGGGAAAAAGAACAATGTCTAGATAATAAGATTATGAAATTTTTTTGTTTGTTTTTTAACTATGTTTCTCAAAAGAGTAAAATGATCTTGCCTTCTTTTACATGTTTCAATGAGGTTATTTGTGACTTTGCCCATAAAGATGAAATATATCTTTAGTTACATTTGTCCTCAGGACTTTGTATTACTACATAAACATTACAAATTTTTAAAAAAGATTTGTTTGTTTGTTTGTTTGTTTGTTTATTTATTTATTTATTTATTTATTTATTATGTATGCAGGGTTCTGCCTGCATGTATGGCTGCACATCATCTCATTATAGATGATTGTGAGCCACTATGTGGTTGTGAGCCACTGTGTGGTTGCTGAGGATAGAGCCTGGGTCCTCTGGAAGAGCAGCCAGTGCTCTTAACCTCTGAGCCGTCTCTTCAGCCCCAACATTACAGTTTTTAAAATGTTTGTATTTCACTAACATTTAGGGAAGAAGTTGTTTCAAATTTTGATCATATATGTAAAACTTTGTTAATAATTTGTAAACACAAAAGGGTTGTTCTTTCTCCCTCCCCTCTCTCCGTCTCCTTCTCTCCCTATGCCTCTCTCCCTCCTTCCCTTTCTCTCTTCTTTCTTGAGATGTCTGTTTTCCTACTGGCTATGGGGATGACACGCGGGGCTGGAAGCTACAAGCTACAAGCGCCCCAGCCCCAATTTGCTTTCTTATGTTCATGATTCTGTTATCTTCAGACAGTCATGGTTTTCTCCTTCCCTTCCTATATAAAAAGAAATTCGTTACATCTTCTGTTTACTTTTCCTGCATCGCACCTGCCAAGGCCTCCATCTTAACAACAGCTGGCGGCATCTTGGCTTGATCTCTAATTTTACAGGAAATGCCTCCACCGCTTTATCTTTACTGACCCTGTTACAGTGTTTATTAGGCTATATTGGTGAAGATAAAAGGTTAACAGTTTGGTAGAAACTAGTTTGTTTACATTTGAGCTTATGTGTGTGTTCATGCATGTGTGTGTGAAAGTGTGTGTGCGCGCCATGGTATGCATGTTGACGCCATGGTATGCATGTTGAGGTCATAGAGCAACTTGTGGGAGTCAGTTTTCCCTTCCCCACTATGTGGATCCTGGTCAGCGAACTCAGGTCATCAAGCACCCTTAACCTCTGCTCCATTTCAGCAGCCCAGAACTTGCTTTTTTTCCTCTTCAAATTTTTCAACTTGGCATCAAACTCATAATCAATCCTCCTGTCTCAGCCTCCCAGGTGTGGGGTTTACAGGTGTGAATGACCACATCTGGCCTTTAGGACTTAAAAGAAAGGCAGAATAATGCATAGCTTTTCAATAACTTAAGTCCCTGGATGGTCACTTTCCCTCCTCCTCGGGGTTTCTGTGGTGATTTTTCATTAGGTCTTACATTCATTTTACATTTCTGGTTTAAATTTGGCTTGTCTATAACATACTTTAAAAAAAAATCTAATGTTGGGTTGGACTTGCTAATATTTTGTCTAGGATATTTTCTGGGTATGTTATTACCAAGATTTATCCATTTTAGCTTTTCTTTCTGAATTGTCTTTGTATAGTTTTAAATATTTTCTTGGTGGGGGGTTTCGAGATAGGGTTTCTCTGTAGCTTTGGAACCTGTCCTGGAACTAGCTCTTGTAGACAAGGCTGGCCTCGAACTCACAGAGATCTGCCTGCCTCTGCCTCCTGAGTGCTGAGATTAAAGGCATGTGCCACCAACCGTCTGGCTTGTTTAGTTTTAATGTTACAGTTACATTAGCGTTATAAAATCAGCCAAAAAGCACCCTTCTTCTAAATCCTAGCAAAGTCATGTAGAGCTGGGACTCCACAATCTTCCAATGTCTGCTGAGTTTCCAGGAAGGCGCTCACTCTGCAGCTGAGTTTACCCGTGCGTCTGCAGCAGTGTAGACAGTTCGTCAGGAAGCAGTTGCTATTAATGAAGTCCCTTGGTTTGTGTAAACCAAGCTGATTCAGAGCCCCTCTCACTTGAAAGTCTGAATGGCACTCTTAAGAAGCAAATGAAGGACCTGGGTGTGACAGTTTAGGCCCATGATCCCACATTAGGGAGGTTGAGGTCGGAGGATGACTGTGAATTTGAGACCATTGTGTCGTGGAGACAGAGACGGGAGGAGGGATAGAATGAGTCAGGGGCAATTCTAAGATTGTACATGAACCTGAACTCCTTCTCGGCCGTTCATCTCTCTGTGACTGGCTGCTTTCCAGCTACTTGTAAGCACTTAGGCTGAAAACAGGCTTGAAGCCCGGAGGTGAGTACAAGGCTTGTCTGGAATTCCCATAGCTCTTGTTCCCATTTCCAGCACAAGGAAAAAGGAGAGATTCCATTTCAGTTCAAAAAATAACAATGCTTAAAAAAATAACAATGCTATAAAATATCTTCCTTCAGTCAATTTAAGTCTAAGCTCATTAGATGGAAAATTCCAGAAATGAATAATTCAGAGGTTATAAATAACATTACAAAGTTACTATTATTGTTCTATGTTACTATTGTTGCTAACCTCTTCTTATGCATTAAACTTTAACATAATGTGTATGTAAAGGGAAAATCATTCTATTATATAGGGTTGAATATTGTTCAAGGTTTCAGATGTCCACTGAGTTCTTGAAATAGATCCCGAGGCTAGCAGGGACTGCCGTAACCCAAGAGCAAAGCGTTACCTCCATAGTAAGGCCATTGCTTCCTCTTTGAGGAAGTCACCATTGTCTGTTCACAACTCCAGGTTAATTCTGCCTTTCTCTTCTCATGGAAGATAGCCTCAAGTCAGAAAAGTACTGCTCATTATAATCCTGGCATAGACAGCCCAGGGGTTCACACTTCAAAAGTTCATGTTTTATTACTGAGCCACAGTTCCAGTTCTAGGATTTTTTCCTCTCTTCATTTTGGGGTGGAGTTTGAATAAATAGTTGAGGTTGACTTCAAACTCACTATGTGACCTAGGAGTTTCCAACTGGGGATCTGAGCTCTTCCTGCCTCAGCCTCCCCAGGGATGGGATTATACATGTTATTCGTTTTTAAAGACATGGGGTGGGGAAGTCTGGTCCCACGAGGGGCAGCCAGTCTCAGGAGGGGCTGTGGTGGGTCACCAGAGGCCTTGGCAGAGCAGTGACAGGTCACCCAAAGCCTTGGTGAAGCCTTGGCGGGTCCTCTTTGCTGGTGGGAGACCGTGGGTGAGAAACAGCGGATCACAACAATACACAAATGCCAAGATACTGCCAGCTTCAAGGCTCATTTACAAAACATTTTGAAGCCACTCTGTGTAGTAATATTTCATTTGTATTTTAATAAATAAAGCTTGCCTGAAGAGCAAAGAGTAAAGCAGCCACCCTGTTCAGCCTTATAGACCAGTCAGTGGTGACACACACCTTTATTCCCACTAACCACTCTAGTTTGCCATAGAAATCGGGTGGTAATGGTACATGCCTTTAATCCCAGCACTAGAGAGGAATGTAAAACAGGAGGAGCCAGGCAGTGATGGCGCATGCCTTTAATCCCAGCACTCGGGAGGCAGAGGCAGGCAAATTTCTGTGCGTTCGAGGCCAGATTGATCTACAGAGAAGTTCTGGGACAGCTAGGGTTGTTTCTCAGAGAAATCCTGTCTCAAAGTCCTGATCCCTTCAAAAAAGACAGGAGGAGACAGCTCTCAGTCTCATTCTGAGGATTCCTGGAGGTCACCCTGAGCAGATGTCTCCCACACCTCCACCTCTCATTCCTTTGATCCCTTTTCAGGACTTTTCCCAAAGACAGATCTCAGAACTTCTAAGCTACAAGAGGTTTTGTTGGCCAGTGCTGGCTCACTCAGCCTGGGAGGACACAGTGTCCCGGATGCTTTCTTCTACTCTGGACTGTTGACCACGGGGAGGAAACTGTCTATGTTTGTTTGGTCCTCTTAGGGCTACTGCAAGGGGAAGAGTACATGACAACTTTAGCAAGAAAGAATGGTCTCTCTCAATTTTGCCAGGCATATTAACATTTAATAATTATTTCTAAATTTCTCGGTGGGAAAAACTGATATCTTTTCAATGGAATGACACTTGTGATACAAGATTTTGAAAAAACATTCATTTGTATTATCGACAGATTCACTAGGGTGTATTTTGTAACCACTTAAGAGGTGCATGGAAACTTACCCTAGCCACCGTCCTGAGCGATTTGATTTTGGTTAGTCACGACAACCCTATTGATTAAGAATTTAAAAAGAATTTTAGTAGTATGTAGTGATTTACATATTAGAGGAATAGACATAGTATTTCCCCATGTGCACTGCTCAAATCCAGCCTCCTTTGTCCAGTCTCTTTTCCCAATATCCAGAATATTTGAAAATATTTATTTTTATTTTTTAATCACACATATGAATGTGGGGCACATTTGAGTGCGGTGCCTGCAGAAGGCAGAGGTTTCAGATCTGTTGGGGCTGGAAATCTTAGGAGCTGGAGAGTTGCTGGATGCGGAGTTCTGGCATCCAACCCCGCTTCTCCACAAGAGTAGCAAGTGCTCTTAACTGCTGTTCCTGTCCCATATTTCTGGAATTTTCATATTGCCACTTGTGCCTTGGAACAAACAGCAGCATTTTTGTCTTTGGTGGTCACATTCTTTATGAAAAAAGACTTCTTGACACTTCCGGTGCCTTCTTCCGGTCTGCGCACTTTCTGCTCTCCTGGCTGCCGCTGCTCTACTCATTTCTGAGGTTCCCCCTCGCTCTGATAGGCTCTGTCACACTGGGCTCCTCTTCTCCAGAACTTCCAACATTGTTGCTGGGTCCTAACAGCTCTCTCGGGAAGGGTGTGAGAAGAACAGCAGACTCATTTGTTTAGCCATGGGGAAAACCTTATATATCCTCCCAGTACTCAGGGTTCTGATGGACTGATATCATGGTCACCCCTCATTGGCTAGGCACATCAGGATCTCTGACAGCGACTGTTGTTAGGCCCTCAGGCAACACTGTGTGATTGCTCCTCATTGGCTAGGCACAATCGGGACCTCTATAGCACCAGGTAGACTTCAGGTTGGCTCCCCTCAGCCTGGTAAGCCTTAATCTACATATCAATCCATTTTTATGTATTACATGGGCATTCAGCGGAAGCCAGAGTTCTTTGCTCAGGCCTTGTTGACCCTGCCTCAGGAGGGCTCAGCAACTGGACTGTGTCTGTCTTAGGTTGGCCTGCAGAACAAGTTCTTACCTGTCATTACCAACCCTCAAAGAAGATTCATTCCTAGAGAGAGCTGCCAGGGTGGGGGAACTGGATGGTTATCTTTTGAATTACAGATAACCAGGCATGCATAACCTCCTGTGGAGGACTGCAAGAAGGATGCCTAAGAGTCATTAACACCTGAAGAGTCTCTTTAGTTGCTCTTCATTGCTGACAGATATGCTGCAGGAGACATTGGAAAAGAATAAGGATTAATAATATCACCCTGCCAATTAATGCACATGTGAGCATCCAGGAGGAATAGAACAGTCTTTTTATATTATGCTAAACTTTTTTTTAAAAATATTTATTTATTATGTATATAATATATTATTAATATATTATTTATAATATAATTATATTATAATATAATATATAATATATTATTAATATATTATTTATATAAATATAAATATTTATTTATTTATTATGTATACAATATTCTGTCTGTGTGTATGCCTGCAGGTCAGAAGAGGGCACCAGACCTCATTACAGATGGTTGTGAGCCACCATGTGGTTGCTGGGAATTGAACTCAGGACCTTTGGAAGAGCAGGCAATGCTCTTAACCTCTGAACCATCCATCCAGCCCCTATGCTAAACTTTTTTAAAATGAAGAATCAAAGGTCATAACTTCTGCCCTTAATAAATCAATTTGTTGGGTGGGCAGGCAGTAAGAGCAAGAAAGGGGAACATATATATTACCCATCCTGGGTTATTCCCTCCTTGGTGTAAGCAGGCTGATCCATGGCTGGATCTACATCTCTTACAGGGACCCATTTTGGTATCATGGCAGTCTGAGAAAAAACGCAAACTTATCCTTTGCCCACAGGTTAGCAGGGGGCTGACAGCTTCCACTGGAGGGACATAGGATCTTCCATCTCACCAGGGGCAGGGGTGTGTTCCTTGGCAGAGATGCCCGGTGCTGGAAGGCCGAGTTGAGCCCCTTGTAATCAAAAATGAGAAAGTTCATGTGGAAAATGACTTGTGTTAAGGACAGATGAGAATCTCTCCTAGCCTCTGGTGAGAGAGTCCTGGTCAACAGTTCCTTAAGATCCTGATCAGGAGCGACTCTCCTGATCCTCTCCACAATGGTTTGTCCCTGTGAAGTGCAGGGGATGCCAGTGGTGTGAGAAATCTTCCAGGACCTCAGAAAGTAATTGAATTGTTGAGAGACACAGACAAGGTCATACATGCCGACACATAGACACACAGACACTTCCAAATAATTAAAAGTAAGGTAAATATATTAAAAATGTAATAATATTCTACTGAATTTATACTCTACATCTATCTATCCATCATTTATATCTTCCTATCTATTTATATATCCATCATATATTTATCTATCTATCATCTATTTATTTTACCTATAAGTCTGTCAATATATACTTAAGTTGTTTCTACATCTTGGGGATTAAGAATAGTGCTGTCTTGTACACATATGTATGAGTAACTGTCCACAGCCCTGCTTTTATTTTCTAGGCTATATTCCCAGTCTAGGATCTTTGAGTGATGTTTGTTGGCTCGATGGCATCATTATGAACCAGGTAGAACTGTTGTGGGGTCCCATCTTCCTTCTGGAGACTTCAGGGATTGCTGTTAGAGAAATTTTTGGTTCATTGTGGAAAACTTAAACATTATTAATATCAAAACAGAAAGTTTAAATTTTAAGATAGATATTTCTCCAAAGAAATGTACTAAAAGGTCAAATATAAGTAAGGAGAAATAGAACTTTGGGGAGATAACAGAGTTTTGACAACAATAGTTCCTAGATTTTTGGTTTTCTACTGTCCCACACCTGATGGCTTTTCTGATATGAGACAGAAACTCTGAATTTTTCTTCTAACAACACGCTTTGATTTTGAGAAGGAGAGAGCCGTGCTCCAACTCCAAAGTCAGCCTTGATTTTTAATTGAATTGGGACAACTTTTCTGAGAAGTAAAGAGATATAGACATTTAGATAGTGAGACTTTTCTCTGCAGAGAATATTGGTACCATAGATCGGACTTTTCTTTGCTTGGTAATTCTCCTCTGCATAGCTTTCCCTGATTCTTTAGATGTCTAAATGTCCAAGTCTTTTGATTTCTTGAAGATTGATATTTCTATTTACCTGTAAAGACAAAAACAGAACCCTGACCTGGCACTTGTGAGTTTTCCTTATGACTTGTAGGACTGTCACATTGGTGGATGAGCTATCATTTCTCCTTTTTAAAGGGTTTCTCCCATTTGAATTAAATATTTATTAATTTTGATAGTACCCATAGCAAATATAGGGGTATTATGTTTACTTGTGGTTGCTTCTATTTGCTGCATCTTTAACTGTTCTGCAACTAATTGCTTTAGAACTAACAACTTGGGTTCTAACTAACAATTATAGGCCATTGTTCCACTCAGACCTCCTGATTCGAGAGTTATTGGCTAGCCATGGATGGGGCTGGGAGGCTCAGTCATGGTGGATTTCTGAGGGGTAGTGGCCCTTAGAATTGGGGGTGTGACTCATGCATAGGATTGTGAATTGCCAAACCTATCTTTTCAGGGACCTGAAGGTCATCAAAAAAATCTCTATCATCAATAATTAAGACAGCACCCATAAACTCCAGGATGTCTCTGCCCCAGAGGTTTCTTGGTACCATAGAAATGATATGGTGAATGATTCCCTTGTTGCCATCAAGGTCTTTCCAATGGACCAGATAGGTAATAAGTTTTGAATCTTGTTGACTTCCTACCCCACTAATGGGAGGCCCAGGCAGAAATTTCCATTGGAGGAAGCAGTGCACTTCCATTTCTGTTCATACGGTGATGTCTGCACCATGTCCACCAAGCCTCTGACAGCTTGTCCATCAAGATAGATGGTCAGCATTGGGAGTGTGGAAAAACGGGCAGTGTCCAATAGATCTTGGATTACCAGAGCTTCCTCTTACTGGCGGGGCCGAGGAGTGCCCTGCCTGGAGTTTAAAGGGACAGGTTAGTGGTGTTTTGTCCCAGGTAGATTGGGAAGGCTTCCATTGACCTTGGCAGCTGAGGGTCATACCACAGTGTGCGGACATTTCTGCCTTTAAAGGCAGGTGGACATTGTGCCGCTCCTCCAGCAACAGGAGTAGAGCTGATGAGAAAGCGGCAAACACGGTGTTGACGGTGGCCGCGCTCTCCGTAGCATGTTTCGTGGAGCTGAACTGTCTGTCTCCTCCTCATCAGATGCCGTGGAGAGACAAGACACGGAAGGGGTGGAGGTGAGGGAGAGGTTGCCCGTTTTATAGAGGGAGCTAGCAGGTGGGCAACAGTCAGAGGGAATATGACCATCAGTGGGGTGGAAAACTGTGTTTGACCTTCATGTCTCGTGCTAGTGAAGGCGCCGGGCAAACCGAACAGAAAAAATATACCGTCCTAATCAGACAGGCAGGCAAACATGACAGACATCACAAAAGAGTAAAGGACGGGGGTCCCAACACTTTCCCGCTGAAGGGACCGAGAACACAAAACATCGAGGGACCTTCTCACTGACAGACACCGTGTCAGATGCACCATCCAGCCCCGCGGGTGAGGAGAGGGAGGCAGCTAGAACCTGCTCTGGGAAAAAACAAAAATTTACAGCCACGACGGAAAAAAAGGACTCTGAACAGTCAAGCAAGCTCAAATCCTGTGCTAGAAATCCCTGTTCTGGGTGCCAGATATTGCTGGGTCCTAACTGCTCCCTCGTGGGAGGGGGTGAGAAGGAGCAGCATCAAAGATACAGACGCCAAGAATCCAGAGAAAGGGAAACAGCAACAGCGAAACCCTTTTCTACACTGCCAGCACCCAGATGCTCTGATCCCTTGACATCGCTTGGCTGTCCCCCTGACAAGGCAGGATCTGGACCCCCCACAGCGCCAGGGAGACGCCAGGTTGACATATCTCAGCCTGGTGGGCCTTAACTTCCTACACAACATGGCATTGAAGGACACAGAGAACTTTGATGTGGAAGTTAGAAATTTGGGTATTGTAGTCCTGGCTTTTAGAACTAAAAATTTTGGAAAAGCTGGGTCTCTAAGAAGCCCCTACTTGTGTAGAAAGCAGGGATAGTGGCCCTTATTTGTGCAGATGTTGTGAGGTGGATGTAAGTTGTATTTTAAGCAGTAGCTATGTTCTTAACCCACACATGGTGTTTGTACCCTCTGCCGCTCGACCTTGTTTGTTTGGCAAGCATCTATCTTCTCTCTCTCTCTCTCTCTCTCTCTCTCTCTCTCTCTCTCTCTCTCTTCCTTTCTCTCTCTCCTGTGAAAATAAGCTACCCTGAGGAACTCTATAGGTCACATTCACTGTACAATTCTAGAGCAGAGTCACTGCTTGTAGATAAAATGGTGTGAATAGGGCATCCTTGTAGCAGGGGTTTTGTTGTTGCTGTTTGTTGTCTGTTTGTTTTTTGACCACTAACCAGGTCCTAAATCACGACATGGATATTTATTATTAGTTGTGAATGTTCGGCCTTATTTGAGGTTAGTTTTGGCTAGTTTTTTAAACTTAAATTAATCCGTTTCTCTTCATAGAGATGTTTTGCCTTGGGACTTCTTTTTTTTTTCCTTTCTTTCATTCTGTATTTCCTACTCCATAACTCATTGACTGGCAGCTGGCTGGCTGGCCCCGGGTGCTTCCCTCTCTTTCTCCCTCATTCTCTCTTCTCCCAAGCCTAGATGTTTCCTCCTATTAATTCTCTCTGCCTGCCTGACCAACCTATCTCTCTACTGCTTAGCTATTGGCCATTCAGCTTTTCATTAGACCAATCAGGTGCCTTAGGCAGCAGCATAAAAACAGAAACACATCTTTACCTAGTTAAACAAATGCAGCATATAAATGGCCAACAGTTAGGTGGGAAGAGGCTAGTCAGGACGTCTGGGAATAGAGAGGTCTCAGGGAAACAGAAAGGTGAGTCGCCAATCAGATGGAAGGGCAGCAGGATGGGCAGGACAGAGTAAAGGTAACTGAGCCAAGTAAGAGAACATAGATTCAAAATTATGGGTTAATTTAAGTTATAAGAACTAGTTAGAAACAAGCCAAAACTAAGGCTGAGCTTTCATAATTAATAAAAATGTAGCATAAAGAAGAGTAACACATCTTTACATAGTTAAAGTAATATCCCACAACATAAAAAATAACATATCTTTACATAGTTAAAGTAATATCCAACAACATAAAATATAACATATCTTTACATAGTTAAAGTAATATCCCACAACATGTCCTCTAACCCTCTCTTGTGATGTTCTTCTTATTGCCTTACATTATGACTCTCACAAGCCCCAGGTACATTTCTTTTCTGGGTCCCTTTTCTCTAAGATAGAAGAAAACCTAAAAATGTCATTTTCCACCTGTGTTGCTGAGGATGAAAGAAACTGAGGCAAGCTAGATCCGTGATTATGTTGACTTTCTTCTTTCTCACAATAAAAGATACTAACAGAAAAATATTATTTCGGGACCGGCTAAAAGAGCTTTGAAGCCCAGTCAGATAGGATTTGCTATGCTGTTCAAGCCACCCTCCTGTATAGCTTTAATTGGGAAGCTTTTGATAACATGGTCTGTGGGTGTATTTGAATGAACTAGTATTGTGGACTATGATCTATGATTCTTGGCATCTAAGACTGACATGAGGAAAAAGGATTACACGGGATCCATCAAATGTCACTATCTTTCAGAAACATCTAAAATAAAGGCAAAACACCATCCAAGTTACTTACTGCAATATGCATCAGTAAATTGGTGTGCACGTGTGAGCAGAATGCACAGCTAAGGATAAACTTTTAAAAAGCCTTATAAAAATTACTGTATAAAGTTTTTGTTTTTTCTTTTATTTAAAGGAAATTTTACATTTTCTTCATCAACACCATCTCCCTCATATTCCTCCACTGGCTCAGCTGCAACAGAGACAGGGTCCGATGGAATTTCCACTCCAGATAAAACACCAATCCCCTCCACTTCTCCTGTCACCAACACAACGCCAACCATATCAGAGGTGCCCACCACAGCACAATCAACAGAAACTGCTGCTGGAAGCACATCTCCAGAGAATACCCAAAGCTCTTCAGGGACTGCTACGGAAGCCTCAGTTACATCTTCACCACAGGAAATTTCTACAGTGTCTGTTCCCACCAACTCTGGTCAGGAATTGTCAACATCTTCTTACAATGACCACACTGAGAGCATTGTGACCAGCAACACATCTCAAAACCCCAACACAGAGGTGTTCATACCAACTCATTCATCTTCCCCAGGGGGACCCACTGTGACACAGGCAGAGTCCCAGAGAACTCCCTCTCCTGGAGAAACAACCTCCGTGTATGCTCACAGCATGGGCAGCTCACCTCCAAGTATGCCCTCCACTGAAACCAGCACAGTAGACACACCGCTTACAACTGCTGTGGTTATTCCAAGTTCTCCATCTGCTGCCACACAGTTCTCAATGACATCTTCACCACAGGAACCGTCCACTGAGTCAACACCCGTCACTTCCACTCAGGAACTGACAACATTTTCTCAGACTGTCCATGCTGGGAGCACAGAGACCAGCAGCACACCTCAAACCACACTCACAGAGGTGACCACATCAAGTTTTCTACCTTTCACAAGTGGCTCAACATCTGCACAGACAACATCCCAAGGGACATCATCTCCAGAAGAATCAACCAACCTATATACTTCCAGTGTCACCATCACCAAACAAACCATATCAGAGGTTCCAATAGATGTATCCTCAATAGATTCCACCTCAAGAAATATGGGGACAACAACTCAAACAGTTTCTCAAACTTCCACATTCAAGAATACTGATGTCCTGTCAACGGTAAAAGCACCCATCTCTGCTACTCACGAACTGTCCACATCTTCTCAGAACTTCTACACTGAAACAATGGAGACCAGCAGCACACCTCAAACCACACTCACAGAGGTGACCACATCAAGATTTTCTCTTTCCCCAAGTGATTCAACTCCTGCCCAGACCGTGTCCCATGGGACATCATCTCCAGCTGAAACAATCAGTCTGTCGTCTTCCACCATCGTCAACACAAAGTTAACCATGTCAGAGGAGCTGACAGCAGCATTCTCTACAGAGTCCTCCTCAGTAAACACAGCAACCACATCTCTAAGAGTTTCTCCAGGTTCCACACCTGTCAATACTGATGTGCCAATAACAAGTTCCACAAATGTCCTGTCAATGGTGACACCACCCATCACTGATGCTCAGGAATTGTTAACATCTTCTCAGACTCTCCACACCGAAACCGTGGAGATCAGCAGCACACCTCGAACCACACACACAGAGGTGACTACATCAAATTTTTCAACTTCCCCAAGCGGCTCAGCTCCTGCACAGACAGCGTTCCAAGGGACATCATCTCCAGAAGAAACTACCAATCTCTTCATCTCCAGTGCTACCCACACCAAACCAACCATATCAGAGGTGTCAACAGAAGCATTCCCTACAGATTCCATGTCAGGAAACACTGAGACCACATCACCTATATTTTCTCAAAGTTCTGTATCTGTCAATACTGATGGCTCAATGACAAGTTCACCAAATGTCCTGTCAACGGTGATATCACCCATCACCGCTACTGGGGAATTGTCAACATCTCAGAATGACCTCCCTAGGAGCACAGAGACCAGCAGCATACCTCAAACCACACTCACTGAGGTGACCACATCATCTCTCTCACCTTCCCCCAGTGGCTCGACTGCATCAGAGACGGTGTCCCATGGGAGTTCCTCTCCAGATGAAACACCCGTCCCTTCCAGTTCTACTGTCACCAACACAACCCCAACCACATCAGAGGTGCCCACTACGCCACCCTCAACAGAATCTGCTCCTGGAAGCACGGCTTCAGAGAATATCCAGAGCTCTTCAGGGACTTCCACGGAAGCCTCAGTTACATCTTCACCATGGGAACTTTCCACAGTGTCTGTTCCCACCACCTCTGGTCTGGAATTGTCAGCATCTTCTCACAGTGACCACACTGAGAGCACTGTGACCAGCAACACATCTCAAAACCCCCTCACAGAGGTGTCCTCACCAACTCATTCATCTTCCCCAGGGGGACCCACTGTGACACAGACAGAGTCCCAGAGAACTCACACTCCTGAAGAAACAACCTCTGTGTATGCTCACAGTATGAGAAGCTCACCAGCAAGTACGCCATCCACTGAAACCCCCTCAGTAGGCGCAGCGCACACAACTGCTGTGGTTACTCCAAGTTCTCCATCTGCTGCCACACAGTTCTCAGTGACATCTTCCCCACAGGAACCGTCCACTGGGTCAACACTCATCACTTCCACTCAGGAACTGACAACATCTTCTCAGAACGTCCACACTGAAACAATGGAGACCAGCAGCACACCTCAAACCACACTCACAGAGGTGACCACATCAAGTTTTTCTTCTTCCCCAAGTGATTCAACTCCTGCCCAGACCGTGTCCCATGGGACGTCAACTCCAGCTGAAACAATCAGCCTGTCCACTTCCCCCATCGTCAACACAAACTCAATGACGTCAGAGGAGCCAACAACAGCATTTTCAATAGAGTCCACCTCAGGAAATACAGGGACCACATATCCAATAGTTTCTCCAGGTTTCACACCTGTCAATACTGATGTGCCAATGACAAGTTCCACAAATGTCCTGTCAATGGTGACAACACCCATCACTGCTACTCAGGCATTGCCAACATCTTCTCAGAACCTCCACACTAAAACCATGCAGACCAGCAGCTCACCTCATACCACACACACAGAGGTGACCATATCAAGTTTTTCTCCTTCCCCAAGTGGCTCAAATCCTTCACAGACAGCGTCCCAAGGAACATCAACTCCAGAGGAAACTACTAATCTATCAACCTCCAGTGACTCCAACACCAAAACAACCATATCAGAGGTGTCAACAGCAGATTTCACTACAGATTCCTCCTCAGGAAACACTGAGACCACATCACCAACTTTTTCTCCAAGTTCTGTACCTGTCAATACTGATGGCTCAATGACAAGTTCACCAAATGTCCTGTCAACGGTGACATCACCCATCACCTCTACTTGGGAATTGTCAACATCTCAGAATGACCTCCCTGGGTCATCTCTCTCACCTTCCCCCAGTGGCTCGACTGCAGCAGAGACGGTGTCCCATGGGAGTTCCTCTCCAGATGAAACACCCGTCCCCTCCAGTACTACTGTCACCAACACAGCCCCAACCGCATCAGAGGTGCCCAGCACGGCACCCTCAACAGAATCTGCTCCTGGAAGCACAGCTACAGAGAATATCCAAAGCTCTTCAGGGACTGCCACAGCAGCCTCAGCTACATCTTCACCACGGGAACGTTACACAGTGTCAATTCCCACCTCCTCTAGTCAAGATTTGTCAGCATCTTCCCACAGTGACCACACTGAGAGCACTGTGACCAGCAGCACATCTCAAAACACCCTCACAGAGGTGTCCATACCAACTCATTCATCTTCCCCAGGGGGATCCACTGTGACACAGGCAGAGTCCCAGAGAACTCCCTCTCCTGGAGAAACAACCTCCGTGTATGCTCACAGCATGGGCAGCTCACCTCCAAGTATGCCCTCCACTGAAACCAGCACAGTAGACGCACTGCTCACAACTGCTGTGGTTATTCCAAGTTCTCCATCTGCTGCCACACAGTTCTCAATGACATCTTCACCACAGGAACCGTCCACTGAGTCAACACCCGTCACTTCCACTCAGGAACTGACAACATTTTCTCAGACTGTCCATGCTGGGAGCACAGAGACCAGCAGCACACCTCAAACCACACTCACAGAGGTGACCACATCAAGATTTTCTCTTTCCCCAAGTGATTCAACTCCTGCCCAGACAGTGTCCCATGGGACATCAACTCCAGCTGAAACAATCAGCCTGTCGTCTTCCACCATCGTCAACACAAAGTCAACCACAACAGAGGAGCAGACAGCAGCATTCTCTACAGAGTCCTCCTCAGTAAACACAGCAACCACATCTCTAAGAGTTTCTCCAGGTTCCACACCTGTCAATACTGATGTGCCAATAACAAGTTCCACAAATGTCCTGTCAATGGTGACACCACCTATCACTGATGCTCAGGAATTGTTAACGTCTTCTCAGACTCTCCACACCGAAACCGTGGAGATCAGCAGCACACCTCGAACCACACACACAGAGGTGACTACATCAAATTTTTCAACTTCCCCAAGCGGCTCAGCTCCTGCACAGACAGCGTTCCAAGGGACATCATCTCCAGAAGAAACTACCAATCTCTTCATCTCCAGTGCTACCCACACCAAACCAACCATATCAGAGGTGTCAACAGAAGCATTCCCTACAGATTCCATGTCAGGAAACACTGAGACCACATCACCTATATTTTCTCAAAGTTCTGTATCTGTCAATACTGATGGCTCAATGACAAGTTCACCAAATGTCCTGTCAACGGTGATATCACCCATCACCGCTACTGGGGAATTGTCAACATCTCAGAATGACCTCCCTAGGAGCACAGAGACCAGCAGCATACCTCAAACCACACTCACTGAGGTGACCACATCATCTCTCTCACCTTCCCCCAGTGGCTCAACTGCATCAGAGACGGTGTCCCATGGGAGTTCCTCTCCAGATGAAACACCCGTCCCTTCCAGTTCTACTGTCACCAACACAACCCCAACCACATCAGAGGTGCCCACTACGCCACCCTCAACAGAATCTGCTCCTGGAAGCACGGCTTCAGAGAATATCCAGAGCTCTTCAGGGACTTCCACGGAAGCCTCAGTTACATCTTCACCATGGGAACTTTCCACAGTGTCTGTTCCCACCACCTCTGGTCTGGAATTGTCAGCATCTTCTCACAGTGACCACACTGAGAGCACTGTGACCAGCAACACATCTCAAAACCCCCTCACAGAGGTGTCCTCACCAACTCATTCATCTTCCCCAGGGGGACCCACTGTGACACAGACAGAGTCCCAGAGAACTCACACTCCTGAAGAAACAACCTCTGTGTATGCTCACAGTATGAGAAGCTCACCAGCAAGTACGCCATCCACTGAAACCCCCTCAGTAGGCGCAGCGCACACAACTGCTGTGGTTACTCCAAGTTCTCCATCTGCTGCCACACAGTTCTCAGTGACATCTTCCCCACAGGAACCGTCCACTGGGTCAACACTCATCACTTCCACTCAGGAACTGACAACATCTTCTCAGAACGTCCACACTGAAACAATGGAGACCAGCAGCACACCTCAAACCACACTCACAGAGGTGACCACATCAAGTTTTTCTTCTTCCCCAAGTGATTCAACTCCTGCCCAGACCGTGTCCCATGGGACGTCAACTCCAGCTGAAACAATCAGCCTGTCCACTTCCCCCATCGTCAACACAAACTCAATGACGTCAGAGGAGCCAACAACAGCATTTTCAATAGAGTCCTCCTCAGGAAATACAGGGACCACATATCCAATAGTTTCTCCAGGTTTCACACCTGTCAATACTGATGTGCCAATGACAAGTTCCACAAATGTCCTGTCAATGGTGACAACACCCATCACTGCTACTCAGGCATTGCCAACATCTTCTCAGAACCTCCACACTAAAACCATGCAGACCAGCAGCTCACCTCATACCACACACACAGAGGTGACCATATCAAGTTTTTCTCCTTCCCCAAGTGGCTCAAATCCTTCACAGACAGCGTCCCAAGGAACATCAACTCCAGAGGAAACTACTAATCTATCAACCTCCAGTGACTCCAACACCAAAACAACCATATCAGAGGTGTCAACAGCAGATTTCACTACAGATTCCTCCTCAGGAAACACTGAGACCACATCACCAACTTTTTCTCCAAGTTCTGTACCTGTCAATACTGATGGCTCAATGACAAGTTCACCAAATGTCCTGTCAACGGTGACATCACCCATCACCTCTACTTGGGAATTGTCAACATCTCAGAATGACCTCCCTGGGTCATCTCTCTCACCTTCCCCCAGTGGCTCGACTGCAGCAGAGACGGTGTCCCATGGGAGTTCCTCTCCAGATGAAACACCCGTCCCCTCCAGTACTACTGTCACCAACACAGCCCCAACCACATCAGAGGTGCCCACCACGGCACCCTCAACAGAATCTGCTCCTGGAAGCACAGCTACAGAGAATATCCAAAGCTCTTCAGGGACTGCCACAGCAGCCTCAGCTACATCTTCACCACGGGAACGTTACACAGTGTCAATTCCCACCTCCTCTAGTCAAGATTTGTCAGCATCTTCCCACAGTGACCACACTGAGAGCACTGTGACCAGCAGCACATCTCAAAACACCCTCACAGAGGTGTCCATACCAACTCATTCATCTTCCCCAGGGGGACCCACTGTGACACAGGCAGAGTCCCAGAGAACTCCCTCTCCTGGAGAAACAACCTCCGTGTATGCTCACAGCATGGGCAGCTCACCTCCAAGTATGCCCTCCACTGAAACCAGCACAGTAGACGCACTGCTCACAACTGCTGTGGTTATTCCAAGTTCTCCATCTGCTGCCACACAGTTCTCAATGACATCTTCACCACAGGAACCGTCCACTGAGTCAACACCCGTCACTTCCACTCAGGAACTGACAACATTTTCTCAGACTGTCCATGCTGGGAGCACAGAGACCAGCAGCACACCTCAAACCACACTCACAGAGGTGACCACATCAAGATTTTCTCTTTCCCCAAGTGATTCAACTCCTGCCCAGACAGTGTCCCATGGGACATCAACTCCAGCTGAAACAATCAGCCTGTCGTCTTCCACCATCGTCAACACAAAGTCAACCACAACAGAGGAGCAGACAGCAGCATTCTCTACAGAGTCCTCCTCAGTAAACACAGCAACCACATCTCTAAGAGTTTCTCCAGGTTCCACACCTGTCAATACTGATGTGCCAATAACAAGTTCCACAAATGTCCTGTCAATGGTGACACCACCTATCACTGATGCTCAGGAATTGTTAACGTCTTCTCAGACTCTCCACACCGAAACCGTGGAGATCAGCAGCACACCTCGAACCACACACACAGAGGTGACTACATCAAATTTTTCAACTTCCCCAAGCGGCTCAGCTCCTGCACAGACAGCGTTCCAAGGGACATCATCTCCAGAAGAAACTACCAATCTCTTCATCTCCAGTGCTACCCACACCAAACCAACCATATCAGAGGTGTCAACAGAAGCATTCCCTACAGATTCCATGTCAGGAAACACTGAGACCACATCACCTATATTTTCTCAAAGTTCTGTATCTGTCAATACTGATGGCTCAATGACAAGTTCACCAAATGTCCTGTCAACGGTGATATCACCCATCACCGCTACTGGGGAATTGTCAACATCTCAGAATGACCTCCCTAGGAGCACAGAGACCAGCAGCATACCTCAAACCACACTCACTGAGGTGACCACATCATCTCTCTCACCTTCCCCCAGTGGCTCAACTGCATCAGAGACGGTGTCCCATGGGAGTTCCTCTCCAGATGAAACACCCGTCCCTTCCAGTTCTACTGTCACCAACACAACCCCAACCACATCAGAGGTGCCCACTACGCCACCCTCAACAGAATCTGCTCCTGGAAGCACGGCTTCAGAGAATATCCAGAGCTCTTCAGGGACTTCCACGGAAGCCTCAGTTACATCTTCACCATGGGAACTTTCCACAGTGTCTGTTCCCACCACCTCTGGTCTGGAATTGTCAGCATCTTCTCACAGTGACCACACTGAGAGCACTGTGACCAGCAACACATCTCAAAACCCCCTCACAGAGGTGTCCTCACCAACTCATTCATCTTCCCCAGGGGGACCCACTGTGACACAGACAGAGTCCCAGAGAACTCACACTCCTGAAGAAACAACCTCTGTGTATGCTCACAGTATGAGAAGCTCACCAGCAAGTACGCCATCCACTGAAACCCCCTCAGTAGGCGCAGCGCACACAACTGCTGTGGTTACTCCAAGTTCTCCATCTGCTGCCACACAGTTCTCAGTGACATCTTCCCCACAGGAACCGTCCACTGGGTCAACACTCATCACTTCCACTCAGGAACTGACAACATCTTCTCAGAACGTCCACACTGAAACAATGGAGACCAGCAGCACACCTCAAACCACACTCACAGAGGTGACCACATCAAGTTTTTCTTCTTCCCCAAGTGATTCAACTCCTGCCCAGACCGTGTCCCATGGGACGTCAACTCCAGCTGAAACAATCAGCCTGTCCACTTCCCCCATCGTCAACACAAACTCAATGACGTCAGAGGAGCCAACAACAGCATTTTCAATAGAGTCCTCCTCAGGAAATACAGGGACCACATATCCAATAGTTTCTCCAGGTTTCACACCTGTCAATACTGATGTGCCAATGACAAGTTCCACAAATGTCCTGTCAATGGTGACAACACCCATCACTGCTACTCAGGCATTGCCAACATCTTCTCAGAACCTCCACACTAAAACCATGCAGACCAGCAGCTCACCTCATACCACACACACAGAGGTGACCATATCAAGTTTTTCTCCTTCCCCAAGTGGCTCAAATCCTTCACAGACAGCGTCCCAAGGAACATCAACTCCAGAGGAAACTACTAATCTATCAACCTCCAGTGACTCCAACACCAAAACAACCATATCAGAGGTGTCAACAGCAGATTTCACTACAGATTCCTCCTCAGGAAACACTGAGACCACATCACCAACTTTTTCTCCAAGTTCTGTACCTGTCAATACTGATGGCTCAATGACAAGTTCACCAAATGTCCTGTCAACGGTGACATCACCCATCACCTCTACTTGGGAATTGTCAACATCTCAGAATGACCTCCCTGGGTCATCTCTCTCACCTTCCCCCAGTGGCTCGACTGCAGCAGAGACGGTGTCCCATGGGAGTTCCTCTCCAGATGAAACACCCGTCCCCTCCAGTACTACTGTCACCAACACAGCCCCAACCGCATCAGAGGTGCCCAGCACGGCACCCTCAACAGAATCTGCTCTTGGAAGCACAGCTACAGAGAATATCCAAAACTCTTCAGGGACTGCCACAGCAGCCTCAGTTACATCTTCACCATGGGAACTTTCCACAGTGTCCGTTCCCACCACCTCTCGTCAGGTATTGTCAGCATCTTCTCTCAATGAGCACACTGAGAGCACTGTGACCAGCAGCCCATTTCAAAACCCCCTCACAGAGGTGTCCACACCAACTCATTCATCTTCCCCAGGGGGACCCACTGTGACACAGACAGAGTCCCAGAGAACTCACACTCCTGAAGAAACAACCTCTGTGTATGCTCACAGTATGAGAAGCTCACCAGCAAGTACGCCATCCACTGAAACCCCCTCAGTAGGCGCAGCGCACACAACTGCTGTGGTTACTCCAAGTTCTCCATCTGCTGCCACACAGTTCTCAGTGACATCTTCCCCACAGGAACCGTCCACTGGGTCAACACTCATCACTTCCACTCAGGAACTGACAACATCTTCTCAGAACGTCCACACTGAAACAATGGAGACCAGCAGCATACCTCAAACCACACTCACTGAGGTGACCACATCATCTCTTTCATCTTCCCCCAGTGGCTCGGCTGCAGCAGAGACGGTGTCCCATGGGAGTTCCTCTCTAGATGAAACACCCGTCCCTTTCAGTTCTACTGTCACCAACACAACCCCAACCACATCAGAGGTGCCCACTACGGCACTCTCTACGGAATCTGCTCCTGGAAGCACGGCTCCAGAGAATATCCAGAGCTCTTCAGGGACTGCCACGGAAGCCTCAGTTACATCTTCACCACGGGAACTTTCCACAGTGTCTGTTCCCACCACCTCTGGTCTGGAATTGTCAGCATCTTCTCATAGTGACCACACTGAGAGCATTGTGACCAGCAGCACATCTCAAAACCCACTCACAGAGGTGTCCTCACCAACTCATTCATCTTCCCCAGGGGGACCCACTGTGACACAGACAGAGTCCCAGAGAATTCTCACTCCTGAAGAAACAACCTCTGTGTATGCTCACAGTATGAGCAGCTCACCAGCAAGTACACCCTCAACTGAAACCCCCTCAGTAGACGCAGCGCACACAACTGCTGTGGTTACTCCAAGTTCTCCATCTGCTGCCACACAGTTCTCAGTGACATCTTCCCCACAGGAACCGTCCACTGGGTCAACACTCATCACTTCCACTCAGGAACTGACAACATCTTCTCAGAACGTCCACACTGAAACAATGGTGACCAGCAGCACACCTCAAACCACACACACAGAGGTGACCACATCAAGTTTTTCTTCTTCGCCAAGTGATTCAACTCCTGCCCAGACCGTGTCCCATGGGACATCAACTCCAGCTGAAACAATCAGCCTGTCCACTTCCCCCATCGTCAACACAAACTCAATGACGTCAGAGGAGCCAACAACAGCAATTTCAATAGAGTCCTCCTCAGGAAATACAGGGACCACATATCCAATAGTTTCTCCAGGTTTCACACCTGTCAATACTGATGTGCCAATGACAAGTTCCACAAGTGTCCTGTCAATGGTGACAACATCCATCACTGCTACTCAGGCATTGCCAACTTCTTCTCAGAACCTCCACACTGAAACCATGCAGACCAGCAGCTCACCTCATACCACACACACAGAGGTGACCATATCAAGTTTTTCTCCTTCCCCAAGTGGCTCAAATCCTTCACAGACAGCGTCCCAAGGAACATCAACTCCAGAGGAAACTACTAATCTATCAACCTCCAGTGACTCCAACACCAAAACAACCATATCAGAGGTGTCAACAGCAGATTTCACTACAGATTCCTCCTCAGGAAACACTGAGACCACATCACCAACTTTTTCTCCAAGTTCTGTACCTGTCAATACTGATGGCTCAATGACAAGTTCACCAAATGTCCTGTCAACGGTGACATCACCCATCACCTCTACTTGGGAATTGTCAACATCTCAGAATGACCTCCCTGGGTCATCTCTCTCACCTTCCCCCAGTGGCTCGACTGCAGCAGAGACGGTGTCCCATGGGAGTTCCTCTCCAGATGAAACACCCGTCCCTTCCAGTTCTACTGTCACCAACACAACCCCAACCACATCAGAGGTGCCCACCACAGCACTCTCTACGGAATCTGCTCTTGGAAGCACAGCTACAGAGAATGTTCAAAGCTCTTCAGGGACTGCCACAGCAGCCTCAGTTACATCTTCACCATGGGAACTTTCCACAGTGTCCGTTCCCACCACCTCTAGTCAGGTATTGTCAGCATCTTCTCTCAATGAGCACACTGAGAGCACTGTGACCAGCAGCCCATTTCAAAACCCCCTCACAGAGGTGTCCACACCAACTCATTCATCTTCCCCAGGGGGACCCACTGTGACACAGGCAGAGTCCCAGAGAACTCCCTCTCCTGGAGAAACAACCTCCGTGTATGCTCACAGCATGAGCAGCTCACCTCCAAGTACGCCCTCCACTGAAACCCCCCCAGTAGACGCAGCGCACACAACTGCTGTGGTTATTCCAAGTTCTCCATCTGCTGCCACACAGTTCTCAGTGTCATCTTTTCCACAGGAACCATCCACTGGGTCAACACCCATCACTTCCACTCAGGAACTGACAACATCTACTCAGATTCTGCACACTGAAAGCATGGGGACCAGCAGCACACCTCACACCACACACACAGAGGTGACCACATCAACTTTTTCAGCTTTCACAAATGACTCACCTCTTGCACAGACAACATCCCAAGGGACATCATCTTCAGAAGAAACAACTGACCTATATACTTCCAGCGTCAAACCAAACCCCATCAACCCAAACCAAACCCCATCAGATGTTCCAGTAGAAGTCTCCTCTACAGATTCTACCTCAGGAAATACAGGGCCCACAACTCCAACAGTTTCTCAAAGTTCCACACCTCACAATACTGCTGGCTCAAAGACAAGTTCTCCAAATTTCCTATCAAAGGTGACATCTCCCATCATTTCTACTCAGGCATTGCCAGTATCTTCTCAGAACCTCCACACTGGAAGCATGGGCACCAGCAGCACACTTCAAACCACACTCACAGAGGTGACCACATCAACTTTTCTACCTTTCACAAGTGGCTCATCCCCTGCACAGACAGTGTCTCAAGGGACATTATCACCAGAGGAAACAACCAACCTATTCACCTCCATTGTTCCCAACACCAAACCGACCATATCAGAGGCTCCAACAGAACCATTATCTCCAGATTTCACCCCAGGAAATACAGGAATCACATTGCCAACAGTTTCTCAACATTCCATACCTGTCAATACTGATGTGTCAATGACGAATTCACCAAATGTCCTGTCAACAGTCACAACACCCATCACTTCCACTCAGGAATTGCCAACTTCTTCTCAGAACCTCCGCACTGAAACCATGGAGACCAGCAGCACACCTCAAACCACACACACAGAGGTGACTGCATCAAGTTTTCCTCCTTCCCCAAGTAATTCAACTCCTGCCCATACAGTGTCCCATGGGACATCATCTCCATCTGAAACAACCAATCTTTTCACTTCTACCATCCTCAGCACAAACTCAACCATGTCAGAGGCGCCAACAACAGCATTCTCTACAGAGTCCTCCTCAGGAAACACAGGGACCTCATCTCCAATAGTTTCTCAAAGTTCCACACCTTTCAGTACTGATGCGTCAATAACAGGTTCCACAAATGTCCTGTCAATGGTGACAACACCCATCACTGTTGCTCAGGAATTGTTAACATCTTCTCAGACTCTCCACACTGAAACCAAGGAGACCAGCAGCGCACCTCATACCACACACACAGAGGTGACCACATCAAGTTTTTCTCCTTCTCAAAGAGGCTCAACTCCTGCACAGACAGCGTCCCAGTCGACATCATCCCTAGGGGATACAACCAGCCTGTCTTCTTCTACTGTGATCAACCCAAGCCCAACCACATCAGAGGTGCCAACAGCAGCACTCTCTACAGATTCCATCTCAGGAAATACAGGAACCACATCTCCAACAATTTCTCAAAGTTCTGTACCTGTCAATACTGATGTCTCAATGACAAATTCATCAGAGGTTCTGTCTACGATCACAACACCCATCACCATGACTCAGGAGCTGACAACATCTTCTCAGAATCTCCACACTGAAACTGTGGAGACCAGTCGCACACCTCAAACCATACTCACAGAGGTGACCACATCAACTTTTTCCACTTCCTTAAGTGGTTCACCTCCTGATCAGACAGTGTCTCACCAGCCATCATCTCCAAATGCCACAACCAACCTCCCCACTTCCAGCGTTATCCATACAAATCCAACCACGTCAGAGATGCCAACGGCATCAGTCTCCACAGACTCTACCTTAGGAAGTACTGGAACCAGATCTCCAACAGTTTCTCTAAGTTCCACGTCTGTCATGACCGACATCTCAGTGACAAGCTCAGCAAATGTCCTCTCAACGATGACCACACCCATCACCTATACTCAGGAACATTCGACATCTTCTCAGAGTGTCCACACTGGAAGCATGGAGACCAGCAGCACACCTCACACCACCCTCACAGAGGTCATGCCCTCAACTCGTTCCGTCTCCCCGAGTGTACCCACTCAGACACAGACATTTTCTTGGGGAACATCCTCCTCCAGCAAAATAACTACTCCATCTGTTTCCAGCCAGAGTAACCCACCTCGAGCTACCCCTGACATATCAACCTCTCCAGACTTCACCTCAGGAAACTCAGGGCCTACATCTGCACACGTCACCGGAAGCCTCAGTATTGCCACATCAAGAGTTCCAAGCACAACTCTAGTCGGACAACCAACAGTCCTAGCTCACAGCACCTCTACGCAGTCGTCATCTGTGTACTCTCAGAGTTACCGGACAACCAGCATGGCGTCCTTCAGCACATCTCAAACCAGCATCCTCACAGAGCTGACCACAGAAAACCACTCATCCTCTTCATCTGGACCCACTGCGACAGACACCCCTTCCCATGGGACATCTTCCTCAGGTGAGTCAGCTGAGGTGAGGCTCCCCACAATGAATGATGACCAGCCCCTCTTCCCCGTCTGTCCTGTTTGCTTATGCATGGAGGCACTGACTGTTGCCCACTATATAAACAAACATTTCAGCTGTCTCTCCCAGCTCCTCATTTTCTGTGAGTCTCATATTCTCTAACGTAAAAACCACTCTTGTCTTCTTTTCCTATATTTTCAGGAAAGACCACAAGCTCCCCGAAGACAGACAGTGGCAGAGGCACATCACTCTCTGCTACCCCTTTGACCCTTACCACGCCCAGCACAACCACAGCCTCCAGGTCAACGGTGACCCCGATCCCCATTTTACCAGAGCAGGGTGAGTGACGCCCAGAAGACATTCCCTCTTTGCCTTCTACCCGAGCCAGACTTCAAGGTCGTGGCTGTGATTGCAAGACTGGATTTGACAGTTTAGGTCCTTCTGTGTTGTTGAGGGATCCAGTCCTTTGGGTTTCTACTCTGTCCTATCCAGGTCACGAATAAACCACCTCCCCCCCCACCTTGTATTCCCTCTAGAGGGATGATGACTGAGTGTTTAGAACCACTAGGTTACAGTCTCTGCTCTCTGGGATCAGAGATTACAGGGCACAACACCAATGGGTGCTGAGGGCAATTTTGTGCATTGTATTGGGGTGGGAGATGGAGAGAGGGAAGTGAGCAAGGGATTGATCAACTGTTCTGTAGATGAAAGGCCAGGATACTAGGTACAGGCCTGTAAGCGATGTGGGAATAGGATCAAGGTGGACACGAGACTTCCGGATGGGAGCTGGGGGAGGGGGAGCACCTCAGATAGGTTGGATGGTCTGAGCAGCTAGAGTATAGCCGTGGGAGTGAAAAGATAGTCCTCGTGTTGAGTCGGGCAGGAGCTCCGAGCCTTTGGGATTGCCAGGATGTAACATGAGGGCCAGCTTGTTGGGGTTTCCGTCCCGCCCGGTACCCCAACAGCCGGCAAATCCCAAAGAGAAATTACACACAGGACTCCATAAGGTTATAAACTGATTGGCCCATTAGGTCAGGCTTCTTGTTAACTCTTATAACTTATGTTACCCCATTATCCTTATCTATGTTAGCACATGGCTCGGTACCTTTCTCAGCTGGGCAGGTTACATGCTGCCTCTTCAGTGGTCTGCACAGGAATGACAGAGGAACCTCTCTGCTTCCCAGAATTCTCCTGTTCTCATTGCATCACCTCTACTTCCTGTCTGGTTTTCCCACCTATACTGCCTGCCTGGCCAATCAGCGTTTTATTAAAATATGATTGACAGAATACAGATAATTCTCCTGCACCACCGGGAGTAAAGGTGAATAGTGATGGGGGTCTGAGGACTCTAAGGAGTCTGGTGTGTGCAAAAACCTGTGGGTAAGGCAACCAGGAAGGATCTAGATTTGCATAGTCATGGCTGGTATGGATAAATTTGGGAGGGAAAGCAAGGGGTGAGCGAGGAAGCCGGGAGCTATGTAGACTCTGCGCTAAGCCAATCAAGACTGTGGCAGGGTCCTAATGAGTCGATGCTACAGTATAGAGTGAGGTCCCCTTGGAAAACACTTAGGATAAGGTCCCAAGCTGGAATCCAAGGACATAAGGGTGGCCTAGGGTAATTTTGGGGCTGGGAGGTTCTTCAGATTTATCTGGAGAAATACCATTTCAGGAAACAAGGGCCATTTTATGAAAAGGCCTTTAAGCGAGTGGTCTTTGTGGTCTCATAGTTTCAGCTTTTAGCCCTTGGGCAGTTCTGACTTCTCCATCAGAGCGTATAGTTGAGACCCTCACGGCAAGGCCATTAAGTCAGGATGTTCTAAGCTGAGGAATGAGAAAGGTACCAGCCGAGAAATATACAAGGAGAATGTGCTAGATATGCATGGAGCAGCAAAGAGTCAGGGCCTAGGGGTGCTTTCGTAAGAGGGCCGAGGTAAGCAGCAGATGAGGGAAAACTCCCTCGGGATCTTTCTGAACCTGAAGAAGGCAAAAGCCCGCAAGGGTGCTGTTCTCTCCTTTGTCCTGGCCTAGGCATTCCCCTCTTCCCCTACGGGACAAGCCCTGAAGTTGGAGACCACCAGTTGTTTGCCAGGACTGTGGATTTTACCTCACCCCTCTTCAAGATCCAGATTGGCTTCCCACTTGGCTCCTCTCTTCGGGATTCCTTCTACGTGAGTCTCCCGCTGAAGCCCTTGTTTTAAGTCTGTGGCCTGTGTTCTCTGGGTCCTGTTTCTCCTCCAGGTTTGACGACGGCCCGTGACTGAGAGGAAGGGAGAATGGGAATCACCTTTGCTGCACAACACCTCCGTAGCTTCTTTTGTATCAATTTCTAGTTGGGGAAGGCTGAGTGAAGTCATGCCTCCCTGCCCGTGTGGGCAAAACCATCCTCTCCCTAGTAAGATGAGATCACAGTTATTTCATGAGTTTTTTGTTTTGTTTTGCTTTTGTTTTGTTTTTTGTTTTTTATCATGAGGAATAAGCTATGCTTGGAAACTTGATTGGTTTACTTCATTTTCATTTCTTGTGATTACTTCCTGGTTCCCTGGGAATAGTGATGGGCTCCACTTGCCCTCAGGGAGGGGAGTAGTTACACCCAACTGAGAGGTCAACACAGTACTGGGAGGAGGACATTGACTGCTTTGCCCTCATCTGCCTCCTCCCAAGCTTTAAGGGTGAGGAGCTTACCAAGAAGCTCTGCTCTGACAGCAACTGTCCACTGAAGCAGGACACCGTCCACTACTTTGGACTGATGTGAGACTGTCCTGGTAGGGATGAGTATTTATAAGGTTACTAGGTAACGAGTTCTCCTAGAAGGCGAAAAGTGGATAAGGGGACCATCAAGGTTGACGCCTCTCATCCTCTGCACAGATGGGCGCTCAGGAGGCACGCTTCTGAGGAGCTGGACTTAGATGAGGATAACTCTTCCGTCAACCCCCCCTAACCGAGAACCCTTGTGCTCAGTTCACAGATAACGGCCAGATCATTTTCCCAGAGTCAGACTACAGCATCTTCTCCTACCCCAACCCACCTCAAAGAGGCTTCACAGGAAGGGAAGGTGTGGCCATGGTGGCCCCATTCTGGGATGATGCTGACTTCTCTAGCTCCAGGGGAACCATATTCTACCAGGTGGGTCATTCCCAGCCTTGACAGTCAGGAGCTCCAGCATCCTGCCTGGAGAGATGAAGGGCACTGAAAGGGCATTGCATGACAGCCTAGGCTTGTGTGGGAAGCGACTGAAGCTTAAATACAGGGTAGGGAGGAAGCCAAGGAAGAATGCTAAGCAGACCCTGGAACACCCTACTCCAACCATGTGGAAGCCTGCAGGTGACAGGGATGGAGATGTAGAGGGGCTGTCTTAATGAGTCTGAGCCAAACAGACCCCCCTCTCTATTTCTGAATTAAATTAATAATTCCATCCTGTCAAAGTATGTAGCATCGGCTGTCACAGCAATTGTGCTTGTATACCTGCCATTGACAAGAAACTACTTAAGTTCCAAGGATGGAAAGGCATATACCCATCCTTTAGGAGTTACAAGCTAGACACAGGAATGTAAAATTTGACACACACGGCCATATCATCCAAGTCAGTTTGAGCTAAGAGATGCATCTGTTCAATTCTAGAAGGTTTAACTTTCTAAGGTAGGGACTCTCTAGCTCACATGCCCCAGATTTTCCTGCAGCCTAAATTTAAATTGATCTTAACGTCCAAAGAACTTGCAAAAATTCAGACTTGTGGGAAAGATGCACAAGCAGCCACGGGCACTGAAGTGAACAGCATCCCCAAGCAGGAAGCAGGGACCCCTTAGGGTTCTGGTTCTCAACATTCCTAGTGCTCCGGTCCTTTAATACAGTTCTTTATGCTGTGGTGACCCCCAATCACAACAACATTTTTGTTGGTACCTCATAACTGTAATTTCGCTAATGTTATGAATTGTAATGCAGATATCTGATATGTGACCCCTTTGAAAGGGTTGTTCAAACTCCACAGGGATTGAGACTCATAGGTTGAGAACCACTGCCTTATGGGAATTGAACGGGACTCTGAATTCTTTTCTCATGCCTACTTTCCGTTTTTAGGAATACAACACACTTCATGATGAAAACAACGGGCTCATCCGGAAGGTGGAGACTTTGATTCGTGAGTTCACAAGTGATTGGAGCTACAAAGCCAAGTGGACCTTGAAAGTCACCTGGTTCAACGTTCCTGCCTATCCTGCCCAGTGGAACTATGGGGTGAGTGGACCATGGGTGCTGGCTCCCTGTGAGCCTGGTGGGAGCCAGACATCCCAGTAGACTCATAGGGAGCCTCCCTGACTGGAGGAAAGACTGCTGGCTATAGCTACCCCATGAAAGCACGGTCTATGAGTACTCACGACGGGCCAGGCCTGCCACGTCAGAAACCTCGACTACATTTACAGGCAAGAATGTCTGTGGGCTGACAAGGTCACGTGACTTCAGCTCCCCTTTACTAGAGTGAAGTATCAGCGCACGGCACTCAGCAAACAGTTCACTGACTTCCTACCTGGGACAGGTCCTCTATACCACACACAGGACCTGGACTTACTTATCCCTGAGGGAGAGACAAGGAGGCCTTTAGTGGCTCTGCTGTCTCGTCTAACCTCTCAGGTTCCCATAGCTCTCTCTTAAAAACCGTCTTCTAATGGGATTGCAACCCAAAGCCCTTTATTTCCTCTCCCTGCAAAAAGAGTCACAAGGAAGGAGAACTGGCCACTCTAAGTGCTTTGACACTCAAGGTAACTGATGCTCTGATCACAGCAAAGTTGACTGCAAGTCCAGCCCAGGGACAGGTGACAGGCCTGTGTCTGGCAGGGGTGTGGGGGATCAGGGTGTGGGGCACCAGGGAGGAACCTCCAGACCTCTCATAGATGTCTCCATTTGTCTCTCGCCGACTTCCAGACCAACACCTACCAAGCCATCCTCTCCACAGATGGAAGCAGTTCCTATGCCCTGTTTCTCTACCAGAGTGGTGGGATGCGCTGGGATGTGGCCCAGGGTCTGAGCAACAGAGTCGTCATGGGCTTCTCCAGGTAGGACAGGATCGGCTGTCAGCACTGAACTGTGAGAGATAAGGGTTCCCTGCTCACACTCTCATCCAATCCTTGAAGATGCAGCTTCCTGGTGAAAATCACCCCCCCACACACACACATTCATCCTACCATCAAGTCTATCCCAGCGCCTGTGCAATGGAGCCTTTCAACCTTTGACCTTCCTGGTTTCCACTGACCTTAGCTGACTTCTCAGCTAATAGCGGCTCATTACTCCTATTATATCATATACTCTATTTCCTTATTTGTTTGTTTGTTTGTTTGTTTAACTTGTGGTCACAGCCACCCATGATAGCTGACCAGTATCCTATAAGATAAGACTGTTCATTGTTCTCTAGGTAAGAAAACTTAGGTTCAAACAGATGAGTAATTTGCTCCAAGTCAGAGTTTCAAAGTGACAAAGCGGGCATCTGAACACAGACATCCAAGTTTGGAATGTGTGATTCCTGGCATTCTACAGCTTAGCTGGAGAAGGAAGCGAGGTGAAAAGCCGTGGCTAGCTGTAGTGTGGGCTTCTGCACGGGAAGGAGCCGCAGTCTCTGAGGCAACAGCTCCCACCCCACTGATTGATTATGAGGCAATCAGTTGTGATGGCCATGCATCGTGTGTTTGCAGTAATTGTCACAGACGGTTTTCTGTTCCACCGAGGTATGTCCAGGCTGCCCTCCAAGGGCGTGGCTTGGACTGGTTTTAGGTGTGCAGTGAAGGAGGAAAGCGTGTAATTATCCAGGGAGCTGTCAATTTCACACCGTCTTCAGTGTACCCACCAGAGATGTCAGGCGTGAATGTGTCCCCCAGCCTGTATGGCAGTGGAGCACTTTCTGCGGGCATACTCCTACACTGGCACCATGGCTGTTGCTGCAGGTCCTCCTTCCATTCTGGATCCACACTGAAGGTGAAGGTGGCGGAACCTTGAATCTGGTCTCTCCACTCAGATCTGAGGAGGGATTTGCAAATGTCACGGCACTGAAGCTTTACAATGCTGTGAGGTGGTTGCAAACAACATCTCTGTCACCCAGATAGAAAAATCCTAAAGTCAGACATGTTCAATAACCATGACCACCAAGCTAGTGAGTGCCCGAGTCGACGGCTGACCGTGATTGCCTGGCTTCAGAGACTGGCTTTGAACCGTCTCTTGCAGTACGTTCTCAGAGAGCTTCAAGAGAAACAAAGGGAAATATGGCCTCAACTCTGTTGCTTTCACACCCGCTGTGTCCTGAGTGAGCCCACTGTCATTGATCAGATGTGGGGTGAAGCAGAGGCTCCCCATCCCCACCCATCCTCTCTTCCTCCTCAGCGCTGGGGCTTGTGACTTAATCTGGCTGCCCACCCGACTGAGCGTGGGCTACCAGCTGCTGACTGGGGGCTAGCCGGAGTAACTGACAAACTGAATGTGTGAGTGGCTTTCAGCTGAGAGCAAAGAGCCTGAGTGTGACACTTCTGAGTCTTTCCCTTTGCCTGCAGTGGAGATGGGTATTTTGAAAACAGCCCGCTGACATTCCGGCCAGCAATGGAGAAGTACCGTCCAGATCGATTCCTGAATTCCAAATTAGGTAAAAGTGCCACCCAACATGTGTGAGCTGGCCCCAGTTCTCTCTTGCCCTCTACTCTATAAGCCATGGCAGTCTTAGACTGCTGTCGCCTCTCTGCCACCCCAGAGAGCATCCTGCACAGGCCGACCACCTACAGGTACATCCACAGCTGACATCACCTAGGCAACGGCTTCTTTTCACACCCTCGGACCCTGTAAGTTCCCTTCCTTGGGAAAGCCAAACCCTGGACGTCTGTCAGTGGGCATTCAGGTTCTGGAGTGAGGACAAGGGTATTGCAGGCAGGGAATTAGGATGACCATCTAAATGTCCCATTCCAGAGCTGGAATGAAATCCCTAAGGAGATCGACCAGAAGGTGTTCCAAAAGGCTGACATTCACTTAATCAACATTTATCGAACACCTATTATATGCCAGGCAGCAGGTTAACAGACAGAAAAATGAAAGGAGAAGGTGAGAAAGGTCAACCATGCTGGCTCTCAACAAGCATTCGCTGTGGAAGAGACCCTAGTGTCCAGACGTTCTTTGTGACTTAGTGTAATAGAGAGAGGCTCAAAAGGGGAAGAAAGTCCAGCTTCCAAACTGTGATGGCGAAGAGGGCATGCCAGCACTGGGGAGAAGTCAGCCATGTAGATTCTTTTTTTTTTTTTTTTTTTTTTTTTTTGAGACAGAGTTTCTTTGTGTTGCTTTGGAGTCTGTCCTGGAACTGGCTCTGTAGACCAGGCTGGCTTCAAATTCACAGAGATCTGCCTGCCTCTGCCTCTTGAGTACTGATATTAAAGGTGTGTGCCACCACTGCCCGGCACCATGTAGATCTTGAAGCCTGAGTTCAGGTCTGATTGATCTGGGACAAAGATGTTTGGCAATCAGAAATATGAGTGAAGGTCAAATGACAGGTGGGTGCCATCCCATGGAAGAGCTTCCCTGTGACATCAGTATTTCTTTGTCAAACACATCTGCCTATGATTTAGAGTGTCTCACGGTGTGTGTGTGTGTGTGTGTGTGTGTGTGTGTGTGTGTGTGTGTGTGTGCGTGCATGTATGAACAGGTCATTATAAACAATGTTATTCTTCTGAAAACATTCAGTTTCTTAATTCAGGTGGATATGGGTTGAAAATCTCATATACTACAGTATACTATGTTGGGGGCAGGGCTCTGGAATCTCCTCTCCCTGAAGAAGTGTGTGGTACGAAATGTCCAATGAATTGAAGGTTTAAACTTCACAACTCCATTGAGGATTTTTTCTAGTGACCTCCCCCTTCCCAAGATGGTATCTGGGCCCAAAAGTGGCTTCCACAGTTTCACGGTGTTAGAACAAGGCCCTTCTAGCATGCCAATTTCTCTGTGACTTCCAGATAGTCTCTGGGCAGGGACCTACCTCTGTCCTGGTTGCTTTGACCACTGAAAGGAAAGGAAGGGTACATTATGTCTGATGGCATGTCTCTAGAGGAGGAGGTGGTCATTTAGGAATTGGAAGGTGCAGCAGAGAGAAAAAGAGAGACAGAGAAGGGGAAGGGAAGGAGAATGAACAGCAGGCAAGAAAGAGGGAAGGCGGGCAGGTCAAATTGGATCGCAGTGTCTTCTCCCTGCCCAGCACTTGTCCCACAGTTTTGCCGTAAGGTCTAAGACTTGAAGTGTTTTTGGAGCTTCTGTTCAAGGTGGTTTGGAGATAAATCGTTGCCAGTCTGAATTGGGTCCCTTCCTAGGAGGAGCTGTCCAGAGAGGCAGGGCGTAGGATGGAGGATGCAGTCGGAGTTTGTGCGGAGCCAGAGCTGAAGCAGAGCTTGCAGGCTCTGCCCCCGCGGTAATCACCAATCTCCTTGTCCCCCAGGCATCCGGGGGCTGCAGGTCTACAGACTACACAAGGAGGTGAGGCCCAACTACCGGCTCAAGTGCCTGTGGTGGCTGGACAGCCAGCCTCAGTGGTCAGGCTGGAGCTGGGGCCGGAGCCAGCTTTCCTGCCCTTGCTCCTGGCAGCAGGGACGACGGGACTTGCGATTCTGGCGCATGAACACAGGTGATACCCTCCTCCTGCCCTTCACAAACCCCACCGACTGTCACCTCTGCTCACACCTGTTCCACCCTTTCCCAGACACCCTGAGCACCCCACCCCGCAGATGAACTCGCCCTGTTCATCTCCACTTACCGTGAGCTCCTTGGCTGATCTCATTGCAGGCTGGCGGTACGGCAGTGACAGGCAACTGTGCAGCTTCTCCTCTGGGCAAGGGGGCGTGTGCTGCAGCTATGGCCGCTGGGGAGAGTTTCGGGAAGGCTGGAGAATGCACAGTCCTTGGCAGTTTGGTATGTGTCTCCGTGGAGATCTCAACACATCTTAATAGGACAGAGACCTGAAATCATCTCCCCACAGAGACCTTCCGAGGGAAGACGTGGAGTTGAACAAGGCAGGGTAGCTTGCCGCTGCCCACCCTGGGGTCCGCTCTAGGCTCTTTATACCGTTGTCTATGTCCGCTCTTCCCCTGGCCCTCTGACAGCTTGTACTACCTGCCATGCTATGTAATAACCCCACATGCCTTCAAGGAGGACATGCAATGGCATTCTGTCACAGACTACTGCCAGTCATTGAGCATGGGAGGAAGTGAGCTGTGTCATGCCTGTCTCTTGCTACTGATACCACCATGCTCTACCAAAGCCGCCTGCTGGCTCTCTGGCACTCTGCCCTCTGACAGACTGTTCCTCTCCACAGAGCAGGAGCGGGAGGCACAGAAGTGGTGCTGCCAATGGAACGACAAGCCCGCCTTCTGTGCCCTGTACCGTCGCGTACGGCCCCGCCTTAGCTGTGCTGCGTACAGACCCCCGCGACCCGGTGAGCATCATGGTGGAGGTGGAGCATCCAGGAAGGGAGCCTGGGTTAGCAAGAGATCAGCTTCCTAGGGCAGAATTGTGACCACAGGGATGACGAGGCAAGCCTTGTGGGAACCTAACAGCAAACAGAAGGCTTTGTATGTGGCGTTGGCTTAGGGGCAAGAGCTGGGGTCAGAGACTACAAGCGTAAGAGGCCTTTGGGTCAGGTTCTGGATGCCAGGAGAATTTGCCTGAGTTTGAGTCCACCAAGACAGAACCCCTACCTGCTGGGCAGTTACGCTAACATGTAATGTCTTTTCTTTCAGCTTGGACATTTGGTGATCCCCACATCACCACTTTGGATAATGTCACTTACACCTTCAATGGGCTAGGGGACTTTCTGCTGGTCCAGGCCCAGGACACAAATTCCTCCTTCCGGCTGGAGGGCCGCACTGCCCAGACAGGCTCTGCTAAGGCCACTAACTTCATTGCCTTTGCGGCTCAGTACAACACCAGCAGCCTGGCTTCCCCAATCACAGTAAGTGAGGGGTTATCCAGGGTATCCTTGCTTTCCCTTCCCCAGGACCCCGCAGAGACAGACCATCAGCTGGACACCGGAGGAGGACGAGAATAAGGAAAAGAGGAGAGATTAGTTTTCTATTTTCTCACTGTTGTGTCCGGGTACCTGATAAGGAGCAGCTTAAGGAAGGAAGGGTGTGCTGGCTAGTTTTACGTCAACTTGACAAAGTGGCAACCGTCCGAGAGAAGGGAAGCTCAATTAAGAAAATGTCTCCATAAAACTGAGCTGCAGGCAAACCTGTAGGGCATTTTCTTTTTCTTTTTTCCTTTTTTGGTTTTTCTGAAACAGGGTTTCTCTGTTGCTTTGGAGCTTATCCTGGACATTTTCTTGATTAGTGACTGATGTGGGAGGGCCCAGTCCATGGTAGGTGGCACCATCCCTGGGCTGGTGGTTCTGGCTTCTATAAGAAAGCAGGCTGAGCAAGCCCTGGGAAGCAAGGCAGTGAGCAGCATCCCTCCACGGCCTCTGCATCAGCTCCTGCCTCCAGGTTCCTGCCCTGCTTGAGTTCCTGTCCTGACTTCCTTCAGTGATGAACAGTGATGTGGAAGTGTGAGCCAGATAAACCCTTCTCCCCAAGCTGCTTTGGTCATGGCTTTTCATCACAAAAATAGTAAAAGTAAAGCGTTTATTTTGTCTCCCAGTTTGGCGCTCAGTTAAAGAGTTCAGGAAACACACACATAGACACACCCAGACATGTGTTTCCATGGTGATCCTACAGCCTGGGACAAAGGGAGAGAGGACACAGCTATAGATGAGAGAGAAGAGTAAAACGTAGAGACGGCAGAATCACGATGGGTGCCGTCTCTTACTGGCTGTTCAACCTTGACAAAAGCTTACAGTGCCACTGTTTCCTCACAGCACAGTGGGGACAATAGGGCGGGGACAATGGTATTGTCTGCTCCACGGAGCTCCACGCATGCTCGCATGCTCGTTGGCATATCCTTATCGTTTGCCCTGTCCATCACCTACCTCTTTCACTGGCCTGGATTATAGCCTTGAATTGCTCTCCAGAGTCTTATTTCCAGGCCTCTGCCCTGCCTGCTCGTATTGGGCTCAGGCCTCCTTCAATTCCTTTCCAGGTTCAGTGGTTCCTAGAACCCAATGACACAGTTCGAGTTCTACACAATAACCAGACCGTGACCTTTAACACCAGCTACACGGATGAAGGTAGGCTCAGTAGCCGTCAGCACCCAGCCCCACCCCACATTCTTTGGTTCCAGCAGCCTCTCAGCCCCCTGGGAGTGGTGTGCTGGGGGATGCTACAACACCCGGCAAAACAGAATGTTTGCACTCTGCCCCTCTGTCCCTTAAACTGCTGCATTAGAAGGGTCTTCTTCATCCAGCCCGGACATTGAACTTTCCTCATTTCTTACCGCAGAAGGAAGTGTCTAGAGACTGGGCTGGGTGGCATGGGACCTTTAGTTGAGGCATGGTCAGGATTCCCAGTGCCCTCTGTGTCATGAGCCTTCGTTGCTGCTGAGTCGTTGGCCCAAGAGGCATGCTGGCTGAGGTGTCACTTGTCCCCCTATCTTCCAGACTTGCCAATGTTCAATACCACTGGCGTCCTCCTGACCCAAAGTGGCTCCCAGGTTTCAGCCAGCTTTGACGGAACAGTGACCATCTCCGTGATTGCTCTCTCCAACATCCTCCATGCTTCCTCCAGCCTCCCAGAGGAGTACCGCAACCACACGCAGGGACTCCTGGGTAAGAATGGGGCTCAGACCCTACACAGGCAGCTGTCTCGCCTGTGGGCCTTGGACTTCACTACCCAGGTTTTCCTCAGTGCCCTAGGGCTCAGAGGAGACTGCTTCACTCGCTTCACTCACTGTTTAGGCTAACTTCCTGTTTGTCCACAGTCTCTTCAAGGGAATCTGAAGGAGGCACTATGGGAAAGGTGGGGGCCCGCCCGGCTGCCCTCTCCCTCCCTCCACACCTACGTTTCCTTTTCTGGCCCTCATCTCCTCCTTCTTCCCGTTGTCCCCCACATCCTTCCTGCTTCTCCCTCTTTAAAGCACAAAGGTGCAGGGTGAGCATGTGGTCCTCTCTCACCTCCTGGGACCCTGGACGGGGACAGATGCAGCTGTCTTGTCAGAGGCACCCTGGAGAATGGGCACCACCTTCCTGTGGAGACGAACCTCCTATTCTTTCCCACAGGCGTCTGGAATGACAATCTGGAAGATGACTTCAGGATGCCCAATGGCTCCACCATCCCTGCCCACAGCTCTGAGGAGACCATTTTTCACTACGGAATGACATGTGAGTCTGGGGTCCTCAGGCCACTGGGGCAGGTCAATGAGGGAGCGGATGTACTGTCTCTATTGTGTTTGTGGGGGCCCTTAGCCACCCTTGGCAAGGTCCAAAGACGTTGCCACTGTCCCATGTTTATCCCTGCCTCCACTCCACCTGTATGTCCCTCCTGGGAAGTGGGAAAGGGAGTGGGTGACCTTCCCTCACTAAGGCAGGCCTTTCCAGACTCAGAAGCCAGAAGCCTTCTCATCCTTACCAGTTCCCATGCCTCATCCCCTCACCCATCGTGAGGACAAGGGGCAGGCACAACTAACGCATGGCTGGAGTCTCACACCATCATCTTAACGCCTGTGTTCCAGGGCAAATCAATGGGACAGGCCTGCTTGGGGTGAGAACAGACTCTCTGCCTTCCAACTTCACCCCCGTCTTCTTGTCCCAACTGTTGAACACCTCAAATGAAGACGTGACCTCTGGGTGCCACGGAGACCCACAGTGCAAGTTTGACGCCCTGGCCACAGGAAACGCAGCCATCGGACAAAATACCAACATGATATTTGAAGCATTCCAGCACGTGAATGGCACCCTCAGTAAGTCACGGGAGGCACCGAGGGGCCTTTCCGCAGACAGAAAGCCGGCGGGGACCCCATTTCATGACTCTCTTTCAAGTTCCGCATTTTTATTCCTTTAATGGATCAAAGCCTCCGACAGCTCCCAGCTCACTCAGGCCCTCTGACAGCCAACAGCCTTCCCTTCACTGCCCAATGCAGTCTGTCCCCTCCCTCAACCAGAAGCCCTTTCCTGACGCTCCCCTCTCCTCCCATCTCTTCTGCCCCAGGGGCTTCTTCTTTGGGCTCACCGGTAACTTTGCACGTGCCTCTCTCTTGCCTGCAAGGCTCTCTCCACAGACAGCCACAGGCATGTTCTCTCTCATTCTTCGAAACTGCTTGTTTAGCAAGGCCCTCTGGGCTGCCTTGTCTCTTATTTCTTCTCTATTCACACTTCTTTTCCTGATTATTTTCCTTAGTATTTATAACTACTCAGTGCATTCTATTATTTGTGATTCCCTTAGGTCTCTTTTTCCATCACTTGTCCATTGCTATAGAGACTAGTGCCATACCTATATCATGTGCTTGATAACTCTATTAATGGAATGAATTAATAAGCAATGCTAAGAAACAACATTGGGAGAGTTGGAAAATGGAATATCCATTTTCAGAACACCCTCACAGGTTTCAGTTCTTCCTGGGGTAAACACCAACCATCTATTCCGAAGGCCCAGCGTGGCATTCTGTTCAGGGAAGAAATGATCCAGTTTGAGGAAGAGATTGGAAAATGGAGTCTAATGTTTGCAGAGCAGAAAGACTGAGTCCTGCTCGGGAGGTGGGCCCCGGGCTTGGGAAGGGCTTGTAGGAAGAGTCATGGAGAAAGGGAGCAGAAAGGGAAGGCTGGAGAGGTTCCTGCGCATAGCTGGTTTCTGCCATGTCTCTGTTTCAGATCAGTACCCGCCCTCTATTCACTGCCCCCGCGAGATTCAAGCCTACAAGGAGCGGACGAAGATCATTAAGATCACCAGCGACTCTAAGGATGTCACATTCAGCCTCACCAATGAGTGTAGTGGCTTTAAACTCTCTGGTGAGAATCTTTGGCTGGCAACAGCATGGAGTAAGGGCTGAGAGACCAGAGTCAACTTGGGCTGTCTTGCATTTCTTCATTCTGCTCAGTAACCTGTCATCTTTCCATTTGAGTAACTAGGACCAACCAATGTTTTCCCTGCTTCAACCTCCTTTCCCCATCTTGTGTGTCTCTCTCCTTCTCCCACTCCCATTCCCAGCTCAAGCTGGCCTGAAACTTCCTCTGTAACCCAGACAACAAACAAAAAAATTCCCTGAACAGTGTGATGACCGGTTTTCAATGTCTACTTGCCATAACCTGAAATTACCTGAAAAGGGAGTCTCAATGGAGGAATTATCTAGATCAGCCTGGTCTGTGGGCATGTTTGTTGGGAGGGCTGTTGTCTTGATTGTCAATCATGGTGAGACAAACCACCGTGAATATGGGAGGCACCATTTTGTGGGCAGAGCCTTGAACTGTTTAAGAATGAAGCAAACTGGCTGAACTGAAGCCACCAAGCAAATAGCAGGCATCACGGGTGCATCCGTTTTTCTCTGCTCTTGACTGGGTGTGACGATTAGCTAACCTCCCCTTCGCGGTGGACTCTAACCTGGAGTCGTAAGGCAAATACAGCTTCCTCCCCTAAACTACTTTTGTTCCTGGTGTTTTAGGGCAGCATCAGAAATAAAACTAGAACAAGAACAAATCACCACATCTGACCTGAGAAACAGCATTTCTTTTGAAAATACTTTTTTTGTTAATTTTAATTTTGTTCCTGTGTGTGTAGGGGTATGTGCACAAGGGTTCAGGTGCTGGAACCTGCCAGAGGAGTTGGATCCCCTGGAGTTGGAGTTATAGGCAGTGTGAGCCGCCTGAAGTGGATGCTGGGACTCGAACTCTGGTCCTCTCATGCAGCTGTGTGTGCTCTGAATCCTGGAGCCATCTCTCCAGGTCCTGAGAAACAGACTTTCTTAATATCGGTGCTTATAGCTGGCTATAGTGGCTCAAGACTGTCATCTTAGAGGAAGGAGGATTGCCATGAGATCAAGACCAGTCTGGGAATCAGAATGACACATGGTCCCAAGCTAAAAAAGATAGCTAGAGTTCAAATAGGTGGTTCCCTCCCCCAAGTGAGTAGCAGTAAGGGGTTTAGATAGACGGAACTAAATAGATAAACTTGCTCTGGGCACACAGAACTAATGTAAAGGTCATTTTACTTCCATCTAATAAAATACTTGTTTTTGTTTTGTTTTTTTTTTGAGACAAGAGTCTCACTATCTGACTCTGGCTGTCCTAGAACTGACTGTGTAGAACAGCCTAGCCTTGAATTTACAGAGATGTGCCTGCCTCTGCCCCTTGGGATTATAAACTACCATGCCCAGTTATATGTATCATTTTTAACCATCATGGAACATTTACCAGATCATTAGAATGATCAAGTATGACCATTAAAAATACTAGTTTAACTTGGCAGTGTTAGTGAACACCTTTAATCCCAGAACTGAGAGACAGAGGCAGGCGGCTCTCCAAGTTCAAGGCCAGCCTTGTTTACAGAGTGAGTTCCGGGACAGCTGAGGCTTCACAGAGAGACCCTGTCTCCTTGAAAAATAATAATACTAATTTACAGGGTTGGCGAGAAGCTCAGCAGATGAGAGCACTTGCCACCAAGCCTGATAACCTAATTTTCATCCTGGGACCCATGTGGTGGAAGGAAAAAAACCAACTCTTGCAAGCTGAACTCTGACCTCCACATGAATGTTATGGCTTGCATACATGCTCCCACATGAAATAAAATAAATAAATCAAATAAGATCCATAAGTTTACAGCATTATCATAGCTACTAAAAGAACAATACACTGTGGAATAAGACTGAAAAATGTCAATACCTTTATTGGTACTTTTTGTTGTTTTCCCGGTGGTTAGCCAAGCTTATCCGCCTTTCTCTCTCCTCTGACTTCCCAGATCAGGGCCAGCACAGCACATCTTTCCCTCTTAGTGATGGTGTCTGAGAACCTAGGCCAGTAGCTGTGACTTGGTGGGCTAATGCAGCAGGGAGAGCGACTTTCTTTGCTAAACCAGAGTCATCAGGGACCTTCCTCTGGGCTCCAACCACCGATCTGCCTCATTTCGCTTTTCTGGGGTATAGAGGGGACACTTTGTCTACATCTCCTTTGTTCCATATGGCGCTGCCTTGGTCCACAATGGCATTACAAGGCTTTCTGCCAGCTTGGGCTCCTCTCCCGGGAGGTGAGGGTGTGAAGTCAACTCCATCCATCCTTACTCTTTGTTCCCTCCAACCTGCTGCCTATTCCCTGTAGTCTGACGTCTGATAAGGTAGCGGTCAAGGCCTGGGAAGTCAGAGGAGAGGATGGTGAGAAGGGAGAAAAGAGGTGCTGGGAGACGGAGTCACTCCAGCCCGCGGTTTGGGAAGTGTTAAGCAGAAGCTGACACTTATGCTTGGTCCCAAGCATGACCCATCCCAGTACAGGCTCAGGCAGAGATGCGCTTAGAGGCCTCTTCATGCGAGTGGGAGGGGAGCAGCCTTCTCCTATTTCTACCTACACCCAGCACCCCAGCTCGGTCAGCAGGAGCCGCCTCCCTCCAGCTTAGAGCATGAATTCCAGCTGCAGGGAATTGCGTCTTTGCTCAAAAGGATGCCTGATGGATGGCATTCAGGATTCGGGGAGAAGCAGGGTGTTCGACGCCAGCATGCATTGACCACAGAGCAGAGGACCTCCCTGCCATCAAGGTCTCTTTTTCTCTGGACAGATAATGGGAGTTTGCTGTGGACGCCAGCACTTCCAGAAGCATGTACCCTGGAGATTCTAGCAAGGGATGCTAGGACTCACTTGTCGTCCATATTCCAGCCCAAGACTGTGGCTTGCTTCTGCAATATGGAGAGCCAGTGTTTGTACAATGAGACCAGCAGGGAGGGCAATTCTTCCCTTGAGGTGAGTATTGGTTGGGGGGAGGGGGAGCAGATGGAGGGATGCTGTGAGCATGCTCTCCCCTGGGCCAGGTGCGTGTGGGGAGGGTGGAGCTGTGGTGGTCAGTAAGTAGCTCAGGGGCCCATCTTGTGGGAAGAGGAACTTTCATCACTGCTTAGAGCACCTTACACCCTGTCAGGCTTAGAAATGCTCACCTCAGCCTTTCGCATAGTCCCCCACCGCAGCACCGAGGTGCAGGATGGGAAGTTCTGTGCACTCTGGAGAGAGGTCCGTAGCCTCCCATGCAGCTGCCCCGCTTTCCTCCCCACCAGCATCTGCTGGGCTGGGCTCCGGCACCACAAACCCTCACAGGACATAAAAGAGAGTAACTCACCACAACCATCTCCTTGGGCTTGGGAAGAGAGGGTGGGGTGTTGTCTTACGACCTCCAGCTCCTCTGCTTGCTGAGGAAGCACCTCTTTTTCCGTTAGGAGAAAATTCTCTCTATCCACGTTTGTGGTCAAGTTTCATGACCCACGTCTGCAGCTCTTGCCCCATTTCTGCTTTGTCTGTCTGCTTGTTTCTCTTTCCTCTCTGTTTCTTCCCCTGTCTCACTCTATCAAGGATTCCAGGAAAGGAGGAAGAGTGTGAGACAGGAGAGGCTGAGAGCCTACTGCAGGGCCAGACAGGGAATGGTGTAGCTATGGACAGGGACTCCCAGTCCTGTCCTGTTCAAGAAGGGGTCTGCTGGAGGGGCTGAGACAAGCAGGCCTTCTCACGGTCGAAGTGTCAGGCAGAGACACTAGAAGTCCTTTAGCTTGTGGACACCAGCCCCCCTGCTGTTATTCAGGTGACCAACTGTAAGTGCGACGAGGGCTCCTTTGGCCGCTTCTGTGAACGCTCCAAGAACCTCTGTGAGGTTCCATGCTTCCCAAAGGTGGCCTGCATTCCTGGGAAGGGCTGTGAGGCCTGCCCTCCGAACATGACTGGAGATGGGCGGCATTGTGCAGGTGAGCTGGGAACAGGGTCCTGGCAAGAGGAGGTTGCCAGGTTCTGGGGCCAGGTGATAGGCCAAGGATCTGTGATGGACAAAAACAACCTGGTGTGTCTGTCTTTAGCAACGCGTCTTCAAATTCCCCCCATGATAAGCTGTGGTAGGAGGGCTTAGAAAGGGATGGTGGATGGCGTGGGGCCGGAGGAGGGGATGCAGATGCTGAGGGTGGGGCTGAAGGAGAGCAGCTGTGAGACCCTGCTGTAGGAAACACGGGGAAAGACTGGTGGAGAAGAGTGGGGGGCCTGAGGTAAGTGGGACTCTCAGGCACCTGGGCATCCTCAGAGACACAAGGCTCAGGGGCTCTGTTTTTCCCAAGTCAGGACATCGGAAGTGTCGCCTTGGGACCCTAATGACAGAGGAACCTACATTCTCTTTTGAACTCTTTCCTGCCCATCTGCTCTTCTTCCTCTGAGTCACAGTAGCCACACAGCAGAGATGACGGTGCAGCCTCTCCAGCCCTAGAAGGCAGCCGAGTGGAGTCAGGAGACCCCTGTCTTTGACCAGAGTGGGTGGAGCCGGGAGACCGCCATGTGAGGGCCGAAGTAGACTGGGATCCTTCTCGCCAGCTTTCTGGGTCCCTCTCTGACAAGGGTGCTCTGAGCTGCATGCCACATCCTCTGCAGAGGTGGGAGAAGACTTACCTGGGAGAAGGGAAAAGGTTACAGAGAAATGCTTGGACAAGGATGAGGGAAAGACGATTTAGGGTTCAGGGCGGCCCACGAGCACAGCACAGATTGGGCATGGGCGAAAACAAACACACAAAACCCCACGATGTCCTGGGGGTCAGGTTTCAATGGGCTCCTCATCGCCTTCAGCTGCCCAGTCCTGGTATGGCTGACTGTACTGCCCCCTTTACAGCTCTCGAAGACTCTTTAGTCTGCCAGAACCATTTCTGCCCTACGGATTACTGCTATAACCACGGCCACTGCTACATCTCTGAGGCTCCAGGCTGCCAGCCCACTTGCACCTGCCCCCCAGCCTTCATTGATTCCCGCTGCTTCCTGGCTGGGAACGACTTCACTCCCACCATCTCTAAAGGTATGACTATAACCTCCTGCCATCCCTACCAGCCTCACGCGTCTCTTCTGCCTGGCTGGGAATGTTGGGAAAACCAGTGTCTGAGGCCCAAGTTTCCCAAACACCCAGGTCGGAACTGAGTTTTCCTCCCATGTGGTCAGTTTGGGGCAGGGGGAGCTAATGAGGGCTGAGAAGTCCCTGGGGTGATGATGGGTCCTGCTTCTCTCTTTCCAGAGCTTCCCTTGAGGACCATTGTGCTCTCGCTCAGGGAAAATGAAAATGCCTCCCAGGCTGACGTCAATGCCTCGGTCAGTGTTGCTTGTTGGGCTCCCAGTGGGAAGCAGATCTTGAAAGGAACCCATGGGGGCTGTATTATAACTTGCGCATCCTTCAACGACCTTAATTTCCCAAAGGAGGGGAACCTCTTGCCGGGGGCAGGCCAAGGGCCTAGGACATGGGGAAGCCTCAGGATTAGAGACCATAGCATGTATTAGAATTACCAGCTTGCCCTGAGAAGACTCTAGGGTGACATGTCACCCCAGCCTGTCCTTCTGGGTGCCCCTCATGATTCACACTTTCTGGCTGATATACAGAAGAAGTCACCTCCACCCGACTTCCAAAGGGAACTGTGATAGCGTGTCCTTGCCGATAGCTCCACTAAGCAAAGTAGGCGGATTGGTGAATGGTGGAAACTCTAGACTCCTGTACGCAGGGACTCAAATCTCTGCCCTGCCGCTTCCTAGAGCAGGTGTAACAATTGGAGAAGCCTATTTATAGCAGCGCTGCGTATAAACGTGGACAGCGTAAAGAGTGCCTGCCATCAGGCCAGGCCAAGACTGAAAGAACAAAGCATATAAAACATTTAGAACCAAAACACGACAGGCATTCAACGTGATTATTACTCTTGGCACCCTGAGGCTCAACCTCAACCCGTCAGATGTGTTGACATCCGTCTGCTGCCCTTACTGCAGGCTCTTTGAAATAAACGGCTCCTGAGTCACCTTGGCATTCCTGGCACCGGGCCGTGCCGGGATCTTAGCTAAACAATTTGTGTTTGGTATATATGAGGGAAGAGGAAGGACTGGGATCGGAGGCCAAGCAGAGGCGTTTGTTTCAGAGGTTCCCCTGGCAGTGCTGGCGGGGGAAGCGCCTTATCCCTCACCCATTGAGTATTTATTAAACAAGGACCCAGGCCAGTCTCATGTGAGAAGAGATGGGCTCCAGGGGTCCTAGGCCTTGCATTCAAAGGTGGGTGGTGACTCTCTGATTCTCATTCAGCCTGTCCTCCCATCCCCCCTCTCATTTTCCTCCACTGTAGGTGGCATACAGGCTAGGGACCCTGGACGTGCGGGCTTTTCTCTGGAACAGCCAAGTGGAGCTGACACGGATGTAAGTGAGGCTGTCCCTCCATGACGCCCTTCTCCCCTCCCCCGCTCCTCAAACCCTCACTGTTACCCCTCCCACACAGCTCTCCCTCAGCACAGCCCTCTGACAAGTCCATTCAACACTGGCGGGTCGTCTCCCACTTCCAGTACCGTCCCAGGGGGCCTGTCATCGATTTCCTGAACAACCAGCTGATAGACGCTGTGGTGGAGGTCTTCCTCCTCCAGCCTCGGAGTGGGCGGTCAAAGAGGAGCAACGGTGAAGCCAGGAGGAACGTCACCTTCTTCCCCATCTCCAGGGCAGACATCCACGATGTGACGGCCCGTGAGTCGCTTGCTCTGTCTTGGGGACAATATCGAGACAACCGGGAAAGAGGAGAGAAGTAACTAGGAGGGCCATCACAGACCCGAGGGCCACATCAAGCCCCAGTAGAAAGTATGTGGCCCTACATGCAGGTCTGCAGTTGAAGAGGCAGCAGGTTAAGTCAGCTCTGTGGTTTGCAAATCTCGGAGTGAAATTCAACACTTAGGAAAAGTCCCCATTACAAGGCTGGTTATTTGGAGAATATGAGGTTTGGCTAACTTCTGAGTGTGTGTTCGTCACTACTGGCATTTTCAGACCCTGCAAACTGTCACCCCCTTGGTGACAACCCTTAGGGCTGTACAGTAATTTATTTGCTAAGCGCCCCAACTCCGTTAAACACTGTTGATTGGATCCACTCTGCAGAACTGAGTACCCACAGATACAGGTATCTGTGCACTCAACCAATTGTTTCTCAGGATAAGCACCTGACATTTGACTTCTTAATGAAAAAGGTACAAATTACCTCAACTGTTGGCTTGTTCTATATGCGTCTTTGTCCTGCCTACAGTGAACCTGAGTATGCTGAGCTATTACTTCCTGTGTGACGGCTACGAGGGCTACGAACTGGTCTACAGCCCCCAGAACGGTGTCACCTGTGTGTCCCCATGTAGTAAGGGCTACTGTCACAATGGAGGCCAATGCCAGCACCTACCAAATGGGCCTCAATGCAGGTGGGTAGGGGCCTGGGGCGGGAGAGGATAGTACTGGGGAACAAGCTGAATGGGGCACCCCAACAAGTCCAGGAAGGCACCGTCCTTCCCAATGCATGACCCTGGGGTGACTCCCTAGTCGCTGGGGGACAAGAGGCAGAGGACGGGGGAGGTGAGAGGAGGCCAGGTGCCACTCCTCCGCATGGAGACAAAAAAGACATGCATTGCTTCTGAAACCCAGGCTAGTCGCAGAAGGTACTCCAACCCTCCTGGAGATGAGAAAACCGCACTTTAGAGCAGCTAGGGCCCAAGGGGCGCCCAGGGGGCACCCAGGAAGTACTAGAGCCTCCTGAGGATGGATGCCCTCCAACCCTGTAGAAAGGAACCCGCTGTCTGGGTCTGGTCCCAGTCCTGCCCCTCTGTAAGAGCGCTCAGTCTGGGGACGCCCCTGAAGCTGGATCCTTAGGTTGTTAGCAAACTGAGCGTCTCCCCTGAGGACACGGGCTCTGTTCACTCTTGACCCACTTAGTCCAGGACTGGTCAAAGGAGTTGGACTGAGTGGAGGATGGAGCCCATCCTTTGGGAGAATAAGGGGATGGGTTGTGACTGTATGGGTACCCCACCCTTCTGGGCCATCCAGGTGGGGTGGAATGTGCTATGCACACCTCCCTTCTTTAGCTGGTGACCTCCCTTCTTAAGCTGGCCTTGGGCAGACTGGATCCTCCACCTGGGGATAGCCCCTGCCTTATCCTGGATAACAACCCTTGGTCCCCAGGAGAGGAAGCCCAAGCAGGCTATGCCTGCATCCTCTCTCACCACGCTTCTGTCTGTCCCCAGCTGTGCGTCCTTCACCATCTATACATCCTGGGGCGAACACTGTGAGCACCTAAGTGTGAAACTTGGAGCCTTCTTCGGGATCTTCTTCGGAGCCTTGGGAGCCCTCCTGCTGCTGGGGATCTTGGCATTTGCAGCCTTTCACTTCTGTGGCTCCTCCATGTACAAGTTCTCCTACCCTTTGGCCTCAGAATTGTGAAGCCTGGCTCCAGATGATACCTCAGGACCCACCCGTCGCTCCTCCTCTGATCTAGGGAGACTGGAAAGAGGCTACTGAACAAAGAGGACTTGCAATTCTTCAAGAATGAATAAAGAAATGAAGTCAGACTATATATACCCTGGCAGTAGACCAGAGGCGCAGGAAAAGGCCATGATGACCAAATACAGCGATGGGTGGGTTTTCACAAAGACATATCTGAAAGAAGGACATTGCCATGTGTGAGTACATACACAAACACACACACATACACACAAACACACACACACAGAGTTAATGGGTGAGTGGTTCTACATTAACCAAAATGTTTTTACATATAAAACTGGCTTATTTCTCATTAAAATGTATTTACATAAAGTCTCTGTATTTTCATGTCTCCAAGCCATAGGTTCCATCCATCTCTTCTGGTGGCTGAAGGGCACAGTTCATTCTCCCAATCATCATAAACACAAATGTTAGGCAGGTGGTAAGGAGTCGGGCTGTGTGTCCCACCCTACCACAGTTCCCAGGTGCCCCGTGTTGGCTGCATCAGTGGCCACAGCGCTGGCTTGGTCCTTGTCTTACCCCACTCCTACACCTCAGCCAATGCTTTGGGGGCAGTTGTTCCCCAAAGATTCCTGCGCCAGAGCCTTGGTCCTTGGAGTGGCCATGTTGAAGTGGTAAACCTTCAAGAGGCAAAGCCTAGTACAAGGTGGTTAGGTCGTGGAAATCACCCTCAGGAAGACGAGTATTTCTCAAGGGAATTCCAGTGCCCCTGGAAATGAGATTCTATTACATGGGGCTAGCCTGTGCCCTTGGCCTCTTTTGCATATAGTGGATAGGTCTCTTCTGTTCTGTTTCTCTACCATTTGACCTAGTCAAGGGGCCCTGACCTAAAGGTCAAACAGATGAGGTCAATCAACCTTAGACTTCAACTTCTAAAATTGTGAACTGTATCAGTAAGGACCACACATGCCTGTAACCAAACTTGGGAAGCAGAGGCAGGAGGATCACTGCAAGATCTGAACCAGCAGGGTTTATAGCAAGATCTTATCTCCCAAAGGAGGGCCGTTTGCTAATGGATGCAAAGCACCTGCACAGCTCAGACTATGTGCGCTACAAATACATATTATTCTTGAAAGGGGAGTTGTCAGATTTAGCAAATAAAAATCAGAGGATGCCTGGTTAAATTAAATTTCTGAAAAGCCACCAGCACAATTTATTTTGTAGTAGAAGGGTGCTCCAGGAAATATTTAGGACTTTCTTTTATTTATTTATTTTTAAATTGTTCGTCTGAAGGTGTGACATACTCGATCGATACTCTATGCCTTGTCTAGTAACTCTGGTCACATTGCTGAGGTACTGAGGCACAGAATGGGGCACTGACAGGGAAAGGAGGTTGTCCCCTGGGGACACCATGCTGCGTCTGGCAAAGAGCTACCTTCCAGAAAGACAGAGCTAGATCAAGGGCACTACTGCAAGTTTTCACGAGTTTACTCCTGGCTCTTTGGTTTGGATTCTGTCACTTCGGCACCTGGGATAAAGAGGACTGGCCTAGCTGAGAAGAGGAAGCAGGCACACTCCAGTCCCAGCTGGTTACAGGCAGCAGAGACATCCTGAGGGGCCACCGCAGGACAAAGAGTGCTATCTGGGACCCCAAATGCCAATGTCCTTGCCCATTCTTCTCTGCTCTAAAGGAACTTTCCAGAATCTCCTGTGGGCCCAATGTAAGGAGCTAGATGGCCAGGATGAAAGAAAGCAGACGGCTGACCTGATCCACAACTTCAAACTCTTGATACTAGAAAGTGATCCACTCACTTACGCTCACGCAGTGTGGTAGCCAGCCCTCTCTCAAGGGACGAAAGGAGAACTAGATGGACAGGCTTTGGGTGACCTTGCCAGGAAAGTGCCCCATTGTGTTGTCTCTTCATGCTTTAGGGTCTCAGAGGTCACACCCAGTCACAGGTAACAAGGCAATGGTCTTGTTTAGGTCTGCATATGCTTTCACCTTCAGGAAATGTGGGGTGGTGTGTGTGTGTGTGTGTGTGTGTGTGTGTGTGTATGTGTGTGTGTAAGTGTGTGTGAGTGTGTGAGTGTGTATATGTGTGTGAGTGTGTGTGAGTATGAGTATGTGTGTATGTGTGTGAGTGTGTATGTGTGTGAGTGTGTATGTGTGTGAGTGTATATGTGTGTGAGTGTGTGAGTGTGAGTATGAGTGTATGTGAGTGTGAGTATGTGTGTATGTGTGTGAGTATGTGTGTATGTGTGTGAGTGTGTGTGTATGTGTGTGTGAGTGTGTGTGTATGTGTGTGTGAGTGTGTGTGTATGTGCCCAAGTGTGTGTGCCTGTGAAGGACGTTAGGAGGCCTACTCCATCACTCTCTATCTTATTACTCTGACACAGTATTTTTCAGCAAACCTGGAGATTGACATTTTGGCTAGATTGACTGATCGACAAGCCCCAGTGACCCTCCTGTCTGTGACCCATCACCAGCAGTGCTGGGGTTGTTGGCTTTGCATATTGCTATGGGACAGCGGTCTGTACCCTGTCACTTGTATTTTAATAAAACGCCGATTAGCCAGTAGCCAGGCAGGAAGTAGAGGCAGAGCAACCAGGCAGGAAGTAGAGGTGGGGCAACGAGAACAGGAGAAATCTGGGAAGAGGAAAGACACAGTCTGTAGGAAGCCAGACACAGAGCAAGCATTTAATTGAGGTTTGGTTAGAATTTCAGAGGGTGAGTCCATGGTCATCATAGAAGGAAGCATGGCAGCAGCAGGTAGGCATGGAGCTGGGGCAGGAGCTGAAAGCTCACTTCTTATCTAGAGAGCTCTAGACTGGGCCTGGCAGGGGCTTTTGAAACTCGCAGCCTGCCCGCCCCCAGTGACGCACCTTCTCTACCAAGGCCACACCTCCTAACCTTTCCTAACCAGTCCACCAACTGGGAACCAAACATTGAAATATATGAGCCTGTTGAGAGCCGTTCTCATTCAAACCGGCACATAACCAATCCCTCATCCATCTTAGTCACTCAGAAACATTTGAGTGCTCCTCTGAGTGGGGCTTCCATCTTAGTCACTCAGAAACATTTGAGTGCTCCTCTGAGTGGGGCTCTGTGCTCAGTTCAGTTCGCCAGTATTTTATTTAGTATTTTTGCATCAATGTTCATGAGTGAGATTGGTCAGTAATTTTTTCTTAGTAATGTCTTTGTGTGGTTTGGGCATCAGGGTAAGTGTAGCCTCATTGAAAAGTTTGTCAATGTTCCTCTGTTTCTATTGTGTGGAACAATTTGAGGAGTATTGGTATTAGTTCTTCTTTGAAAATCCTGTAGAACTCTGAGCTGAAACCATCTGGCCCTGGGCTTTTCTTGGTTGGGAGATTTTGGTGACTCTTCTATTTCTTTAGAAGTTATAGGTATGTTTAGTTTGCTTACCTGGTCCTGATTTAATTTTGGTAAGTGATATTAATCCAGAAAATTATCCATTTCTTTAAGTTTTCCAATTTTGTGGAGTATAGGTTTTCGAAATATGGATTTCCTCCATGTCTGTTGTTATGTCCCCCTTTTCATTTCTGATTTTGTTAATTTGGATATTCTCCCCCTATGTTTTGTAGTTTGGATAAAAGTTTGTCTATTTTGTTGATTTTCTTGAAAAATCAACTCTTTGTTTCATTGATTCTTTGTATTGCTTTCTTTGTTTCTATTTTGTTGATTTCAGTTCTCAATTTGATTATTTCCTGCCATCAAGTTCTCTTAGGTGAATTTGCTTCTTTTTGTTCCAAAGTTTTCAAATGTTCTGTTAATTCACTAGTGTGGGATTTTTCCAGCTTCTTTATGTAGGCGTTTAGTGCTATGAGCTTGCTCTTAACACTGCTTTCATTGTGTCCCATAAATTTAGGTATGTTGTGTGGTCATTTTGATTGAATTTTAGGAAGTCTTTAATTTCCCCCTTTATTTCTTCCTTGACCCATTGATGATTCAAGTGAGCATTGTTTAATTTCCATGTGTTTGTGGGTTTTCTGGAATTGGTATTGCTGTTGACTTCTAGTTTTAAAGCATGGTGATCTGATAAGGTACATTGGGTTATTCCAATTTTTTTGTATTTGTTGAGAGTGCCCTTGTATTTGGGACATAGATGTTCAGTATTGAGATTTCCTCTTGAAGAACTAATCTGAAATATCTTTTTTTGTCTCTTTTGATTGATTTTAGTTTGAAGTCTATTTTGTTAAATATTAGGCTAGCTACACCAGCTGTTTCTTAGGTCCATTTGATTGGAAAATTTTTTCCCAACCCTTTACTCTGAAGCAATGTCTGTCTTTAAGATTGAGATGTGTTTCTTGTATGCAGCAGAAGGATGGATTCTGGTTTTGTATCCAGTCTGTTAGCCTGTGTCTTTTTGTTGTTGTTGTTGTTGTTTGTTTTGCTTTGTTTTTCAAGACAGTGTTTCTCTGTAGCTTTGGAGCCTGTCCTGGAACTAGCTCTTGCAGACCAGGCTAGCCTCAAACTCACAGAGATCTGCCTGCCTCTGCCTCCCAAGTGCTGGGATTAAAGGCATGAGCCACCGCTGCCCAGCTTAGCCTGTATCTTTTTATAGGTGAGTTGAGTTCATTTATATTAAGGGATATTAATAACCAGTGATTGCTAGCTCTTGTTATTTTAGTTTTCATTGTTGGTGATGTTATTTTGTGTGTTTTCTTCTTCTTTAGAATTTGCTGCCATGAGATCATCTATTTTCTGTGTTTTTGTGGATATAGCCAACTTCCTTGGGTTGAAATTTTCCTTCTAGTACTTTGTGTAGGGCTGGGTTTGTGACTAGGTATTGGTTAAATCTGGCTCTGTCATGGAATGTTGGGGATCCTTCCCCAACTAACTCAGTTATGGATGACTCTGGGTAGTACAGCAGAAATCAGGACACAGGGAATGCAGAGTAGGAGATTCAACTACATACTTTATTGCAAAGCCAGTGCTCTTGTATTATACTCAAATCACAATCCAAGCTAGGTTCTCATAATACTTGGAAATACTTACATAAACTAATAACTTTGTTACAAATTATTTCAAGAGCTTTGTGCCTTTGTTAATCTAAACAAGAAGCCTATTGTTATGGGAATAACTTTTGCTGTAATATAATATGTAGAAACACTTCATCAGGAGACAAACCACAACCTAATTGTAGCCTTTGAACTACAGTGCACATCTGTGTACTCAAGGACCGACTATTGGCAGGGCATTTTACTGATAGAGGAGGTTTGCCTCCTCCTTACCTGGCCTGCCAAGCCTGTTAGCAAGAATGCTACCTCAAGTAACCCCTGCACAGAGTTTCTATGCAGTTCAAAGCCAGCACTCCACAATGAAATATCTTGTTTTGTCTGTCTACCGTGATTAAAAGTTTTGCTGGATATAGTAGTCTGGGCTCGCATCCATGGTCTCTTAATGTCTGCATAACACTTGACCAGGACCTTCTGGCTTTCATTGTTTCCATTGAGAAGTCAGGTGTAATTTTGATAGGTCTGACTTTATATGTTACTTGGCCTTTTTCCTTTGCAGCTCTTAATATTCTTTCTTTATTCTGTATGTTTAGTATTTTGATTATTATGTGGCAAGGGAACTTTTTTTTTGACCCATTCTATTTGGTGTTCTGTAAGCTTCTTGTATCTTCATATGCTTATCTTTCTTTGGGTTGGAAAAGTTTTCTTCTATGATTTCATTGAATATATTTTCTGTGCTTTTAAATAGGACTTCTTTTCCTTCTTCTATCCATATTATTCTTATGTTTGGTATTTTTATGGTGTCCCATATTTCCTGGATATTTTGTGTTAAGTTTTTGTTAGGTTTAATGTTTTCTTTGACCCATGAGTCTATTTCCTCTATTGTATCTTCAGTGCCTAAGATTCTCTCTTCCATCTTGTATTCTGCTCTTTATGCTTGTGTTTGTGTTTTTCTCATAATCTCTGCATCTATAATCCCCTTGGTTTATGTTTTCTTTATTGTCTCTATTTTGGTTTTCATTTCTTGAATAGTTTCTTCCATCTGCTTGATTGCTTTTTCTTGATTTTCTTTAAGGGATTTGTTGATTTCTTCCAATTTTTTGTTTGCCTTTTCCTCCATTTCTTTGAGGGAATTTTTCATTTCCTCTTTTTTTTTCAAAGTTTATTAAAATATAAAAGTTTCCATTTTCGCCCCTCCTCCCAACACCCTCCCACTCCCCCCACTCCCTCTCCTCTTCCCTCTCCATCCCTAAGAGCAGTCAGGGTTTCCTGCCCTGTGGGTAATTCAAGTTCCTCCCCGCTCCCTCCAGGACCAGGAAGGTGAGTATCTAGTCAGACTGGATCCCCAAATATCCAGAATATGCAGAGGAAACACGTCCCAGAGTCATTGTCAATGGCTTTTTAGAAAGACTTCGGGCCAGCCACATTCAGAGAATCCAGCCTCCTCCAGAGAATCTGGTTGGATCAAGCGCTCCTTCAGTCCCAGTCAACTGGCCTTGGTGTCATTTCCTCTTTAAGGGCCTCAAACATTCTCCTAAAGTTATTTTTTTAGGTCATTTTCTTCTGCCTCCTCTGTATTTGGTTGTTCAAGTTTTGCTGTTGTAGGGCCACTAGTGTTTGTTGGTATCATGTTACTCTTTGTGGTATTGACTGTGTTCTTACCTTGTCTACCCATCTTTTCCTCTGATTGGTATAGTTGGGACTGTATCTCTCATGATCAGTCTTCTAGGTGCCAGTGGATCCAAGGCTCTTATGGTTGCTCCTCATAGCGCAGTCAGTGACCCTGGAGGTCACTCAGCATTCCCAGGGGTCGCTCTACAATCCTGGGCATCATTTGGGCCTGCTCCCACAGAGGTTGCTTGCTTGGGACTGGTCCTGCTGAGGTTGCTGCCTTGAGACTACTCTGACAAAGGTTGCTGGGTTGGGCCTGCTCCCTCAGAGGTCACTGGCTCAGGTCTGCTCCTGTGGAGGTCATTGGCTCAGGCCTTCTCCTATGGAGGTTGCTGCCTAAGGCCTGCTCCAGCAGAGGTCGCAGACTTGGGCCTGCTCCCACAGTGGTTGCTGGCTCAGGTTTATTCCCACAGATGTCCCTGGCTTAGGCCTCTCCCTCAGTGGTTGCTCTCTTGTGCTGGCTCCTGTGGAGGTTGCTGCCTCAGCCCTGCTCTATCCACAGTGCATGCTCTGAGTCATCTCTCCTGCCCTGAGTTATTTTATTTTTAGTTGCGTGTGTCTGCGGTGAGGTATATGAACATGAGTGCAGTGTTCATTGAGGCCAGGAGAGGGCATCAGATCCCAGAGCTACCTGACATGGGTGCTGGGAACCAAACTCTAATCCTTGGCAAGAGCAGCAGGCACTCTTAACTGGTGAGTCATAACTCAAGCCAGGGATTTCTACAGATTGAATAATATTGTATTTAACATCTACTGCTTCTAACTAAACTGCCTTATTGCAATATTTTTGAGCTTCTTTGAGTTTTGTTTAGATTTCTTTTTGTTGGCAGTTATAACAGTTCTATATAGATTCTTCATTATTTTCTTGAAATAAACTAGGAATGAAATCTCCAGGTTGAAGAGATGTGCATTTTTTTTTCAGTTTTTTGAGACAGGGTTTTTCTGTAGCTTTGGAGCCTTTCCTGGAACTAGCTTTTGTAGACCAGGCTGGCCTCAAACTCACAGAGATCCACCTGCCTCTGTCTCCAGAGTGCTGGGATTAAAGGCATGTGCCACCACCATTTCAAGGTTTTAAATTGTTAAATAGTCGCATTTGCCTTCAAAATCCTGTATGAGCTTCATCCACGATAAAAATATTTAATATTGTCTACTCACTTATTAGTATCGAAAATTTTATAAATCTTAAAAAAAAATACAGATCTCTACCTACCTACCTGAAACGCAATAAACTATACCTAACTGTATTAATTTTCCCATCTTTGGCAGCAGAGTCAAACTTTCTTTTTCATGGGAAGACATTCATTCTCATTCTTCCTTCTGCGAGATACGCCTCTCTGCTGTTTGTCCATCTGACTGCTAGCCTGCTTCTCTCTGTGTAGTCCTATAGGAACTCTCCTTACAGCAAGGGCCCGCTGTGCTTTACTCTTTGTGGTAGGAGACATTTTTTTTAAAAATCACTTTGTTTACTTTGTGTACAAGAAGAGGAGGAGTTGCAGAGGCAGAGACACCATGAGGAAGCCGGGTCTCTACTTCCATAATGTGTGTCCTGGGACTCGGGTCCTTAGGGTTGGCAGCTGGCACTTTTATCCCGTGAGCATCTTCCTAGCCCTAGAGACATCTCTGAATCCACCTCAGCACACAGCACAGTCTCACTTCTGTTTCAGGGACTCACCAAACACACTGGGGTAAGAGTTGGAGTTATTTCCAGCCCCACTCTGAGAACACAGGATGTCAGTTACGTATACACACCCCTTTTATCCAGAGCAGCTGGTGGTTGGTTTCAAAATCTATTTAACATATCGATGGAACAACTTATGTCGTCATTTCAATGCTAGAGATTAGACCCCTGCGCTTTGCTGAGAATGTGCTCCGAGACTGAGCTGTAACCCCGGCGCACGAATGACTGACTACGTGCAAGGTGCTAGGCACGCTACAAAGAGCAAAAGATTTCATTATAGTTGGAGGATGCAGGTGATAAAGACAAATAGAAAAAAATGCATACTACCCCAGGTATATCAAGGCAGAGTGGCAGTCGGCATGTAGGGTGAGAAGGGGATTGTGGGTAGAGTACATTGAGGAACAGTTGAGAGGTAGAGAGGGAGGAGGTGCTGAGTGGATGTCTGCAGAAAAGGCCTTTGAAAAGCAGACTGAACGGTGCATACAAAGGCCCACAGACCCAGCAAGCCAAGCAAAGATATAGATAAGGATCAGCGGAGCAGTCAGGTGGCTTGCAGAGGGCAGCCTAGGGAGCTGGGTGCAGCGGCACCCACCGTTCACGATCTACAGGCTGTTGCCCAAACATGGCTTTTCCTGTGAGTGAAACGGAAGTGTATGAAACAGAGGCCCATCGTGTGTCATGAAAAGATGTCTCCAGCTGGTGTCTGGGGACAGGACTGGGTGTTCAGGTGGGCACAGATACAAACAGGGAGAGATAGTAGCATCTCAGACCACCTGGGCGATGGCCGCAGAGATGGTGAGTTGGGGGGGGGGTGCTGTGGGGTGCTGGTCATTGTTCGAGGAAGAGAAGCCAGTTGAGTTTTCTATTATAAAATGTGAGAGGGAAAGGAGGATTAGTGGTTCTGAGAATTTGGGCTGGAGCAGCTGAAGGGCTCAAGCAGAATGAGCGGAACTGAGAATGACACAGCAAATGGGATTGCGAGCTTCAAGTCTGGGAGCATTGAGTGTGCAGTGACTTCCTCAACCGTGTGGGCAGCTGGACACTGGCTGTGTGGAAGAGCTGGCGTTTCAGGGTTTTTCCTTCTGCCCCCCCCCCATTCCCACTTTACTCTTTCTGGTTCCTTTTTGGATTTTCGGAAAGTTTAAAATCATAACCAAGTTATGTTTTTATAAGAGAAGAAAAACAAACCACATTTAATTTTAAATAATGGCAGGAGAGAATGTGCTATGGCAGGAATAAATGCATGTTACAGACTGTCTAGTGTGTACATTCTGTCCAGGGTGTATATTCTGTCCAGTTTGTACAGACTGTCCAGTGTGTACATTCTGTCATTTGCGTACTTTCTGTCTAATATGTACATTCTGTCCAGTTTGTACAGATTCTCTAGTTTATACAGACTTCTATTAAATCTGTTTGAGTCTACAACCAGACATTTCAATCAATTTGACATTCTCTGTGGTCCTCCCTCACTGGAGGCCCCTGCCCTGAAGGAGCTCTCTGTGCTGTGGACTCCTTCCTGGAAGGTCCGGGTGTGAAAAGCTTAGTCCCCAGGGTAGCTCCTCAGTAGGTGGGGTTAGTAGGAGAAGGTGCTTAAGGGGGGATTCTGAAGTCACTGGGGACGTGCTCTTAAACAGGATGGGAACCCTGCTCCTTCCTCTTCTTTTGTTTTGCTTTCTGAGCACAGGACACAGTTGGCTTTTGTCACCTGGCACTTCCCCACCCCCAACACAAAACAATGACCACTGCCCTATTTTGACCTGATCTGGAGGTCAAAGCAATGGGTTTGCCCTATTTTGACCCAGGACCTTCTCAACTGTGAGCAGAAATAATTTTTTTTCTCATTGCAAGTTGCTGATGTCCTATTTTGTTGTCAGTTTATACAGAGCTCAAGATCCAACAGGCTCCAGGGCACATCGCAGTAAACGCCTAGTCAAACCAGGCCACAGGAAAGCACTCCCCAAATTCCCACATAATAAAAACATCTAAGGCACATGGGCTCAATACAGATCATCTCTGGCTCACACTGAGTGTCGTTGAGTACAAAACAGAGGAACACAGGCAGAGCGGTCAGTTCTCTCTTTACTGAAATACCAGTCAGAGAAGGTGAAGGACACCACTGGAAACAGGCCAGCCCCTTCCCCTTGCACACACCCTCAGGCAGAGTGGACAAATGCCTTGTGGTCAGGTGTGGGGTAGGGCTCTCAAGTCAGCTGACCTTCATGGGTGCCATCTGGGTCCACGGCACAGTACCATGGCTTTGGTCGGTTTGGAGCCCAGGCCACAAACAGCATTACTCTTCTTCCATGGAAGGCGTGCCTAGTTGCAGCTAACATTCTTCAGCCCCTTCTGATGCTCAGTAAGGACACTTGGATGAGTGGCATGTGGGTGTGCAGTTCACAGCTGAGCTGGAAAGCAGAAAGACAGGTGGGGTGCCCAGCCTATCTGCCCTCCATGGGCCAAGGACAAGAAGGGGCAGCAGAGGGACAACAACAATGCTTCCCAAGACATTTAAAACATACATCCGGTTCTCACTCGCATTGCATGAGGGGTAAAGTGGTGTGGACTGGCTTACCCAAGCTCACACAGCTACCTAGAACCCACCCTCAGAGCTACCTGACCTCTGTGCCTCGCACCATTGACCAGACTGTAGTTGGAGGCCACTTGTTTGTTTCCTGGCTTCCCAGACCTGAAATAATTACAACACTGCTTGGCCTATTAGATTGTCCAGGCAGCAAGATGTCTCTGTCAATTCTAGAGTTTTGGAAGTTGCTTACAATGCACTTCCTCTAGCATAAGGCTGCCTGTCAGCCTCTCTTCCGGGTCTGTTCTTTCAAGAGGTAACATGGAGCCTGAACTGCTGTGGTTCTCACTGACTGTGAAAGGTGTCATCCGCAAGGCTGAGACATTGGTGGAAGAGGGTGGGAGGGGCAGTCTGTCTTAGGTGGCACACTAGGTCTGTTCTCACTGTTCTCAATAGGGTAGAACTTGGACACTTCATGAAGCCTGCACTGAGCTAAGCCTATGGCCTTTATACGGAGCTGGCCCAGTCTAATCTTCCACTCCTTCACAGTACCCCCAAAAGCCTTGACCCCAGAACCTTACTTAAGAGAATTTCTCCAGATTGGTATACAAACACACCACCATCTTCCTCCCTGCCTGGAGCATCTCCGAGGGGTTCCTCTATATCTAGCATGCCTACTTCAGATCCCCTCCCACCCGTGTGATGTTTCCTGGGATGTCAGTCGTGGTGGCTGTGATGTCAGTTTTGTCAGCCTGATGCACTCTAGACTCGACCAAGTATTGTCTGGATCAGATTGACTTTGGGAGATTGTCTTATAAAGTTATTTAACATGGGAAGACCTAGCCCACTATTGACAGCACCATTCCCTTGACTGGGGTGCTGGACTGTATAAGAGTGGAGAAAGTACGGGCGGTGTTGTATGCCTTTGATACCAGAACTTAGGAGGCAGAGGCAGGCGGATCTCTGTGAGTCTGAGGCCAGCCTAGTCTACAGAGTGAGTTCCAGGACAGCCAGGGCTGTTACAAAGGTAGGCTGAGCAGTAACGTGTTTGTGTTCATGTATTCCTCTGTAATATCTCCCTTCCTTATGTCTGGAGAAAGACCATGAAGAATGGGGGCACAGGGCTGCAGAGACAACACTCCTGATTAGTTTGCATGCTGTTCCAGTCATGTGTGACAGTGGGGGAGCCACCTGTAGATTTCTCAGCCTTTGCCTTTTCCATGTGACTTGGTTTCCATGTGACTTGGTTTCCATGTGACTTGGCTGCTGCTGCTTGCAACCACGACCTCTGCTTACTTTCCCCTTGACATTGCTGGCCTTTTCAAGAGCCAGAAGACCTACATTTCTAGGACCTGGGTCCTAGAAACTGGGTCTGGGGTTGGGGAGATTCATTCACTTTACGAAAGGGAACGGAAGAATTGAGAAGCTAGGCAAGATCAAAGCCAGACCTGAGCCCCAGGTTCAGCTCCTAATGCTCTCTCGTGTAACACTGTTTCAAGTCGTAGTGCCCCTCTGTGTCCTGCCCCTGGGGTCCCCGAGAGCCCCTCACTTTTCGTCTGATGCCTCACTTACCTGGTGCATCAGCTTCTCTGCAGCTTTGGGCTCAGTGAGGTCCTCAGGGGAGGCCACACTCACACGTACAAGGAGGAAGCCGCCATCTTCACCTGAAAGTTGAGGATAGAGGAAAGATGGTGAAAACGGTCCATTCCTCTCCAACCTGGGCCCTCTCCATACGGGTCTACACTCCTGCTTGTCTTTCGTTTGTTGTTTTGTTTTTATATTATTATTGTTGTTGTTGTTGTTTACTAATTTATAAGAAATTTCCACTTCCGCCCCTCCTCCCAATACCCTCCCACTCCCCCCACTCCCTCTCCAGTCCTAAGAGCAGTCAGGGTTTCCTGCCCTGTGGGAAGTTCAAGTTCCTCTCCCCTCCCTCCAGGTCTAGGAAGGTGAGTATCCAAACAGACTAGGATCCCAAAAGCCAGTACATGCAGACGAAACAAGTCCCAGTGCCATTATCAATGGCTTCTCAGACAGTCCCCACGTCAGCCACATTCAGAAAATCAGGGGGTGTGGAAGTAAGGGGAGATGGTTAGACAGAAGAGAGTAGGGGAGGACTGGGGAAAGCTTGGGGGAATGGGATGGGGGGAGGGAGGAAGGATGGATATGGAAGCAGGGAAGTATATATCTCAACTAAGGGAGCCATTTGAGGGTTTGCAAGAGACTTGATTCTAGAGGGGTTCCCAGGTTCAAGGAGAGGTCCCCAGATTGTTCCCTGGACAGCAGAAGAGAGGGTGCCTGAACTGGCCTTGGCCCATAACCACACTGATGAATATTTTACATATCACCATAGAACCTTCATCTGGCGATGGATGGAGATAGAGACAGAGACCCACATTGGAGCACTGGACTTAACTCCCTAGGTCCAAATGAGAAGCAGAAGGAGGGAGAACGTGAGCAAGGAAATCAGGATCAGAGGGAACCTTCATCCGACGATGGATGGAGATAGAGACAGAGACCCACATGGAGCACTGGACTGAGCCCCCAAGGTCCAAATGAGGAGCAAAAGGAGGGAGAACATGAACAAGGAAGTCAGGACCACGAGGGGTGCGTTCACCCACTGATACAAGGGAATTGATCTAATGAGAGCTCACCAAGGCCAGCTGGACTGGTACTGAGCGAGCATGTGATCAAACCGGATTCTCTGATTGTTTTTATATTTTTGAGACAGGGTTTCTCTGTGTCATAGCCCTGGCTTTCCTGGAACTCTCTTTGTAGACCAGGCCTTGAACTCACAGAGATCCCCTTACCTCCAGAGTGCTGGAAAATAAACCCTAACTTCCTTTAATTCAGTTGACTGTGAAAGTCACTGATTTTGGAGGTCATGAAGCAGAGCAGCATATCCTGGGTCCCTCGCTAACCCACTGCAGACAAGACCTCCAACTCGAGTTTCCATGACACCAGGCAAGCGTGCTGTCTTTCCAGGCTCTGAAGTCACTTTTGCTAAAAGCATCTGCAGAGGTCTGGTGAGCTGCTAAAGCAAGGTGAAAATGCTTGACGTCTCTGCCTCTTCACCCTGTCTGCTTGACGTCTCTGCCTCTACACCCTGTCTGCTTGACATCTCTGCCTCTACACTCTGTCTGCTTGACGTCTCTGCCTCTACACCTTGTCTGCTTGACGTCTCTGCCTCTACACTCTGTCTGCTTGACGTCTCTGCCTCTACACCTTGTCTGCTTGACGTCTCTGCCTCTACACTCTGTCTGCTTGACGTCTCTGCCTCTACACTCTGTCTGCTTGACATCTCTGCCTCTACACCTTGTCTGCTTGACATCTCTGCCTCTACACTCTGTCTGCTTGACGTCTCTGCCTCTACACCTTGTCTGCTTGACGTCTCTGCCTCTACACTCTGTCTTCTGACGTCTCTGCCTCTACACTCTGTCTTCTGACGTCTCTGCCTCTACACTCTGTCTTCTGACGTCTCTGCCTCTGGAATCCTGTCTTTTTTATTACACCCTGTTCCTTAAGAAGCCCTTCAGATATTTGAGAGCCCCTTTCCAGATGAATCTTTTTTTCTTTGTTCCAACAAAGTCATTAGCCTTTTGGGGTGGTAGAAACAAAGGTTGGTGGGCCTCCCAACTTTTTGCCCACAACTAGTGCTGTGCCTGACACCTCTGTGCTAGGTATGATAACAGACGTCTTAGATCACTGCTGCTGTGACCACCTATAGAAGATCCGTTTCAAATCAGGTCTATGAGCCTCCCCTCTTTCAAGGCTCAGGGAGGCTCAGCAGGCCCAGCCCCTCCCCAAGGTTACATAAGAGATGGGATTCTTTGGTGACGTGACTGCCTCTGAGCCATTCAGACTCTCATAGGTAACATCAATGAACATACTGTTTTACCAGGCTGGACTGGATAGAATGTATGAAAACTCTCGCTATCTGGGACAAATAAAAACAAACCTTACTGTATGTTTCTTGAGAGAAAAAAAAAAACAAAACTTGTGACACCAAGCCCAAGTCCTGGGCCAGGGATTCCCGGGTTAGTCCCAGCTGCCTATGGGATCACTGATGCTCTAGATAACTAATTTCCCTAGACCTCCTGATCTGGCACTGACTGATTTTGTGCCTGATGGTTGGACCAAGGAAATGAATGATCTGAGAGGCTGTGGATTTGGAATTCAAGCTGGGTAAATTTCCTTGAGATGTGTGCTCAGAACTCTTTTCTGAGTTTTTGAGGTCTTTCAATGGGTCAAGGGCTTGCTGAGTAAGGCTGGTGACCTAAGGATGGTTCCTGGAACCCAAGTGTGGAAGAAGAAAAATGGTTGTACAAAACTCTCCTCTGAACTCCTGATGTGCACATGACACATGAATACCTGTTCCCACCACATATATGCACACACTCATGCATAAACACATACATACATACATATACACACCCTCACACACACCCTCACACCCTCACACACACCCTCACACCCTCACACCCCCTCATACACACCCCCACTTCAAGGCCCTCTTTGTGAGACACAGCCACCTATGGTTCATCCTCCATGCTGACAGACTAGTTTTGTTAATAGAGTGCTCCGTGGGAGTGGGAACATCAAGAGGACTTGTGCCTAGAACCTGGGGACCATGTGTGTGACTCACCTGGGGACCACCCCACATGTGTGACTTCACCCGGGGACCACCCCACATGTGTGACTTCACCCAGGGACCACCCCACACGTGTGACTTTGCCTGGGGACCACCCCACATGTATGACTTTGCCTGGGGACCACCCCACATGTGTGACTTCACCTGGGGACCACCCCACATGTGTGACTTCACCTTCGGCTCTCGGAATGGGAAACATGCCATCAGCCTCCAAGGAGAAGCCCACTGAGGCATGTTTTGAAACTAACTTTTTTAGGAACCCACAAAAAGGAAAAAGTTGGTGTTCTGTGGTAACATTGCCTGGTCCAGATGCTCTTTAGAACCAGGCTAAGGAAATGTTCTGAAAATGGATCCTGAAGCTAGCACTGGGCAGAACTGAATTCAAACTCACAGTGTGAACTAGCCTGCAATTCCTAGGCAGAACTGAGTTCAAACTCACCAGTGTGAACTAGCCTGCAGTTCCTAGGCATTTCTTTGACAGAATGTCTGCCACTACTCCATTCTCGGGTAAAGATTTCCCTTGTACATTATTGAGCTCATGACAGCCACATCCTATCAGGGGCCTGCACCCATGACAGCTAGGTTCGGTCGTCCTCCTCTGGTGCCGTAGTAGCTTTGTCAACTTGACACAGGTCTACACACAGCTGGGAGGAGGGAATCCCACTTAGGAACCGCCTCCATCAGAGTGGCCTGTGTGCCAATAAGTCATCTCCCCAAGTTCCTCTTAGTCATGGTGTTCACACAGCAACAGACAGAACACTAGAGCATCTGGCAAATTCATTTTGGGGTTCTGCCTACTGGCTACGAAGAATTTTTACATTATTTTCTGTCCAGAATATAAAAGATATTTAATAACATGGTTGTGGTTAAATATTTTTCTGTTTTAATTTTTGTTTTGGGCTGATTCTGGTTTTCCGACAGGGTCATACTATGTAGAACAAGTTGGCTTCAAACTCACAGTCCTGCTTCTTACCTCCTGAGCGCTGGTTTGCAGGACCTGTGCGATCATGCCTGAAGATGTACGGCAGAGACAGAGCTGACAGAGATGATAAAGAGATGAGGGAGATAGTAGGGTAGAGATCAAGACAAAATGACGCTGGTAGAGACGGGTATGAAAGAGAGAGAGATGGTAGAGACAGGCGACAGAGATCAAGATTGAGGTGGACACACAGAGATGATGGGGACAGAGAGACACAGAGAGGTACAGATGACAGAGGCCGAGACTTTTCAGGGCTTGGGGTCAAATGTAGGGTCTCAGGCACACTCGCCAGAGGCAAGTGCTCCATCACTGAGCTATGTCCTCAACTTGTGATTAGTATCTTATCCCCCTTGCCCAGAAAGCTGGGACAAGGCAAAGACATGCAGGAATGAACCACAAGGACACCACCACCAGCAGGGGCAGGTGCTCCCTCCGGGTCGCCCACAGCTCTTCTTACCACAGAGCTGACGACTGGGGGGCTCCTCAGAGACGTTTCTGCCGTTTCAGAAGTTAAGATTCAAGCTCCCCAAATGTTGTTTCATTGGTTGCCTAAAGTCGCTCTTTTTGATAAGAGCACAGCAAACATGGCCACTGAGCCCCACTTTCGTGCCCTCTGCATGCTCACGTGGCAGCGATTTGGACAAGTTGCTTGTCCACATTCCTCCCTTCTGCGTGGGCACGACTGACTTAAGGGCCAAGTGTTTAAAAAACATTTCCGATCTCCCCTGAAGCACAGCAGTTGTACAAGAGTTGACAATGTAAAGGTCAGATCTGGGAAAGATGCTGTTCATCCAGTGTAGTGCAGCCCTGGCCTCCCACCCAGGGTGAAGAAACCTAGACTCTGAGGATAGGGACAGGTCCTGTCTCTCAGCTTAAAACAGCCAAGATCTCAACCACTCCTTGAAAACCCGTTTCACACTTATCACATACACATGACCACATGGTATACACTTGACTACATGACATACACATGACCACATGACATACACATGACCATATCACATATACATCGTAGCTGCCTATTATCAACCTACCAGGAAATCATGAAATGTCAGGGAGAGTTTGCAACATTGGTCTTGAACCCCTTCCTTCCTCTCAACTCCTTAAGAATACTCCAAACCAGCCAGGCAGTGGTAGCACACGCCTTTAATCCCAGCACCCGGGAGACAGAGACAGGAGGATCTCTGTGAGTTTGAGACCAGCCTGGTCTACAAGAGCACCAAAGCTACAGAGAAACCCTGTTGGCCCAAACCTGCACTCGGGAGGTAGAGACAGGAGGATCTCTGTGAGTTTGAGACCAGCCTGGTCTATAAGTTCTGGGACAGGCTCCAAAGCTACAGAGAAACCTTGTTTTGAACCCCCCCCCCCAAAAAAGAAACAAACAAACAAAACAACAACAACAAAAAACAAAACAAAACAAAAAACCCTCCAAACCTAGCCGAGCAGCAGTGGCACAAACCTTTAATTCCAGCACTCAGGAGGTAGAGACAGGAGGATCTCTGTGAGTTCAAGATCAGCCTGGTCTACACATTCTGGAACAGGCTCCAAAGGTACATACAGAAAAACCCTATCTCGAAACTGCTCCCCACACACAACAAAAAATACTCCAAACCTAAATCCACAAAGACCCCAGATGGGGGTTTCACTTACCTGGATCATGTTTTGGGGTTCTCCTTGTCCAAAAAGTAGTGGGTGTAGATGGTGAAGGCATCACTGGGGTCCCTGGTGATGCTGTAGTCTTGGCTAAGGTGATGTTTGCGTTTTTACTGGTGCTGGGTATCGTTGAATAGACAAAAGGAAGAGAGCTACTGCCTGCGAGGAAGGAGCTGCCGGTTCTATCATCTGCGGTTAAAGTCTCTGTGGTGGTAGAGCCCTTGGTGGTGGCCCCTGCTGAGGGACTGCTGTCTGAAGTTGAGGAACCAGAGAAGGATATTGTTTCTGCCATTGTTGATCCAGCAGCCCTGGGGACTGTAATTGTTCCCAAGACCTCAGTGTGGCTTTGCGTCTCAATAGAGAGTGCCGAGGTCTCTTTCAGTGGGCTCGTACTAACTGTCACCAAAGTACCACCAGAGGTGGGAGTCTGAGCCGCTGTTGTTTCTCTTTCTTTGACGTCACTAGTAGGGAGTGTGCCCTCAAGGGTTGTGACAAGAGCTGAGGTACCAGTTGTCCACAGAGTCCCAGCTGAGCTTGTGGTCTTGGGGCTAAGTGGATTTGCCTCAGGGGATTGAGGTGAAGTTAGTGTCTCGGAAGTTGACAAGGCCCCTGTAGGGCTGTGGGTTGTGTCTGAGGTCCCAGGGATGATGGCAGGTGTTTCTATCTCTGTGATGCAGGTGCTGAGCTTACTAAGGGTGATGCTGAAAGCAACCAAGTCCTTGGTTGGAGGTACAGTGTCGGCTCCCAGGACCTGTGGGCTGGTGAGGACCCTACCTGAGTTGTCCAAGGTGGAGCCGCTCTCCGAGGACAGGTGTTCAGCTTCTGTGGAGGTGTGCGCCAAGGTCAAGAGGTCAACTGTGATCTTCCGAGTCTCTTCAGAGCTGTCATCCGTACAAAGGGTGTCAAAGATAGCATCTACGGGGTCACTCACTGTGCCTGTCTTGGCACTGCTCATTTCTACTTTGGGGCTGCCACTTGTAGCTGAAGTATCTGTAGGCTTGGGGTGCACAACTGTGAAGTCGGAAGGCATTTTTATTGCAAGAGTTCTGGTCTCTGTTACTGGGGAAATACTCTGGGTGTTTAGGGTCAATTCAACAGGAAAGATGAACTGGTTCTCTAGGGTGCCTGTTGTGGGGAAAGTGGTCTGGGTGTCCAGGGATGATGGTGCAGAAGTGGTCTGGGTGTCCAGGGTTGATGTTGCAGAAGTGATCTGTGTGTCCAGGGATGATGGTGCAGAAGTGGTCTGGGTGTCCAGGGTTGATGGTGCAGAAGTGGTCTGGGTGTCCATGAATAATGCATCAAGGAAAGTGGTCTGGGTGCCCATGGTTGATGTTGCAGGGGAGGTGGTCTGGGTGTCCAGGGTTGATAGTGCAGAAGTGGTCTGGGTGTCCAGGGTTGATGGCGCAGAAGTGGTCTGGGTGTCCATGGATAGTGCATCAAGGAAAGTGGTCTGGGTGCCCATGGTTGATGTTGCAGGGGAGGTGGTCTGGGTGTCAAGGGTTGATGCTGCAGAAGTGGTCTGTGTGTCCGGGGATGACGGTGCAGAAGTGGTCTGTGTGTCCAGGGATGACGGTGCAGAAGTGGTCTGTGTGTCCGGGGATGACGGTGCAGAAGTGGCCTGGGTGTCCAGGGATGACGGTGCAGAAGTGGTCTGGGTGTCCAGTGTTGATGGTGCAGAAGTGGTCTGGGTGTCCAGGGATGATGCTGCAGGGAAGGAAGCCTGAGTATCTATGCTAAATGCTGCAAGGGAAGAGGTCTGGGTCTCCAGAGCTGACGCTGTAGTGGAGGTGATCTGAATATCCAGGGCCGATGCTGCAGTACAGGTGGTCTGTGTCATCCCTGTTTCTGCTGCAGGAGAGATGGTCTGAGTGTCCCCGGAGTTGACCTCTGAACTGGTACTGGTGGCAGCTAAAGTGTTAGAAGCAGTTTCAGCACTCAGAGTTTGAGCGTCTAGAGAAACGTACTGTATAAGGTCAGTGGTCTGGAAAGCCCCCGCTGAACTGGGCCTGTCCGTGTGAGTGAAGGCAGGCACTTCAGTGTTGTTCATTGTCACCACAGGAGCGGAACTGCCGATGCTCAGGCCTGTGTCGGGAGGGAACAACTTAGTGAGTCCCGATAGGCTGACTTCACATGGGTGTTTGCACTTATGCCCTGGGTGCTGCTGGATGGCACATTGTCTATATAAACAAAGATGAAGAAAGCAACACAGAGAAGTCTTGGCCTCCATGGCAGCTCTGAAGACAGCCGCCCTGGCTAGTACTCTCTGAAGTCCTGATAACCCACTGAGACCAGGCAGCCCCAGGGTCTCTGCTGATCACTGGGATGGAGGGCACTGTGGCAGCATTATGCCATCAAGGGTGGGCAAAGGAGACACACACCCACATGAGCCAAGAACTGCGGAGCAGGAAGAAGGACTTCCAGAATGTTCTGTAGAACTTTGTCATTCCTCCATGGGTAATTTGCTCACCCTCAAAATATTTTCCTGTGGAAGTATTTCCTTAAAATTCAAGAACGACCTGCAGTCTCATCTTTAGAGGTAACAGGTAGAAGGGAGAGGAGCCCCAGCCTGAATGTGATGTGTCCTAGGAAAGCAAGCAGTCAGAGAGCCCAGGACAGCTCACTTGGGTAAGGAGAGAGATCGGGTGGGCACACGAGCACACCTAGCCTCCCTGTGCTCACTTAGTCAGTCCAACCACACACTCACACCCACGTCTGCAGGAGTTGCTGATTGCCATCTCCACAGACCTCCCCCACTCCGGTCCAAGCTCTTTCTCGGAGCCTCCTGGTCCACGGAACCCACCCGGGTCATAGGATGTTGTTGCATTCCTCCAAACTGGGGGTGAGGAGAGTGTGGGGGCAGAGCTAGCTTTGAGTCCCACCTCTGCTCCTTGTTCTGCTGTGTACTAACTGTGACACAAGCCAAGCCTCTGGGCTCCGGATGGAGCGAGGGACACCTGATTTGTGGGGTTGGACGGTTGCAATTAAACAGGATGAAAAGTGCAGTATAAGTCCCGTCAGTTGTGAGTGTGCGTGACAGGCAGGGTGGGCCAGTGGTTAGGCGCTGACAGCCTGTGCTGGCTCAGGGGATAAATTACTCCCTGTGAACTGCAGGCTCCTCGCCCTTAAGGTGGCAGTACTGGTCTTAGAGATGAGTGCCTGCCCTTAAAGTTATGAGAATTTTAAAACGTAATGTTGAACCAGTCAGTTTACATGTGGGTAAAGGTGCTTGCCACCAAGCTTGATGACCTGAGCTTAAGCCCCAAGCTGTCACCTGGTCATCTGGTCACCTGATCATCTGGTCATCTGGCCTCCACACATGTGTCGGGTCCTCATAGTCTCTATGTGTGTGTGTGTGTGTGTGTGTGTGTGTGTGTGTGTGTGTGTATCAAATCAACCTCAGACCTCCACATACAATGTTCACACACGGTCAAACACATGTGAGTCCACATATGTGTAAAAACATTCTCACATACAGAGAAAATGGAAAATGGGGAAAAGAAATAAATACATACATACAGAAAATCTGTATAGCAAGTTGCAGGCAGCCAGAGCCCTGCCTAGGGAGACTCAGTCAATGAAGAAATAAGTAGAATCAAAAGGTACTGTCTAGTGTGGGGTGCCCGTGTGGGGCCATCACTATGACAACGCTGATGCTGTGGGGCACAGTGAAATGATCACCAGCTGGCAACTCCCTGCCCCCTCTACCCTCCCACTCCACTGACCCACGCCTGAGACTAACTCCCACACTCTCTTACAGGGATAGCCGGAGTCACCACGCCCATCTGACACATCTGCCATCCTGCACACTCGTCCACAGCCACAATATTTTACATTCAGCAGCCCATTAATTGCAAATTAACAAAAATGCCTACCCTTGCCCGCAAAGGACTGCCTTTGCCAAAACTCACACCTAAAGCCCTGTCGGGGAGGAGCCCTGGGTCCCGTCCTGTCCCTTACCTGCAGAGCTGGTAGCGACTCCAGCCTTCCAGCAGAAGAGAAGGAGAGGCACAGTTAAGCCCCAGAGAGAGCCCATCTTGCCGGGCACTGACCACCGCTGCCTGGCAGAGCTGCCCACTGCCTCTCTGCACCACTCTTTCCTGCTTCCTCAACCCAGGGAGGAGGGGCAGCCGCCTGCCCAGGTGTGACTGGGCAGGTTCCAGGATGCAGCCAGGTGAATACAGACCTGCAGCGAGGGCTGACCCAGGCTTGCCCTCCTACCCCCACCCCGCCCCCTTGCCTGGCAGCCTTGCCTCTCTGATTTGAAGATACAGCATCATTTCCATTCTGTTAGCCTCCCCTGCAACTGGGAAGGGCATGGGAGAGATGATGTTTACCCCACTCACCCATAACTGGGCTCTGGGTTTAATGAGCCGGCCCCGAGTTTCTCTGCTGAGCCTAGATTTTGTTGGCTCTAGGGATCAAGGGCAAATGAGACAACCTTTCTGAGCCTTGACTTTTTGGTCTGTAAAATGGGTATGCTCTCTTACGCAGGAGGCCTTTAAAGTTCTTACAGAATGTCGCCTGTACATTGCTGGTGCTCACAGAAAATACATACATCGCAGATGCTCAAGGCATAAGTGGGAGCGCTTCTCCCCCACCAGCAGATGTGAGTGTTCCTGGGGTCTCCAGGGGATAGTGTTCCAGAACGGGAGCAGGACGCTCACTTCTAATATCTTTCTATTTTCAACATCCTGGGACTTTGCCACCACGTCAAAGCCGGGACCACATGCCCAGCCAGGCTTCAGATACCAGGATGTGGAGGGTGCCGTGCTATTCTGAGTGCCATTGTGAGGGAGATGACTTAGGGACACATCCCTCGAGGGCCAAGGCCAAGGGCTCCTACGGCCACACCTGGGGGCCAAAGCTCCTCGGAGATTCTAAGTAGGTGCTTTTGGATGAAAGCAGTTCCGTGATGGAGCAGACATGATGGCGGTCACAGACTCACAAAAGTCGGGACTAGAAAGAAGGATACAGTTTAAAACTGTGTCAGAACATCTGTCCTGTTTCCAGCTCTGTCCTTTAATGGTGGGTAAGAAGCCGTGTGGTCTTAGACAAGTAGCTTGCCCACTCTGGGCCTTAGTCAAGAAGAGTTCTGAGGGTGCAGTCTGGGTTTCACTGCCGGATATGTGACTCCACCGTCCAGAACTTTAGTCCATACTGAGGTGACAGGCTGTGTGGCCTGCGAGGAAGAGTTGTCATCATCTTGTGGTATATCAGCCTCTTCAGAGGAGAGTGATGGAGACTGTGGAGCCACCCGCCACTTGGAGTGTCTTGGGACCAGTCCCATGAACACACTCTGTTGGCGAGCCTCTTCCTCTTCCATTTCCCTACCCAAACTCAGTTCTCCGCAGGTGGAGAGAGGAGGGGCTCACTGTAGGAACCTGGACTTTGGGAGACCTTGCCAGATAGCCATGACATGGGTGTGAGGTGTGAAACTCTCCCATGAGTAGCTAGAGGGAACACAGCAGGGGGTAGGGCAACCCCCCTCCTGCCGCACCCCTGCGGGGCCAGGGGCTTCCTCATTCCGAGAGCAGGTAGGTCCCTACCCCCGAGCTAATCCACTGACAAGGTGCCCTTTTCACCCCCACAAGGATTTCCCCTGCGCCATTTCCTTCTGGCCCGAAACGCTCAGCAGCTCTACACACTGGCGCGTAAAGAGAAACAAACTAAACCCTAAGATCCAGGCCAACTTCTTCTGTATTCAGGGTTGGTTCCAAGCCTGGGCTGATGGCTGGTGGCTCCGAGGGCTGTCACAAACTTCACTAGAAAGTTCTTGGATCATTTTCCTCAGCCCAGTTCAGTACTCGCCCTGAGTGGGCACAAGGCGCAGGGGCCACTGCATTAACAAGCTCAGGTTTCTGTATGCCAGCCTCGGCTCTTGGGGAATCCATCATAGAGAAAAGCAGACAGAGCCTGCCCTCGGGAGCTAGCTCCTGAAGAGAGAATGAGCGAGGAACATGGGGAACAGGGTAGATTTGTCACATGGGTGTACGCGGTGTGTGTGTGTGTGTGTGTGTGTGTGTGTGTGTGTGTGTGTGTGTGTGCAGGTTGCAGTACTAAATAACAAGTGAGAAGGTGGCAGGGACAGCTGCAGAAAGGTTTATGAGCACCAAAGAGCCACTGCGGCTGGAGTCACGGGGCGAAGACACGGGCGTGGGGACAGCGGAATGGCCGGGATGAGTAATAGAGATGTCATGGCTATCTGAGGCTTTCCTCTATCAGAATACAAATTGCAAGAGTGTCGGCAGCTTCATTTCATAAAACAGAATGAGCATTCCTCCCGGTGAGCTGCGCTGACAAATAAGAATACAGAACAGACAACACCAACAGAAAGACTGGGGCTGGATGAGGTTGCCTCCATCACGGCAAGAAAAAGGAAAAACAGAAACAAAAAGTGATTTAGTGACTTCAAAGCATACTTTCCTGGTATGGTGCAAACAGGGAAATAGACAATGAATCCCTGACTGGTTAATATCAAGTCTCATTTTTGTTGTTGTTTGGTAAGAGCCAAACAGAAGAAACTTAATCGCCTGTTCTCAAAATCTGCCATTGACTTCTTCTGATTTCTAAGGTCAGAATGTAGTTCCAGGGACGCGAGACTGAAGTGACTCCATTTGGCCACTTGGCCTCGCTCTGGAGCCTTGTCTAAGACAGTGACAATCCCCCGATGGCAAGCAAGCTCTGAGCAGTGATGGGCGCTATCTCGGGTTTTAGAAAGCCAGGCCGTGGGAACCTTGGCAGCTATGTTGAGAACAGTGTAAACACTAGGAGTTTTTGCCCAGCGTGTGACTTGGGATGGAGGAGAAGGAAGGGCCCGTGAAAGCTCTCTGTTTAGTGAAAGTAGAACGGAGAGCAATCCAACTTGACCGACATGAGCTGTCAGAGTGGAGTCAGGGAGACTCTCAGCCTGCACATCAGAGAGGAACCAGAGCCATCAGCACCAGTTAGGATGGGCTCTCCCACCCTCGGTCCCCCACAAAACCAGGACATATTGTGGGGGTGATTCTGATTTGGGACAAGGGCCTAACTGACCCAACAAAAAATGTCCCGGAAATGCAACGCCGTCTGTATGCTAGACATGAAGCTGACCCTTAGCTCCACAACTTAGCTCAACTCCACAGCTGAGCTGGTTGGTTTCTTGTGTAGCGACCTCCTCCTCCCAACTTGGTCTCAGAGTTGGGACTTGCATGGCACCTGAGAAAGGGACAAACTTTAGTTGCATGTGCACTTGTGTGCTCGTTGTGAATAGCGCCCTGAACGGACAGAAGGAAACGTTTATATAACAAACCTGGCAAAGGGTGCAGGGCCTTGGGCTGCAAGGGCAAAGTGTGAAAGCAGCTATGAGCTTTGCTATGCTCACGGGATGGACAGTCTGTCTCCACGGCAGACAGAGTAGCAGTGAAGTGTGCTAATCCTGGGTTCTGAAGGGGCTCTGTTTTAACCAGATAAATTAGGACATGATATTGCCCGGCCCCCGATATCTTCACTTAAAAAGAACAATCTTCATGCATGACTAGGGAGAGGGCTCATTGGGTGGAAAGCTTGTCTCTGAGATGAGGAGGTTTAAGTTTGCTCCCCAGAACCCACAGAAAAATGTCAGGTGTGGTGGTGTGTGCTTGCTATCCCAGAACTGAGGAGACCAAGACAAAGACAGAAGGATCCTTGGGACTGACTGGTCAGCCAGGCTAGCCTATTTGGTGAGCACCAGGCCAACAAGAGACCCTGTCTTAAAGGAAGTAGACAGTGCCCCTGAGGATGCCACCTGAGATGGTCTTCTGGCCTCCAAATGAATGTGCCTACATGTGCACATGAATCTACACACACATCTGTGCATATGTGTGTGCATGAGCATGTGGACACATACACACATTAAAAAAAAACCTCTTCCTGCCATCTGGAGGGGGGGTCTGCGAGGGTTCCACAAGTTCTGCGTGTTCTGTAAGGACAGATGGTGTGCAAGGAACATCTCTGGAAGTTGACACATGAGGATTGCAAATTCAAGACTGGTCTAGGCTAGCATGAGTTAAATGCCTGCCTGGAAAACTTAGTGAGACCTTGCTTTAAAGTAAACGTTGAAAACAGAGTTGGGAATACAGGTCAGTGGCAGAGAGCTCTTCTAGCATGCATGAGGCCTCTGGATCCATCGCCAAATCCACACAAAATAACAACAAACAAGCCCCTTCCATCAGTATTCCCCTTCCGGGTGCAAGTGTTTTCCTCACTGTCACCATGGCTGGCCCTGAGCCACACATAAATGGGACCGTGCACACACTTTCCGGTGCTTGACTTCTTTCATTTAACATTATGTCTGCAAGGCTCATCAGAGCTCTCGTGTATATCCGTGTTTTCTCCTTTGGATGGTGGGTGGCTCCCCATTAGAATAATCAACCACAATGGGTCTGGCCATTTTCTTCTCAATGGATGTTTGGGTTTGGGTTGACTCCAATGTTTCACTAGTCTGCATCAAGTTGTTACGTTATTGCGTGTTTTGAATATGTATTTCCGGGACTCCATAGGCCAACTTGTAACCCATGGGAAAAGGGACGGGCATACCCATCTGTCACCAGATAGATGCCTTTCAGACACATTTCCCAAGGCCTCTTAGAAGATCCCACAGGTGAAGTAACCAGTCAGCCATCCCAAGAGCTGACTGGAGGGCAGGTCTTTGTCCTGGCCCTCCCTTCTTTCCTGTTCCACTTCCCTTACCCTAATCCTATCGGGGTTATGTTCCTAAGTAAACTACTCAGAGAAATCAAGCCAACATAAAACCATTAGCCAAGAGCTGGGCTTTATGCCAACAGGGATCCTTGCTGCAATCAGTTACCCAGAGACCGTGTTCAGATCGGTAAAGGCCTAGAGCGAGGCGTGGGTGGGGAGAATGGGCGATTCTGTTTAGCTGCAACCAAGAGTGGGTGAAGGGGATTAGCAGGGATAAAGCTAGAACTGTGTGCTGAGCTGGGCTGTGGCAGGCCAAGCCCAGGACTTTCACCTTTGTTGTGTAGAGGGTGGAAGCCGCTGGCTGCCTCTGAACAGAAAACTGGCCTCACACCAGAGCTTTGGAGACGCAATCTGGTTGGAAGCTAGCCAGAGACCAGTGCCAGGCAAGAGTACCAGGAAGGAGCCGCTGACCTTAGACTGCAGCCATGGGACTATAATAGGAAGGATGGGACAGTGTGACATGTCATTAGCAGAAGACCATCGGCAGAGAGAAGTCAAAGACGACCCTGGGGCTGAGTCCAGAAAGCTGAATGTAAAGAACTATTTATAACCCAGGAAAGAATATAGAGGAGACAGTGGGTTGCTTAACTAAAGGTTATTGATTTGAGTTCTTATTTTCTGCTTTTTTTAAAGGTGGGTGTACATGAGTATAGCCCAGGCTGGTCTTGTACTCACTATATAGCCAAGGATAACCTGCTTCTACTTCCTCCATCTCCCTAGTGCTAGGATAACAGGTATATGTCACCATGCCTGATTCCTGGGGTACTGGACACTGACCACAGGGTTTTGCACATGCTTGGTGAACACTCCATCAACTGAGCTACACTCCTAGCCCCCCTTAGCTTCTACTTTCAGGTCATTGTAAGTGTGTATGTGTGTAAACATCTCAACACAATGAATAACACTCTGAGGCAAGTGTGTTTTTGTAATTTTTTAATGACTAATTCTGTGCACATTTAGATGTGTTTGCAACAATACCAGGTTTCCATTTTCCCCAGGCTAAGCCAATGTGGGGGCCCACAGGATGGCAGCTAAGAGGCAGACATCCCCTGGGCTGGCAGCCATATTGGCCCCACCCAACCACAGGTGATGGTGGTTTCTGTGTGTCCTGCTGATATGGGCTGGAGGAGGAGCCTCTTGAGGGGTCAGGCTCTCTTCCAGATCCCCTTCACCTTGACTGAGAGTGGCCTTCTGGCGTGGCTGGTATGGAGGAGCTGCAGAACCTAAGTGAGCAACAAAGCCGGTCCTCCCTCTTGCTGACACGCATGGTCTCATATTCTGACCATCTCTCATGCCAGCAAGAGCAGTGCCCTTCCATGCTTGCTCTCTGGGGGTTGTCACCTCTGCCCAACCGGGCAGGCTCTAGGACCCAGAAGAGCAAACAGGCTCAGCAGCTAGAGGAGTCAAATCAGGTTCCCCCAGGCAGCAAGGACAGGAGCCAGGACCCCCACACCCCTTCCTCTTGTGTAACAGTGAGGTGTGTCCTTCCAGCTGGGCTGAGCACTTTGGGGCCAGGACACAGAAGGAAAGAGGAGGACAGAGGAGGGTTTAGAACACAAGCCAGTGAATTTGGCACATTGCCTATTTCTGTACAGCTCACAAGAGAAGGATGTTTCGTGTATTTTTCTTTCTTTTAATATTCATTTTTTGCTTGACGTGTATTGGTGTTTTGCCTGCATGTATGTCTGTGTGAAGCTGTTGGATCCCCTGGAACTTCAGTTATACACGGTTATGAACTGTTGTGTGGGTTCTGGGACTTGAACCTGAGTCTTCTGGAAGAGCAGCCAATTGCTCTTAACTGCTGAGCCATCTCCCCAGCCCCCTGTTTTGTGTATTTTTAAACGGTAGTGGAGAAAAAAAAAAAAAAGGATAGTTTATGACATAATGAAAATGATATAAGATTCAAATAGGGCGCTCTGCCCTTGCTCATAGAGCCCCTCCCCCTTTCCCTTTTACCTCCCCCGCTTCCTTCCCTCCCTTCCCTTACAGAGAGGCAGGAGCAGGTTACCACCCAGCCCCAGCAGAGGACTCTCCCAGGCACTCACCATGCTTTGCACCCAATCTTGATTGCTATTGGCTGAGTTGTTTGGGCTCCTCATCCTTAGCACCATCTGCAGCACCATCTTGGGAGTGTGGCCTGCTGAAACACAGCATGAAAGCCCACACTCTTCATCCGTGACTCCCATCCATGCCTCCCAGACCACTGCTCCCATCCATGCCTCCCAGTCCACTGCTCCCAGCCCACAGTTCCCAGCCCACTGCTCCCAGCCCACAGTTCCCAGCCCACTGCTCCCAGTCCACTATTCCCAGCCCACTGCTCCCAGCCTACTGCTCCCAGCCCACTATTCCCAGCCCACAGTTCCCAGCCCACTGCTCCCATCCATGCCTCCCAGCCCACTGCTCCCAGCCCACTGCTCCCATCCTTGTCTCCCAGCCCACTGCTCCCATCCATGCCTCCCAGCCCACTGCTCTTCACCACCTCTGCGACTCCTTTCTGCTCTGAAGTCTCCCAGCAGGCCAGAGATGTTGGGACCACCACATTCCCCTAGCCTGGCCCTCTCCACCAATAGCTCAGCCTTTCCCCATGGGACCTCAAAAAGGCTCAGAGGAGAGCAGCAGGCAGAAAGACGAAAGGGAGATGCCAAGCAGAGAGAAATATGAAGACACTCTGGACATGAAATGCACAGATTACAAGAACTGAAGAATTATCAGGGACGTGGTGCCATCTGGCCCACATCGCGGCCACCAACGAAAGGACAGGCTTGCCTCTGTCAGTGACAGCAGCCTGCTGTGCCACGGGTGGAAGGGAGCCTGCATGCAGGTCATCCGGGTTGCAGAGGGCTCTGTGGTCTGGACAGCAGTCTGAGAGCACACGGCAGAACTCATCGCAATAACAGCTCCCTCTCTGGCAGTGGTGATCTGTTCCAGGGCAGCAGAGAGGCTGGGGCTGGGAGCAACTGTCTAGGGGAAGAGACATTAGATTGACAGAGATTGAGCCAATGGTGCAGGGACAACTGGATGCACACATGCGAAAGAATGGGGTCCTGCCTCATACCACATTCAAAAAAGGTAGTTCACGGTGGCTCACAGACCTGGCTGTAAGCCCTAAAACTGTGAAGGGAACGGCTGTAAGAAGACAGGCTTGCTGTTCTCACACGTAAGGTGTGTCAACTGTTTCTCTAAGCTGCTCGACTCAGTCACTGTCTGCTTACTAACCCACAAGTATGCAGGCACATCTTCTCTAAGAGGTGGAAAAAACCAGATTTTCTTAATGCTATGCTCTTTCCTTCTCAGCTGATTCCTATTAGTTTAGCACCTGCCTCGGGCCTTGTTTAAGGACAAACCTGAGGACTTCCCAACGTTGACAGGGTCAACAGAAACAGGCCTTTGAAGGGCTGCAAGGCCAGTTGTTATGAAAATAGGAGTCTGCTGAAAGGGTGGTGGCCTAGGACATCTCAAGGTGAGGGTGGGCTGGGCTGTGCCTCTGGGCTTGCCTGCCACAGTCAGCTCAGGGAACAGATGATCTGTTTCCATTCTTCTATCCTCCCTCTTCCCAGGTACCTGGTCTGGCATTCAATACGGTGAACCAGCTGGAGAGGGAGGGGTGGGAGAAGCCATCCAGATTAAGCTTGGCCTGGTTTATGAATCAGAGATCAATTCAATGTCTACTTTAGACAGGACAGGATGAGATGGGATGGGATGGTACCAATCTGACTTAAATCAAATTAAATAGACCTACATACCTTACATATAACAAGAATAAGTGGTTTTTAAAATTGTCTTAACTATATGCATGAATAAACTAGGTCACAGAACACTTCATGGTTATGAATATGGTATGGGGCCAGAAAAACCTGAAAGTCCCTGGTCTAGAGAGATGCTCTCTTCCTGTAGATGGAAGACGGACATGTACCCAAAGCCATGCTTGAGGTGGCCACAAACCTGGGAGATTCTAGAAGCACTGATTTGATTTTCCCCCTTCCTAGCTTCCCCGCCACCTTGCACCCAGGCCGGTCACTCACACAGGTGCTTGTTGCTGGTACCACCCAAGTCTGTTAGTCTCCAAACACCCTGCCTGCACCTGCTTCTGAGCCTTGGCTTATCCGATGCCATCAGCTTGGGAGGTCCGACCCTTCCAAATCCATTAGAGAAAAATATTCTTTCACATCAAGATCGGACTTGAACCCAGCCCCCCATCCACAGTAAAGGAAACGCAGTCCTGACATCTGTGGGAGAATGGCTGGAACTGGAGAGTGCTTTGCTAGGTGAAGAGCCCACACTCGGAAAGACAAACATCACATTTTTCCCCTACAGGCTGAGCCTAGCTTTTTAATGATTATGTATGTGTATGGGGTGGGGGTTGCTAGTCTTGAAACTAGAAAGGGCAGTATGGGGATGGGGGAAAGAAGTTCTAAGGGCTGAGGAGGGGAGGAAAGAGAAAACAGTGGATGGATACATACAACACAAAAGCAGAAGGAAGGGACAGTGGGGAGGGGAAGGAGACTCACAGGAGGGAGACTGGGAGCTGGGGGAGGGAAAGAGAAGATCAACGGACATGAAGTTTGTCTGAAAATGCCACAATGAGATCTCAATACTTTATACACTAAGAAGACAAATGACCCCGCCTCCCCAGGTTGCTAAGGAACTGGATCGTTACTGTGATGGATGTTCAGGGGCTGGAGATGCAGCTCACTGCGAACGTGGTAACGTTGGTCGGGCATGGAGACACACGTCCATAGTCCTAGGACCCAGGAAGCCGAGGCAAGAAGAGCTTGAATTTAAGACTGCTTGACCATGCGGGAACTCTAGAGAAAGAGAGAGGGAGGGAGGGAGGGAGGGAGGGAGGGAGGGAGGGAGGGAGGGAGAGAGAGAGAGAGAGAGAGCAGGTGGGCAGGCTAGAGAGATGTTTCACTGGTTAAGAACGCTTACTGCTCTTCCAGAGGTCTTGGATTTGGTTCCCAGCTCCCACATCAAGCAGTTCATGTGTGACTGTACCTCCAAATTCAGGGGGATTCCCCGCCTCTAGCCTCTCTGGACACCTGCACTCACTAATATGTGCATCCACACACATAGACGTACATACATACACACATATCCTCAGGTACTGATGGCAAGTAACCCCAGCCACTTGGAGACTATGGAAAGAGAACTTCGAGGGCTGCCTGGTCCACATCTTAGTGAGATCCTGTCCAAAGATGTAAAGCAACGAAAACGATGTGAAGAACCCAGGGCAACTGGCTTGGCTCCCTCCAAAGCTCTGTTTGGCAAGTTTTCTATAGAAGATGAGAGCCGGTACAGGGTGTGGAAGGGGAGCTGGGCAGCACTTCCCAATCCTCCAGGGCCCCCATGATCTGACTCCAGCTCCCCAATTCAGGCCATGCTCATCAAAACCGAAGCCCTGACCTCACCCAGAAATGTTTTTACAAAACACCTGATGACGTGGCTCTGCTCCAGCACACGCCATCTGAAGTATGCCCAAGAAGGTTACCTACCCACAGCAACCACTTTTCTTCCAAAAATGTTCTGGCGTATATACCTATACTGAACATCCTGCTGCGTTTCCAGGTACGTTTTAGCCAGTGACTGACAGGCAAGGCTGGACCTGGCTTGTCACTCACTGTCCCTCCTGATCCCTCAGCCCCTCAACCCAAACCTTACACACCGCACCCACCCCTGAAGACTCCACATCTCCCCAAGCAGCCGGTAAGCTTGCCACAGGGACATCGTGTGGACACGCGGAGAAGTTACACCTGGGATGATCTGAGCAGTGGATGAATCGTCTAGAGGTGGCCTCGCTCACCAGAAGCCAATGATAGTGACCGGCTGGGAGAATGAGGGCAAATGCAGGGTTTCTCTGACCTCTGGAACAGGGGTCGACTCAGCTCCTTACCTGTCTTTTGTTTTGGAATCACAGGGCCCAGCCACAGCAGGAGGAGGAAGATGGACCACATGGCTCCTGGCTCAGCAGAAGCAGAAGTGCTTCAGCAATCGATCAAGGCCCAGCTTCAATAGCCACCCACTTGAGAGGGCTCGCCAGGTGTTGGCACACAGAGGAGGAGCCAGGTGACACCTGGTCATTGGCGAAAGGGTGGCACCGTGGCCATGCGGGACAGGTAGTCCAGCTGCTTAGCTTACCTAGACAGAGGTCACTTTTTACATCCATGACGCCAAGCTCTGGGAAGAACCTGAAATGCCCAAGTGGCAGAGGTGCCATGGACTTCAGAGAGTGTCTGACCTTCCCATTTTATGGACAGGGACACCGAGGCCTGGGAAAACAAGGGGTACTTTGGGTTCACACAGCTTACTATGGAGAGCTCAGATGACAGAGATCCCAGTCAGCGCTCTCCCAGTCAACAGCAGTGCGTGTGACTTCTCTGAGCTCTTGCAGAGCTGGCAGAGGCTCTTGGCCTGGCAGAGCCGCTGCTGTTCTAACACGACCATGAAGGGCTGAGGGAAAGTCATTTCCAGGCGAAGGGATGAAGAGTTTTCCCCTTAGAGCTCATACTTTTAAAATGCAAAGAATTTACTCTGTTGGGCATTTGGAAAATTACTAACTGTGATCTGAAACTGGTTGTATCTTTGGCCCAAGAAGGTTCCAATCAATCTCTGAATGGAGCAAAGGATCCACTTTAAGAGGGACGGTGGGTCCCCCACGACAGAAAATAGCTACTCCTAACCCCGAGCTGTTAGCTTCCGCTGTGGAGAAGACCCACTCTAAATCTGGGCCACACCTTCTGGCAGCAGCCCACATAAAAGGCTATGGAAGAAGGATGTTTTTGCCTTTTCGCCTTGGGCAAAAAGTTCTTGCTGGCAAGTTCGTCTCTCCTGCTGCCGAGACATTCCTCCAATGGTATTAGAGCCCACTTCCTTGCAATTCCAGCACAGAGTGGAGACCAGCCGAGGTGGTGGAACAACTCACCATAGTCTTGACCTTCCCATCAGGAGACAGCCAATGGTGGACTAGCCAGACCCCAAACTGTAAGTCATTGTAATAAGTCCCTTTTTAATATACATAAATTCTATCAGTCCTGTTTCTCTAGAGAACCCTGATACAGCACCCCCTTTCTCCTCTTTGTGTCTTTAACGTTTTTATTTATGCATTTTAAAATTTATTTAGTTACAGTTACTTTTTGTGTGCATGCACACACACACATGCACACACACACATGCACGCACACACATGCTCAGAAGTCAAGAGACCAGTTCTGAGAATCATTTCTCTCCTTCCACCTTGGGTGCTGAAAATCAGGACTCAGGCTGTGGGACTTGCAGAGCAAGCTCTTTACCCTCTGAGGGTTCTTGCCAGCCCCGCCCCTTCCTGACCTCACTAGATTTTCAGTCCAGGATTGTGGCAACAACAGTCATGAGGCAACAAACACGAGGATGAAGCAAATGGCAACACTGTTGAGCCTGACGAAGCAGAGAGATGGACAGAGCCTGGGTCCCAACAAAATCTCTATGCGGCTGAACCAGAGCTATCAATTGATGTGCCTCTCTTGGGGCTCTTGCAAAGACAGAAAAGCAAGCTTTCATTTGTCTGGCATCTTGTTGGGGTTCCGCAATGTGTAAATGAAAACATAGTAGTATAGTAAAAATCTTTAAAAGTGCTAAGGCCATGGGCTGGAGAGATGGCTCAATGGTTAAGAGAACTGACTGTTCTTCCAGGGGTCCTGAGTTCAATCCCAGAAACCACGTGGGGCATGGTGGCTCATGTCTATCTAAATGAGATCTGATGCCCTCTTCTGGCGTTCAGGCGTACATACATGGAGATAGAACACACCTTTAAAAAAAAAGCACTCACACATAAATAAATGAATTTTTAAAAATGCTGAGACCAAGATGGAAAGGGAGCCAGTGGCCAAGACTGCTATGGTTTAGTGATATCTGTTCTCTAAAATAAATGCATAAACAAACAAACAGAAGAGATTTATGTTCTCACAGCCCCAGAGGGCAGAAGTCACACACCAGGTGCCAGCAGGCCTCACCCATTATTCTAGGCTTGTTTTTAGAAACAAATTCCTTGGGGTTTTCTCCATAATCGTGTCCAAATTCCTTGGGGTTTTCTCGTGCAAACAGCTCCGTCCTGTTTCCTTTTCCTACCTTATTGGGGCGGCTAGAACTTGTTTCACTGTGTTGAATGGGCGTTGAGAGTGGGCGCCCTCCTCTGGTGCCCGATACTAGTGAGAAAGCATGTAAATGAGGTACAAGTCGGCCACATGAGATTCGCGCTTCAGTGAGCACTGAGAGGAATTACTTGCCACTGACCTCCTCAGGGCCTTGGGTTGTGGAGATTTGCACGGCGGAATTTGTTTGCTTCTCCCAGAAGTCTGTGGGTGTCATCATGCTGACTTCAACGCGGGGTTGAAGCAAAGACTTAGGGGTTGTTATTTGTCTAGATGCGGATCTCTTCACTCACCTGGCTGGGCTGCCACCCTTGGGAAGAATCAAAGACCCCAGGAAGAGGAATAGAGAGAAAAGTCGAGTACAACGCCAGGAATGCCAGCAGATGGCGCCACCGGCCCAGGAGAGGACCGTGTCTTGTCTTCTCTCTAGGGGAGACTGCTGTTAAGTGGACAGACAGCATCCGGCTACTTCAGACTTTGCAACGGTGTTAAAGCAGGTCCACACTGAGGAGAGTCCACTCGGGTAACCCCTCCAGACGTCCCAGGGACCCTCGGGCCATCGTGTTTCCACAGAAGTGGGAGCAGGAAGGAAGCAACATTTGGCTTCATTGAAGATACATGTTCAAAAGTTAGCAAAAAATACGGATTTTTTTTTGGGGGGGGGGGGGGATGAGTTTGACCTTTAAGAGAAAATAACCAGGAGTGAAATAGGCTTAAGAGAGACTGTAATTTTGAAATATTTTTATGTATTCAGTTTTTTCTGTGTATATATGACTGGTGCCTGAATGTATGTGCACCTCATAGATGCAGGGCCTGCAGAGGCCAGAAGAGGGCGTGCGATCCCTCGGAACTCGAGATAGAAAGAATTTTGAGTTGCCATGTCTGTGTTGTGAACCCAACCCGGGTCCTCTGCGAGAGCAATGACACTCTTAACTGCTGAACCATCTCCCTGGCCCCAAGCCTGGGTTTTTAAAACGGGAAAACTTGTTGGTACTTTTATCAGTTGTGCCTCTACTCGCCCTTGAAAAGGTCAACACAAGAAATGGCCACGGCTGGTAGAGCCACGTTCTCCCCGACAGTGGCTCATTTTTTGTGCATATTGGGTCTGTGGGATACTTTTGTTCAGTTTATTCTATTTTGAAACAGGGTCTGGCTATGTAGCCATTGCTGGCCTGGAACTCAGAATCTTGCCTCAGTCTCTAGAAGGCTAAAATTACAGTCTGTGCCATGACACCCAGCTGGGTGGAATATTTTCCTCTTTTTTAAATATTTATTTTCTTTGTTTGTTTTTACACAGGGTTTCTCTGTGTAAAAGCTCTGGCTGTCCTGGAACCTACTTTGCAGACCAGGCTGAATTTGAACTCACAGCGATCCTCCTGTCTCTGTCTCCCAAGTGCAGGGATTAAAGGCACATGCCACCACCCCCTGGCTTGGAATAATTTCAAAATTGCCATTTGCTTTTCCGAAGACGATTCAGCTCTTCAGCGCCCCCCACAGAGCACTGTGTTCTGGTCCCTGTGTTTTAGTGACAGGGTAGGAAAATGCGGGTGTGGCCTGGCCCAAGCTGAGTCCTAGGGGCAGGATGAGGAGGGAGTCTCACCTGGATGCTGCCTTTTCTCTGTGACGTGGGATAATACTGTGCGGGAAGTGACAGAAGCCATGGAGTGTCACGAAGGAAAAGTCTGGGGTGGTTCCTGCTAAGAATGGGACCGTGAAAGTCGGGCAGGGGTGGTGCGTGCTTTAATCCCAGCACTGGGGAGGAAGAGACAGGTGGATCTCTGTGTGTTTAAGGCCAGCCTGATCTACAGAGCAAGTTCCAGGACAGCTAAGGCTGTTTCTAGAGAAACCCTGTCTCCAAAACAAAACAACAACAAACCGAAGGAAGGAAGGAGGGAGGGAGGGAGGGAGGGAGGGGAAGGGAGCTAGCGTGCACTGGAGCTACAGTGCTATGGTTCAACCATTAAGGTTAAGACTGCTTCCGGCTCCTGCAAAAGCGTTTGGTTCCAGCCCCCACATTGGGGACTCAAAACTGCTTGTAACTGTAGCTCCAGGGGATGCTATGCCTCTGGCCTCGGTTGGCATGCATATGTACAAATTGCTCCCCAACTCCACATACACAATGCACACATACTTTAAAACGATAAAAGAAATCTTTTAAAGAGAAAACTGGAAACGTGAAGAGCCTTCGTGGAGAGGTCAAGACTTAGTGGTGGTCTAATTTGCATCTGTGGGCAGCCCTGATGTGAAACAGGGAGACCCCCGGAGATAAGACCAGGTGAAGCAGAAAGGGGTAGGTGGGAGGAAGGGCAGGCACTGGTTGGGTGGCGTGCCAGGAAGGAGCTGGACTGCAGGGCGGCAGAGGTTGAGAAGAAAGACCTTTAAGAGTAGTTATCTTCCACCAGGGCAGTGGTGGTGCACACCTTTAATCCCAGCGAGAGCTCTGTGAGTTCAAGGCCAACCTGGTCTACAGAGCGAGTTTCAGGACTGCACAGAGAAACCCCCATCTCAAAAGACAAAACAGAGTAGCCATCATCACCGCCTTGGGTGCAGGGCTGGGCACCACCTGGCCACAGCGGTTGAAGGAGGTGGGGGTGGGGATGGAGGGGGGATAGAAATACTACTGGGGAGCAACAGTGCCAGACCCCCCACACACACACACACAGAGGATTCCAGAGTGAGAGACAGCTTTATTAACAACCCCGCACCCCACAAGGTGGAAACAGGGAGCCACCTCCCTCAGGTTGTCCTCTGAACTGTACACGAGCCCTGTAGCACGCCCCCAACCCCCAAAATAAAAAGTGAACTTAAATATGAAAACCAAGCTGGCGGTTGGAAGTGACAGGCTTTCGCTTTTTTTTTGCTGACCCTTTGCAACAAGGGGACACGTTCCACACGTCTTTTCAAGGAGTCAGGTGGGTCCCTCGGTTGCCCGGCGCTTCGGAAAGTGCATTTTCTGGCATGTGGGCTTCTTATATCTGAAGAAAACGCAAAGGATCAAGTTTCTGTGTTGCTTAAAGTGACTTTCAGAGCTTGGGGCAAGGGCTCTCGCCCTCTGACCTCCCACAACTCTGCAACCTTCTGGAAACCTGAGTAGAGGGAGTGCCTGGGACAGAGGGCCTGTGCATTCCTGGCTAACTTTAGGGTGAGCATGGTCTATAAAAAGGAGGCTCCGCTGAGCAGCTAGGCCTCAGGACACAGAGCAGGAGGGGGTAGGGTGGGCTCGAGCCAGGGTGGGTAGGGATGGATCTTGGGGGAGGGAGGAGGCATTTGCGCTTTCAGTTCAGCCACAGGTGAGCCTTGGAATGTGACCTTGGCTCAGCTTTACCAGGCAGCCACCCTCCAGAAGTATGCAGGGAGCAACTGTTTGTGAGGGGCCGGCGCTCCAAAACTCAATAACTCAGTGTATTATTGCTCCCACTACTCCCCACCCCCCACTTTTTCTCTGTGTGTGTGTGGTTTTTTTTTTGTTTTGTTTTGTTTTGTTTTTCAAGACAGGGCTTCTCTATAGCTTTGGAGCCTGTCATGAAACTAGCTCTTGTAGACGAGGCTGGCCTTGAACTCACAGAGCTCCACCTGCCTCTGCCACCTGAGTGCTGGGATTAAAGGTATGTGTCACCACCGCCCAGCTATGTATTTTGAGACAAGGTTTCTTTCTATGGCTGTCCTGGAACTTGTGGTGTAGACCAGGCTGGTCTTGAACTCACGGAGGTTTTCCTACCTCTCTCTCTGCCTCCTGCATTAGCTATCACTACCTGGAAAATTTGGGGGTGTGGATTTTTGTTGTGTCTTTTTTCACTTTGATTTCTCCGGTGTTGTTGTTGTTTTCTTTTTTGAGACGGGGTCTCACTATGTAGCTCTGATTGTCCTGGAACTCTCTATGGACACCAGACCCCAGGCTAGTCTTGAACTCACAGAGATCAGCTTGCCCCTACGTCCAAAGGGTTAAAGTTAAAGGCACTTAAAGGTGTGCACCACCAGGCTCACCTTGCTCCTACTCTGGAAGCCTCTGTAGATTCCACACCTCCCCCTCCTATTTTTGTGCCCCACCCCCCTTCTGTTTCTTCAGTTACTCCCACTCCACCCAGCCACCCCTCCCTACACGCCTGCCTACACGCCTGCCTTGTTGAGCCCTGTGGTCTCCTGGGTCTTTCCTGGTTTTTACTGCCCCAAGTCAAGCCTTTTTCTGGAGTACACCCCGTCCCCGCCCCCCTTTCTCTTCCCTTTCATTTACCTTCTAAAGCCTGTAAAATTTAGCTCAAGTGCCTCTTTAGTTCCAGGAACTCAGGGTGGATCAAAGGTGCAATTACAGTAAAATCCCATTTAGACTAACTAGGGTCTGAGCAGATGAAGCTCAGCACTGACTGCATGGGTGTGTGCGTGTGCACACTCTACCTCACTCCTTAAAAACAACATTAGAGGGCTGACAAGGTGGCTCCCAGGCCAAGGTGCGCACAGGTCAAGACTGATGATGACCTCAGCCCCAGACCCAATGCCTGTGACGCAGGAAGAGAACTGACTTCCGAAAGGTGTCCACTTAGCTCCACACGTGCATGTGTCTTGTACATACCTGTACACCCATGTGCACACACACAGATACATACACACAATATTTTTTAAAGCTAAAGATGAAGAGAGACATCAACCAGTCTCAAGAATGAACCTCTATTAACTGATTTATATTAGTTTATTAGTAATTCCTCAGGGAGGAGCGGGGCTTCATGAACCAACCCCTCCTCGTCCCCCTGTGGAATGGTGACAGCCTGTTCTTGTGCGGGTGGTCACGCTTGCTTACTGGGAGTTCAAAAGTACAAGGGCCACACGATGCCTTCCAGACAGCACTCAAGGACACTCCAGTCCCTGCCCCGTGATATTCCCAGGCTTTGGAGGCGGTTGATATAGAGGCACACAGACTTTCTTTCTTGCATTACAGGAGCTGGAGGAAGAGGGACTTGGAGACAGGCACCAGTTTCTGTTTAGGTTGGGCCAGGCTTGTCTGTGGTCTCAACCCTCAGATGGCAGCGGGGACTGTGAGTTCAAGGCCTGTGGTGTCCCCAGCTGCTTCAAGCTCCTGCCTGTCTTGACTCCCTTGCAGTGGTTGACTGTATCTTTAACTGTGAGCAAGAATAAGCCCCCTCCCTTGGAACTGCTCTTCTCAGAGTAATTTTATCAGAGCAACAGGAAAAAAAAAAAAAAAAACTGGGCTGGAGAGATAGCTCAATGGTTAAGAGCATTGACTGCTCTTCCAGAGGACCAGGGTTCAATTCCCAGCGCTCACATGGTGGCTCACAACTGTCTGTAACTCCAGTTCCACTTTCACACAGGCAAAACATAAGTGCCCATAAAATAAAAAAAATGAATAAAATTTTAAAAAAAAGAAAGAGGGGCTGGAGAGATGGCTCAGAGGTTAAGAGCACTGACTGCTCTTCCAGAGGTCCTGAGTTCAATTCCCAGCAACCACATGGTGGCTCACAGCCATCTATAATGAGATCTGGCGCCCTCTTCTGGCATGCAAGCATACATGGAAGGAGTGTTGTATACATAATAAATCTTTAAAAAAAAAAGAAAGAAAGAAAAGAAAAAAAAACAAACTAATGTAGAAAATTGGTGCTGAGAAGTGGGGCCATTATGAGGAGTCTGACCACGTGGTTCTTTGGAATCGATTTCTGGGAAGAGGGTGGATAACTCCCCACAAATGTGTAAAGGATGTGGAGACATTTGTGTGTTGTGTGAATTCTGATTAGAAGGTGATCTCAGCAGAGGAAGGGTTTAGTGCCAACATCCTGTCTTTCAGTTTTGGCCTCTTTCCTGTCATTTCCTTGTCACTGCCCAGGTGAGCCCAGGGATCATCAAAATCACCAGGCTGGCAGACATGGTTATGCATGGTCTCCATAACTCCCTTACACCAAGGCTGACCTGGCTACAGCCGACCTGGCTAAAGGCTGAGCACCTGATAGAGTGTCATGCCCCAGCGTGACCATCCAGTGATCTGGACACAGATCGATTTCATTGGGCCATTTCTGTCATGGAAGGGCAACACATCCTCCTCACTGGAATATATACTTGCTCTGGCTATGGATTTGCCTTTCCTGTTTATAATGCGTCTACGCTAACTACTGTCTCTGGACTTACAGAACGCCTTGTCCACTCTCATGCATTGCTTCGGACCAAAGAACTCACTTCACAGCCAAAGAGGAGCCACAGTGGAATTCCTTGCTCATGGAATCCACTGGTCTTGACACATATCCTGCCATCTTTAAGCAGGTTGCTGCCAGAACAACAGTATGATCTTCTAAAGACAGAGTTAGAGAGCCAAATAGGTAACAGTAGCCTGCAGGAGGCGTAGATGATTTAAACCAGCATTGAAATCGTTTATGTGATATCGTGATATCGTGATAATGTGATATCGTTTCTGCGGTATCCAGGGTTCACAGGTAGAGGAAACACGAGGTGGAGACGGGACAACTCCACTCACTATCGCCCCTAGTGATCCACTGGCAGAATTTTGTTTCCTGTTTTCCTGACCCCAAGTTCTACAGACATGGAAGTTTTAGGTTCCAGAGGAAGGAGTGCTTTAGTAGGCAGGGCAAACATTCCGTTAAAGTGGGAGCTAAGACTTCCTCCTGGTCTCTCTGGTCTCCGGATGCCTTTGAGTTAACACAGTCTAGGAGGACTGATCCAGATGACTAAGGGAAATGGGCTGCCTCTCCACATCTGGGATGCAGGAAGTCCTTTGGACATCCCACGGTACTACCATGTCCTGCTATTAAGATCAATGGGAAAGCGTAACAGTCCAATCCAGTCAGGACGATAAATGGCCCAAAGCCTCTACAAAGGAAAGGATGGGTCACCCACCTTGCCAGGTAAAGGCCCAAGACCTACTGAGGGAGGTGCTTGCTGAGGGTGGAGGAAATACAGAATGGATAGTAGGAAAAGGTAATTATAAATACCAGCTAAGGCCACGTGACCAGTTCCAAAAATGAAGGTTGTAATTGACGTTAGTGTCTCTGTTCTGTTTTGTTAAGGATATGCTTGTCATATATACATGCATATTAAGCAGATACTTGCAATTTCTTTCCTGTATTTATCATGCAATGTATCAGCAATTAAGATAATATCAGGGAGTCAAGTACTGTAAACCTATATTGTTATATTTAAGTTCTGGAACACTAAAAGTCTATGTATTTCTTGAGAGACATTACCACCTATTTTGAAGGACGTGCTTGTGGTTGTTATGTGTGGGAGAGTTGTATCATGTTGGGGAGGGGTATGATTTTGTTGTTGTTTTCGTGTGGAAATTAAGCATGACATAAGGGAATGCTATAGGGTATCAAGCTGGCAAGGGGTGGGCTCATGAGGTTGTTACCCTGACCCGAACTGGAAGAAACCAAGATAAGCTGATGGGCACACTTGTAAGGGGTTTTCTTTTTTATTTAAAAAAATCTGTTTTCCATTTTACATACCAATCTCAGTTCTCCCTCCTCTCCTTCCCCCCTCCCATACCACATCCACTCCTCAGAGGAGTAAGGCCTTCTTTGTGAGAGTTGACAAAGTCTGGCATACCAAGTTGAGACAGGACCAAGCTCCTGCCCCCTGTATCAAGACTGAGCAAGGTATCCCACCACAGGGAACGGGCTCCAAAAAGCCGGTTCATGCCCCTGGGATAGGTCCTGATGCCACTGCAGCCCCCCTCCCCCCAGATCAAGTCACATAACTGCCACCCACATTCCGAGGGTCTAGTTCAGTCCCATGGAGGTTCCCCAGATGTCAGTTTATAGTCCGTGAGCTCCCGCTAGCTCAGGTCAGCTGTCTCTGTGGTTTTCCCCGTTGTGCTTTTGACACCCCCACACACACTCATATGATCCCTCCTCCCTCTCTTCATCTGAACTCCAGGAGCTCAGCCCAGTGCTTGGCTGTGGGTCACTGCATCTGCTTCCATCAGTTACTGGATGCAGGTTCTATGATGACAATTAGGGTGGTCACTAATCTGATTACAGGGGAAGGTCCACTCAGATATCCTCCTCGCCATTGCTAGGAGTCTTAGCTGGGTCATCCTTGGATTCCTGAGAATTTTTCTAGCACCAGGTTTCTCCCTAATTCCATAATGGCTCCTTCTACCAAAGTATCTCTTTCATTGTTCTCCCCCCAATGCACCTTCTCTGACTAGATCTTCTTGCTCCTTCATGTTCCCATCCCCCATTCCCTCCCATCTACTTCCCTCCCAGTTTATTCAGGAGATCTAACTATTTTCTCTTTCTGGGGCCCTCCGTGTGTGTGTAAAGGGGGTTCTTGACCAAGTTATTTGAAGTAGGAATACCCATATTAAATGTGGGCAGCATCTCCCAGGGACATGAAGTCCAAGGAAAAAGCTTCACCTTTGTGTCTCTCTGGCCTGTCAGTCACCCTGCCGCCGCCGTCACTGCTCCACTCATTAGAACAGCTTCTTCAGCCCTCCATTGTGGTCCAAGGAACCCTCCAGACCCTTAGGACCAGACTGGAACTTCTGAAGCCTCCAGCCTTACGTACCAATGGATCCTGGGTTCTCACCTCCTCAATAGGAAGATAGTCCATTGTTTGCCTACCCAGTCCAAATCCTGTCAGACACCCTAGTGAGCCCCTTTTAATATATATCCATTCTATCAGATCCCTTCTTCTAGAGAGTCCTGGCTGATACGCCATCTAAATCCCACAAAGCCTTAGGAGTCAGTTCTGGCAAAGGACCTCCCCTGTCTCGCAGGGCCACACTCTTCGCCCATTTCTCTGGCCTTTTAGGATGCAGTCTTTTCATTTATCTTGGCATAACACGGTGGTTAGAGTAGAGTCTTGGAGTCAGGCCACCTGTATGTGGATCCAGGCTCCACTAGCGCTAGCTGGGCTGTGTTAAGCAAGTTACTTAAACTCCTGTACCTTGCTTACTTGTACACAGTAGTGTAAGCGGAGACTGTCCTTTCGTTTTCCAGTCGCCCAGACCCGAATAATCACACAGAAACTCTATTAATTACAACACTGTTTGATCAAAGGCTCAGGCATATTTCTAGCTAGCTCTTACATCTTAAATGAACCCGTTTCTATTATTTTATATTTTACCACAAGGCTCATGGTTTGTTACCTTATATCTTGCCTCTTGGGCAGCTTCAAGGCATCTCCCTGGTGTCTCCCTGACTCTGCCTTCTTTTCTCCTCTATCTCTGCTTGGATTTCCCGCCTTGCTATATTATGTCCTGCCATAGGCCAGAACAGCTTCTTTATTAACCAATGGTAATAAAACATATTCATAGCATACAGAGGGGAATCCCACATCACAGTGGAAATGATAGTCCTGTTTACTTCAGAGTATCTGGGAGGTTTGGGAGTCATCCATATGTAAGTAATTTAGAGTATTACCCGGGACACAAAAAGTTCTCCATGTCTAACACTTTCGCTTATGTGTTCCTATATTAATAACTTCAGTCAAGTACTCAGTTACAGACACATACGTGGAAACAGTCGTACACCAGCGGCTTGGATCACTTCAAGTTGGATAAGCAAAGTCAATATTTTCATAATTTGTGGCTGATTTCAGATAATGCCTTTGCTTTTGCCCTCTCCCAGTGTGTGCCAGGGCTCCCTTGGCATGTGCACTAGATTGATTGTGCCCTCTCATTGTATGTACCAGGGCTCTTCATTTCCAGCAATAGAGCAGACTCCAGATAACACAAGCGAGGAGAAAAGATCCAGAGGGAAGCCCTTGACATCACCAACTGGAGGGAGAGTGTGAGATGGAGGCGAGGACACAGCACCCCCAGAGTCCAGGTGCCATGGCGTTCTCACTGCCAAGCTAGATGACCGCCATTTGCTCCAGATTTCATCCTCAGCAGCATATACACTAGACATGTGAGCTATGCCCGATATCCCAGTACATGGAAGGGTTCCTTCCTCATCACCCTCATTTTTCCTGCCAAGAACTTCAAGCTCATGAGGTGGGCAAGATGTGAGCCCTGCAGCAGCTTCTGTCACCTTTAAAAATAAGCCATTTGATGTCCTGGGCAGAGGCACGGCAGGGGTCTGCAGATGATCAGGGCAGGAGAACAGTGCTCATTAGTGCGTATTCTAAGCCAAAAGTTCAAAGGAAAAGGAAGCCGGGTTGGCTCTGACCTTAGCCTGGAGACTGGAAAGCTTGCCCATTCTCTCTGGCATCAGTAGACACAGTACACCTACACAGTGGAGGCCACGGGAATGCACAAGTAGCGTGGTCAGTGCCACGGTGGATGGCTGTTCAGTTCAGTCCCTTTCTTTGGGGTATCCCCACTCCTCAGTGGTGAGTCCTCAGCACGATTGTTACTGTGTGACCTGCCTTGCTGGCAGTGGGCTCAGGGGAAAGTCTGGAAATGACCAGGTCTCTGGCTTCCTTGGTCCCTGCCTTCCCAAGTCATTCCTGATTCCCCCGAGATTCTGTACTTTGTCCTATCATTTAAAATATGCTTTTCCCAACCTTCTTCTCTCTGCTTAAACAGAACTGAGCAGAATGTTGTAGGGGGAGAGGCGACAATGGTAATACCCTGGGGTTCCACATAACCTCTTCGGAGCTCACTAAAGGTGTCTGTCCAGGAGAACGTCTCACTGTCTGCCCTTTCTCTGCCAAGGATGACGACATTTCGACCAGTCACTCATTTCTTGGTATGAAACTCTCCAGTGGCTTTCCCATTGGCTTAGATTGAGCTGCAATTTAAACAGTGACTGACGCGGTAAAGATTTCTCTCAAAGTTCTGAAGGTTGAGGTCAGGATGCCAGCAGGGTTGCGTCTTGGTGACTATAAACACCTTTTCTGGTTTACAGTTGCCTTTGTGCTGTGCCCTCACAGGATGGAAAGCATAGGGTAAAACCTCCTGGACTTGAAACCTCACCAATCCCCATCCTGGAAAACGCCATGCTCGCCCCCCCGCAAGGAACCCTATATATAACCTTTGCTGCTTCTTACCCTCTTGTGTTCTCCCCAATAAATCTCCTGTGAGGTTTGCTGTGCTGTGTCTTTGTAGTATTCCTCGGCTCCCAACTGCCAGGGCAGCGACCCCTTCAGAGATGTAACACTGGCATTGGGGACACCTTTCCCCTCAGAACTGTAACTCTTACACAAAGAGCTACCCAGCATCCTGGCATTCTTCCTAAGGTGCATCCTGGGGCTTTGCTCTAATGACCCCATTTGCCTCCCAAAGGGCATATCTGAAGATTGCATTGGGATAAAGCCTTCAATATGAATTTTAGAGTAACACAAACATTTTGTCTACTGCATCAATTCTTGATATAAAACCTAAAATGGCTGGAAAGAGAGGCATATTCCAGTAATTCCAGCACTTGGAAAATAGAGATGCAAATGAATCAGTTCAGTCATTCTCAGCTGTACAGCAAGTTTGAGATCAGCCTGGGCGAGGTGAGGCCTTGTCTTTTTTAAAGAAAAAATGGGGGGCAGGGAGTATAGGGAAATCACTCAACAGGTAATAGCAATAGCTACGAAGGCCTGACAACCTAAGTTCAGTTCTTGGAAACCATGCTTCACCCTCGTTTGATCCCTATAACCTCTGTAAAAAGCTTGATGTGGGGGTGTACATTATCTGTAACTCAGCACGCCTACACTGGCTCAACCCGGGGAGGATGACTCACTTCCAAAAGCTGTCATCTGACCTGCCTGCATTCACACTCACTTTTTTTTTTTTAATCTAAGATTGTAATTGGTTGGGATGGTGAACATTTGTAACCCCAGCACTCTGGAGACTGTGGCAGGAGAATTCCAAGTGTGAGCTACATAAAATAAATATGAATCAGTAAGTCCTTTCAGGTTCTTGCCCTGTTCCTCTTGTAGGATCGTCACACACGCCAGCTCCTGTCTGGAGATATCCTCGTCCTGTGAGCCACATTCTTGGGGAAAGAGTTGCAGAATCACTCTTGGGGGCTTCCCTTTTCTCTGGCCTCACTTTAGGCATCCTGCTTCTGTTTTAAAGAGCATTTGCTTTTCCTTTGAGGCCACCAGCAGAGCTTCGACTAGCTGTCCCTTGCTATCTGCAGCAGACTGGTAGCAGGGCTTCCAAGATCCATTAATGCTCAAGTCTAGTATTCACATGTAATCTATTTATATCATTTGTATATTTAAATAATCTATATAGCTCATAATATCTAATATAATGGAAACAATGACTACCGAGTGTTCTTAAATTTGTGGTAGCTTTTACTACATTTTTTTTTCTAAATACCTTGGCTTTTTAAGCCTCCCAAGTGCTAGGACCACAGGTACATGTCACTGTGTCCAGTTTTGTAATAAACACTCTCAAGACCCGCAGACACAGACGGCTGACTATACTCTACTGATGTTGTGCTGTGTGCGTCTACCGCACAAGTCTCTCATTTCCTTATTTGCTTTCTGCTGTAAGCCCCACAGACTACCACACAAACTGGTATATAGTGGGTACCTGAGTATCTGATGAGAGTGAATGAACAAGAAACTGACATGAGCCCAGACACCTGAGAGAACTTGTACTTGTGTGGGAGCGGGGGAGATGGAATGAGATACATTTAAAGAAAAGGACAATCGACACACTTGATTGACAGGTGGTGGGGAGATAATGCCTGACTAGTCAGACACGTGGCCTGACTCAGAGCCAGTCAAAGACAAGTTGTTTTCAAATCTGAGTCACTAATGGTTAGGTCTGTAGAGATAAACCTTGGTTTTAGACAGTGGTGGGAGACCATAACGAGACATCTAAAGAGTCACATGTACAGTGTCCTGTGGGGTATACCTATCATCCTAGCACGAGGAAGGCAGAGGCAGGAGGATTTCAAGTTTGGGGCCAATCTGGGATACATGGGGGACCCTGTCTTTAAAAACCAACAATAACAATAATGAAACAAATAACAACAATAGTAATATGGAGGAGACTCCACAAACTCACCGGTAACAGTCAGACATGGCTGCTTTCAGCAGATACACAATACCCTTCCACAGTCGTCAAAGCAGGCAAATAAAAGGCGAGATTTAATTTCCTTAGTTTATTAGATGACCATGAATGGTTAGGATGTGCACAAATTACAGGTGAAAATCCAGTTCAAAACACAAGCTGTACACAAACGATGTTTTTATTCGGACTCTTGTTCCCTTTCTGTTAATTCGGCAAAAGCTCCCAACCCCCGGCAGAGGAAGCTGGTGAGAGCCTCCTAGGTGCAGAGGCTGGGCTTCCACCCCTGAGTGCCTCAGAGCTTGTCTCCAACCTCTGTACAACCTTTGTACAGAGGATGCTTCCTCCCACCTCGCTCTTCAGGGCCCTCAGAATCCCCACAGTGGGGGACTCTCAGATACTGCTAGGTGACAAAGTGCTTTCATAACCTCCCGTCTCTCCCCGACTCCCAAATAAATAAACATATGTACTTGGACGGTAATGACAGCACAGAATCAGGAGCACTGAGAGACGTGATCCAGAGGAATGGGGTGGGGACACTGAGAAGTCAGTGTGATGGCTGAGGTCAGCTGGAGCCCGTGTGGACAGGGAGCCTGGGCAGCAGCGGTGACCTGGAGTGAGCAGCTGGACGGGAAGTCAGAGTCTGAATCCGAGGGCTGACTCAGTGACACTTGAGTTCGAAGGGATCATTCCTAAATCTCCTGAAGGAAGGGAGATTCCTAATCAGCCCTTCGAAACAGCCTTGGTCTCGGCTCTCTGTCTCACTACCAACTGAGTGAACAGTCTGAGTCACCCAGCCCAGTACTGCTGTCAGTTCCCAAATGTGAGGCAGAGGAACCATGCCACGGGCCAGTTCTGCCATGTTCTTCTTGCTCTGCTAGAGCTCCGTGTGGCTGTCACGTCAACATCCCTTCTGTTTCTCTGGGAGACCCCTAGTTCCTTCCAGCGCAGGACCTGTCAGCTTCTATCCACCATGTGCAAATTCATTTGAGTTCCTGGGCCAGTACCTGGGCCAGTTATCTCACTAGCAACCAATACAGGAAGACAGGCACACGGAAGAAGTTAGTCCTAGAACAAAAGCACTGTGGACAGCAGTTCCCAGAACACTGGGCTCTGAGAGGCAACCCTGGCCAGTGTTCGCAGAAGTTAGATGCTGCAGCAGTTCAAACACCCAACAAATGTGTCTGGCCTAGTCTAGGAAACCCCACTGAAAGCACACTAAGGGATGGGGGAGGAGTGTAGTAAAATCAGTGATATGAAATAGAGGGTTCAACATATATTACCGAGGCTGGAGTTAAGTGCAAAAACAGCATAAAGGCTCCTGTTACTCTGAGCAAACAGAAACATTCACAAACTGTCGAGTTCTCTAAAGCTACTAAGTGAGAAAAGAAACTAAGGCAAGAGATCAGCCAAAGGGAGGGCCCCAGCTCTGCTGGGGGAAGGGGACGGAGAATGGAGTGGGGTCATGCCTCTGCTTAGAACCATGCAGAGCCCTAAGGGACCCACTGTTAGGATGGCGGTGGGGTTTTTATCCTTGCCTGAGCTGGAAGCACACCTGCACTCAAGCTGGTTAACTGGGAGCCTGGACACCCAAGAGGCAGCCATTACCTTTTATCTGAATAAACGCTTCTTTAGGCACCAGCTGCAGCCTCACTAATGCGTGTGGTGATGGCTACGAACGGACCTGGCCTAACATTCAGTTCTACTCTTTGCTTCAAGCCCATCAGAGTACACAAGCCAGCTTGTGTCCACCTATGCCTGGAATACCTGAAACAGGGAAGTCATGCTTGCCTCCTTGAGGTCTCCGGGGATTCTGGGCTAATAATGATTCTGTTCTTACCCGCCCCCCAAATGCCTAAGTAAGTCGGACAGAATGCCCGCCATGTAGCCCATTCTCTCCATGCCTCAGGGCACAGTCTTGTTCTCTTTCAGGACTGGGACAGGGAAACTCCATTCTCCTGTTTCAGCCGCAAAGGAGAGGAGCATCAGCTGAGAAGGGCCTGGCTCAGAAGCTAGGGCACTAAGTCAAGAGTGGGAATGATCCTTGGGCTGCGGCTGTAACCAGATCTGGGCCTAGCGGACTAGGCCAAGCATGTCAGAAGAACTAGGTCTTGCTGTCCACTCCCCTGACAAAGAGGTACTCCAAGTGGCAGTTCTGATGGAAATACCCAGTGCTCACAGATCTCTGTCACAACAGACTGGACCCACCAACCAATAGAGGTGGCCTACACCTGGACAGCAGACAAGTCATAAAAAAATGACAATATATTTTTTAAAAGGCCCCACCACCTTCCTTGCAGGCGTGGCTCAGTTCTATATCGTTTGACCCTAGGCAGCCCCTCAGACAAAGGGTCAGGTGCATTCCTCAGGTGGTCTCCAGGACAGTGGCCTCTAGAGCCAAGGCTTCCGTGGGTTCCTCCTCATAGTCAGACAGGTAGGACTCCAGGCTCTGCTTGGTCAGCAACTCCCGCCGGGCCTGCAGCCGCTCACACCGGGGGCAGCTTCCAGACTTGAAGCACGCTTTATGGTAACACGCTTTACACTCTATTCGGGTTGAAAGAGAAAGAAGAAAATAATTTGTATTCTCCCAGGCTGGAAGCAAGCCAGTATCTCAGCCACTTCTCCCCATAGTTCGTGCTCCGGGGGTGGCGGTGTGTGGGGTGACTCCCACCATCCTCCTGCTAACAGAGGACACGCAGGGAACACATTCACTTTGTGTCCAGCCTTGCTCCTCTCAATGCTAGCATCGTCCTCACCTTCACAGGTCCGGCACTTCTGGAGCTCAAAAGGAAAGATGACATCATCCTCATTCTGGCAGAACTCACAGATGAAGCCTTTGGCTTGGCACAGCTATGGAGGACAGTAACGGTAGCAAGGTGAGGGACTGGCCCGGAAGGGAGGCCTCGGTGAGGGGAAGCAAGCCATAAATATAACTTTGGGCAGGATGAAGGGTAGAACCTAGGGCTGGATTTGTGAGTATGAGAGCCAGATCAGGGCTGGTACCATCACACAAAACTTAAGGTAAGGACAAGAGAGATACAGGCTTGAGAAGCCCTTGACACTGGAATAGCACTCAGTGAAGAGGCGAGCAGTCTACTCACCACCCCCCGCCCCCAGGACCACAGCCTGGGAAGCGGAGATGGGTAGCTCTAAAAGCATCATTTCCGACTTTCTAGCGTGTTGATCCTATCACAAATGGTAATAACTTACATTTGTAAATAGAATTTGCAAAAATGCCACCAAATAAGCTGCTTCATCAAACCGCAGAAGCTCAAGAGGAAAGAATTAAGTATTAAGTATCATCTAAGTATTACCTTCATCTCAGAAAGAATAAAACTAAGGCTTACACAGAGAGCAAATTGTCTGAAACCATGACTGAGAACAAGTCTAGATTCTGGCCAGAGTCCCCCATGAGCGTGGGGCTCCTGCACTGGGGCTGCTCAGGGCAACCAGCATCGGCTCCTGTCCTAGCTCTTCCTGTATTGGTTTTTCTTGAGACGGGATCTTGCTATGTGGCCCAGGCTGACTTTGAACTCACAGCCCCCCTGCTTCAGCGTCCCAGTACTACTTCCTCTAATCCCAGGTCCTTCAGAAGATCCTACTGCTCACTCAGGCCAGCAGCAAGCTCTCTGCCCCTTCCAGTGTCAACTGGCCACATCAAGTTTCTGGAGCTAAATGCCAAGAACCCTGGCCCACTACTAAGCCCCACACGAGGGCTCAGCTGCATGGCAGAACATGGCTCCTCACCATACATCTCTCTACGTGGGCAGCTCCTGCTCTGGTGAGCTCAGCCAGCCGGGGCCCCAGTTCCCCCTTCTTGGTCGCAGACAGGTCGCTCAGTGAGTACAGGTGGAGATCCTCTGTCAGATGGCCTGGAACGACGTCAAAGGAATCCAAAAGCCTACAGAAAATGAGAGGATGTAGGAGGGCTTGGGAGTAATCCTTTGATATGACACATGGCAGTACACAAGTCCTTACTCGGCAGGGGAGAAGCTCACGGGGCTGGTGACATCCCAGGCCACCCCAGCTTCCCCACACCATTCCCGGAGGACAGAAGCATTCTATTTCTCAACCCTGTAGAGTGAGCTGGACATAGAGTCCTCCTCCCAGAGGACACAGATCTAATCACCGCTATGGCTTCTCATTTACTACTTTCAGGTATTTCTGCAAACCCTTCCTGTTAGGACATGTTCCTCTCAGAGACAGGACACCAGGGGACTCTGGCCTCCACGACACTTACTCTTTGGCCAGCCGGCAGGTCTTAAACATGTTCTTCATGTGATACAGCTGAACCCGCAGCAGCTGAAGACAAGGCATTTAGAAGGAGAGAGAAGGAGCCGTTAGAAGGACCAGCAGGTGCAGCACGGAGCAGCCAGGGTTTGGAGGGCCCTCACACCTCTCAGTCAACAGCTTCAACTTCAACAACTCACTGAAGAGATCTCTGGCCAGGGAAGGCCCTTCTGCCAGGTCAGTGTGCTCATTCAGACACACCGGCAGCTGCTGGGACTCTGGGATCCAAACTCCCACTCCTGTGCTCGGGGAGTGTAGGAACTGTTTTTGCTTTCAAGTGCTACCTACGGCCTTAGAGCTGCTGGGAGGTTTGAGACTCTGGCAAGACGAGTCCCCTGGACTGGAGACGGGCAGCTCGGGGGTAGAGGGTTCGCTAGTACTATGGGTATTAGTGCTGGGCTCCATGTCCAGCCCTGGAAAACAGACCGACAAGCAAGCATACAGAACACGAATGGTGACGGGTGGTGACCGAAGGGAGGTGCACCAGCAGAGACAGAGCTAGAGAGGAGGAGCAGGGATCTTACCCGGACTTGATTGAGCAGCTTGACCTTCCTATAGAGGGCGCTATTGATGTCCTGCACATTGAAGAGAGGATCATTCCAGATCTTAATGAGCAGGTCCTTGGAGAAGTTGCTGATGTAGTATTTGCTGAAGTCCCACTTGCGCAGGATCCGGCTGGGGACGACCATCTGGGCGTTCTCGTGGCAGCACTGGCAGAAGTACTTGCCCAGGTACTCACAGTACCGTAGCCGCTTGATATAATCTAGGAAACCCAGAAAGGCTAGTGTTTGTGCGCCCAGAGGCTGGTGCCCCTTCAAAGGGCAGACAGGGAGGGCAAAGTGGCTTCTAGCAGCTTTTGTATGAATTTTCTAAAACTGGGGGAAAACCCCTACATAATGAGGTCCATGACTTTTGCATCCTATCCTGGAGGCCACCAAAGAATCCAAACCTGCCCGAACTGTTGAGACTCGGTCTCTAAGAACCTGGCTATAATGAGTCAGGTTCTCCAGGAAGTGGTTCTGCTGGTGTACTGCTCCCCCAGGTAATTCCCCACAAATGCCAACTCCTGCCTCAGCACCCCTCCTGCCCCAGGCTCTCCTGCCTTCTTCCCATATCTGCTCTATCACCTCCTCTAGGGGAGGACGGAGCTTTACCAGGGTCGGTCCGGATGCCACAGCCTGCACAGCGGTAATTCTGCTTGGCGACAGCGATCTTCCTCCTACAGAAAGGGAAGGAGAGGGGATTGGAAGATGGAGAGCCGAGAACTCACCAACTTCCTGTTAGAGTTGAACAAAGCTCATTTCTATGGGGAGGTCTATGAGGTTAGAATTCATAGCAGTGGACCACGGCAGTGAGTAAGTGATTATCCTCAACAGGAACCACGTTTCTGCGTAAAAGCAAGGTGTAAGGAATAATAACCCAGAAAGAACAATGGGGAAGGAGAGCATTTATCTTAAAGAGAGGAGAAAACCAGTCTGGAAATGCTGATTTAAAAGACTGGGGTGGTGTCCAGTTAGGTATGGGGAAGAATTGAAGGGCTAAAAGAATTTAAGGAGAAAAAAAAAGGAGAACCTCTCTTTATGCTTTTAAATACAGGGAACTGTGTGGAACGTACAACCAGAGGCAGAGCCGAGAGGCAAGACCATAACTCTACTCACGTTGGAGCTGGATGAACATTAAAGATGATCTGAGGCCGAGGTGGAGCCCACTCCAGGTTGCCACGGACACGGATACGCAGCTTGTAGATGTCCGCATGCTGCCCGTCATCTGGTGAGATGGGCAGTGAGTCGGGAATGGGCAGGAGCTGCAGGACAAAAGTGCAGGTGAGCTGGCGGGACACTCCAGAGGACACAGATGCTTGGTCCCTCCGTCCTCGACAGAAGCAGAGACCCCGAAACAGATTTCAGAATCGCTTCAGGCTGATCTTCAAGGAACCCTGATTTCAAAACAATCTAGTAGGTACTAGGCTCCTAGAAACAAGGACCTTGAGTTCCAAGAAGCAAACAGAAATAACATCCTGGGTGCTGGCATCCATTGCCGATGCTGCCCCGCCTCTTCCCAGGGCCTATGCTAGTGTGCCTCATGCCCTAAAAGGTTCAGCTGCCTGCTAAGGAAACCCAGGCAGGAATGCACTCACTCGTTCACTCCACGCTTTAACATGGACAGATGCACAGGCTTGTTCTCGACTAGGGCCGTGTGTGAGAGGAAAACAGGACCAGAAGGTTCATAGGCTCCTGGGCAGGGAAGAGTGGGAAGAGCCTACCTTCTGCGGGGCATCATGCTCTGGAACTAGCCACTCTAGCTCGGAGGCAGCTGGAAGCTGCATGCCCTCGAACTGCTTCAGAAGCCCCATGGCCACTGCCTCAGCAGATGTGGAGTGCAGGAAGCAATGGGAGCTGGGAAGGAGAGAAACAAGGAGAGTTGAGTGCACCAAGTCAGGAAGATCAGTTTCCTTTCGAGACCATATGCCTGAACTTTACAGCTGAGGGAACACTCGCTGCACCCAGTTTGTTCAGCTTCGTTACTCAGTGCCAGACACACATGCACTGTGAAAAGAATACGATTGTTCTTAATCATCCTGGGTCTATACACAAGTCCCTATCTCACCTACCAGCATTGAGTGGTACCGCAGTTAAGAGTGCTGCATTTTCCTTTCTCTAAAGTTCAGTTTCGTTAATTGCAAAATGAACAGTATGCTTGTTTATAAAATAAATCAGTAAAACTGCTACTGCACTTCTCAGAGATGAGGTCTTTCTCCCCTTGAATTGCCACCGCCAGGCAGGGCCATCACTTGAACCTTCGTGAAATGGGATGGCTTTCTCTGTGCCTTTCTCAACCACGGGCCAGGATCTGGCTTTGTTTCTCCATGCATCCCAAAGGTTATTAAAATGAATGAAAAAATACTCACAAGTTCTGGGAGATGGATGATTTGCCATTGGAGACTGCACTCCGCCTGATGTCAGCATCTGCATGGAAACCAGAGATAAGAGGAGCAGGAACTGGGAAAGGAAGAGAAGCTAAGGGAACCGTCACAGGGTGCTGCAGCTAAGCACTAAGGTGGCAGCTAGGAGCTACATTCTATGCAGGGTACGGAACAGTGAGGCTCTAGGCACTACTTAGAGTCCGTCTCCATCCACATCACAACCAGGCTGAATTAGTGACGTCATGCAGAGCACTGAGAAGGTCAAAGTGGTTACGTAAAGGGGGGGCACAAACTTGGGGTTGGTGTAAACAGTGAGTGAGAAAGAGATCTGCAGGCACACGGGGGCACACTCACTACAGACACAAACACAATGATGACTAAATCTCCGTCTTGAGTGAATATCAAGGTTTCTTAAATGATATCCTCCCAAAAGTAGGTAGCTTGTGCTTATAATTCCAGCACTGGAGAGGCTGAGGCAGGAGGATCATGTGTTGAGAGCACCTAAAAGTAAGGGCTCTGTCTATTTTTTTTAACAAAAGAATTATCAACCACAAGTTTTACATCATAGAGGTTACCTATTAAATGTCTGTGTCTCACTGCTCACCATTACCCCTGATGTTAGATGCTTTCTCTATCTTTAGAATAAAGTTTCATGGGAAGATTTTACTCCTGTCTGGTGGCTCAGGGAGGAAAAGAACTTCTCCATGGCTCAAGATTCCCTGGAGAAGCCTGGTAACCAACTTTCCATGGGACCTGTCAACATGATCATTACTATAGTAATCTCATGTATAATTACAGAAAAATGGGACTTTCCAAAGCAAAGTTCTAAAGACAGACCTGTGCCCCCAAAGACCTCACTGACCCAAATCCTATAGAAGTCTTATTCTAGGATGCTAGTCAGGGCCTAACCAAGTCATAAAAAGGCTACTTTGACAATCTCATTTCTTACTTTCTTTGATGGGCAGCGAGAGGACCTCTTCTCCTTAATTAATCCCGACAATGACTAGTACTGTGTCTGAGTCCCTCGGCAGAGCACTAGGCTTACATGATGTCACTGTGCACTTGGCCACAGGTAGCTCAATTGTGCCTTATGCTTTAACTGCACATAGATTCTTTTGTTTGTACAACCAGATCACAAAACATCTCTGTGAGGAAATGAGATTATGTCTAATTCACTGAGCTTTACAACATTTAATACACAGTTCTGGGTACAAGTATAATTCGAATTATACAAACTGATAGCTTCAAAGCTTCATGCAGCTTTGACGTGCTACTTATGGGGCAGTGCTAGAGAGCAAACCCAGGGCCTGATGATGGGCAAGAACTCTGATACTGAGCTACAGCCCAGCCCTCGTTTGCCTTAAAAGCATATAAAAACAGGACATCGACCTTTTTCCCCCCTGGTAATTACAAAAAGACCATTTTATTTGACAAAAAGGTGTTCATTTCTGTCATATTTTCTGTCTGAACTTCAGTCACCCAGATCATACAGATCCAAAGCATGTCGGCTGCCTGGTCTATTGTATCGATGGGGAAGAGGTTGAAAATGTCTGGGAACAGCAGCCAGACCTTTACACAGCAGCTTGGTTTGCACCACTGACTTGGGGGTCAGAAATCCTGCTAGGGCTGAACATGAATCTTGTCTTGTCAAACAGCACTCGTGATGTTCTCCACAGAAAGAATTTTCAGAGTAGTTCCAAAATGATTAACTGACTAAAAGCAATTCAAGTTTTTGTAAATTTCATCCTGCTTGGGATAGGGAAAAATGAAAGAAAATCCTAGACAGACATCCTTGAATAAGGAACTAACCAATTTTGATACTGTAGGGCCAGGCTATAAAAGAAAATGTTAGCTACTGCAGAAGAGGTCGTTGATAGCAGTTGCTACCGAAACCGTTATTCCCACAAAACTACCATGCCTCATAAAGGCATTTCTGTCAGTGGTGGTCA